>NC_090949.1:25611176-26861176 GCF_040807025.1 Struthio camelus
TTGTGAGAATTGGCAGAATGTGGCATGGATGGCTACTTATTAGATGAAAACTGGAGTGCACAAGGCAGTCTAAACAGACTGCTAGTAAATTAGGATGTAGCTATTAAGTAGACTGCAAAGAGAAATGACAGTATAACAAGTCTAGGCATTCATATTTTAGTTCTTCTTAACCAGTGATTAGCAATGAGCTTAGCCTTTTTATAGCATCTTCCTAAACATAAGGCTTTTGCTGTCCTTCAGCCTTTGCTTGTTGAAAGGAGAAAACAGATGGGAGAAACAATAACTCTTTATATCTGACTAAGGGAAGATGAGAGAGTAAGGGGTCTCGGACCCTAAAGCAATCTGGTCATACTGTTACATCATCTGTCACACAGCTACCGCATTCGCTCTGGCTGTGTATGAGGCATCAGTAACCCAAGCGCTTTGAGTAAACGTTCAGCACGGACAAACCTGCAAGATCTCTGGGGTGTGTAGGCTTAAAAAGTGCCTATTTCTGTGCAGCTGAGAAAAGCAGCTTCCTCTGCTTGAACTGTTTGGAAGGGGTCAGGTTCTGAAGGAAGATCCCCCTCTCATCCCTCTCCCATCTCACCACGGTTACAGGAGAGATGGGAACTAACCCGTCTTATGGACGATGCTCTCTTAGATGGAGTTATTTAAACAACGTGACCTCTTTTGATGTCCCAAAAACTTGAAGAGAAGAGATGGGAGGACTCGCGGGGTTGGTCATGTTTTGGTGTCTGAAAGAAAGCAGATCCCCCAAGGAGGGGGAGGGGATTACGGCAGCTTATCTTTACAAAGTGGGAGGATGAGAAAAGCTGTGTTCCAGCCTGGCACTCGTACCTATGGAAAACACAGAGAGGACCTTTAACACACCAATTTTTATCCTCTTGAATAGAAGTAGTTCCTCTGCCCGCTATAATAACTTTAAAAAATGTTGAGCTTGGGCGTCAGGTGTGGCTCTTAGAGGCAGGAGAAGTAATTGCGTTTTATTTGCCGCTTTGCGTGCCTCGGTAATGATCTCTCAATCATACGTTTAAGTGGTTTGGTAGGTCTGGGAACTGTGGGCATGTGGCCGTTTCTGTCCCCTTCCCAAAACAGGAAGGAGACAGGAGGATGGAAGGGGATGCCGAAGAGCCGTCCGTTTTATCCCTAATGTGTTGTCTTTTATCCGATCGCTGCTCCAAACTAGAGAATTCATATTTTACAGTATGTTGTACAGTATTCATATATATTAGTGTTGCTGCGTTAGGAAGCGACAACTATTTTGAGACCTCTTTTATCTTTCTGGGGATGGGCTGACTAGAATGAGGAAACTTTAGAAGGCCAGTGCTGCGGTTTATAATGTAATATTATTGTGCTGTTTGCACTGTATTCAGCGTGAGCAGATGTCTGGGGAGCTGTTTTGACCTTGCTTCTGGGTGGCTTATAAATAGGAAAAGAGAATGATTTATTTCTTCGTTTGTCAGTGGATGGGGTAAATTAAACGGGGAGTATATAGTTTCTGAAAAGTTCACTGATGGGAGGACAACCAAAGGAAAAATAGTGAAGGGAGAAGAGATTAAAAACAGAATGTTTCTTGAGAAGGGGTTTTGGATCAGAGCAGAGCAATGTCTGAACCCAGCATATGCTAACTTTTTTTTTTTGTTGTTATTGGAAAATTCTATGATAGGATGACTAGGGAAGGAAAAAAACCTTAGAATTTGGTGGAGTGATCCATGAGTCAGAAATTGTTGGCATTTGGAGAGGTATTCTCTTTGCTTGGTTCCTGTCCTTTTGCACTGTGGCTTTGGGAAACGGGTTACTGATCAGGAGGGACCTTTGACATCAAGGGTACGGGATAATTCCCCCCCCCCCCCCCCAGTCTTATTTTTTCTTTTAGTGACCATGCTGTGGATTGTGAGATGAAGCTGAAGAGTTTTGTGTCCGGTTCTTCCATAGGGCACCTATCTACATTAGATTTCAACTGTCCTGGTGAACATTAACTTGTCTCCTGCTTTCTGAGTTTGCGGGCTTAGCCAAGACACAAAGAGTTGAATAACCCTTGAAGAATGGACTCTTTTGTTGCCCACTGAGGCATAGCGGTAGCATTGTTCTCGCTGCCGGCAGAGCAGTGAGTGATAGCGTTTCAGCTGCTTCGCTGAGCACTGTGCTGGAGGATGCCATGGTCTCCTTGGACTTTCTTTCCAAAATCGTTCACATGAGGAGAAAGATGAAATACATTTGTAAACAAGACTTTATTATTTTTTTGTACATGTGAGAAAATTGAGAGTTGCACTGTGAAGAAAATAAGAAACCCTCTCTCAGACTTCACCTTGTAGAAATTTGAAAGTATGTTGTAAGGTGTAAAGTGAACTTTTCTTAAAATTAATTTTCAAAATGTGAACACAACTCTCATCTTGCCCTGTGTTCTGTGTCTGGTATTACTGGTCTGGGCAGAACTTTTATCTGTGTTGATCAAGGAGCTTGCCCTTGCCGAGGCGGCGTTTAGCACTGCTCCATCCTCAAAGCCCCACAAGGAGTAGGCTGCTGTTTGCCTTGACTCAAAGCATTTACCTTGCAGCGTTCCACTTTTATGTTTGATCTAGTAGCACCAACTACCTTTAAAAATGTTTTTGCATTGCTCTCAACTCAGTCTGCCAAGAACTTCTGTCCAGTAGAATTTAAGCTACTTTTTTAGTGTAATTTAGACGTAATTACCTCACCACGATTGTATCTATTGAGAGCAAGACTGTTCATCAAGTAGCCCTTTTAAAATATTTTCTGAAGTGCATTATTCACTGCTTTGCCAGACCCAGTTCTGTACGATGAAAGTGATAAGTCTTCCATGTCTTTGCACAATAGTCCACTGATAATCTGTGTGGCCAGCAGTGATCACAAAAGAAAACAATTAGGAAATACTATGAGATGGATAGAAAATAACAAAAAAGAAGGCCTAATTACATTATTGTGTGAATCTGTGGCGTGTCTTATGCCTTGAGTAACAGTCAGCTTTCAGCCCTCTGTCTCAGAGGGAATTTAACAGAACTGGAAAATCCAGAGAAATGTAGCAAGCCTTCCACATCTTCAACTGAGGAAAAACCTAAAAGTAGGTGAGATATATGTTAAGCTTTACAAAATCCTTAACGTGGTGGCGAAGGGTAAAGAGGGGACAGTTGTTTGCCTTTCGTCATGCTACAGGGGCCGAAGGTCACCAGCAGGTTTAATATCAAATGCTGCTTCATCCTGTGCATAGTTTAGGCTGTGAAACACATTGCTGCAGGATGTCTTTGGTGCCCGAAGCTTAGAGAAGTTCGAAACGTGATCGGGCAAAATTATGGGAGAAAATCTTGTCGGTCACACAGAAACAAGTTCTGACTGGGGAATTAATGTGGGTCTGCAAGTTGCTCAGTAGTATAGTGAAGGGGTACTCACCATAGGTTTGTCATGTATTTCTACCCAGTCAGGTCTGTGACCCTGCTTTTGATGGCAGTTTTCAGGTCTGCACGTTAAGAGCCACCTCGTCTGTTTAATTTGACATCCGTGATCTTTTTGGTGAAACATTTTGAGTTTTACTGCAGCAAGCGGCTGCGTGTTGTTTTGTGTGTGACATAGGTGATGCCATGGGTTCTCATCTGGAGTCTGTATATTTTATATAAAAATTCCTCTCTCATCTGTTCTGGCAAACTTGATGCAGAGAAGAGTGGCACGATGTGATGAGACAAAGTTGTTTCCGGTAGGCCAGGCAGACCATAATTCTCGATATGAAAGTGGAGTCTAATAGTAGAGAATGCATGCTGCTTTTATTTCTCAGATAAGGCTTTTTAAATTGTTCTACAAAGAATTCTAACATGTAAAATATTCTACTTATAGAAAGCAGCCTGTCATTTATTTATTTATTTAAGGTTGTTTGATGTGTTTATTTTAGTGTTTCTTTAGTGGCGTCACTTCTACCTATCCTTGTGTTGCTGTTCTTCAAAAAAAAACCTAGTAAAAAAGGAGACTAACAGAAGTGTACTTTTTTTTTTACTGTCAGTTAAAAGTGAACTATTTTAACAAGACTTGAAGGCTAAAATGTGAACACTAGTGTTTTTAATGTGAAGTATTTGGCATCCATCAGTGTTGTAACATCATGCCATTATCACCTCATTGAATTTGGAAGAGGAACGCTACTAGTAATTTGCACAGCATCATTTAATCTTCTTTGTCAAATAATGAATTTATTATTGATTTCAAGCTTCTAGTTAGCTTAGAGAATTGTATCTTGCTTTGGATTTCTTCTTCCCCAGAGGATGTAGTACCATGCTGTAAGCTTTGTAGAACAGCTATGTTAAAAGAACATCGGCATTGAAAATGCAGGCATTCAGCTGAAGCACTGAAAATTCAGGCATGAGTATAGTCTCTTTTATCCATTGACTGTGGCATGATTGTGAGAGAAGCAGTATGTAGAAGTGCATTTAGACTGTGTCACAAAACATATCCGGAAGAAGCTGAACTGTTCTGATTTTGGAATTTACTTTTTTTAATGCTTGCCTTTGAAATTTTGCTGTACTAACTATAGCTTTGGCGTGCAATATGAGAAATAATATTCTGTAGTTCTTGAGATTCACAGAGAAAGCAAGTTTGGGGGAAAAGTAAAAAATCCACTACCTGTAAATGCACCAAATCCTATGCAGATTGTCATCAAGAGTTGAATCACTGCTGTGATCTACATGATGAAAAGAGAGCAACTAATTAGCAGTAGTAGATTCCTGTCCTTTATCCACATGCTTCAAGTTGTGAAAGGATTTTTAGATATCTTTTCTGATCTTTCTGTATATCGCAAACCATTCTTTCCTCTAGTCCAAGATAGTAACTGATTCTATTAATGCACATTTCCTGAAAGACCTCTAGCTCAAGTGAAGGCATCGAGAGGAGGAGAACCCTCTTCGATTAGTTAATCTACCACTAACAGTGTTAGGCAAAGCTTGTTGGTTTTTTTTCCATTTTCAGTTTGACTAGCTTCAGTCTCCAGTCATGGCTTCTGCTTGGTTTTGTCTGCTATATTTTCCACTTACAGTACCTCATTCCTCTTTGTGAGAGAGGGCTGCTTTTATGTTGTGAGTGAGTCACTTTTGTTAACTTTTTGATAAACATTGCACTTCATTGTATTTCCGATTTACAGCTGCGTTTTAAGGTCTCTTAGTCAGTTTGCAATCCAAATAATGTGTGTTCTCCTGGTATTTTACATTGTTAACTTTTTAATCGGAATATCGGGTGATACTAAATCATGTCCCACTTCTGCCAGTGGGATTCTCAGCTGTTTGCAAAGCAGCTGAGGGATACTGAGATTCATCAATCATGATTTTTTTTTCTAGAGTTTTTAGTCGCTTGGCCCTTGCCGCGTTTTTCAGTTCTTCTTCGCTGTTATCCCCTTCCCGTCTCCCACTCCTAGTGCCATCTATCAATATCGCCTGCTTTCCTCTAACTCGGGCACCTCTGTTCAGCTCAGGTTGCCTTCTCTCTCCTGGTCCCCGGGTAGAGCTGCGTGCAGCCGGAAGGGGCAGAGAGGCCGTCTGCCGTCCTGGCGCCCCAGCTGTTTCTGTATAAGGGGAAGAAATGGAGAAGGGACCCAGCAGCTCACAAGACAATTTGGTTTTCATCGACTAGATAAAACGTGTGGTCAGGCTGATGCGCTAGGAGAAGAAATGGGGTAACGGGCGCATGTGTGATGTGGCTGCTGTCTTACAGTAGTGTCGCCAGCCTCCGAGAAAATTGTACTGACTCAGCTAATACATGCTCTGTGTTTTTATGTAGCCACGTGCTTCTTGAAGTGCATAGAGGTATTCTGGGTCAATATTCTAATGCATATGAAAGAAGTACTTTAGGAGGCAAAAGTCAAAAACAAAGATGTTTTAAAAAAAAAAAAACCTTTAAAAAAAAAAAATCACTCTCGAACTGGACCTTGGCTGTATATTCGTGTTCATGCTGAATATAGTCAGAGGTGGTAAAACAAGGGAATCAACAGTTAGCCATTTGCAAGGTTTTATGGGAGGCTTAATATTACAGTGTAGCTGTTACTTAAGTGCAAGTTACTCGTTAGTGCTAAGCTCTGAAAAGGCATGTACAAACGCAGCTGCATCTGTTTGCAGTACTGACTTAAGAAATAGAAAAGCTGAGGAATTCAACTGAACTTTGCTGAATGAGGAGTTTAAGGTTGAGAAAGGCCACTTTGTAGTCTTTTGTCTCTCTTTAATAAATATTTTACTTTAATTTTGCAGTTTAGGTAAGCTGCATTGAATCAATAACTTTTTACGAGTGACAGATTATTTTTCTTCCAGAAGAAAAGGTTGTTTCTGTAGATTTGGAAGGTCCTTATTACCAAATTGCAAAATCACTACTACTGAGAATTTTACTCAAATCATATGTTCAGCTTCCAGAGGAAGGAGTTAATATTTTTGTTTTTTTCTGGAACTAAAAAGATGCTATGAAACAAGCTGTTAGATAAAGATTCACACCTCAAAGCTTTTATTAAAATGAGAAGACAAGTCAGTTGTTTACTCAGAAGCATAGTGAAGTCTTCCAGTGGTGCAAATCCTGCTCTGAATCCTGTTTTATCAATATCTAATTTTTCTTAATAGAACACCAGAAGTGGTGGGAGAATCCGCAGACACTTGTGCGTAGTTTTCTTCTCTGAACCATAGAGAAACTGTAGTGTCTGTAACAAGATGACGTCCGTTTTGTTACAGGAAAAGGCAAGCTTTTAAAATGGCTTCTTATTCTTTTTGTAAACTGTATTTAAATGAAAATTGCATATGAGCCTGGCAAGCTTGCACGGATTTGCCTTTGCTACTTCCAGAATGTGCTAACTCAAGAGACTCAAGGGAACGTTACAGGTATGCTACGTTGTCTCGGTGACTGCCTAAGGGGAGTTCTGCCCTCCAATAAGTAAGAGCCTACAGATCATAAATCGGCGTTTTATTGTCAGCCAGCAGCTGACTCTCAAATGTCAAGAAAAGGTGCGTGATCACTCCCAGATCTCCTTTGATGGCAGTAGCTGCCATCGTATTGTGTTAAGCAGAATTTTATAAGAGGCAAATGTGACCTTTCCCAAATCTTTCGACCGTATATTCAGTGTCTCTTTAATTATTTGAGTCTCTATAAAAATCTAAAATGTCTAATATCTAAACTAAAATAGTCATTGAAAACAAGTAGGATTTTTTGGGAGAGAAGAGTAAGCCGGAGAAATCTTGATGTTATTGGAGGAGATGCCCAACTTGGAAGAATCTCTAATGACGGTGAATGTACACAGTTAAGAGAGTGAAGTGATCAGCTTTCCTCTAGCCTAACAGTGATAGAATGGGTTACTGAATGCATTTGTAAAGTTAATTTTGTAGCATCCTTTGGAAGTGACAAAACTAGCACCTTGTTCCAGTGATTTGCATTCTAGAAAGAGTCCTTGTGAAAAGCTATGTTTTAGGAACTGGAACTTTGGGGCTCTTTTTGTTCCTGATAGGAGGAGCTTCTATCCTTATTTAAAAAAAAAAAAAAAAAAAAGACTGAAGTTCACCCCCCTGCCAGCTGCTCCTTCCTTTCTCTTTTTCCCTTCTGCCGCTCACAGCATCTTATCACTAAATCATGAACTGACATTGAGAAAAGTAAGGTAACTGTGCGTTGCTGGCTATCTGATTAAATCCACTCTTCTGCATTTAGACTCTAGTGGATGTTTAAAGATGAGGTAAAGGGAAGGAAACAACATGGCTCTGCTGAGGGGAAAAACGAGTATTAACATCTTTTCGACAACTGTCTGATGAAATGTTATATGTTTAAGCTGTAATTCTGCAAGAGTGCTTGCTAAATGCTTCTGGATGATTCAGTTTGGGGTTTGATATAAGAACCTGTTAATTATTGAGTGCAGAAAAACTCTGAAGGGGCTCCACATACCTGGGGCTTTCAGGAAAGCTCACAAATTAATCTACCTTCTCCAAGAGACTTGGACCTAATACATGTTTACTTACAAAGGTGAAAAACTGATAGTATGCGATTAGTGAAGTAAATTAATGAACCAGATCAATAGATAAATGCTTAAGAGGATCTTTAACTGATTATGCTACAAAAAGTATGCAGGAAGAAGAAATACCAGTTTTCTGACAGGGAAGTTCAACATCAGTAATGCAGATAAGCTTGTCATAGAGATTCCTACACACATGAGGAAGGAACCTGGACAAAATTTGGCAAAATGTTTTTTTTCAGTCATTAAAATGAATTTTTCATTCTTCACTCTGCACTTTTTTCTAAATCATCAATTCTAAGTTTACTCAAGCTTAACAAAATAAAGTTACTTTGAATTATAGAGCAAATTAAAGAAATCAAAATAATAATGGAGAGCTTCAGCCCGAATGGAGTGCTTTGGGAAGCTTGAGCCTTTGACATCAGGTTTAGATTAGATACGGCTTTGCAAATTCAGTTTGTCGTTGTGACTTGCTTGACTGCTGTTTCTAAGACAACTTTAGTATTCACAGTTTTTGCAACAGTATTCAGAAAGGAATTTTCAAAAGTGCAAAATTGTGCTTGGAACCTTATTTTCAGCGTGCTGAATCTCAGTTGTTGTATGCATTGCATATAGGGAGTGAACAAACCAACTCTATCTCATCCACTGCATCTTGCTTTATGAATACTTAATTCATTGACTGATTTTCTTTTCTTTCTTTTTTTTTTTTTTTTTAACAGACCTGCACCTTTTCTAGGAATATTTTGTTTTGTTATGTAAGGTCTGTCAGGTAAGGTGGATAATAGTTTGCTGGTGAAGGCCATGAGTGGTAGCGTATTGAAACTATTTACTCCTCGGATAGAAAGGGAGTAAATAAGTCAGCATTTTTCTCTGTAGCCTAAATACAGCCCACATTGCCCACCTCTACAGAACTGCTCGCTCTTACGCTACCTTGAACCTTACACATACTTTACCCGGTGCGGTGCACTGTGAGGTCGTCTTCTGATGCAGCAAAGTTGCATTGTGTGGTCACACTTGAGCAGGCACATATAGCCAGTGAACTTTGTTTCCCCGAGCTCAGTCCCAGGACCGCAGCCCAAGCAGTTAGTGCTGTCGTGTTTTGTAATCTGCTGTGACTTTCTGGTTTAGCAGTTGGTCCTACCGTACCACAAAATGATGGATGAGCGAATGGAGAAGGTGAAGAAGCAGAGAGATGGGCGCTTCTGCTGGGGTGGCATTCATGCGGTTTGGATCCAAGCGATAGCTCTCGTGCCAGATGCCCCAGTAGCGACTTGCGTGAGCAGCACAGCCGTTGCACAGCAGGAGCCTCGCACCGGAGCTGTCCCTCTTGGCCAAAGCCAGCGAGGAGCTTCATAGGTGAAGATGGCTGGAGACACAAGTTGTTACCTCTCCTTGCCTGTAGGTAGATTTCCAGAGAGTCCTCTCTTGTGAAGCCCAGAACATACTGTCTAAAATCGATTTTATGCTTTCTGCTAGGATTCCCTTGAGGTAGAGACTAACCGGTCCTTCTTAGTTGAGCAGAAAAACTTTCCTTATCTGTGAGGTGTTTTTCCAGCGAACAAGGTGAATCTTTAAGACTTTAGCTTCTATAGTTTCTACTACTCCTCTGATATTTTGATGTTAGTTTTGTTGCTGACTTGTTTCCTCTTTCTGCTGTAATGTCTCTTCTGTCTTTTTTTTTTTTTTTTGACTGTAGTATGGCTTTTCTACCAAATTTGCTTTTCTAGATCATTCATAGATCTATTTTTTGCAGAAATCATTTTAAGTATTTAATTACTGTTTGTGGACGGATTCATTTACTGCAACTGTTGGGATTTGCATTAGCAGAAATTAACATGAGCTGTCACATAGCTTGACTTGGCTTTTCTACCACAGACCACACATGTACTGAAATAACTGATTACTGAAGTCATCTGTAGTTAAGAGAAGCTTTCTGTCAAGTAGATCTGTAGAGAGCAGAACACAATTACGACCTGGGGAACGGTGTAACGCAGAGCAGTTTTCTCTTGTGGAGCAGGGCATATGGTGAGCAGTTGGCCGAGCCTGCCTCTCCAACGCGGTGACTGTGATAGACATGTCTATGTCCGTTGTGGACCCTAAGATAGAGTGATACGGCAGGCGTAAAGTAGTGACGGCATTGCCACAAAGGGAGCTAGTGGTAAGAGTGCATTTCTGATACTTGTTCTTAGAAAATGTTTTAAAAATTTGAAAGGGATTAAAAAAGGTATGGTTTGATGTAAGGTCTAGAAAGACTGCCTTGACTGAGCTTCTGTACTCTGTCACTGTTGGTGGCTTATTTCCAAGAAGGTTCAGAGATGACTTAATTACCACCAACCTGCATGGGTGGAGAACTGCTGGTGGAGAACTCTTTAATTTAGCAGCCAAAGGAATAATGAGGTCAGTTGGAACAAAAAGAAGAATGAGGTAGGGGGACAGATAAATATCCCTCCCTTTGGAGGGGAAATTTGCAATGAGGATGACTGAGCAAAGGTGACTGGTTGCATGCAGACCAAGTGTTTATATTCAAAGCTGGTGGGTTGCCCCTGTTTTTGGGTTGGAGGTAGGAATCTTGTGAGGAGGATCTGTGCACTGTGATAAAAGGAACTCTGTGGCCTTGAAATAAGCAAATGCAGATTTATTAAAGGAAAAGATTTACCATATCCTATTGGTTTTACTGCCCTAGATATTTTACCCACTTAGCCTACTCTTTTTTTTCTCTCTTTCCCTTTCCTTTGACTTAGGATACAGTGATGTGTGCTAGAGGTCCTGTCCGTGTTGTGCTTCTTGTTTATTCCAGTTAACTTGGTATCTCGGAAACTGGTTGTTTACGTACTTTTATTGGGAGCTGTAGTTTTGTCATCTGTTCAGCTCCTGGCACAGTTGATTACACCAATAGACATGGAAGGAAAAATACTTCCATCCCTTTTTGAAGTCATGAATAACTTTATGAAAACTAGTTGTTTCTTCTAAGCTTTTATGCTTTGTATTTTTGGATTAAGGTACCGTTTTGCCATACAAGTGTGTGAGAATTTAGTTTCTCTACCTGCCATACCAGACTTGTCACTAGATTTTTACTACTTAGTTCTCACCAAAGGTAAATTCTCCTTTGTTTCCTCAAAGATTTCTAATATGAATAAGACGTAGCTTCCTTTTTTTTTTTTTCCACTGATGTGATTTTGAAATAAGGCAGTCGTAGTCTTTGTTTTTTAATCCATGCTAACTCAAAAATGATGAAAAGACAGGTGTTAAGCTGTCTTTTTTTTTGGTTTCATCTATGTTTAAGGCAACTTTTTTGGTTCATTGTGTGTTGTTTATCAGTGAATCTACCTGCAAAAAGATGGCTAATGTAGTATGGCTATGAAGTTACTGTGAACCCTTAAATCTAGTGATGCAGCGTATCTGTGAGTTCAGCTATTTAGATTTTGTTGTAAACCTCTTAGATATGATACAGTGGAATCCTCTTAAACACAAATTCCATGTAGCAAGTGACAGAACATAATGAAAGCATAAACTGTTACACAAATAAAACTGTCAGATGCATAATGCTACAGCTATAAACAGCCGTGGATTTCAGTGTGTTCCACTGAGTTTAGCGGGCTGGGTTAGGATGCACATTTTTGGGGTCAGTTTTGACTCTCTTGGAAGAGCTTTAAGCAGTATCAGTACTTGTTAAAATAAAACTTGCTTGCAAAGAAATCTTTGAAGTATGAAATAGCTGCAATACTGATAAATTAATATTTGGCTTTATATAATGCATCGCACTTGAAAAACTTTATGTGGATATTAATGCAATTACTAGGAGATATGACATGTCTTTGACACAATACAAGTGGCTTTCTCCGTCTGTTTGGAATAGTACTCTTAAGAATGCATGGAATAAGGGCTTTTTTGTTTGTTATGCTTTAGATATTTTAAAAAGTATGATAAAGCATATTAGCATTTGCAGAACTGTCTGAAAGTAGCTCTCCTAACTGTCCCCTGGAGGAGTTGGTGGTGTTGCAGTGATCAGCTGAGCTGCTGGAAGAGCACCTCCATCACAGAGGTCCCCTGGGTTGTACAGTGAAGGAGTAAAGGAGCTCTTGGGGATGCCGCTCTGATCCCTGCGGTCGTTCCTCAGAACAAGGCTCCTGCCCCAACAGGCAGGTATGTAGGTGCCTGTTGGTAACTGTTATTAGGGTGATGGGTGACTAGAGTGAGCTGTGTCGCTGCACTGGCCACGCCATCCCTTATTGCTCCCAAGTGTCCCATGGGCAGTGTCTTGGTGGTGTGCCGTGCCATAGGGCTGGCCGCACTGTTGGGGGCTGCGCAGCGGCAGCTGTCTTGGCTTTGCAGCCCGGCCGGCCTACGCGTGGTGCTTATGATGGTGTGAATGAACATGCAGACGCTACTTGAATGTTCCCCTGTTAATGTTGCCTGTCTCAGTGCTGTAAACTTTGCTGTGATGCAGCTGTGAAAATATACGTGTCCTGCTTACGCTGGCAGTTCCTGCAGATACTCCTTGTATCCGCAACCAGAGACGAGCTGCGTGCCTCCTAGCGTGGCCGTGGCCTGGCCGTTCCCGCTCGGCTTGGCCTGGCGGGTAAAACAAAGCTTCGGAAATGGGTGTTTCAGAGACGCTTGAGATTTCGAAGTGGGATACTCGGTATATTATATTCAGATGTTTGTCTGAATAAGTAAGCCAAAGGTTTTCTTGCGCTATGTTTGGATTGCAACCCACAGATATGTTGTATGAAATCAAAGATTTTTACCTTATATTAGTAGGACCTAAACTGGATTAAATAGTTTTTAGGTAGCTTGCATTATTTTAACACAGCGATTTTTCTCCCTGGGGGGTTTGTTCCTGTGTAGAAGTTAAGTGATTTGGATGGCTTCCGAAGGCATGCAGCTCATGTTTTGCGTAACGCTGAGTTTTCAGGTGACCTGCTTTGTGAGCCAGTATCCCGTTTCCCTGGCAGATTTGTAAATGTTCATAGTACGAATTTGCTATGCAAGATATGCTCGTCTTTGCTGCCACCGTTCCTGCTGGAAAAACGTTTCTGCAGCCAGACCAGGATACGCTGCAGTCAACCCCGTCCCATCGTTACCGATGGGACCGTTCCGTTCGACTTGGGTTCGTGCAGCCTGGCAAACAGCTGTTCTGGCTCCATTTAAAAAAAAAAAAAAAAAAAAAAAAAGCCGAGGCAAAAGTGGTGAGAAAAGGAAAAGGGGAAGTTTTACTGTGGTAGAAAACCCTGGCTGTTGGCTTAGTTCAGTATAGTCGTTGATTCACGGTCTGGGGGACTCAGGATCCTAAAAAGAAGCTTCCTACAAATCTCCCAGAGCACCATAAAGGGAGGAGTACTGGCTAGTGCTGCCCCGGCAGCCCTCTCCGCCGGAGAGCCGTGGTCTTAGGGATCGCAGATGTTCCCTTCGCACGTGACTTATGGAGAAGGCTTGTACTACCTCTGCACCTACTTACCCGAGGGGCAAGAGTCGTCTTTGAACTCTCCAATGCTGGAGTGATCCTTGAGCCATATTAGTTTCAATTACAAAAATCAGTCACTAGGGCTGTGTTAAACCCAACACTGTATTTCTAAAGTTTGTAAAAGTTACTATTAGCGGTCATAAAGAAAGCTCTGTGTTTTTTGTTATGTTTTTAGAGTATATTAAGTGTAACATTGATTTTGACTTGAAAGTGTCCAGAAAGAGAATTTAAAGCAGACAAAATGGGCATGAAGGGACGTGTTTTGCTTGCATTCATAAAGATGGTACTTCAGGGATTTATACAAAATGAAAACCTTCTGCAAGTGGCATGAAATGTAATAAATTGTGCCTGAAAACACCCCCAGTTTGACTATAAAGGTCTTATCTCACCGAAGTAAAATATTTATGCGTAAATGCATATTTTATATTTTGCTTTTACCGTCCTTGGAATGCTTTATACTTTCATAAATGGCACCTCTAGTGTTTCCTTGTAGATGGCAAAAAAAAAAAAAAGGGGGGGGGGAATTTTATTTGATGTTATTGCTTTGACTTTTCTGTTAAGTTTATTTTGGGTACAGAGGAGTAAAAAGGCTGATTAAAGTAGAGAGTACTGGGGTGATAAAAGCAAAAGCGGAGAGCCGGAAATTTTTCTTGAAGATCTTTGTTTAATTGGAACTTATCACTCAGACACAAGATTCCAGAGTTCTTGTGTTTAGTTTTATGTATCACTTTTCTTTGTCTGCCAGTTCTACCTCACTTTGAATTGTATCTAGTTTTAGTCTAAGAGAATTTGACTTACTGTATCTGGTTTTTAAGGCACTTGTCACTGTTATTTTGCGTTTAAAAGAGCTGAAAAGTTCTTGAGTTTTTATTTTTGGGGAAAATACTGTCAGAGCACACTAGGGTGATGCTATCTTGGCATTTGGTAGTGATGTGATTGCTATAGGAATATTTGTGTCATGTTCTAATTTTCAGAATTTTTAGAAACTTGAATGTTTTCAATAAAATCTTCAAGAGTGTTGCAGTTGTGGGAAACACTAGACTGAGTGGTTTAAAGCTCACACTTTATTGAAGAAAAGGTGAAAAAGTGACATCGTTGTTGTGTCTTAAAAATACTTAAACAAACAAAAGGTACTAATTTAGAGAGAGGAAAAAACCCTACAGTAAAAGTCAGACTTGATAGTTGAAACTAGAAAATTTGCAGTGAAATCACAGAAAACACACACAGAAGGTAATTAGAAGTTGGTGCAAAAACTTGTGGTTATCAGTTTTATCATACCATGCTTTGGGCTCCTTAAAGTTGAAAGGTTTATAGCAGTTTTTATTTTTTTCCCCTTTATGTTGGCCCTGTGACCTTCCTGTGGTGCTTCTGACTGAATGCTTTACTGCCCCTCATTGTTTTCATCTGTTTCTTTTCGGTGGTGTAGCCAAGCCAACCTAAAGGCTCGAGGCTGCTGGTAGAGGAGGTCTTGCTTCTCCTGTGTGGGTACCAGCGCTCACCTGACGCGGCATGAGCCAGTTCCAGTGCTAAATTGGCAGCCCCGGCAGCCAAAAGCCGCAGAGCTTTCTGCTTGGTTGCTCCTTGCACCGGCTCAACAGGGAGGGGTGATATCGGCACTGGAGCAGGAGGGGCCGGTGCAATCAGAAGTGAGAAACGGGACGGTGCTTTTTGGCGGCAGTGAGGCATTTGCTCGGTTCAGTTGCTGCGCGAGCTGCACCCTTATTTCCAGGAGACCCCGAGCGCCCTGCCAGATCAAAGGCAGGGAGGCAGCTTGCTAAAGCAGAGGTGCAGCCGGTTGTGCCTCCCTGCCCGTGCAGTATTCCTGTGTTCTCAGCAGTTTCAGTGAAACGGATAAATCAAGATTGTTGTAAAGCACTTTGCTTTCCGAATATCCCAGTGAAGCATTTGCTGAGTTAGTCATCTAAGGGGAGGGAAAAGAGACGGGCAACTCCTACATGGAAAGATATGTGGGAGATGCAGAATTACATTTTTGTGATATCTTGTTCTTAACCATTTTTTTCAGGCAAGACACTGCTGAAGGAGGAGAGCTGTGCAGAGTTGATCTTTTTGTCAGCTCTCTTGAAGAAATTGAATTTCAGACTACAAAGTCCTCAAATTATGGGGATCCGACTATTCACTTCTTGATATATTGTCCCTTTAATAGCAGAGGACAGTAATTTTCAAGGTCTTACAAGAAGAAAAATATTCTTTTAAGCACAAAAAAAGAGTACTGTGCAACATGGCTAGTGTAAGTTATATTTAGATGTAAAGGAAATGTGTTCTAGTTCAGCTACTGTCTCACGGTATGACGTGCTAACGCTTCACTGTGTGTTGTTACTGACAGATACTGTGGTATAAGGAAAGAGTTAAGCGTGAAGAGAACTGTCGCTGTAAGGGCTCCTGGCTTCCTTCCATCCTAATGCTTTGTGGGGGGAGTGGGCTTTGGAATATAAAATATTAAGTTTCATCCCATTAGTGTTAGTCTCTACAAATAAATAGTTTAATAGCAGCTTGGGACTGGCTGTTGAGCCATGGTAACAGTGGTCAGTGGAGAGGGGTGATTATTACTTAGTTGAAAATAAATCTGAGCGTCGCAGAACGTCATTAAGCCAGTTTATTCTGATCTCAAAGTAAAACTTTGTAATGTTTCCAGTGACCGAGAATCTAACACGTCAAACTCTAAACCATAGATTTTTGGCATGTCGCTCTTCCCAGGGGGGAAAAAAGAAAAAGCTGACTTTTCCCAGGAGGAAAGCCTTATTGTGCCCAACCAAAGTGGATGGCCTGTTGGCTCTGGATGAACCCAGATTCTTTATTGACAGTTGGATTGCAAAATACAGTAAATACCTAGAAAGTAGTTCATTTTAACGTGATACGTACTAGCTGTTTGAGTGCTGAGTTAAGTTACCAGTTTGAGACAAGAATACAGGTTTACACTTCAGGATTAATGCACTGTGTTTGAAGGTTTTTGCATCTGTGTAAATATCGTTTAGAAAACGAAGACAAAGTTCTAATTGCAAAAGAAAGCAACTTGAGCTAGAAATGTTTTCATAAAAGCCTATGTTTTGTTACTTTTTTTCTTTCGTTTTTTTTTTTTTTTTTTTTTTTTTTTTTTACTTTTTAGGGCTGGGAAGTCCCAGACGTTGTGATTTCTGTGGTATTGTTGTAAATGAATTACTCAATCTATTTTAGCTGTTTTAAAAGCCATTTTGCAAGGTTCCATAGAAGAGGATTGTGTGGACTTAACTAAATCAGTCTCTAACTTGGTATGATTTGCGATAGCCATCAGTTGATGCATGTGCTGGGGGAACTGGGTGAAAAGTGTTTGCACGGGAACAGAGCTGGCTCCGAATTTGGCGCTGGGACTGTTGTATTGCAGCTCTGAAATGGGCAGCAGGCGACTGCAGGTGAGCCCAGGGCTGCTGGGCGACTGCGCTGCCGCCTGCCAGCCCTGGAATTGGACACGTCCGGGTAACCGCTGCCAGTGGAGCAGTTCTTGGAAGAGGACAAAAGCTTCCGAATCCTATATTTCTCTATCTCATTGGAAAACGCAAGTCATTAGACTACGAGATCAAAGCTGGAGATTACATGAGTCTGTGACCGCTCTGGATGTGGGTAGCAGTGTAATGCATACCTCCAGCCTTTTATTATTGTTACTGCTTTCTCATGGACTATGGTATGGTACCATATATGAAGGCAAGGGCTTTTCGGTTACACAAGATTAATTTTATAATGTGAAAAGTTGATTGTTAGAATAGAACAGGCTAATAAGGCTGCTGTGCCCTAAGAAAAAGGGAAGCAAAAGCTCTCAGTACTGGGGTTTAGTTTTTAATTAGTTTGGATTACTGTTTGATTTAAAGCAGGTGAAGGGACAATGAGTTCATGCGATCTGGAGGTTTGAACTTTATGCTACTGTTTGTACGTTTTTGGCTGATAGTGTTTCCTTTGCTTGAAAGGATGACTGGTAGCTTAACAGTATTCCTTCCTGTAAAGCGTTTTTAGAAAAACAGTCTCTTGCAAACTTCACATCAGGTTAGAATTGCCGGCCAGCGGTGCAGAATAAAGAAAAGAGTGGTTTATTGTAAAAACTCGATTCTGTTTAAGGAAAAAAAATAATCCTGTGCGCTACCTGGTTCAGGGCTGTTATATTTTTTTCCTTCTTCCTCTAAGCTTCAGAGACAGCATAATTTTATATATTTCATATTGAAAATTCATTCAAATGCAGCCTGGATTTATTTATTTTTACTATCTCATCAGCAGAATATACTTTTTACATGAATGTATTTTATAGACATATAAAAAAAGCAAGTTAAGAACATTTCTGAGGAATTGTTTTATTTGTTAGCGCAATATATATGCTTCTAATGCTATTTAGATTGTATCTAGCAAAAATTTAGGTGGAATTCTGAAGTTTGTGCTTGTTCTTGTAAATAATGTACACTTTAAGTCAACGCTTTGCATCGTTATCTTGAGAAATGGTTTAACCTTGATATATTTCAAAACAAATGTATTAGATAATGTGCTGTATACTTGCATTGGTTAGTTGTGGATATAAACTTTCTGATTATATATTAATGTAAAATAACATCAGAACATTTGCTGAAGGTTTGCCTTCCTTGTTCTGCCCTTTAATCAAGACACAGTGTTAATGCTGCATGTGAGAAATGATATGCAGGTACTGGAATTTGTCAATTTTTAGTGAATCAGAAAAACATTGTATTTATGACTTGAAGCTCTTTTCCTTGAAAATGGTATATTAAATAGTATGTAAAATCATTTTAAGAGGATATATATATTTCAGTAAGCAGTTTAATGTAGTTTGACTACCTACCTGAACATGAAAGGAACGTGGCAAAAATGCAGTGAAAGGACCTAGGTTTTTTGTTGTGTAGGTTTTTTTGTTTGTTTTTGGGAAGCTGGCCTTGAAAATGCTGTAGCAGAGCAAATTATCTGATTGAAGAAAATGTATTTGAAATTACTTATTTTTGAAGTGGATCTGTTTGTGCAGTCATTTAGAAAGATTGAGCTAGCAGCAGTGTCTGGAGAATATGTTCTTTGTCTAAATGAAAACCCATCCCGAGAAAGGATTTTTATTGGGATATTTTGGGAGAGGGCTTAGACATCTGCTCTGCTGTCTTTATTGCTATACATCCAGCTGAGTGTTTCCTTCTCTGTCCTTCCTTGCTACGCATAGATGATGTTCTGTGCCTTATATTGTCCCACTGAGAGGGGAAAGAGGTAGAAAAAACTCTTGCAGCTTCTTTTGCTAACCATTATCTGTCTTAGTTGTGTGGAGTGTATGTGTAAAGGCAGATTTGGTGTTTATCGTTCCTTGACTTATGCTTGATCATTAGTCATTGCTGCAGTTTGTGATGGTGACGTTTTGATAAAATCACAGCGTGCTGATTTGTTGATCAAGTTCCATATTAAGAAACTTGCATTCTAAGTATATTTAAAGGAACTCTTCTAATTTGGAAAACTATTGTGTAAAAGGTTGCTGTGAAGCTGGCAATCTTGTTTTCTTAATGTAATTCTATTTGCATCCTTAATTTCGTTTTTCATATAGTTATAACAGCTGGGCCACTGACAGATTACCCCTGTAGTGTCCTGATACTGTAGGTTTCCTATGCTGAAATTAAGGTGTGACACTTTGTAGTGATAATCAAGAGGATCTTCTGTTGTCCTGGCAGCACCTTGCACTTCTACTGCTGAAAACCCTCAGTAACTGGGATTTACTCTGCAATTTACTCTGCTAGCTATTGTGCAAAAAATTCTTCCTTTGCAGTATTGTGGATTTTGTCTGTCAGCAGTTTCCAGATAGTTACTTGAGGAAAGTAGGTGTCTGCATGGCTAACCCTACTTATCACCCATGAAGTGTGGAGCTTGCTGGTTTGGGAGTTGAAGTCTTTGCTAGCATATATGGAATGTAGCTGGACCCCTTGCCTTGCAGTTTCATATACTGTTTGCCTCTATATTTTGGCTGAACCTGTTATATACCTTTACTCATCTTATCTGACTTTGATAACCCCTCATCCGTGGTGAAGTTGTGCAGATACGCCATCCTGTGAGGGATGGTGAGGAGTAATAGGACAAGGTGCAACCGACAAGCAGACTGACTCAGGCCTTCCAGTCCTATTGTCGCACTGTGGTATTAAGGGTGGAGCATAAACACTTTTAATTTTCTGAACCAGGACTTGGCTTAATGATATGACATACCCTTTTCAAATGCTTTAGTGCAGGTGTTTCGAGAACTAATAACATAGTTTTGCATGCCAAAGCTATTACACGTAGGTGAAGCCAAAGAAGTACAGCTCATGACTTTGGTCTTCTATGATTGTCCAGGCAGTACTATATTTCTCAAGGTAATGTTATAGGCAGTGTCTACAAATAATTTCATGTAAAAATAAACTGAACTTATTTATAAACTTGTGGAGTGCTAAAATGAAAATGAAGATCTGAAAGAAGCATTTCGTTAATCTGATGTTCAGGGTTTAATTACTCTTTAAAGTTCACAGAATCACAGAATCGTTTAGGTTGGAAGGGACCTCTGGAGATCATCTAGTCCAACCTCCCTGTTCAAGCAGGGTCACCTGTTGTGACCCTGGATATTCTGGATATTCTAGCTGTTTGCTAGGTATTCTGTGAGCTGAGCAAAATGGGGCCAGTCCGTTCACATCTAATACTTGCTTACACTCTTCCTCTACCTTTATTTTTTGTTTGTGTGGGTATTGATTGATACTAAAGAAAACAATTGGTAAACAGTTCAGTCAAAACTAATTTATGATTTTATGCGCATCTAAGGAGGAACCCCAGCAGAGAATGGAAGGAAGAATGAAGTGTGCATGGGCACTGTTATGATCAGTTTAGGTTGTTTTGGTCAACCTCACTGAATGGTAGGAAAAGAGCACTCTAGCGCTGCTCCTGCCTGAAGGACAAGAGCTTTGCTACTGATTCCTCTATGCAAAATAATCAACTTTCTTACTCGAAACCTCTTTTCAGATTTTCCTTTTTTTCTTTCCTGGAGCTTTGTGCATGCAGAAACCAGGGGAGTTATTCTTGGTTGATAGTGTTTCCAGCTTATCTCTATGTTGCCTGGTGAATCCTGGTATCCTGTTGTCACCTGTATAGTTAGGAAGATGTATGGGACTCCAGCTTCAGCGTAATCTAGCCCTGGGCACTAGTGGATTTTGCGCCTGAGTTGCTTTGCACACCAACACTAACATGTCAGATGCAGTTTATGCTATTTGAATGAACATCAGCCCTCGAGCAGGAACTTTTAAAAACATTACTCAATAGAATTCAGTGCAGAATTGAGATAGCAAAGATAATCCTCCATTTGCTTGTTGAACAGGTGTACATTATATAAAACAGGATGGAGCTGGAGATGGTTTTTGTGGCTTATGGTTCAGAGAGAGAGAAATTTGCATTGTAGACCATGTGCCAGGTTTCATTGTCTTGGAATGGAATTTCTGAGCGGAAATTCCTGTGTGCTTTGGGAGAGATCTGCTCTGGTCTCAGAGTAAACTGCCAGTTTTGCGTTTTGAATACAGGATTCTAGGTTCTCCTGTACCTTTTAACTTCTGTTAGCTTTGTAGAAACACAGTTTGTAAACGTGTAACTTTTCTTCAAATCTCCTAGAGTTGACCGAGCAACCATGGTGAATTCATTGCGGGCTGTAACATCAAGCCTTGTAAAACTCAATATGCTGAGCCTGAAACCCAAATTTGCTATCGGCCTTAAAAGTTAAATCAATAATTCGAAGAACTGTAGCTTCTTATCCAGAACGAAATCCTGTGATAGCGCGACATGAATCACAGGCTGGAGTGGACAGACAAGTTTGCCAGTCTCCCTTTGTGTTCACGTTTTCTGTTCACATTGTGCACTTGCTAGAGCGCGGCTCTGCTGTAGCCTTTCCCTGCGAAGAGGAGGGTGGTGGGAGGAAGAGTGGCAGAAAGAGCGCTCTGTCCCCCACCGTAATAGGGAGGTGTAAAACGTTGATCTCAAAGATGCTGCAAAGTCCGCTCTCCTCTCGTATCCCTCGACCTTGCTTATGGGAGCCGCTTCCACGCTGCGTCTTGTGACTTGATGAGGATCCTGTAAGGCATCTTTCCCCAATGATAACAGCGAATAATGTTGGGCTCTTCTCGTGGTGAGAGTTTAGCCAGAATCGTGACCAACCCATTTGATGCAGATTGCTTGGCTTGGGTCCTGCGCAGTCTGAATGCAGAGAGGAGGAGGGTCTCGGGCTGTGTTTGGGGAAGGTTAGGGCTGCCTGGGGATCATGCAGAGAATTCATTAGAGGTATTACAGACAAAGTGGAAACCTTGTGGAGCAAGTTCTGAGTCCAGCCGAGAGTGCCTCCCTTTGCACAGTGCTCAGTGCTACAGTTGTCAGATTCAACTGAGCTATTGCCTTTTCTGTATAAAGGGAGCTATGGAGAGGAGGTTTCCCTGAGCTGGGAATTTTCGTGCATTGGTCTGTATGGGCACGATGCATTCATTTCTGAAGCACGCAGCAGGGCCTCCCTGTGAAGGCTGGCATGCAGAGAGGTCTAAGGTTAATAGATGGTATAGACTTAAGGATAACTGTGATTACACTGGCCAGTTTCTGAGTTCAAAACTCTTTCCATTTTAAAAGGTATAGTTTTTTGTATTTAGCTTGAAACAGGTGTACTGTGTGACCAAACAGTAGGAGGGCAGGTGCCAACGGATCAGCTCAGACTGTCAGTCAAAAATGATATGCTTACCTGATTAGATGTGAGATCATTACACAACAGAATTGGCAGGGCAAATTAATTACGCAGCTTTTATTTTAAACCAACTATTTCTGGCTGTGATAATGAGCCTACTTTACCGGCACGTTTATAAAATTTTTAACATAGTCTCTTACCTCACCAGAGAAAAAGGTCTTTTGGCGTGTTCTTAAATGCTACTACCTTGACCACTGATGTCTGATAGCATGCTGGGTTGTCTGTGAAGCCGCATTTTGGGATGTTTGTGTTTTTGTCGCTGTTATTAAGACATTCATTAATCTTGATATGTCACTTGCGGCCTCTTCTTGGGTTGTTGCATGATTTCTGGAGGTTTTTGATTAAACTTAATGCAGAAAAATGAAGAAATATCAAAGTACTTAACAAGAAAAATGATTCATATATTTTTGATGTTAACTTATTTCCATTTGAATTTGCAACAAAATCAGAATAATGGTAAGAAGCACTGGAGCATATAGACAAGCTTTTTATGGTGACTGGAAATTTGAACTTCAGCATCTTCAGGTTGTGCAGGAGAATTACTAATAAATGTGAAATTCTGCTGGCTAATGAATGTAGTGAAGGTCATGTAATGAAGTGGAAGGCTGCAACAAAGCATGAGTTTTGGTGTCCTTGAAGCAAATTCAGCTTCCATATAGCTAATCATTTTATATTTATGTTTTCCATGTAACCGAGAACTGGAGGGAAATGTGGGAAAGCCCCAAGGTGCCCTATGGCAGAAACTGTATTTAATAGTGTTCTATAGTATGAAGAAAATTTGGCTACAGTTTGGATTTTTTAATAGCAAAGTAAGTTACTGGAGCTGTTAAATGTATGAGGGAATAAAACCTTGAACAAGTGCCTATAATTTGTACAGAGTGGTGTGTGTGGAGGCATGGGGGGGGGGGAATCCCTAGTTTTACAATAGACTTGTTTCTTTTATGTCTTGAGAGGATTCAGACATAGCATTGTGTGAGTAATACAGTATCTGTTTATTCGTTTTGGAATTTAAGAGCTACTCGGAAAGCTAAGCACACCTAAGCTAAACATGTTTGCAAAAATCAAAAATGCAAGGGCACATTTTCATTAGGTGTGGAACAACACAGATTTGTTTTACACCTGTGTTGATAGATGCAGCAAAAGCTTTAGAAGTGAAGGTGAGATGCTTCTTGTTCAGGGTCTCTAGGGTGTCCAGAATCAGACCTGATTTGATTAGAGGTACAACTCTTTGTAAAGTAGTGACATCTGAAATATATAATTTACATGCACACAGCTTTCAATGCTGTTCTGAGACCCTAGACAAGCCTGTCCACTATTTCCTTGTATTTTAAAGCCTCTGGCAGTAGTCATTAGGAAAAATGCGTCAGTAAGAGGCATAACTGTGGGGAATGGATTATACGAAATGTCTTAGTATGGCAGTACTCTGGAGAGCTATTGATGGATACGGAAAACACAGGCTTTTACCTGGTGTTAGCAAACGCGCCTGCATTCTGTGCCTATCGAATGGGCTATTTAAGGAGAAGAGTTGCTGTTGTCTTTTATTTCAGGTGAATGCAGAAAGTAAGTGCCTTAGGATAGCTATGATAGAGTGACAGTTTGTGTATACTGACACTGATGTTATTGCTCTGTTTTGAGAGAGAACATGCTTCAGTTTCTCGCTGGGGGAGATGACGAAATTGTGAACAGGGCTGCAGAGAAGCAGTCAGCTGGTGCTTTAGGCTTCACTATTTTTGTTAGTTGTTGCAGTCGTTATTACGGAAGAAAAAGTTGCATGGTGCGGAGGATCTCGGTGTGCAGGGAGTCCCAGTGGGACCTTGGAGGAGCACAGGCGAGCCACGTCCGGCTGCCGTGTGCAGAGCTGAGTGGCTCGCACAGCGCAGCAGCCGGCGTCCGTGCGAGCTCTGCTTACCTGCTTGGGAAAGCTAGGGAATAGCGGTGTGCTGGTTGCACCCCCCATCCTGCTGTGCGCTGAGGAAGCATTGGGCAGGCCTGAGAAACTTCCTCCTTCCCTTCTGATAAAGACAACTAAAAGAGTGAGGACTCTTCTCCTGGAAAAATGGAGGTTTTTCCAGTGTTTGGGCAGACAAACGTGGAAAAGCTCTTCTATCGTTATATCTGCAAGGAGATGAAAATGAGGAAATCGCCTCTCTCCTCTCCTTGTTCTTGGATTGGGACAGAGAGGAGACCCCTACATCAGATACCCGCATGCCTGTTTAAAAAGGATGTATAAGATGTAAAAAAAAAAAAAAAAAAAAAAAAGCTCAGTGCTAGTGTCTCCTGCAAAGGTTCCTGGCTTGGCCGCCCTGCCTTCAGCGGTGTGAGCTCATAGCGATGAGCGCGGTCAGAAGGCTCCTCAGATGAAAGTGACCTTGTGAACCTCGGTTGCTGACTCATTTGCGTCTTCTCTGATACTCCCTCAAGGCTCGCTGGCCTAGTGGTGGCTGTTAGTAGAGGCTACCGGAGGATTACATGATATTATTTGATATTATATTATGATGGGAGGATTTCTCGGGTAATAGTCTCTTACATAATAAGAGGTTCCTAGTCACTTTGCAGTTCAGAATCTTTTTTATTTACTTTTTCTTTTGGCTTGTGCGGTAGGCAAGAGCCGCAAGTACAGCAGCAATCGTCGTTATTCTGTTTGTGCGCTCTTTGTTATGAAAACGTTGATGATGGAGTTAATAGAAAAAATATCCTAATGTTCTCGTTTAAATCAAGTAAATTGACGGTTCGTTCTCTGTAGAAACTTGTAGCATGCTGTTGCATCTCTGGATTTGTTAATTTGCATATTTTGTATGTTTTTTTTCTCATTATGTTCATTTTTGCAAAAAAGAAATGCTACGTTATGGAAAGACAAAGTAAATTAAGTGAACTAGGTGGTAAAATGGCCATCACAGACTGTATCAGATATATTTGCTAATGAGTACCAAAACCTTGTATGGTGCAGAGATAAATTGCTTGCTCTTTTTATTCATTTTTTGCTTTTATGTATTGGAAAAGTAAAACTGGAGCCTTCCTTCCCTGTTTTTACACTCTACTTTCCTTAAATAAAATTCAAAGTGTGATGTGATTTCTTCCCCTCTTGTAGGGGAGGTTGGTATAGCCTTTTTATAGACAGGTTTGCATATCCACTGGAGACTAACGTAAGTCAAGACCTTGATAGACAGCAGAACTGCCTGGAGTAGGTGGTGCTTGTAGGCAGTCTGGTTTCATCTGCCAGTGTGCACAGCTGACCAGCTTGTTACTTTGCTGAGTGTTTAAAGAGAATACCCTTGTGGTGGCTCCAAAAACAGAAACGCACTTTGCTCATTTAATAATTGAAAATATATTATTATGTAAGGTTTAGTCAGTAGTATATGGAGCTGCAGTTATTGAGCTTTAATCCTATATATGACGTTCTACATTTCTGTGATCTGGTTGAAGATGTTACTTAGAATCCATAAAATTTTATTGACTACCACCAACTTCTTTATCTCTTTCTTTAATAGTTTTGAATCTTGGTCAAAATATGTTTTGTGCTCCCTCTGCTGGCTCAGCTGCAACGATTAAAGCTTTGCCTGTCCTCCCAGTGAGGTGTGGTGTGGTGGTTGTGTGCCCACAAAGTCTGTGAGATGCCCAAGCAGGAGCTTCATTAAAATTTAGCAGAAGAGTCCTTGGTGTGTCAGAAAGGAAAAAGTGGTTTGGGACAGGAAACCAATTTTGTTTTCGGTGGTCAAATAAGGCTTTACTAACAGATAGAGCTATAACTTGAAAAAGTGTATCAGTGAAAAGGAGAGATATTTTTAACTTTTTTTTTTTTTTTTTTTTTTGAGGGGAGGAAAAATGGCTGATACTGACAGGAAAATAACCGTTTTAGTAGTAAGCTTGGGGAAGCTGAAGGTCTTACCAGGGTGAAGTCAGGCTCTTTACATACAGTTAAAAGAGCAGAGGGATTTAAATGCGTTTTAGGTATAATTTGATGCTCACCATTTCTTTTTCCTTAGAAACCAATGAATATGTGTTAAATTTATCTTGGCATGTGAAAAAGATGTAATGGCTTCTGCTAACAAGATAAAGGAGAAGGCAGCACTTAATTTCCTAGGTAATACACAAAATAAAAATGATTTGCATGCCTTCAAATGATTATGCACAGCCTTGTTAAATGCCATACAATACAAACGAAGAACGAATGAGTTATCCAGATAGGACGTGTTTTTGTAACTTCAGCCTGTTGCCAACAGAATTCCAATGGAGGGGCAAAGCGTGCCGCACTCGCTCTCCAGCGGCTCTCAAGTTTTTGATAATTGTTGTCGGCAAGACGGTGCGTTAAGGAGTGCCATGAAGTCAAGAATACAAAACAGCAGTGAAGCGTCTGTGTGATGTTTGCTGGTTACGCTGGGGTGCTTTGGTTAAGGATGTGCTTGTTCTCGGAGTCCAAATAGTCTGGGGTGGGTTTAGTTGCTCTCCTGTAACCATTCACTCCCTGATCTCTATGTAACATGCAACCTATTGATGATGCTTATTGCTCTTTTATTGTTGCCTTCTGGCGGCTCTGATAGTAGCTTGACATTTTCTGCTTATTTTTTTAAAGGCAAATTGCCCTCTTTGAGATTCCAGAGGGCGTTTGGTTTCTTTGTAGACTACTGTAATGAGTAATGGGCTTAGTAACAAAGCTCAGTGTGTTGACTGGCATGGTGCTGTAATGAGGTGTGGAGAGGAGCTTTGTGCCGAGTTCCCTTCCTTAGAGTTGTCCGTCGTTGCTACGCCATGGTTGAAACAGTTTATTGGGTATGACTGCCAAATTTTACACAGATGCCAGATTAATTTTGATATATTGTACTTGTAGCAGTGACTCCGGACAGTTACTGTGCAATACTTCTGCTGGAAGACTGTCAGTGGAGGTGTATAAGTAGTTGGCTAAATGGTACTGTAAATAACTTTCACTTGTATTTGGAAGAATACTGCAAACGGGATGTTTGTTAAACAGAACCGGGGGGGGGGGGTAGTTGCTAGTGTTAGCTAGTCTCTGCAGTTTCACCTTGCCTTTTAGATGGACAAGGGCTGTTCAAAGTGCTGCTTCGCTGCTGCTCCTCAGCCCCTGATTGAGAAGTCCCTTGTGTTCCAGGTGAGATAGGTACCCTAATCTCGCTCTTCTACTTTTGTTGGGGTCTTTCTCAAAAACCTGTTTACTATCAAGCTTTGAGATGCAGATTCTTCTTTGGGAGCATTGGAATTTGCCATAGGCACATCCTTGAGCTTGCTTCCATGTTTCCTCAATGCATGAAATTCCTTCCCCAAAGGTCCCATCTGGCAAATATCCTTTCCTCCTCCAGTCCACCCTTTAAGACAAGTACTCTTATGTTGCTTATAAGAGGTTGGAAGTTAGTAGTGATGGTTCCGTCGGTGCAAAGGCTGGGACACCGCGTATCCTCGACAGCAATGTGGACTGACCTTAAGCTTGAGACCTGAGAAGCATAACTTTGTAGCAGTGTTATGGCTGCCGTACCGCAGTCAGGTTATATTGTATGTTGGGTACTTGAAAGAACGTTCTAAGCTGACACCGAATTAAAATGATGTCATGCTGTCAAGCCAAACAGAGGTGAGTTAATTGGAGGTAGAATAGTTTGGGTTAAAATTGGAAGGTGTTGATCTTGCAGCGTCAATTTTCTGAAAAAGTATGCTCAGGGTAGCATGAGGACCCGGGTTCCTGGTACCAGTCATCAGCACTGGACTATTAGCTTTCTTGCTTATGAAGCAATGTGGCAGATAATTCTGATCCCTAATATTGTTTCTTTTCTCTGATGCTCAGGCTTTCGTTTTCTCATCTGTTGAAATAAAGCCTTTGTATCCGCCTTCTAGACTTGCTCTGTGAGAGATCCTGATTTCTCATAAGAACCTTATCTTGCTTGTTTTTTTTTTTTTCCAACTAGTGCTTTACAATCAAACTTAATAACTAATTCAGAGTTCTTTGGTTTTCAAGTTATTCATGAGGCTGCTTCTGCTGTTGCTGTTGTCTAGGCTGACATTCATGCACTATTGTGTTCCTTAATTATTACGCTTTTGGTATGCTTCTGGAGTAGTGAATTTTTTTTCCCCCTCTTGAGTAATTGGTTGGGGGTGGAGGGGAACAACACTAGTTTTCCAGTGAGTTTTAGCTGTGTTCAAAAGCTGTTCTTTAAATACAGATTTGAAAAATGGTCTCTGCTAACACACTGTGATACCTAAGGCATTCTTTACTGACCATACAAATTATGCTAGTTGTTCTACTAGCTTGCTTTTTACCTTCTTTTCCATGATGTTATAGCATGGGATATTGATGAGTCTTGCTTTTCAATAATAACCTTTCAAGAATTAACCTATTACTGAAAACAGTTGCACTTTTGCCTTTTTATTTAATAATCCTATTTCAGTCCACAGTGGGAGTCTTATCTCATATCTTCCTATTCTCCTTGGTAAGGTAGCTCTCTTATAGACTCATTAATTTCCTGGAGAAGTTTCACTGAAATTACTGACTGGTTTGTTTTCCCCCCCTATTTTGTTAACACTTTCAAAGATTTCTGACAAGCTAAGAGGCGTTTTACAAAAGCTGCATTCATTTTATTGATAGTTTGTTAACTTCTTTACAGCTCTTTGTAACTTGACTGTAAGTAGTAGCATTGGACAAACTACTAGGAATTATGCTGTGAGAACAATTTGGTATAGTTTAACCTTACATTTTTTCTCTCTAAGTCAGGTGATGGTTGTTGGTGTCTTCTAGAGCTGCCAAGCAAACAAGAGTAACATCACCAAAAAAATTCATTTTTGAAAGCAATACTTTTTTTTATTACTAAAGCTATATGGTTTGCTCCTAGGCAAAAATAGTGAAAGAATAGAGTACTGGTCATGTAACTTTCATAAAGCCCATCTTTGAGACAGTGCAACTGCAAATCTCAGTGTTATTTGTGGGCTCTTTTAAAATTGAAATGTATGGATTGGCTATTATTCTTTTCTGTCTCCTTGTGCAGTGTCTTTTTTTCCTGTAAGCCCTGATCCCAGTTGGAGGTTTTGGCGTTGTTGCGGTACTAATAATCTTGACCCTCTGGAAAGATTGCTCAGTCTTTCTCTGTATAAGTGTTCTGTGTGTAACCAAGGGTGCTAGTTGGGATTAATCAACATGACGCAAGATATTTACATAAAGTTTGTAGGGCCATCTCGTATCTCTGGCTTCCGTAGATGAAAACTGAGGGGGAGGGTGGTGGTGGTGGTGGTTTGTGTTTAATTTCCAGGGCTCTGAGAACAGTGATAACTTTCAGTTCAGAGACTACATTTTTGGTCGTGTCAGTGGTGGCTACTGTATGCTAACAGAGATTGCAAAGGTTGTAAGAAAAAAAAAAAAACCTCAATGATGGGAGCCTCTGTTACCCTTCTGGGGGCTGCATTCAAGTTATGACAAATATTTGACAGGGAAAGGTTGTAAATGACATAAATGACTGTTTCACGAAGCAGCTCGGTGGAGAATCCAGAAGAAAAATAAACCTTGATGTAGTAGGTTCAAGGTGCAGGTAGAGTAAAGCCACTTTACCATAGTGACTGTCTTGTACTCAATGTTAGAGCAATAAACGATCCTCCCCATCGCTATCATATTCAACTCCTATAATGAGAATGACATGAAAATTGCAAAAGTGAAGAGCCTTCTCTGCTCTTCATTTTTCTTTGTAAAAGAAAGCTAAAAGGTTAGAATGGCTGCAGGTTGCATAGTGACTGTTTAATGGCAGCATGCGAAGAGGTTCAGAGCAAATGTATGTCACCAATGAAAAAGGCTTTTTGAGGAGGGGATAAGCCAATATTGTCAACCCCAAAAAGATTATTAGAAGTAAAAAGACACTTCTCGAAAAGCGGAAGTCGTCATAAAACAAGGAAAGTAGGAAAGGATATAACTTCTGGCAAGTTAACTGTAAGACCAAAATTGGAAAGCCCCCTTCCGAGATTGAAGCTCGGCTTATTAACGACTATGAGTAAAAACTACCCATGAATCCTTTTTCAAATATGCTGGATTCAAGGTGTAAAAGGAACATTCAAGAAAGATAGGAATGTAAATGTGTGAAGAAACAGTTTTGTTTCTACATGAGAGGATTGTGGGGCGAGTTGTACACGTTGGAGCCTTTTTCTTCCAGGAGAATTTTGCAAGGAACTGTCTTAAATTGAAGTGTCAGTGGATAAGATTTATAATTAATTGGTGAAAAGAACTGTAACAAATCATCAGGACCAGATGGTATTAAATCAAGTTTTCTAAAAGAATTTGAATGTGAACCTGATGAGCCGCTGACTCTGGTGTGTAACCTATTACTTAAATTGGCCTTGATGCTGAAGAACAGAAGATTACAAATGTGATGCCATATTTTTCTTTAAAGAACTTGGCGAGTGATCCAAGGAGCTACAGACAGTAAATGTACAAGGCATATTGATAGAAACTGTAATAAAGAATAGACTTAATAAAAGCATAGGGAAGAGTCAATATTAGCTCTTGCAGAGGAAAGTTGTTTGAAGGAGCCAGTGAGTATATGGATTTAGCTGAACTGGCTGGCATGCTATGCTCAGTTTTCCAATGAGGGTAAAACAAGGCCCCTCACTGAAAGCTCTTAAAATTTCAGAACTCTTGGGTAAAGTCTCTCACTGACTGGTGACGAGTTAGTTTTCACAACAGAGGGCTACTAGTGTTACGCAGGATCAGTAAGGACGTAAAGTTTACTGAGAAATATAAATTATTCAAGATGATCAATACTAAGCCTGGCTCAGATGAGTGGCTGAAGGTTCTAACAGCACTGAGGGGAGTGGTAAAATCGCAGGTGAAACTCAGCGTTGATAAACGCACATGAGAAGGAAGAACTACGTGTGCGTATAGATTATTGTGTAGATCAGCTACCACAGTTAAGTAAAAAGGGCTCTGTGGAAAATTATCTGAAAATACCAGCTCAGTCGTTGGCAGTAAGGAAAAGACGTCAAGAATTACAGCAAAACAGAAAACTTTGTTGTGCCCTTCTATAAAGGCACGGTGTTCATACGTCTCGAGTAATGTGTAGGTCTGTTCACCTCACTGCAGGAGGGAGCTGGTCGAAGGGAGAAAAAGAGTACAGAGAAGGTCAGCAGTGGCCATTAGAGGTATGGCGGTAGCTTCTATGGCCATGGAAATCCACTACCCCAGGATGCTTCATCTAGGAAACAAATACATGGGGATGTGATAGACTTTTGTAAAATTGTGAGTAATATGTAAAAGGGAGTAGAGAAACCATAAATAATGGTGTCTTAACTTTGTGAAGTCTTTACTGATATTGGGGTTATCAAGACAGCGGGTTTGAAACTGCCAGCAGGAGTACTGTTGAACCCATCACAGGGTGGTCAAATGTTTAAACAGAGTAAGCTAAACACGATTGAGTCTGTTTAGTATCCATTAAATCGTAAGTTTTACATATGATCTCCAACATGGAAAATCTCTAACTGCCAGTTGCTAGAAGCTGATATAGTAGAGAAAGAACTTCTTTATACTTTTTCTGTTTTTATAGTTCTTCTCAAAATGTCTGCTCTAGGCCACTACCAAAGCTAAAACGCTGGGCTCAGATGGACTTTCTGGACTGGTCTGGCATGGCCACCATATATTTTCAGTTAGTTTACGTTGGTAGTAACTTAATATAGTAGTAGCCTTACAGAAAGGTTTGGAGGGCTGTGCTTCTGTGGCATGCACAGAAAAGATATATGCACAGAAAAAAATAACCTATTTATTTTTTTCCGAAGGATGAAAAAGAGAGCATATAGATTCCCCTTTGGGTATTGTAGTCTGACTCCAGGTTCTACAGCATTTGAGCTTATTTGAATAAAAATATTTAAAGAAAAGAATAGAAGGCTTTCAGAACATGTGGCTCTTGTGCGTTATGACAAGATAATGAACATTCAGCTTGTTCAAATTATTCTGTGTTTCTGCCACCTTCCTCATGTTGAAACTAAAAATGTTCAGAGGCTGCAGAGAGAAGAAACAATGATGATATTCAGGATCCAGAAGCCAGATTCTCAGAGTTAGTTATTTTCTTGATGCGATGAAAGGAAGTTGGGTTTGAGCCACTTGTCCAAAACCTGTTGTAACATTGTGGTGATAGCTGTCTGTTTAATACTATATTTTAGACATCTGATGTCCTGACTTTTTCCCCTTGTTTCCCTTGCTTCCCATTAGGGTTGTAATTTTACTTTTGATAATACAGTTATTGGCCAATTAGCGATTCCTGTCGATGTGTGGGCCGTTCACGTTACGTAGCAGGGACGTTACTCTTATTGCTACTCTGGTTTGGTGTGGCGAAGAGACTGCAATACTGCATTATTTTTGTGGACTATTACTGTTCAACAGCGCTGTCGTTTGAGGTTTGTGATGGAATTTGCCAGTTCCTGCAGGACTCAGTATTTCTAGCAGCATGTATTTGCTTTTGTTACAAGACAAACTCCAGGAAAGCAGTTGCATGTTTACAAAATGCGAAGAGTTTCATCATGGTGCCTGCAGTTTATAGAAGGCTTTGGGGACTGACTGTGTGCATGTCTGTGTATGAAGCAACTTTGCCTTGAACAGTCCGCATCAAACCAGAGTGTTTTTTTTTCTCCATTTTCTGCCTTCTGGCTCCACCTTGACTATTTTTTTTTATAGGGCTGGCTAAATCTGGGATGGCTGCTGATTTAAAAAAAAAAAAAAAAAAAAAAAAAAAGTTCAGCAAAATACATTGTTCAGCAACTAGCAGTTTGTATAGATTATCTGTCCTTTGTTTATATGTAGTGTAGGGACTTTAACTTTTGTATTGGAAATGCATCTTTTGTGCACAGAGGATAATTATATGCATTTTCTGCTCATCTCAGATTGAAATACAAAAGACTTACTAGCTCAGTTTAAAGGGCTTGCTTTTCCTTTTCATCACTGGAGCTTCAAGTGGGGTTATTTCTGAAAAGGAGGAGAGCTTGTGCTACTCACAGCTAGGAAGAGAGAAGTGGAAATCTTTATTTTTATACCATATCTGTATGTATGTTGTGTATGTGCATGCATATTTGCACATTTTGGAATTAATACAGTAATGCTTACATAGTAATCACTTCTTCTTAGCAGCGAATTCTGTCAATGGTTCAGTTTTCTTTTGCTCCTGCTTAAAAAAAAAAAAAATTTGTTTCTAAGCTAAAAATAATGCCATGATGCAAAACACACAATTTCTCATGCCCTCATCTTCATGTTATAAGAGCCCTCAAAGGTCAGACTGAAAGATCTTTGTGTGATCTACTTTGGGGAACTAGATTTTAACCGCAGAAAAACATTTTGAGAGAGAGAGAGAGAGAGTTTGTTAGTGAATTAGGAAATGCTTCTGACCTTTCAGGTTTTCAGGCGTTATATGTTGTCACTGAAGGCCCAATTTTCCCTTTAAAGCAAAACAAATCCCCTCTTGCACTTCCTATCACCCTGCTCTGTCTTTTCTCATCGTGAATCATCTTTAAAATGAAACCGGTGTCTGAACAGAACTTTCAAGGATATTTTTATGAAGAAAAGAGAAATAGCGAACAGTCTACTTGTTTGTCTGCTCTCTGATTCGTTCCCTGGTTGTGTTCTTGCAGGCTTACTACTGTCGTTTTTCTTTCTCTCAATTATGTGCTATAGAATTGGCTTTTAAAGAGAAAAGCAATATCAACGTCATTCCAAATTTTTAACCATATTTTTTGCCTTCATGTGAATACACATAGTTGTTGGGTCTAGTTCATTGCTATTATAGGCAACTGTTTCATGGAATCTCTCTTGTATTCTGATTAAGTACTATTATAAAAATCAGTAGTGTTTGGTTTTTTTTCCTGTGGCTATTGCTTGGTGAGTGGGCGTTCTAAACCATTCTCCGCCGATGGTAAGAAGTTTTCCCATTTCTAGCCTAAGTTTATTTAGGGCTAGTTTTGTACCTGATTTGTATTTGCACTGACCTTGTCCTTTAGTTTCTAAAGTTTTTCTGGCTACCTAATGTTTGTTGCTGTGCTGAACATTTAGAAACCGGTAATTGCCCTCCAGTTTTTGTTCTCTTATGCTACTTTAGTCTCTGTTACGCTAATAGACCTCCTCTGTGGGGTCTTGTTTTGAAGAAGTCTGTTGTGAATGTGAGTGACCAGAATTGCAGGTAACTACTGTATTGAGCCTTTGCGGAATGCAAGCAATGTTTCCCTGCTGTATTGAAAAGACTTCTCCTGAAACTCGTTTCAAAGCTATGCCACTTAGCTGTCCTCTAATACACTAAATTTGTTTATTCTCAATCACTTTCTACTTGATTATACCAGAAATTCCTTCCCCCCCTCACCCCCCCTTGAGTACAGTTTTGTATGTTGTACTAACTATTTGGTAACTTTAAGGACAGATAACAAATAGGATCATGTTCTTACTTTATAATAGATGCCTTCCTCTACGTTGACATGCAGCAAATGTCATTAATACTTTCCTTGTCTCCAAGGCACGGATATAAAAAATAAAAATATATCCCATGACACACCTTGGGGGGGGGGGAATTAGTAGCCACTACAGCTTCATTTTTTCCCCTTTGTGCATTACCTTTTGACTACTTTAACCCTTTTCCGTATGCATCTTAGGATTCTTACTGTGTTTATTTTCTCCCACTAAATTAGTTATTTCCTGTATAACATCGTAGTGATGCTTTCTGATATCCAGATAAAGGAGATTTACTGCATTTTGTGTAGAGAAATCTTGTATTTTATCTGTAAAACATGCTGAGGAAAATCCGGCACAAATTGCTGCTGGTTAACCCAAGTTGTATTTTATCCTGTTTTTCGCTTTCCTTCAGGTCTCTAATTAACTGTCTTTTGAAATGTTTTTAAAACATTTCATTACTCCTGAGATCAAATCAACCAACGTTTGGATAGCAAAAATTAGTTTTGCCTTCTTTAAAAAGACATTTGCATTTGCTATTCTTTAATCCTGTGGTACCACTCTAACCTGATAAATTTGCTATCAGACCTGTACTAATTGTGCCCCATATGAATTTTGGAAGGGAGTTTTCTGGGTCCCCGAGCTTCAGTGCTTTGAGTACTTTAGAGCTGTGCTTCCTCTTTGGTTGTAGTATTTCCTGTGTCCGTCTTGACTGCCTTAGGCATCCTGCCTTCATCCCACCCTTCTCAATACCATCATCCCTGTTGAAGGCCAAGGCTATAAATTACCCAGTTAGTTTTGGATAATTTCTCCTCCGTGCATTCAGAAACTCTTTTTCTTTTTTTCCTTTTTTTTCCTGTTTGCTCATAAAGCTTAAGAATGTTTTTACCATTTCCTTTAAACAATGCAAAGGGAATTGAAACTTTGGCAATTGTCATTTGATCCTTATGCTGCTTATTCTGTACCCATCAGTCCTTTCTTTTCCATTTCTTTTGAGCTCGCTGCTTGTTCCCACTGATCTTTGTGGAACAGCTTTATACGCAGCTGGGCGTGGAACCCTTCTTTCAGCACTTTTTTCTTTTGTGATTAGGATCTGCATTCCAGGTAGCTTTTGCAGATTTGTGTTAGAGAAATGCCAATTTTTTCCCTTAATAGAAAAGTAATTGAATACATTTTCCTTTCATGCATATACGTGTGCATACGTGAGTACGTGTGCAAAATCATGTGCTGCACTATCCTCCAGGCTTGAGGAATTAAATAAAAACACTTCAGTCCAAATGTACTACAAGTAAATAAAAATGACTTAAGGGTAGAGGGCATTTATAGTGAATGCAGCGTTGTGTAGCTTGACTGCTTAAAGTTTTCTTTCTCATGCTTATGAAAATGCTGAATTGGCAGAAGAACATCAACTTATTCTTAAGAATATAGATTTTATTAGTTGGAAACAACGAGCTTGCATGACAGGGGCAGTTCTCAGGATGTTTCTTGGTAGGTTAATATACTGTAAATTGAACCTCTGAAGCATGGATATAGAAAGCCTCCAATGAAAATAGGTTCCTAATTGCCAGCGGCACTGGTTAACAAGTTATCTAAGCATTTTAATGGCCCAGCTTCAGAATAGCTTTAATATATTCTTGTCACCCCATGTGAATATATACTGATTAAGATAAAGCTGTCTCATTATTCAAATATTGATAGTAGCATCTTTTTTTTAAATGTTATCTTTCTTCCTATTTTATATCTTTTTGTCCTGCTATCCATATTCATATTCATGGCCACTCAGTGAGGAAATAAAGGATCTCATGAAGGTCTGCTTTTTCCTGATTAGGGAAGTAGATACTTGGTAACTTCAGATGAATGAGAGATAACAGGTTATTTTATTCTCATAAAGAACAGAGACTCCATAACTTCAGTTTTTTTGAAGCAGTGCGTACCTTTCTAACACGTTTGCGAGGCAGTGATGTAATCAGTTGTATCTGGCTAGGTTCCATATACATGTATTTTGCGTAGAAATTTGGGTTCAGTGTATTACAGATTACATTTTTTTTAAAGGCTAACATTCAGTAATTAAAAAAAAAATGCAAGGACAGAGATTGTAATCAGTGTCTTCACAGCCACAAGTTGTAGTGGTTATTTAGTAAATTGTGGTTTTTTTTCTCTCTCTACCTTCTGTGATGTGTTAGGGTCAAGGTTTGTTCTCATTGTTGGTTGTTTTCATTCGATGGTACTTTACGCATCCTGTAGACAAAAGCTCTAAACTGCAGAGTCAGCCTTGAATGAGCTTTCAGTTTGAATTTATGATTTTTGGTTCCCTCCATCCCCCATCGTGACATGTGGCAAATGCCATTACTAGCCTTTAAACAGAATCTGTTTTACACAGGAAGGACAAATCAGTCACAGTGAAGCATGGCTTTCAAGAAGATGAATGTGGTCATAGAAAACAAGTGGAACTTTTCTTTTTTTTAGATCAAGTTGTATACTTTGTGTGTTATAAGTTATAGTGATAAATGCTTTATTTGGACTGAAAATATGAAATTCAGTATTTATTTAAATTTTATTGAGGTGGTATCCAAAATGGAAGACTTTTTGTCCTGATCTTTACTAGTGCAGTAAGAATCTGACGCAGTTTGCGAAATGGTTGATGACGGTAAGAAATGAGTGAGTATCACAGATCAGATCTGCTAATGGAGGGGGAGCGGGCAGCGTGTTTGTGGAAACGTGCAATTCCTTAGACTCTTTTGGGAAAGAGGCTTTCAGTTAGGCAAATGAGAAACCTCAGTGAATGCAGTTCTCGTTGACCTTGCATTACAAATGAGCAGTGGGGAAAAAAAAAAAAAAAAAAAAAAGGCCAAAATTTTCCTGTCCTAAACTGTCTTTAACAAATAGCTAAGGATCTTTCTTCATGTTTTGGCAATATGAGAAACAAACCTAAACAAACCAAGAGGATTTCAAGGGATTTTGTGAGCTCTTGCCACTTGGTCACTTGTACTGATTCCGTTTGAGTTGTTTTAGAAAATGGCAGAAGTCTAGATAGCTTTTTATTTCTCTGCCATAAATTGATCATTTTTATAAATTACATTATGTAATGGTAGTTATGGTTCAGGTTTGGAAGCGCTATAGTTACTTCGCAGAATTTCTGAAGTATTTATTCCTTAAAAAGGTTCCTAAGATGACTACTGCCATTTATCCTTATTCTCCCTCTGCCTAAAGGGAGCGTTTGGTAGTTTTGAGAACTAACTAACTGTACCTTTAAGTTGATGATTTTCCACTTCTTCTCTTTCTTTGATTGCTTGTTGCGCTTCTTCGTTGCATCTTGTCTATATTAGCTCATAATTTCTTTGAGATAGGTAGAGAAGCCAATATCGTGCAATATGATGCTGTTTTAGGGCCTTCAGGCAATATCAGAATACAAATAAGCATGCTTGAAAGATTTTTAGCATATGATCTAAATTGTTATAGGGCAGCAGTTTACATTCTGTTCAAGCTTAGCAATATGCAGTCAAGTTTAAACAAGTTGCAAGCTGACAGTCCTGAGTTTTAGTGCTTGCTCTGTGGTTTATCTGCTTCTTGAGACTTAACCAACCTCTCTTATCAAAAAATGATCAGGTATGCTAATAGCACATTTATTTGGGCATTTTTAATTGCAGGAAAGCCAGATCATTCCAATGTTTCCAGTGGAAATTTTTTTATTGTAGTACAGTTCTTCAGGGTGCGAACTTGCATGTGGAATATACTGCACTACACGTTCAGAGGCTATAAAATTAACTCTTCATTTAAAAAATTAATTTCTTTGCATTGGTAAGCACTTAAATTTTGCCACATTATTCCTTTTTTATGTACCTGTTAAAACATAGTACTCAGTTGCGCTATAGCATTCTCTTTCTCAAATGATCAGCTAATGTATTACTAACTTGTCAGCCACCAGTAATATGTAGCTGTGTGCAATTTGTATAGAATCCATGAAAGTCATCAAAGTGGAAAAAAGTACAATAAAATATACCTGTACAGCATACCACACGTTATTTAACATCATAAAGTGTTGTAATACTGAAAATTTACTGCCATATATAACCCATGCTAATATTCAGGCAAGTTATCCTGGTGGCCTACTTGGAAGCATCTCTGTTTAGCTGCAGCAGTCTGTATTTCGTTGCTATGGACTTTGAGGAATGCCAAGCTGAGCTTCCTAGTAAGTACATGTGGAATCAAGATGCACTGAATTTTATTTTATTTTTTTGGCACTTTAATTCATTTCTGTGTCCACTGATGTTGCAGTGATTATGAGTAGCATGAAAAAAAAATCTAAACAGAATTGAACAACCTCTGCTGATCTAGCTAGTTGCCCTTAGTGAAAAGTCCATTTTCTGTTGGTTGAAAGGCTATCTTATCAGGAATTAAATTTTTTAGCTGAGGAAGTCATCTGACTAGAAATTGAAGAGAAATTATGGTTAGAGTTAACTGAACTGTTTTTTTTTTTTTAAAAAAAAAAAAGTAGAAGGCATAAAAGCATCCTGTTGGCATTTCTATAAGAGGAGGAAGAGCATTACCTGGTTTGCACTGGAAGGATTTGGTATGTTGAAAGTTACCTAAAAAATCACTGTATTTGACAAATAGTTTTTAATGTTGCTTAGGGCTGTGAGAAATCATAAATAGACTGATTATGGGGTACCTAAAGCTGAGCTTTTATGTGAAATCTAATTTAAAGTTCAGTAAAATGGACAGCACTACTAAAATGCAATTTGTTCTTGCAACACTAAGTGTATCTTTATGGTGGGCCTAATTGGTTTGGAGATAAGTTGCTGACTTTTAGTATTGGGGGAGAATGTAGAATTGCTAGTACATAAACCTGTCGTGGCAGCAGCGCTAATTCCTGATCGTGGCGGTGCTGAGGGTGCTGCCAGCCGAGTGGGGCGAGCCTTGGGGATGGAGCCTCCTTCATTTCTGGCTCACACTGGGAATGGAGATGGTTGTGCTCCTTCACCAGCACGGTTAGGTGAGGGTACGTTTGTTGTTCAGCTCTCAGCCAAGAGGGAGGGTAATTTGGGAGGTTTCAGCCTACTTCTGTGGGTTTCGCCTCCATCAAGCCAGTGACTTGACCCTACCTGATTTTCTTACCGGGATTGGAAAGCTATAAAATTGAGATGGGGATGTGTGTGTGTATATATATATATAAAATATATATGTGTGTGTATATGTATGCATATATATATATTTTTAAAGCAAGATTGGAACATTTTAATTTTAAAAACAGGTATTTTTTGGGTTGGGGGTGGTGTTTTTAAGCTAAGCTTTCTTCCTAGAGTTAATTTGGGAAGCCTGTGCTACATGAGGGTAGGTGGTCCTTTCTAGCCGTTACGTGCATCACCTGTAGTGTGAAGTGTACCTGGTGCTGAATTGGTTGGCTGACACTTCACACCTGTTCCACACTGCTGGGGTTTCTGAAGTTGTTACTTATTTTTACCCCTTCTCTCAGGAGAAATCCTGCAAGTCTGGGAGTAGGTGCAAGCAAATTGGGTGATAGTGGGTGGTCCTGAAACACATGATCTTTGGGTTAAATGCGTGCGTTAGGACAGAGGAGGCCAAAGCGAAGCGTGGGGAAGAGGGCGAGCTGGGGGCAGGCTGCTGATTTTGGGAGAAGCTGTCTTGCCCGTGTGTGAGGTGGAGGCTCTCGCAGGACTGCCTTCAGGGACATCGCTGGGGGTAGTCACCGGAGAGGGTGAGACAACGCCTAAACTACGGGGCTGCGCTGGCTCCCCAAAAGGGGAGTGAACTAGCATGCACGCGTTTAGGCCTTACATTTATGAAAGATCAGCTTTTGTAATTGGAACGCTAGAGATGCCCATCGTTGTGGAGGTGCCTGGTGCTCGGTGGCAGCAGCAGCAGGAGATGGTGGTCTCACCTGGCTGGGTTGCTCCTGGGGCCCCTAGAGGAGCCTGGCTCGTCGTGGCTCTGGGTGGGTCAGGGGGCTGAGGAGCTGTGGCAGACGAGGAAATACTGCGGCACAGGGGAGTGGGGATCATCAGAGCTGGGAAACCCCTCTTGTGAAGAGGGCTGTTTCCTTGATGCTTGCTTTTTGACTTCTCTCCCCGTCTAAACTTCCAAGTGACTGTAGAAAATACCTTCAATTTTATTTAAGGGTGAAATTAAATATTAAAAGATAACTTGATGGGACGTCATACCATATTTATATATAATATATAATTTTCTAAATGTGATTCACATAGACTTTGAATATAGCTGTAAAATTAACTGGGTAGATAGCTGAAGAGTTTAGCATACAATTCTATATTTTCACAATTAAAAGGAAGCAAAATCTGGCAAACTAGATTTTTAAAGTTTGGGATTTTTTGTTTTGTTGTATTTCAAAAGCCACCGCAATCCTGAATACTATTGAAAAAGCGAGAATTAATAGGGCATTGGGGATCTTAGCCATGGCTATTGGTAGACTAGCAGGTGGCGGAATCCTCCCAGAACGTCATGCTGTGTCTTGTTGCTATTCTGCATTTGTGACTTTTTTGGCTATATTAAAAAAAAAAAAAAATTACTGACGTGTTCGTGAGTAGTTTGAAGTGATCTGGCAGTTTACTGAGAGAGATCATAGGGTTGAGAGTATTACTTTGCCGTTACACTGTGCCTAGTTTGGGTGCTCTCATTGGTATGTTTGCTTTGTAGTAAGTGAATCACTTTGGGATGTTATATCATGAGATTTCTCCAGTTGGTTAGTGGATGTCTGACAATTAGGGGAAACTAATATAAAAGCATGAAATTAATTGATACTGAAACTTAATACCCAGAAAAGTTCTTTGTTAGTGTAGAAGAAAAACAATTAAAGCAAATATTTTCCTTTAGAGTTGTCTAAAGGAAAAAAAATTACACGAGTGTCAGCAGCTTCTCTTTGATGGACTGTATTTGATAAGGAGGACTTGATATTTTATCTCCTTGCTCAATATTGATTACTGTTGGTGCATGTTTGGAATCTTTTAGTAATGTGTGTGTGTTTTTTTTTTTTTTTAAATTGGTATCACTGCTGTTCAGAGTTTCTTACAGTAATGCACGTTTTTTAAAAATCTGTATCACTGCTTGTTGCCTTTCGGTTGCACCTTTTGCTAACCCCCCAGCGCTCGGTCTCCTGGTCGGGCAGGGACCTTGTCACACGGAGGGCTCCCGATGCTTTGGGGTCCTTCTCCCTCCTTTGCTCCGCTGAGAGAGGATCCTGTCTGCTAGCACGAAGCCTGCTTGCATCCACTTCCCGTCGTGGGAACAGAGAGCAGGCAGGAAGGTGGTGGTTCTTGGCAGTGTCCTGGTAGTTTGGCGGGATTGGACCAAACAGACAATGTGGTGGAAACTGCAAGATAGGAGTTAATCATAGGTAAATGCAGGTAGTTATAGCCAATGCTAGGTTGCCCCTAGGGTCAGGGTAGGTACTTCTGGGTTGAACTTTTAATGTGATTCAGAATTTTTGCCTGTGAATGTATGCACCATTCCGTTCTTTGTTTTATATAAAACTTGTCACTGAGTATGAGACTGAAAATCGTGAAAGCTACTGCTGAATATGTGGCAGTAGTACTGTGGATTAAGAGCATTTAACTGTTCCTCCACAGGATACTGCCAATAGCTTAGCTTTGTTCTTCAATCCAGGCTTCTTTTGGATGAGAGTTTGTGTCTTAGAAATTACTTATTTTCAATGTCTGAACAGTGCTAAGAAGTCTACAGTCCTTGCTGGGGTAGACTGCTTTTAATTTATTTCCCATACGTACAGGCTTATTTATTTGATGTGAAATTCTTTGCTTGCATTCAATAACTAGATCTATGTACAGGTATAAGCTTCTGTAAAATGTTACCCTGCAGTGTATTTTGAACTTGGATTTGTCTTTTAGATAAAATAGTGAGTGTGGTCAGAAACTTTTTGTCAATATAAGTTTCTTCAAAAAAAAAAAAAAAGCCAAAAAACTTTAATATGGCTATGCTGTAGATCATGCTCTTCTTTTGTATCTATTGTAATTATGAATACTCTGAAATAACATTTTGAAGCAGTAGCACTGTTTTGGAGTGTTTTCTGCATAGAGTTTGAATTTCTGCATTATTGAAGCGGTAGCCTTGAAAGACTCTAGAAATTTTCTGTTTTCTTCCTTCCATGTGCAGTTCCTGTGTGTTTATGCATGATTTTAGAAAACATATTCCAAGACGCACCTAAAGTGTTCTTGAAGTCTGTTGTCTTAATGTGGTGTAAGACGTCTACCTCAAAAGCAGTCTTTTGTAACAGAATAAGACATTGGTTACAGTGAAAAGACATAAGTACCAAGAAAATACTTTTCTGGATAGATGCTGGGAGGAAGCCTTTTAAGCCTTTTTATTTACCTTCTTGTGTTTTGAACTTCGCCGTTCTGATTGTGGGAGAAAATAAAAGTAAAAAGTAAGTAAACGTGAATGTAGAACCTGTAGTTACTCTCTTTCAGATGAAAATAGACATTGGCCCCAGTATGAATAAGTTAATGTAGCAACAGAGTTGAGTGTACTTTTACAAAAAGTAATAATCAGCACGTTGGTAAATAAAGCATAGAATTAATAAACTCATAAGCATGCGAGTTGCAGAAGTTTTTTAAAAGGAGACATCATGCTTTGCAAATTTGTTAGAGCTCCTTATGATAAGAGCCAGCAAGCACCTGGGTAAGCTGATGTGATTGGCAGCCTGGGTAGGTTTCCATAAAGGTTTTAATGGTGTCTCTTGCTGAAGAGTCCTACCGTTCGTCTTCTGTGGGATGAAAGAAGATGCCCTCCTGTGGGTTATTAATTGATTAAAGAAAAATAAGGGTAGGAAAATGCAGTTAAGAGTCATCAGCGCTGGGGAATGGGTCTTGTTTTGAGGAGAAGTGGAATAGACAAGACGACCTCAGTTTGGCAAAGAGGAGACAGAGTAGGGTTTGGATGTTAATTGGCTTGGAGGTGGCAGGCACTGCTTGAACAGGGTAGGATGAAGCTGTTTCTCACAACATAGTAGGCAGGGAGCATCAGATCGTTTGTTAGGTAGCAGATAAATGAACAGAAGGTGGTACTCTTCTACATATGTGATAATTACAAACAGAGGATTTTCTGAAAAATGGAGAAATGCATAAATTTAGAGAGGTAGCCTGTGGCAGCTCGAGCGCAGGCTGGAGCTGAGGATGTAGCGGAGTTACCAACGGTGCCGGCCTAGGCCCTTTCCTCTCCCTTGTGCGCTGCTGCCAGCCATGTCAGGGAGGATCTCGGGCTGGTGCTAGTACTTCAGCCCGTCCCAGAGTGAACAGCTACATGCATATGGGGAGGCAGGAGCCCGCGCTCGTGTGGGGACAAGGTGGAAGGTGCTGCTGCTCTGTGCATTGAATATCAACTCTAATTAGAGGTTCTCTGGGCAAACACGCAACAAAAATTGAATTACTCTTTTTTGTTAAACGTTTCCTTCACGATGTAGACAAATTGTTCTTGACGCAACTATCGTCTTTGACTCGGATCCTTTAGGGGTGTATCCTACGGATCCCTGTTACAACACGTTGACAAAAAAAAAAATCTAAGTGGTCTTCTCTTTCAAGCAATGTGAAGGCTTTTCATTTTGCTTCACTGTATATAATTAATATAAATATACCCAGAGGCTTGAGCAGTTGCTGCATATTTAAAAACAGAAAGATGAAGGTTAAACAATTAAAAAAAATTGTAATGCACAAACTTATTAGACAAAACATATAAACTTACATTAATGGGAGGATAAAGATTTAGTTTAAAATGATTAAAATTCAGGACAAAAATACACTTAAATATTTAAAAGTATATCTTTAGATCCATTGCCTTTTAGATCCTCTGCCCTTTTTCTGCATTGTCTAATCTTCATATTTGTATTTTAAAATATTTAGCTAATTATCATTTAATATTGGCTCACTGAAATTGATTTGTACTGCATATAGAGGTCCTATTTTTTTCTGCATATGTTTCTGTATAAATTGAGCTGGTGTTATCTGTGCCTATTCAATGGAATATTATTTTCATTTAGTAGCTTTATTAGATTAGTTAGATGGTTATTTGTTACTGTTTTTTTTAAAACTGTTCATAATAGACATGATTGCTGTTCTGCACGGCTTTTAATATTACAGGTTATGCAAATTAACAAACAAAGGCAAGAAGAAATGGAAGAGCAAATCTATAAACCTGTTTCTAGATGGCTTGATTGCTTAATCTGTCTGTAAGCAAAAGCTTCCTACCCGCTGCTGCCAAGTCACGTTCTTAATGTGTTTTGGCCGTAGCGGAGACGATCTTGGTCCCTTAACCCGCTAGCCAGCGGTGGTGGGAAGGCAGTGGTCCTTCTCGTTGAAGGTTGTTTTTGATTTTTGTTTGTTCTCTTTTCTTCTTTAGACAACTGAGTTCAGTCTCCGCAGTCGTCAGTTGCCTTCTGGATGTAGCTAGGCAAGGGCTGCTAAAACGACGTGAAGCAGTGCTGATAAGTCAAGGAGCTCTGTAGCCCGTTCAGTAGTTTTCACGCTGTAGCCTTGCACGCAGAGGCCTCTCAAATGTAATCTCTTACTCCAGGACAGAAGGATGGGCATGTTGCAAGCTTTATGAATGAAATATTGGAGGTATTCTCAGCAGAAAGGTTGTCAGCAGAGATCAGAACATTTCACCCTTTGGTGTCAGGTAGTGGCATGCATTGAGATCTAAGTGGTGTATCTACATATTTCAACAAAATATGTTGCCTCTCCTGCCTTCATATTCACTTTTTAGTTTCACTGGCAGACAGATTGCTTTTTATGTCCTTTCTGTTCACATTATGCCGGAAGGTTCCTCTGCAGAAAATAAATTTATAGTCACTACCTGATAAAGGTCTTTCTGCAGCAGTCTTGCAGAAACATTTCCCGAGCCATCCTTCCCACTCCCGTGTCATTGCTCAGCCGTCGCGCTTGGCACCGGAGGTGACAGGCTACCTGAAGTATTTTCTGCTCTATGTTTCCATGGTAATTTTCCAGACAAAGTCAAGGAGGAACCGAAATTTGTAAATGGAAAATTCTTGAATAACTTCCTCCAAACTATTCTGCTGACTTGAGCTATGTTATCTCATAAAAATGCTTCTTTGGGTAGGAGCTGTCGGGTTTATTTGATTATGGCAGGCCTTGTCTATGCATGCGTACTCAAACACATATGCCTGTGTGTGCACGTACACACTTACTTCTCAAAACTGACATTCAGCCAAAGAGCGGATGACCGGTGTTTATGGTGCACTGGTACGGTGTGATGCCAATGAGGGCTTTAACTGCCTGGTGGTTTGCAGCACCATTGCGTACAAAAGTGATCATGTGTTTTGATAGCTTTACTTTTATGTTTTGCAGAACCATAATAGGTTTTATGCATGTAAGCTATTCAGGTTATTTAACAGTCCTTGAAATCTGCCAGTTTAGATGCTTCATTCTCTGTGAATAGAGGTAGGCAAATGAAAAACAGCTTAGTGATCAGAAATTGTTCCTCACAAGAGGTTAGTTGGGAGAGTGGAGATGTGAATGTACTTTAAAATAGCAGGCGTGATCTTCGGCATGATGAAAAAGACACATGTTGTGTCTCATTCAGTTAAATTGAAAAATCTTTGAAACTGATGAAAATTAAACTTGTTTTTGTCTCCAGTATTGCAGCATTCTGAGCAGAATTTGAGGGAGAGGGGAACCCAGTCCCCTGAATTGCTCGTTTTTTGGATTTCACCTGTTTGTATTTTGCAAGAGCAGAATATTGTCTAGTACTAAAGCAGGAGTTTGGTATATGTTTATTGTGTTAATGTGGTTAGAAAAAAAGTACTTTAAGGTTTGGTTGAAGCTTGTCCAGTAACAAGATGTATTGAGATGATGTGCATGTCTTAATAGTACATTTTTCATCTTGTTAGTAGGGAGGAAATGTAAAGAATATTATCAGAATAGTCTGTCTGACATGCAGAAAATGTTAAACTTTATCACATTGCGACAAAAATAAACTCATTTATGGCTGCACAAAAATGATTATGCCTTGTGTTTGCCTGCTATAAATTTGATTTATTCCTATAGTAATTACAGTCGTTGATTCAGTAAAAGTTGAAAACATTTTTCCCCAAGCATAACAAGACTTCTGTGTTCCCATTGCTATTTGAACTTGCTTAGCAGACATGACAAAAGGGTTTAATTAAAATACTAGCGAGATTTAAAATAAAAAAAAAGATTTGTCTGAATTTGTACATTTCTCATAATTCTTTAATTCTAGTAATAAAGGAAAAATACCATGACTGAGATAAGAGGTATTCCTCCCTTCCTACTCCTCTCATGAGTGAAGGATTGTGTCAGAGCTGTAGGATGTTTTGCGAATTCCACTGCAGACTCTGAGTACTCTTTAGGTATTTGTTGTTGGTGCACTGATGAGTAGCAGGTACACCAGAGACTTGTTCACCAGCAGGGGCTTGATCCTTCGCATGATTAGAGGTGTGCTGGAATGATTCTCTGTTTCTGAGCCTTTTCAGCTCCTCGGTAATTGTAAAGTGTCTCGTTCCTGCTCACTGCGTTAATGTTTGTATTAAACTATACAAAAACATTTTCCGAAGTGTGGTTATAGAGCTGCAAGAATTTCTAGTGGTTACTTTCGGAACAGTCATATGTGGAAGAAGTCACCTGTTGCGGTCAGCTGAGGAGTAAATCCAGCATATAGTAGGAAGATGAATAGTTGCTGAAACACAAGAGAGCATCTTCTCACCTCTTTCCGCTTATTGGTAATGGATGAGTTGTAAGTTGTATTTTACTACTGAAATATTTTGAATGTGGTATGACAGCGGCATCCTGTAGTGCCATGATGGCAGTACCATGTGCTGCTTAAGGTTTTAATATATGCTCCTTAAAACTCTGGGGTTTTTGTTTTTTTGTTTTGTTTTTACCACATCCCAATGTTCTGAAATTAAGGGATGTCAGTCCCAAAATTGATAGGGTAGCTAAGGAACCTTCAGAAACTTTCTACCAAACCTATGGTGAATTTTGGACAAGGAACTCGCTGAGCTCCTTTAAAGTTCATTGTCAGAGTTCATCAAGTCTTTTAGATTCTTTTTTTTTGTTGTTGTTGTTGCTACTTTGTAATAAATATCTCCTTCTCTGAGACATGATTTAAATAATGATATAAATCAAGCAGAAACTTTGTAAATTAGTTACTTTGATCTCACTTTGTTACTTTTCTCAAAGGAGAGGTTAATTATTAGTAGTTTGATAATTATTAGAATGCCTTGATTTGCTGCTGAGTACAGCTTTTGCAATAAGGTAACACCTTTTGTCAACATTATGAGCATGTGTTATAATTGCTTCAGTAGGCTAAATAAGCATTCAGATACTTGATCTTCATATTTTTGGTAGTTAAATATTCATTAAATATGTACTGAATGCTGAATTTATAGTTGTATTTGAAGAATTCTTGCGTCTCAAAAGTGAAGTTCAGTTAAAATGCATGAAAACATTAAATTCTGTTGTTAACTACATTTATTTAAATGTGCTAGATATAAAAAGCGAGTTTATTGCAGCGTTTTGCTTTTAAAATAGGGAAGGTATTGCTTTCAAGGTGTTATTGTTTAAAAAAAGAAAAGATATTAACTCTGGATAGTAACAGAACAATGTTTTTGGTCCTTCAGTTTTTTATAAATAGCAGAGCTCATCTTCCTGAACTTAAATGTTTGTTCCTAGATAGAAAAAAGAAAACAAGTCTTCATGCTTTGTCATTTCTTTAATTAATATCTTATTTTGAGCAAATCAAGTCATTGAACTGAATTAAGTGAAAAAATTTAAATTAGGAAAATGCCACTTCTGTATCAGCTAAAAGGTCAAGCGCTACTTTAGAGCTGGTTTTAGTGCTTTACTTTTGGATGTTTAGCCTAGTCGTTTGACTCTCCTTAAAGTATGGGAAGCAAACTTTTTTTAAACATATGTGAATATATATTTAATTTGAATGTTTTTGATAGTTATAACATTAAAAATGAATGTGTATATAAAATATACCATTATACTTTAAAAACATAAACCTAGTAAAGACTATGAAAATACTTTAAGATGCATTATTTAAATATAAATACGTATGTTAAGAATAGACCTTTATTTCATTTCTTAGAGAAAAATTCTTAACATCAATGCGAAAAGACATAAATTCATGCATCTGAGAATTTCTCTAATTCAATGCCAGTTCTATAAGCACATTACAAGAAATAAGATCTCTGAGTATCCAGAATAGGTCATTATGGATCTAGCCTTTATAATTAAGGTGAAAATCTGTGTGGTCTAGTGTGTTGATTATATTACATTCATTTTTCTGTGAGTTTTAGAAGACACAAATGTTTCAGTGCATGATGGTATAAATATGGAATTATAGAGCAGAATGGGTATGCAATGCATTTTTTTACTATAATCAATATATTCAATTTTTTTTGTTGCTTTATTCACATGTACAATTTGAAATAGAGGCTGCTATGAGACAAGATCCTTTTGCTTATTTTTCTAAGCCAAATAGAGTATGTTTATTGTAAATACTTTTTTGAAGTGCTCTGTATTTTAACAACACTTTCCATTATAGCAAATCACTCACTGGGGATTATAACTCATGATAGTTCTGATATAGGAAGGAAGAATGCTCTTTCTCTGTTCCTTAACAATATTCTTGTGTAGTTTTTTTTTTTTTAAGTGTATCCATACATGACAATATGCACTGGATATTCCAATCTGAAAGAGTCCTGTAAATCCAGCACTTGCCTGTGACTGTAGCATTAACGCTACTGAGGTGAAAACTTTTTAGGTTCAGACAGTTCAATGTTATTTTACTTTTAATTTCAAAAAAAAATGTAGGTTAGGTAGGTAAGAGGTGTTAACAAAGCATGTTATACTCAAGATGAAGTTTTGCTGGTCGTAATTGTTTACCAGTTTGGAAGAGTCAGCTGCTAATTTGCCAGCGTTGTTCTTTGGGCTTTGTGTCAAAAGTCTAGTAGAGAGACAGGCTAACTTCAGCTCTCCAGTATAATGGAAGACACATTTCAGGCAACACTAATGGGAACTTGATCTAATAGTTCCTCCAAAATATTCCTTCATGGTGTTTATTGCTGCTCTTGGATTTATGCTGTAGCAAGATGTTAGCGTTAGCTTCTTCAAAGTTATCCTGTTGTGGCAGAGTCTGATGCAATAAATTCCAACGGGTTTAAAAAACAACAACAACAACAAAACCCAAAACCACACATCTTATATTTTGGCATCAGTTCTTTGACAGTTGTTTCCCATAACATAAAAGCCTTTTTTCCACTACAGTCAGAATTTCCTATCCTATGGAGTAAGCCATTGCAAGACCAAAGAAGACTTGGAGGCACTATTGCTCTAATAGCGACCCTAGCCCTGACTTCATACTTGGTAGCACTCTTGAGAGTTCCAGCGTGTAGCTGTTTGGATGTATGGTTATCTCAAGTTCACTGCAATACTCCTGCGCTAGAGGTGTTCCGCTCTGTTGACAAGGTACCAGTACCCTCCTCTTCTGGGAAAAAAAAAAAACAAAAAACTTCAGCGTCTACACTCCTTTAGAGGCTGTTCTGTACAAGAGTGTCTGCTTGATGTGGAGTTAAAATCTTGCAAAAGGTGAAGTGGGGAACCACTGTATGCCCAGAGAGTTATCCTTTCTAGCTCATCCTAGTCAAAACAGCATTAACCATATTCCTTTCCTTTTCTCTTTTCCAAGCTAGTTAACTGTCAGCACAGTAATTTGTTTCTTAAAAAGAAGAATTCTAATCCTAATTGCTAATAGATAGGTATTCTTAATTCCTGAAATATATAACTTTATCCCTTTGATTACTCACTAGGTCACACTAATTTGTATGCCTGTTATCCTTGTCCACTCATTCCTTGGACCTCCGTTAAGTTCTTGGAGACTCTACTCAAATTATGCTTTTTTTGAAAAATTCCTTTTTATCAGCTTTGAATTAGATTTTTTTTTTTTAATTTATAACTGGTAGCTGTAATGATGTCGACTGTTCTATGCAGTTTGGATATAAACAGTGTGTTAATCAGCTGGGAGGGAGAAATGAGTAGTCAATTGTATTTCTGCGGTCACAATAGCAGGAAAGATGATTCCAAGGATCTCAGTCATTGGCACAGAGTGAAATCTGCCTCCTTCTGGTAGCAAGAATCTCAGTACTCTCTGGAGGAGAGAGGAGGCTGGCTCTACATCCCAACCTATGTCAGAAAGGTGATTCCTACTTTTCCTCCTGATTATTTTAGCAATGGGATGAAGAAGGTAAGAGCTATGCAGGATGTGTCTGTGGGAGAATGGGAGAAGGAAGAAAATCAGATTCCTAGTGAAAATGAGTCTGCTCCGGGGATATTGCTAGAAGCTTGTATTACTGTGCATCCTCTCTTTTGAGAAAATATGCAAGGAGAAGTATTAGGGCATATAATAGTATACTAAAAGCTTCTCGGTATCTTGAAAAGACAGCCAGACATAGTCTACCTGTGCTTTACTGCTCAAAGTCCAGTCTGATCTGTCTTGTAAAGTTTGACACAGACTCTTCCTATTTAGCCATGGATACAGCCATTCCCACCGAGAAAATTGCCATAGTGCTGCATATATAGAAACATTGCAAGAGCAGCAACAAAATACACTGACGTTGCATCAGTGGCATGGAGAGCTTCAGCATGCAGCTTCAGCCACATCAGCTTGCTTTATGAAGCTTTTGCCTGTATTGGTCCGTCAGTCTGTTTCAGTACTGCTGAAGTTCAGAAAAGCCTTTAATCTGCTACACAGTTACGTAGCTGCTTCCCTTTGATACTCAAGAGGAACTGTGGGCTGGGTGTCCCTAGCTATACCCCTGTGATGCATATTTGCAGTTATTCTTGTTCATTTGACAGTATTGGAGGTGGGGGTGATGTGTTCCTGAATAAAATGGTAACAGAGCAATTGGATGTATTTGAAATGGTAACAGAGCAGTTGGATGTATTTGAAAAGACTTAGTCTCTCTCCTTCAAGCAATGGAGAGAGGATAACAGTCTTTTCTTCAAACTGTAGTGCAACTTTTCTGTGACCAATATAGAAAATGCTACAAGAATTATCTTGTAATAAAGATAGTAAAGTAAAAGCTATGGCTTGGGACCATTTGGGCATCAGAAGTAAAATTCCTGATCAAACCTCGAGTTCCCCAAGGCAGAATCGCTCCTGAGTATTTCAGTTGAGTACAAGGACACAATTAAACAGTCATCTTCAATTTCCAGCTCTGCCTGCTGGTGAATTCACGTGAGAAGCTTTGATATGCTTGACCTTTTAGGTATTAGGGGCATGAATTTTGACCATTGCCAAAAGATCCACAAAGAGAACAAAACATATAAACAACCGTCCTGGATTTCATACAAGTGGAATAGTGGAGCTGTCCTTTCTCCTTGGACATCTTTGCAAATTGTTCATCAAAATTAATCATGCTTGGCTCTGAAGCTAAGAGGGATCATTCAGAGTTGTAGTATCTTAAGAAATGTTTTGTTTCGTGGTGAGAAGTCTCTGTGCTTTGTGCCCAGAATTCATGTTTCCCTGTCTTCTACTTGCTGCGGAGAACATACTGAAAAAATAATGGATAATCTTTTGTAGAAGGCTACCAGGAAAGCAGATATTTATCAATTTCCTTTTTTCGGAAGAATGGTCCTGAAGATTAGACAAAGACATATATTTGTTCTAGGAGTTCTGTTTTGGCTAAGAAAGTCCTGTGTGTTGGTGGTCTTTCACACGGTGCTGACCGTTCACCTGCCTTCCTCCTCAGAGGGAGCTACAATTAGAAGGGTCACCAGCATATCAGCACACAGACACTCTTTGTATAACTCCCTGGGATATACTGGATCTTAATTGCTTAAGCTAAGGAGGAAATACTAATTTCCAGCTCTGGAAATAATCATATGACTCAGCATGGTAAAAAGGGGCTTGCTGATATTTGTCCAGTGCTGTCAGAAGAAATCATGCGTTGTTTCTGCCTCAGTGTCACAGCGTTTCTAACTTCTTCAGTGCATAATGATACTAAGTTAGACAGATTGGAAGCTCCAAAGTCAAGTGTCTATGTTATGTTTCATTTCAGTCAGATGCCTAGGATTTCTTGAGTGCGGCCCTTTGCAGCACCTCTGAAATGTGTGGAATTCCTCCATACAGTGGTTCTGCATGGCCTAACTAGCCCTTTGTTTGAATCGCGTGTTTTGTTGTCTTTTGTTTTGGAGACATTGAAGTCTGAAATAATTGCTGAGCTAAGAAGTCTCTTGTTACCCAGAGTTGCGTTTTCCATAGAGATAAACTGACACTTGAAATTGTAAAATGCTTCCCCCCCCCCCCCATCAGTTGTTCTGTTCTTCAGTCCAGCTCCGTTCTGTCCTTTGCAGAAGCTATAACATCCTTTGGGTAACATAGGTTTTGAATAAATGAATGTATGATTCAGGAAAACAGGAGGACTTTGTTTGCAATTCAGTATCAAAGCAAAAGAGGCCTCAACTTTAGCTGTATCTGCATAGCTAAGTCCAATATAGGTTGGAAATGCGCAAATTAAATGTTTCTTTATCTTCTTAAATGAGTTTTCTTACGGATTTGCAGAATATTCTGTTTATTTTACAGTTTCCAATTTCTGCAAACCAGATATTTGCTAAAGGTAGCCCTAGACACTCAGAGGGTAAGTATTGATTGCCACACCATATTTATAACTGGAAAGACAGTGTTTCCTGATTTATATCTGCGCAGAACTAAATACGGCTCTAGCAAAACTGAACTTTTGTTTCAGCCATTCAGGTCCCTAGGAAATTCAGCCCCGTGTTTGACGGTGACTTGGGAAAGTGATTTTTAGACGTTATTTACTTCTTGCAATCCCATTTATGAGTTTTATGATCTTTAGAACTTGGATATGAGGCTAACCAAACATGCGGAAAATCACAATAATCTTACAGGTTATTGCTATTTGCAGGGACTCTTGCAGAGTTTTCTTTCTCAGTAAAACACCCATGAAGGGTTTTAGGATAGCAAACCCTGCCCCATCTCCCTCATGTCATATTCAACAAAGACAAGGTAGTATATAGATGTATTTTCCAGCAAAAAACACTCTCATCACCACCTTAAATCTGTTAGTTATTACTTGTGCTGCTCTGTAGCTGTTCTGTAGAGCTGATGGTATGATACGTAAGGTATTAAAAGACTTCTTAAGAATTGTTCAGACTGGCCTGTACTAGTGAAAAGTCAGACCATGTGCCTGGTGAGAGAAATCTGTTTTTGTGGGAAGATGTTCTGATGAATAGACTGTGCGTCATGTTAGAAAGTGCACTAGCCAATCTCTGCGCCTTGGTATCAAAATCTGTTGGTTGCGTGGTAGCAGCCTGTGGTTGTATGTGCACTGAGCCACTTGCGAAGATGACGGAAGCAGCCAGTGCTGGTTCTCAAAGGTTGGTGCTTCAGTGTTTCAGCTCATGTCTGCAAGGAGGATGCTTCTGCTTCATATTCTGCAGCAGGGCTAGGTGCGAGCCCTGGGTGAGGGATGTTTTGGTTTGTGCATATTGAATTCACAGAGGAAAAACTCATCCTCCCTCCTCTTCTCTCCTTGAGAGCGATTAGGATGTATATGTTTCAGAGTTTGAGGGATTTTTATATCCAGGCTTTATGGGGAGGCCAGGTCAGTACTTGGGCATTCATCTATGTCATTTCTTCAGCCATAAGTGTGCCGCCGACTCAGGCGTTTCGTTAGTGTGCTGCCCACCTTTCTCAAGTGATGGGTGATGCATACAGTCAGTTCTGGGTGATGCGTATAGTTAGGAGAAGGAGGGAGCGCGTTCTTGGTCGCTGATGGGAGGGAGGGAGGGAGGAGGTACCTTGCGTTAGCTGTCTGCCTATACCCGTATCTCTTATTCTCAAAGTCCTCCTTTGAGGAAATGGTATAGAAGTCTGAAGAAAATGGCTTAAGTAAATAGCAGCTTTCCTCCTCACAGACTGCGATTTATTTCTACTGCCGTTTGTTATGCCGTGGCATGTGACATGCAATTCCTTGTGCCTGAGCTCTGTCTATAATGTGTGCGGTGGCTGGAAACGTGAGCGATTGCATTGGAAACTTTCCTACCTCCAAGCGTCTGAGCTTGAACTCGCCCCTCGTTGAGGTCTTTGAAGTCTGGATCTTGAAAACTGTTCTCCACTCCAAGGACCACACAGCGTAGTTGTCCTCCCTCCCCCCCTTGCAAGATGGGCTGGGCCAAGCTCCCTTCAGAGTCCATTAATGCTGTTCTTTTTATGCTCCGGAGAGGTCGGTATCGGGAAGTACAGAACAGCATCAGGAAGTAACTATTCCCTGCCTCTCCTGTCAGTAGCTGAGCGAGCCGTGGAAGTGGTGAGAGTTGAGACATCATTAAATCTTGGAGCAGTGTGAAGCGCCTACGAGCCTCTGAGGTGAGGGATCCTTGTGGCATCCTAATAGGCAGTGGAGGGGAGGGCTGAGTAACAGGTGGTATTTAGAGACTAGTTAATATTTGTGAATAACAGTGTGCCATTGGTAAGAAAACAAATCAATCTGCATGTGAATATTTATGTTGATGACTTTCGGTGCTGCTTGGATCACGCCATCCTCTTCCAGCTGCTGTGTCTCCTCTCGTGTCACAACATTTCACACTGAGGTGAAAGCCTTCTCTGCTGTGCGTTAACTGTGCTGCTGGGAGCCAGCCAACTGAGCAGCTTCGCAAGCGTGTGTGTTTTTAGAAGAATATTCTTGACAGTTTGGTATCGGTGGGCCACTAGGTCCCGAACATTTTAAATATTCTTTGCCGGTAGAGTGAGACATGCAATTTAGCTTGAGATTTCATCCCATTAAGAGCCGAGCCATGCACAGAGATAATGCTATGTTTGAAGAGAAAGCAGGTGTTAAAGGTTGTTCTCCCTCTTAATGTTGTGTGTGAGTGTTTTACAGTAGATCAAACTTGCCTAATGTAATCTTCATAATGCTTTCATTTAAAATGCTCCCTGTGGTTTGTATTTGTGGAACTGAAAGAGCAGAATCTACTTTGTAGCTTGGTGGGGCGGGGTGTTCTATTGAACATATGTTCACACTGTCATTTGGGAAAGATAATAGGTTTTTAACCTCTGTCAGTGTTAGATTGGGGTATTTATGGAGCTCTATTAAAGCTTTGTCTAGCCAGCTAACCTTGCAATACCAGTTTTTCACAATTTGCCATACTCTTGTGATAAGTTGCAGATTTTCTTGGCCTCTTGCAGTGCCTCGTGCTGTGTCAAACAGCATGGGATCTTACCAAGAAACAAGGAATTCCTCGCTGTTCCTCAGCGCCGTGTGAAATGCTCGTGGCTGCTGGTGTTGTGTGTTCAGTAAATAGTGTCACATAGATTAAGGAAGAAGCTTTGAAGAGTTTCAGAAAATGTCTTCCCTTCTATTCTTGATAGGCAGAAGCTGTGGAACTGGCAAAAACTCGGCCTGTAATGCTCCCGCTTCTGGGCGCAGAGGTTTCCAAGTTCAGCTGTGGGTGTTGAACACTTGTTCCAAGGTATTGCAGAGAAATTTGCAGTATTACACTTGGCATGCAGAACGTGGATGTTCTTGAGAGCCTGTCTGCTGCTGTTGCTGACGTTGAGTTAATCTTGTTGGTTTTGGTTATCTGTGTGTTTTGGATTTTTGTTTCTTTTTAAAGGGGGAGCATGTAATTTAATGCGCTAAAATGCTATTGGTTTGCCATCTCTTTAGTCACTGTAGGTTCTGGCAACCTAAATTAGTGTGATGGAGACGGTAGCGTGCTTCATGGAGGAGTTTATCTCCGGTGAACTGCCATTGCCACTTTCGTCACTGCTGAATATGTTTTTCTGTTAATGTCTAATCCTAAATAGCAGAAGTCTAGTGCTTATATGCCCTCTCTGTATAAGCACAGCATCTGTTTTTGTAAAATTGGCTGTGGCATTCAAAATTGAATCAATCTTAAAATTTTAAATGTGTGCGTCAGACCAACATAAGCAAAGAAATTTAGAACCCAGGTGATCGCTTCCACCTGAACAGTTCCTGTTGTGACAAGGTTTTTCATGGGTCTTAAATTGCATGTTATACAGTGCTTGACTTGACTGAGAGTATTTTCTAGCCTCACCTTAAACTACTGTGCTTTTTCTCTCTATCTTAATATTTCCAGTGCAGAAAAGGTTTTTGATGGCATTTTCCCATCCTTTTACAGCAGTAGGGCCACTGTAGTGTAGTAGAAAATAGGGCCAGTTCAAGTCAGCTACTACATAAATACAGAACCTACTCAAGCTTTTGGGGAAAAAAGGAGTCTTTATTGAAATAAGCATATATGTCCCATGGAAGACTGCAACGACAAGTGTTAGAACTATAGAAAATTCCATAGGGCTTCTGAAGAATAAATATAAAAGAAATGCATAAAAGCAATATCATAGTAAGCAGCAGAGACTGATACTTGTATTAGAGGAAATTAATATAAATTGTTGGCTTACAGAAATTTCAAGCCTTTTTATGCATTTAATAAAGGGTTGCCATTTAAGTAGCTTAAGTATCCTTCTCTGTAGATAACGTGTCCTGGGATTTAACAAACCACTTATTGCTGGATGGATTCCACTCAGATGTGATTGCCATTCTTGCAACAAAGACTAGCTGATGAAGAGAGTAAAAAGAGCCAGTACTGAAATGGTCATCATGTTAGTGGGGAAAGGAAGAGAACAGGTTTGTACAATCTTTTTCTATTAATTTAGCCTTCGAGAATCTTGGTCATAGGCAAGGTGTTATATAAAACAGAATCAAAACATTGTTTCTGCCCACAAAACCTCAACCAAATTGTTTTGAGGCAGACGAGGCATTAGCTGGTTTCAGATCGTTTAGAGAGAGATGGGAGCTGGTGAGACCCAGCCTGGTGGGAAAGCAGAGGTATCATACAGCAGCCCAACCATAGCCAGATTTTTGGTGAACTTGACTGAAAAAGAGCACTTAGATGAAAGCCTCAAGGTAGAGGTATGCATATTTGAAAGAGAGAAAGCTCCAGACAGACTGGTTAAAAGTTCCAGGTGGCTGTGCTTTTTTTATTTTTATTTTTTTTTATTTTAAGCGCTGACCTGAGAGATGTAGACTGACTGTATGGGACAGCTGAAGGTGGGAATCGGTGACCTGATACTGAGTGAGAGATGCTGGGGTGAAGATTGGGGTCCTGTGTATAAAGGCAAAAAATTTACCGCGTGCAACATACGAGGGATTTTGCAGGGGCAGAAGAGAGGGGCAGCATGGTCAAAGTTGGGAAAAAACATACAGAGCTGCGTTCTGAATGGGCATTGGCAGGACAAGACCTCAGGAGTTGGAGCAGGAACACGTTCTGAATGACCGCAGTTGAACACTGCGAATGTATGCCAGAAGTAAATATAGTAGAGTAAGCACTGCTACAGAGTCATTGAAGTCAACGCTGCATAACATAAAATTGCATAATATATTTATTTGTGAAGGTTATTAAAGCACAGTTTCAAACTGATCCGAGTCCTTGGAAAGGTGATCGTTTGCTGGCTCCCTAGGCTGAGGATTCATGATCTGGCCGAGTTTGATCTGATGGCGCACTGCCAATGGAAGGAGCAAGCTTGCCGTTCCCTTTGTACTGCTCTGGCGCTCGTCTGACCCACTCACAGGCTAGTTCAACTCACTGTACCGGGAGAAATGAACTGCCCTCTCTCCCCAGAGAAGTGAAGGGATTTTTGCTGGTCTGATGAGCTCAGCTAGAGAAGGAATCAGGAGTCTCAAAGCTGCATGCGAGCAAGAGGGTAGGCGCGGGGTCCATAAGGGCCTGTGGGGTATATATGCTCCTTTTTGTGGCAGCAAGCTGGGAGGTTGTCTCAGCTGTATATAAAATTCGGGAGTTGGAGTGAAATGGCATTCCTCCTATCTCAGCACTGAGTCGGTGTGTGACACAGCAGCCATCAAAAACCCTGATTTCAGGACGTTATCACGCTCTGAAAAGTACTGAAAATGTTTACAAAAGGAGTACTTTGTAAATGATAGACTAACGCATTTCACGCGTTTGCATAATTTTGAATCATTTATCCTTTTGAGGACTGTAGTCATTGGGCTCCTTTTAAAGAACACTTAACGATGTAATCGCGCTCAAATCGTCTGTTGCCTAGCTGAACCGACACTGAACAGAGGTCTGTTTTGGGGGAGATTACGCATGTTGGGGAGTTTACGCGTGTTCTCTGTAACCTGGCAAGCGTCATCGAGCACCAAGCTCAAAGGACGACAGAGTTGGGAGGCATGGCCGCTGCTGCAAAGGGTCAGGATATCTTGTGAGAGAAACTTGAGACCTGGAGCAATGGAAACAGGAGGTATCTTGGTGCTGATAGCATTTGAGGTCATGTGCTTAGGAGGAGTTGGTAAGAAATTTTTGCTCTAAGCTGGGTGAGATGGAGGGGTTCACCAACTGTAAACGGTGGAGAAACACATTTTGATTTTACATAGTCACAAGATGATAGTGAGTCGTGAGTGTGACTGTGTGGCAGGGTGGGGGGGGAGGAGAAGCAAAGTAGACTAGAGAAAGAAAGTAGATAATCCTAAGAAGGGGAAGCTCACCTGAGAGAAAACGCAAAGAACTTAGTTTTGGTGGTAAACATCAGGGAAATAAACACTAGGGAGAGAGAGAAGCTATTTAAGCTGCAGGATCAATGTTAGCATGAAAACAAACAGGGAAAAACTAGTCAGGAATAAATGTTAGGCTGAAAATTAGAAGAAGATTTCTGTCAGTCAGAGGAGTTCAGATCTGGCATTGGTATCAGATATGGAAATTGAGGAGAAGCGTTGTCCGTGCTTCAGAGATTGATTGCTTTCTGATCAGGGCTCTTGGCCACAGTGCTTGTGAGAGAGAGCTGGAGCTAGTGCTTCACGAAGGAACTCCCTTGCCATTTCCCCGTTGGTATGTGGCGGTGAATTATTGTGATGGGGTCACGTCAAAGTGGGAATGGGGAAATCATCCCTTGCTGTCACAGTTCAAAAAAAGTCTGGATGGGAGTATGTGCTTGAACCTAACTACTTTTTTCCTAGGATGGAGAATTCATGTCAGTAAGTGAAGTTTTAACCTTTACTGTTTCTCGTCTGTGAATTTCTTTGCTGCTGTGGTCATTTATGACACTTATTTTTATGTGCTTTTTTTTTCCTAGGTGTTTTTATGGCCTCTGTCACAGTAGTGTCTCAGTGTCTCCCAGGCATTTATGGATTTATTCTGAGAAAGTTCCTGTGAGGTAGGAAAACATTATTACCTACATTTTTACAGACTGGGAACTGAGGCATAGCGCGATAAAGGTTGCAGGAGGAGTTTCTAGCGTAGCCGGCAGTCAAAATCTGATTGCCGGCAACTTGTTTGTTGTCCTAATCGCAACTCCAGCTACCTGTCTTTGTGTGGGTTTTTTGTTTTGTTTTGTGTTTTCTCCTGTTCTGAGATTTTGTGCAAACAATCTGCAAGGGGCTGGGAGGACCTGTGGAAAATATGATTAGGGCTACTGATGTCCTTTTTTTAACATTGTTATTTGCGAGTTGAAATGCCTTTCTAAAAATATCAGCAGATCTGTTTATGTTAAATCATTAACATGTTTAGACTTTCAACAGATAAGCTGTCATACTTTTTTGAGTCAGTAACTCCTTTATCCTACCTGTCCGGGCTTGTGGTGGTTGAATTCTTGCTCTGCCTGAGCTAATGCCATCCCAATCACCTAAAGCAATGCCAAGAATTTCATCATCTATGCAAAGATCTGGTTCGTGTCAAGACAAGTGCAAAGTTTCTCAAGCGCGTTTATGTATAATTACTGTTTAACTTGATTTTTCAAAAGTCTTTCCAAGCCAGCTAAAATGTTCAGCTTTGAGCTCCGAGATACTCCCAGAAATTGGATTTCGGTGCCTGATTAGTGGTGCTGATCCCTTTCAAAACTATTGCCAAGTCCCTGATAACGTGTGCCCGTTGAGTTATCACTTACATCATAAAACCAACTCTCATGAATAATAGCTTGAAAAAAATCTCCCCCCTCCCCCCACCTTCAAGTAAGGAAGTTTTAAAATAGGTCTCCCCTGAGCCTTTCTTTCCCTTCGGGTTGGTATTTAAAGTGTTACTTTTACTGCCTTAAAAATTTTCTTCAAGCTACAGCCACATTACAAATTATGAAGACACCAGCAGACTCTCACAATTAAATATTTTTATTGTCTATTAAAATAAGCAACGTTATTAAAATGGTAACACTGCAAAGAAATATTTAATGCCAGCTTTCTAATTTTGCAGTCTGTAAAGTACACACACAGAATAATATTTATTCTCTTTATTCATGTATATTATGTGCCTTTGTGTCCCTAAGAATGAAGCCCTAATGACTCATGAACTGTCTCAAAGTGCACTAAATAAGATTAAAGAGCTGACCAGTGACCTTAACAGTCAATTAGGCTATGCATTACTCAGCCCAGCATTTGTGGAGTGCAGAAGGGAAGCTAAAACTCATTAGCTAAGATGCTGATGTTTGAAACAAACAAGGTTTGTTTGTTTTTCTTTGTTTTTCTTTTTTTCTTTTTTTTTTTTTCCTTTTTTAAACCAGGAGCTGATCTTGTTGCTTCAGTGGAGGTTGAAGTGCTTACCGTAGGTACGTCTTGCGTATGTGTACTTGGAAGTAGTGCTCTCGTGGTCCTGGGAAGGTGAGAAAAGCCAAGTAGAGAAGTGGGAGGAGAGTAAGAGCTTTCAGGCTCTAGGCCTTTTGGGCCGGGCTCTGCAGGTGCAGCTGGCGTTCCATCAGGCAACTGGCAAGCAATACGGAGACAGCGCTTGGGTGGCGGGACCCGTGATCTGGAGCGTTGTGTAAAGATGGCACGAAGGGGAAGGCCAGCGTCAGAAACCTTGTGCTTCACGTGGAGAATAGCACAGGCCGGAGCTGCTTAGTGCGGCATGCTGAACTCTTGCTTTTCTGCAAGGTGCCCCCAGGTCTGCGAGGTTGCACTGGGATGCCTGGCGGGCATGCGCCTGCCGTAGAGCAGAGCGCAGCGCTGAGACAGGTCCGCCTCTCCTGCAGCACTGGGGGGATGAAGGGATGCTCGACACTCGATGATACCATCGATTCAGGGCCACGCTCCCAACCAAGTCCTCCTCTTCCCCAACCCCGTGCGCTTGCCAGTGTGAAACCAGGCAGCCGAGGCCAGCAGAGTCTCCAGGATGAGCGCGTCAGTGAGGCTGGCTCTCCGTGGGCTGTGGAGATAGACCTAGAGAGCGTCTCAGTTATGGGAGAATCCCTAGCACCTTTGGGTCTCTTGCTTCTGAACTAATAACCTGCACATAGTTTTGCGTTACCGTGGGAAGCGTGGCAGAGCAGAGTGAGCTTAGGGGCTGTCCACCAGCCTGGGAGGACGCTAGGTGTGAAAACAAAACTGAGCCTGAGCAGCGACTGGGTTACGCTGCACCTGAGCTGCAGGTTTAGTCATGCCGTTGTTCAGCAAAGCAGTGGTCTTCAAAGGTCTCTTGGTTTTCTAGCTTGTTGTTCTTTTTTTTTTTTTAATGTATGTTTTCAGCTGACCCTGAATGAAAAGTCACTCTATCATTCTTAGTGTAAATTCAGGTTTTCTGTAAATAAAATATGACAGACCTGGCCCCTACAAAACATGCCTGGAAGTACGGCTTGAGTGGCACGCAATAACATCTTTTAAAGTAAATCTTTTTTTAACTACATAAATTGGACAGAATCTCACCGATCTAGGTCATAGTTTAACTGTAGGGTTTTCTTTCAAAACCATTTCCTTAATACAGTCCGCCTGTTCTGATTGGGGGATAGGGCAACCCAGGGGAAAAAAAAAAAAACAACAAATCTCCTTTTACTGCCCGAATGAATGGGAGAAGAAAGGAAAAGATTCTTTTTCGATCATGTCAGGCTGAATCTAAAACATCAAGGAATGATTTTACAGGAGAACCCCTGAAGATAAACTATAACCTAGATTATCAGAATTCAGATTAAGTTTTCAGGAGTGTGGAGACTACATTACATCCTGAAGCATTCTTTTGACATTCATTTAAACTAAAATTGTTGTATAGTCACTCTTTCAGGGATATATAGAGATATGTCAAGTTTTGATTTTAAAGTTACAATCCCTGAAGTTATTATTAAACTTGCTAAGGTGGAGGCTGCTTGAAAAAATTAAAAAACAAAACAATATTTTCCATGTGAAGTAGTTACTGCTAGAAAAATATGTTTGTGTTTGCAGTTTTGGGGGTTCTTGTTGTGCAACATTACCACTGAAAGTTGGACGTTTTAAAATCACAGTTAAAACTGAGGCTTCTACACATGGTTAGTTTTCTTCATTCTGACTTAAAATAGTGAAACAGTTGTCATTAGATAACACTGTCATCTCATAATTCTTTGAGTCTTATTTTTGAACTTATTTGCATTTTGGAAAATGTGATAACATGTTCTCATTTAGAGGCTTTTCTGTAATATAGGTTATGTATTTGTACAACACATTGGCACAAAGCTTATGCAATTCAAAGTGATTTGGTTGCGTGTTATGCCGTATGGCTGGAACATACTAATACTTAATGCAGAACAGTGAGTTGCCCACTGCTTTTCACTCTCATTTGGTCAACGGTATTTTCTATGTTAAATGACAGCCTCCAGAGGTTATCAGCTGAATGCACTGACATAGCTCAGCGTTCTTTATGTATGACTGTATATGATTTTTTGGACTTAGAATATGAGAATTGACACAGAGTCTTTACGAGAAGTTTTATCTCACAAATTAGTGGCGTGCTTGAATATATTGGCGCCCAAAGGGCATGACTGTGGGCGATTTACCTGGTTTCACAAAGTACGTGTTGGAGAATGCATGTGGAGAGGGAAGGGTGGGATTTCAAGCTATGCATTTGGACTAATAAAATTCATTTCTGCTTTGAAGCTATATGTTTGAACTGCTCTGTATGGATATACATTTTTCAAAACTGTATTCAGGATAAACAGTTTCAGCAGAAGCTGGAGATATGACAATATTTAACCATATTTGCAAAACTGGACATAAGTATTAGTCCTCTAGCCTTTCTCATTTCCTTTTCTGTTATATAATCACCATATGAGTAGGTGGCTTTTGTGTTGTCACTTCACCTGTTTAATTAATTTAGCTTTCTGAAGGTTACGCAATAAAGTGGAATCATCATAACCGGCAATGTAACTTTGTCATCCCACGTAGTCAGCACTTGCTAGCACTCTGGTGCAATGGGTTTGAATAGCTGCCACGCCATGTGTGTGTGTTTTAAACCCAAGACAAGTGCTGAACTCATTAAAAATACATGCTACGTAAGTTCATGTGCATAAGAAGTTTAGGTACTGAGATCTCCTTTGAGGATACATTTAACTCTAATTAAATTTGTTTCATTCTATCTAGTATCAGCACGGGCTTGGTTGAAACCATCCAGTATTGGTTAGACTTCTGTTTTGAAGTAGAGCTGAATGGGATTACAGATTAAAAAAAAAAAAGGGGGGGGGCAGTGTTGTGAATATGCATTTCTGGTGCCCGTGGGCTGCCACTGCAGCTCCCTTAGCTACGCCCCGCTGACAGCAGCGAAGAGCGCGTGCCCACGCCGAGGTACTGGCTGTGCGTTTCCTGGGTGCCGCGTGCCGTACCGCGTGGATGTGCGTTGAGTTGTACTCCCAGGCAAAACTGAGGGATTTTAAAGACGCCTGAAATTGTTAGGTTTGCTCTATTGAAATTGAACAATTGCGTGATGCCGAACAACTCTGACTGAAATAGATTCTGATTTTTTCCAGTAGCAAAATGAAGGAGCAGCAGCATAGGAAATTACCAGCTTTTTATTTGGTCTGGCTTTTTCTCTCTGTTCATACTTTCTTTCAATTCATTATTAGTTCAAGGATAATTTTCCAGTAGTGTGCTAATTATGATTAATTTTTCCATGGAGGCAGGCAGCATGAAAGGGATTACTGATAGTGATACTTGCACTGGGAGCAAATACAAATATATGTGGATTGGAAATAACATTGGTGGGTTTTGGTATTTTTGGGGGGGGGGAGTGGTGGTTTTTGTTTTGTTTTTTGCCTGACAGTGTTGGAAACCAAGCTGTGTTATTATGTCCAGTAAAACAGATTTCGCTGAAAGCAGATTATAGTATTTTGTGAGGGACTATTTTCACTTTATCACTCTGGAAGAAAATACTCGCAGATCCATATTCAAGAGTAGGCTGCTTTGTTGTGTGTAAATGGAAGAATGTATGGATTTGTTGTATTTTCAACACAGGAATAGAAAATATAATTTTATTTTTCTTATTATTTCTAACTGGTACTTGGGTTGCGTTCTTACAGAAAGATTTTCTAGATAGAAACCTCAGGTAAAATGGATATTGGATTAAAAAAATGAAGAAAAAAAAAAAAAACCCAACGATTTCTGAGCGTTCATCATTTCCTGAAAATTGGACCTTTTAGAGTATTTCAGATTGGATACACTAGAAATTGAGACATTCAAATCACTAACTGCTTTTGAGAATGACAGCCAGAATCTCCATTAGCATTGCATCTGCCTAGGGGATCACAGAGCGGAGATTGAGGCATCTTTGAGGATGGAAGCGGAGCCGTTTAGGAAGTTACTGTGCTTCAGCTGAGATCTAGTAACAGAGCGCACAACCATGTCTAGTTCGTTTCACTGAAAAACAAAAAAGAAATCACAGAAGATGATCTAAGGTTGTCTCTTTTGCTTTACATAGAAGCAAACTGGCTCTGCTTCTGTAATGAGCTAGAAGGATGGTAATTTACAGCTATAACAGGTGGATGCATTGAAATTTTAATGTGCTTCAAGAGATCTTTCTGTGATCCGAGAAAAGTGGGGCTTGCTGTGCTAGTTTGGACCAGTGGTCATCTAATTCGGTTCCCTACCTCCAGCAGTGATTAGTGCTAGATAACTAAGGGACTGGTACAGGAAATCATGAATTTGATTATCAAATATTTCATCTGCTGGGGACGGTTTTTTAAATTTCATTTATCAAACCAAAACAGGCTGGTTTAGCTACTGAAGATCTCTCTTGTAAAATGTAGTTAATTTTCTTTTTAAATTTTCCTTTGCAAAAAAGGAGTTATTTACATACATTTTCCCTTTAGGCGTCTCAGCTGAGGGTTAGTATAAGCCATATACAGTCTTTAACTGGGCTGGGTTTTTTTGAAAATGTCCTTTTGCAACTCTAAGAAAACAGTCATGCTAGATAAATAGTCTGGGTTTTTTTGTTAACATTGTAGCTTAAAGATAAAATACTAAATGAATTTCATGCAGTTATTGTATTGCTTGAGTGTGTCTTCACATTAATTAAAATTAATTTAAACAAGGCGATAGGAGTAAAGTGCAGAGTAGGAAAAGAATAGATCAAAAAAAGATAAGTTAGGTGTATTCAAATAGTCAGAGCCTGTTGAAATTTGCTCTAGGGTGCATCAGCAACTACTAGCCAAGCAACCTTTGAACCGTTGACAATTATCTTTTAGAAATTGTGAAGAGCAAGAGAGGTCCTGGAGGACTGAAAAGGGCAAGCGCAGGGCCTGCCTTTGAAAAGGAAGACTAACTAGTCTATAATTCCCTGGACCTAACTATGATACACTGAGAATTGGAACAAAATTATTAATCACTTTCTAGGAATCTGGAGGTTAATAAGATAAAGAATAGGAGGGAGCAGTAGCTATGATATATCTTGACTTCAGTAAGACTTTTGACATAACCTCTTGTGGTGTTCCTGTAGAATAGGGAAACATATATATTTAATTATAAAGTAAACAATAACTATTTAACTGTTTAAACTATTTGAAGAGTAGTTACCTATAAGTTAATGTGAAGATCAGGGGAACTGAGGAGTTGCACGTGGAATTGTATGCATACGCCCCTGTTTGTCTTGGGCTGAGCTGTATTTTCAGTTCTCTTTACTGATGCGGACAAGGGAATACTTACCAAATTTGCAAGGAAGCTGTAACTGGGAGGGGCTGCAAGCATTTTGAAGCGTAATTCAGAATTAAATGATTATGATAAATTGAAAAAGCATTTTGAAATCTGCAGCATATAGCTTAATGAGCTGAAATGAGGAAATACAAAAGAGTGAGTACATGGCTAGGTTGCACAACTGCAAAAGAGCACTTGAGGATACGTAGTGGATCACCACCTTATATACAAGGTAACAGTGTGGTGCGGTTTCTGGAAGGACAGACTCAATCTGGAATATATTAACAGGACTATAATTATCTATGAGGCAATGATGATTCAGCTCTGGTCAGTGCTGCTCAGGCCCTAGTGTCCCGTTGCGAGCCCTGCGCTTGAGAGGGAACACCGGTTGACTGAAGACGTTCCCCTGGAAGTGCCTGGGGTTTGGAAGACATACGATGTGTGGAGGCTGTGGGGGCACTGGGTATCATTAGTCTGCGGAAGAAGAGACCGAGTGATCAGCTGCTGTTTGTCTCGGCCAAGGGATGGATGAGAAGTCCTCTCGGTTTATAACAGGGCTGCTTCAGGAAGGAGCTGGTGGCTCTGCCCGCTCTGAGAGCAGTGAACGTTGCCTCTGGTACCCGGGTTGCCGTTATCTCGGCTCCCGCAGAGGTTCTTGAGACCAGCTCCCAGCAGTGGTGGTTTGTGCGCATTTGAGTTTGCCCTGTACGGAGCAGAGGATCTCAAGGCACTGAGGAGGGTCACACTAAACAAGGAGGAATTAGCAGAACTGCCAGTGGAGGGAGATGCATATCGCATGGGAAGAGCTCCCAGAGTGAAGAAACCCAGGCACACTTTCCCCTCTGCCACTGTTGCTGCAAGTGCAGTGACCACTGCTCACCTCTGATGCAGGTCTGTGTTGTCTTTCTCCATGTGAGTCCTTTATAAAACTGGTTTAGAGTCTGCTAAAGATCATAAAAGTATGAGAGAGACATTGATGAGTCAAGAAAAGCATTGAAAACAGGAGTGAATGCAGCAGAGGGCCGCCAGGCTAGCCAGGGGACTGGAGCACGAGAAGCGTGAGTAGGGGCTGAGGGAGCAGCCGGGAGAAGAGAAGGCCTAAGGAAGGATCTGATTGGGCTCTTCCTTCCCTCGCTGGTGGTTGCAGAGGAGGAAGTTGTTAGACTCTTCCTGGAGGAGCACGGAGTAAAGCGAAGAGGCAGTGTTCACAAGCTGCATCAAGGGATGTTCCGGTCAGGTATAAGCAGAAAACTTTCGCAGTGAGGATGGAAGAATACTGGAGCAAGGGCCCAGAGGTGGTGGGATCGCTATCTGTGGAGATACTCAAAAATCAACTGGACAAGGCTCTGAGCAACCCCGTCTGACTTCAGTTAGCACTGCTTTGAGCAAAGGGTTGGACTGGAGACCTGCAAAATCTCAGGCATAAGTCACTGGCCGTGCTCCTGTAGTTGAAGTTAATCAAGGATTCAAAAGGCCAGGTATTTTAATTACTGAGATTGTTTCCCTTTGACTAGTGTCTGTTAATAACATGAAGAAGCTTGTTTTCTTGATCAGGCTTCAAGACAAAACACTGTTAATCAAATGTTTAGATTTCTTCAGTGCTTCAGCAGTTTGTTTTGTTAGAAGCGCTTAGTCGTTTTTGGATATGAGCATTTAACTTCATAGCCATCAAGAAACCTTTGCATCGAGCACGTGGTTGATGAGCAAACGGCATGATTGAGTGTTCAAAGGAGATTGTAGCCTTGTACTGTAATAAACACGTACCTAATCAGAGAAGCTTATTTCCCCGCCTAATAAACAGAAAACATGTGATGAGTGACTTAATCTATTTCTTCTTAATATTTTGCAAAACTAATAGCTATGAGCTGTAATGGATACAGGGATACGTAATCTCTGACATGCAATGGTTAAAGATTAATATACATTGGCTATGTTTAAAGATCAAGAATGGCTCTTATGTAACAAAACCTTAACTCTATTTTTAGCTTTGTGAAATTGTATAAGGTGGCCTCTAAAGGTAGGGAGCTTTGCCGTGTAGAGAGGTAGTCTGTATCATGAACTTGATCAACAGTTTAATGCAGTTGTTTTTCTGGGTTAGAATGTCGAGAAAGTGACACTGAAGTTTCTGTCAAGGTCTGATTTAATCACTTAAAAACATAGCTGGGCTGCTTGACAGATGACCACATAAAGCATTCTCAAAGACTAATGGTCTGTCTTGTTCGTCTGTCCCCATTTTTTAATCATGCTGATGTCTTTTTTTTTTTTCTTTTTGAACCCGTTCCATTAAGTTGACAAGGCCACCTTGCTCAGAGGTGCGGCTGTTGAAGTTATTTCCCACGATAGCCTTGACAGCATGCGAGGGGCTGACTCCTCCTGGCTGCTGCACGCGGTCTTTCCTGGCGCATGCACAGTGCCGCGGAGACTTTAGACCATCTGTTTAATCTGCATTAATTGTGTTATATAATCCTCCTAGTGTGTGTGTATATGTATATATGTGTGTGTGTGTGTATATATATATATACACACATATACATTTACATATAAAAGCTCCTAGTTTAATGTTCATTAAACTGTTGTAACTGAAGTTGCAACAATGTGAAATTTTATGGTGTCCAAGTTTGAAATGATCTGGCTTAACTTTCTGACTTTGCTTTCTAGGTGTTTCTTTCTTGTAGTGGTTTTGCTTTGCCAGCCCATGCAGAGGTGACAAACAGGGCTTTCTCCTGAGTTTTATTTTATAGTCATTATCTCCAGATGGCTTGTATGTTTTTATGCTATTGTAAAAGGTATATTGTTCACCTGAAGTTCTGTTTCATATGTAGTATAGCTGGATTTTTTGGAAGCTTCAATTTATCTGTTTATCTCAAGAGTACAATTTTTTGGCATAACTGGAATCAGAGAGTCTAACTGATAAAGTATACACGGAAGAAGGGCTGATAAAACATATGCTATAGATGTTATGACAAGTACGTCATATTTTTTGCTGGAAAGCAGAGTGACTGATTGGCTGTAGACATTCCTGACACTTTCTGACAGAAAGGGTTATTTTATCTGAAAACATTGCAGTTACAGATGAGAGAGTTCCTGAAAAACATCACTCACTTTTACTAGCGACATTCATCACTTCCTAATTATGGCTGCTTTCAGGTTAAAAAAAAAAAAAAAAACCCCAAAAAAAACCACAAGCTCTTTTCGTTGTTCCTTTGCAGCTTTCCTTGTCACTGCAGGAGCAGGGTAGGGTTAAAGTAGGTCCTTCATTCTGTAGCACAAGGACCTCTGGATTAAATTAATGCATGTTGGTGTCTGTGTGTTAGATGTGTGTCACGCTGTTACAAGAACAGCAATGGCTAGTGACTGTAGAAAATGAGTAACTTTTTGTAGTTTAACCACCTCTACTGAAGCACAGAAGAGCTGTTAAATTTTTGCTCTGAAGTCCCAAGTTTTACGGTTCTATTGTCCCTTAGAAAGTTGAATGAAAACAAAGCAAGTCATGAGTGATGTGAAAAGGGAAACCCTTGATACTTGTTTGAATAGAGGAAAGACTCCTTGAATCTCTGTTTTCCACTGTTTTTAACAGCAGGAGCCTTCTTCCTCTGGGTGCTTCGTGAGATCTCCCCCGTCTCGTGGTGGTGGCCTGTGGCACCCGCTTCCGCAGCGCTCAGCAGGCACTGCTGCTGCTTGCTCCTTCGTAGGGGGACCCATGGCTAGCTACCTTTGCCAAAGCGGACAGGAGGAGGAGGAAGGGTCCCCCATCACCTCCTGGACTGGCAGTGAGCCTTTGCCCACCTCACGGAGGGGCCACTGGTGTGGCGTGTGGGCCATGTGGCTGGAGCCACCATCAGAACAAAAACTAAAACATGAGTTTCTGAAAAGTTGAGTTGGCCGAACTTTTTTCTGTCGAATCTGTCAGTGCCATACAATTCAGTTTTGAAAAGCTGCATACTTCTGCCCACGTTCAGAGTGACTGGCACAAGCATCGCCTGGAGATGCAGCACTGCTTCCAAGCCCTCTGCTGCTTCCTGGCATAAGAGCAGACGTTAGCAGCTGTGTCCATTATATAAATGGCCTAATTGATCTGAAAGGCTCCGATCTGCTGGAGGCCTTGGGATAGCTGGGTATCCTACATGCTAATTTGCTTGTGCTCACCTTCTGTGTACGGCTCAGATTTTCTGCTGGGTCCTTAGGAAAATTGCTTTCCGTTGCAATGCCAAATCACTCTCTTCTTGTAGTCCTACAGCCAGAGCAGTTAGGGGATTTACTTGTTCGGAGTGTTACTGTTTACAATACAGATGAAGCTAACTGTTGATTTTGTTTGCTTTTATGTGTGTATGTGCCATGTGTTCCACCCATGAGCCCTCTTGTCTGGCCAGACGTGTTTTCATTTACTTTGTGTGACCAGACCACAGGTACAGAGATGCTGGAGATAGCATGGTGATAGTCAGGGTAGGTGCCTGTATGTGTGACTTGGTCGGGGAAGAATAAATGAGCTTTTTCAAAATTGTTGTTTAATTCAGCTGACTTTGCAGATGGTGGAATGTTCAGCATTTTATAATTGCTGAAATGCTCTGTGCTACCTTTCGCCTTTGAAGCGCGAGTGCCTTGCAGCCATTCTGCCATTCCCTGGTTGCTGGCAGTAGAAGTAATTAAACACACCTGGTAATGACAACAGGGCTGATGCACCTTCTGCCACGGAGGACACTGACATCTGAGATGGAGAGCGCCCATTACGGTTTCTTGCTAGTCCTCGATTTAAATGCAGGCTCAAGGTTAAAACCACAGCCCACAGATGACGTGGGAGTAGGTAACTCTGTTCCCCGAGTACCTTCCTGGCTTCCTCCTGGGGAGTGGAAGGAGGACGGCCAATGTCGTGTTTCCCTGAGTTGATGTGGTGTTGTTTCATTTTTGTGCTTAATTTTATATCGCTAATAGCAGGGCGTATTCTTTGCAAGAAGACACAAGGATGTTATCTGTTACTTCTGATAGAGGGAAAGCAAAAGAAGAAAAGTAACTTCTAACAAAAGACAAAGCTGTTAAAAGTGATGCGGCGGTCCCCTCTTACCAAAGCTTCGGTGGCCAAATACCCTGAGTGCTAGTTATGGATGGACATTATCCATGGATTTCACTTGCAGTCAGAGTTCTGAAAATTACACTCCATACATCGAACGAATCGAGGAAAAAAAAACAAAAACAGAATTGTTGTTGCATTTCTAGAGAAAGATGAATTGCACTAATGGCCAAGTTTTGTCTTTCCCAGAAGGTATTATTCAGAGCCTAACTTACTGGGGGGAACCAAAATACCCCTGAAATACCTCAAACTCAATCTTTTTGAGGTCTGAAAGACTGAAGTGGATCATTATCTATCAACTCCCCGTAGACTAATTTGTGAGGAAGGTGGTGCTAGAGCAAAGTCTTTGCAGGGAAAGTGTGGGAGAGGCCATCTGTCAATATTGTTCTTGCTGCTTTTCTAATGCTTTTACAAATTGATAGTCTGGGAGTTGTCTCCGCTGCAGGTAAAGCCTGTTTCAAGCCCTTGTGTGGATATTTTACTGGAGTGAGACACGAACGCCCCCGGGAAAATGGCCTTGTGTGATAAAGCGCTCTGATACATGCATATAGCTTAAATGTCATCTTAGGAGGAAAAGATAAAGCAGATGTTAATTGTAAAACTGTACTTCACTTACATTTTTTTTTCTTATTAAAGAATTTTATCTAATTCAGCATATCTGAACACATACAACTGCTGTGTTTGTAAGCCATAAAAATATTTCTTTGAAACACTTCTATGATTATGCAAATACATTGTTTTAATGAAAGGGAGAATAGATTTAGTAGTCTCTGATTAGAAAGAAAAATTTCTTCGAAAATTAAGAGTCTGAAGTAACAGCGGATTTTTTTTTTATCATTTGTTTTGAAGAAGAGAATTACAGGTCCACACTTTCTTTAACCATTAGATAAGCAATTTGACTAGAATAGCAGTTTTAATCAGTTTTAATGATGTTTTCCCCGTATGTAAGGGACCGGGAGATGCATGAGTCTAAAGGTCTGCTGGTAATTGTCGAAGTTATGGGAGCTGTTTACGGAACATGCAGTGCCTGGATCGCTGCCTTTGCTGTGAGCGTATACACGACCTCTGCTCCTGGTTTAAAGTGTAATTAAGGAATACGTGCTTCTGTGTATGTGAAAACAATAAAACCATCCCATTTGCAAGCCATGAGGTACTCGGTGATGGCAGATACAAATGAAGCGCTTCAGTGAGTGCTGGTGTTAAGTGGTACACCTACTCCCGAGGAAAAAAAAAAAAGTATCTACTGTTGTATTATTTGCTGACGTTCTGGTGCCTCTTTCTCCAATGCAGCTCTAATGATGTCAAATCAAACCTTTTATTGTTACTCGTGCTAGTGAGGTAATGGCTTGTTATCCTATCTATGGAGGTAAAATCCTACTTGCTGCCTTTTTCAGATGATCAAAGGAAAAAACTAAGAAATCCTGACCTGCCAGGCATTTTGCCTACAGTGCATACCAAGTTTTATGCAAACCCAATATCAATATATTAGCTGAGCATTGGCTTTTGTCTTTCTCTGCTAGTAAGGCCATGTGCCTTCAACATGTGTCTCGCTATAGAAACCTCGGAGGGAAAAACAGTAGGCAAGTCATTTCTGAAGTCCTTCGAGACCTACTTTTCTAGTTCGTAGTGTTGTTCCTTAGCGTCCAGTATTTCTGGGGCTATCTGGGTTAACGCTGGTCACTCTGCAACAGTGACCGTCTTCCTTTTGGTCTGTTTGTTTGAAATGTTATAACTGAAGTTTTTTGCTGCTCCAGAGGTTTTAATATTCTCAGTCTGGAAATGCGATTTTTCTGTGTGGGGCAAAGGCATACTAGTTGAGGCAGAATTTCTTTCAGACAAATCAGGCCTCCATTTGCCACTATTGAATTAATGTAAATAATTCTAATGTGTGCGTGTTTATATGTAAGTGTGTGTATATTATATACATAGCAGCTGTAGTATTTATACCATGACTTGCCAAGAGAATACTGTAGCACCTTTTAAATAGAGAAGGCAAGCACAGGAAGCTTCTAAATTGAACCTTTGTTAGCTGGAACATGGAAACTTGATAAGCAGCCACGTTACGGTACGGACAGAAAGAGACGTCGCTGAATAGGAGGAAAAGATCTGAAAACATACTCTCTCTCAACCCCCTTGCAGCAGAATATCAGGCGAGTTGGAAAGAAACCGTAGCTCTTTGTAAGAAGCTAGGTGACAAAGTTATGAGGAGTGGGTGTTTTTTTCTGTCCGTGTGAACACTGCTAGCTGACTCCACTAGAAAAGCCTCTGGTATGTCAACTGCTCTTTTTTTTTTTCCCCCCCCCTTTTGAGGAAGGAATTTGAGATCTGCTTTCAGGGCTGCGCATTAAACGTGCTGCAAACTTTCCTTTCTGAGGCTTGGTAATAAATATAAAATTGACAACTTCAAGAGAATTGATTAAAGAGAAAGGACTTTATATATATATAAAAGCTTTTTTCACTATATGGTTTTTTGACCTGCTTGGAGGGATGAAAATCCAGCCAAGGGATCTTTGTCAATTCTCTTGTTACTGCCTAAGATTAATGCCCAGATGGTTTTAAAAGGCCATTAGGACAAGGAACAAAAGTTAAAAGAAAACAAAGTCTCATTTTCAGTTGCTTTCCCAGTTATTCATTGTGGATTCAGCACATGAACGCCTTGTAGCTCGCTGTACGGCGGCGGCGCGGGAGCGAGGCTACAATGGGGGCATTGTGATCACCTTCCTTTCCCCGCTCCTCTGGGCAGCGAAGCTGAAATCCTGCTTTTGGCATCCAAGCTGTTGCTTTGGTGACCAGTTATGACTTCAGAAGTATACATTGTGGTCTTGCTGAAGAGTTGAAAGGGAGTAAGGAAAAAGACAAATGTGTTCAAACACAACTCTGTTTTGCCAGCCTTCAAGGTGGTTAAGAATAGGGTTGTTTACATATTATATTTATCGTGGTATATCAGCGTAGTGTTAGGAATTCAAATGTCAATGTTATAAATCCAGAAAATATAATTAAAGGTGATTTGACATACAGAATGCTGTGCCATTTACTTATACGTTATGATGGCTTTTAATTAATACAGAGTCTTGCAGTTTCGCTAAGCAGCACTGGTTTTTTGCAGTTGTTTGATTTTAGGAATGGCTGTGTGTTAATCCCTCAGAATAATTTTTTCCCCTCAAAAACTGAAAACAGAATCTGTAATTCTGAGGTAAGTGGATGCACCTTGTGCTTCTTACTCTTATAAACCCTCCTGAAAGTCTTCCTGTGAATCTAATAAGTTTGTACAATGTATTTTTCTGGTATAAAAGGGGAGTTTTATGCCAATGACATGCCAGAGGTGAAAGAGAGAAAAATGTTGAATTCTGTAATAAACGCTTTGATATCGCAGCTCTTTCACAGGTAGAGCAAGAAAAATTGCCCAGTTGGAGTGTGCAAACAGGAGAAAAACATACAGTTTCCTGGGGAAGAATCAAATGTGCTGCTCCAGCAAAATGTTTCTCTTTTTTTTTTTTCCCTGTGAAGGCTTTCAGCAGTGATGTTTGCAGGATTCTTCCATTGCTTCCCATTGGATTTAATCTCCTTGCCCTGCTTTGTCTTCACCACCTCAGGTTCATAAGGTCCTGGGGGCCAGCGCTCTCTCCGTGCGCGGACACCCCTGCCCCGGCCTTTCACACGGAGCAAATGGCAACTGTGATGATTTAAGGGCTCGGTGTCTCGCCTTTAACGTGGAGATACAATGGGTTACTAATGCTCTCCTTGTGCGTCCGTTCCTCGTGCTGGGCAGAGCGCTTTGTTTGTCCTTCCCAAAGATTAGTGTTTATACTCCCTTGATGAAAGAAAAAGCACTCTAAGCATGTGTTCGAAGTGAGGACTTGCATGGATCTGGCAGGCAGTACAATATCACTAATAGCACCAGATACTTAAGTAGCCTATTTTCATAATCCCGCAGGTAGTTGCTAAGAGCATTTTCTCCTACTGGGAGCCTGGGAGAATATGTATCCCTCTGTTGAACTTCTTGTCGGCTGTCGCTATATTTATGACCTTAATGGTGTTTCTGGTCGTCAGACTAAGATATGGTGGGCCCTGGGTATCTCCATATTTCAATACTTTTATTTCACGCCTAGTAGCACCTCATTTTGGAGGAGGTGAAATATGTGGGTCACGTCTGTACTGGTAACACAGACCTCCTCTCCCATGCCCTCATAAATGTTCTTTCCTTGCTGGTTGATCTGCCCTAAATTTAGACTACCTTTTTAGTTGCGTTTTGCTAATTTAAATGAGAAAAATTCTCTTGGGCTAGGTGGCATATGCTACTGAACTAATACCTTGGGCAGAATTAGTAAATCAGCCATTTCAATGCATTCTTCCGAAATCCGAAGTGTGGGAGAGAATAGATTAGCAGACAAATAACTTCTCACTGGGGTTTATGGAAATGATAAAGTCAATGGCATAGGGTAGGAAAGCTGTATAGTGCAGCTTGTTTTGTTTTCCTTGTATACTTTTTAGACGTACTGTGACAGTTTTGGATTGGACATGATGATTTTTCAGAGGAGATATTTTCATGGTACTCTGAGCTTTGGAGCACAATCATGCAGGATGCTAAAGAAATAGATTGTGTAAAGAGGGTTTTAGAAGCTGATAATAAAGTTCTAACTCATTTGTGATACAGGAATAACACATGTATTGCAGGTAAAGATTATGATCTCATTATTTCAAAGCAAAATAAGTTGCCTGAGATACGTTTTCTTATTTTGATCAAGAAGCCAGTCTATAGAAACATCAAAGTTTTGGTCAGGAACGACTTTAAGTCTTCAGAATTAAAATACATTTGTTGCTGAAACCTGAGCCCCTGATTCCTGTATCGCTAGGTAGTGAGAAAGAAAACAGACTCCATATTACTTGTTTTTTTTCAAATATCCTTATTGTTGCACAGTTAAATCATGGGGTTTTTTTTGTATGCTGACCTGTAATTTGTAGTCTCTCTGGGGGAAACACCCTAATTAACAGTAGCTTTTGTAACATACTGTTAAAGCTATCTAAAAAGTCTTTCGGTAAATTAGTATAGCCTTATTGTCTTGAACACCTGGGGGCTTCCCAGTTGCCCAGGAGGTATTATCTCAGGGCTGTACACCAAGCGCGTGCTACCCATTGCTGTCCTCGTCCTGGTTGGGCCAAGTGATTCTCTAATTCAGACTGAATGCTTCACTTTGAAACTTTTGCTGAAATAAATTGGAAAGTGTTTGAAGCAGTTTGGAGAACATAATTGACTCTCCCTGGGCTGTTGTCTATTGTGTGCCTTCCCCAGTTGTTACGGGATTATAGGTCCTGCCTTGTCCTCCTCACTGCGATCAGCTGCAATTCTCAGATCAAACGACCAGAGAGACACGGTCTTTGCTCTGCCTCAGAAAGGAGACAAATCCACAAAGGTATCTCTTCAAAGAGGGGTTATCCTCATTAATAGATCTTTATGAGATGTAGTTGTGCTGCTTGAAGGAACTTAGCATGGGTGAGTTGTAAACGCTGAAATCTTCAGTCTCCTTATGTGGTAAATCTGTCACAAGAGGTGAGGAAGCATGTGGCAGTTGCTTTAATTCAAAGCATGGTTAGAAATTCTTGAGTGCTGTGCTAAAGCACAATACTTAGGAGAAGAGTCTCTTTCTAAAGAGGTAGCAAAAGGATTTTGCCTTCTGAAAAGTTTGCAAACGCAGGAGGAGCAGTGTCTGACTGTGGGAGCACACTGGTGCTTTCTCTGGAGATTGTTTACTCCGGAGGATGTAGGCTTTAGCAATTTTTTCCTGATGTTATTGAAATATAACCATGGTCCCTAGGTGGAAGATTATTTTGCAAAGGAAAATCAATCTAAATACTCCATTAAAATCTTTTGTAGAGGTTAGTAAATGCTTCACAGTACCCAGTTCTCAGCAGGTAGTTTGAACGTTTCTTCCAGAGGCAGTCTGGGCTTGACCAGTCTCTGCCTAACTCCGCCGGCCTGGGTCAAACCTGCTTTGTCACTAGCAGCTGCGCAATAAATCAGAGCAGGAGACTGCTTCAGGTTAAGGAGAATTGTATTCCCTTTTTTGTCCCCCCCCCCTCCCCCCCCCGATGTTTACTTTTAACTCACATCAGTTCCCTGATCTAGTCCACTGCACAAAACCGTATTGACGCGTCTGAAGGAGATGATGCAGCAGCTGGCCTAAGCAGTCACTATGTCTGAGGCCATCACTGTTGCTGAAAGATGAGCTCATCAAATTAAAGCCTCTGTTCCAAGGATATATTATGTTACATTAAAGAGCATGTGAAAACTCAAAACTTTGTGCTGTGGCCAGTACTGATTTCTGTTGATGTGCAAGATTTCTTTTCTTTTAAAAGAACCTGCTATGATTTTAAAAGGGTTGAAGTTAGAAAAAATTATAAGCTGTCTTCTATCATAAAGGATGTGATTACACTATTAAAGGTGTGAATATAGTGCTGACCTATTTTCTTTAGGAGTTTGGGGATTGTGAAAGCAGGAATTGAAAAATGGTTTCTCATTTGAGTGAATTTCTTTTTCTGCTTTGTAGATTATGGGCAAGTGGCTTTCGGTTATGTTCTCAACTGCTTGCCAGCAATGTTATCACTTAAAGCTTTATGGACAAAACTCTTGCTAAGATTTTTCTTCAACGTATTCAACATCTAAATGGGGATAACCTCAAACAAGATGCAGTGAAGACTTTGACTGATAAAAATTTTAAAGTATCTATAAGGCCTCTTCAAGTTATCTTGAAAATGCATTCGCTGGTGTCTGTGTTTGGATCTTATTGGTATTGTCCTAGAAGACAATTGGTCATTGCAGGAGCAACAATTTGGTATTTTAAGACAGACTGAGGAACCTGTCCTTGTCCACCAAATCTTTTAGAGGACATCAGCTTCGCTTCTAGAGGACTAAAAAAATGCTGGGGGAGTTAGTTAGATTTTTTTAAAGCCTTTTAGTTTGAGGAATACTTTTAATTTCATTATCAAAATCTTGGTGATGAATAATGCTGAAATCACATAGTTGTCCATGTTAGATGAAAGCTGGCTGATCATTCCCTGCTCTTGAAAAGGAAGTACAGGGCATGCTTTTCTAATTTCAAGTACAGACATATACTGAATCTCAAATGGCTAGACTCTTACGCATGAAAAGCACTGGAATATAGAAATAGTAAGCACTTATTCTGAATACTTCCCAACAAAAATAACCTATTCTCATAGCTGCACTTTTATTAAAAATTTTAAGAAAGCAAAATCACTCTCTCTGCACAAAGTCCACACTCTCTCAGCACAGTCATGCTGTGCTTGATGATCTTGATGGTGAGATTGATGGTGAGATTTTCTTGACGGGCAGAAACTGAACCACAGGAAGTTCCACCTAAACCTGAGAAAAAACTTCTTGACTGTGAGGGTGACAGAGCACTGGAACAGGTTGCCCAGAGAGGTAGTGGAGTCTCCTTCGCTGGAGATATTCCAAACCCGTCTGGATGTGATCCTGGGCAATATGCTCTAGAGGACCCTGCTTGAGCAGGGAGGTTGGACTAGATGATCTCCAGAGGTCCCTTCCAACCTAAACGATTCTGTGATTCTATGTTTTATCATTAAAAGGAGATTTTAAGGTTATTTATATTAGAGGCATCCTACTTTCTTGTGTAATATTACTTTACCTTTTATGTACTCTCTCCCATTTGGAGATCTTTTAATGCATTGCAGAGTACCTGAGGTTGGCCCCATATTTTGATGTATTGTCCACACTGGCCAGCATTGACTCATGTAGATAGGGAAGCCCAGGAATGCAGAAGGGAGGTGGCGTGTTCAGTACTGTTGAAAGCAAAAAAAAAAACAAAAAAAAAACAAAAAAAAACAAAAAACCACCCACCTGTCTAGTCTGAGGTTAGAAGGTTGTGATGGTGCCTGATACAAATGCACAAGGTCCGTCTCATGCAGGGGCAGCCTGTGGAATAAGGGCATCTCCTGTAGCACCCATCTGTTACCTCCCTCACCCTGCAAAGGAGGTTGAGCAAGAGTCCTTGCAAGTCATTAGTAAAATTATCCTTGGTTTTCCTGTTTCTTAGATGCATGATGAAACTGTCACCTGGGTGCTTTCGGCCTGCTTTATGAGCCCATGTAGTATCAACAGGATCACATCAGTCAAAAGTGATGGGAATTGGCTGCAAATGTTTTGTGCAGTGCAGGTTGTCTTGCATGCTGTGCAGGCGAGCTTAAGGGGATGTCGCAGTCGCTCCCTGCCCTGAGACAGGCAGGTCTGTTGCGCGATCAGCCCTCAAAGGGGGTGCAGCGGCAGGCCGCGTATCCCCCTGCCCTCGGAGGGGGCAGTGGCAGGCTTTTCTCCTGCTTGTCCACGTGCAGTACTTAGCTAATAACCTCTAATGTCCAAGCAGTCCTAGCAGTGTTCATTTTTTAGCATGGCAAAAGTATGCAACTTTTTTCTTAAATAGAAGAGGCTGCAGCATTTCTGTCTGAGACATGTAGGAGAATGGGGAAGAATCAACATTTGCCAAACAGCAAGGGAGAAGAACTGGTGGGATAAGGGCTGCTTTGTCTTGAGCTTTTGAAAAGGCAATAAATAAAAAATGGAGAGGAAAAAAAAAAAAAGAAATGGGGAAGAGGGGAAAAGGGATGCCACAGCAACCTTTTACATCTGAAGTTAGTTAACCCAGATGCAAAAGCGTGCTCCTAAAGGCACTGAATAATATGTGTCTCTGAATAACATGCCCTGTATATTCTTGCTGTTAGGTTGCTCATGCATGTGCACGCACATGAGAGTCATATACCGAAAGCACTTAGTCGTTGAGGCATGTGGGTTGTGCACCAGCTTGGCAGAATGTGTTTTGGTAAATGGACTGTACTGGAGCACTGTACTGGCATTCGAAAGTATTTTTTCTTCCCTCTATGCCCTGATTTAAAAAGTTAAGTGTGGGGCCTAGACAGTATGAAGGTATATAAAGCAATACATAAACCTTCTTTGCTTATAGCTTTGTTGATCTCAGTTTTTTGGCGTGTGTCAGAATATGTTTATTCTTGTAAGACTATGTGACATCATCCACTTTGCCGAGTTGTAAGACAGCAAAATAATATACGAGGCTGGTTCCAGCTGTCTGAGGGGTGAGCGTTTGCTGAGCGAGGGTAGAACAAAACCAACTTTAAGCCTGGTTGGTTTTTGTGTTTCACTGGAGGAGCTGTTGAAAGTCTAAATTACAGTTTCCCTGACGGCTATTTGAGCAAAAGTGTAACTGAAAAGTGTGTGTGTGTGTGCATGTGCGTTTCAGTGGAGTGTTAGTAAGAAAAAGCAGCTGTCAGAACTCAGAGGGCTATTTAATCCTTCCCCCCCCCCCGTTAGCCGATGAAGCGAAACGAGTGGGAGGTCTGTAAAGGCAGATCAGCGTTGATATGGGAAAGCACAGTTCCTGTTGCGAGGGTTTAAAAATACTCTTTAATGTAGCAGGGAAAGGCAGAGCAAGAAGGTGTGACTACATGCTGAAGCCAGAAACACTCAAGCGAAGGAAAGGGAGCATCTTTCGGGGCATGGCGAGAGGAACGGCAGAGAGCGATAGTGCAGCCCCTCCACTTCTTGATGCCTCGCTCTGGCACCAGTCCAGATTCCTCCAGGACTAAATTTAGGAGATGTGCTTTAGTCAAACAGGAATTGGGCTCAGGATGGTGGTAACTGGAGGAAATTTAATGACTCTGAGGATGTAAGAGGTCAGGCTAATAATCTAAAGTTGTCCTCTAACCTGTTACACTGTAAATCTGAATGTGAGGGTTTGGCAAGTGCAGTCGCGTTTGGCTTGTGTGGATCATACCATCTTCTCCCTAGGCTTCCCTGTTTAAAAACAAAGCAACCAACCTGCTTCCCCCCTCCCCCCCCCCAAAAAAAAAAAACCAAAAAAACAAAAAAACAAACAAAAAAAACCCCAGGCAACTTCTACAAACCAAGGTTTTCATCTATGCGTATCTGCCTGAGACTGACACAGTGCTTGCTTCTGGGATGCAGATATATTTGGCACTGAGTTGTTAGAAGCACAGTCTGATATTTCTGGAAAGGCAGTAGTGTGTGTGCTGGAAATCTCGCCGGTCGGGTGGTTGAGCGTGTGGTCTGCTTCCTTCTCTGAGGCATCTTTGTTTCTCGTTAGTATTCTGAGCGCTGTGCTGAGACCTGGGTCTTGTTTAATCAGTTTGGTTCTGATTGCTTCCTTGTATCCATGGGTCGCATCTTGAATTCAGTGTTTTGCATTACAAATCTGCTCTCTAGAGATGGGCAGGATATATAGCTCCATCTGCCACATTTAGTTTTAGCCCTTTTTCGCTGAGTCCTGTTAACAGGTGACATGCACATCCCACTGAGATTCCAGCTAATTGTTGGGGTATAATTATAGACAAGTGCTGACCGGATGCTCTTCTGCAAAATGGTGGGACTGTCGTGGGCTGCAAAAAGATGGGTAACGTTAGCCTGTATGCGGTGCAGATCACGTGCTCGCACCGTCCGGGAGCGCGTGTTCGCTTTGAACAGTGAGATGAGTCATGACAACTAGATTATTCTCCTCATGTGCCAGCTTGCAAATGCCAGAGAAGATGCAGGGAAGTAGATATCTCACAGGAGTATCATTTGTTCTCTTTTGTTTCGTGACATTTCGATGATAGTATTTTTTAAATGGTCACCTCTGCTTTTACTCCTACGAGACAGAGGTTAGTCGAAAATCAGGATGTGGAAGTGCTAATAAATACAGTGTTTATGCACCATCACTAGACAGATGACTGTTTTGATTTCTTATCGTGTTGTTCTTCTGCTAGAGCTGAACTGTTGTTGTAGGGTTATAAGAGATAAGTCACATCTCTTTAGGCCTTTTTTAAGGTGGAAAAACAGGAATTCAAGCTGTTTCCGGGTTTCCTCTGAAGTGACACTTTACGGCTGTCATTCTAAAGCCTAAAGCTTTGGTGACAATTTAAGAAGCTAAGAAAATTAATCAAAATTTTTGCAGGATAAATTTTTTTCTCTGTTTTTTAGAAGCCTCGTAACTAGAGAAATCTCTTCTTTTCAAGCTAGCAGTAGTTATTCTTCAGTTTCGTAGCACTTTTAAAAAATATTTGTTCTCACAAAATAGCTTCAGGGAGGCAGATAAGTGTTATCGCTGTTTTTTTAGCTGGGGAGTGTAAGGTGCAGAAGTGGAAGCACTTGGCAAGGTCACGGGAGTCCTTGCCTCTGGAGCCAGCGCTGGACCTGCCCAGCCGCTGCAGACATAGCTCTCTTCCTCCGCTCTGTTGCATCGAGTGTAAAAGCAGAGGACCGCTTCAGTGGTGGAGCTGTTCAAAGAAACTTAAAACAGATTGTTTATAAAATGCATGCCCATTATTGTTTTTAGAGAAATGTAAGTATGCTAATGTGAAATATGCAGAAAAATGTGTACATGAAGTCAAATATTAAGTGAGGTCTGCTTGCTCAGTAAATTCTGGAGAGGATCAGCTGCTGAGACTGGTGGTGCTTGCAAATCGCAATGAGGAAGATGTCTAACGAGATCTCTTACATTAGACAATCTCTAGCTTTAGGGAACTTTCTCTCAAGATTTTTCACTCATGACACTGTCTCATAGCATGCCGCAGCGCAAATCTGGTCATCCAGCCTGGGAAAGGCCCCCAGGGAAAGAGAAGCCCTTTAACACAGGGAGATTGGGAATTGCATTTTGAACGCAGTGGGTAGAATTATACCACCAAGTTTAAGTATGCGTTTTCCTTCACATGCTTGATGGTTTGGACGGTTGAAACTAAAAGCTTCTCTTGAACCTATATATTGAGAAATTTAAAGGTTTTGTACAAGGGTTGTGGCAGGTAGTTTGGGAATATGAATGTAGTTTATAACTATTTGTACATGCAGTCTGCTCTGTAACATCACAATGCTATCAGAGGAAGACACGATTTCTTCCTTTGTGGGGAGAGGGAAGTAGCTGGTTAACAGAGAATGGTAGAGATTTAGCTCTTGGGATTCACTTTTAGATGATGCACTAAGCAAAAATGTACAGATTTCTTATCAAATGCATATTATAAGTAGTATTTATGTTAGCTGCTTTGCAGCTAGTGTTAATGAGGTGATTGGAGGCGATGTAAACCTAATGTATTCATAGGTGATGGTATTAAAAATAAAGTCTGAAAACCTTAGCTAGCAGCCAGCCTGGGTCCTGTGTTCCTCACTGTTTAGCTAGGAGATCAGCTGAGAAGAACATCTGTGAAGGATGGGAGATGAGACAGAAAGTTTACAGTTGTAGTTTTGTTTTGACTTTTCACCTGCACGAGAAGTGCTAATGCTTATTTGGTAGTTTGTTGGGGAGCATACTGCCCAAAACAGTTACTGCAGCACAGGCGGGTGGAGGCTATTAGGGTTGCACTTAACAGGCACCACCCCTGGCTTGATGGAGGCAGGTCTCTGCCTTGACCTTGTATTTCTGTGTTCGTAACTGTTCTTCAGAACATGCTGTTCTTCAGCTGTTCATAACACTTGCCCGTAAAAATATGGATTTTTCATAAAATTGGATATAGAGTGTTATATAGATGCCTGATGCAAAAATGGATGGGATGAATTTTGTTAGTATTCATGTTCATAAAAGTTCATTTTAGAGATTGTAAAGGATGAGAAGCACACTGTTACAGGTTTATGGTGTTTTATGAAAAAGATGCCTGCCTCTCCATGTCTAGAAAGCCTAATGTTAAAGCATGTGGCTTTTAAATTATTACTGAGGCTGTATTGCCATCCCCCTCATTTCTGAGGTGATGTTTTGTGTTTTTAATGTATGTTTTTATTTTGATTCATTCTAGTTTCACAGCTATGGCCTGAAGTAATCGTTTTGAATACAGCAAATCTGTTTTGGTTACATCAACAGGGCATTTAGTGTCCACACAACTGCTAATCATTCTTCAATTTGTGCAATTCGAATAAAGCTCTGATCATAAGTGGTAGGAATACAACAGTCTCTGGAGCTGCTGTTCTCTAGTCTGTTCTTGGCACTATTGGCTTGTGTACCAGGGAGGTGATTTTAGTCTCTTCCTGAGCCTGCATGTATTTACTTCAGCTTAATTAAGCACCAGTCTTCTCAGTGCTTCGCCTCCTAGTGCCGTCAGTGATCTTGATTCATTGGTTGGTCTAGAAGAAGATATAGCCACGACATAAAGGATTTTGTGTGTGTTTTTTTTTTTCTTACCGGTACATACTCATCGCTGTTAAGTGCTTTCATTGATTACAGCAGTGCAAACACAGCTGAAAACAGCACGGTCGGTGGTTTCTAGGAACTATTGCTCTACCGTTTATGAAGCCCTTAGTACATTGCTTGAGGACTTTATTTTGAAACAAATGTGGAAGCGTCAGGCGAACACGTGCAAATGCTTGTTGCATTTGGTGTTTGGAGGGGTTAATGCGTACAGGACCTGCTGGCTCTCCATAGTGACTTTGCAGCTGTCTGTACCGAGTGTCCCCAGCAGGCAGGGCTGTGGGCGCTGCTTGGGTTTGCTAGAGCTGTTCCACAGAAATAAAGCAGATATTGGCACAAACGGGATCCCTGTGTTGGTTGGATCAATGAACATGGGTAGACTCTGCCGCGCTCGTTGTATGTGTGTCATGTCATTTTATCCCTAACTTTTAAAGGGCAGGTGAAAAGCTTCAGCTAATGTTCCTTTAATAATTAATTAATGGGAACAGGCACATCTTGGAGCCATTTTCATTTCATGTGGTATGATAGACTTTTGATTAATTACTCTAGCTTGTAGAGTTGTAATAGATTAGCATCTTACTTGAGGGGTGGAAAGCCTGTACTTTTTTTGTCATTGACCAAATACTAATGGACGAGTTGAGATGATGCGGTCAATCAGAGTGGATGCTTCCTCGTTGAACACACAGTTCCTCTGGTTTGTAGTATATAAAATGCACGTGCCTATTCCGAATGCATCCGTGTCCCTTATCCTGTTGTGTTTTTTGAATTGGACAGGCCACTGCGGGCAGTGCTGCAAAAGAAATGAGTTATTCTTGCAGGGGTGCACTGAACTAACTTGAGAAAGTTAGGCCCCATCTTTCTAAAACATCTTGGCCACCTAATGTTGAGCTGAATTGAGATTGCAAATGGCATCCTTTCGGCCATCCTGAAACGTTTCTGAGCGCTGGGGAATGCGTGAGGGAAGACAGCAAGGGGGGGGGGGGGGAAACGCAGACATAAGAAGTGAGGAACGGGACCTCTGGAGCTAGACCTACTGCCCATGTCAGCTCTAGGAATACGTTTGTTGCCTGGATTAAGGCAAGGGCAGGGCAGGTTACAAAGAAGATCCCTTACACTGTCTTAAGTGCTACAGCAAGACCCTTTGATTGTGCAGCAGTTTAATGTATATTTTTATTGAATTTAATATGAAAATAATGATACAGTGGCTTCCAGGGCACACTTTTGATACAATTATATACAGAAATGGCTCTGGGCTTTTTCTGTGAACGGGCAGAGTATTGACAGTCCTTTGCCCCCCCCCCCCCCCCCCCCAAAAAAAAAAAAAAATTCAAAGTAGAATTGTTTTACATCTTCCTCTTGTTACCCTGACTATCCCATCTAGGTTTTTTTATTTTATTTTATATTTTTGAGATAACATGGCCCTGCTTGGCATCCTTTAGTCCATAGCATGTACATAGCCTGCCTGAGATGGCATGTGTTTCTCTGAAAATACCATAGGGTTAGAAGGAAGTTTAGAATTGCATTTTAAATTGGTTCCTTGATTGTTTCTAAAACGATGTGTCCCACGTTGCTTTGTCAGTGGTTGCTGGAACACATACTAACATCAAGCCATGCCGTAGCTGTGTGCAGCATCGCTGTAGTATGGGAGATGGTGATGGTATGCAGGACCTATTGCAGCTACGGAAGAGTCCTGGGGGAGGAGCAATAAAGTAACGCAGTTAAAAATGTCCCATTTGTCCCTGCTATAAAATGCTTTTGGGCCTTCTGGCTGAATGTAACAAGCAAAGAACGGGTCTGCCCAGCTGTCAGCAGTCATTTAGCAGTGAAATACCGCATATTCATTCAGTAATTCTCTGCTTCCTCAGTCCTTTGCTGTTGAACTCAGAGTAGCTTCTGTGAAATCAGTTAGCAGATCTACCTGTTGGCTGCTGGGGAGACGTAGCTGCTGGGAACAATCTCACTCAAATTCAGCGGATTGTGAGACCAATTAGTCACCTTAAGTTTTCACAAAGGAAGCTTTGAAAATAGAGCAGCTAATGTGGCATGTAGACATCAATAACTTTACCAGCGGTGTATGAGCTCATCTAGTCACTAATGTCAGCCATGTAAAACCTCAGTACTCCCATTTTTTTCAGGGGGCGGTATTTATAGAAGTAAATGTACTAGAAGAGCTTTGTGTCCGGGAATGCTTTTCACCAAGGGTGTTTCAAGTACTTAAGAAGATTTTCCGATAGCAGTAGCACCGTGCTGGAGTTGATCTGGTCCTGGTAGCTGTCTTTTCTCACTATTCTTAGGCAGGGTGTTGAGATGAAAGGCCTCATTATCTAACGCTTTCTTTAGAAGTTAATAAATTTAAGGGACATTTTTGATTTTCTCTGCCCCCAATATCAGCTACTAGGAACGGTTAAGAAGATTTTGTATAGTTCAGGATTCAGAGCCACTTGAATAAACTTAGGTTTTAATAAACAAAAGACTGATGAGATGGTTTGCTGTTTTTCCCTGCACATTTGCCTAAGGCTTTCAGCTGTTCAGAAAAATGACAAACTGCATCAAGCAGAAGCGGTTATTGGTGACAGGGTATTTTTTTAATATTTCCTTTCAAGAGACTGGCTGCTATTTTTTTTCTAGCTCCCGATGTGCTCTATTGGCAAACAGCAGTCTAAATCTTGTTTAAGAAAGAGCTTAAAAAGTCTGTGATGATGATCATAAAGTTACGAAGCCCCCAGAGAGAGAAATCTTTCTATATTAATACTAACTGGAAATGTTTGAAAGGTAACATTTAATAATATTTTGATAATAACTTACTACAGCCTTTAGCAGTAGCGTTTTGACCTTTTTTATTGCCCTGTGAGCCTGGGATGTTAATAGGGGAAACTGCAGAAGAGACATGTGGAATGTCTGAGATGATTTACCAGATCCTGCAGGTCCTTTCTTGTGCACAAAAATATCTAAACCTTGGACTTCTTTAACTTGTAGAGGAGCTCAGATTACAATAGTTATATATGATGTACCATTTAACTGTCAGCTTGCTAACCTTTTAGAGATTGCTGACTGCCCTGAATGCTTAGGAGCGTGTGGGTATGTGCATTTACAAACTCTGAGGGGTTAAAGACGACTTGTAGTTAATCCAAAATACAAAAATGCTGCTGCAGCAGAATTGCTTCGAGCTCTTTTAAAAGTCCTTTCAAGTTAAGATGACATTGCTTTTGGTTTTAATATAACGAATTCAATAAAGCAAGAAGGCACTAGCTGTTCTAGTTGTTGGCGCTCTCTGGTGAGGAAAGGGCGGCTTACGGGATTCTCGTTCAGCTAAATAAAGTTTGACTTGCATGGAGTGTGATAAATTTAAAGTGGAACGTTTTCAAAAATAGAGAGCCGAGTGTCCGTCGCTTTTCTGTCTCGGTAACTTAAGAGAAACTCTGGAAAAGGGGCTGGGGATTGTGGGGTTTCTCAGTGATACTCATCTGTTTTAAAAGAAATAATCAAGTTAGCCTGGTTCATACAACTGCGTGTTACTGATTACTTGGTCTTTATTTTCACAGCAGCCACCCGAGTCTGCTGTGCCAGGAACTTAGGTTGGCTTTTCTGACATGTCGTCGCTTCAGACCGTGGTTTGATTGACTTTTCCTTTCCTACCCTCGCGCAGAAGGGAGCAAATGCTGCCAGCTCCTCTTGGAGCAGAGGTGCTGCGCAGCCGGGAACACCCTCGGTGAGAGTAGCCCGACTGGCACCTGCTCATGGGTGCAGTGATGGTACTTGCTTCCCCCCCTTCACCATTTTACTGGAGCTGGATTGAGCTTGCAGCTGCTCATCCTCTGTGAGGCCAAAATAAGACTTACGAAACAAAATTGTGCTGCATGCAACTCTCCAGGGGACGGGTGCGAGAACGAACACGTGTAAGTGTAAGTGTTGGGCAAGCTTCTGGCAGTCAGTGCTGCAGTAGTAAGTTCAGGAAAAGAAACTACAATGCGTCCAGAAGTTTTGTCATGTCATCGAGCGACTTGGTTTTCTGTGTTTGCTGATGGAGAAATGTGGCAAGAGATATCTGCACCTTGTAAAATCCTTGCTACCCTCTTCAACCCTTTCAGAGTTCTCTGATTGGCTTTACTGAGGTAGGACTTCCATTTTCCAGAGGTGATGAGCTTGGTTCAGCTAGCTTACATGACTCTTACCTTTTTTTGACAAACACTGCCAAGGGAGATACGTGCTTTTTTTTTTTTTTTTTTTTTTTTTTTGCATTTACAGAAATCCCATCAGATGCTGCTGACGTTCCAGATCGTACGCACAGGAGAGTTTAATGTGGACAAAGACAGCATGCCTGGACTGCAAAGTTTTCTGAAGCCGTTCTTAACCGAAATGTTGTGGTTGTTGCCCTGGCTGGTGGGCAGGGCGTGTGCCAAGCCTTACAGGTCCTTTACTGGCAGCACCGTCAGTGCGATGCAGCAGGCTGATCTACCAGGAATTCTCTCTTCAGGCTTGGAGGACAGAGTGAGCTTTATTAAGCAGTGTTTCATGAGGAATAGCTATTCAAATACCTTCATGTACCCTTTTTAAAAGGGTGGTAAGAGAATTTTTTTCATGAACCACCTGCATGCATATTTTCTATTGCCAGTATCTCCCAGAGCTGGATTGCTGATTGAACCCTGGCAGTGCCCTGGGTATTCTGTTCTTCCATTTAAAAAGCTGATCATTGATATTTTTCCTAATGTTTGTGCGTCTTTAGTGCTAGTTCAAACCACCTAATGCATTGCTCCGGCAAGCAGAGAGGACACCAGCTGCATGAGGCAAATTCCTATTCTGTTTACTTCTCTTCCTACAGTACAGTGTGGCCCACGTTCCTCCCAGTTTGTTTCCTGGGAGTTTTGAGATTCGCTTTCACTTAAAGACAGGGAGAAAGTAGTAAAGGAAAACCAGAAGATGGATACATGACTCTGTTACAAAGCCCTTTTCAGAAGCCTTTTCTTCTGAGAAGAGAAAATTACCTTGTACAAGTACAGTGCCTGTGATTTAGATGGAGATTCTTTCTCCTCATATTTAAACTCAAATGACTTTTTTTTTAAAGAATAAAAGGTAAAAATAAAATTTAAACCTAGCCTGTCACCAAAATGTAATACGTTCTAAAGGAAAGCAGAACCTCTGGTTTTTGATCCTTTGCCAGTTTGCCCCTAAAATGCTGCTGTTGGTGTACCTCTCTGGCATAGTTACACTTGAAATACTCACTGGACATTCACCAGGTAGAAGAACTTAGTAGCCAGGGAGCGACGGAGTAGGATTCTTCCAGGAAATTTCTGGGACAACATCCAAGTCAGTGGGAAATGTCCTGGAATTTCTGACCTGAAACCTGTGGCTCCGTCCTCAGGATCAGCCTTTCCCCTGCTAGTAAACGTTGGGTAGATTTGAAGTATTCCTTATGCTAAGATGACCTGATTTTTTTCAAATGGTAGGTGGGCTGCCTTTACCGCAGCAAGAGCCTTCGGGTTTCTGCATGAAAGAGTGTCCCCCGCCCATCCCATTTCGTGGTCTTTGCTTTCTGATGGATGATGGTATTTGCTTCTGCTGGAGCTGCTCATACCTTTCCCCAGAGCGACATAATGTTGGCACTTGTCACTTTGAGTGAACTTATATTGGTGATGCATGTGCTGTGACAGGAGCGGAGCTGCCCATTTCCTGAAAAGGATCCTGCAGTACAGTAAAACATAAGTAAGTCCTGTACTTGATGGGTGATACTCCCTACGATTTTGGAAATGTAATGCTTCAGTGCTGAAAGGGGTGGTGGTGGGGAATAAATGCATCCCAAAAGTATACTAGCCTCCTCTCTGCTGATTGCAGAGTTAAAAACTCCTTTTACAGGACTGTCCTGACCTTGTTTATTTTGGACTTAGGTATCATAGAAGAGCTCTGTTCACTGCTGCTCATTTAGATTTATAATTAGGTGTTACCAGATGAGTACTGTAATATTACAATTAAAAAGTTATAAAGGATTTTGTGGTTTTTAATCCTTTATAAATTAGTTAACATTTAATTCAAACCACACTGATTGCAAGCTCTTGGTATATGTGCATAATCATTAAAAACCGCAAGGATAAAACCAAAACAAAGATCTCTCATGAAGAATATACCAGTAAAAACAACTCTATCCCTCGTGTCACGTTGCTGGGGAAAGTTTGGGTGGTGCAGAATCCATGCACTGTTGAAGATCACACAGCCAAGGACACGACTTCCAGAGTCCAGCTTGATCAACAGGGAGGGAAAGTCAGGACTCCTGTTACTATCGTGGAGTACAGATGAGGGGATGTGTTGAGAACAGGGTTCGGGTGATGTCAGTGGGGGCTGTGATATTAATTATTTGAAATGCAGGATGCCTTGCATTGAGAAAAGCTCTTAAGCAAGTAGACAGCAGATGTCTTGGACCTGAGAAAATCAATTAAATTTTGGATCACCTATTACCAGACCGAGACTACCTTAGTTAATGTGATGCAGAGTGCTGTACTAGTGGAAATGTACTCCAGCAGTTCAAGGGGATTTTGAGGGGATAACTTTGTGCTGTCTTCCAGTAGCCAGACTAAAACACAGGACTGGCACAAACACCATGTTGTGTGCTCCAGCTAATTCAATGAAACTGCCTCTATGCTCGTGCCTGGTTCAAGTCCAGTCTAATGGACAGGGCGTACATCTAGAATCAATAAAGTGTGGTCTCTGACCAAATAAGCTTCCAGAGGGAACGTAATCCGGAATACTTTAATGCATTATTCTACAGGTTAGAGAAAGCTTGGACATCTGGTGACGTTGCATATCCAAAAGTAAATGCTCAAAACCTGGAAGACATTGCTCATCCATTGCTAAGGGCCTCGGAGCCCTTGTTTACTGGTAGCAGAGAAGTAGTGCTTTGTGTTGCTGTTGATCTGATATGTTTGGATTTGATGAACAAGATGCTGCATCTGCTGTCGTTAGCTCAACTCTAGCATTAGCCATGTGTAAGAATGGAGGCTGACTCTTTCCTTTCTTTGGAACTGTACTTGCCAAGTCCTCCATAAGGTTTTCTTTGTTTTTCATCATCTGGAAGCGAGGTAATGTCTTTCCCCTTTAAGATCTGCTCTGTTTTTCTGCAGAAAGCTTTTTGCCTTCAGGATTTTACGTTCTGGCAACTAACAAAATTAAAATAGCTTTCCTCCTAAGTACTGTAAAATGTACATTGAATCGGATTTCAGTGGCTCCAAATATGCATTTCAGCACATTAATGTACAAGTGAATTGAAAAAACAACTAGCAGTAATTTCTTTCCTTATAAGTTTTACTGAACAGTATCCCAAGAGGCTGCACATTATCTATCCCATTTATGCTTTACTCAAGGTCATGTAAAGATGGTAGCCTGGAAGGAAAGATGAATAATTTCAGTGGCAAAGCTGTGAAGCTCGTACAGACGGCATATGGAATGTCCTGTTTTTCAAAGGTCTTTCCGTCTGCTCTTGGCAGAAATCGTCATTACAAAAGGGCAATTTCCTTGTGAGGTACATCATTCTTTCAGGCTGATCTTTTATTAGGATTCAAGTTTATCACGACCCAGACTATTAGCAAGGGGGCATTTCCTAGGTAAAAGAGTACACTGGAGTTGTAAGGTCTAATTGAGATGCAGAGAAAACATTCTCAAAAATCCTGGAAACAGGGACTTTTAAGACTGACTTACAAAAAACCAAAAGAACTACCTTTTTGATGAAGCAATTTCTGCTCTTTGATACCTTAGTTAAGGCTGAGCTACAAAACCTGAAGCTTCTAGAGCTGTGGGATGGGGTGGAGGAGAATTATTCCGCAGAGTGAAGAATATCCTGTATCTGTATGGTCTGTGCCATGCTGAATGTAAGAGCTGATTGCTTCTGCTGTCTCTTTTGAATGTAGAAATGCAGAAGCCGTTATAGGTTGCTACCTAGCTGCCATGTACTCATAGCTCTTGGCTAGTAAAACATGTTTTTTCTAGTAACTGAAGTTGTGCAGTATTTTGAAAGCAAAAACCTACATACGTTTATTGTGCATGTTATGGTGTATGGGCACCCTTAAGAGGTACAGGATCACACAGAGTACAAGAAGCAGTGAGAAACGTACGGAGGTGTTGATGCACCCTACTTATCTGAGAGCTGTAGGTAACGCTTTCAATACGGCATTTTTTTTTAAATTTCTTTGTGAAGTTGTGAGAGGCAATTGTACAGATTTGTTAAAAATGCGCAGATTTTTTTAGTCTCCCACCTCTTCTCATCTCAGTTTGAAGTAGATGAGGTTGCACGTCATTGGTAAGGTGCGGGCAGCATGATCAGCAGCTGTGTGGAGCATTGCTACCTGCTGCTGAGAAGGTTTCAGCACTTGCGTAGAGCACGAACCGCGTTGCACACGTGCGGCTTTATGGCAGAATGTGTGCAGGAAAATGGGAGCTTGGAAACAAATGTTGGCCTGTTTTGCTAGGCAGAGTCCTGGGAATTGCTTTGGGGCATGAAAGACAGTCTTACTGGAAGATGGTTGGTCTGTCCAGAAAGTGCTGGATTTGCTGCAGTCTTGACACAGCTGTTATCTAGATCTCTCTAGCCAGGAAGTCACTAGGAAACCTATTGCTTTGATCTGCCAAACAGAGATGACTTGTAAAATGTATTAATTGATTTTCTTCCATCACACTGTTTTGAACATACAGTGGCAGATCTGAATAAAGACAATCTAATGTGTAGATGTTCTGTGCGTCTTACTAGACAGAACGTAGTACAAGAAATATGAATTTAATTTTTAGCCCTAATTGCTACTGAAGGAGAGAAATTGTGTTTTTGCACTGAGTCACAAGAGTTGAGAGTTTAGAGTGACTTTTCACTATTAATTCAGTATTTCTTAATTTACAGGCAATTTGGTTTCTTCATCTTAAATGAACGTTATATTATACCTGAAGCTTGATTTTTTTATTTACATCCCTTTAATATGGCTTGGTAGGTACTATGAAGAATATACCACCTCAGAGGGCATTTTCCTTTGCTGGAGCAAAGCAAAATGCTCCAGCCGTAGTTAAGAAAAAAAAAAAAGAATAATCATAAATTTAGCATCTTATTATTATAAGCTTGATTGCATCTCTTTTTTTTTTTTTAAGGTTACAGAAATGGCTTTCATTTTTCATACAGTGTACAGAACACAATTGCATGAAACTTGTGCTTTCATAGTTCCTACTTATTAATTGCGAAGGTAATTTCAGGGTGCTGTCTTCCATGGTAACAGCTCAGTGCCTCCAGAGCCAGAGGACTGCAGAATGCTGGCGGCGTTCTGTACAGAGGGAATTCACCTTAATAAATCTAATGAGCCCATTTGCCGTAACAGGCTACATTAACTACCTGCGTATAAACCGAACACATGTAGAGTTGGGACAAAGGTTAGGGAAGCAGTTTCTTGGAAAGGCTAGCTCTGGAGCACACCAGAGAAGCGGCTATTCTCATTTTAGCCCTCAGTAACGCACAGTAATGGGGTTCAAGAAGTATCTGCAGTTGAGATGGTAATAGCAACTATGATTAACTTCAAAAGCCTTTAGGAAAGAGTGATTCCAAAGTACCGTTGAAAATGTTCGTAGTTTTCACTAGATGAGAATTATGGAAAATTTAATTGGATAAATAGACTCTCCAGCAGGGCATCAGCTGTCTGCTAAACTACAGTGCTAGGAAGCAACTTCCCCATGGGCAGCCTGCTGCTGTCTCTTCTTGCCGTGTCTTTGGAGCAGGCTGCAAAGGCTGCTGTTGTGGGCGGGATCCAACCTGGGGGGGGGCGGGGAGGGCTCGGATCTGGGCCAAGGTAGTGACACTATGCCAGCAGTGATGGTAAGCACGTCTAGAAAGGGGGTAGCTAAGGTATGTTTGAACTGGCCATTTCACGGCAACTTGGTGGACCTGTGGAATCGGATTATTACCTCCGGCAGTAGGATCAGAGCAATAAGCCCTGCTTACTCAATTATGGCACGTGGCATTGACTGAGAGATTGGGACAGAGGTTTTGTTGCCAGCATGTGCAGGAACTCCAGAGCCTGACTTAAAATCAGTCTTTACACAAGTGGTTGCCCAGTGTTATCTGTGTCTCACCTGTGTACTTGTCAAGGTGGTGGTGTTACCTGAGTCAGCAGGGTTAAAGTTGTTTGGAGGTCCTCCCCTGTCTCTTCATGAGTGGCCACCACAGGGTAGATGCAGTCGCAGTGAACTGTGAAGGGCCAAGTAGAAGACCAAAATATGAGAATGACACTAACTTCAGGAAGGGCAATTTTAAAGAAAGTGAGCAAGTTACTCAAAACATTCCTAAAATTAAAAAAAAAAAAAAGAAAAAAAAGAGAGAGAGAGAGAGAAGGAAGTTGAGGGGGAAAAAACCCAAAACAGTGAAACATTTCCTTGATGTGGTTTGAAACCAAAAAGCATTAGAAGGCAAACTGGAAAAAACATTTAAACTAGCAAGGTCCAAAGTGATTCAGGTTAGCCAAATGGCAGGTTTGAGAAGCTGTTTGAGCTGAGGAGAGATGCTTCAGAATTTGGAAATCTAACTCCCAGATATTGGTAGTAGAGAGCATAAAGTATAACGAACATAAAAGGAAAACTGAAAGATCCAAGGTGGTCTTTGAAGATCTAATGTCTATACATAGAAGATAAATTATTTAAGCAAATCAGAAGCCATTGTCTTGTGTGAAAACTGGGCTTAATGGATGATAGAAGGTTAAAGACAGCAATTAAGGAAGAAAAGGATACTGCTGAAAAGGGAAATGATTCATTTGCATCAATTTTTAACTGCTAAAAATGTTATGGAAAACTTAGTACTATACCCACTCCTTCTAAATGATAAAGATAAGTAAGTTTCAGAAGTTGAGGTCCTGACAAAAGCAGCTTTGGAATAAGCTATTAGTCTGAAAAACAGTAAGTGAGCCGACCCCAGTAATATGCTTTACAGTATAAAACACAGCTGAACTTCCAGCATAAGTAAGGAATTTTTCATTAAAAAGAGATACTTTTCCAGAAGAAAGTTCTTTACCTATATGGTTTGTACACAGGTAGAAGCAGTAATTAGTAGGAGAACAAAATCCTTGAAAGATCATATGTTCGTGAAGTCTAATGGATTCAGCAAAGGAAAACTATTCCAATAGTTACTTGAAATTTAAATATCCAAGAAGCACACAGAGAACAGGCTTACAATTTGTTCATACTCCCAAAGGTCTCACAAAAATTTCTACATTGAGGACACTAAAGAAGGACACTGAGTAGACATGGGGTTAGAGGAAGTGCATTGTTAAAAATAAGAAAGTGATAGGAAACAAAGCAAAAACTTAACTAAATATAATTTACTACAAGGGAAAATGATTTTGGAAAAGGAGTATAAACTGTTTTCTGGATTCCAGTGAGATAATACATTTTTCATGCTCTGTAAAAGGAGAGTGAAAAGCAGAGTTTTCTAATTGCAAGGGTGCATTAGGAAGGAGCTACCGAGCATATAAGAAGAATACATTGGCTCTTGCCTGTATAGGACTGCTCACCCGTCCCTGAAAGGGGACAGCTGGCGTAGGCTGGTTCAGAGGGATGGAGACTTGAACAGGGAAACTGCTGGAAAGAAAGAGCTAAAGAATGTGAACTCATACAATAGGATGGGAAGAACTGAGGGACTGCAGGGACTGTTCGTAGGATTTAATTTATTCTCAAACCAATAGGCACCATGCAAATCCTTGAAGTAAAGGAAGGATAGGTTATCACTCATCTGATCAGTCATTTGTGTTCTTGCTGTTTTGGTTTAAATAGTGCTGGTGCTCACTGGACCTTGCATCTGATCTGCTTTGGCTGTTTGCATCAGTCTGAGACACATGGGATCAATGGGTTTGGCATTGCTGAAGCCTGATGCAGGAAGAGTGGCACCGCAGTTGTACAGTAAATCGGAATCAGCTGTGGTGTGCTGTGAGCAGCAGGCCCAAAAGGACAAATTTTCCAGTTGTCCCCTTTTTAGTTGAAAACTTTCTATTTTACATCCTGGGTGTCCAGAGCTGTATGCTGAGGAATTTAGGTTCAGAGGAGAGGATTTGGTACCATGTAATTTTATCTTTATACCATTTTTGCATTGTGCTGAATGTAAGCCTGTAATTGTGTGGTCATTTATATTAAGAATATAATGTCACTTGTGTGGTAATTTGAAGAAGTAGTGCAGGAATCTTTGTGGAAGTGGTTGATGCACAAGCACATTCCTCTACATTAGTAGAGTTTGCTGGTAGTTAAGGAATAGCTGAATTTCTCTTTAATTTTTCAGTAGGATTTTCTACCACTCTGGTTCTTCAATTCGTGCATCTGATTGCACTGCTGGGCTTATTCCTATAGCAATAATAAAGACCTCAGTTGGAAGGGTGATATGCATGTAATAGTTTACTACTTTTTAGGAGACTTTACAGCAGGCATTAGGAACCTATACGCTTAGATAGCATGATCTACAGCGATCTGTATTTAGTGTTCAGTGTGAATGATGGCTGGGCTTGTAAGGCCCAAGGCTGATCTATATTTTAAGTGAATGGTATGACTTATCACTGTAGTTACTTAACAGGGCCCTTCATAATCCTTATTCCAGTGGAAAAAATCCTCCTTTTTATCTAGGACTGTCTGTCTTTGCCCGCAGGTAGCGACACCTTTAGAAATTAAAATCTTCAGAAGCAAATTTAGCCAATTAGGCAGACAACAGTATCCAAGCTGTGCTTGCATCCTTCCTAAACACTTCTCTTTCCCTCTGCTCCTCTCCTTGGATCAAGTTTGTGTTTGTGTGTTCAGAATCACAGATATCTGTAGTTGGGCCAGCTAGCTACTAAAGTCTTCACACTGTGTGTTTTTTTGTTGTTGTTGTTGTTTATGCTTTGCCTGAATAAGGAAGGAAAATCTTTTTAAAGTACTATTGCATTGTTCATTGCTGTTATGCACATTCTCCCGCCACCCCATCTGTCTGTGTGCAAGATGGTTTTTTTTGGAGTCTTTTGTTGTTGTTGTTGTTGTTTTTTTTCCATGTTTTTAATCTTCATCAGTTCAGATGATGGAACGTTTTCCTGCTGGGGTCTGTTCTCTCCTCTGTTTTCTTCTTTGGAAAGTTTACTGGAAATATCCAACATAAACTTTCCTTTGCTCTGTCTCATTCCATTACTCAGTTATGTGCCCATGGCTAATTACACTCCTCCACTCCTTTCTTGGTGTTTGTATCCTTGTGCTTACAGATGGTTATCAAATCCCCATCTTGCTTAGCCAGTCTGTCTAGCGCTTGTGACTTGACAGATATTTATCCTTCCCAGTTCTGAATCACTTTGCTCATCCCTTCTCTCCAGATGGTTTGAGATTCTTCGAAGTGATGCCCTGGGCCCGTTCACACCTGGGTCCTTGAGGTGATACCTTTGCTAGTGTAGCAGTCACGTTTGCTTTTGGCCATATTACTGTATTGCAAGTTCATATGAAATTTCTCCCTAAATCTGTCTTGCTGTTAACGTCTTCCATACACCTCCCCACTGAATCTCTCTAATATGTTTCCTGCATGTGGGAGTTTGGAGTGAAGTGAGACTCGTTTTGTCTTTTTTGGCCATATTGTTATACTCCCAGAGTCTCTTTATATTATATTTCTTGCAAAAAAAGCCACAAAGAAATCTGTGCTAAAGGAATACTAATGTTGTGAAGTGAAACATTCAAAAGTCATTAACTCCCTGTGTAACTGCGCTTCTGCAACTTTTAATGTGTACAATATGATGTTCTTGAATTCTATGGTGCCTCATGGTTTTCCTCTTCCTCATTCAGAGCTCAGATGAGAAGTTATATCCTGAATGAAGCCGCTGAGCTGTAACCGATTATTGTTCTCATGTTTAATAGAACAAATAGCTGCCTCATTTTCTGTGCGACTCCTTGCTTGGTCAGTTTTTAATTAACATCACTTAAATGACACCCCAAAGTATTGTGGTGATTGGGTCCCCCTGGATCACAGCTTCTCCTTCAGGGTATTTGTGTAAAAAATACGAGGTTATGGATAGGTGTCCAGAAGGAAAATTGGCTGTCTTTTTATGTTGCACATGTGGTATAGCTGGGAAAAGCTGATGCAGTTTTAGCCCCTTCTTCGCCAGCACTTGAAGGGCTCCTGGTTGATATCTTCTGATCTGCCTCCTTGGGCTCAAGTTAAGAACACCTAAGAAGTTTCCACCCTCAGAAGCAAACACAATTGTTTCAGCTTCCTTTATGAAAAGGTATTATTTTGTTGCCAGGTCAGATAAGGACATTGCTTATGCACTTCGTGGCCTGTATGTTTCTAGAGAGAGTCTTGCCATGTTTCTCAACGAGCAGGGTGTCAGCAGTCGCACACAAAACTGAATCTGGCAGTTCTTTGGGCGTGCAGGGGTTCCTACAGGGAACACTGTGCTGACTTGTTAGATACTTGGGGTGCGTCTGTCCCTAAGTAGCTTAAACTTTAAAAAATGATTTGAATGCAAAACTTTTGTCCGTATTTTGGAATGGGTTTGTTTATTGTGGGGATGCTTTTCTTCAGTGTGCCGTTCCTGGGTAGTGACCCATGTGATACTTTCTTCAGTTCAGTTTATCTTCCAGAAGAGTTCATAGAGGACACAAGCTATTCAGTGTCGGTTTGCAATTCCTCTTGACTTTTGAAAGTTGACTGCTTTTTCTAATATCTTTGCAGCCTCCTGTGGGACATACTCTTTGCCAGAATTTCCTAGTACCATATGAGCTGTTGGTATTCTTGGCTCTGTTTTAAGTGAGTCCAGCTTTTTCTGCTTGTCTGAAAGAATCAAACCATGTAGGTTTCAAGAATGTTCTTAAGACCTCCTCTTTTCCATCTACCTGCCCCACGGCAAAATCGGCTATATTTAAAACGTTTGCTGTTTTTTTTTTTGTTGTGCTTTCCAGCTTTCTAGTTTTCTGCCAAACTAGCGCTTGTTAGTTCTAACGTTTGAGTATGGAGCAGAGGAAGGAGTTTAATTTGCTGAACGCAGAGATGTTTCTGTAGAGCCACCTGGAATGCTTAGCCACAGCCTCCTTTTGGATTACGTGGTCTAGGGTTTGTAACATTGCCAGCACCAGATGCAGCAGTGGCAATGAGAACGTACGTGTGTTTTTGGAAGACGGTATCTGGGCTCCCAGATGCAATATTAGTAGTGGGATGCTAGCCAAAGCAGCGAGATTAAATGAGGGTTTAAAGGAAGGGGCTTGAGGTCATGCAGTGCACAGGAGACTATTCCAGATGCAAGATACAGCAGCTTGAAGAGGCATTAGTTTGTGCGGGCAAAAGAAACAGTAAGGGTCTTAAGAGCATTAGTCAGTTGTCTGTATAATCTTTTTCGCTCATTACCAAACTCTCTCTCACTTGATTTGTAGCTAATTTCCTTCTTATGCCGCATTTCTACCTCAGGAAACCAGGGTTTCCTACCCCCGAAGCTGTAGCTTGGGTTCAAGAGCGCTGCTCGTAACTCTGAGAGTAACATTGGCCTTCTGAGGGTTAATTGCACTTCAGCTAACACCCTGCTTTGAATATCGGGCTGTTTTGTTGGGGGAGAGCATTTGCCTTCTGAAAATGGGAGAGCTGAACCACTCGGAGAGGCTTTTTCATGTTTTCATTTTCAAAAGAGAATGACAGTTACTCAGTTTTATAAAAATTTAAACCCCTTCAGTTTAAAGGGCCTTAAATATTGTATGCAGTCGGCTTTGGGATATACAGAGCAAAGGTGGAAAGAGGGAGCAGAGAGGAGTCTTCCTGTTGAGGGCTGAAGGTGCTCAGGAACCTTTGGAGGAACAGACAGCAGTTTTGCATAGGAAAGTCTGGCTTATCTACCAGATGGTAAATTATTATAGAGCACTAAAGAGCTGCAAAAAGATCAAGTCTATAAAGCATCTGGTAGAGTAACTGACAATTCATCAGTTTTGCATGGTGCAAGTTGTATGTATCTCATGGGCTCGAGAGGAAAGTTATAAATCTGTCAAGCCCGAGACTGGAGAGAACTTGAACGCATTTGCTGAAAGGAGACAGAAATCAAGAGACAGACCTATTCTTTAGCTGAGATTTTTGTGTTCCTGAGAGTTGCTCCTGAATGAGGGCGTGGAGGTGCCATTCACATGACTTCTGAGCAATCTGCACTCAAGATGCACCATTAGATCAGGCGCTTTTGTTGTTAATGGAAGTGAATGAAAGAGGAAAAGCTCTCTGAAAGCTATTCATTCCCAGTGTGGTCTGATATACACCTAAGGTGTTTTCAGCACCATCTGTAAAACTTGTTCTCTGTCCTAATCTGAGAGAGTTTGACACACATCATTAGTTTTGACACAGTAATTTCAACCCTCGGTGTCCCCCCCCCCCTCCAAGAAGAGTAGCCTCTTAAAATTCTGGCTGCTGTTGAGCCAGATATAATACTGCTTAACGTGTGCTTCAGTGGGTTTGTTTTTCTGGACTGCACAAATTAGCACCGTACACACAGAATTTAGAGACATAATCTTCGCTCTTAATCCAGGCACCACTTCTCGTTCCCTCGTGTGCCATATTTGGAGAGCTGGCTAACACTGGGCAAGCTGCTTGGGGATCAAATTGAGTTTCCCGTTAGAACGAGTTGATGCTTCTGTAAGGATACAGCTATCGGTATCTGTCTCTGCAGTGTAAGACACGTTAATGGTACTTTTAGTAATTCTTTGGTGAGAGACAAATGAGGATTTGAAGGTTGGAGATCAACAGAGAGAACTGAATGCGCGGCTGATATGAAGAGCCTCTCTTTCAGCATGCAAAATCTTTCCACTGAGCTTACTTGGATTTATTTTTTTCATTGAGATAATAAAAGCAGGATGAGATGATCAGTATTCTCTCTGCATCTAGGCTAGAACTAGGTTATTTTGTAAAGTATTTTCAGATGTCTTGGCTGTAGGAGACTTGCATAAATAAAGATTTCTTTGTATTGTGTGATGATATAACGTGTGAAAAGATTTACTGTGCAAATATAGAAACAAAATGGAGAAAAATTGTGATCTGCTGTTTGTTAGTATGATGCAACGTAAATATTTACCTAGATGGATTCTTCTGAGATTTCCTGTGGATTTCCCTGAACGCTGTCATAGCTGGCGTTTTTTGAACACTTTATGTTTTTGTTAAAGTAAACATGTTCATGACATGCAATACTTTCCTCCATAAAAAGCTCTGTCATTCTCAAAAAAAATTAAAAAAGATTTCCAAAAATCCAGTGAAACATAAATATACCTTGTTAGAGTGGACTTAAACATACTTCTGAAATGTCTGTGAGCAGGAGTAGTGTGGTGGGTCATGGCATGTACAGTGTGCACTCACAGGTACTTTGCTTCAAGGATACAGCACTCAGAGTCATGTTACTTGTGTGTACAGCGCTAGACACCTCATTTCACCAAGGCACTGCTGCAGACTCAGGAGACCTTCAGTCTCAAGTCTTTACCCCATCGCCCTGCTGGTTGCTACTGAATTTCAGGCTAACATCTGCCAATGTGAGATGATTTTTTTTTTTTAATGCTATTAACGCTTTGTTGCCAAGTTTCAATAACTCTTGTAGCTTAGCTAAGGAGGGTCTCATTGACTCCTGAAGGACTCTTGAGCCTGCAATGAGATGCCCAGTGCTGAAAGACTGACACCCCCCCCCCCCAGTCCCCCTGAAGTATCCTAGCTCCTTTAAAAATCCATCTTAACAGACAAACTGTAGACAAACTTTTACCTTTAAATAAAATGGATATATTCTATAGAAAAGATGAAGGAGCAGATACACGGGAATGACATTGCTTTTAAATACTTGTCTTCTGGTTGAATTTCAAGGAATTTTTTGTATTTCTATATCCAAGCAGATGCCCAAGTCAAGCCCATTCCCAAGACAATTTACTTTGCTTTGGAGAAGGCCTATCTAATCCTCAATCCTTTAGTAAGATCCGTCTCTCCATTTTGAGGAGGATGAAGCTTAGCTCTTGGCTTGGGGGTAAGGCTTCTCAAAAGCTTTCTACCAGGATATTCAGGAGCCCTCTGAGTGGCAGGTGATGCACTTCAGCTCCTGTCTCTTGTTCTTGAACCCATCTCAGGCACAGATGCCGCTACAGAAGGATGCTCCTGGTGTGTGCTGGCCTGGTTGTGGGGGCAGCTAGATTTAACATGGAGTTCTCTATAAACCATCCTAATATGCGGTCAAGCATGTCTCTCTCGGGCAGACGGACAAAGAGTTACATGAGCTTTAGTCTCTGTTTCTTGTACCGTGCACCTTCAGAACTATTTGTTGTGTGAACATATAAATAAGAACAACTAATGGATTTATTTATAGGCCATAATAGAGACTGGACATAAAGAGATGATGGTGCATTTGTGGCACGTGACCCTTAAAAATGGCTTACTAGATGTGGGAGCATCAGGATGGTGCCATGCTGCTCAGATAGGGAAGATGGTTAAATTTCACTTAGAAATATCTCTATTTATGTATCTACAGTGCACTTTGTGATATCAGCAGTTATTCTGTGTATTATATTTGATCATTTTCCTTTTTTCTCCCCATCTCTTGGTTTACAGGAGTGAGTCTCTGTCTGTAACGCTGGATGTGCTGACCACTTGCCTCAGACGAAGAGGACTCGCTCTGGTTTGGAATATGGTGCCTAACTTCTGTGTCCCAGTATTCACTGTGCCAGCAGTCATTCTGTGCTGCTTGATGCTGCCTTCAGCAGGAGCGGACAGTAAGTACCGTTATAATTTTTGAAACCTTGAATAGCTTGCAAATTTTCTTTCAACAAGTATTAAACCTTAGCATGTGAAAGAAAGGAAACACCGAGGACTTGGGCCTAACCCCCAAAATATCTTTATTTTCCAGTGTGTGCAATGCAGATAAATGGTATATGCCGGAAAGGGCACAAGTAGAGCTAAAAAGACTCGCAAAATTTATTCAAACACAGGAAGAGCTTCTGTAACAGCTGCAAGATCAAAACCTGACAATTTGATTTCCAACATGTGCAGATGAGTAAAGAAAATTGGGGGCGGAGGAAGAGAGAAATATTGTGGTCGCAGTAATCTCTGTTACTTTATTTTCCTTGTTCTTTTACCAGCCCTAATAATTTCTGTAGCACTGAGGTGTGTCTCTTGAGTCAGCTGGATGACTGAGAGTTGCTAGGAGAGGATGTGGAATTTTTCCTGCTGGTGAAGCTCTCCTAGACCTGCATTTCAGTAGAATTAAAAGGCAACATTTCCTTGTGGGGTGCTGTAAGCTGTTGTGTCCCCCTCTGTTGTCCTGATCTGTCTTGCAGAGCCACTGTGTCTGACTGATTAGCTCTGTCATGGAGAGAAATGAGAAAGATGTGCACAAAAGGCTATTGTGGAGAGACAAGAGGAGAAACTGGGCTAACGGCGGGCTAGCAAAAATGGGAGTGTTGTGCAGAGCGCAGGAAACCTTCCGAGTTGACTTTGTAGTCATAATTCATTGTGTGTATTTGCAAGGCTATCCCAAGATGTTTGTGCAGTCATATCGAGAGGCACCTCCCCCTTTTCTTTTTTTCCTGTCTTTTTAATCAGTAGCTGGCTTGTTCCCTCCCTTCACATCCTCCAAGACCACAACACGCTCCAGATATCCTACTTTTTGCCTACTTCTGTTTTGAACGGGGTTATCTTCTCCAGCAACCTTTTTTTTGCTCATCTTCCTGGCTACTGGCAGTTCCTCGCCACAGAGAGAAGTGGTGCAATTTCTGAGGTGGAAAACGTGCCCTTAGGAAGATGGTCGTCGCTGCAGCTCTCTGCCACCAGCGTGGAGCGGGGCAGTCCATCACATGTAGGCATGGTGCTTTGGTTAATAGCTGCACACACCTGTGCATCGTTGAGTGCTTCTCTGTGTTAATATATAATGATTTCAGAAGATTTATTTTTCAGAGCAGGCCAAACGTTTGCATGTTTGTTGCAGATGCTTTGGCAGTTGTGAACATTCAGTGCCTCTGAAAGTGCCCAGGGCTCCTGGGGTGCCTCAGCCAGAACGGAGAGATGACCGCGATGTGCCTCCTGTGCTGCCACCAACCATCTGCTTCTCCCTCCAGCTGCAGTTTGTCACCAGGCTTGTAATTAAGTTATGATTTTGTGAAAGTTGAAGGAGAACTTGTATCAAAGTTGGGAAGAGCCTGACTGAAGGGAGAAGACAAATTAGGGGGCCTAAATGTCCTTGACTGAAGGGGAGGAGTAGATTTAGAGAAGCTGGAGAGGAGAGTGAAGGGGACTGTGAAGAAAGGTACAAATCACTATTTTTTTTCATCACTAGCGGTGGTTTGCATGGATAGTGGATCAGTGTGTAGTGTGTACGAGTGTCTGAGATAACAGCTAAACTGGGGGCAGTGATCATTTTGCAGCAGCTGTCCCCTTCCTCAGCTTTGTTTCTTGGCTGCTAATGCTGCTGGAAGATGTTTATTTAGTTTATTTTATATCTGTGGATTTTAGCTCACTTTGGAGTCTGGCACAGTAAGGTATATGCATCACATTCTGAAGTATAGAAAATTCTCATAGGTTTATTATCTCTATCCTAGCCCCCACAAGGGACAAAAGCATCGCTCCATCAGGTATACAAAAGCTGGTGGAGTTTAAGACATCCTAGGATGGTTGGTGGCCTAACGGTAATTTGCAGTAGATAAAGTTTGCTGATTTTGTGGAATAATTCCACGTGCTTAGATTTAACAAAATTGGCTCTGTTTCGCAGGCCCAGATCCAAATTTTGGTGTCTCAGATGTGCAACACTTCCTCTCTTGAGAAGCAAACAATCTGTATGTATGCTTTTTTCTCTGGCTCAGAGAGACTCTGAATTACTTTTTCCTAATCTGGAAGGCAGATCTGCAGGAGGACGACCTTTTAAATGCCACAACCACCACAGATTAACCAAGGGTGTCCTAGGATGGGAAGTGTTACTCTGTATATTTAGTAGCTTGGAGCTTTTCTGTTATCTTGCCCTACTGACTCTTTCTTAGTGGCAGGAGCTGTGTGAAACAGCCTGCTTTGCACCTCTGCGTTTGAGAACTGGAAAGGGAGGAAGATGTTGCGTTTCCAGTGGCAAGACTGCAAGAGGTTGCATTTGTTCCTCTCTCCTCAGTGACTCTGGGAAACTGGAGCAATAAGATTTCAGGAAAAGAGATGAATATCCTAGAGGCAGAAACTTTGTTCTATTTCAAAAATAGAAGAAAAAAGATCTTCCTCAAACCCTGCATGTTTCCTGCGCTGCAGTCAGCGATGCAGATGGTGAGATGTGATAGTAAATATGGCTTTGGGGGATCATGGTTCAGGCAAGAAAGCAAGGGCGAGGGGAACATATGGGTGCTGGAGCTTATTGCAGAAGCGAGGCAGGGGTGCAGTGGAAGGAGCACTCATGTGCACGCTCTTGGGTTTTTTGTCCTCCAGCCATCTTGTTGGCCTCAAAGACAGAGTATTTGTCTAGTTGGTCCCTGATGCAGTATGGTTCTTGAGGTTTCACTCTGGTTCTTCCTTTCTCTGGCGCAGCGCTGCTTGACACCAGTGTAGGGATAGTGGGTTCTGCATCTGCAGGGCACTCTTGCGTTCCTCCAAGGAAAAGCAGCAGCATAGAGGGAGTAGGGTTATCCCCGTGTCTGAATTCCTAGTCAGTCCGCAGAATTGCTCTTTGTAGGAATGGTGAGGATTGAGGGCAGAGAGGGAGTTGTTGTGAATCAGCTGTGCTGTGTCTGACGGCAGACTGCGGTGGTGTTCGGGGCCGCCGGGATGCTCGGGAGACCACGCGGACCTGGGCTTCCCTACCTCCTCAATCTGTGTTTTGTAGCCGTTGTTGTCAGAACAGATTTTAGTGTTGCTGCTGTAGCTTGCTGACAATTAGGCATCTGGCTGATAGCTAGACATTAACGCGTGAGATAAAACAGATTGAACATGTATCGCGTGGTGGAATTAGTGCTGGGCCCGCGCTGCGATGCCTCTCTTGGAAGTGAGCTCATGGGGCCTGTGAGTAACGTCAGCACTGAGGAATTGAAGGGGCATCCAAAGGTTAAGCATATGGCACTGGGTCAGAGAAGAGGGGCTGTCTGGGCTCCTCACCACGAGCGGGACGGGCTCGGTGGCTTCACAGCCCCCCGGTGAGGTGTTACGAATGGCCACGAGTGCATGAGCAGCGTGTACTGAAGCGCTAATTTAGCAGAAAGCACTCTCAAATCCTCCTCTGCTTTTGCAGACTGCAGTAAGAAATTATTAAATTTTCTCTGTGATCTGACTGTGTTTCTGTCAGGGTGACCCTAATTCCATTAGAGCTGCTTGGAGCTGATTCAGAATGACTGTTTTACACTTTCTCCCTCAGCATACCCGTGTGTGGGGGGTTGTTTGTTTTTTTTTTTTTTATTTTTTTTTAATGCACTCTGTGCTTCCCTGTCTATCAGCTTTTGATTGTGCATGGGAAAAATGGCTTCGCAGATTTCATTTAATGTTCAGTTCAATTGTCAGCTAAAAGATGTTCTTTTCTAGTCTTTGGAAATGTGTCATTTGCTCCAATAAAATAAAAAACTACAAAAAAATTGCTCTTAAAACAAAACGCAGTGAGACCAGGACCAAAAAATCGATACTTTTACCAGAGATCGTCAGCAATGTGTTGTGGTGGTGTTTTTTTAATTAAGCTTTTTTTTTTGATGTCCTGGGCACGGCTTCCATTAGCCAAAGGAAGAGACTAGGTGACCCAACCAAAGTGTTTTCAAGCCAAAATAATATCTTGGTTTGTCTTGCTCGGAATTTCAAAGGGCTTAAAGAAGAAAACCACTTCAAAAGTGACCTTGTAGAATGAAAAGACTGAGAAAGAACTTAGGCCAACTATGCGCGAAGTGATCCGTGGTAAACAAACAATTTACACCTTTTGATTTCTGGAGGTACAGAGCAAACTGGTTTTGTTGGAGGGGAATAGGGGAAAGCTTGCAGCAGTGAGTATGGGCTGGCGATGGCTGGTCCCTGGCCTCTCACCAGTTCTTGGGAGCAGAGAACCTAAATCTGATCTGTCATGAGGCCTTCTTGCCCTTGCAAGGGATAGTCTCAGAAAGATGTGGGTTGTACAGACTTTTTTTTTTTTTTTTTAAACCATTAACAGTGTTTCTTGAAGGTTGATTGGGCTGAGGAGATGCCTTACAAGAGAAAACAGGAAGGCGATATGTGGATGTGGGGATAGACGTGCTGTTGTGCTCGGGAAAACAGCCGCTTTGCAGAGCTGGGCAGTAGGGTCCTGTCCAGCAACCTGGACCTGAGGCTTCTCCATTGCTGCCTCACATCTATTTCTGCCCCCTGTTTTCTTTGCTTGCATGCCTGTCCCTAAAACAGTGCATGTAGTGATTATGTGTAATGGTTTGATCTGATCCAAGCATTGTAACACAGGTAAATACTAATTTCCTACAATTCCACCTTGACTAGCTTGACAAATGTCACCAGTAAAACAAGCATGTCAAATACTATTTAGGGAAACACTGGGATCTGAGGCATAGTGGATGCATCGTTAAGGGACAGGTTGAAGTATTAACCATGGTTATTGTGCAGCTTTATTTTTGGTGCCCCTACTCATCATACTTCCCCTTAAAATATCCAAATTCTGCTTGCCTGTAACTGAATGTTGCAGATGTCATGGTAAGAAGGATGCTCTGAGAGCAGGCACCATCTTGAAAGCAGACAACAGAACTTTCTCTGCGTTTATAGCCGTGCCCCTTTTTGCTCTGGCACTTGCACTAGAGCCATGTGAATTAGTTTGAGTAGGTACCTACAACAGGCCACAGCTTTATCATTTGTCTTTCCTCTTCTTTGTTCCTAAAGCTAACATCACTTGCCTCTGCCATCAGCTCTTAGCTCAACAGTCTCCCTAGCCCCAAATCTCTTATCCATGGGTGGTCTATGTATAAAGGCCTGTGGAGAGTGGAGTAGAAAAGAGAGTAAATACATGGTGATGCCTTCCTAGTGTCCTCTTTCAGCCTTCAGGGACTTGTGGCTCGGGGACTCCTCAGCCTGGAGAGGTGCTGGTTAGCTTTGGACAGGATGGCTCTGGGTTTTGCTCTCGTGCAGCTCTGAGCATGTTGTCAATGATCCGCAGTATCGTGGGGTTTGCTTGAGGACTGCAGCAGCGTAGGGTCTAACTTCTGCCTCTACACCGTGAAACCTTGTTTGACCCCCCCCCCCCATGCCGCTCTGTAATGCCTGTGCGCGTCCTAAGCAGCATCCTCCGTTAACATCCGCGTCATTCATGATCACATGAAAACTGAGACTAAGCCGAGTAGCCAGCATTGGTCTCTTACCTTCACAAGAGAATTCCCATGTTTAAATCCCCATGGAAGTTACCCAGCAGAGTGAGAGAGGTTGAGGGGCTGAGATATTTCATGCTGGTTTTTGTTGTTGTTGTTTTGTTTATTTGAGAGAGAGTGTCAGTAACGCTCGTATTAGCTAGATGATATAGAAAAACAGTAAAACTAGCTCCTTAAAATTTTATCTTCAGTGTAAATTCATAGATTTTTAAGGCCAGAAATCAGATCATTATAGTGTTCTACTCTGACCTCTTGCATAGCATGGGCTGTATAATTTCACCTAGTAATTTCTGCATCTACTTTAACAGCTGTGGATGAGCTAGCATGTAGCTTTTAGGAGGCCATCAAATCATGATTTGAAGACTAAATGGTGGAGAATTTACCCGTCTCCTGTGTGATTTGTAAAAATGGCATATAATGATTGCTTTCACAAATCTATATTTATTTCAAGCTTGGCTTGTGCATTTTCGAGTTCAGACACTGGATATTGTAACCCCTGTGGCAACTAAGCTAGAGATTCCTGCTATTTAATGCAATCTCCCTGAGAAGCAAGTTAAGAGACTGTGGTCAGGGCATTTCTTCAGCTCCTTTTGTAGGAGTTAAGTTGAAAGCTTTGTCGTTTTCTTTGCAGAAAAATGGGTTGTTTTTTGTCTTATGATCCGAGAGAGTTTTTGTAGTAGTTCTCTGATCTTCCAGACTTTTCCTTGGGTTCTTAAAGTCCAGGCCCCAGGGCTGACTGTCTCACCAAGACCTAGAAGAGGAGGAGAAGTAGCCACATCTTGCCAGTGTGCTGCAACATCACTTTTTCCCTTTTGCCCATGGCATTCAACTGGGAACGCAGTTCTCTGCAATGGCCTTTGAATCGCTTTCTGGACCTCTAATTCCAAACTGCCATTTTGTAAGTGTGGCTTGCGTTTCTTGTTCCTGAGTAACTACCTTTAACTGTATTAAAACGCATTTTGGTGGATCCCAGCTCATTCTGTTATCCACGTAATTCTGTATGAGTAACCTGCCCTTCCTCTTACTTACTGGCCCACCGACCTTGATAAGATTCTCTCTTTATTTTCCAAATCTAGTTGCAAGTTTGGTTGTCTATGTTATTACTGCGTTACGTCACCCATTTATTCTGTATGTTTGTACTCCTATTCTGTGTAAACATAGAAGCTTCTTCTCAATATCTGTAAATAAGTTTTGGGGTTATAGTACATTTAGTGTATTGTTAATTGCTATTATTAGTTGTCGTTATTAAATGTTGCTGTAAACCACATTCGTATAAGTTAAGAACCCTTACCGCGACCAAAAGAACCTAGTTTACGTGTTCAATTTGAATAAAGCAATTAAATAAAGGCAGCTTTTCAACTGGTGTGTGTGCCATCCCAGTGCAAACCGTGACAGAGTAACCTGCTCTTCCTCTTATTTACTGGCCCACCAATCTTAATAAGATTCTCTCTTTATTTTCCAAATCTAGTTGCAAGTTTAGTTGCATTTATTCGCAGATGTAAATCATTTAGTTGTGATGGTGTGTCTGCAGGCTGCTGCAAATAGTTTAGGTCGATGTTTGAAATGTCCTATAATAGCCATGGTGGCATTTTTTGCAGATGGAAAGGAGCGCCAGGAAATGGTGAGGAAATAATATGGTTTCTCATGCTGCCCCTTGCTACTAGTAGTACAGAGCTTAGATGGGGAAAAAGTATGGGCTCTGCTGGAGCTTTCAGTGTTTTAGCTGAACAGTTGCAAAAAAACAATAAAGTAGTGATATGGGTGCTTTTTGGTTCTCTGATTATCTGTTCATTATGTTCATACTTCAGAATGATTCTGTAATGTAAGATGATCAAGCTCATTTTTGTGAAAAACCAAGAGTGTGAAATTTGTTTGCTCAAAATGTTAGTCGATCTATTTTTGATGGTGAACACGTTTGAGTCTTAAAAAAAAAAAAAAAAATCCCATCTGCTCTTGGATGTTTTTTCTCTGGTAAGATGGCTATCTTTTTGTATCAATACCTCAAAAGCAGTGGTGCACTTCTAATTGAATCCCATACTTAGCCCCTTGTGAGAATCAGTACTTTGTCCCTATTGAAGACAAATCTCATTTATTTTGTTGGTGTGAAAATGCTGCAGGATGCATACTGAAGGTCTCAAGTCTTAGAAATGTCTTTTTTCTTGCACTCTTTATTGAAGCATGATTATTGGATTAAAACACTTTTTATGGTGGACAGTTACTTTACATCGTTCTGTAAATGAACTGTAGGCTGTAATGCTAGATTTTGCCCTGTAAGTCAGTTAAGTCTGGGCTTGCTATGATGCATCCTAACATTAGGCCTTTACAATAAGGCCTAATATACAATAAACATATTATCAAAAAGAAATAATTGCAAAATATTTTCCGTTTCATGTTGTAAAGTCTGGAATGAGCTTGCAGTCCTGCTGTGCTTTTCAGATCTCCCTTCATTGGATGTGTTACTCCTGATTTCCAATCTTTTTTTTAATAATTAACAGTACTACTTCCCTTAAAGTATTTTGTAAAATTGGCCTGAGACACGAAGATAGTATCTGATCAAAACCTAAGGCAACGAAAATTTCACCACAGAGGTCCGTGGACCAGGAGTGACTGCTGTGAGTGGGTGTACTGAATAATCTCAGCATGGAAAGCAGAGGTTTGGGCTTGGTTTATGTGCTCTACTCGTGGTTATTCTTCTTCAGTTAGTACTGGCTTTTCTGGAAGCTTTTGCTGTCTATCTGTCTTTTTTTTTTTTTTTTTTTAAATTCTCTCTACTTGTGATGCTTCTGCTGGTTCACCTCAAAGGCTAGTGAATAAAAGCCCTCGCAAGCTAATTGCCATGTGGGTAGAGGAGACTATGACCCTTGAGCACTCTGTACTTAGATATCAGAGTGCAGAGCACCTACGTGTTTTCTTTGGTTTTATTTTTAGACAAATTCACTTCAACTGCTGCTATAACTGTTTTGTTACTTCTGTTAAAAGTTGTTTTGAAAAGGGAGATTTTTAGGGGCAGAAGAGGTGCAGGAGTAAAGTTGTTGCATATTTCCTGGCCTTTTTAAAACTCTCTTTGTAATAACCATTTTGAGTCTTGGCATTAGCATGAATGCGCCTGGCGGATAGGATGGTACATTTTCACCAGCTTGTCAAATCCAGTTTGTGGTTTGTGAGAGTGTTAGACATAAATGTGGTGCCAAATTACTGCTTTCATAGTCAGGCTGTGCATAAGGCAAAGATGGCACTTGCTTGGTTTTCAAACTTGAAACTTAAGTCATCTCTGAGGCTGAAATTCTCCAGATTCTCCCTCAACATATCCGCTTTACATTTGAGCAATCTGGTTTGTTTGGGTGGGTTTTTTTGTTTTATTTTTAACTTTCTTTTGAGGGGGAAAAATGGGGAGTTTTTCAGATGTTTCTGTTGTGCTGGAAGAAATAAGTAACTTTTTGTCATAAATGTGAGAATTACCATGAACGATTTCAGAAAGGATTTTGGTCTTTGTGGTTGAAAAAACACAGCTGGGAAGTGAGAAGGCTGTAGATTTATTGTGCTTGCATAGTATTTATCAATAAGGGAAGAGTCACTGCAAAACTGAGTGATAATTGGTGAAAGTTTTGTGAAATACTGAGGGCAATTAAAATATTGGTACAAAGTGAATGGATCCATATCTCAGTGTCTTGTTTAGCATCAAACATAAGCCTTCTGTAGTTTGAGAATGTGAAAAAAGCGCCCTTATAGAATGAACTTCTCTCATGCCTTCACCACCTTTAATTTATAGGGGATTTAATAATCAGGGATATGATAGTGGGGAGAGGGGAATGAGCACCAGTAGAATTTGAAGCATGAAGAGGAAGATAAAGCAAATATTTTAATGTTCCTGCGCAGAACACTGCAATGCCTTCTCTTGGCATAGCGCGTTCATTCTTGGCGTGCCGACCGCAAGGAATTTAGCATAAACAGTGGGGCACCCGGGAGGATGGTGAGGCTCGTCCGAGACCTGGAGAGGCTTCCCTTTGCTCCTCTTTGGCCTAAGAGGAGGTAACGATCTGACCTGTTGACTTGTCGTTTGTGCATGACGTTTATAGACTTCCAACATGATTTTAAATGCTGCATTACACACGTTTTAGCAGGCGTTACACAAAGCTGTTTTTCATTATAACCTGCTTTCAGCTTTTTATGAGTTGATTCCCTGGCTGAAATGTGCCCTGTTTGGTCTTCAGCCAAAGTGCAAGCTAGGGGACTGTATTTTGTGTTGGGTGCTTGCCTTTTGGAACTTTCTGCAAAAAGAAAAAGTCTTTAGATGTTGTTGCAACAGGGAGGGTAAAAAAAATACTTCTGTACCCTTTAAAACAGGCTATGATGTTATTCATAGGTCTCAATTTTAAAATGTCTATGAATACAAATTTAAAATGTGACATTTGACATTACTGCAGATGCATTTCAGTGCTGCAGAGAAAATGGAGCTTGGTTTGTGGAAGGGAGTGACCCATAGAAAAATATGCTATTGAATAACATTAAGGGAATTTAATGCGAAATCATTAAAATGCCTCTGACTGAAGAATGCTGTCTGAGCTTGTACGTAACTGTAATTTGCCCATATATTTATTCTGTGAATTAAGATGGATCCTCTCTAATCTCAGCTTTTCAAAGCCCCAGAGGTGTACAATGGAGGCAGTCCTCCAGATCTGGCAGCACCTAGATGCAACGCATACAGAGGATATTAATTCACATAGATGCTGTGGACTTTATCAATGCGTTTTTCTCTTTCTTTATGCAGTTGTGTAAATACACAGTTTTCTTTGTTGAAGTTGCACTGCAATTTTGCTGAAGGCCACAAGAGTTTCGAGCTGCCATTCTTGGAAAATGCCTGCTCAGCCTGGATTCTGCCTTGATATATGCAGGAAACACTTAACACTTAGTTTTTTTCTCAAAGGCTAAGATACACTCTTTTCCTGTAGCTGCAGAGTTGTGTGCCTTTATTCTAGCGACAGGAAAAAAAATTGGGGGGGGGGGGGGGAGCTGTTGCATATAAGGATAGAATCCCTGAGAATGTGTATTATTCTGTTGGCATCTCTGTACTGTTGAACATCTTTTCAGTTAGGCGCACAGCCCTCTGTTGCAGATGAAGCGTTTTTTTTCTGAAGCAAATTTAGCTGAAATTTCTGGCATTGTCTTTAATCTGCGCTATGTTGCATGAGAACAGTTTCCTGTGTAGTTTTGAGGGATATACGGAACTCCCGTTAACACGAAGAGAAATATGCGTTATACCACTTGGCATTTTCCAGGCTTGTGTCAGATTTTCAGAGAAACCATGTATTATTTTGTAATATGATCTTTGCTGATCTAGATCAAACTCAAGATCCATTTAGCCCAGAATTGCCCTGACACAGACCTCTGAAAATAACTAACGAATGCTGCATGGTTAAGGAGATGTAAGAAGAAAGATCCCACGTTCTTACTTTTTCTTCATCCCACCCAAATTAGTTTCCGTTTCAGAGCTAAAAATTAGGTATTGTTGTAAGACCGGAAGCTGATTTTTTTTTTTTTTTTTATTGTCGCTTTTGTAAAGCGTTATTAATTGCAACAGCTCTAAATATTGTTATATCCATGTGGGCAGAGGAATAGCACCCGACATACATTTGTCAAGGTCAGATAAATCTAATTTCCTTTAATGACAGGATAACAGGCCTTGTGAATGGAGAGGTAGTAGATGTCATTTATCTTTAGTAAGGCTTTCAATACTGCCTCATGAGACTTTTTCTCATGAAACATCTGCTCATAGGGTGGGTGTTTGGCAGTTTGGTAGTATACAGCGTTTGCAGTAATGATCTCTATGATAGAATAGAGAATACGCTTATTAAATTTGCAGGCAACAACAAGCTGGGAAGAGCTGCAAGCATGTTGGAGGACACCATTAGAATTCAAAGTGATCTTCACAGATTGGTGAAACTGCCTGAAAGGGTGCATGTCAATAAGGAGAAATGCAGATAGATGTTTGAAAGTAGGGAGTAATCAACTGCAAAAACACAGAATGAGAGGCAACTGCTTAGACAGCTGGTCTCAAGAAAAATCTTGCAGTGTAGTGGATCAGCAATTGAACAGGAGTCAACGATGTCATGGTGTTTTGCGAGAGGCAAACATGACACTGGTGGACATGAAGAGTACCATCTCAAAGACACATTAGGTAATCTTTCTACTCTCCCTGCATTGATAAGGCCTCCAGTGAAATGACATGTAATTTTGAGCACCATACTGCCAGGGTGGATGGACTTAATTGAAGAAAATCCAGTTCTCTCTGTCCAGTGTTAGGACAAGAGGTAATGTGCTTAAACTGCGTCTGGGAAGTTCAGGTCAGGCATTGGGAAAAGCTTGCTAACATGAAGGATTGTTAAGCCTTGAAATGAATTTCCAAGGGAGCTTGAGGAATCTCATATACAAACACACAAAAAGTACTCCCTTGTATAAGTTTTGAATTGGCAACGTTACAGCTTAACTTGAATCTCATTTCTTTGCTTTCATTTATGAACCTGGAAGAAAGCAGGCTCTCGATCTGTCTTCTCTGGGTCACCTGATACTCTGATATTTTTATCCTGTCCTTTCTCATCCACCTCTCCAGTGACAATCACTTTTGTCCATCTGGCTTTGTTAACTCTGTGTGAAAATATTTTCCAGGCCCTTAGTCCTCATCAATGCCCTTCTCTGCCTTTCTGGCTCTCCTTGAAAGGAGCTGATGGGCAGAATCCAGGGGAGACCGTGACAGTAACAAAAGGAAAGACTTGATAGCGTTCTCTGTATATCGTTTCCTTGTGAACCCTCATTGGTTTGCTTTCTTTTCGCCCATATCTGCACAATGACCAAAGTCTTTCAGCTGTCTGTTTTGGTGCATGGTTCCTCTTCTGAAGGGGTATGGTCCGTACCCCTTTGAACCAGCTCTGTAAATTGTACAGGTAGTTCCAGTTTTCCCCCTCAGAATGTGTTATGTAGTTATCTATACGTAGCTGTCTGTCTTCAGACACAGCTCTTTGCATGCGCATATATAAAAACATGGTGAAGTCTCAAGTTTCACGGTTACAGACCTTCAGGTGGAAAGGACTAATACTATCATCCTGTCTCCCTGTCTGCATAGTACAAACCCAAGGCTTCTGTCCATAGGTCCCCGCGTCAGGGTCCACATTTGGAGGACAGCGTGGGACAATGAATTATTACTACCAGCAAGTAGAAGAAAAGAGCCTATGTTTGTCAGCTGCTTTGAATCTGCCCCAGCACTAATTCCCATAGGGAATGGGAACCACGTTCATTTATGCACTTAACTGCATGTGCTATGTGGGGCGTGCAGCTACTGCACCAAGGCAGTGAATTTTGGTGCATGCGTAGTGGCTGCTGCCATGATGTACAAAAACCTCTCTTTTATACCACCAAATTTCAGTGCTGTTCTTCCTTCATTATTAAATATTTTAATGAACTTCATGTGATTGTGCTGGACTGTGCAATACAGCTCAATATTGTAGCAGGGCATATTTTAATGCATTTGTGACTCTGCCTGAGATTGGAGGGTCTACTCTTGGGATCACTCCAGGAAAGAAATAGTGCTTGCTGCGTAGAGCAAGGCTGATGAGCAGCCTTTGTGGGAAAAACATTTTTGGGACAATGAAAGTGTGCTGTCGTTCTTGGAAATCTCTGTGAGTAAAATCTATCATTTTGCCTATTTCTGTGTATAAAATGGTAAATGTATTAAAAACATAGCGCAGGTGTAGAATCCTTTAATGCCAGCAGTAGTGGAAACGATATGTAAGATTTCTTGTAGTCCTTCATTAGTTTTTCTTTCTATGAATAACTGCACTGCAGCCCGTGGACTTGTCTGGTGAGTGGCGTCCCAAGACTCTGTGGGATAGGAGTGCCTCATTCTTCTTGTTAAAAGGTTGTAATTAATTCATTGCATATTTATTTTGGATCAGAAAAAGCTGTTTCCCACCTAAGCTATTTCTTTCCTGTGTTCTGTGTAAGAGCCACGTGCTCCTTGGAAAGGTCTCTCAGAAGAAATGGATCAGAGGAAAATTGTAATGTTTGTTAATAGAAATGACTTGAAGTGAGATACAGGGTGCTACAGGAGTTCCTGAATTCCAGAAACTCTGGCCATCAAGTTGGGATGTTTTTTGCAGTCAGACTTTGGCTTGAAACAGCAATTATTTTTCACAAGAGCAAGAATGGAGTCTGTTCCCTGTTATGAATAATAGAGTATGGTAATATTACAGCTATATATGCAAACTCTGCAGACTGGCAGCACAGCTGCTAAGCGTTACGTTTTTAAAATATGTACAATCTTTTGTCAACAGAATTAAAAACAGGAACATTACATGGTTTGTTTCTGCATGAGGGTGTTTTGTAAGGAAATTTAATGATGAACTCTTCTGCATTTTGACCTTTTAAAATTTTCTGAGCTTTTGCACCTTCTAGTGAATTGGTGAGATTCTCAAATTAAGACATGTCGAATCTTAATGGCTACTCTGACATTTCCTGGGCCTGGTTGGATACCTGTGCTTGATTAGTTTTCTAATGTGCGTGCTCTGCCAAGCCGGAGACGCTCGTGTTCGGTGCAGCCGAGTTTTCTTCAAAGCGATTGCACTGTAAACCTCGTTCCAATTAAAAGGTGATGCTGTTCTGGTAATGGAAAGTTGTTTTATTGTTCCTCTCCCCTGATACACATGCAAGTGGAAACGTTGTAGGAAAGCGTTATCACTGGGTTTTGTGTTTTTTTTTTAATATGAAGACTGATAGAAGATAAGGAAGAACTACAAAAAACAAGTGAGAAACATGGTATGCCTAGCTGTCTGAGGGTGAACATGAATCAGCAAGATAAACCTACAGAGGGTATAATGGGCCTGACTACAGATGATCCTTGAGGGCTCTGCTGCTCTCCGGTAACCTGCACTGTGTGCTGAACCACAGGCAATAGGAAAAGGGGGTGAAAACGCAGCAAAGGACTCGAGGCAGCTCGTCATTCTGGTGCTGAGAAGAGCAGGGTTCGTATGCTTGGGCCATGCTCCTGCTGCCTATGGAGCAGGGAAGTCGGATGAAGCCTCCATGGAAATGAGAGAGGAAGAAGTAGTGAGCAAACAAACGTGAAGACTGTAATGCGTTTGAGTTTTCTGTCCCTCGCAAGAGAAACGCTAGAGCAGGTTTCGGAGTCCTGCTGCTTAAGAGAAGACGCAGGCAAGTGCTCTGCAGGAACGCCAGCGCGGGGGCGAGGGGCAGCCCCTGCCGGCACTGCCGAGCGGCTCCTCCTGGGCTTTGTGCTCTGTTTCTCCCTCACCTGCAAAAAGAAATACCAACATTAGCAGATCGCTGATTGTGACTGTGCTGGCAGAGGGTCCCAGAACTGATTTATAGCGCTTGTTCAGCTTTCAGCAAGCAGCAAATGTGTTGCTTAATTATTCATGGCAGATGTATTATTGCAGGAAATTAAGACATCAAGGAAACAAGTAAAAACTATTACTGAATAGGGCTATAAACAAGGTAAGGTGGAAGGAGATGCAGGGGGACAGCACCGAGTCGTTAAAACACTCGTGCTCAGGAATATTTCACGTTTTCAGAAAATAGTTGGTTAAAATTCCCAAATCTTTAAGTGATAATTCATTGCACGTAATTAAATATTCTATTAGCTAACATGCTGGGTTTAATTTGTTACATTTGTCATTTAAATTATCACATTTGTGAATGTGCGAAGCCTTCCTATTGCTTCTTTCAGCATACGCGTGGATGCAAAGAAACCGTTCTGTTGGCGTCTGTGGCTTAACCTCGGAAGATCTCACGTGTAACTCGAGCAGTTAGGGCAATCCTTGACTTTTGTTCCAAAAGTGCCGAGGATTTTGGGTCTCTGGGCTGCGGTTCTGGCAGGTACAATGGTTTACAGTGGCATTGCTCCAGCCACCCATCCCTGCTTCTCGCTGGTGGATGTCCCCTCCCATATGCCAGGGAGCAGCAGTGCAGGAGCCAGGGCTTAACATGCCCTAAGGATTCGCCCTGGTTGGCGTCAAAGTTGGTGGTACTCGAATTTCCTTTGTCTGAAAGCGCTATGCAAACGCCGTCCCACAGCTGTGTCCAGCTCTCTTACCGACTGTACCGTCAGGACGATTTAATCATGTGTTTTGGTGATTTCTGCTTGTGAACTTGCCTCTAATCCGCACCTAATACTCACCACTCATACAGAAGCCGGAGCTATTAAAACTGAAAAGCAAAAGCACCAGCACCTTTTTGCTTATCACATGGCATTAGGTGGTGCCTGGTGTTTGCCTGCTCTCTTTTATGCGTTTGTGCAGTTTCTCATTTACAGCAGTTGCTCTAAGATCCTATTAGCTTTGAACCCTGCAGATTTCTGTCAGTTTTTCAAATATGTACTCAGTTCTTCCAAAAAAAAAAAAAAAAAAAAGGTTATTGAGAAGGAAGTGATTTAAATAAAAGCCTTTAAACTTCTATTTTCATTGTAGAATTATTAGCTTTATTAAAAAAAATTACAGGAGCTTCTCTAAGCTAGTGTGTAACCTCAGGCTTCCAAGACTTTCCATTTCATTACTGTTCATGAGCTCATCATTTTGGTACATCTGTTGTAATTTTGGAGCTCTTTACTTTATAACTTCAATTATGTAGTTTGAAAAATAATAAATTAAAAGTCCTGCTACAGTAGACTAGGATTAATTTTAAGGCGAGCAAACAGGTTGTTCAGCGCCAGATCACAGTGTGCCTACAGACGGGGTTACTGTTTGAAATGTCTTTTCTGTGATGCAAGTATAGAAACTGGCCAAAGTTCAAAGGTTTTCATTATTTATGATCTTTCAAATTTAGCGACAAAGTAGCCTCATTTAGTTCCATTGCTATGATGGGAGTTGTTGGAGTCTTCTCTTTGCAAATTTGGACTATTTGGGGTCTGTGCAAATATGGGATAGATTAAAAGAAAATTGTTTTTAACTGGTAGGGTTAATTTTCCCAATTTTTGCAAGAAGGAAATATACACAGTGCGTATACATAAACCACATATGACAAGAATTGTGCAAGAAGAGATCTGAAGTGGAATTGGACAGTAAATCGTAAACATTCGGGAATACATTCCTGATTGGGTTTCGTAAAAATTTGCTGCTCTGTACACATGCATCTCAGTATCGCACAGACATAGCTTTGCTTGCAGACCTAATCAATGCTCCTCAAGCTGTTTAGCTTTTTTAATTACTCTTGTCAAAGTAAAAATTATGTGAAAGGACTTGACTGTGCAATTAGGTGCTAAACACTTTCCGCTGCGTAGCAGGGAAAACAATATGAAGTCCCAGAATAGCAGTAGGTACAACCAAAGAAAAAATCTGCTGGAATGAAGAAAGATATTCTAGTAACTAATCTGAATGAAAGCGATTTCCCTGATAATATATAATTCGTTTATGTGCGTTCACAGACAGAAGCAGGAAAAGCTGTAGTAGAAATTCCTATCCCCAACTGAAAGCAGCGTTAGTTAGCACTGGTAATTTCCCTGTGAGTTGGAGGCCCTGTCCTTCATAGAAAGGCGATGTCAGAGTCCTGAGCGTGCTGCGAGAGGAGGCACCTTGCCGACCTCCATGCTGACGGGACAGCGTACGTGTGGCTGGAGTTTAGGAAAAAAGCTTCCTTCTTCCCTGCTCCGCAGAGCAGCGGCCGAGGGAAAGCAGGGAGGCAGGCCCTCCTGTAGGGTGTAGGAGAGCCTGATTAGTGTTCACCCGAAGATCTATAGATCGTCTCCTCAGACAAATTATATCTCTCAACAGCTTCACGCTAAACTAATCTGGGCATTTAAAAAATAAATAAATGAGGCAGTGTCTATAAAGAGCTCCCATCTAGAGAAGTGGAGCAGTTGGAATCTGATTAATGACGCCCATTTAGCAACCGGCTCATGTGTTCACCACTCCCTGCCGCGAAGCTTCATCATCCGGGAGGGCTGCATCGGAGACGGCACTCAGCGCTGCTCCGCCGGGCCGGGGCCGGACCCGGGGCTGCGGGGCTGGACTGGGCTCCGCTGGCCGGCAAGGCCACGCAGCAACCACTGAGGCCAGCTGAGACCTCACGTGGGGCGTCCCCACTGTGGTTGGTGCGCGGCCGGGGGAGACTTCCTGGGGGATCCATCATTTCACGAGCACAATGTGGCAAGGGCAACTGAACAAACTGCTTAGGTTTGGAAAAGCTTAATGGAGCCTAAGGCTCAGAATTTTAGTGCAGCTTTTTTCTGTATCGATAGAGGTCTTTGAAGTCACTCAAATGTTTTGCTAAGTGCACATGCCAAGTTTTAAGTTATTTGTAACAGGATGCTTGATGGTTTCTGAGCTTTGTTAGGCCGTGTTGTGGAGGGCTGGTCTGCACGCATGCCTGAAATCATTTATTTCGCTGCTTTTCAGTGCCTGTGCTCCTGGATATGTTACTAGAAAAGGAAATTATTTCTCTAGGTTAGTGAATAATAAATGAAACTTCTACCAAGATAAAACATTATTGCAAGGACTCAAGGTCCAGGACCATATATAGACGGGATTTGGTGGTTTTTTTTCAGTAGGTGACAGGGCTAGTCACAACCACACTGAGACTTCCCTTCCTGGTAGGGGGATTTGAAAGGAGGTCAGAAGGCTTAGAAACCAGAGGAATATTTTTACTGTGTCTGAAATTGAACATTGACTTCTGGTTTTGGGTTATAGCTGGAGGCAGCGACATAGAATGAGCGTTGAAAGTTATTTTTAATGATGTAGAGTATATCGCCTGCATATATACTCTATCTAGAGTACAAAGCCAGCCTGTAAGCTGGCTACACAGAAATCGAGGAAACTTAAGGTTTAACCTTAACCGTGTTTTGGGATGGAGAGTATTTGGAGAACCCTCAAGTATGCAGTAGCAGCTCTTTCTTTTTTGTGTATACCTTCTACGTTGTTCTGCGCGTGAGGTGGAAGAGCTCTGGGAATGACCATTGGTGAGGAGTGAAGGAAAGGGGTGCTGTGAAATGCTGGTTTTGCTTGCTGAAGAAGCTGGGATGAGTGTAACAGGTGGGACACGGGACCATGGAAGGGAAATAGTCCCATGATTAAAACAGTTCTTGGTGCTGTAGGGGTTTGGATTGTAAAAGCTCTGGAGATACAGTAACGTTTGAAATGGTGCAAATCTATAGAGGGAGTAATTTTAATAAAGGAAAATGATAAAATTCAAACCTAGATGGAGGATATTGCCTCTGCGGTTATGTCGTAACATCATTTACTATAGAGACAAAACCAAAACTTTTCAGATTCTGAGAAGTTTCAAACCGTTTCTAGCGTGTGCCGTTTTGGGAGAGTTAATGTTGAGGCATTTATTGCAAATCTCTAGGAAGAGCAGTGAAAAGCTTGCTTTTTGTTCCAACAGTTGATTAAAAAATAGAGAGATTGAGACTGGGCTGTGAGCATGAAGTTTTAAAATTGCTAACTTGATGAATGGAGGCGGGGGGGGGGGGGGGGGGGAAGGTGCACCTGCCTGGGGAGACTTTTAAATATCTTTTCTCAAAGTGTTCGCAGATGGATCACCTTAGGGATATATGAGAAATGTTTATATTTTTGTTAAGCTCCAAGTGTTGCTGAAGACTTGCTGGTCTCCCGTCTTCATCTCCCTCCTCTCTCTTTGCATCTTGTGATTTAACATTTTCTGAATTCTTTGGGGAGTTGTATTTTGTCCCTGCAATCCTTTTTAAATTATAAGTGATTTTATAAGCAAGTCCTCTTGACTGTGGAGTGGCAATCTCAGTAAATAATTTGGTTGGGTACTTAATTTGAAGTTTCTCCATTGTTTATGACAAGATCTTTCTGCTGCTGTCGTTGATGATTCATAGCTCAAGTGAAGTGCCTAGCACTTCACGAAACATCTAACAGAGGCAGTTGTAGTGATAAAGCGTCTCTGTCCTAAAATATATATATACATATCTATGAGGGGAAAAAAAGGTCCTGCATGAGCTGTGCTTATACTGCATGTGAGGGTTGTCTCTGGTACTCTCTGCGAAGCACGGTCCCTTCCTAATACTGAATCAGAGGAGAAACTGAGACAAAGCATATTAGTAACTGCTGTGTTTTCTACTGAACAGATATATGAGCAGTCAGGAGAGCTTGGAAATCCATTGGTATTTGTGCGTGTATGTGGGGACAGGTTGCTTGTTGCAATCCCTTGTGATTTTGGGTGTTCTGCTTCAACAGCTGGCCCTGCCGTAATTTTGCTGCATTGCAAATACTCGCCTGAGCTATGGGATATCTGGGTGGATGATTAGAAGGAAGTGGAATATTAAGAGGCCCTGAACTGGTTAGAGAAAAAGCATAAAACGGAGTACTGAAGTACTGGCACCATCTGGATGTGAGTGATACCGCGCTCATCGTCTGTGTTTTAGAGCAAAAAGTGATCCCTATTAAAATTATGCAGACACAGACCTTTTAAGGGCAGGAGGGAGTGGCTGTCTGCCTAAATTCCTGCTGTTCTGACATTACTGATGTTTTCTGTGCACGAAGCTCCAGCGAGTAAGTCTGACAGATGGCAACAAAGGGAAGGGTGCAAACAAGGACACTCCTACAAAATAAAGCTTGCCGTGTGTGTGAGCTTTCACTATTTCAGCAAAGCATTTAAAATATATTTAAGAATGTGGGCAAAACTACACAGACATGTTACAGTGGTGATGTGAAGCTGAAGAAAAAGCAGCAGTGTTTGTTTTTTCCTCAGCCAAGTTAAATTCCAGGGATGCCAAGCAGCAAGACTTTCTCCGCGAGCAGCTGCGCCTCCTGAATGCTGATGGGCAGATGGTGCTGGGCGCAGATCACACGAGCAGGGGCCTCCGTTTTCTAAGAACATGCTCATGTTCTTGTTTTGGGCATCGCATTAATAGGCATGCGTTTCCAGCTGTGCAAATTCAGTGAAGAGCAAGAAAACCATGAATAGGGCTGGAAGGATTTAAGGGAGGGGGAAAAAAGGGGAAAATCCAACCAGTTTGGTCTAGTGGTGTTTGCGGGCTCTCTTCTGCCAGGCTGTTGGTGGTAGAGGAAGTTCACTTGATTCACAAAGTTATTCCAGGTTTTGGTCAATATTTAGCCCTTCTAGTGCTGTTAGTCTCAGAGAAGGGTGGAGGAGCCTGGGGAATTGAAGGGTTTGTTACTAGAAAGGAATAAAGTAGATGCAAGAGCCGGAAAATTTAGGTAATTTGGGAAGATTATAATGTAGGCTATTTATAAATATACTTGCATCTTTTAAATCTAAAACGACGTCATAGCTATGGTATGTTTGAAAGCGCTTAAGGTTTGAGTGGACCATAACAATGCGTGCGGATGTTTTTGCTACTTGACTCTCAGCATTCATAATATTCAAACCACCACAGTGGTTTTCTTCAGCATTTGTTTTATGGGGATCACCACAGCACTTTAAAATCAAACCAAAACTTTGTCTCCAATATTTTAACCTTTGCTAGAGAAACATGTAAAAGAACATTCCAGTGTGTGTTTCAGCAGGTATAAATTACATCATCTACATGATAAAGAGAAAGCCTTTTAAAGCCAAAAGCGAAAGGCGACGGAGTTAAAAGGTGAGGTCCTGAACTTCCACCTCGTTACTTGATTTCCGAACGCTGGATTTCTTCACCCAGCCTTGCACGAGTGCTACGATAGGCATGAGTTCAAGTTGGACATAGACCATGTTTGATCTCCTTTAAGAAGGCACTATTGTACTAACGACTATGAACTTGATTTAGTTCCTCACGGACCCTTCTGTTTTGCCTATTGTCTGTTCATCCGAAATGCTGACTGCCAGAGAAACTAATCTTTCCCTTTTTAATATTAAAGAACAACAGCAACTTATTTAACGCTATATAAGAAAAGAGCGGCTTTCAGCAGCAATGCACTTCAGTGAAATAGCAAAGATATTTCTGTGAGCTGCTCCACATCAAAGCTATGGGGCAAGATTGGCTGCTGCCATGTGACCTTTGCCAGTGCTTCAAAGTCCTGGTGCTTTGCCCGTCAGCCAGCTCTGTATTTTTAGTTTGACTGGTGGTGCTCTCGCTTTAACCACAGAAAAGGACTTGATCTAAGCACTTTCTTGGGAAAACTTTTGTTTAAGTATAGAGACTTTTGAAATCAAATGCCACAGATGTTTTTTCAGTTGCCATAAAAACATACTTGGCAGACACGGAAGAAACGTCTAAGTACAGGGGAGCCTTTTAGGGAAGAAAAGTGTAACTCTCCCTTTTGGTGGTTTCTACAGAACTACCTCTGTGTTCCTTCAGTGGTGCTCATTCTTGCTGTTTTGTAGTTGTGTGTTGCATGCAAATTTGCATGTTTTTGATGCATCACTAATGTTTTAATACTTCTACTCATTGAGGAGCTTTGTCTCATTTGTACATTTGAATTGTATTTCTGTGCAGTGTAGTTTGTCACGGAAAGTGAAAGTAATCCATGGTCTCTGTTAAGGGGGTGTGTCATCTGGATCAAAATTCTCTTGGGACCTCTGTAAACCCATAGTAGTGGCCTTTTACCAGCTATTGTTAGCCAATAGCAGTCATTTTCCCTAAAGCAAATGAAAATGTCAAAGCATCAGGCCAGGGCCTATTCCTGTTTACTTCTCATTCCTTCCTTATCTCCGTATTTCAGTCATATTGCTTCATACTGGAGCCAGTTTGCATGGCGTATACATTGGATCCCAATCTGCAAACCAGGTTGTTTCCTGTGGGATTTTGTGCATTGGTGATTTGCATAACAGAAAAAGTTAGCGCAAGTCATCAGCCGCAGGAGCTGCTCCGTTTTGGTTGGGATTCCCTTCTGTGTGGCACCATATCTCTGCACGCCGGGCATTGCTTCCATGCATGCTTTCAGTCCTCCTTCGCCTTTCCCAGGCAGGGCTCTGGGCATGGTGCTGTGGGAGAGGGCATTTTGCAGTCAGGGCATTTTACCCCTTGTCTCAAACACGCATGAAGTCAGTAGCTGTCTGCTTGTATTCTTCACTGGAGAGAATAAAAAAAGGGGATGGTGGTTCAAAGATGGCCTACTTTTCACAGGCCCATTTTCCTGCTGGAAGCCGAGATGAGCCTCCAACGGCAGATGGAGTTCTGGTGACACCGCTCTGGCTGGGCCAGCGGGAGACGCAAGCTACTCCCACCCCTGCCTTTGGTCACTGGGAGAAGGAAGAGCTTGGCAAGGATGCTTACCATGGCACAGCCCTTGCAAAGCCTTCAGGAAACGGGAATAAAAGTGCTTCAATTTTTATGGGGGAAGATAGTTACCACTGCTAGTTACAGTTAGCCTCCTTATTGTGGTTTATTGAATTTTGATACGTTTTTGCCTGTTGCTGATGAATTTAAGAAACGGTTGAGTAATTTTTGCTTCAATTAAAAGACTAATCTTGCTATTTGATTGTAATATGTTTTTTTTCTGCTATGTATTTTCTGTTTGAAAGACTCATGTGGAGAAAAAGCAGCTCAACAGAACATTTAATGAAGGATAAAAATTATCAGGTCATACATTCTCTCCTTATATTGTTCGACCATAACATAATATATATCCTGTCATTATTCCCACCCCATCCATTAGCCATCATAGCTCAGAAATAAACAAAATCCCTGCTCCCTTCTCTATTAAATGTAATTTTACAAACTGCATTATAACAAAGCTAACTGAGCTATACGCAGGGAAAAGAGACCTTAGTTTTCTATGTAAATGGCATAAATCTGGTTGTACGGAGAGGATGTGTGGGAAGGTATTGTTGCTGTAAGGATATTAGATGAATACATTTAAAAAAAAAATTAAAGAACTGTTTTAGAATTCAGTAGTTGCATACAAGAAGTAAGTAGAAGTCTTGTGGGGGAAATGGTTGGGTTTCCCCTTCTTAGAGGTGCACAGAGAACAGTAAGAGTCGAAGGTCACAGATTGCAACAAGGAAAATTATGACAGATGATAAGGGAAACATTTGTGATGGTGAGAGTGGTGCCTGGCTGGAACTGGCGACCAGACTGGTTTTGGATGTCTATCTTTTGAGAAACTCAACACTCAACAGGGAAAGGTCCTGAGCTGCTTGCTCTAACTTTGAAGTTAGCGCTTCTTTGGGCGGGAGGTTGGTGTAGATGACTGTACATGTCCCTTCCAACACAAATTATTCAGTCCTTTGTGGAATTGACTGAAGTCTTTAATACAAAAAAAAGTGGGAAAACAATAATTTCTTCAGGCCAGTGAGATTTGGTATGGCATCTACTCAGAGTGCTTTGCAGATTGCATTGCTGCTGCATGAGAGGAGATGTGCTTTCCTAATAATATCTATATTGCAGCTACTGGAAAGGTGCATTTGAAAAAAGCAAGCAAATTGGAAATGCAGAACTGATGCTTTCTACTCTATCTTATTTGTAGATAAAAACTACCTTAAATTTTACCATGTTTTAGATGTGTCTTTTTCCTTTTTTGGGAAGCTGGGTGGAGTATTCTCTTTTCTTTCCCAGCTTTTGGACTATGTTCCCTTTTTAAGGGGATGGCAGGAGCTGGTGCATAACCTTATTCAGCAGAGCATGCAGTATGCTGTAAATGAGTGTTGATCTCTTGTTTTCTGCACTCTGCATTATTTATAGATCAGCCTCCACATAATTGCATTTGAATACTAGTAGCTAGTCATGTTATCCATAAAAATAGATAATGTGTATTAAAAAAAAAAACCAAAACTTTAGAATTATTTTATCCATTTCCTTTGGGTGTCCCTGTCGTTCAGGGTCTGCACTAGAGTGATAGCCCCTTTCTAGAGTTACCCTCAAACGCTATTGTGATAGGCACGTTCCTGGGGTAGCCTCAAATGCTATTGTTTTACGTGCTGTGTTCCAAAAATACTGTCGTATAACAGGCAAAGTGGTGAGCTCCTGGTGCCTGCCTGGGCATCCTTGCTGTTGGTGTCTCTGTGCCTGCCTGCCAGCAGGTGCTGTGTTTTCATAGTGGTCCTCACCCCTTGCCTCTGGTTGTGGTGGCATCATCTGGCACCAGTTTATTTCTTCTCTTGTTTGAGTGACTCTAAAATAAAGGTTTGTCTCTGTCTTATTGAGTAGAGACAGACAAGATGATTCCCTCAGTGTACATTAGTGTTACATAAGAATTTAGTATCTTAAAGTTGGAGAATCTTAGGGTGAATTAGTATGTGTGTGTGTGTATATATAGTATATATATATTTTTTTCCTGATGCAATAATCAAGAGTTCACATCTGAGAGCGCTGTGGGGAAAGCTGAGGTTGTTGCATTGTAGGCAGCAGGGTGCTTGCTAATTAGGAAGGGAGGGCAGCGCTTTAACCCAGAGTAGCCAGAGAGCTTTAGACCTGCTGCTACATGTTCCTAGAGTCCGTTGACCTGAAGGGATGCTCCAGAGGAGGTGTGTGTGTGCTGCTGCGGCAGGGAGCCAACTTTGGGTGCCACTTCTACGGACTGAACGGTTTGGGTTTTGTAGCTGGTAGGCAGTGAGGCATGCAGTCTTGAGTAATTTTCTCTCTTGTTCTTCCTATGTGTGTAAAGATGCCAAGTGGCCACAATAAATAATGCACTTACCTTATTAACTGTACTTGCAAAAGAAGCAGGTGGTTTATGGTGACTGACTCAGGTGTCTTTCATCTCTCTCATTTCAGCAGCCTACTCTCCTAGAGAAAAGCGTGCTAGATTCTCTGCTAATTTTTTTTTCTTTTTTTTTTTTCCTCCCCTTAAATCCCTTCTCCCCACATAGGCCCACCAGTTAAGACCCCCAGTCCTGCATGCGCCTTCCCTGTGCCGGCACAGGGCTGGTTACGGGAACTGCGGACACTGGCAGCATCAGCGCAAAGCTCAGGCGGCGGCTGCCATGAGATATGGGAGCTGATTATCGTTTCAGGGGCAGAAGACAATCAACGTTACACCTAATTATAAATATGATTGTTTAATCTCTTAACGTTTCCTGTTTGGCCCGTGTCACGCCTGATCCTTCGAGCCCGTGTAGGTGGTGTCGAGGAATGCTGTCTCCCGCTCGCTGCGCTGTGCTGCCGGCATGTCTTGGCCGTGCCTATCTGTGTCAATCCTCTCCCGTTCAGATTGAGGTTAAATCCATTTAAGGTAAACAGATTAACACATTTTCCCATGTCTAACGTGAGAGCAGCGAGTCTGTCATTTCCCTAAAAGCATTGCATGCGACAGGTCCCAGATGCTGAGCTTTTCTGGGCAGCTGTGTTATTTACTTGCCTGGATTGGTTTTACAGCTGGTGTCCGGCTGTTCTTTGTTATGTTTATCTGCAGTCTCAGGGGCTAATCAGATTAGCAGATAGCATAATCTTGCTAAAGATCTGATTCTCCTCTGAGCCCAGGGGTGTCAGTTTTACCAGTCCCTGCCGTTTCTGCAGGGGGGCTGTGCCGTGGGACGCGGCTCTGGGCAGCCCGAAGAGGCAGCTGTGCCTCCCTGGGGACTGTGCTCCTGCACATAGGCTTGTCGTGCAGCTTTTTGTTGCAGCTTTCTGCAACAAGGGCATACGTGAAGATAGCGAAAAATGAGTTAGTTTTGATGATTGGCCCTAAATTTTGTCTTTTCCAGAGGAACCATCTCCGGTTTGTGTTTTTAAATCTGCTACTGCTGCCTCTTCAACCCAAGTTACTGGCGCTTGCTTGTGAGACAGAGGCCGTTTGGTTTACGGAAATATCACTGGTAGCTTGTGCTGTTTGGAGGAAATTGCAGTAGGACTCATCACTGCGGCTGCTCTGACCTTCGGAGCCCTGGAGTGAACTGCTGCTTTTGCAGAGCGTAGCTATAAAGATGTTGTAGGAGCAGGACAGGTCTGCTGGCTGGTTGTGAGGGCGATTAGCTGAAAAGAAGTGTGTGTGGAGGGGAGGGAGGGCGAAAGCAGTGGAAATGGGAGAATCAAGGAGTGCTGAGGCTCTGCTAAAATCTAGGGGTTCAACATGTTTATGACCTGTCTGTAAAACACTGCTTGAAACCAAGCACAGGATATCTGAGGCTGGAGCAAATTATTTAGTAGCTACAAAAAGAATCAGTATGGCAGATATACACTTTTAAAGCACATCCAGCACGAAGGCTCAATGGATATAGAAAATTATTCCTTCTGTATAAAAGATCTTGGATTTTTCTTCTTCAAATGAGTGTTTCATGGTATTAATATTAACACAATCTGGAGCTTTACACAAGTTGAAACGTTAGAATTAGAAAAGCTTTGGCTATAGGAATCCAAAGTTGCCAAAGCACTGTTAATACTGTTTTTATTGGAAAATCTTGCTGAATATGTTGTGTTCTGACCGCTTCTGCTCTCCCTGTAAACTAAAACACAGTTGTTGCCCCCTTTGAAAAGGCAGTTTCCTGCCCAGCTGCATGAGCAGGTGAAGCAGTCTCTATTCTGGGTACTTGGTCTCTTTTAACAGAGCCCTGGCTTACGGCAGGCCCACGCAAGGTGGGGTAAGACTCCCCAAACTGTTGATGCTACCGTGGTAGTCAATGCACAGGTAAAATGTGGATTGAGGATTGTTAAGTTTGGGGATGTTACTCTTGCACAGACTATACCTACTGTGTTTTGCCCTTCAAATGCTGCCAACTTGCTTGTTGGGATGTAATTTAAATAGTTGGGTTTTCGTGGCATCTTAGAGTTTGTTGGTTTCACTTAATTGTACGGGGGTCCTGCTGAAGAATGTAAGCGGACTCCCTCCGAAGCCGTGGTGCTCCCGAGGAGGAAGGAGGGATCCCTGCGCAAGTGCCTGGCTCTGGTCATGTGTGGCCCAGTTACAGACTCGTCCTGTCTCCGCTGGAGCAGCCAGCGTCTTGCCTGCCTGCGCACACTCCTGCCAGCGTTGCAGAAACCACCCTGAGTCTGTTGCAGAAGCGAAGATCCTTTTTTCCTGTAGCCTTAGGAAAGGAGAGTCTGTATGCAGCCTCAATAGGGAAGATTAAACTTCAACTTTTTGGGTTCGAAGTTGTTTTTGTTTTGTTTTTTTAACTCTAACGAATGATAACAAAATAAAAGGGAAAAAATAGTGGGAGGCTCTGGCCAAGGAAAATAAGGGATCTAATGCTGCCAAGAGTTTCTGCCCATGCTGCCACCAGAACTGAAGCTTCCCTTCCCGTGTTGATTATCTCCCTTATTGCACAACAGCAGAAGGAGAAGAGTGAGATCCCAAGCAAGCCCAGCAAGCTCTGCTGAGCGAGGAGTCGAGTCTCCCTCAGGGTCACTCCTCCGTGCAGGGCCCAAGCCCTGCTTCAGGAGGCACCTCTTCTGTATGTATTTAACTGATACTCCGGCTGTCGCAGCCTTCAGCCCCTGCAGGAACGCGGCTCTCTGGCTTTGCTGCTGTTTGTTCCTTTCTCTCTCCACAGTCGTGCAGGGACCGGTCCCCTCGGAGCCGTGAATCTCCGACCTAAGTGGTTGTCCTTTAACTTGAACTGCGTTTCTGGGCATCTGTAATTCCAAGACAGATGTTTAAGTTGTTTATTATGACACATTTCAATATTGGCAATACATTCTTGAATTGGCAGTGTGCCCTGCAGCCCTCGCCTTGTAAGACTGTTTAATGAGCTGGGGAGAAGTTCATTTTTTGGGGGGGGGGTAGGGAAGGGGAAGGGGCATTCCCTGTGCGGTGCACCCTGATGAGCAGTATGCAAGCTGTAAAGGTTGCCACTTCTGGGATCAGGATCAGACTTGATCTGTTCCTGGCTGCTTTATAGAAACTTGCTCTTTCCAATGGCAAGACTATTGTTCAGGGAAACAAGTGCAGCAGTGCAATAACTTGCTTAGTTGTACCTCACAGTCACTAAGAGCTTTTACTGGACTTATGTCCTGTCTGAGTCAGGATGGGTTTTTCCCCTTTTGGCTCAGAATGGCAGCTGGGCCTAGAGATCAGGCACCAGATGGAAGCTAGCATTTAAAGCACTATGTTGGGGTTTTTTATATTTACCTTTCAGTTCTGTCATTAGTGTCTGAGGATGAAGTTTTTGCCGCTTTGCTATGTGCTGTGAGACAAATGTTTAGAGGTGTAAAAGTGCCAGATTTCCTGGCGAGAATCCAATCTCGGATTCCCTCTGCTGCTGTGCGCCAGGGGGTGAAGATGATGGAGCAGGCCCCAGGTCTCCCTAGCTCTTTCTTTTATATACAGAAATGATTCCCACTCTCTTCCCTTCCTCCCCCAAATTACCTGGAAGCTCTTTGGCTACTACTTAGTTCTTAAACAGGGAAACAGATTTCTTAAACAAGTTCTTCCATAGAGATATCAGTTTGAAGGAAGGTGCATCAGAATGGGAATTGTTTCTCCTTATTTCCATAAAACACGCAATGCCATTAGAAATGGTTGAAAACTAGATTTATTATTATTATTTTTAGACATACAATATTAAGCTTTAGGTTCCTATTTTACAAAATAATCACTTGGGAGTGAATCTTTGTGCTTGTATTGAGCCATAGTAAAGCTATGCAGTGCCTGAGAACTAACCTTTTCCAAGAGGGGGTCACCCAGAAGATAAACCTTTTTAAAATCAGGCATGCAAATCCACCTTTTTTTCTTTTTGCCCTGCAGAGGTAAGAATTAATTTTTTATTTTTATTTTCCTTTTTTTAATCTAGAATTGATAAAAGGCAATTGTGGCTAGAACATACTGCTATTCCAAAATTGCAGTAGCAAACGGAGAGTAGTGTTTGGTGAAGCAATGGATTAGAGGTGTTACAACACCGCAGCGCTATGGAGAAAGCAGGCAGTGGGAATTGCATGTATTTACTCAGTGTTGTATAGTGCCTGATGGGCTACGGAGAAGGACGCTTACACCACAGGAGCAGCACAGGGAGCTTCACTCCTGGGCCAGTTCTCCCTGTAGCTCCTTTCTGACCGCAGACAAGCCAGTTTCTGTTTTGCAGCGTGATTTCATCATCTGCAACATAAAAATATTGCTGACTTGCATTGCGGAAGGGCCCCACACTTCATTTGTGGGTGGCCTCATAAAAGTGCAATGACAGCCTCAAATGAGGGGTCTGGAGAGGGACTGAGAATTTGATTTCCTGATGGTACTCTGAAAGCTTTTTCCATTTCCTGCCTCTTGGATTATTTGACACAGCCGCGGAGTTTATTTCGTTCCTGACACTCAGATCTCAGCTCAGTGTTTTATCACTGGATCTTGCTGAGCAGAAATTTGCATTGCACCATCCGTACAGTCTCTGTGTTACAACAGAGTGAGTTCCCGTAAAGAAGCCTCTTTTAACTTAGCAAAAGCCTAAAAAAAGCCTTGAAACAACCAGAGGCTGGAGGAGCCAGATAAAGCATGTCCTATGTTAGAAAGGAGGTCAGACTGAATGATAGAGAGGACTATTCAGTCTTAAAAATCTATGAATATTAATATGCATCTATTATAGTATAGAGTCTAGTGAGGTCATTGGTTAATGTCACTTCTGCCCTAAGCTGCTGTCCTGTAAGGGGTTTCTCCAAGCATGCTGTTTCTGCTCTGGGCCACTTCACTGCCCAGAGGTTAATTGTCTGTTGTGTGTGTGGATATTAAAACAAAAAACTTGCTGGTTTGAATTTACCACCTTTAAATCCAGCTGAACTTCTCTTTCTTTTCCAACTATGAAATAGGAGCACCCGGTTCAATCTCTCTTTTTTTCTCCAGAGTTTTGGGAACCCCTTTGTCCAAGGACAAAATAATTTTGGCTTAGAAATTCTCTTGCATTTTATAATAGTGTATTTTCTATATTGTTCCATATTCTTTTCTAAGCGCTTCCTAACGTTTAGTTTCCTTTTATGACTGTGCCTGCACTCGGAGTAGATGTTTTCGGTGAGCTGCTCACAGTTATATCCAGTGCCTTTCCCGAGTAGCTACAGTTAATTTAGTATTCAGAAAAGTGTATGATTGGTTCAAATTATCCTTCCAAAATGCATTTCCTCACGTTAGACAATGCTGACTTTCATCTGCCTTTGCTGACCATTTATGTGGATTTGTTACCATGGATTCTTATGCAGGAAAAGTCCTTATTTTTTTTTTTTTAATAATTTTAGTTTAGTTCCATCTTACTTACAAAGCTGGCTATCCAACTGTTCACCTTCTTTTCCTGATTGAATAATAAGCATAATAGTCTCCGAGCAGAACTTCAGGGCACTGCAACGTAGATCCTTCTGCCATGCTAAAAAATTAACTAGTTGCAGCTCATATTGGGAGCTTCATAGGGTGTAGCACAAAGGGCTTGAGTCAGCCTCATCAAAATACTGCACACGGGAAATGGCTATTCTAACAAAACCACAAAAAGCAGATGCTGTTGTACCGTTTGTGGAGGACTTTGAGAGGTGAAGCACTTGGGCACCTGCGGGAAGGAGCTGTGTCCGGGCAGCTGCAGCTGAACCCCCCTTTGCTGCCTCACCATCGTAGGAATTTGCCCGTGATTCATCCAGGGGAAAATACGTCCACCTGGGGCAAATGCATATTGATCCACGGATGGATGTTATGCCCTAGCAGCTTTAAAAAAAGCAATAACGTGAGCAGCCTTAGTTTTCTACACATTTGAGTTTTTCACATGTCAATGGCCAGCATTACAGTTGAGAAGATTAATTCAAAGTGTTTTTCTTTTTTCCTGCAGCAGTCTTCCATTGCTTCACAGTGCTGTGTTTAGCAGGGATTTTAGAGGCCAGTACCATTTTGTGCAGTATGCCACTTTAATTTGGTAGGAAATAATACTGATGACGTTCAAAGTGGAAGAATTGTTAGGAGGATCAAGCTTTTTTCTTTTTCTTCTTTTCTTTTCTTTTACCATCTGGCTTAAATCAGAAATTAGCAAAGAAAGCTGCCTTTCAGAAATACATTTATTTCATAAAGCTTTCCTTGATAGTTTTGAAGAATGGTCCAGCTAGCATTTAATGAGCCAACCAACCAACCAAAAACACTCCAGAGACCTGTATTTACTGTGAATGTTTTTCAGACATGTAACACGCACCTGAACAATGCTATCTGTGCCCAAATTTGATTCTAAATGTCTTGGAAGCAGGAATTTTTTTCCTCTTAAGTGGACAATCTGTTGAAGATATGAGTACTAAAAAAACAATAATAATAGTAAGCTTGTTCACTAGCTCTGAAAGGGTTAAGCTATTACTATTTTTAAGTTAAAATAATGTAAGATACTAGGTAAAAAACTGAGTAGTCCAAAACATTAGTTTTCAGACCTTATTTTTAAAAATACAGGGAAGCCTTAACATAATTCCTTGCATTAGAAATTTTTCCCCTCTGCCTCAATAATCTCTTATGCTGCTCAGGAGTTTTACGTGCATAGTTTATAGAGTTAGTAGTCTGATAGGGTGCTGTGAATTCATAAGGTACTCCTATAATCTAGTACAAATCGGAGGCTGTTTGGGCTGCAGCGTGCAGAAATGTGCGGCGGGGTGCCAGGACAGGGCCAGGGGGCTGCGCTGGCCCTCCTGGGACACCGCTGGTGCTCTTCGGGAGTTGCTGGAACAGATAAAGCAGGTATGCATTAAAAGAATACTTGATGGTGTGAGGCCATTGTTCTTCTGCTCAAAATATTTTCGTCCCAGATGGACACAGAAGTACCTGACAGTATCGTAGCTGTAGAAACCCCAGGTTGCTTCTGGTTAGCTGTCCTCCTACAAGTATTTGGATGCCTCAGCTGTGGCCATGGGGCATATTTTTATATGTACGTTTATGAACGCGCATGTGTGTGTGTGAAGGGGTTTTTTCCTGTGTGTTTTTTTTTTTCTTTTTGAGAAGAACTCCTCCTGCAGTTGAGTGGTAGTGCTCAGGAGCTAATCAGTAATTGATTTATCATAGAAAATAATAACAAAGGGGAATTTTGTTTCCCCCCCCCCCCAGACAGGATTACTCAGCTAAGCTACTATCAGCTTCCTCAGCAAGCTATTTCAGTGTTTACCTGTCAGTGCATTTATAAGCTTTGCCCAAAACACCACCCTGCCTTAAACTTCCTTTCTGCAGTTTTGTGGCTATCAATCCTCGTGCGTTCCCTAGTGACACAAAGAACAGCACGTTCCGTTTCTTTTTGCTGCTGCCGCCTCTCTGATGTTCGAAGGCTAGTCTCATGTTCTCCCCCACTTTCTGCCACTGTTCCTTCTTTCCTTCCTAAGCAAGATGAACTTGATGGTATGATCATTGTCACTTCGTTTTCCTCTCTGCTCATCCAGCCTTTCCTGACTCCTTATACTCTCTGAGAAAGTCTTCCCCTGGCAGTTTCGCCCTCCGTTCGCGTGAGCTGTCTCATACGTACTTGGAGAACTTGCTGGGTGTTTCTTGTTCTGCTGATTTGCTTTCTCAGAGTAGCTAGCTCCCCGCTAAGCAGTGTTTGTAATGGTTTCTCACAGTGTTACTGAAGACAGCGCGTACTCTTGCAGTCGCACATGATGCAGTTGACTGATGGGGACTCTGAATTCCATTAGAAATTCAAGAAAATACAAGAAGATAAGTGCTGACATGAGATAAAGAATTCAGAGCATAACATGCACCTTGGCTGTTGCCCCTTAAGCTGTTGTCTGCTTCCCCCATATAGACATGTGCTAGATCCTTTACTGTGTTTTTTGTCTGGGGTTTTTACTGCACCAAATGTATGGCCAACCCCCTTTCCCCAAGACATCGGAGGCACCAGGGCCCAGCTGTCCTCTGTCCGCCCATGCTTGGGAGGGTGAGATGAGAGCCCTGCGGAGCCTGCTGCTCTGTCTCTCCCTGCTGTTCAGCTAATGGATGTCAGTTACCATATTTAGTTGTGCAGTATAAGTAGGTTTTCTGTCTCTCCAGTGGCTGACCTTAAAACTAGACTGACTTGTCAAATTAGAAACTTCCCTAGCATTAGAAGTGCAGGGATTCAATTGCCATGGCTGGAACCGTGTTGCTGGAAACAGAATCCCTCATTCCCTGCCTTCCAACTCTAATGAGGTTATTATGCTTGTTCTTCAGCTATTTTTTTTCCTTGGAGAGGGCATATTTCTTGACAGTTGCTCTTTCTGTCTCCAAGAGGATACGGAAAGTGAGAAAGACATTTTTGTGCCTTTTCCTAGGTGTTTAAGTAGCAGAGTAGAAAGGATTTGCTCAGCCTGATCATATTTTTCACCTCCCTCTGCAGCAAGCTGGCACTCAATTCTGAGCTCCCAGGCTTGGCTTCAAATACACTGAGATCTTAGCTGCTCTCCTAGTCTCAGTAACGTTTCTCTCCACCTGAAAGATTTAATAACTCCTTTACTTACACCACAAAAGCAGGTTGTCTTAGGGATCCAGGTAAGCAGCATTTAGATGTCCTTCTCCAGCATGCAGGTTTTTGCCTTTAGATTGCAGGTGGGCACTTCTGCCATCTCTGCAAAGCCCCTTCCATCTTTCAAGGGGCAAATTATCAGTCATTGCGGGAAGATGGCTGATACAGACATCTGTGCATCCTAATGGATGGCCCTCATCAAGGAGGACCCTTCCAGCAAATGGTTGATTTCGTGAATTCTGCATCTCGTTACCACTTGGGAAACTCAGAACCACCGGGAGAAAATCAAAGTTTGTGAGAGTTGTGATGGTTCCACATATGCAATTTCCATTGTCACTGCTCAGACCCTAGTTCCCGTCAGACTAATTGTGGTCTGCTTACTCACCCACAAACTTCTGTAAAGGCTTCATCATTCCTGGTGCTTACGGTACACAGTGTGCTAGGCTTTCCCTTTTCGGCATGCAAAGTTAATTGACCTGGGTTTATCAAATTGATAAGTAGTAATAATTCAGTGCCTGCAGGAGGAGGTTTAGAGCACTGACCATTATGTGGAGATTCTTTGTGGGCAGGCAGGAAAAATGGAGAGATGCCTTGTTTCGTTTACGTGTTATGTGCCTTTATTCAGTTCAGTTCTATTTTTGATGGTGCTTTTAAAATACTTGTGTCAGTGTATCCTCCTCCAGATGTTTCTCTAAAGACTCTCCCATACTGAGATCAACACAGTAGCAGCACTGCTACTTAATAAACTGGCAGGAATATTCATATGTTACATACCTTGTATATAAAGAGTGAGAAACCAATAACTGCTTCTCTTTTCTGGTCTACTTTGTTGATGCTAAGAGGTCTCATGGCAACAAATGTGCTTTTGAAAGTTTGGTCCTCAGTGTCCATGAATTAGCTCTCGAGCCGATGTGGAGTAGGAATTACGAAAGTCTATAAGAGCTGGATACAATGGAAAGTAAAAAGGCACTTCAGAAATGAAGAAGAAAGAGCAGTTAATTTATGTTTATATTTATAAGCATGTATAAATACAGGGTTGCAAACAGTGGGTTCTACATGCTGCTGCTGCTCTTTGTGATTCACCTCATGGCTATTGATAGTCTATGAACAGTCAAACATAAATATAAATATGGTACAGGAAAGAGTTAATGAAATCTGTGCTCTAGGATAGTGGTCTCCTACTCTTATTTTGCCATGTCAGAATTGATAATGTTTGTTACAGTCATCGCTCTCTTCTGATTAGTTGATACAGGCTTCTTTTGAGCATTTTATATCTCAAGTGTCAGGCCTTCTTTTTGCAGTTACCAAAAAGGCAGTTTTAGAAGATTCAAGAGAGGCAAAATTTTTGTTTGTGGCTCTAAAATGCTCAGTTGTTTCATTATTTAGAGGAAGTTGCGACTGGGACATTCATTTGGTATACAGACTAGTGTAGCAACTGAACTTGAGATGATATGTTGAAATGGAAGTGGAAGATATCTTTGAAACTGTTTTAACTCTAGTAGTGTATGCAGCAGTTCTGTGTAGCAGGAGCTACGTTGAACTCCCTTGATTTAAAAAAGAAAAAAAAAAAAGTACCTGCATGTGAGGATTCAGAAATGATAGCAATACTCTTACTTTGTGGTGCACCCTGTGAGGGAAAGTGAGCACGACAGAAGAGCTATTTGTCTCACAACCAGTGGGGAAAAAATAAATAACACAGATCTGATGGAAGAGAGCTTAACTGAAGATGGGCTGTCTAGCAGAGGTGTGAGGAAGGTGACAAGCACCAGGTATCTGCGAATAACAGTGCTCAGGGGCTCACCCCTCTCTATGCTAGCACTGCAAGATGTGAAAACATTTGAAATAATTGTAAGTGAAGTTAATTTGGAAGGGCTGTGGCTGCTAGTCAAGTAATATTTCTGTGTAAGGGAGATAAATTTGCAGGTTTATTTCCTGCACAGTTCATGTGGTCTTGGAGGTATTGTAAGAAGTCATCTTTCATTAGCGATAGTCACACTTTATGCTTGCAGCAGATAGCTTGTAGATGCTTAGGTGTAACACAGAGCCTCACACTGAAAGACAGGAGAGTGAGACTGACTCCTAAATGCAGCCCCTCCTGATTAGGGCAGGTATCAAAGAATGCTATCTTCTGATGGAAGTGATGGGGAATGGGCTGCAGCATCACGGGGTAGTGTATGGGGCATGCAGTACCGTGGTATGGCACTAGGATTGGTATGGATTGAATGGACTTTTGAAAATTGAACAGACTTTCAAAAATACTCTTTCTACTGGAATAGGCCATATGGAAGCCTGATACAGGAACACTGATACAGAAGATGTGTTCCACATCCATAAAGGTGTAGCATCTTCACTGACATAGCAAAAGGACAGAGAGGAGGCAGATGGCCTGCAAATAGAGTGTTCACTTACCACTGTTTGTTAGGTTAATGCCAAAAGAAACAAACTGGATCATGGCATGTTTGATGCTAGTAGATTTGCTAATCTGGTGAGATTAAACAGATTTATTGTAGGATCCCAAAGGGTAGGATCCCAAAGACAAGTTGAGCTAAAAATGAGTGCTTGGGAGACAGCACCGTGGGGGAGGCTCTTGCATTTCCCCTGAGAAAAAGCGCAGCTGGCGATCCATCTCAAGTGCCTCTGCGCAAACATGGGCAGCCTGGGAAACAAACGGGAGAAATTAGAAATCTGGGAGTGATCCGGATCTCAGAGAGACCTGATGGGATAGCTCATGTTACTGGGTGGTGCACTGGATGGCTGGAAGCCCTTTAGGAAGAACAGGCTGGGGAGGTGAGGAGGAGTGGTTGTGCTTTACGCAAAGGAGCAGCTCAAATGATTGGAGCTCTGCCTTGGAACAGGTAACGAGCCAGCCAGGACCATGGGAAAGGGTCATTGAGAAGACTGAGAAGGGTCACCAAGTGATGGTGTCTGCTATGGACCACCTGAGCAAGAAGAGGTGGGAGCCTCATGGCTGTAGGCCCTTGTGTCATGGGGAATATTAACAAGCCCAACATCTCCAGGAAGGGCAACATGGCAGGCTTTGCAGAAAAGGACCTTTGAGTCATGGTGAACAAGCTGAACATGACCCATCAGTGTGCCCTTGGAGCAAAGAGGGTGAACTGCACCCTGGGCCCTCTTAGCAGGAGTGTAGCCAGGAGGTCAAGGAAACTTTATTCTCTCATATTTGGCACTTTTGAAATGACGTCTTGAGAACCACGTCTGGTTTTGGGCTCCCCAGTGCAAGAAAGACATTGATATACTGGAGCAAGTCCAGCAAAGAATTACTGAGCTGGTATGGGGGCTCAGGAGCACATGATGTGCTAGGAGAGCCTAGGGAGCTGGATTTCTTCAGATTTAGGAAGAGAAGGCTAATGCTAAGGTGTGGGGGACACGTTGCTGCTACCTAATGGAGGAGGGTGCAGAGAAGATGATGGCAGGCTCTTCTGGCAGATTCACAGTGACAGGGTGAGAGCCAACAGACACAAGCTGCAACATGGGAAATTCTGATAACATACAAGATAAACCTTTTTCACCGTGAGGCTGGTGAAGCACTGTACTAGGGCCCCGGAGAGATTGTGGGATGTCCATCCTTGGAAATACTCAAAGCTTGACTGGACAAGTTGACTGATCCAACTTCCAAGTTGGTTTTAACATCCAAGTTGGCCCTGCTTTGAGTGAGCGTTTGGAATCTGATGACCTCCAGAAGTCCCTTGCAGCTTAAATTATTCTATGATTCATAAACTCTTGACATGCTCAACATTGTGGCAGGGTGTGTGTGTGAACACAGATTGTATATGATGAAACAAATTCACTACCCATTTGTTTACTTTCTTTTGTTACTTAATCCACTGCATTTGATTGCTCTCCAATTTTTCTTTTATCTTTGAGACATACGGTTGGAATGGAGCTCTGTATTTGTTGAAGCCAGTCCCTGCTGCTGCAACACGCATTCAGCCATGTCCTGGAATCCCATTAATAAATCTATTGATGTGGTGATTAGCCATATTTGAAAATTGCGTTTTGTTTATTTAAATATGGGCTGTAATACTTGCATACAGTCATAGTATCTGCCATCTTAGTCATCCAGTTTCCCAATAGCTGTCATGGTAGATAAAGAAGTTTAGCAGAGATTAGATGTAGAGATAGAGGAAACTGTGTTGAATTTCATTGTTGATAATTGAAATTGAGGTTCAGATTATCTGTTAGGAACAGCTTTTCAACTCGGAGAGTAGAGCAGCACTGGGGCTCAGTGAGGTTGTCTCTTCTCCATCCTTGGAGATTCACAAGGCTCAGCTAGGCAACACCGCAGCACACCTAACCTAGTGTTGGTCATGGTCCTGCTACAAGCAGGAGGTTGGACTGGAGACCTTCCAAGGCTGCTTTCCACCCACACTTCTGCGATTCTATGGAATCTTTTCATAAACAGTTGAAAGGAGGAAAATGATTTCCTTTTTTTCTCCTTTCCTTACCTATTTTGTTGCCAGAATAGTAGCAGGCTCCATGAAGACACTGTTATACCTGGGTTTTTTGTCACTTGCTTTTCCGTTCTTTGCAGGGGTACTGGTTAGAAGACATCTGAAAACACTTTCCATAAGTAAATAGTACAAGAATATTTTAGCAAGCTGACACTTGTTTAGATTGGAGGAGATATGAGCAAACTTGTGGCAACATTTGTTCTGATTTTAAGCCTGGTCTGTAGCACTGGAAATCAGGCTGCAGTATCTCGTGTTTGGCAAGCAAAGCGTGTTCGGGATGTTCAGTGGCTGGTGGGAAGAGCCATGCTGCCTCTGGAGCCGTGGGCATCTTAACTTGTTCTTTCAGAGAGCAATTATCCCAGCTGTGTGGTCATGGCTACTTGTGTCATCAGTAATTAATGAAAGGCCATAAAAACAAAAACAGTTGTTTCCTCTTAAATTCCCAAAGGACATTCAGAGAGTTAAAGAACTGTAAAGTCCAACTGTAAGCATATAGAGTTTTTACTTAGTCTGTGCTGGCTAAGAAATTAATGATACATTTTTCTCTGATTTTTGTGCTGAAAGTTAATAGAAGAAGGGAAAAAGCAATTTCTAGGAAGTGCATGTCACTCTCATTACTTTGCTAAAGCTTCCTGCAGATAATGACCCTTTAAAAGCTTCTGATGCAGTGTTTTCCTTGTTTCTTTCATAAATGGAATGGGTTTCTCAAAGTAAAAAAATTGATGTTTTGCACAAGTAGATATTTGCAGTACTTTTGAGTCATTTAGGTACGGTCTCTTTAAATCATGCCAAAATGGCAACAAACTTGGATTTTAAGGAAACTTAAGAATTCTGAAGAAGGAATTACGAAGCAGATCTACTGAACAGGTGATGCCGCCTCTTGCAGTAAAAGGATGAGCAAAGAACTGGAAGAAAGAAGGCTTTTAAGAGTATACATTTCTCCTTCTTGCCTACCAGCGCCTAAGTTCAGATTTCTCTTTCCCGTGCAACTTCAAACTCGCATGTGAACAGCAGCACTGAAATTGCTTCTGTACTCTTTACTTTCTGTAACGCATCTGACATAGTGCAAGAGAGAGTCCTGCATTAATTTTATTGATCAGTGTTCTGATCGAGCTGTTCAAGAATGCTGGCTCAAAAAAAAAAAAAACCCAAAACAAAAAGCCCACGCGCGAAAGATAGGCATGTCAAATGCATCTCCAGAGCCCCTGGGTCTGTTTGGGAGCAGCTGTCCTTCTGCACTGCCTTTCACAACCAGCTCAACGGCGCTGCCACCCTGAAGGGAGTCCGTAAAGTGTGTGCTTTGGTTGCAAGCCAGCCCGTCAATGCCTAATGGAATTATGTGCAGTGTGGATATACTCAGAGACCGCAGTGGATGAATTACATATGTGGATCCCTGTTAATTCAGTAAGACCAACACTAATATTGTTCTATATAATTTATTTCATGAAATTCACTTATTCATAGGTGAGGCACCAAATTAGCAAAACAAAAGTGGCTGGTAATATTATTAATAACGATCGCTGCAGTCTGAAAGATAAATCCCTGTCTGCTGCAATGCCACTGCTGAATTTATAGTATTTTGAATGGGGCTTTCCAATACTTGGAATTTTAAACACCGGCCTCTGAAATATGATTTGATGCAACTCAATGAAAACGCTTAATAGCTTTTAAGACTCAGTCATTTGGAATAGGAAGCTGTATTTCCTTAGGTTGGTGGACCAGTGTGTCACTTCTCTCCAGGATGTGGCGGTGTGATGGCTTCACAATGCAAGGAGAGTTCGAAGTTTTAAATAAAGTGTCATTAACTTCTGTACTGCCATCATCCTTTTTCAAAGCTTTAATTCATATGCCAGCTTTATCACCAGTAATAGTGGGAAAATGCTTGGCTGAAGGAAATTTGAATCTGAGATTATGAGTGGTGCTGTTGGGTGATTTCAGCACTTTGCAAATCGTGTTGTCAGCTTTTTTCCTCCCCCCCTCCACCTTTTTTTTTTTTTTTTTAAATGGTCTAAGCACTGTGAATGTAGGCAGCTGCTGTTGTGCTGGTGGGCTTGCTCTCCTAGTTTACAGTTAATCTTGTGCTTTTCCACCTTTATCTCACCTTTAAGTATCTGAAGTTACGTTATAGTAAGAGCTGAATTGCATGTTTTGTATGTACAGCATAGTTCCTAATTTGCACAATAAATGTACCTTGGAGGCTTCGGGCTAGTTAAAAACAAACAGTTTGTTCATTCCATAACCATAGTTAAAAAGGAGACCTAGACATAACTTGCATGTGAAATGGCAAGCAGAGGTTTCCAAATAGCCTTGTTAATAAAAACTTTGTGTATGCAGTCAACAGAACTGCAGTATGCTTTTTCAAACTTGGAAGCGGTACATCTTAAGGACATTTTAGAAGAGGTAACCATAAAAGGACAAACTGAGATTGAACGATTACTTCACTTTAGAAAAATTAACAAAAGTCATATCTGAATATGACAACGGGCCTTTTTTTTTTTCCTTTTTTTTAAAGGCAAATTTTGAGAGCTTAAGGGGAACTAGCTGGCAAAATCAGCTCAGAAGTGATTGAAGCCTGTAGTTTTCTTACTGAAAATTAAAAAAAAAAAAAAAAAAAAAAAAAGGAGGAGGAAGGAGGTGGAAAGCAGAGGAGATGCTCCAGACCTGAGCAGATGAGTAACCTCAAAAAGGATATGGCAAGTAAGCAAAGAGAAGACCACAAGAAATGTGAGGAAAAGACAGATCAGCAAAGGCAGCTATTTTTGGAGAGGAACAAATACGGATGAAGAGTTGCCAAATATCAGCCTGTTTGGAGACCTTGTGAAATAAAACATATAGAAAAAAAATTTTCAGCTGTGTAATTTAAAAAGGAAGTTGAGATTATGAATGGCATGGTGTTCTCAAGAAGCTCAAGCCCAAGTGTGTGCTTCTCCTTGGTTTTCAGTAAGATATTGCTGATTATGGAACCAAATGCTACGGAAGCTACTAGAAGACGGTATGAAGCAAAATTCGTTAAAAAACATAGTAAGAATCAATAGCAGTATCATTTTCTTGATAGTGGAGATATTTAGTCTGTCAAGGCAAAGGTCAAATCTAGTAGTGGGAAATATTGGAGAGTAAACATTTTACTGCTATTAAGGGGGTAAAAATGATCCAAGAGATAAATTTTGAGGTAAGAGAGGAATGGGACGGAGATGGATTGGAAACCTTTTAAGCTAAAGGATCATGTTAGCATACAAACAAGTGGGTATAATTGACTACAAATAATTTTAGAAACCACAGTCTGATTTCCAACTGATGTTTCTTTTGACCATCAATTTGAAACAGTTTTTCAGTAAGAGACGCGGGGGCCCAAACGCAAACCTCTTTTAATACGGTACGTGATCAGTGTACAGGAGAGGCTGTGTAACGCAGCCCTTGCAAGGGTGAGGGCCAGGACTGTGCTTCGGAAAGGCCCTTCCAAGGCCGTGTCCTCGTTCACGTTGGCGGTCCCGTGCCACGTTCTCTCCGACAAGCTCCAGTGCTCGGTTGTTACTGCTAAGAATTTCGGTTTCACATTGCTCTTTGATAGTGATGACAGACAGGAGCCCATTCGATACCCTATTGGTGTAACTAATTCCAGCTAAGCAAATGAAGAACCCCCTCTCCCCCCCCCCCAACCTCCTTTGATAAGCATTTATTCCTGAAGAACATAACTGGAGTTGGCAGGCACCTAGCTTCAAGTCAGTCTTTAAAACATAAAACAAAAATCAAAGGTTGGTGATAGGCAGGGGATTATTCCTGCATGGGTAGTTCTTAAGCAAGATCCACTTGCCTGTACGTAGGTGTGTGTAAATTCACTGTTAATAGAGCTGAATGATTAATAAAATTCACTTGAGGCTGGCATAATTGGGCAGGCGCTTTTGTCTCATCTTGCCACTCTTTCTAGACTGTTACGCTTTAGCGGTGCGCTGACTTGCAGCAGGTAAGGAAGGCTCTCCTTGTTTCAAGCTTCATATTTTACCACGTACAGATTTGTGTTCCAGCCCTAGTGTACGTCCTTTGTAAAATACCCTGAGATGGCAGATCCACAAGGTGGAAACAATGCCGCCTTTATCGCACATGTAAAACCTGAGATGTGCTGTTAGCTCGCACTGAGGTAGCTTCTCATCCTATTTGCAGGTATGGATTTTAGTTTAGCAAACCAAGTGTGAAGCCATGGACCTTGAGACTCGGTCAACAGAGTGGGGATGACTAGGTGAAGGAGACTCAGACATAGCACTCTAAAAGGCGCATCAGTTTTCTATTATAAATATATCCTGGCTAGTCCCTACAGAGAGCTTAAAAGCAAATTGAAACCTGTGGGTTTGACATCGGTATGCATGGTGAGCATTCCCTAAGCTTGTAGCATGTTGTAGCTTTGTCTAGCATTGAAGATGAATGAGAACGATGCAGGCAAACACACCATACAGCATATCTCTGCAAGTAGCATATTGGTTTAGGCTCTAAGTGTAGACAACTCCCAAGACACCAGCAACCTTTTATGAAGATACAGGAATAAACATTTTTCCAGGCTGCAAAAGTCAGTCTGTGAGCTGATATTGGTAGTTTCTGGGTTCCCCTGACAGAATTGCCCTAGTTGCCTGTATCTGACAGGGAGCAAACAGTGGAGCAGCTGCTCACAGTTCCAGGCTGCCCTCTGTTACTGTGTGAACCTCGCAGAAAATTGGGGCTTAATGGTGACATGCGTATGAGGAGAAATCCAGTAGATCATGCTGGAGGTCCAGGTTGAGGAGCAGCCCAGAAGTATAGACAAGTAGTTTGTGGCTGAAATATAAAGAACATATTTGAGTTAATACACGTGGAAAAAAATATTAGGGAGCTCCCAGCATGTCCTCCTAAACCAGCAAGAATTATGCTTTTGTTGCTTTGGACTAGGGAAGTTTGATTCTGGGTTGTAGGCAATGTTTCTGGCTCTCTGAGGATAAAAAATACTGTTTCAAATACCTTCTCTTTAGTGGAAAATGTGTGCTGCCTTTCCAAGATACCTACTTTAATGGGGACATTAACTGTTTTTCCCTTTTGCCGGTGATACAAAGGCTGTTAGAGGTGCTGGAAAAAAAAAAGATAATTTCTCATGCTGGAGAAATGCCTCTTTTAGATAGATTCGGTCCCTTCACAGCGCCACGTGCTACAGTACAGCCTGCAGAGTAAACGACTGGTGCTGGGCTTGCCCAGCCACCTCAGCCTGTAAAGCATCCACCAGGATGCTCCTCTAGCACTGGGCGCTTGCAAATGTATTTTCAGCGTATAGCTTCTGTCTGTATACGAGCCCTAGGCTGACTGTGAAAATTCAAATTCACCATCCGTGGTCCCAGTGCTTCTGGGCTCGGTCCAGGCACTGTCTTTGGATTTCCTCCGCTGTTCACGTGGTGTACAATTTTCCCGTCAGGTTTCCTTTCAGACAGGTCTGGATCTACTTGGTGGCTGTAGTAACTTTTTATAGCATGGCAAACAGGAACTTCTCTAATGTGGACCAGAGCTTTTTACATTTCTTAAAGCTCGATGCATAAACAGGTGAATATCAAATAGGGGGAAGTGCAGGTAAAGGCCACAAAAAATTAAAATCTGGAAACATGCCTGGCAGCTGGAGATTTAAAGAGCTTAGTCTGCAAACAGTCCGAGGCTGACCTGACCGTCTATACAGACAAAATGTATTAAAATAGAAAGGGCTTTTCATTTTATCAGGTAAATTTGTAACACAGCGAGGAGTGGACACTAGGAAAATTAAATCAAGAACCATGAAGATGATTTAATTTGATGCCTTTGTAAAAATCTGCCCTCACTGAACCGGAAAGTACTGGGTGAAGGAGGGGACTGGGACACTCCTGGGATGAGACATCTGCCCTGCTCCATGCCGGCAGCAGGGCGGGATGCAGGGGCTGTGAAACTGCAAACCCCCAGCAGGTGAGTCACGATGGCTCTCTTCCTCTACTGCAGGGCTCAGACACCAAATATCCACACTGGATAGGGTCATAAGACATTTTCCATGTGTGTAGAGTGCCAGTTGGGGACAGCTCGGGGTAGTTCATGGGCAGGTGGCTCCTGGAGCATCCCTTACTCCGCTGTGGGCTGAGCCAAAGTCAGCATCTGGCCGGCGCTGAGCAGCACAGCCTCAGCGGCTCTCTTTGGTTCATGTCATTTTGCTGTGGAGGATCTGAGTTGCTCAGCAGCCCTTTGCCAGCACAGTCCTGCTGCCCGTCACGCGTGGTAGCCCTGGCATGGAAACTACTTGAACGGCGTTTGAGCTGTGTGTGATGCTGCACCTGCGGTCAGCCACTTCTAAAACACATTGTTAGGGGAAAAACAAGTTGCTCAGCATCTCCCAGAAACCTAGAGGATCTGTGCATTGAGGATTCTCAAGGAACCTGGCTTGGAGAAAGTCATTTAACGGGGAGATATTCCTATTTCTTGGGGAATTTCAAGCGAGTCTGAGCAAAATCCCATAACTTATCTTGGTCTTACTACACTTGGGAGTGTTTTGGTTGGGCGCCTAGCTACCTGCCGAAGCTTTCCGCACTCGGGCAAGCGCTTAAATGTGGAAATGATCTTCCTTCTTTGTCTGCAGAGTCTGTACTGGGAACACTGAATGATAAAACAGTTTATACAAATAGGAAAAAATCACTGGTGTAATGGAAATGCCAGAGTGCACTCGTTATCATTAAGTAGGAAGTTTTCCTCCTCACCAGGCAGATGAGGCAGAAATTCGGTTCATTACTAGGAGGAGGACAGAACAATGTACAGTATCATTAAAATGAAATGCAGTTCCCTCTGCAAAGGCCTTCTTGAGAGCCGAGGAATGTTTGCTTTAGTAAAGGATATTCTAAAGAGGTTGCTTACTCTAACTCCCAGTTCTATTAAAATCATTGTGCTATGCTCTCTGTTTACAAAATAAGGCTTATACTCACTTTTAATTCTTAAAACCAGAGGAAAAACCTGAGCTTGGCAAAGCCTTTTGAACTGCTGAATCAAGAACTAGCTGCTTGCAAAGAGGGATTAAAACCTTTTAATCCTTTTTGTGTAAAATAATATGGTGTTTAATGTGGTAGACATGCTGGCAAAATTAATTTTCATGTTTTTTCAAGCACAAGATTCTGTCCTTGTTTCCTTATTCTGCATGTCTTACGAGTTCTTTACACTATGCAGTACACTTTAATAACTTTGAAGTTTTGAAGAAATTTGCAAATAAAATGCAGATTTGGAAGGAAAAAAGAAGTTACTAGGAGCAGACGCAGCTGGTGCAAACTGCCTCAGGCAGTGTTGTAATGACTGATTTCAGAGCCCAGTAGCTGCCATTATTAATCTCTTGTGCGCTATGTGTGTTCTGTACAAAAGAGGGTCTGAATTCAGGTACCGAATTTTGTATATGATTAAGTGAATGCTGTATATGTATGCATTTGAAATCCCTTAAGTGAACGTTGTGTAAATGGTGATAATTGGGAGGCAGTCTCTTCGCAGTCCTTTCTCAAGCTAAATAAGGTCCAAGGCCAAAGACCTAAATGCTTAATTGTATTAAACATAGAGGCTGAAAAAATTATTAACTCAAAGTGTGTATTACCAAGTTAATTGGAAGTGCCTTTAAGCTATTACTAGGTGGAAATTTGACTTCAGGTTTCAATTTTAAATTAAAGTAAAACAGCAAACCAGACAGGCTGCTGGAAGGCGGGCAGCTAGAACAGTGCTTCCCTGCTCCGCCTTGTTTTTCTGCTCTGTATAATACTTAATATAAATGCTGGTGGGTTAGAATTCAAAGCTATAGCCTTATATAGGGATCTGGCTTTTTCCTAAGATATGTGGCAAACTGAACGCAGAGATCTTGGATGTTCTGGGAGAATGTCAGAGGGGAGAGAGGAGGGGGCCACGAAGTGTCCTCAGGTTCTGGGTGGTTGGAAATCTGGGGTTCGGGTGGGCTGTTATTCTGTTTTGTTTTCAATCAGTATTCTCCTTGAGTTGCATGCAGCGCTGCGTTGTGCTTCTTGGCGTATTTTTCTTTTTCTAGTTATGCGTTATAGCTGTTCAATTTCAGTTATTGGAAGCAATCGTCAGGATGGTGTCAGAGTGGAGAGTGGTTCTTTTTCCCTTTCCTGGGACACAGAAAATAAAATAAAAAAATCCATGGGCAAGAGTCAGTCATAGTGCAGGGATTAATCAGAGTTAGGGATTTTCTTACTAAGACGTAAATGTGCAGCTCACACTGGTAACCAGCCAGACAGAACCGAGTTTCACTTTGAGAAAGACATTGCAATTATAGCAGCCTTGAAAAATAATGGAGAAAATTTGCCACCCTGTGTGCAAAATCTGTAGGCACCCTGCGGATGTGATATGAAGAGAAACCACCTCCCCGCTGCCTGAAGGTCTAAGTTGCCTGCCTAAACCTCTCTCCGTGAATAAATAAGCACCCAAATGGTATCGCTGAGTAACTTGTGCAACATCCTTGTTTGCTGGTTGACTGAAATGGTTCTGTTTCAGCATCATATCAGTTGATTTTAGACATTTAACCTCTTTCAGCAATTTCCACGATTCATAAAGAGACAGCATAAGACATTTACCGAAGTGCAACATCATAATGGCAGGCTGTTGCTATAGTTTATTAATATTCAGTAATCATGGCCTTAACACTTGAGTAAACTAACTGATTTTAGTCAGTATTTCTGTGGAATAAGCTGGTTTCTGCAAACATCAGCATTTAACGCAGGGTACCCACTTGATGCTGGTGCAGGGTTAGTTAACATATAACCGGGTCAGGCAGCTGACAAGAGGAAGATTTCTACCAACAGGATAGACGAGGTGTTGACACGTTGTTTTAAGATGGAATTTCAGAAGCAGTCACTTCTCATTTTCTCATTTAAAGACCATTTAATGTTTTGTATCCAATTCGATAAGTATAACTAATGTGTTAACAAAAGGGAAAGAGAGCTTGAAAACGCCAGCCTGGGTATGACGATTCCCACCTGTGTGTCCCAGAGGCGCCTCAGCCCCGTACAAGGGCTTGCCTTCAGACCGATGGGCTTATCGTGAGGCAAGAGCCTATAGAAACTGCGAGCAGCACCAGTTTGCTGAGAGGCTGGAGAGGCAGGAATCGAAGATTATCAGAGGTTGTGAGCTTAAAGCATTATAAAATTACACATTTGACCTAGCATACACCCTTGCATTCTCCTAAATTAAAGTTATTACAAATAAAGCACAGTGGTCTTGCCTGTTGAAATAAATACCTTGTATCTTAGTTCATTGAATTTCTCGCTAGTGTTTAGGGAAAATCACATCCTCTGCTAGATGACGGCTTTTGTGTTTTTGTTAACTTTTGACATAAAAATTATATTTACGAAGGTCATTGAACCCATTAAAAGATTGAGTACTTAAAGATTTGCATATTAATCATTCCGTTTAATTAGTTTCATTTTATAGGAGCTCATAAGGTATCTATGACTAACTCTATGGAAGACAAGAAGTGAAGGTGAGGAAAAATGCAGCTTGTTTTGTGATAATCTTTGTAGATTTGATTATCACGGACAAACACACTTCAAGCTGGAAAACTCTACCACTGAAATTGGATTGAAATAGCAGAATCATTTGTACTAGCTGTTGGGCATCTCTTAAGTGTTAAAATCTAATAACAATAAGATGTAAAAACATGAGAGTAGGATGTACAGCTAGCATCAGGTAACATCTTGTATTTCAGAACAAATCTGAGAAACGTGTTGGATTTGGAATGTCGTTTTCTGTGATTGGGATGCAGATAGATTAAAAAAGGAGGCAGGGTGGAAGGGTTATGATCCATTGGATTAAAAAAAAACCCTGGTGTGTATCTGTGTGCGTGCAACACCCAAGTGTATATACTTGGGTATATACATTTATTTAGCGAATACTTTGCGCTAAGCAAACAAGGAGGACAAAAGCTATCATCTTAGCAAAATAAACTTAAAGCAAAATGTGAGGAAATAAAGAATTAGCGTTGCAGTCACCAAGAGTTACTGATGCCAGTATCATGAAAGAAATGATATTACAAGGAACAACTGGCTCTTCATACTTGCAAATTACACAGGAATCAAAACTACAACTTCTGAAAAATTGTATTTTGTCAAACAGTATTTCTAATAATCACAAAGGTGCAGGAATCATGTTTAAAAATGATGATTACATTGAAAGAAAAACATAAGGGCATTCGACCAGCCGTAGCTGGAGAGCCTGATACCGTGCCTCCTGCCCTGTAGCAGATGCTTAGGAGAAAAATTGTAGAGGAAGTTTCACCAGGGCATCCATCCTTCCAGCAGGCATCCATCCAGGCACAGGTGCCAGTCGGTCAAGGTCAGAAGGGAAATAGAGAAATGGGAATACCTTACTATATACACAAGAATGGGCAACCTCCATCTTGTAGACTGTTCTAAATCAGTCATAAGCATGAGAAAGTCGGTGCCATTCTTGGTTTCTTCCCAGCGTTGCAACAGCTGAGCCACATCATCGTTTTTAGCGTATTAATCCTGACAGCAGCCGTGTGAGAACAGCAAGCAAGTTTTACAGCAGAAGCTGAGGCACGGTTGTGCCTTGGCATAGGTGACAGAGAAGGTTAAAAGGCAGGGATTTAAACCTGAGTTTCCCAGTTGTCAGGCTGAAGAACTATTTCCGTGATGATCTTTTCCCACTTATGTCTTTAAATTCATTCAGCCCAGGCACCTAAATAAGGTTACCCATGTATACCTATTGTACATGTTTATCTAGTTCATCTCAAATCACCACTTCAATTTTTTTTTTCCTTCAGAGGAGGCTTGTTTCAATCTTAATTGAGGCAAGTCATAAAAGCTTTCAGATAAAAACGCAAGCTCCCCACTCCTATGAAGTTTTTCTGATTTTGGGCTGCCTTTCTATTCTGTTTAGAAGAGTGGGTACCTGTAGCATGAGGATGGAGTTATTTTTCTTTAAAATGTCTAGCAGCAGGTGAGTGTTCATAGAACACTTAATTGCAGAGATGTGTTTAATAATTCATTTTTCTCAAACCTCTGTGTGACTGTTTCAGAAAACAGTATCCACAAGAACAGGAGCAGCACTATGATTGTCAGTTTCTGAATTCAAATTTTTGGATGAAATATATTTGATCTATTTAAAAAAAAAAAAAGGGAAGAAAAGAAAGAAAAGAAAAAGCATCAGGATTCAATTTAATGTTCCTGTTTATTTAAAGGAACCATCTAAGGACGTGTCTGTGAAATAAAGCAGGTTAATATTTGTTTGGATATAAGAAAGCTCACAAGCGTACTTATGTTAGTACATGCTACGTTTAAGACATATGAAAATTGTTAGCTATTACAAAATTACTAAGAAGCATCTTTTATGTGACCAGTCTGTGGAGCAAAATACAAGGATCTGAGCTAAATATACCTGACCCAGCATTGCTTTTCAAGGTGATGGCTGATGATCAAGCCAGGTAGTGCAGGTCATATGTTACTGTCAAAGGCCACAGCTCCCATAACGGAGACCGGGCCAAGCTGGAGGGAGGGAAGGAGGCTGCTCCCCTGTGCCTCTGCCTCAAGGGATAGCTTGCAAGGGAAACTTTTCCCCTGAGGAGGGTCGTAGGTGCAGGTCTTTGGTTCGTGAAGAAGCTGTGCAATCTACAAACAATGGCATCTTATGTTGAAATGACTTGTAAAGAAAGAAAAACCTGAAAAAGGGAACTGAAATGTTACCATTCATGGTAGTGCATATTTGAAAATGGCTGCTGAGGTGGCTTGCTCATTTATAGCAGTTGTTTTGCAACAAGCAAATTGTCTAGAATAGCACAGAACAGCAGTGATTTTATATTTAAAATATGAGTAAGAGAGATGAGTCTTCATCATTGGCTGTCTCTTACTCCAAGTTGCCCAGCAGGAAGGCTGTGTAGGTAGCACTCCGCTACACCAGGGTTTCTGCCTTTGAGGCTTCGGGAACCCCTCTCACATCCTTTACATTTTCTTTTGTCTAGCAGGGAGAGTCTTGCTGTCTAGTGTACACCTAACTTGTCTGCCTGTATTCATCTCTCCGGCTTCTGTATTCTCGTTCTTGTGGAGCTCTTCAAATGTAATTTGAAAGAGTGTTTCTTTTGAAGGTTTTATACACCCTAGCCCAGCCTCAGGACATCGCATGAGCCTGCTGGGTTCTTCCCGTGTACTGGAGTAGACTCTTTGTGCCTAAACCTCTGCTAGCCTCTCTTCCACAGTGTAAGACCTTCCATGTGGTTCACTTCTTAGGATTATCCAGAAACCAGTGCTTGCTCAGCAAGTGACTTTTTCAACACTATCAACTATGAACTGAAAAGTCTTTTCCTTCTGAAATGTAGAAGGAAAAAAAAAGAAGTTTTTCAGTGGAGGCCGTGTCTGAGCAAGTTGTTATCTTTCAGCCCCCAGCCAAAGAATAGGGAGATTGTTTCTCTCACTTGTCAGAAAATCCTCTATTTTTCCACAGTCTTCCTGCTCAGAAAACATGAACAGTGTTGTTCCCATAAGCTCTCTATAATAATTTAGTCCTGAGCAAAGACCAAGCATAGACTATTTCAACTAAGGTGAAGGTTCTCCCATTCTCCTGCCTGAAGATTATGAGTAAATAGAAATGACAATAGCAGTCACTTGAACTCCCACTTGCAGTGTAGTAGAAAGCTTGCTACTTGCTTGTACAGTGAGAAGCAGGGAATGCTTCAGAGGACCGAGGACTTGAACATGCTGCAGGGACCCCACCCTTCGAGGAGAAAGGCCAGTGCCGATCTGGAGTTGTTACTCCATGCCATGGAGAAAGCAAAGGCGGGCTGTGACGGGCAGCCAGCTGTCCGACACCTCTCCAGCTGTCACCCAAGACTTGCTCAGCAGGTTCTCTCTCAAGGGGATATTTCATAGATTTGTCTTTGGTATACAATCAGGCTTTTTGTTGAAAGGCTGGGTGGGGAGACACCTTCAGCTATTCATTGTCCTTAGGTCATCAGGGAAAGGGCAGGTTTTCACTTTAAAAGCCACTTCAAATCCTTGTATTTGTAGTTTGTTCAAACAACAGGTAGAGTATACTTCAAACTTGGCATAACCATAATCTTCTGCAGAGATTCTGGTCACAGTGAACTTCAGGAGAGAAGGATAAAAGGAAAATGGCTACGTTACTGTTTAAATATAATATGTTAAGTATTCTCAGTCCATCTTTCTTTTCCTGTGGCTGTGTTTCCAGGACTACCTTAAGAGTGCACACATTCAAAACAGATTGAAAAAGACTGCTTGGACCATTACCTGGTCTTATCTCTGGTTACTAGGGTGGTAACTGCTCCTTCAGAGGTGGCTGTAATGACATGTCCTACAGCAGCCTTCTGTGGTAACAGAATTACAGAGCATTGTTGGAGAGGAGCTGTGGAGGGCATCTAGTCCACCTAACATGCGTTTGCCACAGATGCTAAGAATCCCATCAATAGTCTGTGACGTTTTTGCTAGCTGTTACTCAGATAAGTTTTGAGAATTGCTATAACAGTTACCAGTAGGTATGAAAACATGTATGCCCATGTCCCACTCTGTTGTCCAGGGGCCAGGATTTTAGAATTGCTTAATTAGTGGTTTCCTTCCTTTTAAAACTTTAGGGCGCACAAGTATTTTAAATTGGTTTGAAGAAATCCCCTTTCCTAAACTGTCTGAGAATGTGGTTTATATACAGATATACCTCTGTGACCATTCCCTGTGGATTTAGATGGCTTTCAGAAATCAGTGTTGCTCAGTTAAATGTGCAAGGGGGAAAAATTCATTACAACAATGTAAATTCCAGCTGAACAAGGCAGCAGGTTTTTTTAGGTTTTACTCCCTGTGAATGTTCAGTTTCCTTTTGTTCTGTTTTTAATAGTATTGATTTTTTTTTTAATGTACAAAAGTAAAGTAAGTCTTCAGCATGCAAGCTAGTGAGTAGGTGTACAATGAGAAATATAATTGCATTGTATTCTTCAAGGACAAAGTTTTGGACTCTGCTGTATTTCTCACTTGATAAATTTACGCTATTTTACTAAGATCACAGAGTAAATAACAGAAAATCAAAAGAACAAATCAACTCCTGAAATGCAATACAAGACATCAGCTCAGCACACTGCATTGCAAAACAGTCAATCACACTGCAATCACTAGCCGCGTGAACAGTAAATTAACATTTCACTGGGATAGATGAGAGGTGAATAAACACAGATATATGTAAATATAAACTAAATAGAAATAGGCATGATTATAGATGAGTAAATATGTGAAATCAATGTCAGTTAAGCAAGCACAGTTAATAATTGCTTACTGTTAATGTCAGGACAGTGTGCCAAAGACTGCAGATAGGCAGCCATCATGCCTTGAAAGTCTTCTGGAATTTAAACTGATTTTCTTTGTTCAGTCTTTGGGGGTCCCTTCACCAAGGATGGTGAAATTCAGTGTCGCTGCTTGAGTAGTTTAGTGGACTTGTGTGTGTGTGCGCGATGAATTTCCGTGGTTGGGTCAGGTCTGTTTTTTTTCTTCAGAAGCTTGTTGAGGACAGAGCACGTATATCTGTGCGCGTGTGAAGAGCAGTGACTCCAGTGGATGCACCATCTGCCTTCTGGGAACGATGTGGGGCACGTAGCAGTAATAGAGGTCCAGACCTGCAGCTTAGTGTCACTTAGGCTCTGCAACCGCTTGCGCCTTGGATGCGTGTGGTCATCAGCGTAACTCTGCTGGTGGGCTTCCCAGCACGAGTTCGCAGTTTGTGTTGAGCATTCGATGTTGCATGTTTTGCAGAGCTCTGTTATCTGTCGGCTTCGAAACTCAAGAGATTGTATCCCAGCAGCCCCCTGTATTAAGATTGTCATGAGCTACCTCCGGGGTGGTTGCTTCTCCAGGCAGCAGTGACTGGTCTGCTCTTGTCCTTGATGCCAAAGCGGCTTGTGTTGTCTCGTGGGAACGGAGAAGCATCTCAGGCAGCGCTGTCTTGGTCTCTGGAAGGGGGCAGGGCTTGGCCTTTTGACTTTGTAAAGCTCGCAATTACAGTAAATTGTTTGGTTTAGCTGGTCTTGAATGAGGTATTGAGCTACACTGCACCAGGCTGGCTAGACTGTGGGGGCAGTGGATTTTGGCGTGAGCAGTTAGCATATGCTACAATAGAGGTTGAAGTTGGGTTCAAGGAGGTCCCACAGTTTTAACAGTCTTCAAAGGTTGCTGTCTAAGCGCAAAGTTGCGCTTTGCAGCTTTAGGTGATATACTAGGTTGCAGGGGCCAAAGGAGAGGCCCCGTCTTCCTCTGCCCCACCTCCACCCACGTGCTTCTCCTCCCTTACTTTGAGCCAGATCCTGTCTGGTCCTGCACTGAGCCAGTGCTGCTGCCCAGCCTGCTTTAAAAACAACAGGAAAAAAGCTTTCTGCCAGGTTATGGGCCTGAATCTGCTCTGCAAAGGCTCTGTGAGCGCCAAGCTGCTTCTAGAGGTGTGGGAGCACGTGGCAGAGGCAGGGGAGGGAGAAACGCCTGGGACCGGGGTGCCAGGAGAGCCAGGCCCCCTTCCCTCGCCAGCAGCAGCATGCTTCCAGGCCAGCTCGGCTGCAATGTATGACGGAGCATTTTAATCTCCCATACATCGGGAAAATACATTTAAAGCCTGTTTTGTTTCTTAAAGCAGCACATTCCTAATTCTGCAGCCGTGGTGGCTTAAACCATTCTTGGCACTGTCCCTCGTGGGCTGTGCGGAACGGGCGGTGGTGGCCCAACGCGTTGGTGCCGGAGGGGCAGCAGCTGCACGAGCAGAGGGGAGGCCGGCAGCCGGCCCCAAGGGCCGCGTGTGCAGCGATGCGGGAGCGGGTGCTGGTCCCGCTGCTCTGAGCGCCATTTGGGTGGCTCTGCTCCGAGGAGGAGGCGGCTGCGCAGCTGGGAACCCCCGGGCCCCATCCTGCCCGAGGGCCGTCAGTGGAGCTGCCCTGATAAAGGCAGGGAAAACGCGCTCTTTGCTGCTGCCCGGTTTTCCACAAGCCACGCTCCGCTCGACGGGATTTTGCGTCCATGCTAGAGTAGCTCCTGGGATTTAAGGTTGCTGGAGGTGAGGAGATATACCCTTTTTCCTGGGCATCGTCCTGAGCTGCAGGAACGTGTGCGATAGGTAACTGAAATAAATGATAATAAGCCCACGGGACTGGCTGGGACTTGGGGTCACTGAATCCGAATCCCTGCCAGATCACGGATCTCTGCTGCAGGTTCCTCATGCGCTGAGCAAAAACCACAAACGTTTAAAAACTTCCCGCCCTCTCCCTCAAGGACACACTCGTGGACTTGTCCAGATTCAGAAGACGAGAGACCACCGCCTCGTCCCGCTTTGCTGGGGCCACGTGGTTCGGCGTGTCTCGGGGCTTGCGCAGGTCTCTCCTCTTCCCGTGGGGCGCAGGCGCTTAGGCCTTTCTGCACCCTTTCTGGGAATCTCTGCACCGCTCCTGGGTCAGGTTTGTTTTTCTTCGAAGTGATTCATCCGAACTGTATGCAGTATTTGAAACATGGCCTTATCATGACCTGTACACTGGATGACATCATGGTGGACTTGGTTAACTCCGTGTGCGCGTGTTTGAATGTTTTATTGCTTTATGGGGATAAGAGTTCATCAAACGCTTTTTAGCAGGACAAAGCAGTATTTCAAAACTGCCCTCGGATCAAACGTCACAAAATCCTGTTGGACAGCTGGTGCGCAAGAAAAATGTAAATGTTATTGCCTAACCTAGATACCTAATTATATTCATCCAAGTCTGTCATGTAAATCCAGAAGAGACAACTGTATTTCTGTGAAATTTTTTTTTTTTTTTTACTAAGTTGTTGCATGATTTTTGTCGTTTTTGCTGAGTCTTTCAGGTCTGAATGTCACTTTAGTTTCTTTACTGACTTCCATATTTCAGTGATTAGTTTCTTACCATGCATAGGCCACGCTGTGCGGGTTTCTGGATACTTAAACACTGTAGGATTTTTATGTAGATCCACATCTAAAATTAAGTTAAAGGTTCTTAATTGTGCACTTAAAATTGTATCTGTTAATTTTGGCCAGAATCTTAACAGCTTCCAGGAAAACTAACGCCAACACATGAGATATTCTGTGGATTTGGTGCGTCAGCTGTTCTGTAATTTCCATTGTTAGGACCCTGTTACAGACCTGCAAAAACCCATTTTTAAAAAAAAATAAACCATAAAAATGGTTCCAAATTGTCACGTACCTGAATGAATGCCCAGGGGGCTGGGGGAGCCCTTTGTTGCCCTCATTTACAGAAAAGCCAGATGGACCTTATACATTTCTGGAAAAAAAAGGTACTCGAGCAGAAACTGTGCTTGTCATGTTGCAGTCTGTGCTGAATTTGCGTGGCCAAGGCCATTCAACCTGGATTTGTAGTAGGAACACCAATTATCTTATAATTTAAATTAACACGACACTTTCCTTGCTTGTCTGATGTTGTGTCCTCACGGGGGTGATCTCGTTATTTTTCCAGGCAAGCCAACGTTTATGAAAGCTCCTGAAGATCAGATTGGGATTTCTGGAGGAGTGGCCTCTTTTGTGTGTCAGGCAACAGGAGAGCCCAAACCTCGCATCACATGGATGAAGAAGGGGAAGAAAGTCAGTTCTCAGCGTTTTGAGGTAATTGTATATACAAAAAAAAAATTTTGGAAACGGATCTAATGCTTGCAGTTCTGAGCTACACAGTAATCATCACAGCCCAGGTATCTCTGTGCTGCAAGGCAAAGTCTAGAGCTTTAGATGAGCAAAAGAAAGTTTCCTCTCCTGCAGCAGTGCAATTGGTAGAGCAAGCATTGCCCTTGGTGAGCATGACTCTGGGCGCACCTATGGAGTTCCTTCTTCAGGTGGGAGACTTGGACTTGCACCCAGTGGGATGGCAGAGAAGTTAGATCTAAGTGCAGTTCGCTTCCGCTGCAAAAGCAGATACGGCAGCTCCCTGGCCTGCTACTCCTTGTGAAATTCAAAAACAGGATGCCAAAACCCCATCAGAAAGCTTTGTAAGTAAGGGTTACTGCCATCCTTCCTGGAAGCGCACATGGAAGAGGAATGAAAAAGTCCCGTCAAAGGGTAGTTTGACTTCCTTGTGGACTAAAATCTGAGAAGGAGGAGGGAGGAAGGAAGAGCCCGTATCAAAAATGCTTCTGAAGACCTATCTAATTTGGTTCATATTTTAAATGGCAAATTACTCTCTCCACCTTTTTCCCTGCTCTCCTTTTTGGAGTTGGATTCTTTTCCTCTAAAACCACCTTTGGAAATGTGACCCTTTTACCACCCTGCCATCTTTCTCCTAATCCCCTCTCTTTGATAATTTTGCTTTTCTGACTAGAGCTCAGACGACTTTTCTGCCCAGAATGGATTGATTCAAATCATGAATTTTAATCATGATTTTGTATGTGAGCAGGAAACCTTGATTAAAGTAATCAATTTCAATCTTGTTTTACATTGGTATTTTTCCCTAATAAAGGTTAAATTTCATTGTATAGTAGCCATTTAAACATGCTGATCTGTAAATAAATATAACCTTTATAGTGAATTGAGTACTTGCTCTGGCTGTCCGGAAAGATATGCGGTATTATATGCACTTATGTGAGCAATTTTATACCTTTATTCTATACTTTTATTCACATCAACTTTGACGCACAGCTGGGACATTTTTATTGTTTAGGAGATAGTGAAAAATGCATTTCTTTTGTGCTAGATGATCATTAATTTTACCTCCTAATTAGACTAGTCCCTATCTGGAGAAAAATTGGAATTCAGTTAAAACGAAAAAAGTCAATAAACAAATCTAACTTATACATGCTGAGTTATTATATAATAGAGGTACCCATAGTTAGCAAATTGAACAGTGTTTCTGGTCTCAATTTCCATCAGGTCATTAGTGGTTGTAGCTCCCTTCATCTCACAACAGAGTGTTTATTCAAAGGATAGAAAGGGAAAATGAGCTTTTCTGCTGTTTCATCTCTTAGCTTTTCATTAACTGTCGTTGAACTGAATTAGTTGAACTGATTGAGCTAAAGAAATTTTTCTCTCTGCATCTGACTGTGTCATCTTTTAAAATTTGGTGGTAGACTTTTGCTGTGGAAAGATTATAGTAAGTTTAACATTTTGTCCCTGTTTCAAATTTAATTTCAAATCTAATATTATTTAAAATTATTTTCATTTCCTAAAATTCATTACAGTAGCGTTTGCCTTTCTGTGACCTCTCTGCTATTTCTTGACCCCAAATTAGGGTTTTCTGCAATCCATTTATATTACTTTCAGCAGAAGGGTTATTCCTTCCGGCATGAGGAATACCAGATTTTCAGTGCTCTCAGTTACCTTTTCCGTTTTTCCTGTTTCTCCTTCCTGTGTCCTGTCATTGCAGAGTCTTGTGGTGCACTTTATTTTTATTTCTTCCTGTTTTCACTCCTGTGGCCTTCACACTGTGAGAAGCACCTCTAAACAGGCTTCCGAAAATAGGGTCAAACCTGTGCAGGGAGGTAACGCAGGTCCTCGGCTGGATGCGCGCCCCTGGAACGAAGCACGGTTAGCTTAAGCAGCCAAGTGACAGGAGGGGAGTTGTGCCTTTCCCTCCGGTGTTGTCACCATCTGCAGTTCAGTTAATATTTCCAGCGTTTGCTGTAGTCGCTAAGAGGAGAAGGATGAGTTTGGCATTAACAGTGGCCTGCGGCTGTGCCTTCACAGACTTGCCATTTAGGAAGAGCTTATAGTGATCCAGCAGTAAACTAACAAGTTCCTCTTTCTTCTCTTTAAAAGTTAGAGTAATGCATGTTCCAGCTTAGTGGCATGGAAAGGCAATGATTTATTAAGGACCTTATTTATTATGCTGGGGAAGGAATTGTACTGATATCATTGCTGATCAGAGATTGCAAAGTGCCTGATGCTGAAGGGCATTAAAAACCCTCACCTTCTGCTGAAGTTAGCATGTGCTGAAGGTGCTCAGGGTGTTGCTCTGGTTTTGTTACTATTTTCCTTGTAATCCCGCAGAGGTACATCATTCTGCTCTTCTATCAAGGTGAAAGTTGGCACTAAATTGCTATCGGTGTGATTAGTAAAACCATTAGTGCAAATAGGGCTCAGATGTTTTAAATCATCAGATCCACATCTTTATTACCAGGCTGATAATTTGTCAACCTTAATTGATTCATAAAGAACCTTATTGGATCTTCATTTGTTCTGGCCTCCTCAGAGGACAAGTATGTTCATGACCCTGATTTTTGCATTGCTGGACTTGGAATGCTTGACGAGTTGCGTGGCATTTTACAGCTTACAGGGCTTCTTGTTTTATTTTTAACCCCTGGTTTGCTTTGACTTTCAGTTTTGTTGCAGTAGATATCGACAAAGAACTGTTTTCTTTTCGTTGTTAAAGGTTATTGAGTTTGATGACGGGTCAGGATCAGTTCTGCGGATACAGCCCCTGCGCGTTCACCGAGATGAAGCTATCTATGAGTGCACAGCAACCAATAGCGTTGGGGAGATAAACACGAGTGCCAAATTAACAGTGTTAGAAGGTAAGTGGGAAGTTTTTTCATGTCTTTAGGTGGCAGAAGACATGGTTTTTGGTTTTGATAGCTGCCTGTCTGTGTGGTGATCTTAAATGACGTGGTGATGTTTAGATTGGTTTGGAAAAGTCATGTTCCTCTAGTATGAGTTGCTATGATTTCTTTTAGTGAGAGAAGCTTTTATTTTTCAGATAATCATGAGCAGAAAGGATTGCAGATTCTGAACTTTCCTTAAAAGTGCATTAGTTAAATTGTCCGACTGAGGTGTATTACCTCTACCTTGGAGGCCTAGCTCTGCCTGCTTTGATATAATACCCGCCTTCAGGGTATTATTGTGTCTGGCAGTCAGAAACTTACTCTGTGTTGCTGCACCTTCTGGATTAAATCAGCACAATTCTTTTTGAACAGGTTTTCAGGTTAGTCTTCAGATTTTGAGTTTGATGTGGAGTTCAACTGGTTTTATGTTTCACTGCAGTCACAACTTGTTATTCTGTTTCTGCTTTTTAAGAAAGAATAGATGATTTTGATCCTTGTCTGCTGTATGGTTTGGTTTTATTCTGCTTACTGCGTTCCCCCCGCCAAGTGGTATGTTTTGTGGAAAAACTGTGTGTTAGTTATGAAAGGCTTGTGATCATTTGATAACTTTTTTATATTAGCTTGTCAGAATTATTGTCTGCTTTTAAGGCAATGGTTTTTTTTTCTTTCAGTACATCGATGTGTTGTCATATTTGTTTATATATAGGATTTTGTAAGTGCGCCGAAATGTTACAAATCCAGGGTATTTGGCTGAGTGGATTTTTTTTCCTTGCATTTCCTAAGACAAGCAGGAAAAGGCTTAAACAAATTGCTTGATCTGTATGGATCGATGGAGAAACTTTTGAGTAATGAAAAAACTAGACTGGAAAGCACTTATTGTTGTAACCTTTGGATCATCGAATTCGGGTGAAGTTTTTCTTATGGCCAGCAGTGGCAGCGGAGACAGGTTATCCAGCAGTTACTCTGCCCGCCGTGCCTGAGTGAAGCCATTTGTTCCCCTGCTCCGCCACAGTTTTCTCCAGATAAGTTACTACTTGTACCTAGTTCCCCCTTTCCCTTTTATAATGTGGAGATAATCATATTTTCCTCTCTAGTATGTGGTGATGAATACATTAAATTGCTGTAATTTGCTCAGACGCCGTGGTGATGGGAATGGTAGAAGTCATACAGCACGTGATGTGAACTATGTATCTTGTTTCTGGAAGTTGGGCATCTTAGAGGGGCACCTTGCTCTTTAGCAGTAGTGTTAAGAGATGGATAGCAGATGCTGTAGACCTGAAAATTATTAGATAAGAGAAACAAGTCCTTTTCCTGACACTTCTTGCCTTTCCAGCTGGGTCTGTGGGTACATAAAGCTCAGTGGAGCTCTTTCAGCAGTTTACTTGCGGATCTGCATTTAAATGGCTCTTACAACTGGATTTTTGTGGTGCTGGATATTTGAATACCCAACTGCTGCAGGCACGTTCCTGTTTCCTTTGGCTGCAGTTGCCTTTATATATCTTACAGATGTATGCACGTGCACGCACATGCTAATTTTTTATTTGCTCTGTGTTAATGTTCAAAGGCCCATAGAGACCTGCATTTTATAAAGGAGCACAAGGGTATTTCTCAGCTCTGTGGCGCTCCCGCTGAGTTCCTGATGAGGTAAAACTTGCAGACCAGCGCATAAATAGGGAACATTAGGAAACACCGGAGAAAGGAAAAGATATGTTTGCATGGCTTATGCGCCACAGAAGCAAAAGTCACTATCACACAGGCACCAGGCATGCTTTTCCATTTGGAAACCTCCTTTAATCATGAATAATGCTAATTTAACATGATCCTGTAAGTCCAAAAACAATCTGCAGGTTGAGAGCTGCGTTTTCCTCTCTAACTGAAAAGCATCGAACCCTTGCTGGGCGCGCTCATAATGATAAAATTAAGAAACGTTTGCTGTATGACAATTCGTATGTGCTCATGTATATACAGTTGTGAGCTTGCTTACACATATGGAGGAAGAGGTGCATGTGCCTCTCATGCTGGCTTACCTGGTGAAGCAGGTGAGCTCTGCTATGATGCATCTGTATTAATATGTTCTTTTTAATCTCTTTTTTTTTAGACTTTCTGTGAATGAGTCCTTATTTTTCAGCCATGCCATCCGATTGCTCTGTGTTGTCCGCCGCCTTTCATTGTATCAAATGGCAGCTGTGGCCATAGATTATACCGTTTCTGCGTTTGGGGAGCATGAATCCTTTATGTGACTAGTATTCCTTTCCTTGGCCGGGCATTGGCAAAGTGGATGTTGCAAGTCTGTGGCCTGGTTGTGGTTGTGTCCAAATGGTCTCGACAGACTCCCAAAGACTAGTGTTTGTGTCCCGCCTCTGTGCTACTCCATGACTTTTCCTAACGTGAAATTTTAGAGGTATTTGGAAATGACACTTTTCACATGAAAGGATGATAACCTCAAGGCAGTCAATTGGGATTGGGTTTTCCCTCTGCTTCTGGGGTTAAAATAATTTCTGCAATTGCTCTCAGGTGGCAGTTTGAATGGTGCAGACATTCTGCACTTCCTTTCAAGAATTTGACTAATGTGGTGGTCCCTGGTGCATGGCAAAGCCCCATTACAGACATCCTCGTGGTTACGTGCTGCTAAATACACAGCACACGTTGATTTTTACATTAAAAATCTTTTATAACAATAAGTTTTAATGCTTCTTCACAATTTGCTTTGTAGAACATAGGCCTTAATGTCAAATCCAGAGGTCACAGTCAGGGTTTAGTGGGCTGTTATAAGATGTCTTTGTAGCTACCTAATCTAGAGCTTTATTTTATTTAGATTTCTGCTATATTTTATGGATCAGAGGCAGATAATCCTTTCTAATTGCCAACTTATTCCATTCTGAGTATTAGGAGAGAAGCATGAGTCCAGTCTCCTGGAGGAACTGGGGATTCTCACATAAGTGAATCTCTTTTAACAGTTCAGTTCCCTACCATCTCTTTCATTCTCTGCTCCCGTGTTTCTCATTTTTTCCTTCTAACTACAAATCCTGTTGTGACCAAACTACGTATACTTAGTGGAGCTGGAAATTATTTCTCCCGTTGATAGCGGGAGAAGTAGATGTGCATATACCTCCTCTTCTCATTTCTCCTGGGTAGCTGATAAGCTGAATTATGTATGAGTCATATTGAACATTTCTATCTTTTTTCCAATTATGACCTGGAGCAGCACAGAAGTACATTCCTGCCTGCCTGGCAGAAGAGGAAAGCAATGCTAAGAGGGGAGGGCTAGAATCAATAAGCTGACACACATTCCCAAGGAAAGCCTCGGGGACAGTTAGTAGCACTAACAAATTAATAAATATATTATTCAGCTGTAATGTTCAGAATTACAGAGCTTGTTAAATGGGGAGATTATATGAAATGCGAGCAGGAAGCATGCAAGCGCGCGGAAGGACGTGGCAGCAGGCTGGGTGCAGGGGGTCCTCCGCATAGCGTCCTTCCACACGGTCCCTGCGTGTTCAGCCCTGCGGCTGTGTTAGGACAGGTGACGACGACTGCGTCTGTCTCTAGTCGCTTGTGTGCCAAAGTCTGTGTCCTGCCCGTGTTCCTGGCAGACGCCACCCACCAGGAAGAAAGAGAAAAGCAATGCCAAGTCTTCCGAGGGGCTAATCCTTCCTGCAGGGAAGGGAGCAGGCTCAGATATGGGGTGTTTTGTCTGGCCCTTCTCCAGGACTTTACAACTTGGATGTTCAGTTACAGTTTTGATTTGCAGTACTGGGACAGGTTCTTCAATGTGCTGTAAGCAGCCCTTTTTACTCCCCTGCAACCCAGAGCATGCAGTCCTATCTAAGTGGCACTGAATAAATTTAGAGTGTCGTTTTCCTTTGTTTTTAAGTAGGTTAAGTGAAAATGAAAATATCTCCAATTTCCATTTCCAGCACAGGCCTGCACGAATCCCTTATGCCCCGTAGCTAAGCCTCCTAATCATACGGCACGTAGTTATCTGCCTGGAGAGCGTGGCCAGGCTCTGCTGGAGACGAGCTCCCAGTGAAGAGGACAGCCAGGAGAGCTGTTGTGGGGCTGCCTGCATGGTGGCCTTCAGTCTCAAGGTAACCCGTCAAGTTAACTTTTACCAGTTGGCGTTACGCTGTCAGAAGTCAAGGAAGTTTTGGTGCGTTTCAGCAGGGTCCCGGAAAGTTCCTGAGTGCAGCAGGTGTCCCTGGGTGGGGAGCACCTCCGTCTTATCGTCATTTGCTGATTACTGAACCATGTCATGAGTTTAATTTCTTTCACCATCTGGCGGGTGCATTCCAGTTCCTGGAGTTACCCTGTTTGAAATGCTGTAAATGGTAAACATTTGACTGTTACAAATGATTTCTGCAGAGAGCTAGATCTCTGAAGGCCTGAAACAATATGTCCTTTTTGTAAACACTCTTCTAAAAGTGATTTTGTCATTGCAACGGTAAACAGAAGTTAGCTCTGTTTAATCCGTGTTTATGCTTGGTTAGTTACAAAAGGATCAGTAGGATCATTGTACTTCTGCTTATGTTTGTCTTCATTGCTTTCGCATCTTTTTGTTGGGAAGAATTTTTAGCAATGTGTTATAAAATCAAGTAATTAAGAGAGGGAGATTGGATCCAGGTAGGTATATTCATTCTGATTGTGTGAATGAACTCAGCCTCCCCAATGTACCCTGCTGCTTGTGGGATTGGAAGTACTCTGTTCGTGTCTCTGGTCGGGAGAGGACAACTCTTTCCTCTACGTGCTTCATGGTTATTGCCTGTTCCGGCTTCATTTGATTTCTCCCTGGGAAGACTGCTGTGATAGCAGAGATGCTACTCTGTTCTTCACTCTCCACGCAAGTGACTGACGTGGGACTTTCTGTCTGTATGAAATAGGCAGTTAAAGGTCCTCTGTAACTATTGTATTTCCAATGCAGTGCCGTGAGCCTCTGCATACTTCACTGCTTAGGGAAATATCCTAAAGTACAATGACGCTCAGAGAAACAAAGAAACCTGGGAGCGTTTGCTTTGTGCTAGATGACGGCATGTCCCATGCCTGTTAGAACAGAAAGCATTAAGCCAGCTATCCGTGGTGGCCTTATGGAGATTTTTGGAGTGTCACACAGAAGAGTGTAAATCCCAGCTCATGTGGAAGACGTTGCTATTAAGGTGTAAGGTGCGTTCACAAGGAAAGTGCGTATTACACTGCTCAACAGCAGGCTGCCTAGTATTGCTCTGGTAAGTCAGTTGTCATCCTGCCAAGAAACCTATCCATTTCTCAGGTACTAAACAGTGGCTAGAAATCTTCTAGAAAGTTCAGGGGGATATAGGTTTTCTCTTGGTGTCATGACACTCGGAAGATTAAGCAAAAGTGACGATCTGTTCGAATTAGACCCGGAGAAGTTACAGAAACTGTTTTTCTTGTATCACCATTATGTTCCGTGCTGCTCTGTGTTTCAGCTATTTAGTCTTTGGTATCTCTAGAGCACCCATCTTCTCAATCTAGCTATGATTCACTACATTCTCTTTATTTTTATGTATTTATTTTTTTAAGATTAGATTAAATGAGAACAGTTGTGTTACTCTGATAGTTTATTTTATATAATATTTAACAAGAATGGTTTTATTGGCTGTGAATGAGAGACAATTAAGAAGTGATTTTCTCAGCTGAAGAAAAGTTTTGTGTTGTTGATCTCTCCTCCAAACAAGACAGTCAGCAGATTTGTAGAATTTATCAGACCCAAATGCCATAATTTCCATTTCTTATCTCTGTTTAAATGATTAACTAATGACACATAACCATATAGTGTATCCATGATAGCAAGTTCCATCAGCAGATTGCCATGCACTAAGGTTAACATCCAGGTTCATTCCGCAGGTTTATGAAGCAAGAAATACAACCTTTGAAAAGCTTTATATGAAATATCACATAATTAATACCAAGATGAACCCTCTGGAATTGTGCCCTCCCATAAAAACCTTATGTCTGAAAAGGTGCTGACCTCTTAATCTTGAGAACGTTGTTCTTGTGCAGCAAGGGGCTGTTTATGCGTATTGCCTCTCAAATCAGGTCCTGTGAGATCCCATCTCTAACAGGATGGGATGTTGTCATATTCTTATCAGCAAGTTAATGGCATCCGTGATATTGCAATACCCAAAAGCAGCACCTGTGATTCAGGACCACTTCCCAGACAGAAACGAGTGAGTTTTAAGTGGTAAACAAACAAGAAAGAAGTAGAATCTTTTAATGTGACTGCAGAATTATACCAAAGCTCTAACTGGGATGGATATTGCAAGTACTCAGTAGTTGGAAGCAGTAAGCGTGCAGTTGTCTCCTAAAAAGGGACTTCTAAGAGCTCTGTTCCGCACAATTGATGTACTCCAAATTTATTCAACAGTTTATAAGCGCTGACTTTGGTGCAGGAAGTCACGTTCAGCTCAAACTCTGGTTATCTCTGTGAAACAAATTCAAGTAAGAGGGTACATTACCTTATTATGCAGCGCCTTGGACAAATGTGCTGCTTCACTTTGGAGGAACTTGCACCTGGGAACATAAGGATTTTTGTACTTGTTAAGATGTGAGGTCTTTCTTGCTGTGACTGCCTTTGTTCCATTATGAACGTTCTCTTTTAGTACTTTTTAATCTTCATAAACTACTGATGTTGATATCATCTTTAGGAAGTGAAGTCTGAAGGCCAAGATATATATAATAGAAGAATGAAAAATGAATCCCTTAATTAGTTTTAAATATTCTGCTTTCTGGTTTCATCAAAAGTGACGTTATCCACGCGTTATGGGAAAGCTCAATTATACTTAACGAAAGTACTATCTCCATCATTAATAATTTTGTATTCTTTTATTGTATATCACTTCTAAAGGCAGTAGTCAATACCTTTTCAGTCCTCTTCCCTGTGGGACGTTTCTCCTATGACTATTTGCTTGTTACTTTTCTTCCAAGCACCTATGAATATGTTTGGTGCCAAATCCTTTTGGGCTATTGTAATTCAATTGAATCATTATTGCATGTAAGGATATTCTGTTGATTATAACAGACAGTGCAGTATTTCAGTACATGGATATGTTTAGTAGTTCAAGTTAAATTTATTCAGTAACTGCTGTCTTGAACCCATTGGTGAGAAATTTTGCCTGCCGTCGTGTTGGCCGTTCATCAGTCTGTGTTGACCCCTCTAAAGTTCCTGATATACCCTGATCTTCCCAACAATAACAACAAAATGTTGTCGCCTGTAAAAGTTGCCCCCTCTCTACTTGCTCCGTTTCCTAAATGCCTCGTGAGGATATTCAGAAACGCAAATACTCATTCAGAGCCTTGTGGTAACCTACTGATAACTTCTCTCTGCTATGAGAATTGATAATTGAGCTCTGGGCCTTATTTTCTCTCTTTTCCTGGGCTCAGGATGTGGAGACAGGTTGCTTCTCACTCTGTGATACCTTCCAGCTTCCTGGGAGATTGTTACGGAAACTATGTGAGACTCTTCTTCTACTGCTACTCTTCTATCAGGCTGTTCAGTGAAGTCTAATACATAAATGAGGCACAAGCAGATGAGTTTATCTCCCTGGCAGAGAGGGGCTTACGCCGAGTGGGCTCCTGCCATGGCTGGGAGGCTGCGCTGTGGGTTGCTCTCTCCCAGCTGAGACCAGAGATGGTTGGATGGCTGCTACTGCGCCGGTGGTCTAAGTTGAAATTAGACAGGTTAGATTAATTCGTCCATGGTTTAAACTAATCTGTTTTGACTTTTTGTTGGAACCGAGTATCAGTCCCAGCTGGGAGGCAGCAACCGGCAGCACTGCCTTCCAGGTCCCATTCACAGGGCAGGGAGTCTGGCGATCCTGGCTGCCCTGGCCGCAGAGATGTTTGAAAGCTTAGATGGGGCACTGTTACCTGGGTTTGGGATTTTGGTGGCGTGGGTAGGCAGTAAAGTAGCCTCGGTCTCGGCCAAGGTTTCTGGATGTGTAGTAGCTGATGTTCTAATCTGTACCAGCAAGTGGCCACATGAGCCTGCCTTCCACTAACATCCACCCAACATCGCTTTTATAGGCAGTCCATCGATCGCAGTTTCAGTTTTCCTGGTCTTAGCGGTCTTATTCTGCACCTTTTCCTATTTTTTTTTGTTTTGTTTTTCGGTTTTTTTTGGACACATACAACCGAGACTGCGCACACAGGGAGCTTCACAAGTGGCTTTCTAACAGCATAGGTGGATCCATGTATTTTTGGAGCTATGCCACCAGATGTATGCCATGATCAGAGTTGCTTTTGTCATTCTGCTTGTCGCTGGCTAGCCTAGCCTCTCTGCTAGCTTTCTCTAACGCCCCCATGTTTGTCTTGTCTCCTCATGTTTCCAAGCAATGCACACGAGGCTTATAGGAAAAATTCTTAGTATTTCTTATGCTCATTCCTATTATTCCTTTCACTTAAGGTCATTTGGCTCTTCTTGCATGACTTTTTGACTGTCTTCTTTATTTACAGCATCTCCACAGCATTGTCAATTTAATATCCACGTTTTGTGCAGAGGTTGTTAATGCATCTAGTCATTTCAAAACTGATATTTGAGGAACTTGTTGATAGAGAGTATTGTTGCACTACTGAAAAAAATTCATGAGCAAGAGAATGGAGTTGATTGGGTGATAGTGAGCCCTGATTTAACTCTCCAGATGTTTATCTGATAATAACTAGGCTGAGGCTGGATTCAGATAGTAACTCTCAGATAGTAAATCTGAGTTTGGAAGACTGGCAGCTAGAAGAAAATACTTTTATTAATGAATTGTGTATCCATGGATCTAGAAATCATTCATAGGAGGAAAAAAGGCATGAAAACCCACAATTATAAGTTAATCACTTTTTTTAGTTTAAAATGCACTTTAATGGAAATCTTTTTAATTCAACTGGAACAGATAGGCAAGAATTTAGTTCCTCTAGATGATTTGAGCAGCTGTAACTATAAACCTTGTCAAAATCAAAATGTATATTTCTCATCAGATTTAAAGTCTACTGTTGCCTATCAGAAGCTAAAATAATAGCTCTTCATTACGATGTTTCAGAAGACCTTTCTTACTGCTGTCTCTCTTTCAAGATAACTCATTGTGAGAGTGCCTGTGGAGAAGTGTAGCAACCTGTTATTGACAGATGTGCTCTTTGTAGCTTGTATGTCAATCCTGCTGATATCTCCTACTGACTAATAAGGTTAGCTGCTGGTATATATTTGTGGAGTCTTTGAAGTCTGTTAGGTTGTGGAATAGCCTTCTGAAGCAGTAGTTTAGAAGCCCATTGTCTGAACTATTGGAAATTAATGGGAAGCACTGCTTGATAATGTCATATGGATTAAGTCCCCTTTGGTCCCAGGGAAAAAGGGAAGGGCAAGAACAAGGTGTCCTTAACTACTTGGCAAAATTATCGTCTCTATATGCTTATAACAGAGAAACTCTTCTCTGCTCAAGATCTAGTGACCTGTTGTCATTTACTTGGTGTGTCACAACTTACATGAGCACTTAAGAAGACTTAGCACCACAGTGATCTTCTGTAACTTCTGCAGAAATGGGAAAATATATATCTACCTAATGGAACTTAAGAGTAAGTTCTTAAATGGAAAATGGAGCATGGAGAGTACAGTGTGATAACGATGACCACGGGGAATAGAGTGCTTACAGCTAAAAAAGCCTAAATCTCTGCATGCAGGAAAGTTCTTATGCAGTCACCTTGAGCTTAAATTCTACACCTTATCTTCTTCCTCTCACTAAAAATCACAGCCCCAATTAAATCATTCTTGGAGAAATCAATATTTTAAATGTAAAGCCAGAAAAATATGAGATGGGAATCTCAACACATGCTAATGAATCTATAGCAGCAACAGCTGTTCAGGAGTCAGGATCTCCATGCAGGGAATACTAGTATCCTTCATGTGTCACTTCACAGAATGGTTGAGCTTGGAAGGGACCTCTGGAGATCATCTAGTCCAACCCCCTCCTCAAGCAGGGTCACCTAGAGCACAGTACCCAGGATTGTGCCCAGACAGCTTTTGAATATCTCCAGGGAAGGAGATTCCACAACCTCTCTGGGCAACCTGTTCCAGTGCTCAGTCACCCTCACAGGAAATAATTTTTCCTCATGTTCAGATGGAACTTCCTGTGGTTCAGTTTGTGCCTGTTGCCTCTCGTCCTATCACGGGGCTCCACGGAGAAGAGTCTGGCCTCATCCTCTTGACACCTTCCCTTCAGATACTTATACACATTGATCAGATCCCCCCTCAGTCTTCTCTTCTCCAGGCTGAACAGGCCCAGCTCTCGCAGCCTTTCCTCATAGGAGAGATGCTCCAGTCCCTTAATCGTCTTAGTAGCTGAACTTGCTCCAGTAGCGCCATGTCTCTCTTGTACTGGGGAGCCAAGAACTGGACACAGGACTCCAGGTGTGGCCTCACCAGGGCTGAGGAGAGGGGCAGGATCACCTCCCTCCACCTGCTGGCAACACTCTGCCTAATGCACCCCAGGATACCATTGGCCTTGGCTACAAGGGCACATTGTTGGCTCACGGTCAACTTGTTGTCCACCAGGACTCCCAGGTCCTTCTCTGCAGAGCTACTTTCCAGCATGCCAGCCCCCAGCCTGCACTGGTGCAGGGGGTTATTCCTCTCCAGGTGCAGGACCTTGCACTTGCCTTTGTTGAAGTTCATGAGGTTCCTCTCCGCCCAGCTCTCCAGCCTGTCCAGGTCCTTCTGAATGGCAGCACAGCCCTTACTTTCTGCACCTGTGGAAGAGAACATTTCACAAGTATTTTATCTAACTACCTCTCCTGCAGAAGAAGGAAAATTACACTGTTGCTACTTATTGGCCACCTTTGACTATACAAAACAAAGCAGATTTTGCATTAAAGACTTGTAATAATGGTCATTCTAACAGTTGATTTGTGTATGTCATGCTTATTCGTGAGTCCTCAGCCTGGTTTATTCTTATGCATCTCTTGTTGGTCTTTTTTTTTTTTTTTTTTTTTTGCAGCTTGGAGTCAGGAAGACTCTTAAGTTTGTGATGCTTATTAAAATGCAGTGCTCGGATAATGAGCAAAAGGAATAATTGGTCCCAATTTCAGATGCAAGGAAGTAATTATATGACCCTTCATTGTTAATTTATTTGAACTGTTAAGATGATTAAAATACATGCATTTCCACTTGTTGTTAGAAGCCCAGAGAATCTTTGTAAAAGCGTTAATTTCATAGTACTGAAACAGTGCCTTTCCCATCAAGTTTTTAAACTCTTGTTTATTCTTATGGATATTTCAATCAGATAATAAAGTAGCAACTCTTTCTGGCACTCTCACCTGCTCAAATTCTTTCTGCCTAGAGTTCCAGAATAGCTCTTTAAAATCCTTTGTCCTAAGGAAAACCAGCAGGGGTGAGGTATAATAAGATCCGTCTTTTCAAGATCATCTAGCTCCTTGATGAGGCAGGTTGGATGATGCCATGGGAAAACACTGCAATGTATTCATCTGTCATGCTAATCCTTTGCTCTGTTGCTTCAATCCCTTTATCACAACGGTCCAGCCTGGATGAAATCTTTCCAAGTTCTTGGTGTATGAGTTCAGTGAAGAAGTCCAAATGCCAGTCAGAGCTATAACCTTATCCAGTTACAATGTATGAACGTTCACTGTTATGCTGTTGCTCTGAGCTTGAACTGGGAGAAATTTCCCTCTGCTAAGTGTGCTTGTCAGCACAGGATGCAGAATGCTTGAAATAAAAGTAGCTGCACAAAGCGTTGCACACAACAGAACTGGCATTATGACCTTTCAGCTGCTTTTAAGACCACTGGAAGTGCACAGGAAACTTTAATCTGTTAAGAGTCTGTGTAAGACTTAAAAACCCAAAGTCTTGGGTTTTGTTACTGCTGCTCCAAAATAATGTTTTGTTTACAACAAAAGCCAATATTGGAATTTATTTTCTGATGTCTCTTTGGTTTAGACAATGCCACAATTAGTCCCAGTGAGAGGAAAGTCCTTGGAGAGAGAGTAGAAATTGTAGAAATATAGATGAAAAATACATGGACCAAATGCATGGCATTATTAACAAACAACATGTTATGAGTATATAATGAACTGGGAAGTGCACAGCCCCAAGATCACAGGATATTCAGTACCAAGTGAGGCAGACACAGAAGGTCAGGAGGAACAAAATGAGCCTTTTAGACTGAGGGAGCACCAGTAGGTCCTGCCTGAATCTCCTTCGCTTTGTGTATCCCAGCAGGACACAGCAGCTTATGCCAACAGTGCTGCAAGCATAGGGAACGCTTTCCAGATGGAGCTCTGTGCCTTATGTGCAGTAAACAAGCCAGGCAAAGCAGCCCTTGGAGCCTGTCTGTTAGGGAGACACGAACCCTTGGCAAGTACCAGTACACTGGAAAGGCTACATATGGTGGAGATCAAAATGGTTCACGTGTGACAGCGAAGAGATCAGCAGGAAGTCCCCTTGATTGCGTGGGCCATGCTCTGTAAGAAGAGTGGGTGTTGTCTTCTGCCTCCTGCAGGGAGGTTAATTAGCACAACTTTTTTTCCCCCCAAGAACATCATTTATTGACATGAGACCTACTAGATTATGCATGTAGGCATGTCATCAACAAAGCGAGCACTTAAGTTGTTGAATGGGTTGAGGCCAGGGGGAAAACTCAGTGCGAGTTCTTTACAAATAAGTGACTTGGTTGCTTTATTTTGATATGAAGTAGTTCCTTCAAAAAGTGGCATGGCAAGGAACCTCAACTGAAGTTTTACCTGCAGGAAAAATGTGGCCTCATGAAAAAACAGCAGTTGTTTTGCCTAGAGGTGGTAGGCTTGATGAGAGTCCACCAGATTGGCATGTAGCGCACGTACTGATATCATAACTTCTGCCTGCCTGCCGTGTGCGCATAGTCCTGAGGAAGACGTCATTGCTGATCAGGTGACTAGTATCCAAACGTGAATTTAGCAAAAATGAATAAAATCTTTCTCCTTTGCAGTAAGACCCTCAAAAGGGGGGGAAAAAAGGAAAAGGATTCTGAGGGATTCATATTTTTTTTGCTAATTAGACACTAAAAGTGATAGGAGTGCAAAAAAAAAAAAAAAGAAAGAAAAGAAAAGAAAAACCCTTAGCTGTTGCTCTGGGCATGAATTTACTAGCTTTAGTTTGTTGTTCAGTTCGGTTCATTGATCTTGTCACAATTGATGATTCATTAAGTTGTGACTACTGTAGAAATTACAATGCACAGATGTAGCTGTACTGCACATCTGTGTGTTCCCAATGTGTTAATGATTTAAAAATGTGCTTTCTGTCTGGCCATCCACTGTGCTTCAAGTGCCAGCTGACATTTCATATTATTAAGCCATTTGTTGTGGCTGGCAAAGAGAAAGTCTTTTGGTTCCGCTTGTACTTTTTTGTTACTTTTATCTATATTTCAGATCGCTAGATTTGATTATCCCAGCAGCCTTGGCCTTGCAGAGAGTGAGCCGTGCGATCTCTTTCTGTAGGCTACCAACTTTTTCAATGTTACGTGCCTTCTCCTGGTCTTTGCTTGTGGGGTTATTTCCTGAACTGAACCATGAGGAATATGTTAGGTTCAAAAGCAGGATTTCTGACTTGCTCAGGATTCTGAATTTTGATTTTTGAAGTTTGACGGAGGTATCACTGAGTTAGTTCGTAGCTTGATGATAGCACCTCAGTTTATTCTCAGTTTCTCCTCCCAGCAGGTTCCAGAACACCTCAAATACTTTCAGTGTATTGACCTGTCAGCTGGAAGGCACCAGCAATTCAGTGTGTGGCAACATTGCAAAACAACTTAACTGTTAACTTTATCTCTAGCCTCCTTCCCTAATTCAAATCCCTATTTAGACTGGTCCTTATTCGAGACTTTTATTGACCAGAGCACAAATCTGCAAAGCTGTCTGTCCAGTGGAGCGTGACTTTTCATTGACAGGGACAAGCTATGCCCACTATTATATCATACCAGTGTTAACGCAGTTAATGAATTTCCTTGTGATTATTTTCTGATACCACTTTCTAGTGGAGACAAACCCTAGAGTCCTCTTGCTGCATGCCTTTAAGAGAATGTCCAGGGAAAGCAGCCTGCATCTTTTCAAGCACATACCAGCCAGTGTGCTTGGGGTCTGTATCCTTTTCCAATATGATATCGTGATATAGTGTGTGCTAAAAGGGTCTATGTCTAACATCTCTAATCTTTATTTCAGGCCTACAGATCTTTATGAAAGCTGCATTAAAGTACCTCTTTAAGAAAAGTACACTATCTCATCAAGCAAATGCAAAGTAACAGTGAGTCCAGCATATTGGTCAGTTTATTCCAGTCATTAATACTTAATTCTAAGGCTGAAATTCTGTAATTCTAATTTTGGTCCAAGCTCTTTCTGTGACTGAAAACCCTCTTTCGTCCCCTCTCTGGGAGGTCTCTTCTCCACGTAAGCGCCTGTTAATTCTCTTCAGTGAGCTGAACAGATTGAGCTCCGTAAGACCGGTGGTGGGTCCTGTTTTCTAGCTCTTGGCTTGCTTTTGTTGCTCGTCTTTGAATTCTCCGTGCTATTTCCATGCTCTTTGAAAATGTATGCATTGCAGTTCACAGTGTATTCTACTTAGTACTGTAAGAAGCAGCCGCAGAGATTCAAACCAAAGGTCCATCTATCCCAGTGTGTCTTTTCCAGGGGTCAGCACTGGATACCAGGGAAGCTTGTAAGGACAGAGCATGCTTATAGTGACGCTTCCCCTGAATACATACTTCTGTAGCTTCTGCTGCTGTGTGGCGGGGGGATTCTTGAGCCAGATATGGCTTTTTTAGTCAACTAATGAAAGAACCACCTAGTTACTTTTGAGTCTAAACTTTTAGCATGCAAAGTAACCCATAGCAAGAAGTTTCCCAGCTTAACTTCATGTTCTGTGGGAAAAATACCTGTCAATCTCTAGTATCCTACGATACCCTTTAGCTTTTGCGTCAGAGGGGGCAGTGAAGAGTTCTTCCATCTTCAGCTTCATAATTTCATTCTTAAGTTTAATAGATCTTTGTTGTACCTAACCTTGTTTGTGTCTTCCTTGCTGAACAGCCCTAATCTATTTAGTTACAATATAATAATACATGCTGTTCGCAACAGCAAAATCATGTGTCCCAATCCAGTGGAGAAAGGGATGGGGGGAGCACCACAGGACTGCCTTACCTCACCTCATCTCTTCTATCACAGTGTTGCACGAATACCGTGAGCCCTTTCTGAGTCGCTGTTTTCCAGGTCTGTCTCCCATCCTGGAGGTCTAGCTTAGGTTTTTACTTGTTCCTCTGGCAACCAAGAACACATCTGGGAAGTCCCAGAACATCTGGTTGTCTAGGTGAGTCGCTGAACAGGTTCTGGCGAGCTGAAGGATGGAGCTTCAGGAGGGAGCTGGACTCAGTGACTTGAAGGTCAGTAGAGCTATCCTAAGATTCAAGCTCTCCAATTCAAGGTTTTGAGCCACTTGATGTGGCTGAAGGGACAGTAAGGGATAGTAATCCATTAAGACCTAGTTGAGGCCAATTCCCTATTTTTTTCTTAGAACAGTTAGCCCTAGCACAAATGAGATAGGATGTTACTTGATGGTTGTGTAAGGCATAAGCAATGCTGGAGTTAATTTGAGAAGTGAATGGAGCAGAGATAGAGCTGGCACTTTTGATCTCTGGTTACTCTTTTATATGCAGAAATGCAAGAGTCCTCCAGGGTGTCCCATCTAGATCCCTGCTACCATATGTTCCCTTCATATGACCAGTGACAAATACATAAAAGATGGCCATAAAAAAAAACCTGTTTAACAAAACTGTCTGAAACATATGTCACAAAACTTGACAACCAATCTTCTCCACCTTCCTAACAACTGTGTCACTAATATTCATCGAAGCATAGAATTGAAGTGCCATCTCTTATCACTTAACCTGTTCTTTTATGGTATACATTTTTTTTAAAAAAAAATTGCAGCACCGTTGTCCTTTAGATTAGTGCTGCTATTCTAAGTCTGGCAAGTGTTGTTTTTCTGTAGCTGAAAAATGAAAGTGCAGAATCTGAATATAACCTAGTGATTCATTACTTTATGCACTTTTCAGTTTACTGAGACATGAAGTGCTAGATTTCATGGAAACTGGACCTCACTGCCAAATAACAAAGTTTGAACTTGTGCTCTTTGTCACATTAATTGCTAATTTACAGCTGCTATAGAAGAGCAGGTAGAGTGGTCCAGGCAAAAAATTCACCAGCAGGAATTACCCATACTCCATAGTTAAGCAGTTAAGAATGTCTCTGTAGCGCTACTGTTAGCGTGACCCTTTCAGCATTTTTTGAGTTATTTTGGCATTTATTGTAGTAGGCCATTCTATCTTCAAGACACTCTTGACAGATACTTATTAAAGACTGATCTTTAGAGATGAGGCTATGCACTTAAATACAAGTGTCAATGGAGTTATGGCTAAATCATGCAAAGTTTGACAATGTTTCTCCCCATCAGCACCATGTCCCCCAGGCTAATTTTCAGTCTTGGGCGGAAAGGGGACGTGAATGGTATTTCTGATGGCAAATGCTACTGGCTTTCCACTGAGTACCATTTAAGAGAGTAGATACACAGAAATCAAGATTTGTTTAAAATAAAAAGTACCGCTTTTTAGGTTGGCAGTACTTATCCTCAGTCCACTGGTCAACTGCCATTGATGATTCCCTTGTGCTTCGAGAACAGAGGAATAGCAGCTTTTTGTTTTAGTTATTAAAATGCTGCAGTATTTTTGTAGAACAAGTCTGCCAGTGATCATCTGATGCTTTTCAGGGAAAGAGGGTAGTGCCATTTTTTGGAACATGTTTGTCTGTGCGTTGCCATGTCAGCCACTGTGTGCAGTGGTGCAAGGGAGGCATGCCATTTGCTGCTCTCCCAACAGAGCTGTCGATCTTCATAAAGATATTTTGCAAGCACCTTACCAGTCTGAATTTATTAAGTAATGTGTAGAGGTTCCCTCCGCGAGCTCTGAGGTTTTTCCAAACAGAGTAGCTTGGAAACTACATTTGGCAAACCCTAAATTCTGAAAAAAGCAGGTGCAACAGTGCTTTTAATCTATTGCATTTAATTAGATGCTAATTTCATAGTGCTGAGATTTCCACCGGTCACAGCAGTGCTCCTTGCTCTAGCATCTAGATGCGATTGAGTGGGACTATATCTGTAACTGTACCTGAGGTGCTGCTCTTCACATGGGATTAACTCCTTAGTTGTTTTACACCAGAAACATAATCTGCTACTCTGATCATGAGCGTCTCCTAAATAGGGAAGTTCTGGATGAAAACATGTGTCTTGCACCATTGTACATGTGGCAAAACTTCAGTTGGTTTCCTGGATGGCAGCCGAGGAGGAAGTCTCAGCTCTCTGGTTGGGCACGGCAGTGCCACGGGCTGTTGCTGATTGCAGCGTCAGAGTAACGAAGGCCTGGAGCCTTGTCAAAGACCAGGGGACAGCACGCCGTATGGACACAGCACAAAGCAGTGCTCTCTGTCTCGAGGACCTTAAAATCGAGGTAGGAAACAGGACAGAAGCAGGGTACAGACAAACCTGTATGCGTAGCATGAGATAATGCAGAGGCAAAATGGTCACCAGGAGCATCTTTGATTACAGCACAGGTATTGCTCGATTCCTGAAGAGATCAGAGTGAAAAAGAAAAATTTGGAGGCCTTTGTCTTGGTGAATGTGCTATGGAAGAGCCTCAGCCCAGGGGACTGCATGGAAAAAAATGCGAAGCTACTTGTGCGAAAATACAGTGTGTGGGTGATGAAGTATTACTGGTGCGCAGAGTCAGTACCTTGGGAGAACATGATATATCAGGGAGAAGCATAAGTCTTTCCAAGATAAAAATAGTGTGGTTTGTTGTGTTAGAGAGCATGGGGTGATAGCTGGACAGCCCTCACTGTATGATCTGGCTTCAGCAATTTAATATTGCATGTCTTCTCAGCTCCTGCCTGACCAGGATATACTCCTGTTTTGTTCATTAGTATAACCTGAAGAGCATTTCCAAGGAGGAGCTTCTCAAATCTTCTTCTGATTTCTGCTTTTTGGGCTCCACAGCATTCAGTGTTTTAAATGATGAAACAAGCGTAAAGAAACAAAGAATTTGATCATGTGAATGTTCACTTATTTTATCAAAAAAGACAATGACTATTAGGAGGAAAAAAGCAAAAAAGGGCAGCAAATTCTCAGACAATTACTGGCACAGATTCATTAGTTAAAAGTAGGGAAGGTCCTGAAGTTTAATGGAGTGAATCACTTATGACCAGCTTTATGGTGGTGTAATCTGACATTTACTTTCAATGGTAAATACAGAAAATGATAGTGAAAAGCTGAAAATGTGATGTGTCGTAAAAGTTACAGCCTCCTCATCAAGTTTATTATGCTTTGGGAGATGCAGGGACTTTGGTTACTTCCTGGCGTAGTTAAGACGTTTGAAATTTAGACAGTGAAACGTAAACCAGTCTTTTGCTCTCCATAGATGTGAGATGGTCAAACATCAGCATAATTACCCAGCCGACCAGCTCTGCTCGAGTGCCCGTTGCCTGCGACTGGCTGCGCATCAGTTGGCTGCGAGCTGCAGGTTTCCACGGAAACTGCATGTACCGCTACCTGTGAATAATTGAGAACGGCAGCTGTAATGAGGGAATTTGGGGCAAATTGTGTAAATATTCGTAACTAGATTACAGTGATAAAATATTTTCACTGTGGATAAAGATATAACTTCGAGGCTTAAGGAGATTAAGCTGAAGAGGTCCAGGGAAGAGTCCATCCTTGTGAAATCTGGAGATGAGTGTTTTAAAATCCATTACAAATTCTCAGCATTTCAGAGCAAGGCTTGGGAAAGTTAGACTCCCTGTGCTGCCTCAAGGGTCTGATATCCTTTGTATTTTTGTTCCTGGGGGCAGGTAATTGGAAGGGAAAAGCTCTGGCTTTGTAGCAGCTGTGCTGGCAGGGAGGTGACTGCCTCAGACCCCACTGCTTTGGGGCAAGTGCCTTGTTCTTGTCCTACATGCAAGGGCATGTGAGGATGCACCAGAGGTTTGGAATAAAATATCCAGGTTGCAACTGCCAAATCTCCCCTGTTTTTCATCTTCCACTTATTTATTTATTTTTCTAAAAAGTTAGAGGCAGTACCTTAATATTCAGAGCACTCTTGTGCTCTGCAGTGTGATCTGCATAAACCAAAGGAGAGATGCTACCAGCTAGCTTTTCCTATAAAGAAGGCTTTGTGTGTGATAGAGAGGAAAAGCCAGCTGGTTGTAACAGGATTCACTGTGATTGCTGCTCAGATGCTGTAGACATGTATTTATGTTGGGTTGAAGTGACCTGAAGAATTTCCATTGCCCATCTCTGGCATACTGTCTCTTGCACTGAGCTTGCCGAAGAAATGCGTACAGTTATGCCAGCAGGAGATATTTGTGTGTTGTATTAGCCTAAGGTTTAAAAAAAAAAAAAAAAAGGGTGGTTCTTTTGTGCTGCAGCTAATGGAAAGATTTGGGCTGAGATGTCCTAGGTAATTTTATACAAAATTACCTTTTCTTTGAAACCTGTTTTGTTTTATTTTTTGCCAGCAACGGTTTCTCACCACGGGTAAAGCAGCAGTGTATGCCCGTTTTTTGTGAGCTCTGAGCCAGCCAGGGGTCAGCGGTACCTGGAAGAAGATGCCTTCTTTGTCTGGGAAGCTTGAAAAGAAAAGCTGTGCTGGACTGCTGGTTCTCATTGCCTCTAAAACCACAGAAAGGTTTGGGAGATAGCTGTTTGTGCATTTTAGGGAGAAACTGCTAATTGATGTAACTGAGCTTTCCTCCTTGAAAGTACTGAGCTCTAAAAACTTTCAAAACATGGATGTTGCTAGGTTAATTGGATGGTTAAATTTAGCAAAGCCTTGACTGTGCTTCTCTGAATAAAATAAAGATACCATTTGTTATTTAAATGTCTGTTGTCGCATGAGGCAGTAGCTCAGGGTGGACTGCTTTGCAAACCGGGAAATCTAGTGAACAGTTATTATTGACTTGAGAGATGGAACCTGTCATGAATTGCATCCGCACGGATGCTGTTAGTTAATTTTGAGCCAGATAGCTGTAACAGGCTTTCATTCCACCTAGCAAACACCTGGAGATATATGGGTCTATATACTAGCGCTGCTTAGCTGAAGTGGAATTAGTTTCTTCTTACAGTCAATGGCACACAGCATCCAGCAGCCTTATTTGTTAATTAAAACAGAGCATCTCAGAAGACTCTGATCTGACTCTGTAAAATGAGCTCTCTTAAACTTTACATTGCTGAATTTTTTCTTTTCTCGTGAAAGAGAGAAAAGAAATGTTTTCGTTTTTTTCGTCATCTCTGCTGATGACTGACAAATTTAATAATAAAGAAGGTTTAAACGGGAGGAAATGCTCTTGCTCAAGTTTTACTCTGCTCAGGATGCCAGGGTCTTGTCAGAGTGAAATATGTAGCGCGGGCTGAATGGCTGAGCAGCTTCCATCTGCTTCAGCATCTCTCAAAGATAATCAAGAATGATGAAAATTGTTTCTTCATTTTTGACCTCTAACCAACCTGTTAGCCTTGTGTCTATAAAACAAGGGATGTCTCCAGACTGGACATAAATTGTGATGCCGCTGCAGATCACAACTCTTTTATCAATATTTGAACTAGAAAGAGTTTATATAGGTATGGCTGCAGTTATTGTACTCATAAGAACAACTCCATACCCTTAAGGCTCATTAAGTTGACCGAACCCTAACAGCAGCCTGCAAATCTTACTGCCATTTCTTGCAGGAAGTGAGGCCCTTAGGGATATGCTGTCGCAAGACTAGAGGCACCTTCAACGTGTTCGTTTCCAATACTTGCCCTCTTTCTACAAAACAGGAGGTTTATTCTGAGCTTCCACATGGGCTGGTTTCATGTATGCAGCAGTAATGTGGCGCTGGCCAGCCCTCACTCGTCTCTGTGCCTGCCAAATGCCCTCTCCCAACAGTCTCCCTTCTGTGCGATGCCAGGCGTTTTATTGCCCTTGTGACTTTTCTGCAACTCCTTTGGATTTTTTTATTGTTGTTGTTCTTTTGGTCACGTTCTCTCTGTGCATTGTCTCCTTGTTTGCGCCTTCAGTGCTGAGAAAATGCACTTCTTGTATTCATGTGTTGGCCCGTATTCCCCCGTTCCCCGTTCTTTCCTTTCCCCTCTTGTGCCGTACTGATAACAGAATGCTTATGTTTAGCTGGCCATATAAAATGATACATTATCTCAAACCTCTCCTTTCCCCAAGTTCTGTTTTTAATTTCCCTGCGTGAGCTGTGTGCTGGCTTTGGGCTGTAAGCACCCTGAGGACGAGGGAGCGCTTCATTTTTAACTCTGCAAAGCCCTGTAAAAAGTGCTGGTGACGGCTCTAACAGCACGGCTGCAGCTCCGGAGTAGCACGTCTCTGTGCAGAAATGCTTGCTCAGAGCAAAACGATGCTTGGCAAAGGCGCAGTACTAACTCTTACCTTTTCTCCAAGGGTGAGTGTGTCAAGGCCTTCTGGATTTGTATCATCTCACAGAAGTTTTGCTACCGCGCCGAGCAAGCGCTGCCTTCCAGCAGCTGGTGGATGCAGTGAAGGCGCCTCTCTGTCCAGCGCTGAACCCCCTCGTGCTGTTTGAGTTTGGTGAGCGGGAGCACAGCTGTTTACATGCGTTCCCACGTAACTGGCAGTGCTTTCAGGGTGTCATTCATTTGTCATTTTGACTGCCACCCTCTGTCCATCTCATTTGCTTACATTGCTGAAACACCCACTGCAGTAACTCTCAAGGGGCAGTAAAAAGAAGGTTGTTTGGTCTAAACGTTGTTGGGAAAATGTTAAAGATTGGCAACCTACCGAGAGAGGCTGTTGGCTTAAGACAGATTTAGAGGGCTTTAAATAGCAGAGGTCAAATTGGCTGCGGAGGAGAAAAAAATATGAAGTATGTTTGGGCTAGATGGAGAAGTCCCTGGAAAACTGAACGCTTCACCACAGCAGAGTCATTGAACTACACATGAACCTGAAAAAGCAAAACTAGAATACACAGAGATAGTCCTTTGTGTTGCTTCATAGCGAACAAATTCATCTGTGCTGGGGAAATCACCAGCCTCATATTTAATATGGAATGAAAGGAGGGCGCGATGCAGTTGCTTTAGTTGCAGTCTCTGTCCTTTGCATAAAGACAGCCAGCCAGGACCCAGCCCCCCTAGAAACATGTTCTGATTAATGGGTTACATAATTTTAAGGGCGTGATTTGAGACAACGGGCTATATTTTTGGAAATCTTCCGCTACCATCCTGTGAACTTTCAGGAGACTGCAGAGATAATTTGTTAAAAACTTGATTTAAACCAGCGTGTTAATACGGAGGGACGTTGTGCTGTCAAACCCCTTCCCTATCAGTAATGTTCAAAAGAAGGCTCATATGGTTGAGGAGCTGCAGAGTATATCCATGTTCGAGAAAGGAAAGGAGGGATGAGGCAGGGACTGGTATTAGGATTCACATTGGATGTTGCTGCTTATTTCTTATATCGTGTGGGACAGAGAGCCGGTTTCGTGAGCTTCTCAGTCGTCGTGGTTGGGTTTCGGAAGAAGCCCCTGTCCTGAAGGGCGCCTTTGGTATGACCTGGAGATGTTACTGTTGGAGCAGTTTTTCCAGGAAGCTTTTGAAGCGAGTGGTTCACTTGAAGGGCTTGTTTGCTAGGTGGTCTGTCTTTGGTAATTATGTCTAGTGACAGCACAGCCTCTCTTTGCAGTAGCCTGCGTGCTGCCAGCTGGGTTGTGCGCTGTAGTGCCACTGGGCCCCTAGCAGGGCAGTGGTTGTTCACCTGGAACAGCAAAATGAAATTGTGTTTAGAGTCCTTGCCATGTCCCTGCCGAGCTGCCTCATCTGTGTACTTCTGGTGGCTTAAGTGAAGAGACACTATTGCTCCTCTCCTAGCACAAGACCCCAAGTAGCAAGGGAGGGGTTACTGATGTCCTGATTGAGTTTCTTTCCCTCCTTTGCTTTGAGTCCTGCAGGAGTATTTCATAACGCTCATGGTAGCCTCTGCTCCCTTGAAAAAGAGCTGAGGCTTGGAGGGGTCCGGCTGTGTGCTGGGTCACTAAAAAAAGTGTCCACGATAACACGATTGGCATGGATTTGCTGACCAGCGGGGAGAGAGGCCGAGCGTGCCTGTTGCCACAAAAGGCCGCGCTTGTCATTATGGCGTTGTCCCTGTTACAGGGAAGCGACGGGCATTTCCCTGCCGATTCCCCGGGACGGGTGCTCGTCCAGGCTGCAGGAGCTTGTGTTCTTTGATCTGCTGCAACACATCTGCTCAAAGGGATTAGCAGAAAACTCCCTTCTCAGCAGCTTACAGTTGTCATATACTGACACCTGTATTTTGGTATTTGCAAGCTAAGCCTGTGCACTTAAACAAATAAGCAAGCTCAGTTCTACACGGGTAAAATTGTAGGATGAGCCTGCTTTAATTAGCACTGGTGAAACTCCTCAACACTCCTGCTGTTTGCTATCATAAACATCTTGGATATGTTTGCAGCACAATGAAAAAGAAAGGCTTACGGGGCAAGTGCTTCTTTTAAAGCAGCAAATCAGCTTCAAGATAACTGAAAAAGCAACTGTTACTTTCAGAACAGGTAGATGATACAGAAGGAAGTGCCGTAGCCAAACGTTGGGTGCACGGGCCATAAACATTGAGTGAAAAGTGTGACATACCTACAGTAGTAGGTCTCCCAGGCCATTACTGTTTGGAGTCCAGACTGTTCCCTGGAGGACACGCGGCAAGCGTTTTGTTCTGCCGAGTTTTAAGGCAGACAGAGCGCGATGCCTTCGACTTTCTCAGGATCAGGCTAAACTTTTCCCATGGATAAATCGAGGTACTTAAAATTTTTCAGACCCATTGATCATAAATCAAACCAGGGAACTCTCACAGTCCCAAAAGAAAGAACATTCATATGTATTCACATGCAGCACGGTATCAGTCTCCAAACCAGTGATCCCGTTCTGTACCAGCTGTCCACCTGGATCCAGTCTTTGCTGTCAGGGGCTGCAGCAGGAGCCAGGGATACCTGCCAGTCACAACAGCGAGCTTGGATTTTTGCCTCAGTGCAAAACTATTGCGCTGTAGTCTCCTTATTCCCTCCTATTTCCTATGGAAGCTTCATTGGCTACTTATTGCTTCTTACGTGTCAGCTTTTTTCCCAATGAATCAGGCTATTGCACCTTAATTTTATTAGATAGTATAGTAAGGTTTTTTGGTCTTATTTTCTATGCTTGTCACTTTTATTAAGCCCCTTTGTTGCACTTTGCTCAATATGAGTGGAGTCCTGTTCGTGCAGATATTCCCGTGGATATTAGCGAGCTATTCTTGTGCTTCTTCCTGAACTGACTTTGCTTTCCTGAAATCTAGTACTGCTGCTTTGCTGCATTCAGAAATTATAAAAATCAGAAAGTTGTGATTTCTTATTTAGGCTTTCTCTGGATTAATTCCTATTTGAACTTGAAAAGAAGTTTTTTAAAAAAATCCCATCTTAATTTGAAAATTGTCAGCCTGCACACTCCTCCACAATTCATGGTACATTGTTTCAATCGTTAATTAACCTCTGCGAACAGAGAGGTTAAGAGAGGTTAAAGTTCTACCTTCCAGCCTTCTCCTTTAATCTATTAAGATTCTTTAGACTTTTTTCAAACTTCTGTTTCCGTGTTGGCATTTGATTACTTTGGTTCAGGTACCTTTCAGTCTCTTTGACAAGGTGAACAGATTGAGACCCTGGAGCCTCTCTTTAAAATGGTATGTTTCACCGTGCTTAAACCATTCTTATGGCTCTGGACGTATTCAATTTTATCAGTGTCTTGATGTGGTATCCCAGTAGTAGTACCAAATGTGGAGGAGGGATGGTCTACCTGCTCCTCTTCACTATCTCCCTGTGCACCCAGAACTGCTGTTGCCCCTTCTGGACATCGTTGTTCTTGGCCTTTTTGTGCAGCTGATTATCCACAAGACCTCCATACCCTGTTCGAGGTCACTCTGCCTTGCGTCCTTAAGTTCTGTCTGTGTGATTATGTATTTGGTGGCTTTAAAGCATGTTGGTTGGTTGTGCCTATGTGCTTCGTATCTGAGCAGCTGTGATCCTCAGGGCCAAGTTTGGACAGCTGAGTTGTTACTTTGTGGACTGTGCTCATCCTGCTGTCTCCTTTGGTTTTCTTTCTTTCTTACTCAAGAAAATGGGTTAGAGCATCACGCTTTGTTAAGGACGTAGTTCCATTGCACTGAGAGGTAATTCAGACCCAAAGTCTGTAGGAAGAGATAACACTTGTATTAGGCTAGATAACACAGATGGAAAAAACAAATGAGAAGCCCTTCATCAAATGAAGTCCTCCCTCACCCTTGCAAACTTTGCTTTCCTTGCACCTTTGGAGCTGCCTGGTTATGTCAAGACTGCCAAATACTTTGACCTCCATTTTTCAGTCTTTACCCTTTCCTTCCTCAGTCTGTGGGCTGCCTCTGGCCTCACCTCCAACCTAACAATGGGGCTCAGGGTGTCAGGGCTCCACTTTGTTTAACAGATCGCAGTATCCCTTCTGCAGGATCGAGTACTTCCTGCCTTGAGAGTCTTGTAGGTGACGTTTACCCCCGTCACCGCAGAAGCTGACTCGAGGTCTCCTTTTAAAATAGGAACTAAACATGCGTAGCACAACCACACAAAAAGACCCTTATCTCTTAGTTGGTTTTTCATTACCTCCTGTGGCTGTAATCTGATTGCTTTGCATATATTAATGAAGAGGAAAATAAAATATTTGCAATAACAGATGCATGGTATTGTGAGATTTCCTTCCCCCCTCCCCCCCAAAAGGCATGTTCTGGTATTTGTTCCTTTAGGCCATCTTGTGCTGATGTGATTATAGTCACAAGTTGTTTTGGGGGCCGTAGTCGTGGTGCGATGAGATGATATAAGGAACTCCATTCCCTGGTGGCCATTGCTCTTTTTGCAGGAATACTGATATTTGGGCTGTGACTTTGTTTTGTGGTTTTGATCAGGACTTTGTAGGTCTACAAAAGAGAAGGCAGCTTGCACAGATATTTCAGACACATTTATCACAGAAAGTGCTTTTGGAACAGAGGGCTGAAATGAAGGGTTACTGTCCAAGCACCCTTGTAGCACACCCTGGAGACTTTCCTCTGACATTGTTACGATATGGAAGCATAAGTATTTGAAAAATCTTGATGTTTCTTTCTTATTTATAGGGAACTCAAGAAAAAAGTATGTAGTATTCCTGTAAACATGCTGAGAGAAAGACACAGGCCTTCCATTTTTGCGCTCCTTTAGGAGCGCCAACGTCTGCTTTTCAAATGGTTAAAAGGAAAGTCTAGATATTATAAAAAAGCAGATTTACTTTAGGGAAGAGCAGGTGCTTGCACTGAAAATGTGACTGGTTTTCACGTTATCCAGGGCTGTCAGTGGGTGTTGAATATTTATATACTGTAGGGAAAAGGTGATGAACTAGTTTGCTTCATAGTAGCTTTTTCTGCAGGAGTGAAAAAACCAAGAATTCTCAAATGAAGCTTCCTGTTAGTTGTTTTCAGTGCGTGAATAGCAGGGATCATGTGGAAGAGTTTGTGGGTGATATGAGAAAGCTCCCGTGGGTTATTTGGTGAGAGGTTGGGGTTATTATTACCTCTCAGCATGTGCTTGGTTTGCCAGTGAAAATAAGTAAGAAGGACCTAGGAATGAGAGCACTTCTATTTCTGAAAGGAAGCCTATTGGACTATTTTATATAGTATTTTCTTTACGGTCTATAGAAGCTGGCAGTTTCTGATTTTAACCTCTACCTAGCTGTAAATGCCATAACGTATTCCAAAGTCACGATGATCATTAGGTCGCTGATTGCCTTTGGAGATGTACCTGTTTCAGCCACCTTGCTGCTGTCCTGAAAAATCAAAATACAGCTACCTCACACTTGCAGTGTTGTTGATTTCGCTGTCTCTCTCTCCCCAGTGGTGATTAAGCGTAGAGATACTGAAGTGAAAACATCCATGACTTCCCTCTCTAATAAGTGAGAGCTGGAGCAGATGGAATATTTTACCAGTGGCCAGGTCAGGACAGTCTTTTCGCAGTCGATGTGTGTTTGAACAGGTCTCTGTTGATGTGATTTTTTTTCCCTTGGAGGCAATTTCTCCGTGATGAGTGATGAGTGTGGTTGTCGTAGCGTGATCCTCGGGAGGAAGGGAGGTGCTAGAGCGTACGTGCAGGCATTCGTCCTCTCTTCAGAAGCTCCTAATGTTTGCTGATGGTGCCCTTTGCCCACCCCTTTCTTCTCTTGATTGCTACCATGTTTTCTTGAAGACTTAACTGTAAATGTTTTGCTGTTTGCCAAGGAAGAGAGTGTCATACCTGATGGTGATGAGAGACGTTGTAATGAGTTTAAACTCTTCCAATGGTGCGGAAAAGAAGCTGCCTGTGAGAAGAAGCCAGTATTAGTAAGTGAAGTTGTAGCTAGTGCCAAGGCAAATGCTAAGCATGAAAACAGTGTTAGCGAAGAGGCCTGGTGATGCCTTTTGACTGTATAAAATACCAGAACTCTAGCTCCTTTGAAGGAGAAACTACAGTGTTAAAGTGTTAAACTGCACAACGCGCTTGTATTTCTGCCCGTCCCTCCTCCCAGGGCATCCTGCCCTGGTTATTGTGGACATGGGGAGACCGAAGCTGGGCCAGGGGAAGCCATCCAGAGCAATGCGGGGGTTTGCTGTGCTGGTTACACGTGGTGATACAGGTGAACCTCCTCTGCTTGAGCTTTGTGTGTGCAGTCACAGGAACGAGGGGATCTGTGCTGAGGGAGGCACGGTCCGGTGTGCCCCATCGTGTGGGCAGGAGGGCACGGCTGTGGACCTTCTCTGCAGGGAGGCGAACGTGGCCTGGGGGCTTGCGCTGGGCAAGGGAAGATGGAGCGTGAGATGGCGGTGCCTGCACGTGATGGGGATATGAAATCTAGCTGCTGTGGGTTCTCTCCGGGGACTAGATGGATGCAAGTAGTATGCGTACAGTCAGCCTAAAGGTAGAGAGTGCATGTATGTTATTTTAAAAATATGTTAGGACACATGGTGAAACTAGAAGTAAAGTTGTCTGCATATTAATTTTTCGTTCATTTGCAAGCGTGAGTTGCTCTGAACGAAATATCCTAGAAAGGCCTAAGTTGCCACTAGCCCGCCTGTCTTAACTGTATTTTAACACAGTTTCATCGCTGATTGTCTTGGTGTTTTAAGTGGAAGGCTGTTCTCGGGAGTCAGCATCATTTCCTTGGCAGAAGGCAGATGGGTAAGTGACCCCCAGAGGCCTTGCCCAGCGTTGCCGTGTGGGTTAGGTAGCTCTAGGTGTGTGTAGGTTTGGCAGAGGACTGATTTATCCATCTGCCAGTAAAGCTGAAGGCTGCGATGTGATTCACTCTCATATGCTCTGCTGTGGCAAAAGGGGGATTACGGCTGTGCTTGCAAATGTTTGGAAGTTGTTGACAGGGACAGAGAGAAAGCTCAGACACTATCTGTGTTCCCCGGTCTGATTTGATTTATGCAGTTCTAGCCAAAACGAACTCCAAGGAGGAGAGAGGGGGAAAAAGTGATGCCCGTTCCCTCTTGTGCGTTTCTGCAGCTTTTGGCCAGCTCGCTGCTCTTCTCCGTCTGCACGTTTTAAGTAGTCAGCTTTTGGAGGGCAGGGGAAGGAGGAGCTGCCCAGAAGCCCCAGCGCGAAGCGCCTTTCACGGGCGCAGCCTCGGCAGGCTCTCGCGTGGCTGCGTCTCATACCCGCCGTTCCAGGGGTGGATTCGCTTCCTTCCACTTCCGCGTGGAGGCAGCTCTCCCTGCCTGGAGAAGACAGTGCCGCACCACCAGTGCCCCGGGGATGCGGGGACGAGTCCAGTAGGTCTGGCAGGTGGGTGGGCGGGCGAGCAGCCACAGCCGTGTGGCTGCCCCCAGCTCCTTAGCCCTGCTGCACCCAGCGCCGTTGGGTTCCTCGCTCCTGTGTCTGTCACGGTCTGAATAAATACCCCGTGAATGACGAGGTGGCAACTCCGTTTTAAGCGTTTGCCTGAAGGGTCAGTGGGTCCGTGAAATAGATGGGATAAACTCTGAGTAACTGGTGCTGCCTGAGGCGTAATAAGAGCTGTAATCAGATTCCCAAGTCCTTGACGGTCTACTAGCCCTGCTGTGCAACCCTAACGAAAGCTGGTTTTGCCTTGGGAATCCTTTGCCTAAAGGGCCCCAGATTTGGGCTCTAAATCCTACTCTTTACTTCGTGAGGCACCTGCTCGTTTTTAGGCTGTCTTTGACTACTTCAGAGTGCTTGGAGCTTACTTTTAAGCCAAGATTCTTCCAAGAAGGATTCCTAACTCTGGCAGAAGCTGTACGTGAGTGTAATGTTTTTCCTTTGGGAAAGTTGGCACTGATCATTTATGTTCTGAGGAAAGGCTGGCTTTCATTTTGCAAAAGAAAGGGAATTAAACCCCAGGTTAGGAAGAGCGAGAAAAAAAAATTCCCCTGCTTTTATTTGTACGGGCCACATACTTCCCTACACAGCCCCAGTAGCGTGGAAACCCCGCGGTGACCCTGTCATTGTGCAGCACGGAGCGGAGATTAATGTGGAGAGCAGTGGGTAATGAAATGAGTAGTTTCTGCTTTTTTCATTGTGGTAGCAGTGAGGATATTAAAGGCTTTAAGTGAGAGAAATACACTCGCTACTGTTTTGGGGAGTGTTTATCTGAAGAGTTTGTTTAAAATATCATTATACAGAAAACTACAGCTTCTCATATTTGTGTTTGTTCTTTTGGTCAAGGACCTAGATGTAGGAAATAGTATTTATCAGAAGGAACTGCTGGTGCCTAAGGCTGTGGTGTTAAATCCAGGCATTAAAGTGATGAGGGACAGAAGGCAGATTTTGAGTCATTTTTACTATTTGCATCCTTTTACCTGCTTTTGTGTTCCTTATTCTCTTTGTATGTAGGTTTCCTACCTGTAAACGGGAGTGAAAATCCCTGCTCACCTTTCTGAAGTGCTGCACGGTTCCTGGTGAGACAATAGTAAGAGATAAGTTAGGACTGCTTATTGCTGGCTGAGGGCAAGTTGGAGAGCATGAGTTGCAAAGGAAAACATTCATGCATTGTTCTAGCAAAGCAGTTACATTGGCCTAATGGGGCTTCCTAAGGAGACAAAATGAAAAAAAGAGATCTCTGATGCCAACATCAGGACAAAAGTCGGTCACACCTTTGGAGCCAACTGGACAGGCTGTGCTTGGACTCCCGGCACAGCGACATCCCTTCACCTGGACAAGATCCCAAACCAGCCAGTCTCTCCAATGCCTAAACCAGAAAAATCTCTGTAAGGGGGTTTAACATCTAGATAACTTTTTGATTATTATTATTTTAATCCTATCCTTTGAGATCTAAACGTTGTAAGAACGAGGGCTGTGTTATTCCTGTGTTAGCATCTCCTGGGGTGACTTTCATGTCACACAAGGAAATGGTGCTTTGAAGCTGGTCTCTTTACTGCTTGTTGTCTCTTAAAATCTTTCTGTTCTCCCTGAAGCATCTCAGACTAGTCCTCCTTTTTGTGCTCCGCTTCCTTTGTAAACACATGGTTCTGTGCCCTGCAGGTCCTCAAAGCTAGCTAAGTATATATAGGGCGAAAAGGATCTCCAGAAGTCAAATTCCTTAAGATATCTTTTACAAGCGGAAGCTGGAGTAGGGTAGGAGGGACAAAGCTGAGACTTCCCAGCCCTATCTGTGCTTGTTTGCCTTTATCCCTGGGACTAGACTTTGGCTTTCGGTCTGGTTATAGACAAAACAGCACTTCCGCACTTCTGAACTCTGATAATTAGACCAAGCAGGCACTTCGCACGACTGCCTCTCTTCCTCATGGTGGTTCAGTTGTCCTTTCTTTCAGAGCCCATTGTGCTCTCTGGGAGAGATGGAGGCACCTGCTCCCCTCTCCGGATGTCATCCCCCTTACGTTGCTCTAGATCCTGGCCAAGCCTGGCACTCATGCATCGTGATACACGGTCGCATCTGTGTTATCTCGCAGGTGCTTTTGGTGAGGCCAGCACCTGCTTTTCCTTAAAATAATAAGGCTGTGAGCAGCAAATGCCAGATCTGTGGGTAATTGTTCTGGGACTGGAAACAAAAGCACAAGCAGAGGAGAGGCATGCCTGACCCAACCAGACAGATGAATTATTTCGATTGGAGGCACCTGCTATTCCCAGCCAAATGCTGGATACTAGTACAGTGTGTTGTATGCTGGGCTAGGCCAATACCTACTTCTGTTTTCAGGAGGATTTTGGCTTTTGCAGCTTTTTCCCTGCTGTCTTGAAGAGCCAGTTTACAAGTTTGGAGCCACAGGGTTGGTGGGTAGGAGGCAATCTAGGGAGAGAGAGGAAGTGGGAGTGTCACATGTGAGAAGCAGGATTCCCACTCTTTCCAGGTCTCTCTGAATTTTCAAGTGACTGGGTAGATGTGGGCAGGCGTGCTTTCTGCTCTCTGCATTGCTGTAAGGCTTTTATTTTGAAAATCTATTGCATTCTTTATCTAAGTGGCCTATGGGAAAAACATGACAATCATGATGCAAAGCAATTGGAGGAGGGAACTAGGATTTAAATTACCTTAAAAACAGTAATACTCCTTTTTTTTTTTTTTTTTTAATATTGCACTGCTTATGTGGGCTGTTAGCTCGCTCGCTCATGGGGCCTCTGAGCGTGTACAAATGAGGTGTACAAATGACTCTGCCCATCTGGTCCTGAACAGGCCTATGGCAGTAATGTGTGTCTGGGTGTCCGCGTGGGTGCCCATCACTCTTCCTCTCTTCTTGCTTCTAATGTCTGGACAGGAGGTGGAAACGCAAAATAACTGTGCTGTGGCCAGTCTTCTCGCCCGGGCGCGGGAGAGCAATCCACCCATGGGGGTTATGTGCATACTTGCCCTGCAGGTGGGAGCCTCAAGTTTATGCTCACTGGTTTGATCTTTGTCTTTGAAAGATGTCATTGGTGGAGTATGATGTGTTGGAACAAAAACAAACTCTTATCGAATGGAATGCTTATAAAATTACACTTTTATGGAGAAATGCTTTTGTGGCCTAGCTGTTCATCTAGCCCCCTCTGCAGTTAAGCTGCAGGTTGTTTCTGAAGGGTTGTAAATGCATTATTCACAGGATTCATGCTTTGCATACAACCGACAGTGGTTAGCCTCTCTTTTGCTCCCAGGGACAATGAAAGGTCAGTGCAACTCAGATGTGAGCATCAAGCTAAGGCTTTAGAGTAGATGGTTAACCCGGCTGTTGGGGCCTCGATGTGAGGAGGTTGCTCCCTGCTGTAACAGGATAGGCTGTGGATGTCAGCTTAGTTTACCTGGGTCCTGTAAGAGGACTTGTGCTGCCATGCAGATCCTCTCCTGGGGGGAAGGTGTCATATCTGCTGTCCTGGTTACTGGTTTATTTTCACAGAATCAGGAAGGGGAGAAAGAAAAGGTTAGAAAAGACCTTTGGAGTTTATTTAGCCCAACCCACTGCTCAGACCAGGGCTAGTTTCAAAGTTATTCTGTGACAAGCACTGCTTCAAGCCGTGTGATACATACGGCCTCCCAGAGCACAGATGTGTGCCAGGATGGCGTGATGCAGTTTCCCTCAGGTTGTTTTAAATCAGCTATGAATCTTCTGTCTTTTTGCAATTAAGTGCTCATACCTACTCTTTTCATGCAGACTCTGCAGAAGACTAGGTTAATCAATCCTTAAGCAGTCTGGATTAAGGAGACAAATATCACAGAGAGGTGGCCTGAAGGTGTGGGAAGGGATATTCTTCTCAAGAAATGTTTTGGGATTTCAAGTGCATTAAGTTGGGATTCAGGCATTCCTTATATGCATGAAGGTTGAGGCCCTCAGAGTGCTGGTGCAGGTGGTGAGTTGTGCTGGGTTTGGAGCGGTGTGGATTTGCCCCCGGGGAAGGCATGCCTGCAAACTGTCTGGCAAAGTGAGAAGGCCAGACCTAGCGGGCCTGACACTGCTTAGGGAAAACAAACTTCCAGGTGCTCATTGCAGATAATCCCCTTTTTCTTTGTTTCAAATTGCTTTTTAAATTCAATAGGTAAAAATCTTACAAAAAGGCTGACCCGTGAGGTGATTTTATTGGTGCGAGGTAGGAGTGTTTCCCTAATAGTCGTCACAGGTATCTCCACTGATGCAGAATCTGAAGCGTCAGTAACTACAAACTGTTGCTCCTTGGTGTCTATTTCTTATGCCTCGCACTCAGAGGAAGCTGCAGGAAGACATACTTCAGAGAAGATGCAGTCCACCTTGCAGTTTAGTCCAAAAAGGCTGTATTGGTGCCTGCACCATCTTCACCAGCTTTTGAGAGCAGCTTGGACTTTGAGAGAGGATTTCAGATGAGAGGCAAGGCAAATTTCAGTGGTTTGATTTTGAATTGTCTTGTACTCAAATATAAACAAATAAATGCCTGATTTCTTAAGCTTTTCTGCTAATTTGTGATGCTCTAAGAAGAGGCTTGGGAAGTTAGGTCAGAGCCGCTTACCTCAGCGTGTACAGGATTGTAGATGAAGCATTCCCATTTGAGTCTTTGGCCTTAGAGGTCTTCCTTTTTATGACTCTGCTAGAGAAAAGACTAGCCAACTTTGAGGTGGTAGGCAAGTTTTTTTTAACTTCAGATTTATTTAGGTTTTTCTTTTTCAGAATTAACAAAGCAGAACGTAGGAAAGATGATGCTGACTAACTACAGTCACTTGTCTTCACACACCTCTCTACCTTATGGGCAATCTGTGGGCTATAGAGAACGTGACTGCAAAATTCAGCAAATATGCATTGCTGTGGGAATATGCATAAATATGATGCAAAGGAAGGAAAGGAGAATTCAAAGACAGGTACTCAGTATGATGATAAATCAGAAGGCCACATACTGTAATTAGGAGTAGCACTTGTGTTTTTTTCATGGGGCATTAATTCCTTCATAATCTAAAATAGTTGAGTCAAATAAAATTTTCTTTTTTCCCAGGGAGAATAGAAGGGACTGCCTAGGATTTTGTTCCTCCCCTCCACCCTTATTCTTCTGGAATCTGTGTATAGTTTCTGCAGAGGGAGGCCTTGGAGAAACACTGGGGGCTTATCCTTGTTTGTTTTACATTTTCAACTCTGGCCTTAAACCCTTTCTTGATCAGCTGCACCAAGAATATCTGAAATCTTTTTAGCTTTGGCAAATAAATGAGTACATCTCTGCTGTCTGTTCTATAAATAAAATATGCACGCTGTTAACTCTGCGTTATCACAGAGTAGCTACCCTTCAATATTTATGAATCTGTCATCGGCTGCTGTGGGTTGGCCGTGTCACCGTGGCTCTGGCAGGGCTGCGGGTGAGGGGCACCAGAAGCGCCCGCGTGCCCGGCGGTGCTGCACGGGCTCTTCGTGCGCCGGTGCGTGAGAGGGGGAGCGAGCGCGGGCTGATACGCTCAGGCTCACTGTGCTGAAGAGATAAATGGAATTGCCAGAGGGTTACTAATACCCTTTACAAGAAGAAATATTCTCTCTCCCAAAAGGATGTGGAAGAAATTAGAGCAATTACATTTGTATCATGAACCTCCGTACCAAAGGGATTGGGAAAGGGGAGCAGAGACCGAGGCGAAGGCACAGGACGCAGAGTTTCCGTTCCGTGCTCCAGACTACCTAGCTGGGCATGAAACTGGGGCAGGAGAAGGTTATCGGGGGCTTTCTTGAATATATTTGCTCAGACAGGAATGTTAGGAATGAGCAGGGTTTTGTTTTTCAGTACGGCTGCACTGTAGGATATATTAAAGCTAGGTGTCCGGACGCTCTGTGGAGCTGCTCTTGCGCAGCTGTATTTACGTACTCCAGGAGAGCAGGCTCTCTCCAGTACCCTGCGTTGGTATACTACGTTCAACAGCGCTTCTCTAAGAAAGAATGGAAGTACAGGTGGCTTTTTTCAGTTAATGCCAATTGATTTTTTTCCTCATTAAGCTGAGTTTTCTCTGCTACAGCCTCTGCCACTGCGTAACTGGAGATGCCCTGCTTGGAAATGTCTGTGAAGTCAGTCTATTTTCCATCTGTAAGTAATGTTTTAGTGTTTAATGCAATTTATCTTCACTCAAATTGCAGAAGATGTCAACACTAAAAAATTTGCTATAGACATCATAAACTCGAGACATTGGCAGGCGCTGCTGAACAGTGCAGAAACAGTGGCAGAGAATACATATTTTTAAACCATCTGGCATGCAAGTGCTAGTGGCTCGGAAATTGACATGGTGTAAAAAACTCGCCACTGTTTGTCAGATGACCTTTGGGCGTCAAAAGAGAAGAGCGTACTGCACGTAAACGCACTTGAAGTAGTGCGTCCTGTCTAGGTTCGTCCTCTTGGGCCTTGCTCCCTCCCTTGCCCGAAATCACAAACTTCTAGGCTTATTTAGTAACGTTTAGAGCGCGCTCAGCTAAACCAGCGCCCTGAGGGCTTTGCACAGCGGCCCCGACTGCGCACCTCCTCGGCTCTGCTGTGCGGCCAGCGGGGAAGCGGAGCTGCTGCAGCTGTGGGTGGGAGACATCCCTCCTCCTCTATTCTCCCTGTGTCTGCCTTTTGATGGGTTGCTTTCCCTCCCGTTTTCCCTTTGTCGGGAGTGGGTTGTGTGAGGCGTATATTCACATGAACGCGCGCGCACATGCGAGCGCAGACGCTGCTGTTTGTTTGATCTTTGTGGTATCTTTCAGTAGTGGGAAGAGGGCTCTCGGGGCTCTTCGTGTTTTGATAGAGAAGCCCCTTGAAAACAAATAGCCGAGTTATTGCCAGTCTTTGGCAAAGGGGTAGTGTGTAACTTCAGCAGGGACATCTCTGCAGAGAGCTGTTTCTGAAATAAATGTTGCAAAGTTTCTAGAATTTTCTCCTTCCCTTCACAGATGGTTTCTAGCTCATTTCTGACCATGGATCAGATGAGTGTGCATTTACTGCTGCCTCTAAGCAGCAGCCAGCATGAGCAAAAATTGAAATGGTAAAGTTTCTTGGCCAGCTCCTAAAACATAATTGAAAGTGGGAGACCTGTGAGCTTAAAAATCTGAAAGGCTGAGTGTGCGCAGTTGCCTTCAGTTACAGGGGGCTCAAAATGACCCCAGAGAGCAGCAGCTGACAACTCCCCTCCCGGGCTTAAAAAAAGCAGCTACTGTGAAAGTACCAAGCCAGGCCCAGCCCGCCCCCATACAGAGCAGCCATGATTTTGCCTTTCATGGTTTAAAACAGGCTTTAAAATACACAGTTTAACAAAGATTACTCGTAATTCCAGACGTGGTAAAAATAATAAAAGGAAAACCCAGGTACTCTTTTTCTACAGTAGCAACAGGCTCTCCTACAGCATCTCCTTGCCTCAAAATGCATATAAAAAGATTGCATCCGCCACAGGCTGTTGGGACAAACTCCTCATTATTGCACATGTGTGCGAGGAAATCTTCAGCACCCCCAGGTTCCCTTTCGCTTCAGCTTTACTTTTTTTCTTTTTTCCCTTCCTTTTCCTTTGGAGAGCAAGGTAATTTCCAGATTAATGCTGTCTCTTTGTGAACAGACTTAACTAGGTTGCTCTAGATGTCTTTGTCTTGGAAGATAAGACACAGGTGATAGCAATATGAGGCATTTGCTCCCTTAAAAGCAGCTGATATTATGCAGTCATTAGGCAAAAATTAAGAGGCTCAGTATGGACTAACCGCCAGAGTCTGACAGCCTCTGCCCAAGTAGGTTTCCGCGCATGGAAAGATAGCCACATCTCCTGGAAAGCAGAGTTGCTCTGAATGGATGTCCTGCTATCATTTGGAAAGCTCTCCTCTAGACAGATATTCCTTACTGAAAAGGAGCATTACTCAATTGTAGGCTATGTCCTCTAGGAAGAGGAACAAGGTGCCCAGGAGTCTGTGAGATTATGAATGGGATGTGTTTAAATGAGACGACTTCTAATGCCCTTTACGGTGGAGGACAGGGAAAGGGACAAACAGACCAAGGAACGGACTTCCATCCTGCATACGCGCACTAGCACACGATTCCTGAGCTCGCACAAGTCTCCTCGACAGAAGTGCGTGCAGTCTACGTGTCCTACCTCTTAACTCCACTGCATAAGTCGTGGAGGTGAGGCGTTCTTAGATATTGTTTTCTTTCTTCCCGTAAGAAAGCTATTGATATCATAGAGATCTCCGACTGAGAAACATTAAATAAGCTACAGCCAAAGTACAAACCTGTGTTTAGGTGATCTTAAAAATATCCTGACATGTTTACCAAGCTGGCTTCAAACCAGCCAAAACATGTAAACAGTTTCTACGATACATTGTTGAGATAGAGAATTTCTGCTTTCTTACAGTGGAGGTTGGTCAAGTGCCTTTCTTCACAACACAAGCGCTAAAAAGCAAGGAAAATGTAAGTGTAAGGAACAGCGATACCTGACGCAGTGTCCGTCTCCAAGCATCCTCTTGTTACCTACCATCACCGCAGTGCCTTCTCCAGTAGTCGTCTTTTCTATTCAGGCGTGCATCAAAAAAATTAAAACAAAGCTGCAGTGCACAGCCTTCGTTCTAGCTTTCTAATGCCGTGCTGCTTAGTAATTTAAGGGCAGTGACAGCCTTAAAATTGCAGTCTTAGCAGCTTCACGTAACCTACATTAGACAGAGGTTGAATACCATATTTATCACATACTCAAGACATCTGACTTTATCACGACACAGGCTTCTGTGTGTTTGGCACTATACCACTTAGAAGTGGTCAGCTATATGTTACATGTTATTAACAAAACCATCTATAATCAAATAAGAGGATGGGACTGGTGTTTGCAGTCTTTGGTTTCTGCTGGTGCCAGTTCTGCGGGCCACGGGAAAAATAGCAGCTCTGCTGGTACAGCACAGTGCGGTACACTGTAGACGGAAAGGAGCCAGCCTGAGTGGCGAAAGCCATGTGTTGTGTTATCGTGGTGTCCTGCTCCTCATGACTTTCCCGTTCCCTGCAAGCACGCCTGTCCCTAGTGGGAGCCTGTGCTCAATACCACCGCTCGGATCCTGGTGCCGTAGTTGCTACAACCAGACCCGCTAGCTCTGGCAGATCAGTATTGTGGTTTGCAGATAATGTCGGTGTTTTCTGCTGTGACACTTCTGGAACTTGTGTCTTTTCAATTATAAGGTTGTTTTTTCTATTTATGTAAGTGTGACGCTAATGCAGGGCTCAGAGGTCATGGGAACCACTCTTTAGAAAGGTAGTTCCTGAGTACAGGGGACTTTGAATTCAAATGATAATTTATCTTAATGTTATTTTCTAAGACTCAAGATTTTCCAGAGTACTGAACCACAAAAATACATTCATCTCTTGAGAATGCAGATACTTCGTGGGGCCTGCTATTGATTTTAGTAGAGAAAGGATGTGATTTGAGGGCTGAGAAAATGTGTTGAGAGAACTGGTTTCCTCAGGAGAGTATGATATTTCCATAAACGTGGCAGAGAATATTGTGGCACAGCAATGACAAAAATCATCTGTGTTTTTGCTCTCGTACCGGTTTCTTCTTGCAAGCTTCGTGGCTTTAGCTAGATTTTGTTTTTCAGCTGACGATCATCCTACAATCTCCAGCTCAGCTGGAGTTACCTGCCTGCATTCCTCTTGATTTCCTCAAAGGATTCCTGGTCTTCTGGACTTGGGAATTACTGTTAGAGGTTTGCCACCTATCCCTCTGAGCTCTGGATTATGTTGCTTGCTGGCCGAGCTGCAAGCCTCTGTTCCCCTTTTGTGCTAGTGACGATTAGCTGTTAATACAGGTGCACGGTGCAGCCTCCGGGTGCCGCCTTTGAAAAGACCTCTGTTTTTCACGAAGAATTCAATTGCCGCGGCTCTGAAGTGTTACATCTCAGCTGTTCAGTGCTGCAGCGGGGGGGGCGGCATCCCTTATTTCAGATAAGGTGGCATGAGAGTTGGCCGTCACAGAGCAGTCACAATACCGTACAGTACAGTCGCAGGCCCCAGTAAATCAGCGAAGCCCGTACTTGCTGGGTAGCCACGTTATTCAGTATGTAACTCTCTCTTCACCCAGGCCAAACTCATTCATGAAGTGTGATATTGGTCAGTTGAGTTTGCGGGACCGGAGATCAGCTAAATGTCATCACATCATGATGGCTCACGTTCCCCTATAATGGGGCAGCGGTGACAGGATTATTAATACATATAGGTACCGGTTCTGGATGCTTTATGGGAGCACAGTGGGCATAAATGGCAGGGAAAGGATTTGCTTGTGGGTTGAGTGACTTCATGGGATAACAAATGTTATCGGCTGCCATGCCGGCCAGGACACAATTAGTTCCGGCTGCACAGTGCAGTTAATTTGGTATGCATCTCAAATATTGTCAGTGATCTTTGCATGCAGATCCAGCGGGCCGTAAGAAAAGTTTCTTTTTAGCCCTCAAATCTGCCTCATCTATTTTAAAGTGATTCTAAAGGGACCTGACAGTGTCCCTTTATATGTGAAACAGAGCTGCTGGTTGAAGTCAGAGGCGCTCTGCTCTGTGCACGCTCTCCCCCAGGGCACTTAAAGTGATTGTCTTTTTGCAAGGCTCCCAACTGCCCCATATCAGCCTTCCAGTCAGCTCCAGGAGCCCTCTCGGTGCAGGACGCTCACCCACAAGTGGTGATCTGTAGTGGGATTACTGCCATCAGGGAGCGCAGGCTAAGGGTTGTGCTGTCCCTTGGTAATGGAAATGAAAGCATGGTTTAGCCATTCTGTTCCATTCTTTCTCAGGTATTTCTAGGGCACAAATGTTAAAATTAAAGTGCCTGACACAGTAATTCAGCTTTGCGAAGTACTGTCTGTGCTGGAAGTGTGTGCAGATTTTTTTTTTTCATTAATTCATAATAAGGAAACAGTAACACACAGTGTTAACAGATTTTTAATTGCCAGTCTTCGTAACCACCCTCTACGCGTCTTCTGTTTTCTCTTCTACTTAGGTTGGGGAGCGAATGTCAAGTTTACGTTATTACAACAGCAAACTTCATAATAATGGGAGCAAAGAAACAATGAACTCTTTGTTTAGGAGCTTTCTTAAGTACAGAGGGGAAAAACTCCTTGGAAGAAAAAAAAAAGGCAGGGAAGGGGCAGTAACTTAAATGCAACTGTTAAGCCATATTATAGGGACCCTGGGTTTGTTCCTAATAGAGGAAAATTAGCAATGCAAATATTTCTAGTCACCAATTATCCTTGATATAAATAGGTCGGAAATTTGCACTGTTAATACAAGCCGTATTTAAACCTTTTTTCTGCAGTTCATCAGCAAAGAGATTTGGGTTTTTTTTTTTTTTCTGATTTATATTCTTGTGGTTTGTTAAAGCCTTGAAGAGGGGGAGGAGAATGGGAGTAGGGAAAAAACAGGTTTAATGGGCTGTGAGGAGTAAAACTCTTTTCTGTTACTTGTACTGTAAACAGAGCGATCAGCTGAAGCCTGACTTTGTTTAAAAAGAAAAAAAAAAAAGTAAATAGCCGTGATTCTCCTGTGCTGTTGCTCTTCCAAACTTATGTTTTACGTGCCTCCCTTACATGGTTTCATTTTTTTTTAAATACAAAGAGGCATGAAAGGCACATTATTGCCAGAACAGTGCTCTGCAGCCACTATTTCTTCAGAAAATGTGCAATAGTCGCAGAGTTTGGGGAGAGCGCGGCATCGGGCTGGGTATTCTTGTGAAGCAGTCACCCCAACCCTGCCAGGAGGGGTCTTTAGAGCTTCTCAAGGCACCAAAATAGTCTGAGAGGCTACTTTTAGCCAATGTATTTCAGTGAACGAAACATCCTGTTTAGGAACCAGATATTTCTCTTGAAAACTGAATACAAACGCACATACATGGAGGAGATGTGCCTGCTTTCCTGGCTGCTGTTGAATTTTCAATTGTACAAATTGAGTAATTGCTGGTTCCTTGTTTTCCTCCAGTCTTCTCTTTCATCTTGCATCCCCAGTTTAAAAAAAAAAAAAAGGGCATCTTTTCTGGTTCAGAAGCAAGATAACCCAACATGGTAGTGCTGATGGAAAATGGCTTTTTGTAAATTTAGCCTTGATGTTATGGGGTGCAATAGTTCAAGCTCTGGAATAACTGTTCTACCCTGCTATATACTTGCTGCTGCAACTCTCAAATGAGAAAAGAGACACAACATGGGGTAATTCCTTGGAGTAGCCATAATCTCAGAATCTTGTTTTATTTTGTTTTTTAATGAAAGGGAAGGTAAAGGAATTTTTAGGCTCCTGTTCACGTTCTTCTGGAGCATGAGAGCCATTGGCTTACCCTTGGGAGAAGGTAGGCCCCAAGCTTTTGCTAGGACCTCTGCTGTCATAGCAACTTCCTCCAAAGTTTTATGATGGGCCACAGTTGCCCATATAAATGAGGAGGGAGGAGGGCCTCGTTGAGTTATAGATTGGCCATGTAGGTGGTTTATATGCCTTTTCTTTTTCCTGGAGGTTTCTAGCGCATTGACGAAATAGTACATACATCATACCTGTCTAACTGTATGTACAGCTGTGAGTGAGTGTCACGGTGTTCCCACTGCTAATGCAACGGGAATGTTGCTGCATTTGAGCTTTGTGAAGAGACACTGTCAGAAATCAGGCCTGAAGGCAGAAAAACTGTTTATCCTCCTTGTTTCGTTCCAGCAACCAGACCAACTCCCTTGCTGTTGAATCCAGGCTGACAGACTGCTCTACCTCTTCTGCAGGTTGCTCAGCAATTGTGCAATTTGTTTGCAAAGGAAGTGTTCCTGATGAGGGGTTGGCTTCACTGATACTTACAGGTTGCTAGACTGGGGTTCAAATATTAATGTTCCTCTGTACCAGTCGATTTCTCTGCAAGGACAGGTGGTGCTATTTCCTTGACAATTTGTAGCCCATTGGTTTATGTGGAATTAGCAATGATGTTCTCAGAAATGTGATAGTGAAGTTAGCACTGGAAAGTCGATGAGGAATTGCACTGCATGATCATTTTTTCATGTTGCACACAGTAGGAGTGTTTGCAAAGCCTTTTTGCTGATGCATGGGTGTGCTAGTGGGCCAGGTCAGGCCATGCTCCCTGCCTGCAGCGAGTGCAGTCCCCTGAAGGGCAAATCACTTGGCTTTCCCTTGTGAGTAGCTTCATGTTTGGCCCAAGCAGGGCAAAGAAAAGTGGCCCTTTTTATTGATTAAATTAAGCTCATTGTGAAAAAGCGTTCTGCAGCAATGGTGAAGCAAACCCATGTGGGGATGGGGGTAGCTGAGGGCTTGAGGCTTGCGTTCCTGGTCAGTAGCTGTGGAATCGGTATATTGTGGATCATACCGTTTAACATAGGAGCATTTTTAACCTGGTCTTAAATCCTGTTTCAGCAAAGCTTCCGCTTTTAAGAAACGCTGCAAAGGCTGGAGGGCAGGACTACGTTCACAGAGGCTTCTGTGCATCAGCCTTTCCCAGAGAAGAATTGAGGCAGCCGCTCTTCTCCCGTGGCTGCTGGCCGCAGGATCGCGCAGCTCTCATTACCCTCTAATCCCAGCTGCCATGTCACATCAGGCCGTAGGTCCATCTACCCCAGGGCTGTGCCTGCTCGTGTTTGAGAGCTCACCCATACCCACTCCTGCATTTAGCTCAGTAACTAGCACCAAACACACGGGAGGAAGAGGAATTTCTGCTGGCTTTTCCTTCTTACCTCCTGGGATCAGCTTATGCCTCAGAGCATTTACCTCTCACTGGAAGCTGGACATGAGTAGCCAGCTGCCCTGCTGTTTCTGCTGACACAGCCTCCTCAGAGACCCTCATGTTGTCCTCTCGTCTGCCTCTGTGAATTCGCGGTCTGGTCTACGCGCGCCCGTGCCCTGGAAAATTGAGAACCGACGGGTCTACGTACCTTGAGACCGTTTTATTTTAGTGATTCAGAGGAGACTATTATCATCACCTGTCAGAAATACGTTATGAAGGCAGAAGGGAAGGCAGCTTGTCCCCGCATGTTTAACCCGATGAGGAACAGGAGCTCTCGAGGGATAGCAGCTCCCATTTGAAAGCTAAAGAATGATGATTTTCTTTCAAAAGTCCTCAGAGATTTACGTGTCATTAGCCCAGGCACTCCAATCTAGAGGACCCCAATACAGCGAAGAACTGGACCCAGAGCACTAATCCCTTCCTGAAAACAAAGCCGACAGAAGTCCTCCCTCACGCTCAAAGAGGTTAGCAAAAAAAGCACAAAAACATCTGCAAAAAGCTAAGCAATGGCAACCCAGTTGCGTTGCCAGGAAGGACAGCTTTCCCTTTGCGTGCTGTTTGCTATAAAGTCCCAAATGCAGTTCAAGGGAGGACCTCTGCTAAAACAATGAATAATTTTCCGAGTGCTAGAAGGGGAGGAAAAAAAAAGATTCTGAAGAGTGTGGCAAGAAAAGTGGCAGCAGGGGCTGGGAAGTGCACCCTGCTTGCGATGAGACAAGAGCGTGCAATGGCTGCACAGTGGCATTGCTGGGCTTAGAGTGACTGACAGCAAGCAATAAGAGCATGAGGAAAGAAAGCGGAGGTACCTTCCTAAGATGGAAGCAAGCATCTAGGTTTTGTTAAGTTGTACAGGTCTTGGCTTTTCGGTCCCTGATTCAGGGTTTGGTGGGTTTTTTCATCAGTAGATTTTCCATTCTGCTTGCGTGACTGGGTGCAGATGTCAAGGCAGGTCAACGTGGAACGGGGTCAGTGTAGCTTACTGATGGCATCGTCACAACTTTTCAGGGAAGTGGGGTACTTCTGCAGCACACAAGTCATGCTGCTGCAATAGTTCACTCTGTGCAGGAGGGCAAGGAAGCCTCGGCAGCCCGCAGGCCCAGAGAACTCATTGTGTAAAGCACTGTCAAGTGGTGCTCTTGGCACGCTTTGTTGGCGTGGCAGTGTGGCTTACTTCTGGAAAGGGCAGAAATGAAGGAGATGGAAGTTGCCAAGCCCAAAGGTATGTGTGTGTTAGCTCACACAGAATATTAATAACAGCATCCTTTTCCAGCATGCTGAGCCAGTTGTCACTGTATGGCAGTCCCTGAATTTCATACGTTCCTGTCTTTGCCTAGCAAGCTTAAACTCCTTATCCTTCCCTTCAAGGCTTTCATGCTTGCATCTCAGTGCTTTTGTCTGTCATTGCCTCCTCCTGTCTCCTTAAAGCTGCCTTTGTTGTCTTTTTTCACCCACGACTTCACCTTTCTCATATCACTCACAATAATCGCGAGGCTGGAATAGCCTGCGTACAATACCACCAAACCCCCTGATGGGAAAGACCCACAGCAGTACAGAGTGGTGATGCAGAAAAAGCTTGCAATGTGTTCAATCACTGTTTCAGTTCCTGTCGGTGGAGGTGGAAGATGACGTGTTTTCGTGTTGTGTGAGAATGGTGGTGCGTGCTGGTCCCTTAATTTTAAGGTCATTAAGCATCCCTACAAAGGATACATCGTATTTTTAAATTGTAAGGTCTGAAAATTGGATCTTTTTACTTAATAAAATTTGAAATATCAGGGAAGTCCTAGATCAGAAATATCCTACTCTCTTGCTAATATTTTAAAAAAGCAAGTGATTGACCCAATTAATTAGGCCTAATGTTTATGTTGGATAAAAATTTAAAAAAAAAAAAAAGGACAAGATTTTGTCTGTCAAGACACAGAGCGTTAATGAGTCAATACCAGTCAACATGGACTTATGGAAAATGCTTTCATCGTTTGTCGTAGCAGGTTTAACTGATAAAGATGACTGCAGTAGTCATATACTAACTTTTATAAGGTGTTTGACTTGATGCATCCGATTGAAATACGCAGTACTAAACGTTAAAATGTGTCAAATTTGATCAACAGTACTCAAAAGCAGTTCTTGTTGGACAGTCATCAAATAGGGATATTTTTAGTGGGACTCAGCAGGGGCTGACACTGGGGTCCGGTGCTAGTCAACACCTCCATCAGTGACATGGGAAATAAATCTCTTAATACTTGTGGATGATAAATGTAAGCAGGCGAATGGCTTGGCAAGCAGAGTTATATAAACTAAAGTGCATTTACAGAGACATGCAAAGGTTTGGGTAAAGTAGTCGGGCTTTCCGTTTTACAGAAATAACCCTTTTAACATGACACACAATCTGGGGGTTGTGGTGCCTTGCCCAACCTTTCACTATATTAGAATGGGCAAATGTGATCCTTGGACCTGAAGCCAGGGAATGTACCGTAAGAGAAAATCCCCCCGCTTTGGTTTTCGTAAGAGCAAAACAGCATCCAGTTCTGTTGTCTGTGTTTTAAAAGGAGCGTTACAGTGGAAGAAGGAAAAACGCAAGCATAATCTAAGATTGGAGAAAATGTTATATAATAGTAGGCTTGAGATGAGTTTGCTTTCCCTATTAATGTGGAGGAGGGGAGGAATTTCATTATGGTATGTAAATAATTTCCTAGGGAGAAGAAGGCTTTTTAAGAGCTTCTTAATCCAGTGAAGAAACAAATTGGAAGGACCTACTAGTTGGAAATTTAAAATCCTGGCGAATTCAAACAAGACACCTTTTTTTCATGGAGTGGATGGATAACTGCTGGAAAAATCTTCCACCAGAATTGACAAATTCTGTCTTTGAGTGACTTCACTGAAGTCTAGGTGGTGTGCTTGGAGATCTTTCAAACATACATTTTTGTAGGAATAGCTAGGTGCTGTTTTACAGTCTGTGATGAACAGGGCATCAGACTGAGGATCTCACATTCCCTCAAGTCCTTAAAATCTCTGAATATCTCTTTCTGTGTATCCTGGGCACAGAGCTTCTCTTTGTATCCCTTGGCTGGTGTATTGAACAAAGTGAAGAAGGAGCTACGAATCTGGCACCATTTCCAGCTCAAGGAGGTTCAGCAAGGCCAGCGTGCAGAAATGCACAGGTGACAGCCTTAGGCAGAGCTTTACAGGGAAGTATGGAGATCTTAAACAGGAGAGGTCAGGAAAGGCAGGAGGTAGTGGAGTGGTTGATGTGGGAAGGAGCCGGAGCAGAATGGATGTGGCATCAGCTGAGCAGCAGGTAAGGAAGATGATTAGTTGCTGGTTTCTTCAGTGGACTTAAGAGGGTCAAGGAGGAAGAGGGCGAGAGAGTGTACTAATCGGGAGGCAAACAGTGTACTAACTTCACAAAATGATGGTGAGAGAAGGAGGAAGGGATTTTAATAGAACATAGGATGGGAAACATAGCAGCGTGGTGGTCAAGAAGGGGCTTCGGATTGGGTGACAGGGGCAGTAGCAGTACCAGCAACAGCCAGGGAACCTGAAAGGAGAAGGAGAGCTGGGGGAGGTGATTCGCTCAGCTGTTACTGTAGTAAAGCTGAATGACAGCAAGGCAAAATGTTGTGAAGAAAGGCTTTGAAGAGATCCTGAGCAGAAAGCTCACATTGTGATGCAGAGAGAAGTTTGAGATTTCTGCAGCCCCTCTCAGCCTTCCCTGGTATATTGAATGTCTCTCCCTAAGGGAGTGCCTGGGGGTGCTGTTGCAAAAGATATATGGAATAAATGTGGTGCAATATAGTACCCCTAACGGTGGCTGTCAGTCAGTAGGGATCTCACGCTATTGTAATGTGTTTACACTACAGTTATCAGAAACTAAACGGCCAAGGATGAAAAGCGTGCTGTGCCAGTAATCTTGACTGCTTCTTCAGCTGAGTGACAGATATAAATCCTGAACCCCAAAAAGGAAAAGTGAGCTAGGCAAACAGCAGTAATCTGTCTGTAGATTCATTTTACAGCTAATCAAAGTTGGATATAACAAGCCTGTAGCATCTGGCAGTCCATAAATGGTATGATGAAACCTTTAACACTTTGACTTTCTCACGATGCCGCTGTGATTTATAAAACTCTTTTTATGTAAACGCTTGAAAAGTGGGAGGGAGGACAGAAAAGAAAAGATGAAAGTGAAATTGTAGGACCGCAAGTTCTTTGAAGAAGACGCTACCATCTCCTTCATCTGCACGGGACTCGGTGGAGTGGAACCCTGATCTTATGAAAGACCTGTATATTCTGCAAGCAGTAAAACCCCATGCCCCAAAGTTATTGTCAGTACTTGTGCTTGCCTCCGTGAAGCTCACTGGGGAAGAATATATCTTGGGAACAGGTTTTCATCCTTAGAAAGTCAGTTTGTGTCACATAATTGTTAGCGTAGGAAGACCTGCAATTACATGAAGTATAGTAAGACTTGCTCCTTTGTATCTTTAGAAAAAAAACCTTGACCAAACGGATCACCTTTCAATACCATCCCTAACAACCAGAAAGCTATATTATAAAAACCCAAGTAGTCGAGTTCGTGTGGGTTCCCTGTTGCTTCTGAGGGAATTCTGCTGAGCAAGTCGTAGGTGTGTTGCATGGGGATGTGTGCCACAGAACAGGCAAAAGCATTGGGAACTATGTAATTTCGTTGTTTCTTATTGCAAAAGTGTGAACAGAAAAGAATGCAACCTCTGACATGTTGCTACCTAAAATAGAAATGGTGTTTTAAGGCTAAACAATGTTTTTCTTGGAACAGTGGTTTGGGGCTTTTGGTACACATTACGCCTATACAAATTTACATCTAACCTGATGAGAGATTCAGGGGGATATATAGTACTTATTCTTATCCGCTTTTGATCAGTACTGTTGGTCTGTATCCCTGCTTCTCTTTAATGGGTGCCGACCCTTTGAATAAGGGTTTCTGTGGTGGTTTCTGTAGCTTCTCTTCTCTCCCGTTCTTATTCCTGAGCTGTTACCAGATAAAGTTCTCTGAAATTCTGATGCTGTTTTAATGTGGCTCTTAATCTCAACTTTGCCTTGTCCGTATGTAATCGTCAATCATTATTATAGCTTGTTATGCACCAGTAATGTGCTTGGCCTTGTACATGGCACAAAATGAGAATGGCTGCTGGAAAGATGAACTAATAGACTAGGGATGTGCTAGGAAGCCTCAGGAGGGAGAAATGTGGAGGTCTTTCATTTTATGTATGATTGTTACTATTGGCTCCCTCCTCCTAAGCATTACCAGTGAGGTTTGAGGATATACATTGTGTTTTCTTATCTGTTCATCCAATTACTTTGTTTTCATTCTATTCTGTTTTTTTAAATTACAGCAGATTGAGGTGGAAGAGGTTGTGTGCTGCATTTCTGCAGCTTCTTCTGATTCATGCTTGTTTTGCGTATGTACGGCTCTGCCCCAATAACCACCTGTGCAGGAGCTTGGAGACTGTTCGCTGAGGCTTCCCAACTGCCCTCTCTTCTAGTCCACCTGTGGAGCATAGCTTGTGTAGCTGTGAGCCGAACAGACTGTATCTCGGGGGAGGAACAAGGACTTGCACTCATATTCAGAGTGATTGACAGTGAACCTCATTCTTAGAAATACCGTAGGAATGTCACACCAGAGCACTTCGAAGACAGAGATGTATATATATAGCGGCACTTCATTCAACTGTTGTTTAATGGAGTTTCTGCCTGTTATCTGAAGTTAGGGAGTGTATTCATCATCTGGTGCATAATGTGGTTGATTGCAGGCTTTAAAGTGGGCAACCGTGTTTGTAAATCAACAAAAGTTGATCAAAATTGAGCCTGAAGTATCAGTAAAAATATGTGTAATTAGCTATTAGGAGTAGTTTTAACAGCAATCTTTAGCTTGCTTCTCTTAAAACAAGGCACGTAATCCGCTGATAATAATGATGAATGTCCTTAGGGATGTTTTGAATCAAACCTCAGTACTAGCTTTCAGTAATATTTATTGTAAGACTCTGTGACCTGTTCGGTGTCCCCTTACGCACCGCTTATCTTACGTTGCTCTTTATATCTGAGGTCTGCTTTGAGTCTTTACAGAATATTGGCCTCAGCCATATTTTTGAATAGGAACATGACATGCAGTCCATTCCTTAGAGACCCATGAATGAGCATTTTTTTAGTGAATGAAATTTTTTTAGTGAATCGATCTTAAAATATTGCATTCTGTTTTAGTATTTTGTCAGTGTTTTTATAATACATGTACAAAGCAAACCATTAAAAAAAAAAAAAAGAGAACATGTAAACGAAGAGGAATAAGCACCTGAGTTGGCCTGAGAGCCTGATAGATTACCTGAGCTCCAAAGACTACCCTAGACATTTGTTGCACTGATGCTTCCTGGCTCTCGGTGTCGTTTGCACCTCTGTTTCTAGGCAGAAGGCCAGTGTCTCTCTGTGACGGTAGCCCAGGAATCTGTTAACTGGGGACTGCAGCATTTGCTAGTTGCACAGTAATACACTGAAATGATAAAACACTGATGAGTACAAGGCTGAATTATCTTAGCTAATGGTAGTTTTTCACTTAGAGCGATTGATTCTGATCCTGTTGAGTTGACGCCCTTTTCTGGCCTCTGTTAAAAGTAGAAGATGAAGCGGGTGTCGTTTGGTTTGGTTGAAACGCCGAGATTTACTCCAGTCCCCATTTCATCTAGCTTTAAGCTTGCTCCCAGCTGGAACAAAGTATTCCTTAAGTTTGAGCAGCGATATCTTGAGCTACTGGAAAGAGGCCAGTCCGAAACACTTGATTTCAAGGAGATTTAATATAAAGTTTCTCCTCAGACGAATGTGAAATTGGTGCCAAGGACCTTGATTAAGACCATTTCTAAGCCTGTTGGGCATTGTCAGATGTTCTTCCTGGTGATTTAATTAGCTTTGTAGGAAGGTTTAGTGTCAGCTCAGAGAACAAATGAGGGGGGAGAGGGTATTGCTTGCTGTCAACAATGCCGTAAAGCGTTATGTGCGAATTCAGCTTTAAAAGCATTTTTCTCAAGTATGAACCACAGTTCTCATAAATCACAGAATAACTGCTTCAAAATAATCCTATGCAGGGCCTGCGGAAGAAATCTTCATTGACTAAAAGTTTCCAAGAAATTGTGACTTGAGTTTTGCTCCGGTTGGAGGGAGTCTGTGACTGACCGATCTGGGGGCATCACCAAGTGGGGCATGGAGGAGTTTTCACAAGGGTGAAATAAGTAGGAAAGATAAGAGTTGGTGGACACTCAGAAGCACAGGTGCCAGATATTCACCTCTGCTTAGCAGGAGGTAGGGTGGTCTGTGCTGGGGTTCCCCCTCCTGCACCTTTTGTAACAGGATCGCCCCAGAAAGCTCTTGCTGGCCAGAGCACCTCCGAGCTCTTCCTTAGGGCACTGCTCAGGCTTCGAGGCACCTCAGCCAGCATGCCTGTTTTATAAGCGTAAAGTGGAAATCGGTGCACAATCCTGCCTCGTTACAGGCCCCCCCCCTCCGCCTTGGCTCGCAGGCGAACGCCTCTGGGGCGGCGGGGTGATCCTCTAGACGTGCTCCAGTGTGCTGCAGCGCTGGTTAGAGGGCAAGCGGTGCAGCTCTGCTTTGCACACTTTAGGGTGAAACGAAACGTGAAGTCCCCGTGAGGGGAGGGCGCTGGACAACCCGGGTAAGGCTGCGATTAATGCAGCCTGCTGCGTGAATGTCACAGAGGCTGTTTCAACGACCTCGTCTGAGGTTTCTAGGGAGAGGTTGTGGGCGGTGTTAGCTGGCGCTCGCAGGGTTCAGGAGGTGCTGGGAGGGGAGGATGGCTTTGTTGTTACTGCTAACGTGGTAGTTTTTCATCTGGTTCCTTAGTGGAAAACACTTAAATTCAGCGTCACGGCGTCCCCCACCCCGCATCCAGCTGCAGCTAGCAGCGCAGGAGCTGGCATGGCGCGTGTGAGAGGCAGGAGCCTGCAGCTCACGCGCGGCCAGCAAGCTTTCCGCTCTGGCCGCGCTGACGAACTGCTATCTTAACTGTTTTGCTGCTCTGGCATCCTGCACCCTGCTGTCCAGCTTGCTAACAGAGAGTGACTGTCTTCAATTTGTGCATCTTCCAGGGTGGTGGGGCGGTGCAGAGCTGAGCACAAAACAGGGAGCCCTGCTGCCCAAGGGGGAGGAAAGCAAAGCAAAGCGCAGGTACAGGTGGGAAAGCTGAGATTGCAGCTTGTCTCCTTGCTGCGTCGAGTGTTACCTGTACAGAGTAGTGATGTGTGCTGCTGCAACACGAGCAGAGCACACCTCTGGCAGGGTGGATGATAACCCATGCTCCGGAGTTGCTATTCTGTAGGTCCCCTCAAATCTGGCAGGCTTACGTTGCTTCTCAGGCAGGACGGACTTTTTGCCGTACAGATAGGGTTGAAATCTATACTGCTGTTTTTAAAACGTAGATAATGATGATTTCTTTGTCATCTGAAATGTGCTGTTTTCAAGTGTAGCAGCTCAGCTTTGCGGAGACAGTGGGGAAAGTCCTACCTGCCGCATGTGCCTGCACGCTCACACGTAGTCCTGAACGAGTGGTGCTCATGTCCATCTGTCAGGGCAAAGTCAAAATAATCCCACAGCGCTTCACGCCTTGCAGCCTGCATTGATACAGAGCCATGCTTAGTAATAAATCAAATGCCTGGCTGTCGTGTTTCATCCTGTGCAATTAAACTTTTTTAAACCTCAAAAAATTTTATTTTAACCTAAGTAGCAATTCACTCTGAGAACCGTTAATGTGTGTTTGTCGTGGTCGATTCAAAAATTCATGTGATGCACCGAGTGGCAGTGATTAGATGATCGTTGTTTCAGTATTCATGCTGCTCCATGATTATTTAACGGTTCCTCTTCAGCTATATGAAAAATATTAATCCAGGTTGTTTTGTGTGTGGAGTAAATATATAATTAAGCCCATGTCAGATCGGTTAGGGTCAGCAACCACTGGCTGCGTTTCTTCTCTGGAGCAGTATAATATGATATTTATGATATTGTACAGCAGTGCCGAAGCCCTTCCTTGAGGCTTCCTGAATCAAAATCCACCTTGTTCTTTGTACAGCAGCATTCACGTCAGGATGCTGTTTGTAGTCTTATTCAAGCTTATCATCTGCTTCCTTGTAATGCTGGCTGTATAACAAACCACTAATGTGATTTGTGCCAATTTCCTGCCACCACCAAATCCTAGGGAGCTTTTTATGCCTTCTTCACTGTCTTACAGAGGGTCTTTGTGATTTTTGACGTTTCTGCGATAGAGCACTAAAGTAGTATAAATTTGAGGTCATGAGGGAAAACAAAAATAAAATTTGCAAGCGATTCAAGGTTATTTTCATAACCAGTGAATAAGCCCTGGCACTAGGACGTAGTTATGATTCACTCAATTAAAAGGTCATCAGCAGATCAAAATGAGAACTAAATACCTTGACAAAAATATCTACCACGGCTAATTTTTTTTTTTTTTTTTTTACTTTATCTGTGAGCTTTGCTTCAGGAAAGCAGTATAAGGTTGCCCAGGAATGGTTCCCCTATTAAAAAAAAAAAAAAAAAAAAAAAAGAATGGTCTTATCAGGCCTGTAAAAATTAGCTTATTGTTGTGAAAGGGAAGACCCTAACAGTGTGTTTTTTTCTTAACAAAATAAAAATAGAACACAGGATTGTTCTAGTAGTATTTTTGATTAGCCTTATCACACAAATAATTTAGTGTTTTAAAATAAAATTCAGTGTAGCCTGTGGAGTTACTACTTCTGATATTCTGTAAATAAAATATTTTGACACAGTTGTGATGTGGAGTGTCGAAGCTGTCTGTCTCACATGGGCACTGTGTAATTACCCATCCTAATCGCAATTATGTAATCTAGTGTGTTGTTACAAGATTAGAGTATCTATTCGTGTAGCTGAATTCCTGAAACGTTCAAAGCACTGAAAATTACTGTGGGAAAAGAAGGAAACATAAACATTGGAAAATTACATTCAGAGAAGGCCGCTAGGGTTAGAAGATAGGCTGCCAAAATCGAGGGAATTCACAAGCAAAGGGAAAACAGCAAGCCGAGGCACACAAAAACACCGCGGCGATGCCAGCAGCCTGCTTGGAAGGCGCGCTGGGGGGTCTGCCGGGGGCCTCCGCGCGTGCCCAGCCGGGCTCTCGCGTCCTGGGTCGGGTGTTGCACTGCTCTGCCCTCCGGCTGCCTCGGAGCCGGTGGGAAACCAGCGGGGAGCTGAAGGCTCAGAGGTCCTTGGTGCCCCTTGCATTGTCGCTTCTAGGCAAGCGGTTCATGCTAGGTCAAAACTCAGTGCGATTTTCAAATTAAAGTTCATTGTTAGAGGCTCAAGTCTGAGCTCGGCGCTTCTGTGACAACTCTTCAGCAGGAAATTATCCTTCGGCTGCCTCCATCACCAGGTAGGGAGTGAATAGGTTACCTGGGGTTCAGCCCTTGTGCCGAGAATAGAGGCTTTTCGCTCAAAGGGGAGCGAGCATTGTGCGCCTCCGACCGGCCCGGCGCGTCGGGCTGCTGCACTGCGTGCCAAAAAGGCGCACGGAGGGAGTTCAGCAAGGAAGAAGGCTTTGTGCTTTCGGAGGAAGCCCTTTAGCAGGCAGCACGAAAAAAAAGCAAAAGAATTACTCAGAGTGCTTATAACTGAAAAGGTCTCGGAGGACTGAAAGTCTTAGACTGGAGGCTTTCATCGTGAGTGTGGATTTGAAAACAAGACCAAGTTTTTGACCTAACTTAAGTGGTATGCCTAGGAAAGATTCCCTTGCAGAAGTGGTTAATGCAAGCAGAGGGGATAATTAAACAAGCTAGACCTTGTAAAAGGATCCGTTTATCAAGGCTGTGTACCAGGGGAGCTGCCTGCCTCGCCAGGCTGGCGGGGGGATTTGCAGAGCCAGTCTTTGTAGGTCATGGGTTCCTCCTCTCTGCCTTAGCTCGCTGCTGATTGAAAGTCACTGGCAGATCTTTCTGCATTAGCTCTCTGAAATGAATGTGTTACCTCCGTATTGCTCCAGCAGGTGCTGGTTTGCAGCACAGGAGTTGCCCTCGCAGTGGCCCTCTTCCCGGCAGGCACAGCAGAGAGCTGAAAAGACAAATGACTGCTTGTCTCTCCAGGAGGCTCCAGCTGGGTCCCCAGAGACCGTTGAGGCTATTCGTGGCTCTGCCAGTGATCTCTTGGGTGGCTCTGGGGAAATTATTTTCTTTCACTGGGCTTCAGGACTGTCTGTCAGAGGGGACGTGGTACACCCTCTGCATAAAGGAGCATTGAGACATATTGATGAATAGCGCCGCAGGAGAACCATGAAGGTGTTGGTCAGTGTTTTCAGGGATGCAGTGCTGTCACTGCAGTAGCGTTGTTGATTGTCCAGTGCAACTCACTGTTATGAAATGCTCTGATAGAGAGCATCTTCCTCATCAAAGGATGACTAATTATCATCTTTTGTTGAAACCGTCAAAACAAGGCCAGAGCCCCTGCATCCAGAGTGAAAAAGGGCTCCCTTGGAAACCTCGGTGCAAGAGTGGAGGCTAACGGCACAGGAGGAGGATGCTGGCAATAGCAGGTCTCTTAGTTGGAGATCTTTTGTTCTTTGATGGCCTCTATGCTCTCAGATATTAGGTACACAGTATTTCACCTCTAAACCGAATGCAAGTATTCATTAACACCAGTCAAGACTCGCTCTGGAGTTTTTAAATGAGACTGTTCTGCTGAGTCAGATAGATGACACATCCACCTTCTCACGTTGCATCGCCTAAAATAGACATCTTTTTAAAAGCAGAATTAGAGTATAGCTTGTCTCACTTCATTCCACATGCTTACACAGGGATGCCAAAAAGCTGCTTCTCAGGCCAAAAGCTGGTTTCACTGCAGATTCGAACATCTTGTATTAATACTACATAATAGATCTATGACTTATTACAGGTGTTGAGAGGGTGGATAACAACGGTTTAGAGAAAAACTTCTTTCCCCAAAGCCGCAGTAGCAGCTTGGTACTTCTCTCCCCAGTAGCTTTTCAGGGGAATTAAGCACCTACAAGCCATTTTTTGCCTTAGAAAATCTCCCCTGCAGGCTATAGAAGAAGATTGGTAGCATTAAAAATGATGACATTTATCGAAGAAATGGCAAGAGGAAGTACAATAACCTCACTCCTTACAGGTGCTTTTCATCAAAAAAAGAAGCCCCACATCTTTGCAAATTCAAGATGCAAATTTTGCTGTGTCCTGACGTTTAACCAGTGCAGTGAACTGTTGCAGCTCTTTAAGAGCTAAAGAAACAAAGTGATGTATGTGCTGCCTAGTTTCTCATGTTGGTCTGTTTTGACAGTAGAAGTCAGAGCCGTGGACATAGAGAGCAAGGTGAAAATATGGTATTTTCTGAAGTTTCGTGTAATCTTAAGGACAATGCGAGTGGTATTCAGGCTGACAGGATATAAGACTCCAGATACCTCCTTCTCCCATTGGCTTCTGGGTGGGTTAGTGGTTAATTACAACCTGCCACTTGGGTTTTCCCCCTGTGGCCAGCAATGATTTCCCTACTCCTAGATTAATTAAAATGTTAAATAAGATCTGTCCCTAACACCTGTCCCAGGGGTAACATGCTATCATCTATTCGTACCCTTTGGTTATGGACATTTAGTGAGTTTTCAGAGATCTCCACCAGGATTTAATCCCAGTCAGCTTGAATTTTGGGGATGGGCTTTTATGAAATGCTGTGTAGCGCAGGCTAGCATTGACTGTTCCACTTTCCTGTTGACTCTGTAATCCAGCCAGAAGAAGAAAAGGCTTGGGTTTCCATGTTCTCACCTGCTCTTTTTGGATCCCTGATAAGCCCATGGTTTCCCCTAGCACTTCAACATATGTAAGTTTGTTGCTCAAATTTGTTCTGTTACAGTTTTGGTATTAACAGAGTAGTGATTGCCAGATCACCCCTTTTACCTCTCAAAGAAGGTTCTGCTGCTTTTTTAATTCTCTCATGCCTCTACAGACTTAAAAATAATTGCCATCGATACAGTAAATTTGTTAGCTAATTCCCATAACACCTTGGCACTAAAACTAAAAGCTGGGTTTTTTTCTCAATTATTCTTTTCAGAAAAGTGCTCGGCTGCTCAGACACTTCAAAACCTAAATATTGCTCCATTTCCCCTTATTTATCAGACCTACTTTTCTGTTATTTAGGTCTAATATCTCCTCATTTCCCAGAACTTTCATGACAGCATTAATTCATTCTGGATTTTCCACTCTTGTAACTCCCCTGTGCTGCCTTTTTTTTTCCTGTTTTTTTCTTTACTTTGGATCCGCGTTGTTCCTATCATGCCTTTCTACTTTTGCATACTGAATTTATTTTTTTTCAACCGCTTGCTTCATAGTGGAGCCGCACTGTCCTCCCCTTTCCCACAAGCCAGACTGGCTGAGTTGCTGGGAGAGCCTGTCTATGCAAAGCAGATGTATAACAAATTTAGCTATTAATAAATGACTGTGAGCCAGTTACAGACTATTTTTGTATCCTTTCCTTTTGGGGGGGGGGGGGGCCTGCATGTCAAAACCTGCACATCAGTGGAACTATCTTCAATTTCACTTTTCTTCTGACTCATGTCAATAGCATTTGCTCTTTTATTTGGATATCACAAGGGAATAGTAATAGATTTCCTTTGAAATCATTTTCCCTCATCATTTCCCATTACAGCAGCATACTTTGGCTTGTAAGGATCTCCTCATACCCTTCTGCTGAAATAGTTTCCTGTTCAGCAAAAGTGCTGTAATAGAGGTAAGGTTGCCTTGAAACTGTCTGGAGGTTTTGTTGTTGTTGCTTGGTTTTTGGCGTCTAAATTTAATTTTCACAATAGAAAGGAGAATCTGGGAGGAGGCAGAGAAAGGTGGTTTATTTCCTACAATCCCAAATGGACATTCCTGCATTTTCTCACTCACCAATATTTTGGATGTTATAAAATGTTGGGAGTTGAAATGCAGCAGGAATATGGACACACGTTTAAGCTGGTTTCCCCTGAGAACGGTGGCAACCATGTCCTGGTTGTTTTGAAAATGGAGGATCGCAGCAACCGTATCCACCCTGTGCTGCTTTAGAGTCTGCATGTGTAGCAAACATGGGGCCAGTGAGCCTTGACACCAGAAAGGTGCGGGCACCTGCGAATAGAAGTAAAAGTATTTCTGACCTCGCCTTAATAGTTGTGATCAAAAGTATATCCTGACATTGATAAGCAAAATGAAAGAGCAGCTGACAGAAGTCAGCTGGAAAGCCCAAGGATTAGCTGGTGACGTTCTGATCTGTACAATTAGATGGATGCTATTAGCATTTAAGTAGTTTAGAAATCTGCTCCCTGAAATACGGAACTGTGTGCTTGAACTGTAAAAATGCCGTCAGTCTACCTGACTCGGTGATAATTGCCTAGTAAGTGCTAAACGTAGGGGAAAAAGCAGCAGAAACTCAGAAATGCAGTGATGGGAACCAGTGATGGGAATGAAAGTAACGTTCATCTTAAAACAAATTTGAAACAGCACTCAGTTAAAAAAAATAAAACACACACGCGCGCGCACACACACACACACACACACAAGCTTTTAAAATGCCAAGTTTGATGTAACCAAAGGAGAGAATAAGTGGTGGTGGTTTTCAGCTGAAGAAATCGGGGATGAAAGCTTCGCTATGAGTATAACTGTTTTCTCCCTGTCACACAGACATGTGCACACATGTATCTGTACACACACATGCTTGGAGCAAAGAGTCTTTTTCCACCTCCCTTCCTCAGCCACAGTCTGTATAGATAGTTGTATTTGCCTATGTGAAAGCGGATCTGCTGGATAAATCGCAGTTCTGTATGGCAACAGGTTGCTGCTGCTGTTAGCCCGTCGGAAAACTCGTGTCGTGGCATTGCAGCCTGTGCTCCTCGAGTGCGAGATCGTGTCTCCTCTTGCTCGCTGGAGGGTGAACTATTTCCAGTCCTCTTCGCCAGCCGACTAAGGCCGCAACCCTAAGGATTTAGGGTTTCTAAACCCAGGTCCGTGTTTCTGCATGACGTGCCGAGCCGCCTCCTAGTACTGGAAGGTTAATTTGCTCCTGGTGATCAGCTGCAGGAGAAGGCGGAAGGAGAGGGGGAAGTACCCCAAAGGGCTATTAGCCAGCTGGATTTCACAGGAGACCGAGAGAGGGGACTCGGCAGTGACCTTTAGCTGGTCGCTCTTAGCTGAATTAGCAGGTTGTGCTCCCCTGGAGGAAGCGGGGTCATGGCACAGCAGTACACAGGAAGGACACGCTCGCTGCCTGGTCAGGCTGACAGAGAGGTTGTTTTAGGGCTCTTAACAAGGTAAATAGCAGCACTTTCTTCTGCCCTAATAAAAAGGGAAGTGCGCGCGCGTGCAGTTGTAACGTCTCTGTTTCAGAGCTATAAGTCTCTGTCAGCTTCAGTACCTGGTGGATTCCTCATGCGGTTAATGCAGCTGCACCCAGGAGAAAGTGTGGTAGAATTACCCCAGAGGCTCAGCCAAAATGAGTTGGATGAAGAACCATCTTGATGTCACCCTGGCAGCTTCCTCGAAGCATGACACCTCGATAGGAAGCTGCTCTGGAGAAACCATCGTCATCGTGTCAGCGTTCTTGGAGATGGGTCTGGTGCAGAGTGCATCTCCCTCAATCCGTCAGTGATCCTTTGATTGGCTTTGTTTAAAGCCTTTTACCTGAACATATGTATCATCAGCTATTCGGAAAAGCTTGCTTTTTTACTGCTATATTTCTCCAGAGCTCGCCCTGTTTGGAAGGTCTGTGCCTGTTCATTATTGTTTCTGTCTCTCACTCCAGACTAAAAAGAAGAAAATCATTTGACTCTACAAGGAGAGGTTTGTGCTGCTGGTGGTCTCTCTGCTACCACCATTGCAGGCCTACGCTCTGTGGAAAAGAGAGAATAAACCTGGGATGTTAGTGCAGCAATACAGTAATTCAGAGTTTTGCATATAATTCTATTAACGATGGATGCGCCAGAATAGATGCTGGCTTCCTCTCCTAGAGCTACGTTTGTTTTGCAAAACAATAGGATGAGAACATGTTTAGCTTCATTTTTGTTAATGTAGTGAAGAGACATGGCTGATTACACACAGGGAGCAGAACTGTTATGTTAATAAAAAGGATGAATTTTTCTGCCTATAGCCACATTTCAGAAACAGAAAGGATTATTTGTAGATCCCATGGAAGTGTTAAATGAGTTCATTGAATATTCTGTTAATACGCAGAGATGCAAAAACAAAAGATGCAAAGCTCCATATTCTTTTGTATCTGCACTTGCTCATCAGAGAATGTAAAAGACAAATAACATCTACAAAATCTAAGCACCTCTTGCAGGTTTGGATAAGAGAGGAATTGGGCGAATTCCAGAGGGAGAAGGGGAAACTTGGACAAAGTGGGAGAGATTTCTTCTTCTTGCTGAAAGTGATGGGCATGGACTATTCTCAGTAGGCTGCAAAGGCTGAGGAGGCCAACCTCCACCGCATTGGGTCCTCCTCCTCTGAGAGCAGACTGGACCACAGAGTTTCAGGCAAGGAAGGGTACTTATCCATGTTCAGAGCAGTTCTTAGGAGGTGACTGAGGCTTTTTGTAGGATCTTTCCTATTCAACTCCTGCCACACACATCTGAATTTATTTTCTTTCTGATCGGCTTTAAAGGTGTGTAATCATGCGAGACTTAGACTGTTGACAGCACAATTTTAATTCTTGCCAGCCACTCAACAGACAATCAGTGCGGCAGGAACAGAGTGCAGGTTCCCACTGTCCCCTCATTTTAATAGATTCACTGCTATCTCGATTTCATTAATCGTCTCACCTCTGAACGCAGTATCGAAACGTTATCAGCTTCTCCCGCAGTCTTTCATATTCTCGCCGTGCTCTCGTGTGACTGGAAGCAAGCTGGCTGTATCCCTGTAAAGCTGCAGATGCGCCTATGCCGCACGAAGCGGTTCAGTGTACAAGCATGCTCGCTGGCTCTCAAAAAGAGTCGTGTTGTGGTCGCGTGGAGATGCACAAAGGCTAATTTACCTTGCTTCTGAGTTAACTCAGTCCAGCATAGGTATACCTGAGCTGTCTGTCATCTCCTTAGGCCAGGGGTTCAACTTTGATAGGCTTGGGGTGTGCTACTCCAGGACAAATAAGAAAAGGTTGCATAGGGACAACTTTGCATCACTGGAATTCGTATCTGTAGCAGGAGCAGCTTGACGCTTTCGCCTGACAGTAAATAGTCGGTGTTTCACTGCTTCGCAGAACAAAAGCAAGGACGGGAGTGCAATGCTGAGGTTGCTGTTGAAACTGAAGACCACCTACCCTGAGCCCTCAGGCTTCTTTATGCTGCTTGCATTAACTGCTATTTCTTGATATTCTTCAATTATTTTTCAACTGCAAAATACCAACAATGTCATTTTTTTGTTTTATTTGCTCTTAGAGCAGTTTAAGTGCCTCTAGCTCTTTGGCTTTAGCTATACATCTATCATCAGGAAGGTTGTTTTAGGTCTGCGTACATTTAGCCCTCTGCATAAAGAGAAGTATTACTGCTGATCTCATTTTGAAATGTTACTGAGAGCGAAAATGAAATTACTGCAGGTCATTTTGAAGCAGGGGCAGGGATTGTAGTTGGAAGCAGTGTTTCAGTATTATTGGGAAGGAAAAAGTAAACAGATGACAAAACCAACAGTGAGAAGATGATGGGAGGCCTTTGCCATTTTGAACGGTATACTGTAACATCTATCTGGACTGCCCAGCCTCTCAAATGATGGGAGTCACAGTGTTCATAAAGCATTCGGGGCAGGCTGAGCTTTATTTCGGAGGATCATCTTTGAAGTACGTTGATTATCAATATTTAAAAGGGCTCAATTAGAAGTTCAGGCATATTACACAGTGCAGCTAATAAGAGCCACGGTGTGAAATACAATAGCACTCTGGTGACACTGTTACGGCATCATGGTTAATGACCAAAATATTAAAGAACTTATTGAGGTTCAATCATCAATCAAGGTAAATTGATTCTTCTGGCAAAGAATGCAAATGCATTCCTTTGATACTGCATGAATACCAACTACCCAGGCTCTGCTCGTGCTTGTTTCTATGGTTATCAATTTGTGAACAGCTGGGTGAGACATGGTGAAAGGAAGGGGGAAGTAGCAATGATTAACTTTCCATTTACTAATTACTGGCTGAAATTATCATGGTAATCCTGATACTAGATTTCTTCTCCAAGTTTTCGTCCCACCTGTGTGCATGTTGTCTCTGTGGTTGTCTTGGTTGTTCCTGGGGCTACTTTCAACAGCAGAAGATGGAGAGGGGGATGAACGGTTTAAGTCTTTCTGCAATCAGTTTCCTTCAGACTCTAAATGTGCACATGAGAGTTTCAGTGCTCTTAGTCAAAGTTATCGTTATAATCAAGATATCACTGGAGCAGAGGCTCGTTCCCCTGCTGTCAGGAGGCCATTGGAGCCTCTTCAGATCCTGCTCTGATTCTTTTTTGCCTTTCTCAACCAGTTTGTTCTGTTGGCCCTTGTGCTCAAAGGTTTTGCACAGCTTCTTCTCTCTAGGAGTTTGTTCCTTTTACTTTCTTCATCCCTTGGCTCTTTCAGTACCTTTGGCCTTTGCTTTGCTCCCTGGCTGAGTGTCTGCATGCTACCCTACTGCCCCTGTACACAGAGCCCGCCCATCATCCCTAGGTGATACACACCAGGGGCACTCCTCAGATCTCCCTCTCTCAGGCCTGTAAACACAAGTTATAAACCTAACCTGTTGTTTTACCCGAAGCGTGCTGTGTTGATTCTTGCTTGGGATGAGTTCTTGGGGGGGGATCCTGTTCCACCAGGAGTAACAGTGTCAGGACAAAATCAAAATCTTCTTCAGAGCCTGCAACCGGTCTCCAGCAGTGTGAAAAGCTGCAGGTAAAACAGAGGTTTCAAACTTGTCATTTGTTTGGATGTCCCCTCTCAACAGCGAAATCCAGCTGTGTGGACCCACACCCCAGCATGCTACTGGAAGCATCATATCCCAGCTCCGCGTTCCTGCTGCAAGAGGAGGACCTCCCTGCTCTTCGTGCCTGGCATGCATTGTTGGTTTCCAGCGCGCACAGCGCAGCCATACGTGAGGACAAGCAGGCTCTTCTCTTACCTGATTCATCTAATCTCTCAGGAACGATTCTGTCTGTGCGCAGGAGCGACAGAGGTCTAATGGGCGCTAATGATAAACACTGATCTCCTCTCATGCCGCTTATACAAATGTCACATTATGCTCTTATAATGAAAAGCGAGAACAAGCCATTCCTTACCTCAAGGACGAAGAGCTGGCACCATGACCATGGCTAGCAACTCCTGAAATCTTGCCAGGGCTGATAATATACAAATGAAAATTGCTGTGGTAAGAATTGCATTTGTTATATTTCATAAAAATATCCTCATTAAACATTTTCTGTGAAAGACTAAGCTGTCAGAAATAGACCTAGGTTTATAATTGATTTTTCCTACGTAGACCGCTTTCCATGCGAGCTCTCAGATGAGCTTCATTTATATGTGAAGTGCGTATCGGGCAAGGGTCGGAGCTGTAGAAGACAGGAACAGAACTGAATTGTTGCTGGGAAGGAAGGAAGTACAAATGTGAGCGAGAGAGAGGTCAGCTATTTTTCCTAGGGATACAGACTTTTTTTTTTTTCTTGAGAGAGAGATGGTTCTTGTCTTTTGTGGCTCTGCCCAAAGTTACCCTGAGGACAAGTACAGTAACAAAGGTTTTACATGCCCATGTTTTTTTCTGACAACAAGGAATACAGGCCATAACTACAATATGGGGGTACGTAAAAGGCCACAAGAAGTAATCTCCAGATGGAAAAACATTCCTTGTGGCAAAAGACTTCCAAGCTTCATGTGTTACACTTACCAGAAGGAAGTGCAAGAGGTGAGGTATTTGTGGCGTATGAGTACCTAAAGTGAGAGAAGATGCTAGCTGCAAACAATGACTGTTTAATCCACCAGACAGAGCCAGAACAAGAATCAATAACTGGAAGCTGAAACTAGAGAAATTCAAGTGGAAATGAGGCTCAGACTTCCAGCAGTGGGGCTGATTCACCACTAAGAGTGTTGGCTTCTTCGTCTCTTGATGTTTTCTAGCCCTGAACACCTTTCTGTAAGATATCTCGGCTGAGCGTAGATGGAAATAGAGCACAAGGCAGGTGTGAAGGGCCGCTGTATGGAATTTGTCTCATACAGGAGGTCAGATGAGGTGATTGAGCGCTCCTTTCTGTTCTTATACTTTTAACCTGGGAATGTAACAGACGATTTCTGGATTAACTCAGCTTCGTGATTCCAGTTAGATCCTTTTTCTTGAAAACAGCAAAGAATTGATCTTCACTCAGGTCATTTTGAAGTGTGAATGAAATTAAATTCCTGTAATTCAAGTAATGTCCAGTGGGGTAGCATGGAGAGAAACCCAGATAGCAGTCATACAAATTAGTGGCAAATCTTCCTCTCCATCTTTGTAGTCAAGCTGCTTCCATCATGAGGTTAAGTGGATCCTTCAGCCTTGAAATTTCATCTGTGCAAATGGCAACCTAAATTCCTTTACAGGAAACTGCAGGTCTGCTGTTGTGTCTCAGAAAGTTCCTTTTTGCAGTAAGAGTCACGTTGCTGCAGCAGCATGCCTGCAGGGCATTCAGGGTGGATGTTTCTCTTTTAGGGCAAGGCGGGCCATGGAGCTAGCTCAGATGTGGTCCTGGGCCGTAGCTGTGAAAGCAGACCTGGAAACTGAGGCTGCACTTTGTGTGCGGTGCTGGTTTGGGACTTCCCAGTAAAGTCAAAGGGAAGGGGTGAGTTTTGAGACCATGATCTGCTCGTGAATGAGGGCTAACAGTTAAACCCGCCTCTCACCCCGTTTACACAACAGAGTTGAGAAGGCTCTTTCAGGAAACAAGCAAGGGTGGAAGCACATTATGTGCAGGTGGGGCTCACATGTCATCAGCTTCCCAGAACATGAATTGTTCTCAAGGTTGCTGGAGAGAAATCGGTAGCCCCGAGAGCAGGAAAGGATGTAGCTGAAACACAGCAGCTGATGGAGAATGCTAACAAGTTTTCTCAACTGTCGGTTAGGAGGAGAAGAAAATGTAGTGCAGAGCTGCTAGCACATCTGGCATAGACTAAAGGTTTAACTAAAGTAAAGCATCCATCCTCCAGCATGGCCGGTTACACACTGCCCAAGAACAAACTCCATGGAGGAGCTGACAGGTAACAGATGGTGCAAGCAACATAACTTAGTTCATTGCTTGCTTCTGCCAGTCGTATTGCATTAGCGGAAGCATCTCTTTTCACCTGAACGGAAAGGCCTTCAGGAGCGCTGCTGAGGGCTAAGCATGGTCTGTGCCAGGGTCATTCTTAGGTTTTTTCATACTGCCTTGTTTGGCAGGCTGGTAACCACGACTGTCAGATTTAGGTATTGTGCTATCTCCGTTTTCCTCTAGAACTATCTCACTGCTAATTGTGTATCTATTTTATTTTTAGATCAAAACACAAAACTCCCCTTTTTCCTATGATTATCATTCATTAACAAGCTATTTTCGTAAAATTGTTTTACCTCTCCTATAACCTGCAATTATATCTAGGATATGCAGAAAGACTTTATTGTCAAAATGGTGGCATTTTCACACTCAGTGGAGCTAGGTGGAAGCAAGGTTTCACGGGTCCCAGACACTAAACTTGCCACAGCATTGAGGGTCGGCTGTGCTCTGGGGAGGAGCAATCTCTGCCGCAGTGGAGCAGGAAATGACTAGTTAAGAATAAATTGAGCACTTGGAGATGGGAAGCACAAATATTCATCCTCTTATCATCACCATCTGCTTTTCTCCCATTGAGGCATGTGGCATACTTCGCTTAGGTCGAATGCCAGCTCTGCCCAGAGGGGTTTAGATGAAACAATTCAAATTCCTTTCTTCCTTATACCATCCTCATGAAGTTGCCTGACCATAAGTCTTTGCCCCTTTTTCCCAAGGAGAAAAGAAAATTACCTAATGGTGGAGGCTCTGTTACTTATTGCCTCTGTCTGCATTTCCCTAATGACTTTATGCTTTCTTGTGTTCATACGTGATCTACATAATTGGGTTTTTCCTGCATTTGTACTGAGGCCTCTTCCCTCATTCCTTACATCACTGCTTTCCCATGGCTCATCTGTGCACAGTCGTTGGGATGATATAGCTGCTGCATTACCTCAGTTTGGTGCCTAGTTAGACTCTTCCTCTCCAGAGAGATGTTTTAAGACCTGCCCAACTGGTGCAGTCAATTCTGTTCCCATCCGGTCCAGTTCCAATATAAAGCATCTGTGGAGCAAATTGGCAGCTTTGTTTCCCCCTTTTAAGCTGAAGAGCATCTTTAAGGCTCCTCTGGGCTTTAAGCCCCAAGTCGTGCCCGCCTGCACGAGTTCTTCCTTCAATTGCTGCCTTGGCTAGACCTTCCACGTCTTTATTTGCTGCTCCGCTCCCTGCTCCCATGCAAAATGATACACTGTGTTGGCACGTTTCCTTTTTAGCACAAATTTCTGTGGTCGCTGAATTGTTTGAAATGTTAAAATCTGGACTGCGGTTGTCAAAGCCAGGATGCTTTGGAAAGAAGGGCTCTTTACAGAGCCATATGCAGCTCAGGGGAAATTTGAAAAGGAAAATCTGTCTGCAAAGGCAGCACACTTGACTGATTTTTTTTTTTTTTCCTGCAGAGCACCTCATACCACTTGCAAATGTCTACTGTAACTATGTCCTAGGCCGCTACATGAGCATGGATAGTGGGCAGGTGTTTTCCCTGGGCACGTGAAGGTGTGCTGCATGGGGAGTCTGCAGCAGCTTTGCTCTAGACACCTGGCAGGAATGTGCGGAGGCAGCGCTTGACAGTAGCATGCACTAAAACCCTGTCCTTTGCGGAGCTGTACATTGCTCAGGACCAGCAATCCTGCCTGCTCTCCTTGGACCTGCAGAGTTTAATAAGGCGCTTATGCTGCCTAAGGCATAGCAGCTTTCCCTCTCCTGCGCTGTAAACTCTGCAAGCTTTCTCTGTGTCCCTGCTGCAGTTTATAAGCTCTGTCTGCCAAGCATCCTCTGGAGCTCTTTCAGCTACAAAAGAAGGGTTGTAGTGAATATTTTTAAATATAACCAGCCAGCTTCTAAGAAGTACTCAAATACAGATTCATAAATGGAGAATTGAGCTAGAGCGCTTTGAGATACAGTTTTCCAGGAAAGCTGTAAGAGTTTACAGCCTGCTCTCTGCTGTCTCCAAAATATGTATTTATTTGACTTCTGATTGCCTTCAAGATTTCTCCGTAGTCAATACCCTGTACAAGGTGGTTCTTCCATTTGAAAATAGGGCAGTTAATTACAGTCATAAATATATAGTCACTGGCCATTCTCCCTGGGTAGATATATACCACTGAAACAGCATTTGTGGAATTTGGTATTGCTGTAGGTGTCAAAATGAATGCACCCAAATGAGTATCCCCTAAGAGGTTATAGTGTTCTTCGTGTCCTCTTGCCACTCAGAACTGTTGAAAACACGCATGGAAAAACAGAGAGGGTTGAAGAGGAAACAATGGGTATAAAATTTCTAATAATCATATATGAAAAATTAAACATGAATTACCTAGAATTTTGTTGCTTAAAAGATAGAAGTTTAATGATCCAAAGAGCAGCAATAGTGGTAGCATTCAGTAGCATTCAGGTTTTTCAGTATGTAGCCCTGCAGAAAGAATTACTGGGAAGCAATATAACAAAAATGTTAGAAAATCTAGTGCAACTGTTAAAAACTCCTATTTAAAAAGATTTTTGATTATTATGAAATGAATTGTACAACATTTCTGCTAGTGCGAAAAATGCCCCTGTAGTGCAATAAGCAGAACTGTGTGAACTGTGAAGCCTTAGGATTATAGTTTCATATGAAGAGGCATAGCCTGCCTTCTACTGCATTATGTATTCCCCCCCCCCCCGGAGTACTTCCCTCTTGCAGAGTTTCAGGTATGCAGAAGATGAGCAGTTACATTAGCAAAATCATTGCCCACAATCAGGTATCATTCCAGGGAGCTAAGTCTTCATAATTAGCAAAGGGAGCAAAGCGCTAGCTGTGTTTCTGTAGTACAAAACTGATATTAGGCAAATTGAAGCTGGGCTGTGTGAATTTTGGATGTGTATATATGGGACAGCTACAGGTAGCGTCTCAATTAAACGTGTCTGTTACTCCGTGGGATCCCTCCCCTTTGGAGTGTTTTGTGCTTGCCTTTTGGGGGTGTTGCTTTCCCTGGCTCCGAGGTTTGTGTGTGCAACTGTTTCTGGTAGCTGCAGCTGCCAGTCATGCGTGAAGACGATTAGCTAATGCACATACCCTGCGCTCTTTGTTTGTTTGTTTTTGATACCGGCACATACCTACAGCGCAGCTAGGATTCAGCGTGTGCCAGCTTGCGGGAGGCTGGGCTCTGTCTTTGGTGCCCAGCAGCCATCCGGTTGCAGCATGGCGAGATGCGCCACTGGGCTAGGTTTTGAAGACACTAACTTTTACTCCAAGGCCCCCAGCAGGCCTTAGGGAACTGTGCAGAAAAGCTTGTTTAAGTGGCATGTGTGTCAAAAGGGCATTCAGTGGGGACATCTCCCTTTCTCCCTCCAGGGTGGTGTAATTCAGAGGCTACCTCCTACAGAGTGGGTATCATTCAGAGTGAAATTGCAGACAACTGAGAGGATCTCTGTCCTCGTAAATCCTCAGTAATTGTGACAAATGTCTGGAGCGCTGCAGGCTTGCAATGCCCTGCCAGCTGCCCTGGCAGCCCGGCGGCAGCTGCACAGCATGGCCAGCACCCTCTGCATCTGCGTCGGGGTGGCCAGTCCTGCAGGACTGGCTGCGACTCGCCGCCGTGGCTTGAGCTAAGGCTTTTAACTGTTTTCTGGCAGGAACATCAGATCAGATCTGGTTAAAGCAGCCAAAATGGCAGCAGTCGTTTCCTGCTGCCTGATCTGTTCATACCGATTGCAAAACCTGCTGGAAACCCACAACAGGAATAGCAAAGAGTTTGCTGCAAGTTTTTGAAGCGTGTCAGCAGAATCCTTAGATTTTCGTAGTGTGAGATCAGAAGGGAGATTAGGTTATCTGTCCATACGTCCTCCTGTCACAGGCTGTCACCAGATAGTCCTGTGATACCCCCCAGGTATCTTGTGGCCCCAGAACTGCAGCCCATGCTGCAGCTGGAGAGCAGGAGCCGCAGAGCAACCGCTGCTGCCAGGGCCTAGCACAAAGCATGGGCATTGTTGGTAGGGGCTCATGTGCTCCCTTCAAACAACACTGTGCTGTTCCAGCAAAGAAACAGCCCTTCCTCCCTCTCCTGAGGTCCTTCTCCACTTTCTCTCCCCAGAGGTCCGTTAGTATTTCCAACCCCTAAACTTGCACAGCTCTCACGGGATCAGCCATGGTACCACCTCAGACCTTCAGTCTCTCCAGCCCGTGAGCTAGCTATAACCAGTCTCTGCTGCTGCAAGGAAAGCAGGGAAGGAAGCAGAAAACAATTGACACCTTGTGAATAAAATTCCTTCCTGACCACTGCAGACAGTAGTCTGAAGCCCTGGGCTACGAGAATTGATTAGAAGTTGGCCTGTTGCAGCTGTTAGGAGCACGCCGAGGGCAACGCAAGCAATCCACATTTGCCTCCAGCCCGCTCAGCGAGGCAAGCGGTGAGACTCGGGGATTCAGGATCCCAAACCAGAAAGAACCGTCGGCGCTGATGAACCCAGACCATCCCCGCGCACCAGCCGTGCAGCTTCTCCCAGAGACTACTTTTTGCTTTTTAATTGTTTGGTTTCTTCTGAAAGATTGCAAGCAGTGGCGACCCTCTCCTCCGTTGCGTGAGCCAGGGTGAAATAAATCAGCTTCGCCATTAAGAGGTTTGTGTGCGTGTCCTAACGCACAGCCCCGGGGGCAGCAGCAGAGCTGCGTCAGCATCCACGGAGGACTCGGTGGCAGGGTTTGCGGCGGCACAGCGCTGAGGATCGCGGGCTGGAGCTGGGAGCACTGCATGGGTAGCTCTGTGTGATGTAAGGGAGTGTAGCCTCTGGGATAAATCTCCTTCTTCCCTAAACTCGTAACTGATTCAGATTTTAGCAGCTGGTAAAATATATGCTAAAAGACTCCCTTTTTTTTTCTAGTGTGCCATCCCGCTATTGCTCCCCTTTTTATGTTGCATTGTACTCGCTTGCTTAGCGAGCTCCGGTTTTATTTCTGAAGTAAAGATGTGAAACTTCTTTCATTTTAAGATCTTTTAAGAATAAACTCAAATAGCTGTAGAGTTGCCACACAGAGATTGATTCCTTGGAAAGTGTAGTATTTAAAGCTAATCTTGCCTGAGTTTGTAAACTGCTTATTACATGTGGTGCTTAGGACTGGAATCGCTTTTCTTGGCCAGGGTGTTCCACACTCTTGGGCGAGAAGAGGACCGTGATGGGTGCAGCTGAATTTAAAACTGAAGAGCTCATTTTGAAATAATTCCCTGTGGCAATTGGAATTTTTCTCCCTGAAACAAGTGTTTGGTTTCAGGCTGGTTGGAGACATGTCCTCAAGGAGAAAAAAAAGGAGGGGGGGGGTGGACTGTCTGCAGATTCATTTTTCCATTACTTGGAAGTCATCTTGTATATAATTTAGATGGGTCTTAACGAGGCATAAAGTCACTTTCAAGAAATTGATGACTCTTCGTTCACTTCTCTGTGAAATGAGGGCCTGGAGCCTTCCCTTTGCTCCTTCGGTGGTATTGTTGGATCTGGTTGCAGAAACCCGATGAAGCTCTTAATCTGAGCACCACAGTAACCACCTCTCTGGCCTGCTCCTCTTTATTGATCTTGCTGCCGGGCCGCGTTCCTAGTTCAGCCTAGCATACTCCATGTTTTCTCATCTCTGGCAAAAGTCGACCCTGGCCCTTTTTGTTTTAACTCTTTTGTCACCTCTTAGTCTTTGGCAGGGTTCAGAGATCCTGCAGGTATGCAGAGGGGACTTTTGCCAGCTGTGATTTCGAATTTGAGGTCGAAGGGCCAGCTTGGTCTGGCGGATGGAGCATGATGTAAGGAGTTGAGGGGCTTGGGACCTGTGCTGATCGCTGCCTGTTCACAGCCTCCGTTTCCTCTTTTTGCCTCCCTCTGCAAAGCCGGGTGAGGGCACAGTGCTCGTGACCGCTGGCAGTGGCTCACCACCTCGCACTGGTAATGCCCGCCGCGGATTTGCGTCTGCTCGGAGGTACGGCCGGCATCCGGGGCTGACGGGACGCGGTGCGCGTTGCTCGTTCCCCGGTTCCCCGTTCACGAGCTCGTGCTCGCTGGAGAAGCCGGCAGGCGTGAATTTTTCCTTGCTCTCTCCTCCCCGTTCCTCAGCGCGCCGCAGCTTTGCTGACTTTCGCCGCTTCGTAGCAGGAAAGGTCGGGAGCCTCATAACCAAGGTGAGGCGCGGCGCGGGGGGACGGTGGCGGGCCGGGCCGGGCCGCCGGTTCCCTCTGACATTAGAGCGCTAATGAATGTTCTGTCATGGTCCCGTGAATATTTCAGGAAGCGCCGCGCTCCCGGCCGCCTCGCCCGCCTGCGCCGGCCTCTGAGTTGCCAAGGTTACCTGACGTGACTTTCCCCAGAGAGGGGAGCCATAGCTGCAGGTTGGCGGTTCCTGAGAGCCCGCCGCGCGCAGCCTCACCCTCCTCTCTCTCTCCGTTCAGCCCTGGCTGTTTCCCTTGCTGCCGCCCCACTGCTGCCTGAGGTGTCCTTGATTTCGGGGTGGTGGTGGTGGGTTTTTTTTTTTTTTTTTTTAGAGTAAGGATCATATTAGTTTTGTTTTGCTTGCATAACCCGGCCTGTTATCATCTGACTAATTGCTTGCACGTTTTCCTGCAGACAGCAAATGGGAGAGATAAAACTGCAGCAGGTTTATGTGATTTCTGCTTATCAAATTACTGTAATTATTTGAAGAATGGTTTAAAATTGTATGGAGTAATGAATTTAATTATGAGTTTGCAGCGATGCCTTGTGCTGTATGTGGCTTGCAAATGGGCAAGTTTATGAGAAGCTCCTCCCAAAGCGGCAGCCGGTGGGATTGCAGCACTCTCCTTGCAAGGAGAGGCTCCAGCACCTCCGCACGACGAGAGAGGGGACAGGGGACAGGGCGCGCTTTGCAGGGCAGCCTGACAAATTGTGCTCATCCTTGAGCTGTTCAGCTCACTTAGTCCAATTTTAATACCAATCAGAGCAAGATCTTCAGTGCCAGAAGACTCCTGCTCCTGGCGTGCTGCAGCCGGTTGGCTCTCCCCTCCCTCCCGAGCCCCAGGGCGTGCGGGAACCGGCCCTCTTGCCCAGGCCATCCCACCTCCTGCTTTCTGGAAGATCAGCCTGAGGGTAGCTGTCAGACAGACCTGTCCCACCAGAGCCGCAGCCTGTTGCAACCTGCTCGAAACACTTGGAGTAGCATTTGTCATCTCGCCGCTCTAGGAAGAGCAGATTTTTTCATGATGACTGAGAGATGCATGGAGACATGCTTGACCCGTGTGAAGAGTTGAGAGGGCACGCGCAGGTCCCAGGTTGTCCCCAAGCCCTCAAACACAGTGAATTTCTCCTATGCCTACCTGTGCTCTTCTTTCCACTCCTCTTTAGTTGTGAGTGCTACAAAAAGTGGTGTTCTCCTGTGTCCCGCCGAACGAACTTCCCCTCCATCCTCTCTCAGAGCTGGTGGGCAGGGGCAGGGTGCCCCTCCATGCCTGCAGCCACAGGGCTAGTCGAACAGCTCGAGGATGGGAGACCCCACGTCCCAGCGGTGCTGCCTCCTGCCTCTCCCTTTGTGTGCAGGTGCAGAAGCTGTGTGTGTCCCGCTAACGGAGCTAGTGCTAATATATGCATGAACTTTCTGTCTTTGTTGTTGTTGACTAAGAAACAGATTTTAATGAGACAACTGATTGTAGGGATACGCATTTCACAAGCAGATGGTTGGGACTGGACAATATTTTTTAATGCTTTTTTACATTACATGCTGCTGCCGTTTGATGTAGATGGTGCTATGTAAGTGGATGAATGTACTAGAAAAACCGGTTTGGAAAGGAGCAAAGCCAGATGAAATACCATCCTTCAGAGCAGGAAAGTTTCAGAAAGCAGGAGTGCTTTCGTGAGGTACAGGCAGGGCCATGAGCTGGGTCACCGTTCCCAGCAAAACTGCAAAATGCAGAAAGAGACAGAAGGGCAGTGGAGGGAAGAGCTGTGGGCCGGCTGCATTTAGGCAGTGGGATAGAAATGCAGGCAAGAGGGAGTTGAAATTGGTGGTAAAAGATGTGGAAAAACTCTTAGAACTTCGAACCTTCTGTGCTGTGATGTTTTGAGCTGCATAAAGTAGAGGGTCTACTGGATGGTCTGCTATGGCCTGATTACCACCACCACCTCATCCCCTCTGGTGCCTCTTATGAAATGGGCAAACAGTTCAGTCTTAACTATTGCAAATATCAGATACCACAGGCAAAATAAGAAGTGGCCAAAGGCCTTCCAATGTCCAAAACCCTTGTAATGATGAAATGGCTGAGAGATAATACTAACAGATGGTCCTGTGTCTGTAGTTCAATGATTACACTGTTTTAATGGTTGAAAATAGAAATGGCTACCATAAGAGGTTACCAGAATTTGAAAATGCAAGTCTTCTCTGATTTGGGCTTAAGGCAAATCTGGTCTGGCGCCCCAAGAGAAAGCATTAGCAGTCAAAACCTTTATCTTTCTCAAGGCATTGGTAAGAGAGCTTGTGTGCAGGATGCAGTTGTACATGATACTTATGTCTGTCAAAATGGAAGGTCGAAGCAGATTCTAAGTGTTGTTGACTTTTAAAAGAGCTTGCCACAGTGCAGGCACGAATTCAGCATAATCTCTGCAGCTTTATGTTACCGCGGAAGCAGCAAGGTGCTATGAGAGTGTAGAAGGAAAATGTGGTTGTGGAAGCCACAAGACAGGTGTAATTTTTGGCAATCTTTCCATCACCCTGCTTGAGCCAGGAAGAAAGAAAAGCCCCCTTGCATTTGGAAAACTCGTAAAGGTTTATGCAGCAAATGCTGTAATTGTTCGTTATGTTGATGGTAGTCGTAAGTACAGTTAAATGAGAAGAGATTGCAGTGTGTAGTAGTTTGCTGTCAGTTCTGGCTGGCTAAAACTCTGACCTCCAGAAGTAAGGAGCACCTGTGGGTGCCTAAAAGGAAAATATAGTGACATGCCTCATTCCCCCAGCGATGTGGCCTGTATGCACAGTTCAGTGCATATAGTTCAGTGCATGGGACAGGAGGAAGAGAATCCCTTATGCTCTGGAGCTTGAGATTTCATTACCCTTATTGTGCTTAGCTTTTATAGCTACCAGCGTTATTAAATGTCATGGAATTGTTCAGTTCTTCTAAGTCCAGCTATGGTACTTTTCCCAATTTGTGATCATATATAAAGAAAGAAGTGAGTAAAGGCTATCTATGGAAAAAATGAGGAAAAAAGAGTCCTCTCAAATTCAGTCTGAAAACGTGGAATAAAATTAGCAATAATATTTTGCACACAAAGCTGCCTTCAGGAGGGATCTGTATCAGAGGAAATAACAGTGGCTAGTGTTTTCTTCTTTCAGTCATTTTTAAAGGTCACTTCATGATCAAAATCTACTTGCTAATTTAATTTCTATTCTCAGTGTAAATTTAAGATGATGCTTTTTTTTTTTTCTGTTTGCAGGTGGTTTGCTGAGAAGAATCAACCTTTTGCTTTTGTTCTCAAGGTGTGCCAAGGTCTGGGCACAAAGCTTGTCCTGTGGCAGCTCACCTTCACATGCTGATAGGGCCCTATATCCCAAAACAGTATTTCTCAGGTTTTCTTAATCCAAGGGGTGCCTGATCTCTCTGAAAAAATCCATAGACTATCCAGTGTAAAGTTGTCTTAGGGTATTCGCTTACTCCATTTATTTCACTCTTTTGCTTGCTGCTTGCATGCGTGGGAAGGTAAACTTGTATTCTTTTGCTCTTCTGTGGCAGACCACAGTTGTCCATGGGTAACAAGCTGAGGAGATGCTTTCTTGCTCTGCCTGCCTCGTGTTCACTTGGAGGTCACTTTCCTCAATTCCTTCCAGTATTTCCACTCTTTCAGGATCACCTTTCTGTCTCTGGTCAGGTGCAAACCAAGTTTATCAGGGATGTTGTTGACCAGAGTTCAGCCAAAGAGAAGGAGAGGAGAAGAAACCTAGAGAGTGAACTGCTGCAGAGAGCCATATTAGCCTTAGGTTGAGGATTCAACAGACAGCATCAAACTCTGGTTTTCAGTTCTCATATGGAAACATTCATGGCTTTGTTTGGCACATTTCTTTCTTACTTTCTCACAGGGAATGATTTCCGCTGTGTGGGCTCTGCAGAGATTTGCCCAGGCTTCGGGTCTGCTGTGGGTGAGATGTGGTGGAAATCAGAACATCTGACTGTCTGCCGGAGAGCCCGTCTGCAGCGCGTAAACCTCAGGAGCAGGCGGCTCTGCTTGCATGGTTTATTGCCTCCCTGCCCTTTCTGTCTTCTAGAGAAACTCTTAAGATCTTTCTCTAGCCTCTGAGACACGGGACCAGTCACAAGGAGACTGGGCGCCATCTGCAGAAGAGCAGGACTATGTTGCTTTTCACAGATACAATCTCGATCTGCTTTCTCTTCCTTCAGGCAGGTCATGGGTCTAAAAACTACTGTCCAGAAGGAAAGAATGGGTTTTCCCAAGGAGTTTGAGGGCCCCATCATCGTGTCCAGCATCAGGGCCTTATTGTGCAGGGTGTCTCCCCTCTGGCACTTGGTATTGGTTGTCAGCTTAGTAAAGGGAGCAGCTGAGATTTCGCTAATTCTCTTCTGTCCTTGTCAAGTGTATCCTCTTGCTTCCCAGCTAAGCTTGTGGTTAGATCCCTCATCGGCTCTGAAAATCACAGCTGTGTCTTTGGGACCTCAGCAGAGTATGCCGTGCTGCAGGGTTTGCTGTCGAAGCTCTGAAAAGGGACCCTTGCTCTTGTTTACTTTGCGCTTGGAGGACACCTGAGACAAATGCCAGCAGTTATTTTACCTTAAAAGCGCACTGGCTCTGACTTTTCCTCTAGCTGAATGGTCCTGACAGTGGTGGCCTGTATATAGTGAGCTGAGGAAATAAAGATTCACAGTGCTCTCAACTGCGAGGAAATGCCTGCCTCTTCCATCCTCTAGAAAAAGACTTCTAGCAGCCTCTGCTCAGTAGAAAGTTTTCTTTCCTGTCAGTGATTGCAGCTGGGAGAGAGCCTTGCTTCAGCTCTTGTTTGTAATTACATCAGTAAAGTATCTTGGGAGCAGGTTAAGTAGTCTTTTGTATATCAAATAAAGCCAGTGAACTTCACTGAAATCATTTAATGAAAACAGTCCTGATTATCTGTATATACTGCCATGTGATATTCTAAAAGAACATCTTAAAGGGAAACATGGAATTGTTTAAGGCCTCTAAAGACTAGAGTGCAGAGGCTATGCGGCAAATGCCTTTATAATCTAGGATCTAAAGTAGACTTTGAATCCAATTGTTCTTTTCATTGTTGTAGAACATGAGAGATTTTGATATGGTAACTTGGATTTGATTCTGAACTTTCTTATTAACCGTTCCTCATGCACATCAAATTTTACAGACTGAGCTAAAGAGCTGTGCACATGAAGGATGGAACTGACTCAAGGACAGAGCTATTAAGGTGTGTAATAATCAAGAGAGGAAAATTAATTGTCTTTAATTTGGCATAAATCCCAGGGACCATAACTCTGGTTATTAGGAATTCAGGGCCTCTTTCCAATTAGTTATACCCAAGCACACTCCCACTTCCAGCTCCAGGAGGCTAAGCTGGGAGAGCGTTAGCGCAGCAATCGCTGCCACGATCATAAAGGACAGCGCTGCCCGACCTCTCCTCGCGTGGTCACTGCCAGCTGGTGTTTGCCTGGCAGTAAATCAAAATACGGTATCGCCTTATTGCTTTCGCTATCTTGCAGTGAGCAGCTCGGCGCGTGTCAGCCTGCTTGGACAGTCTGCGCAGGCCGAGTCGGCCGGGCCGTGGTGGAGCAGGTCAGAGGGGCTGCCGAGGCTTTTGTTTTCGAGCTTCCCTTTAAAAAAGCTGCTCTGGCAAAGCCAAGGTCTCTTTCTTTTAGATGCGTGAAGTGTAAATAGTGCAGTTATGTTATCTATACCGGAAAATCTGGTCTAACCTAGGACTGGTAAAGGAAAGAGGCGGCCGCGGTTTCTTGAGCTGGCAGCGGTGGTGAAAGCGCCTGCCGCGACCGCCTGGCTCGAAACGCAGCACTTCGTGCTCGCGGCGCGCGAACCAGCGCGGAGGGCTCGGCCGCGGCTGGCGGCCGGCACCGGCGCTCGTAAGCACCGGGAAACGGAGAGTACAGTAACACCGCCCCTATGGTAGAGCTGTCAGTGTAAATATCTGGGGGTTTTAGGGGAAGGGTGGGCCTGGGGAGCCTCAGGGGAACAACCTGCACACACAAGCAAGGCAGCTGGTGTGCATCTTACACAGGAATAGCAGAAGAGGGCTGCCGGGAACGCTCGTAGCCGTTGGGGTATGCGAGGGGTAGAGGAGAAGGTGTTTCAGAGCAAGGGAGACGAGCCATTTCCTGCGTGCAATTCCCCTGTAGTCGTTTTCTGAGACCTGCGACACCGCGGTGCCTTAGCCCTTGCCCGTCCGACGCTGCCTGCCGTTCAGGCAGCACCGATGCGAGACTCGCGCAGGGCAGGAGCGCAAAGTCCCCCCCAGTTCTGCCTATCCTGAACTGTGACTTTATTGTACAAGGAGGTCCTGAGAAGCCTATGCTGGCTACCTTTTTTTTCCCTTTTCTGTGATTTATCATTTAAAAAGAAGCGGTGAGAAACAAGGAAGCCTCAGCAGCTACTGTAGGGGACTGCTCCTCCCAACCGCTAGTGTGTGGAGACGGTGCAGGGATCTTCCTAACAAAAACTGCAGTTACACTGCAGTGGCAAAATAGCAAATGGTCTTTAAAAGCTCAGGGCCAACTTCCCCTGTTTTCAAGGGGAAAAGACCCTTTTAACGCTTTCTTTAAGTTAAAGTCTCAGCGCAGCGAGGCTGAAGCTTGCCAAGCGCCAGTGGTTGTTTAGCATTCTTGGTCTTTTTCTGGTGGATGTAACGTTTTGGGGGAAAAGGCGGGGACCGAATTCAAGGATAACGCGTCCTGTCTGTCTGCGAAGTAGGAGCCCCTGGCCACGGAGCTCAGCAGCCCTCGCGTGTGCCCGTGGGAGGGCTGGAAAACCCAGCCGGAGCCGCCACTTGGAAAATTGAAACTCTTACAGCAAGTACATCTAATATTAGGGAATGCGTTTTTCTTGAACAACAAAGAGGAATTTTAGCTGATCTGCATTTGGTTTGTATTAAGAGTACCACCACAGGAGCAAAGGGATGCCTTTTTTTATTATTATTATTTTTAAATCCACTTGGCCTCGATGTGATTTCCCTGCCAACTTGCTGTTTATCCCTTGCGCTCTTTAATTCATGAGGGCCTGCGCTGGGGATTTGTTTTGAGCCTTGGCCGAAATCATCAGCCACTCCTTCTATTGTGCATCTTTCTGCAAAGATGGGTGTTGTGGCAAAGCAGTAAATAGGAGATTGAGCTTCCGTAGCACTTGCTATCTGTGTAAAAAGAAGTGTATGTCCTCTGTTAAACTCTGATCAGGAACATCAACCCGGCATTGAAAAGCAGCGCTGGCAAAAAGACAGTGTCTCATTTTATGTTTGCCTGCAGTCATTGGGCGAGTTGCTGGGCTTGCACTGACGGCCTTGCTATTTCATACCGTCTCCAAAAGACTGTTAAGGTAACGGGAGTCTCTGTCTGAAGTGGTGCTGGAGCCAGGGTAATTAATGGATCTGCTGGAAAGCAGCATCTTAAATTAAGACATGAAACTAACAGTAAGGGAATAAATTTCTCCCTCTGATCTGGTCAAATCTTACTGTGCTTTTTCTCCTTTATAATAAGTCACTTCCCCACCAATTAAATGAAGAAGTTACCCACTACCTCAAGACGTTTTGTGTGGCAGAGCATGTTAAAACTTCTGAACGGAAAGCAGAGATTTGCCACATCACTAGTCTGTCTGGAGTTGAAATTAGATTAAAGCCTTTCTTACGTTTTAAGAATGGTTTTCATGCATGTAGACCCTACGTGCCTGGAGTTGCCTGCAACAGGTCAAGTGCCTTGAAACTTCACATTTATAGTTTCATCTGAAGTTAGAATTTCTCTGAAGAAAAGATGTTTGAGAAGTTTGTTCAGCATTGCAGAGATGTGAGAATATTTTTAAAGGCTGTTTTCTTTTTGAATAGTAGAAAGAAAGCATTCAGACTAGAGATTTCATTTGTGTTGTACCTTATTGGGCTTTGCTGCAACTGGTTCCCTATACTCGTTTTGAGGGTTTGCTTCCTAGCTAAAAATATTTTGACGTATTTTCTGAGCTTTTGCTCAGAGCACCAGTAGCTACAATTAAGGAAACAGCAAACGTAGCCACACGCATGAGCATTTATCGAGAGCAGAGGGAAAGGATGGCACTGGAGAATAGGCAGAGGGTCAGGCGAGCGGCAGTACGGGGAGGTGGAGAGCAGAGTAGGCGGTCGAGCAGCAGGACTGGTGCTTTTCAGCTCGTTTGCTGCAGAGGAGCCGTGTTTTTGTAAGAATTTGTGTTTGTCCTCCTTTCCCACACCCACATGCTTTGATTGCTAGCTTGGGACTTCAAATTCTCCCAGCATTACAAAGTCAGCTCATCCCAAAGCTTGCCATTTTTGGAGTTTACTAGCAAGCTTCAGTTTAGTCTTAAGGAGCAGACAGCCAGCAAGTGTTTTGAGAGGACATTCTTCTTGCGGTGGGGAGGGCCTTGTTTTCTTTTCCTTTTGAAGCATTGGCAATTCGTGAATCCCAGAATATGGGCATATTTGTGCTTTCTCTAATGACTCTCTAGCTCCTCCCCAGTAGGCTCTTAAATTTCAGCTTCCATGCTAGTAATTCCAGAATATTCCAAATGTTTTTGATTGAGGATTTTTGGGAGGGTGGAAAACAGAGAAGAGAGAGTTCGTCTCTCTTACATAATATCATACTGATTAGCCTTCCAAAGTTGACTGCCATGATGTCTGAACACGTTCCTGATTCAGTCGTTTAGGTACGAGGTAAGGTGGTGCTATCTCTTTGCCATGTTGGAACAACTGCTAGTAAATAGTGATTTCTTAGCAAGGTCTTTTTACAAAACATACAACCTTCCCCCATGCTTAATCTTGAAGTCTTTTGCTTGCGAGTTGCTGGCCTCTGTTGCTTTGATAGGTTGTGAGGTTCCCCCAGAGGAAGTGAAGCCACTGGATTGGCAGTGATGCAGACAGGCTGCAGGAGCTAGATAGAAATCAGATTTTAGCACGATCTAACCCTTTCAGTAGGAGTTAAGTGACCGAAAATCTTGCATTCTGGCCTGTGAAGTGGAAATGAACAGATTTAGTATTCCAACTGAGTGACAGCAGGAATGCTTCACGTTAATCTGAAACTGTATGTTAGAAAGCGTGGGAGAGTTCTGCTGTCATATTAACTCAGTGCTTGTGCATTTTTTTCTTGTGCTGAACTGCAACCAAACATAAATGGATCAGAAGTCAAATGCTCTGTTAATTTAACCACAGGTTGTATTTAATGGCATATAGAAATGCATTATTGATTTCACAACTTAAAAATGAAAATCTCTATGTTAATAGCATATCGCTTCAGTGCAGGTGAAGGAGTATGGAAAATGCAGTGGATTAATAAATGACTTATGTAAGTGGTTCTTACTCTGGTTCTGCTTTTCTCTGAAAAGAGTGAAGTTTTGGGTATGTTTTAGTGGGAGTGTGTTTATATATTGTGTCACAGGGAAACGTGCAGTGGCAATAGCTGTGTTGGATTTCTCAGAATAAAATATTTTTTAAAAGAGTGTTTTGAAAATAGTTCTACAGGTAGTTACATTCAACAGTTGATACCAACAAATGGCGCAGTCCTGCCTTAAAGCACAGCTTGGTCTCCTTTTACTGTTCTTTTGCTATGGAGTCTTAATAGCTGGCTGCAAAACCTTTCTGAATTCATTGTGTTTAAAGAACTTTTGTGGGCTTTTTTAATGCATACTTCCAGCTGCTGTTTTTTTTTCTAAGTAATAGTTGTTGAAACAGTCTAGTCTTATTTATCAGCAGTTGGGTATGACCCACAAAGCTCTATTTTTACTTATTTGAATTTATGCTGTAATTGGGGGGGGGGGGGGGGATAAACAAAAAGTGAAAAAAAATCTCCCCAAACAAGGGATAAGGAAGGGACACTTGCTCAGTCAGGAAATCTTGCAGATATGATCTGTTTTACTTCTGTGAAAGCTCTTCCTCGCCCACATTCTTGACGTTTCTCACTGTAGTTCCTGCTGTGCTATACTCTGAACCCTTAAATGACTTTCGGCACTGTACAATCTAAGCACTTTTTAGTACTGCATTAACAGGAGTGACTAGTTTCTCTGGTCTTTCAGGAAAAATGCTTGTTTTGACATGTCTTTGGTTTTGGATTGAATTATCTGTGGACTTTGCTCTGAGTTTGTGTCAGAATAGTGGGCTTGGATTTGGAGCAGGAGGTCTAGGGTGGCCCTTACCTTCTCAAGGGACTTTGCACCGCGCTTCCGTCAAGACTAAGAGGTTCTGTCATCCACTTGGGTAAACTCTGCCCTACGGCACAGAGTTTGTTAAGCTTGAGCGGACAAGCTCGTGCTATAATCTTCCTTATGGAGTCTTTCAGATATGCTGGGCCTAAGTCTTGGGAAAACTTGAGTTTAGGACCAAGACTGCGAATGTGGTTGTTATAGTGAGGAAGCCAGGGTTGCTGAGGGATGATGTGGTAATAGGCGTTTCCTAAATGCTATCTTACACTGTTGCAGTCTAATCTTATAAAGGTGTGAACAATTATATTCCCCTAGGATGGGTTGGGGGCTTCAGGGCTGATAGGTTCCACAGCTAACACATCCTGACAAGTTAGTTGTTATTGCTAAAGAAGATCCCTGAACTACAGTTTGCACCTGGGTCGTAGGTGCAAACTTTTAATTTGCCCAAGCGTGTGATTGGAAACTCACTTCTGGTCTGCTCTGAGTGAGCCTTGGCAGCTGTTAATCGTCTTAGCCCACTGTCAAGCCCAGGTCACAAGGTTGCTGTCTGTGAAGAACAAGAGAGGATTTGCCCGTTTACCACTGATGCTGTGGCTAGAGCTCATCATCTTACCAGATCTCCTTGAGTTGGTTTATGGAGATGTTGTATCAGAGGAGTCCAAAGCAGCGTGGTAGTGGACACGCGCTTTGCTCCACAGAAGGACCTTTCTGGTGCATTCCCTTGGGCCGAGCTCAGGGACAGCTATGCTGGAGGGTGGGAGCAGATCATCCCTCAGTGCTTCTAAAGCTATGGCTCTCTCTGTGTCCTGACCTGAATCTAGACCGGATTAGCTGCCCCATGAGAAAATCAGAGGTTGATACTGGCTGGTATTTGGCTATGTCTGATATATCCGGGAAGGGTTGCTAGTGGCATGCTGCAGTGTGCTTAAAGGGAAAGAGGGATTTGTTTTCTAATGAAGTGCTGGCCGTGCCTCTGTGGCACCCCCTTTGTCATCGTCCTCCTTCCCAAGCCAGTGGGGCCAGGGCTGGATTCGCAGCTCGGGGGGAGGTTGTGAATGTGTCCAGAGCAACATGCTTGGCTGCTTCATCCACAGGGTCCATGTGGAAGGTGGGTGGGAAGCTGGACCACTGGGGAAGCCTGGAGCATGCATGGTCTGTTCAGAGAGCGGAGGCGGCGGTATTTCACAGCTCTGCCGCTCAGTATCGGATAAAAACATGTCCGGTCTTGGACAGTCCCTCGGGACAGGTCTGGAGGCTTCAGCAAGGGTGACATGAAGGTTGTTTTGGTGAGAACAGCTTCTGTATGGGCTGAGGGAAGCTCGATTTTTAGCCTATTCCCTGCTGTTCGTGCTTGCGATCCTGTCCCCTTCGGTGCTAGCAAACGGGGGTTGCCCTGCGACTGGGAGGGCGCACTGGAGCCCGTTGCCCAGCGAGCACCAGTGCTTGTCTGAGCCTCAAAGAGGCTGTGTGTTGCTGCAGCAGAGCAGCTGCCGCCGTGCGTTGCGGAGCCGCTGTGCGCGTGGGAGTGTGGCCGGGAGCGGGGCTCGCGCTTGCCAGAATTGCAGTGCTGAACCCGCGGCAGGGCCAGTTCAGAGGCGCTGCCATCTCCGGCTCGTGGGAACGCCTGCAAAGCTGCGCTGCTCCTCTTTGTGATAAACAAGCGCTGGCAGGAGCATCCAGCTGTGCTCCTGAGAAGGTATCAGTGGCTCGTAAATGGAGATAATTGCCATCGAGTGATGAGAGGCCAAGGTTAACAGCACCCTTCTGGCACTTTAAGGGTAGCTTGCTCCGCTGGGTGCTTTATGGACTTGCAACCTCTAGGATGTGCTGGTCCCATGAGCTCCCACGCCGGGAGCCCCAGGGCGGGAATCTGCCCGCCAGTTTATCCTCTTCTGCCGTGTCTAGTCTCGTATTTTCTTGAATTTTCCTTACAGTACGTACTTTGTTTTGGACTGACTCAGATTTTTTTTTTTTCCTTTTGTGAACTGCTGCTGTGATCTTTCTAAGAGATAGCAAATACTTTGTTTACTGTAAGCTATTGTGCAGTCATTCATGTGGTTACACTGTGACACGGAAAAATCTTTCTGGAGCTCATTTGCACACCCACCCATTCATCTGCGCCCTTCTCCTCGGTTTGGGAAGGCGGCTTCGCCGTGTCACCTTGGCGTGATGTCATAGGAAACGGGCAGATTTGTCATTAAAAAGCCTTGTCATCAACCTAGATGACTGTTTGTGTTGCTCCTTCGACCTGCCTGAAACTGCTTTCTGCTTGCTAGCCCCATAATTAATACTTTGAAACCAGTTAGTTTCGCTGCCCCACCTTTTCCTTAGGCAATTGCAAGGCGGTGCCGTGCCAGCGTCGACAGGGCGCTCATTAGCCCACCTGAGACTGGCGGCCCGGAGGCGCTGCTGGCTCCGCCGCTCCCCGCGCAGGCGCTCGCCTGGCTCCGGGCAGCCTCCGTGGGCCCTGGCTTGCAGTAGTTTTTTCTGGTGAGCCTCGTAGGGGGCTTTTATAACTGCAGGGCCCCGGGAAGAGAGAGTCACCTCAAAAAGGTTGATAAAACGCTCTTCGCGCAGCTTCAGTTGAGCTGCGTCAGGGTTTTCTTATCGTGTAAAATGACGCCGTTCTTCTGGGCCGCCGGATTGCTCGAGTGCTTTTGATTGTCTTGCGGTAATTGAATAGCCGCGCTGGGTAACCTGGGCTGAAGGAATTAGGGCTGTTGATTCAGCAAACAGATGTCCTGGATTGCGGGGCGCTTACGATCTTACTAGCTTGCATCTTCCATTAGTTAATATTGCCGACTGCTCAGGCTATCTTTCTTGCACTGGTAATTTTGCATTTGCTAATGTGTTTCAGTGCCTCAAAGGGAGCTTTGGAGGCTTGTAAAATTCGTAAGGTAACTCTGTCGATCCATCAAACGCGAGTCCATCGATAGACGAAGGTTGCCCCTACAAAACCCTCAAATGTCCCGTGTTATGTTGCTTCAAACCACCACCTCTTACCAGGATTGCCTCAGCTCTAGCAACTTGAACTGGGTAAGATCCCAGCCTGGCTCACTGAATGGACAGGGAACGAGTGAAACACCTTTTGATACGTGCATCCTGCTCCTGTGCGATGCTGGCTGCAGTTCGATGCATTTATGAGAGAGCTCACTCTGCTCTCAGCCCCTTTCCTGGCTCGTCCGTGGCACTCTGCGCTTCTGAGCAGCCTCAGATAGCTGGTGGGACTGAAAACAAAGCAGCTTTGTGTTTTGCTCATTCTTATGAAGCCCCTAAAATTGATGTTGGGCTGGAAGTTACTAAGTCAATACGCTGCCAGAAGCTGGTGGGCTAGATAAGCTATTTCCAGCCCTGCGTGGGGATAAGGCCCAATAGCTCACGAGAAGTGAGCTGAGAACACCCCTTCCTGTGGGGCAGAGGCTCTGATAGATTGTAAGAGAGCTAACCTTACAGCTATAACTGTAATGCGTAGAAAAGCTACTCTTTGCTATTTCCACGTTGCATTGTGTATCGTATTTTCTCTCCCTTGGCAGTCTTAACAACTGGACTCATGATGCCAAGCAGGCCTGGCTTATATAGGAAGAGGAATATGACAAATAACACCCATAAAAATGTTTACAGTTTTCACTGTCATTTCTAAAATACTGTTTCTGAGAATTAAGTTGATGCAAAGGAAATTCACAGTGATGGGGGAAGCTTTTACAGGTGCCAAGTCGTGATGACCTGCAAAACACAACTATGTGGCTGAAAGACCTGTGAGTGCCGTACCAAGTTTGCGCAAGTAGGAACCTGAGATTCAACCTATCCAGTCCTTGTGCTCTGCGAGAGATTGCAGGTTTAGGGCAGAATCGTGGGGGTAATCTTGCAGGATTCAGCCATCAAGAGTTGTGCTCTCCATGGCTCTTCTGCAGCCCTTTTCTGTATGCTGGTGCTGTATGTACGATTCTGTGCTGGAGCTCATCCATGCATCATACGAGACATAAGTTGCAATTGTCCCTTACCCTCATTTTGGTTGGTATTTTGAACGATAAGAATAAGGATGCCCCAAAGGGTATGTGTCTCATGGCAGTAACCTCAAGAAAGGTAGTCTTCTGGTGAGCTGGTGAAAGAGCTACGTAATTGCAGCTGCTGTAAAGGGGGTCTCGGCTCCCGTGTGGGGCTATAGGAAAGGCTTTTTGCATTAGCTTTGCCCTTAAAGATAGCAAATCTGTGGTGCAAAAGAATGCTAGAAGAGAAGGGGGGTTAGATTTCTGTCACCTCGGAAAGGAGATTAGCAAAGCAGGCTGTCAAGTGAGCATGAGATATCCTCTGCACATGCTGTCATGCTAGATGCCAGAGGGACATTCCTGGCTCCTTGGTGACTGCTGCTAGCAAGACCTCAGCCTGTTCTTGGCTTTTCTAAGTTTCAGTTTGTAATTGAAAAAATGGGGTTTTTTCTCTCTCCCTGTCTCCCTTCCCTTTCTTCCTGCCTCTCTCTCCTTGCCTCTCTCTCCTTGCCACTTCTGCATCTGTCGTCCAAGGAGGAAAACTACAGCTTGCAATGCCCCACAAACACGTGGTAGTGCCTTGCTTGCTCTGACCTAACACCTACCTGAAATACACCCCATCTGAAAGTATCTGAAACCTAGAAAGAACTATTTTAGAAGGTCTCCACTGGAAAGTAAATTCATAGCATGTTTTAATCTGTATTAAAAGTGTAGTAGCTATTCTTGAATAAAACTATGTGCTGACAAACTCTTTTCCTGGAATAAAAGTATCCATGTATTGGCATAAATAGCAGGATAGCTATTACTGAAGAGCTCCATGTGCAGACAAGTTAGTACAGCTAGTGAGGGCTGGAAGGAGCTGAGGCATGACTGAACCTCATAACTAGACCTAGATTAGACTTTTGCCAGAGGGAAAGGCAAGGCAAGAGCAACTCTGAACTCCTATCGTCACCTGTGGTGCCTGCGCATAGACACCCCTCAGTGTCCCGGGGAAGGCAGCGGCAGCCTGTTATCTCTGGGGATCATTGCTTGTGGGGCAGGCACAAACTTGTGCTGGGCTCTGCTCCTGGCTGGCTCGGGGTTTCTCGACAGCCGCTCTCCCTGCAGTGGTCCTCCTTCTTGCTGGAGGCCCGCGCACCTGAAGCCCTGGGACCATCCTCCTTTCTGTCCTTCTGAGAAAGCGCTCAGCCCTCCCTTGAATTCGAGCCCTGGATGCTGTGGCCGCCGGCCAGAGCGGGCCCCAGAGCTAAGCCCCAACCTTGGTGTGTCTGAAGGGCAGTCAGAGGAGGGACCGGCTTTCAGAGTCCCCTTAGCGATGTGCCCTGGCGCCGCAGCCTCCTGGGAGCGCACCTCAGCTCTTGCAGGTCTGCGTTGCCTCCGTGCCTGGTTGACGTGGGATCACACAAATCCTTGTTGCCCGTGTGTCTCTGTAGCTGCAGCGCGCTGGGGCTGCTTGCTCGAGTTTTGGCTCGAGCCAGGCACTCTGCAAACAGGATTTAAACCTCCTGGCGTGTGCACTTTGCGCTGCAGAAACCGGGCTGTGTCGGTCCTGGCACTATCCCGGGGAGCCGCCTGTAGCTCTGCAGCACTGGAAGCGCAACTTCTCTATTACTGTCATTTCCCACTGTAGTTTTTGGGCTTGTTCGTAGCTAAGGGAGAAAAAACTGTGCTGCAGGAGCCATTCGCGCCTGCCTGCCTGCACCCATGTTGTCCTCGATGCGAGTCTGGCAGGGCTAAGGGTGATCCCAGGGCGAGTGCACGGGTGCCAGCCGGCTGGGGTGTTTGAATGCTCCTGCCCGAGCTCAGCAGCAAGGCTGGGCTTGAAGGGGGGGGGGGGACACAGCATCAGAGCAGTACTGTAAGACTCTTTGGAGTCTAGAAAATGTTTCGTTTAGGATTTCTAGCATGGCAGAGGCATCTATGTTCCCATGTTCTTCTGTTGCACCCAGTGAAGTCATGGTTAGATCGTATAATTTCTGCTGGTCTGTGGTTCCTTGCAAGCTGCGGATTTCAATTTAAGAGCTAACTCCAGTGCAGCCGGCCAGCAGTGTACCTGTGGGTCAGCCACACATGAAGGAGTTTCTAATCCTCTCTCTCATTTCTGTGGACAAAGGATCACTGCAGATGACGAGAGATTTCTTGCACGAATGCTGGGTTTAGATTTGCTTTTAGCTATGTGCTAAGCCTCCACACAGACTTCGGATCAACCTAACTAGGTGATACTTAGCTTAGCCCATTCTGTGTAAACTCTTGAACAAACCAGGAAAGAGTGTAAATATTAAACACGACGATTAGGTTAACTCACTTCAGGGCTTCGGCCTCCTTGGACTGAACGTCTGCTCCCATATCAGAAATAGCAAGGTGCTGCACTTTAGGCAAACATCCAAGGGAATGTCATTGTTCACCACTTTTCATATGTATCTTCCTTTGCCATTCAGTCTATACCGGGCTGTACTTTTGTGTGTATGCTTCTTTTGTTTCCTTTCAGCCATGTAGGAGTATGCATTGTGGATGCTGAGTATTGAGTGCTTCTGTTGCTTGTTATTGAATACTGGCTCTGGTGTCTTTCCAGTTAAGCTCTATGTACCTTTTGTCTTTGAAAATCAATGGAGAGCAAATTAAAAAAGAACTAGTTTTCAGTGATACCTTTCATAAAAAAAAAAAAATCCTTTTATGTTTGTTGATGACAAGAGAGGTTTCTAGGGAGGCCCATCTGGGAAACAAAATATGGCCAGTGCTCTTAATAAGCCTTAGGAACCTTTTTTTCTGTTAGAAAACCTTGGATGCCTCATAGCCGCTCTCATCTCAACAGAAAAACAAAATTTCAGGGCATTGTTGTGTTTGCAGCAGATGTTGCCTTGTGCTGCAGTGTCTTGATGTGCAAACAAGTGAAGGGTCTTGGGAATTCTCCTGAGGTCTTAGGAAAGAATATCTAAGATTAGTTCCCAAAAGCCAGGATTGTGCAGCAGGTTTGGCGGTGCAGGTGTAGGGAAGACACCGGATGTGGCCTATTGCTAGTACCTTCCTGCTGGAAGGGAGGGAGCAGGGATCCGGATACACGGTGATAACAGCGTGCAGCGACAAGTTTAGACTCCTCGGGGACTTTGGAAGATGCTGAGGTCTTGTATGTTTAAACGTTGCAGTGAGCTGGGAGCCTTGCAGGATTTGATTTGCCACAGAAGAGGGTTTGCGTAAGTTACCTTAAAACAAGGCAAAAAAGAAAGAAATGTACTAAAAATAATTGAGTTTCCGGTGCTTTGAAAGCTTCTCAATGTTCTTCAAATTCCCTTCTTCTGTGAAAGCATGTCCTTTTGATTGCAGTTCAGGCTTAGCAGAGTACAGTACGTCTTGCCACAGAAAGTAAATGAGCTCTGCTCTGCAGCTGCTATTGAATGACGATGTTGGAGCATGCCTCGGCTTATCAGTGAAGGCTGCCTAATATATTCAGCCCAGCCTACCTGAGCGTGCTCTGCAGCAGCAAGCCCAATTAACTATTTTTCTACCTGCTGTATGAATGGTTTCAGCAGTTATGGAGGTGCTTCATTTCACAATATTTCAGTAAGACATGCCAGAGAGTGCACTGGCATTTGTCACGCACCTCAGTTGCTCTCCGCTGCCCAGAAAATGCACCAGGAGCTTGCCACAGCACAGGCCGGTGAGGCTGTGCCTGAGCAGAGTGTGGCTCGTTAGCTTTACGTTCATTAGTTTCTAAAAGCATTCTGAATCAGATCTAGGGGTATGAGGAAGAGATTTACAGAGTATCCTACCAGTGTGACAAAATGTTCCTAGTCAAAAAGAGAAAATGGGCATTTCTGGACCATTCTAAGGGTTTTGATTGTTTAGCTGTTGTTTTTCAAGATGCCTCAAACTATTTGGCTTTGTATTTGTCTGTTATCTTCAACTCGCAAATACCTGCTTTTACTGAATTATTAACAACAATAGACGGAGCTTACGTATCAATGAAAATTACGGACGTTTCCCAAGGCAATTGATTTAAACAGAGTTAAATTTAGTGGAAGCCTCTATTGGTATAATGAATGCTCATTATAGAGTCTAATGTGCTTTAAGGGCTTGAAAACCTTCTCAGTAGGGAAGCCAGGCTGCTGTTTTCCAGCAGAGGCACAGATGCTGTACCATGGCACTGCTGTCACGATGACTGTATCCCATCACTGTGCCGGAGCATGTCTCTTTAACCTTGTGCGTTGTTTTCCTGTTGCAGAAGACCACCTCCCAGCTGGCTTCCCCACCATTGATATGGGCCCGCAGCTCAAGGTGGTAGAAAAGGCCCGCACAGCCACGATGCTTTGCGCCGCCAGCGGTAACCCTGATCCTGAAATCTCCTGGTTCAAGGACTTTCTGCCTGTCGATACTGCAACTAGCAATGGGCGAATAAAGCAGCTCCGCTCGGGTAAGGTAGCCAAGCAAGTAAGCCCTCCCTACCTCCTCACTTCTTCCCCTATTCTCTTTAGCTGCTACAATTTTTTCCTCTGTGTGATGCTGAAATGCAGTTCTAAACCCAAATGTCAGTTTGATTTGAGCTTATTTCTTTTACAATATAAAAACAATTTTTGGAGCTGATCCGCTCTGGCAGGATATCGTGGCTTGTTAAAAGGAGGGATTAGCATGGGCATGCCTTTTGGAGCATCACCTGGATTCCTTCTTCGATAGACTGTCTTGATTTTGCCCCAACTCCTTGGTAGGCTCAGACATTTCACTACCAACACAAGAGGCCTCAGATACTTTTAATGGGAGCATAGTGCAAATCGTTATAATGAAACAGAGGCTGAGGTTTTACAGTCAGTGGTCACGTGCTACTTCACTGCTTACATAGACTCTGCAAGACAACACTCTACTTTCTGTGGAGATCTTTATCATTTTTGCTATGTGACAGGAGAAGAATTAAAAAAAAAGCCGAGAAACATCAGTTCTGTGAATTTCAAAGGGAGGTGGACACAGTTTGAAGGCACACTTCCTTTTTTTATTGTTTGATAAACCGAGTACAAGTTTTTGAGAGACAAGCTGTTAATTCCTGTTGGTGGCTAGGAAGGCGCTCATTTTTGCAGGGAACTCTTATTTTTCTGCTGCGCTGTTCAGTCTCCTGGGACTGTAAGGCCTGTTAGAGAATTAAAGCAAATAAAACATTGCTTTATTCATTGATGAATAAAAGTGCAGCTCCCCAGGGTGAATTGCAGAGGCTGTTTAACAATGCAGAGCAATGCTCCACAGCAGCTTTAGTCTGGGGGAAAAAAGCCCTCTGTAGCCTACAGAAAGTGCAGAAGAGAACGGAGCTGGAACAGCTTCTGTCTAGAGAGGTCTTGTGCTTAAATAAGAGGCAGACTGCCTTGCCTGGCTGTGCTGCATCTCTGGGCTCTGAAAAGGCATTTGTCGTGAGGGTTGCTGCCAGGACAATACCATCTTCCTCCTAGCAAGGTGAACGTTTAATACGTTTCTCCGTAGCAGGTGCCCTCTGCATAAGTCTGACGATGCTTGGCTGATAAGAAGCAGCCTTTAACTTGGGGGAGTGGGTAATGAGACATCATTCTTGTCAGAAATAGAAGCCAGCCTGACACTCCTGATCCCACCTTGATGTACCACGGAGCGCTAATTATACTAATGCATTTATAGCTTATGAAGTTTCCCAGTGACCTTTAGCTTATCTCCCCCACAACATGGTTTAATCTTGATCTGTTTGCGCTGAAAGAAAATATCACACTTGTTAATTATTCTGAGACGCTTTAGGAAGCAGCGACAGGAAAGTGCACATGGATGTATTTCACTTCATAGCTGACTAAATCAGCATCAGAAATTACCATAAACGAGCAGCAAGGCAGCTCCTGATGCACTTGCTATACGTTCTCCAACCCCCTTTTTACAGGCACTTGGCTGCCTCTCTGCCAGCTGCGTCACAGGTTTGGTGAGATAGAAGGCTTAAAAACAAGCCAGTAAACCCTGTCACTGTGTCCAAATTTTGTTTCCTATTTGCCGTTCTTGAGCAACATCTCAATTGAATGTTTCACCTGGGATTCCAAGTCTAGAGCTGGCTGCTTGCTGAAGACACGGTAATTACCAAGGGAGGTGTCAAGGGAACCTTTTAGAAATCAATGAGCAGTGCACATCCTCAGACTCACGAAAGAATTGATTAGCTCTCTAATGTAGTAAGGGAGGTTTCCACAGGTCAATGCAAGAGACTTCCAGATATGACTGAAGATTTATTTTCAGGGACCAGATGATATGAAGCCAAGACTCGCCAAGGCTCTGTCCCACCCTTGCAAGAGTGGGCAACAAGAAGTTTACCGCTTCTCATGGGCCAGAGCTTCGACCCAAAGCTAGCAGTTTTCATGGCTTTTTCCTGTATTTCTAGTTGGTGTAAAGTAGGGCCTGCCCTTTTGGAGTGCCTAGGTCCCACTCACCCGACCGCAGTCATCCTGTGCGAGCGCTGCGGTACGTTGAGCAGTCTCTGATCCATTTTGCAAGGTACTAATTGAACTCTCTAGTACTACGCCATAGTTGGGCAGAGTTGTTTCTCAAAGAAAAGAGTATTTAAATAGATACCTCATTACATGGGAGAGTTTAATAGTTTGCAAAGTCTCTGCTCCATTAAGATTGTATCTTACCGCCAGCCTGGCATATCTGCATGAATGTCAGTTTATACTGTCTCAATCTAAATATACGCTCATTTAATTTCATTTAATTAAAACCCAATAAAACTAGACAGATGTAATATGCTTAAAATAGTTACGATGCAATGTCAGCCCGATACTGCGTGCATAGGGTGTCCAACCGTCATCCAGTACATAATATATTAGTATTCAGATTTACTAAATATAGGTCATAAAGGTCAAAGCAGCTTTGGAATCCAACTTAGATGGAGGCTTGAGGGGTGATTTCATTTCTTCAGCCACCTAGTGCGATATAAATAGCTAGAGGTAAAAAAAACACATGCCTGGGAAAGGTGCTCTCTTCTGACACTCACAGTTATGTGGGCTGGCAGTGCTCTGGGGGCTTCAGGCAGGTCTTTGAACTAACACGCCATCAGATCACGTGTCCAAGTGGGCTCTGAACAACAGTTTCTAGAGGTCTGTTCATCTTCAGTGAAGGTACTAGAGAGTTTGTGCCGTCTTAAGCCACTTTAAACCCAGAGTGTTAGTACCTTTGCTAGCAAGAAAGCTCCAGTTTACAGATCTGCCCTATGTTGTTCCTGTCCCTCATTTGCTAATTACACCTATGTGTGTGTAAATGCATTTTTCTGATTAAACCTTCTAATAGGTAGCCTGACTCTTTATGTTTAGGGGGCTTTTTTTCCCCTTCCCCCCAATACGTAAGTCCTTCCCCAAGAATAATGCTTAATTCTTCTGTAAGCCCAGTTCTTGGGTAGTTTTGTCAGTAGGTGCTGGGCTGGTTGCTCTGGAGATGAGAACAGGAATAAATACAGGTTTTCACCTCCATCATCACAGATCAAGACAAGGTCTCTGACTTAGGCTGGTTGTAGCAAAGTTCTTCAGTGCTTATCTTGCTAGGACTTCCCACCTCTTGTAGAGAGGATGCTTTTCTGCCAACCCAGGGGCTCAGGACATCTCCCCGTTCTCAGCCAGGGTGCACAGCTTCAGTCATTGCCGCTAAGTCATTGACACAGCACCTGAGGCCAACTCTGGGCTGGACACTTCCCCAGCATGCTAACTCACTTTAAAACCTGTTAGACTGAACTGATTTTAAAACTGGAGACTGTAGTATTGCAGGTGAAACATATATGAGTTCGGGCAGCAAGGGCTTGGGTCAGTGCCACACCTCCAAACATGTTTTAAAATTAGATGATGATGTGGAGGAAGTTTTCCCAATATAGATCAGATTTGTGCTGATGCTTCAGAGCTCTTTGGAAAGAATCTTGCATCTTGAGCTCCCAAGACTTCAAAGCAAATCTGGTGGTATTCATACTCTCATTCATACTCTCTTGAGTGCTTCCAGTGAGTTCCACATTTGAAGAGTCACTCTTCCACCTTGCTCTTCAGAGAGCTTATGAACAAAATGTCAAATTAGAATAAAGAAATATCCTGAATGTTAACGTACAGATATCTTTGCCATGTAAGGAAATGCCAGAAATTCAGGGAGCCTTGTCATCTTCTATCTGTTAAAGAACTTGAGGTAACAAGTATCATCCTTTTTTAATCACCATGAATTAACTGCGTTATGGAGCCATGCCCAAGACCTTAGCGTGACTTTCAGGCATTTAATTGCAAATAAAGTATCAGAGAGGGCTTTGCAGGTGACTTCAGTCACTCTCCGGAAAAGTGTAGGTGCCTCTTAACAAAGAAGCAGTGGGAGGCTGCTTACCAGATCATCTCGCTACATTTATGCCCTCAGAGTTACGGTAAGCAAGCATTTTTAATTCTGGTCTTGATAGCTAGAAGCACTACTAATATGGAAACAACAGAAATGCCCAAAATAAACAGCACAAACTTGCGAAAAGAGGCAGTCCCTGGCTCAGAGGGGCAGCAGCGTAACAGGTGACTGATACGTTCTCCTTTACTGGTAACAACCAGCACTCGGTGCCCAGCAGAAGTCACTCAGCTCTTGGCAAGATACAACTTGGAGTGCAGACATCAGATGGGCATCCACCTTGAAAGATGTATGTATGAACAGCACAAAAGAGTGGGGATCAGGGCAGTATTATCCAAAGGGATTGGGAAACCCACGCTAGGATGGGTGCTCTCTCGGGAAGGGACTGACTGGGCAAGAAGCTGAAGCAATACTGTGGCCAGCAGATGAACAGCTGAAGTTTTGTATCCTAGAAGAAAGCATCCTGTCCATCTGAGTCTGGCTGTGTGAAGTGCGCAGAGCAATGATGGGATGCACACAAGACCCCCAGTTGCAATTGGTGGCAAATAGCCAGTCTCCCACGTACTACTCTCACTTCTGGAAATAGTTTCCCTAGAACTAGCTTAGGAAGTAGCTGAAAGCACTGACCAGTTTATCTGGGATTCAGCGCTGCATTGCTCTACTGCCTTGTGGCCAGCAGGAGCCTTGGTTTCCCTGTTTTATGTTGTTTTGGGGCTCTTTTGGTGATTTAGGTTTGTATAAGAAAGTATTATGTTGAGTTTGTATCAGCAGAGCAAAGTTTGGATCTTCTCCAGCAGAGCCTCTCCTCCACAATGGGAAATACTGATGCAAACAATCCTGCAGGGTTTTCCAGCGTATCACCCTATGTCTTGCCTCGCTTTGGGTGCCTGATTGCACATCTCCAGCACGCAGAGAAGTTGTCAGGGTCTGCATCCCTTGCTGCTGAAGTGACTGCCCTAGGGTGTTACTCAGTGCCGGTCATCACAGAGGCAAAACAAACTCTCTTCCCTTTGGAGTCTTTCACACCCTTCAAACTGCACAAGAAGTTGGTTTTGAAGTTTGCTATCGGGGGTGTCTTTTGTATAAAGAGGCCTGGCGATCGCAGGACGCAAGTTGGTCTCAGTAACTGTTCAAGTGATGGCACCTCTGTCACTCGATGGCCTCTCTTGGGTTGGCACTTTGTGGCTTGTGTGCTGTGATTCAGTCCCTTTGCAGGGACACCTGAGAGGATGCCGACCAGAGGTGCGTTGTCATATGAGGTGTGGGGGGAGAACGGGAACCTGTGTTCCTGCTGTCAGGATGAGGAGGTTAGGGGTCCCACAGGAAAGCCTTGTGCGCTCTCTCTAATGGTTTCCTCGGAGTGAAGAGTGAATGTCCTGACTTTGCAAAGGTGAGAGAGACCCAGAACACTGGGTTAAATACAGCGAGCCTCAGTGCTGCTCCCACAAGGGCTGGCTTACATTCAGAGGCCAGGAGGACTGGGATTTAATGCAGGAAAAAATGAGCTGGTCACACTTATATTTTAGGGAATCTGTTTCAAGTATGCAGTTGCTCCTAGAGTGCTATGTAGACAATTGTGCGTTAGAGAAAGGTTATAGCTTCTACAGGGAGTAGACTTACACATGTGCTGCATATCTTTTCAGTGCTAGGGCACTGAAACCCATTTCAGCCAGACGAGGGAGAAGGAAGTCCTGTTTTTTGCCCCTTGGGCTTGTGCTTGAAGCCACTGCGCTGTTCCCGTGGGAAGTGACACACCGTGGTGATGCTTTTCTTAACTCAGAGTTGTGAAAAGGGGCAAGGGGAGGCCCTAGACCAAGCAGAGTAAAAATATCACTTGGCAAACTTTCCAAACGGGCAAAGAGAAATAACCCTGTTTTCTGTGGCTGTGCTATTCCATGCAGGTATCTCTGAGTATAACTGTTCTGTCAAGGGTAACAGTAGTTCCTGAGATAGATAAATAAGCAGCAGATTTATTATAGCAAGAGAGAGATTACCCACAGCTTCAGTGACTGCAGGATCTCTCCTGATGCTTGTCATCTGTGGATAGAAAACATCAGAAAATATAACCAGACATAAAGTTAAAACGGGGTAATGTCATCTTGGCAGAGGAAATTCTAAAATGCATAGTTTGAATTGCTGCTCCTGCTCAGAGAAAGGACTCTGCCTAAAGGAAGGGTAGTTAGGAAAGCGAGAGAATAAGTATAAATATTGTAATTACTTTTTAAGAGGCAAGTTAAACATGCTTAAAATATGCCTTCTTTGTATTTACAGAAATTCTTTTCTGTCTTTCTTTCCCATTGGGTGATCATTGTTGTGGATAATGGAATGAGCTGTAAATCTGAGATACACGACACTCTTGTATGCATACTGGTATTTATTAATCAATACACTGAACATGATTTGACACACTGTGTCCTGTTTAACCCTGTTTTTCTGTCTGTTTAAACTCCTCAGTTTTCTTTGGTAAGTGCTTGGTATTCAGATCGTACAAATCTGCATAAAACCAACACATACCATGAACTGCCTACAGATTTGATATGCATGACTCTCTCCCTTGTACTAACAGCCTTCATATGTGCAAAATAAGACCAAGGGGACAAAAGTGGGGATGAGAAGGGTTCCCTGCCAATTTGTCCAGCTGGAGCATCTCCCCTTGAATCATGCATCGTTACTGACTCTGCGCTGACCTCAGGACACTGACCATTGGATCCTCCACTTGCTAAACACATTGACCTCATATAGCGAACCTGTATAGACTGTTGCAACAGGATAACTGAACCTCGTTCCCAGAGAAGCCCTCCTTATAAGATACTCTTTATTACGGCATGTAAAATTATCTTCAGTGCCTTATAAAGAGGGTAGGGCCTCCTTTCTCCAGCTAACATCCAAATTAGGCAGGAATGACGGAGGTCTGGCCAGTGTGCCATCGTTACATTACCAGAAACTACTTGGTTTGGAAATATTTTCTGTATGTAAAGTTAATTCTGTATGACACCAGTTCCTTTGCCGGAGGGAACCTGATGCAAGGTTTATGTGAACGTGGAGAATGGCTCAAAACTGATTTGTTATGCTCTCCCCTTAGTTTAACTTCTTTAAGTGAGCAGATTTTGTCCCACTGGTCATTCTAACCTCAAAGCAAAAATGCACCTGGTGCCCGCAACCATGCGCTTTCCACCCCTCCCACCCCGTACACCCACGGTCACGCGGCCCCCAGCCGCACACACCTTCCTCCTACTATAAGGAATGAAAGGGCCCTGCACCATCCCTCCAGCGTGTCCTCCATCTCAACTGCTTGCAACAGCAAGGGGGGTGAATGCAAGTGGGTGAGGGCAGCCAGCAAAGCCACCCCTGCGGCTTAGTCCGGCCCCCGTTCGCGAGGGTTGTGGTGGTGGCGTTCGTGGCTGCTGCAGGGCTGGATGCTGCCCTCCAGGAAGCGATGAGCTTTACTAACCTCCTGAGAGTGGCACTCTGACTTTTATTGCACATCAGTTTCTTTTTATTTATTCCTGTCGCGCTGATACAAATTCTAGCTTTAAAAAAAAAAAACTTTCTGCTTTTTAGTTATGATTTTCTTCCTTTCCTCTTTGTACTAATGCTTCTCTCTAATCTTATTTGCATTCAAATTACCTCACCAGGTGGTACACCGATCAGAGGTAAGAATGCTGAAATGTGCCTCCAGTTGTCACGTCACTCCATCTCCTGTCTGCCTCGTCCCTTCTCCGGTGTTTCTCATTCCCAGCTTTTACTCTCAGCCCTAACTCTGCCAGCGCTCTCGCTCATCTGCACTCTCCCGCCAGTGTGTTTATTTTGGTTGATTTTTAGCGTGACTTCTTGTAGACTCATCCATTGCGATTTTGCACTGTTGAAAGGGGGTTATTCAATGGAAAGTTTGCAAACTGGAAAACGGTCCCCGGCCTGTGCCGCGGGAGGGTTGGTTTCTCCTGCAGCTCCTGCAAGTCTCTGAGCTTCCCGTGCAGTCGTGGCCTCGGGGGTTCTGTGTCCGGGGAGGGTTAGATGGATTGCTTTGGTGGAAGTTTAAGGAGGTAACATTTTCACAAGAGAACAGCCAAACTCTTCTCTCCTGCTGCTGACAGGCACGAAACTCTTATCAGGAGATAAATTCCTGAAAACTTGAGCAAATCTGGCTCTGGGATAAGCAGCACCTTTGTTTGAGTGCTTTGTGTTTGCCTTTCAAGTGCACAAACCCTCTAATGTGGCAGCAGAGCAGAGAACAGCTGCCTCTAGACCCAAGGACCCCCCTTCCTGCGCCGGACAAGCTGGTGTTGCTTTGTAGCGTAAAGATTTGTTTTGAGTAAATGAATCAGAAACGCATCTGGCTGCTTTAAGCCTTCATTAATTAAACCCACCTACAGTTTGACAGCCCAGTGTGCGTAGTCTCAGGCTAGTTTGTCGCAGCCTGTATGCACCAGTAATGACTTTCCGAATGGAGTGTTGTTTTTCTAGCCTAAACACTCAAAGTTGTCCCTTTAGATTAACTTTAGTATGTTAATCAGTGCTACTTGGTAAGGCCCTTCTGAGTTCTCTTGTGATTTTGGTTACCCCTGCTGACTGACCCCTGGATTTCTTGATAGAAAATGACTACCACCTACAAATCGACACAATCTCATTCGTTCAGTTTTCCCCCTTCTCCCCTTCCCTCCCCCTTTTCACGAATCACTGCTGGAAGTTAATAATCTGACTCTTTGGAACTGGTTCTGTTGCTGGGGGTTAATGTTTTCAGCTCCCGTTAAGTGATTTTAGAGCAAATGTGAATTGCCGTTTGATGTGTATTTGCATTAAGTTGCCTCTGTAGGAAATCTGGGTCAGGGAAGAAGACTGCAAACCTTATTCTGATATGAATGGGCTTACATATCTGTCATTCCTCCCTTTGGAACGCGCAGAGATTGACAGCTGTGATGTTACAAGCTCCTTAAACTATTTCTTCATCTTCTATTTCTATTGCAAATCCTAAAATGAAATGACAGATTGAATGCTAACTAGCCGAGTGCTCTGAGCTCCCAGCGTTGCGCTCGGCACACGCTGCCTTGCCGGGGCCGCCCTGCGCAGCCACGCGCGCTCCCCCCCACGCCCCCCCCCCCGTGCCTGATGACATTAGTGACTCAGCACCAGAACCGCGTGGATGCTCCATACGTCCTGCTTGGGAACCGAACACATCTCTGTGGAAAGAACCATCCATCTCATAAAACATAAGTTCCCCGCACCCCCCACCCCCACCTCCGTTTGAGTCCTGATGAGGTATTTTAAGAATGTTCTTGACATTATTTAAAATATATATGTCCTGTTTGAATGTCAGAGATGACATTTCTGTGAGAGCAAACAGAAGCCATGTGCTGCTCTCTGGCTTCTCCCAGAGGATTTCTGTCAGCCTAATGCCTTTTATTTAAAACGGAGGTCATTGCATTTCTAAAGATAATGACAGATTAGATGGAAGTACTTGTATAATGGTGAGGTTATGTCCATGTGGAAGTGACTGTTCTGCCATGTTCTATACCCAGCTGCACTCTTGTTCCTCAGGAAGGTAAGTTGGATGCTTTGGAAATCGTTCGTTCGTTTGTCTGAAAGGAAGGGTGGACTAATGACTCTTAACGGTCCCTTTTGGTAATAATGTTTGGGGAGAGGGGTGGTTTTGTTCTGATTGAATTGCCACTGTTGACTGTGTCGATAGGAGATGTGTGTATGGGGTTCTTGGGAAGTTCAGCCCTTAGCCAAGGACTTTGTGCAGGCCCAATGGAAAATCCGCTTGCAGGAAACAATGTGTAATTAGCAAGAGGATAATCTAAGTAAAATTCTGCTGCGCAGCCCTTACCAAACAGGATAAGATTTATCTGACTGACTACCTCTTTTGATCTTACCCGCACATATTTGGTTCGAGAAACTTCTGCCTTCTTTGAAATGGGAGAAGCTCCTGCCTATGATTCAGGACCTCAGGGTTTAGCTTAACTCCTTACCCTGCAGGGGCTGCCCCGGATAATAATTTAGGATAATAATTTAATCTTGAAGTTCCTGTTTGTTCATCAGAAGGACATGGAGCTGGCGAGTACCCATCACATTAGACAGTAGCCAGCTGCTTGGGGTGACCAGCAGATGATATCAGCAGCCCCATGTTTGAGCAAGTTACTCCCCAATCTTGTTTTCAAAGCAGAAAATAAGATGTTCATTTCCATTTCATTGGAATTGAACTAGCTCAACCTTTAGTGAAAACTGGCTGCTTTTCCCTGCCCCAGGCTGTAAGAGACAGCAGAGCACAGTTGCGTTTCAGGTGGGGGCTGGATCGGACAGGCATTATATCAGATGCACATGAGGAGGTAAAGCAATATCATCATCCCGGGCATTATCCCTCTCCAGTCAGATTTATTTGTTACTTTTCTGTCACCACAGGAAATATCTGAGGTTCCTATACATAAGAGTATTTCTTCCCTGCAGACGTCAGCGTAGCAGAGGTCTGTCTGAATTAACGTTATATCAGCTCACTTGGGTGTCAGAAACTGTCTGTCTGAGAAGACAGGTAAACACCCGCACCAACTTCTGTATAGCTGCAGCTAAACCCTTTTCAGTACCGAGCAAACTGGTTTAAATATAGCTCTGGTACCTCTACACTATCCGGCAAGCTGGAGCGTAAAGCTCTCCAAAGAGATTAGAGGAAGCTAAAAGAATGTCTTGGCTGTCCTTTTTTTTTTGAGTGTGTGTTTGTACATTTGATTGCACTTTGTATGTGGTAGGATTTTTTCTGTTTCTTGAGCTTTTTCAGTCAAAAAAAGAGAAAGCAAAACAACTTGGAAACAAGATGATGTGTTGCAGAAGCAAACGGTGTCAGGGGAAGGTTGGGTGGGGTAGTACCCAGAAACGTTTGTAATGCCATGGTTTTTACCCTTTGGATTCAGATTGACTCGTGTCCCTTTAGAAGCACATGCAGAGGCATTACTGCGTGTTTGACAGTGCTGTAGCTTGCTTCTGACACAGAATCCCCTGAGATTTCCAGTACCTGCTGGTGAGAGATCAGAGCATCCTCAAACTGCTGTCTCACAGGAGACCTAGAGCCCCTGAGTGCATCATCTCCCCTCCTCTCTCTCTGCCAGAGTCTGGCTTGGTTGCCAGAGTCCGGTGCTATCAGCAGCTGTCTCTGGTGCGGACGAGATTGATTTCTCAGCCGCGCTGTCATCCAGAACAGGCCCCTTGTATGCCAATCACCAGGCTCACAGGCATAATGAACGTAATGAACGCTAACAATGAAAATATATTTGTAGTTATCTTGTTGCATAATTGACACTGCTGATGGCTAGTGGAGGCTAGGTGCGTTCTTTTGTAACACCTGGGAGGTGCCGCTATTATGAACTGCAAAAACCTAGTGAACATGGAAAATGCTATTTTTATTGTTAGCGACTCGTAAGTGGTTTTGGTGTCTTTATGTTTGTCACAGGTCTCATAACAGGGCAGTTGTTTATCTTGGGCAGCGGCCAGGGTGTCAAACTATAACCCTCCCGTTGTCTGGACTCTCACGTTGTCCCTTTCTCCACCATGGTCACGCTTCATGGTCCTTATCTGGTGCTGCCTTGGCTCTGGCCCCTGCTCCACAGATCCCCAGATTTTATTAGAAGGATTCTCCTTTTTCTGCGAGTGAATTTTTAGCAAAAGGGGGACTGGGATCCACATCTGAGCACTAGCTGAAGGGGTGACTAAGAATACTGCTTCAGTAAAAGTCAGGTGGTGTTTCTGCGGAGGATATTGATGTGGTAGGGCAGGAGGAGAGAGATGGAAGGGGTTTGGGGTAGCCACATGCTCTAGCATGCAGGAAGGGGAAAATATACCTATTTTCAGCTGCCTGAGAAAAAGGGACCTGGTCAAGTAGCTGGGTTCATTCACATTTGCGTTGCAAGTCCTTTCCTTAGGTCAGTGTTGTGACAGCAACCTGGGTTCCCTGACTCCTTGGGTAATTACAGGAGCATTTTATTCCCTGTGTAATTTGGCTGAGGCTATGAATACCAAATACCCCTGCTAGGGAAACGGAGCTGCTCCCACTGCGAGGCACAGAGGTCCAAGCTGAATAGGGGTGGAAGAGGAGCCCCAAGAGCTGTCCAGTTTGGCTCCCATGTCATGTTTTGTGGGTGCTCATGATGAGCTATGGAGCTATCATCTTCTCTTGATGAGGTATGGAGCAGGATTTCAGGGAGATCAGCTTGTAGCTCAGAGCTTTTTATATTTGATTTGTCACCTAAAGCAGTGAGTGACAAGCCCTCTGGGGCACAGCAGAACTGAGCCCTCCCCACAGGCCTGCCAAGAAGGGCCCTTACCAGGATCTGCCTTCTCCATGCTCTGTGTTTAACTTTTTAAACGCTTCATTTAAACACTGTCACTGCTACTCATGATTTTGCCTAAGCACAAGTATATTTGAATAGATAAATATCTTGGAGAGCTGCTAACGGGGCTGTTGTCAGTGCCCAAGTTTAAAGAGCAAAAGAAAAAGCTAGGAGAGGAGGGAAGGGACTGGCACGGAGATACCAGCACAGAGTACCTACAAGGGATGCTTGTCAATCAGCAGGACATGTTTCTGCCCTCAGCTCCTGAAAGCTCTGCCTTGTCGCTCTTCTCCCTGGTACTGGAGAGCAGCCAGGGTTTTTTTCTCAGGAGCTTGCAGCTCTCTGATATGCCGAAACATGTTACGAGGAACAGATCAGATCTGTGAGCGAGATCAACGTGTCATCGCAGCATGGCAAGGCACGGCTGCCCGTTCTTCTGCCGAAGCCCTGCTGCGGTTCAGGCTGCTCCAGCAGTAGCAGCAGTCGAGTGGTGCTCGGCAGGAAGAGGTTTCGCTTTGATGCATGCATACTGCTGCAGAGCCTGAACAGGCGCTCCCGTACGAGCTGTTCACTGCTCCTCCCAATACATGTGTGCCCGTCCTCCTGGTAGATGGTCCTCGCACATCCGCTAGAGCTGAGCATCACCCGATCGCATGTCAGAACTCAGCCATGCAAACGAGAAGGCGGTGCACAGCACAGAAGCACTCGAGGACTCCACATAAGTCTGCTGTAATATCCTGTGTGAAGAAGACCTTACTCAGCAAGTTTCACGACGTAAATCCCAATGTACTGTATGGAAGTAAATCAGCCTTCTTCCCCCTGGTTTTCAGAGGCACAACGGATTGTAAGATGAGCCATTGGCAGAGCTAGGAATAGAAATCAGGTCCCTGCATTCCCGGGCCTCTGCTCTTGTCAAAGAAAAGAATTCACTGCACTTTTGAATACAGCTTCAAATACAGATCTTCACAGGTCTTCAGATACAGCTTTTTTGAACTTCAAAGATAGGAGCTGCTCAGGACTCGGTTCTACCTTTCATGTGGGTCCTGATGTCCCATCCAGTCTAGACCTGGATTCTCTAAGAGGTGAAACTACTGCCCTTCTCTGGGATGGCCAAGCTCCGAGGGCCTGCAGAACTTTGCAGTCTGGGAGTTCTTCCCAAAGCTCAGATGCTTTTTTTTTTTTTCTTTTTTCTTCTTTTGATTTCCAGCTATGTCTGAGTATTTATTGATAAATATCAGTATCCCTCAGATAACTCTATACCTTCTTGTACCCATTGCTTAGTTGTAGGCCGTCCTTTGAGAAAACAACCTCCGTAGTCCTTCCGGCTGCTATCAGTGTGCTGTGATGCTTCTGCTTTCTGCTAGCTTTTAGCTATACTGAGGGCTCTTCATTAATTTTTTTTTCTCTTTCTGGTTCAGTTGAAGGGTTCGCTTTAACCTCCTGCTTTCTGAGCTCTCTCTTGCTCTTGACGTGCTATAGTTTGAGCAGTCATGCCAACCCAAATAAAACCAGAATCACTTGCCCGATGTCTCTGAGCAGTTTGCAGACAGTTGCTGACATATGTTTGATGTTTGTAGTACGATTCCCATAGCCAATCTGTGTCCACTCTGGCTGCGGAACAGACAGGCAATAATAATGTATGATCTGCAGCTCCCCTCCACCTTCATTTTCTTCATCCTCTTTTCTTGTTCCCTTCCCTCCCCAGAACTGGTGTTGGAGAAAAGAAATAAATGTCAGTTAGTCAAACTACTCTTTAAGAGGCATGGCGATCCCAAGATGGCATAGCCATAAAGGATATAAACACCAATGACAGGTGTTAAATGGCTGAAAGGGGTACAGCAAAAGGTATGTCTTCACTGCAGAATTCTCTAGGGATCTTACCTGGGGGTTACCTGCTAACTCTTTCCTAGGCAGGCACTGCTGCCTGTCACCTGAAGCTGGCCCTCTTTCACAGGGGGAAGAAAGGGAGGAAAAATCAGAGAGCAGGAGCTTATACAGCAGCACAACCCCACAGAGTCCTAGCGATGTGCACCTGAGGGAGTGCAGCGCAGCGGAGGGCACTGCAACTTGGGTATGTTCTGCAGCCAGCTGCTCGTGCCAGAGGAGCCTAATGTGAGCGCGCAGAATTAGCTGCAGCAAATGCGTGCCCACCGAGTAACGAGCAGAAATGAAGAGGATAATACACGGCGAGTTCCAGGAAAATCTTCCTGACAGAGAGCATAACCACGCTGTGGCATAAATTCCTGGAGGAAGTGGTGAAAGACCTATCACTTGGCACGTTTAAAATGGGATTGGACAGAACACAAGTACACGTACAACAGGGAACAATCCTGCCCTGACCCCCAGGGAGGCACAAGATAACCTAATAGGTCTTTTCCATTCCTAGAGTCTCTGATTCTCTGTAGCTTGTCAGTGCTGGGAAGCTTCCTCCTGCTCCGCTGCCTGTCATGCGGCTGTCAACTTGAAGATGTTTTTCACGGATAGCATGTAGAAATTCGACGTTCTCCCTGAATTAAGCATCAGTGCTCTGTAGGCTTTGGGCTGTGGGTGTCCAGAGAGCTCCGTGGCTAGGGAAAGCTGGCAGCTCCTTTTGTTAGTAGGTGGAGAGACTTCTGCAAACAAGCTTTCTCTAACTGAAGCCTCGTTTCCAGCACTAATGCAACAATAGGGAGGGCTCTGTACATCATTTTTATTATATGGCAGAACCCAGTGAAGTTCATTTTTCCCCATGACATATAGACTTAGGCTACAGTCTCAATTTATCCTTCTAAATAATGTAGGTGGCAGTGGTTGATTCACATTAGTTTTCCTTCTGTTCTGATGATATGAAAAACTGAGTTTGACCTCCACAGCTTGAACCAGCAAGAAAGGAGAAGGGAATTTCAGCAGCTATTCTCAGTGCTGCGCTCCGTGGTCGTTTTGAACCGTGGCAGGCAGAAATGAGTTCAAATCCTTACAAGCAAAGGGGTTAATGTTTTCTTCCAGTTCAGTACCTGGTTTGTGAGCAGAGTTCCCTTCTTACAAGCAATCCTAACTGGCAGAATCTGAGCACTTGGAGGTGCTTCAGAAGTTATTCCTGTGTTGCCTGGGGGAAGCAGGCTGAGCGACTGCCGCTTTAGTGTCTGGCCAATGGCTGTTTGCTCCTGCAGTGCCTTGTTGCTGTCGCATGCATCCTACTGCTTTCTTTTTCTTCACCTCCATCTTTTAGTCTCCATACGGGGACGAGTTAGTGGGGTTTAGATGTGACCAGTTTTACAGTCTTCTGTGGTGGGTGAGAAGCAGTTGGGTGAAAGACCAGTCCTCCAGGCCAGCCAGCGCTGGACATGAGCGGCACAGGCAAGCAGATGAGAGAAACCCGCATTAGATCACCTCATTTGCCCATTATTGGCGCTCCCTGCATAAAATGCTCCCATGTGCTCTGGTGATTATTGCAATTATTTAGGTGTGCCCCTGGTGCATCTGGCACTGTGGGTATGGGGTCAGATCATGTCCTGAGGAACCTGAAGTTGGTGCTAAGCAAACGTTCCCGAGGCCGAGGCTGGAGGAGCCGGCGTTGCCATGAGCAAGGGAGGGTGGCTTTCACAGGAGCTCCACGCGACAAAAAGTGTGTATTGCATTTGTGTATACCTTTCATGTCTCAAACTGAATTTCTGACCGTTTACATCATATCTAATCAAATCTGAAAGGACAAGGAGATCACTGACCTGGGGAAAGCTGACAAAAGGGAAAGTGTTTTCTGAAAAGGGGTTGTCTGTTGGAAGGAGGGATGGTGAGGTGGGAAAGATGGGGCTCTGCCATTCTCTCTGCAGGAAGGTCACAATTTGTTGAGTATTTGCCAGGCTTTGTGTGTATCAGATGAGAAACAAAGAGCTGCTGTTAGTGGGCTTGGTGCTTGGCTGTTTTGAGTAAAGGCTTATTAAAGGTCCTTTTATTAGACAGGAGTCCCATACGAAGCTTTAATTAATATGTGTGTATGTGTATGTTTTTTCCCTTTATTGAAGCAATGAATATAAGTGTTTGGGGCGGTTGGAAATGCATCAGTAACTGGTTCCCTGTGCATTAAAAAAATAACAATAATCAACTTCACAAACTTCTACCAGCAGAACGGCTGTGGCTTGTGGCTGCACGCTGTGGTACCCTGTGGGTCCAGGGAGCAACAGCACGATGTATTTATCCAGGAAGATACTTTAAAAACGTGGGGCATGGCCTTGGTCTTCTGAGGCTGTCTGTTCAGTCGCCAGCTACGCCATAACCTGAATTGTCTGTGTCGTCTTGTTTGTGCACAGGAGCTCTGCAAATAGAGAACAGCGAGGAGTCGGACCAAGGCAAATACGAATGTGTTGCGACCAACAGTGCGGGAACCCGCTACTCTGCCCCAGCTAACCTTTATGTTCGAGGTAAGAACAGCTTCTGTCAAAGGGAGTCACTCTGCCTGCCCAAAGAGCTGCATGGCTTTTCAGCGGAAGAGTGCGTTCCCCATCGTAGCGCCCTGATCACACTTTGAGGATTGTGTGACACAGCCTTTTTGCTCAAAAACCAACAAATAAAGTTCAAGGGTGTCTTTGATTCACAGTGGGTTTGACTCAGATTTGCTGGAAATCTGTTTTTGCTGTTTATATGGTGTTTCAGAAAATGCTGAAATAAGGGCAGAACTGGAATTCCTTTCCTCCTTGAACTCAACTTGGTGGCACGGTTATTTGAATTGGGAGCAAGGGATGCTTAATCGTCTTTGTCTAAACTAGCCTTTGGTGGAGAGGCATAAAGCAGGTCACACTGATGAGCCAAAGGTGCTCAGCTATGGGCGAGCAGATATTTAGAGACTGCTTTGGAATGTGTGTCTTTAAAAACTGAAGAAGGGAACAGCTTTTTGGAGTTGTGCTAATCCATCTTATATGCATCAGTGATTGAGCCTCTGGGCCTTAATGGCTCACACTGGGCACCTGCTGGAAATTAGCTGCAGTTCATGTAAAATGACTTTCTAATGGTAGTTGTGTTGCCAATTTAAAACTATTTTCACTATACCAGAATAACTAAATTTTATATCAGGACAATCTCTTGCCAATTTTCTTTTTCTACCTTAAAGATCTTTGGGTTAGCTTGGAGAGATGCAAGGACTAAATCCTCCATATGCTTTCTGTTAATTTCAGCAAGAAAAAAACATGCTTCTTCCTATGAAACTCTGTATCGCCAGAGCCACTGGTCAGGAACCCGTGGGAAGTGTAGTTTTGGATTTTCCCAAGAAGAGAAAAGCAGATTCTTATGCTGGTGCTACCCGTCGTTTGTTAGGAAGTTAGAACCAGATTTAATTTCCACATAGTAAATCAGCTGTCTAATAAAATTTCATCTTCATTTCTTTTTCCCTCTGCTTTGAAGAAATTAAATGCAGTCTTAAAAGCTGTGTGTACATTGGTTAGTATGGAAGGACATGAGAATGATGAAGTCTTCACGTGGCTGTGTGTCTGCTTCTAGGGGGGGCTTCTGGCATTGTCACCTTTGCTTATTCTGGGGGGAGTGCTTTTTTATTTTGCAGCCTAATTTGGATTATAAAAGTCTTTGGAAGACTGAAGTATCCAATTAAGCATATTCAGAAGATGAAGCTATATCTGTGCAGTGGAATCACTCATTTCACTCTCACAATGTAATTATGGATGATTTTAAACTCCCTGTATTCTTGCAAGTTCATTTTTCAGACAAGCTGTGCTAAAACACATCCCGGATTGGGTCTTAGTTACCAGCTTGGCTGTTGTTGCACAGGTTTGTGTGAATACCCAAACATTTTGCTGCAGTATTTGGGATGGTTGTGCTTCCTGTGACATGCTCAGATTTTCATTGCTCCGGTTTTCCGTGAAGGTGTGGCTGAAAACAGGCACAGCAGCTTCAAGAGGTGGAACCTCTTAAAACTTTTTGGTGTCTCTCCAATTTGTACTCTTTATTTAGCAAGTGAATCCTGTACAGCTGAGGAGTGTGCTGAATTTTACACTTGGCTTGCTGCTCAGCAAGGTTCCCCTGCTCGATTTGTGCTGGGCACGCGCCTTGGATGGTCTGCACATGTGAGAGTATCCTGATGTTCAAGGGAGAAAACACGTTCCTAGGCATATGCCTTACTGTTAACCATTACTTTCTCCATGCATAAATTTTTGGAACAAGCCTTTTTATTGCACATAATCTTTACAATGTCAGTCTCCAGCCTGCCTGAGCCTGATAAAGCCTTGCTGTATATTAAAGACAGGATATACCATAAATTATTACCAGATGAAAATCACTGTACATGCTAGGCCCTAGATGGTGTTTATGCTTGCAGTTTCTGATATCTAATGTTCTACAAACAAAATATCATATCGTTAGTACATTAGTTAATGATATCTAAAAGTCAATCAAACCAAGAACAGTATTTTATTTCTTTAACAAGCAAGGAAAATATGAAAATGTCTTAGTTTCTCAGGTCTGGGGTGCAGACTAAAAGAATCCCTGGCCTTTCTCCATGTGATTGTCCTGCAGTGTTGCCATTAAAAGGTTCAGTGACTTCCAGCAGGGTCTCTAGAAAGCACCTGCATCTTTGTGAGAGAAGACGTTAATTAATGCTAAATTACAGTGAAATTAAGTATTTCAGCTGCCCCACCTCTGCATGGTGGTTTCATACTGATTGACCTTCTTACGGTGAATACCAAAAAAGTTAGCCACTTACTGGCAAGCATGGCTGAATACTGCTTGTCCTGTAGTTGTATGAGCAGCGGTATTAACTTCTCAGAAGTGTTTGTGCCTGCTCTCACATATAGCTTTTTTTTTAAAATAGTTCAACTGTTTGCTTGCCTCTTGATTCTTGAGGTTTATGTTTTTGATCATGTCCCCCCTTTCACGGCCTCCCAGGTAATCCTTTGTGGGTGTGCAGTGTTAGAAAGCACAGGCTCTTTAGCATCTTTAGCCTATTTCTCATACTAACAAAGGAAGATACTGGGTTCTGAGAAAGAGTATCCAGGCGCTGCTCAGGGCTTCCCATATCAATGAAAGAAGAGGAGGAAGAAGGAGCAAGCTACACCAATGTCTTGTCTCTGCAAATCCTTCTGAGCCAGCACTTCAGCACAGATGGACTTCATTAAAAGTTAAAACGTTTCCACACCAGGGATTTGTAAAGGAAAATGGATGCATTTTCCTTGAAGCTATTATTTTCATCTTACTAACTGTGCCGAAAAGCAACCCTCATAAGCATTCTGCTTCTAAACTGACAGGTCTAAATGTCCGTCGCCGCAGAGCTGGGATGGGCTGGGGAGCCGCACTGGGAGCGGATGCCTCCCGCTGTCGCCGTTCAGGCTGCCAGGCGCAGAGGGTTACAGGCAACTTGGGCACTGCCGGAGGAGCATGAGCAGCGTGAAAGGCAAGGGCAGGGAGTGTGCCTGGCAAGCATGGCTAGCTGGGGTGTAACGGGAACTTTAGAGGGGGCACAGTAGCACGTCCTTGTCCTGCCGGTGCAGATGTGCTTGATGGGTGCTGCTTCGGATGTTGTCTTTCCCACCATGGAGGAGCACTTATCCAGTTGTGGTCCATAGTCACATGTATTGCAGTACCTCAAAACCATGATTAGATTTGGGACTTGGTAGTGCTGCAGGGCGGGAGGAAGGGAATAAAAACATATGGAAGAAGTGATTTCTCTAATGCCGAGAGCTTACTGTCTAATTTAGCAGCAAAAATCCAAGAAGTTGATTCAAGACATAAATTGATTGAAGAGTGGAAGGGAGATTGGACCTAGCATGAAAAAAGGTTGTGTCATTTCCCTGTGCTCGCTGGGAGTGGAATATAATGGTACTAATTCACCCAAGCCTTTGGTTTTGTATGAATACATTTCACTCTTGCTTTGCCTGCAGCTGAGGGACATCTGCAGAAAGAGAGGGTTTTCAGCGAGGAGGCTTGTACAGCCCTGCCTGTGGAGGCAGTGGCGTCTGTGCTGCCCCCCTCAAAGCAGGCACACTTACTTAACTGCTTCCCTGCCTGAGAGGTCTGTTCTGCCCTGCCCCTCCTGTACAGATGGCTTTTTTTTTTTTTTTAAATACTTAAGTGAAGCAAATGAGCAGAAGGGCTTACAAAAACACTATGTAGTTCACTAGGTCTGGTCCCCAACGCTGCTGCTTACAGCCGTGAGCAGTATAGATGCTATTAGGATAGTACTTATTGGAGTATTTACTCTGTACTTGCTGGCAAGTGAGAAATTTGCTGCTCAGTTTTCCTTTCTTAGGTGCTGCTTTTTAAACTTTCAAGGCATAAAGGGAAGAGGTCTTTGGCGTGTCCTGGTAAGGCAAGTACAGTAAGTTCCCTGTCCCAAAATGTGGCACATACTGTGCAGAATTGGCTGCACAGCTGCTTTTAAAGACAGACCATTTTAAACTGAAATATCTCCTTTCCCCCCAAATTCCAAACTAGTAAATCAGACTGCAGTAAATAGAAATGGTATTACTGCCAAAATCTGTACTTTCTTGATCTGCCTTTTGAAAAGCTAGGCTCATATTTGATTTGGCAGAGGGAAAACTTGTTTGGAGTCTGAAGTTTTATTTGCCAAGTTTCACTAAGGAGCCATCACCCAAAGTGAAATTAGGACTGAAGCTCTGTCCCTAGCAGCAGTTCCCTGGACTCTGCAGGGTTTTACGCTTGGGGCTTTGGTGGTAGCCCAGGCTCAGACACAGAAGGAACTCACCGAGATGGTTGTTTGTGGCTATACAATGCTTGTTGCAGTGGAGACCTTGTGTAAATAATAATAATTCTGAATGATTGTCATGGGCCTGGAGCAACAAGACTTGAAGCCTTTAAAAGGGACATTTTGCGCTTACGTAATATTAAAACAGCTAAAATAGCAACCACCGTCAAAGCTTGAGGGTATTGCCAGCAGAACAGTAAAAGCAGAGGACAGCGGTCAAAAAAGTAGCAATCAAAACTGGGGATGCCTGAAAAGCAGCTAGGTAACAGGGAACCTGTTTCTTTGCAACCCAAAGCGGCATGCACCTGCCTCTCACCAGAGCTGGCTGGGGGAAGTCACTTGAGCAGAGAGGGGCACTGCCGGTGCTCGAGGGCTGGCAGCAACTTCAGCCAAGCAGAGACAGCAAAGCCCTGCAGGGGAGATGCCTCGATGACAGGCAACCCGGACAGGCTGGTGAGTCAGACCGGATGACTCCGACTTCAGCCGCAGACAGGCACATCTGCCCTGGACCTTCAGCAGAAGCAAAACCAGTCTGAGATAGCAGCTGTAGAGTAACTGCCTGCGGGCAGCTGGCACCTGGCTGAGGAGGGAGGGAGGGTTGCAGGTCTGCAGGGCTGTGATCTCCACGAGACACGTGGTGCAGTCCTCACCTCGAGATAATGCTGCAATATGTTCCCTAGAGCAGTGACCTTTTGATGAAGAAAGTGCATTCCCTTTTACAGGATTTCCATATTTTTAACAGCAGTTCCTCTGCCCCCACGTGCTGCCCCATGCTGAAGCCGCTGCTGTAACCCAAGTTAGAGCAGCGGTAGTTTGGGCAGATGCCCTTTGGCTAGTTTTCAGCCAGCTCGGTGTGAACGCAGCCAGCAGCGCAGCCAGAGCAGTGGGGCGCTCGGCATCCACTGCCCGTGCAGGGTCTCCCTGCTGGGCCCACGCGGTGGGTCGCGCTGCCACCACTCAGCACCCAGTACTGGGACTGGCTGGCTCCAGGGAGAGCTCGGGAAAGGCTTCCGACATGATTTCTCTTCCCCATCTATTACTGTGGATATTTTTGTCGTATTTTCTCCTGGAGTGAAGTGTTCTCTGTTCGTGTATCTACGATGCCATGATAATTATCTGTGTGCCATGATATTTGTAACAATTGCTGTTTAATAAATAATAGGTTTTTGCCCTTCTCCTAGCACCTTACAGCTGAAGATTTTGATGTGCTTTACAAACTCAACTCAATAAGCTTAACAATCTTACTCCTTGCAAAGTCTTTTGACAGTTAAAAGTGCAGTGCAGGACTCAATCTGATTATTTGTAAAGTGACCTTTATGGAAAATAGAAGCAGACTGGCTGATGGCTAGATACATGATAATGCAACACGGAAATGGGCTTGGAAACCTATTTCCCTCTCTTCCCCACATGACCTGCATAGAGGTCTGTGGAACAATTAGGCATGCATATCCATGCTGACTAAATGCCCATTCCCTCCCCTCTCGTATCCACTTGCGTAAAGGGTTCGGCAATCCGTCTCCGGTGCACGGAGATTTTCCATTCTTAATTGAATTTGTGCATGTATGCGTGTGCACTATGAATGGGAAAGGATGGTTGGGTGCCCTGAGCATCCTGTCTGTCTCTCTGGGAGGGAATATACTCATCGCTGTGGCATGAGAACATTGTTCACTGCATATAATGAGAGATTGTCTTATTCTCATGTAATCTGGCATAAAAAAGACAGTCTGTCCTTTTGTTCCTCTATACCTCTAAAAGCTGCAAAAAAAAAAAAAAAATCAATTATGTGGAGTCCTTAAGATAACAAGATGTGCTTTTGGAGATAAGCAGGAACAGGTTCATCCCCCTTTGGATTTTTGTTAGCCTCTGTCTTTTGGATTGTCTTTGGGTTTGCCTTTATATTAGTGTTTTGCATAGCACTGGGGTGTTTTCAGCACAGGACAAATGCTGATAGTTCCTAGCAGAATTGCAGAGCCAACTTGGAGAACGAACTTTCTCGTTGCTTTTAGGAAAGTATTAACTGCCCACTCTGAAAGCCTTAGGAATCTGTGGCTTTGTTTGAGCTAGTGATGTAAACTCTCAGACCTGCACATTCATATCCTGGCCACAGCCTGCTGCCCTGGTGCAAGGTGCTTATGCCTAAGAATACGCAAAAGCAGAGCCTCCTGTAAGCCTAAACTGCAGCAAGCTGCTGTGGTTAGAGTATTGCTGCTGCTGTGCAAGATGAGCATGTCTGTGGCAGGGTAAAAGCCAAATTCAGTCAGCCTGGGAATTTCTGTCTGCAGCGCACTGGAGCCATCTGACAATCAGGACTGGCAGGCGCATCTCTGATATGGCCTTGCGCTTTGTTTCTTTGCTGTCTCCACTTGGTTCTCAAAAGGAAGCCTTTTCTACCGTATGGGATTGGCTATGCCCCGCTGGCATTTCTGCTGTGACGTGACTTGCTTTGTTGGACACCAAGACTGGTATAGCCAAGTCAGCTGTCAGGCAGCTCAGGTTCCTAGTAACGTGGTCGTGTGTATATATAATGGGGGATACACTGGGCATGCCCGTCCCTGAATCCTCTATCCCTACACGGGCAGATTTCACTACAGCACGTGCTCTGCGTCCTTTGTTCTATGAAAAGGTGAACAACCTCTAGATAAAACATGATTCTTAATTTAGGAGTGACATGGATAAAGAATTGGAGATAAGGGAGAATGCGATCTGTAAGGAGATGAAACTTCCAATTTACCATTTATCAGTCTTTTTTCTCAGATAAAGCATTATCTATGATCTATTTAAGCATTAACTAAGGGAAAAGAGGGAGAACTTTTTGTCCAGGTGTTGCCTCTCTCTTTATATTGCTGTTCCAAAATACCCTGCTACTGTTTTTTATTCCCTATAAGCCACTAATATAATAAGAGATTAAGAGATAATCCAGCAATTAGTGACAAATAGCAGGCCCCCAAACTTGTACCTGTTTGACAGACTAGAAAGTAATCTGTTTGAGTTAGCACGTTTCACACGTGTCTCCTCACCTTCCCAAATGTAATCTGAAGCGTCAACACGATGGGAAAGCCACTGCTGGCGCAGCCTCCGGTCCATGTGCCCTGCCAAGGCCTGGTCCCCGCCAGGCTCCCCGAAATAAACCTCCCGGCCATCACGTGCTGCAGCAGCTCCCATCTCCCTGCCTGTGGACAGGCTGGGCTATGCCATAGCAAGTCAGAAATGCAGCCATGTGCGCCAACGTCCTTCCAGAGCTGGGGCTGGCAGGCGCAGGAGGCAAATCCTGCTTGTTGAGAAGAGCTGAGCAGAAGGCCAAAGGCTCTCCCTACCCGCTGGGGCCATGCAGATGCGATAGCTCCACTAGGTTAAAAAAGAAAATGGTGACTGGGAGCAGCAGGAAAGAAGTCCTCTCCGGTCGGAGGATCTCACAAGAATAAATGAGTCTGGTGTTAAATGTTTCATGGAACAAGAGGTGAATCCCAGGTCCGAAGCAGGCCGAAGGAAACCTCGGCCTTAAACCAGGACTGCTTGTTTCGAGGACGTTCATGTGGGGGTACTTGCTGGAGGTGGCCCTTGCTCATGGGTCAGTGTAGCTCTGAGTTGACTGGTTCTGGTCCTGTGACATTGGTTCACTTCAGGAAATCAAAGCAACTGTTTTGCAGTTCTCCAAGCTCCGTTACACCTCGTAGACTGCTGGTGTAGCTGCCATTGGCAGCTGTACCTGGTCTGTACCATGGTGGTGTTGGTTAAAATCCTGTCCTCTAATCACGCAAAATGGCTCACTGTTCTGTACCCTGTAGAATACCACATGCTGTTCTTTAATTTGCAGTGTTTCTGCTGGAAAGCAAATTCCTCCCCCCACCTTCTCCTTCCCCCATCAGAAATGTGACTCATAAGCAGTCTTTAACTATCAAATCCACTTTTGTATTCTCTCAGCGAGGGTTCGATTACTGCTGATATGCCACAGATCTGTAGCTGGAGTGAGGTCACTCCTGCTAAAGAAATAAGATCTCCTTTGTCTATAAGGAAAATGCAACTAACCTTCTACTGTCTCTCCCACAGGAACAAAAACTGGGACCTCCTCAATTCTCTCTGGGTGTTTTTGTCCTTCTGATTTCTTGTCCATCTCTCACTCGCAGCACAGTATACCCATAAGGCTCTCCCGAAACTGAGCCCAGCTGAGACTGCACATGTCTATCAATTAATTGTCTAATACCTCTCTGCTAGATTTAGCTCTTTGTTTGGAGAGGGGGAGCAGCTCTTCATGGTAGAAGATTTTCCATTCACCACTTGGAACACTGCTTTCATACTTGATAAAATTCTGATCTACATGTATATGCTCTTCCCAGTGTGTGGTCAATGGGTTTAAAGTGCCTTTGCCATCATCTCTATAGTTGGAATGGGTGCACGGGAGCGTGTGAAGTCCGTGTAGTGGCTGGAGTCCCTTGCTCTGCGCGTGTGTTGTGTATGTGCTGTTTGCACGTGTAAATGTGTCTATGCTTGCAGCATCTGGCACAGCGTGGGGCCGCCCACTGAAGCACCTTCCTTGTGAGTATGTGTGAGAAGCGCAGTCCTCCCTGTCTGGTCTCTGAGAGCCGTGAGTTGGCCAGGGAGGCAGAGAGGCCAGCCCCACTCATTGCCGGCCAGAGCAGTGTGTGGTGCGCTCTTTGCTGCAACGTGGAGTGGTGTGTGTGCGCTGTGGGAAGTCGTGGCTGACCTCTGTAGTCTTGTCTTGTCGTTTCAGTGGTGTGCGGACAGATGAAGCTTGGCCTGTTTTTACTCTCTGTGTTTTTCCTTGTCTTTTTTTATTCCCTCCTCATCTTCATCGCACTCTGCCATCAAACAAAACAAACTTTCATCTCTCAGATCAGCGAGAAGGTTGGTCCTTTTCACTTCTTATCCATCTACAGTACGCCACGTCAGATGGGACTTTTCCAGTAGGGAGAGGAGAACCGTCCCCAAAAGGGGAGGGGGCCCTACAGACTCTGGCTCCCCTCCAGGCACGGCCACCTTGTGCCTGATGAAATCTGCTTACTGTTTGCTGTGACTCTGGTGATGGCACTGATACTTTGCTTTGCATGCCTTTGTTGCTTGAGATTTAAAACGCACAGAAAGTATTTTGCATGCGAATACCAGCCAAGGTGGTGGTGTTCAAAGGTAGGGTGGGAAGAGGTGCATGCTTCTGTACGTGGGGTCCTTTAACCCATTACCTGTGCTAGGTGCCAGTCTAATACCTCTGAACTGCTGCTGCTTTCTGGCCAGAGATCAAGAGCAGTCTTTGGAAGCAGAGATCATTCTGATCTCATTCTGGTCGCTTAGTGAGCTGCTAGGGAGAACGTGTACCTCAGTTTCTCCTGTAGCTTGGTTTTGATTTTTTCCTAGAGGGACACAGCTTGCTTTTGATCTCAGCTGTAGAAAAATCCAGTGTGCTACTCCCCCTGCTCCGCTATAGTAGGGCAGCAGGGGAAGAGGTGGAAGGCCCTTGGGGTGACGGCACCTTTCCTGCTCTTCTGCAGTCCTCGCTCTCATGATGCCGCTGGTCCTCCAAGCTTAGAGGAGGCCCCTTTGCACGACCAGGGCATGGACAGGTTTGCCTCTCCTTTTTTCCCTGGGGCTGGGTCTTTCTCTTGCTGGTGGGAGACTTGGGAGCCCTGGTAGTTGTCCCAGCCCTCCCCTGGGACGGCTCGGTGAGAGTCACAGCGGTGTGCACAGGAGCTCGTGGCCTCTCAGCGAAACGTGATCTGCGCTTTGCCCTGCTCTGTCCCATTGCCCTCAGGGAGCAGGATTAAGGACAGTACTGAAAGGCAAGTCCAACCTTTAAATTAAATCTAGCTCCAGACCTAGCTCGAGGTACTCATGATTTCATGCTGAGGAAAGCTGGTGTTTTTGGCAGAAGTCCTGACCTAGTCTCCAGAAATGATTGCCTCGCTGAACAGGTACCTTGCAGGTTCATCCCTCAGCACGGACTAGAGGCGAGGGCATCTCATGCTGACTCTCTGGCTCAAGCTGACCAGAATAGTGGGGGGAAAGAGACCCCGACTCTTCTCACACATGCCATCAGGCAGCTGCATGGGTTGATCTTATAATCATCACTGGAACAGGTTTTAACAAGTTGTCATAGCAGTTGTTCCAGTACACTGATTTCGTTCCCATTTCTCTCCCTGGAACGTGCTCTCGTTCAGATTGTACTGAGACAAAGGGCCCTTGTTTACCCTCTAAAAATAGAATTCGTAGAGGATAAAATTACCTGAGCCCAAGACAATGATGGAAAATGAGAACAAGGAAGAAAGAAAAAACTAAAGCCAAGGCCCAAAGCCTCCCAGATTTCAGTGAATTTGGAGTACCGCTGTGATGGCTCAGACACCCCTGGAGAATAAACCTTTGACAGGGCACTTAAATGTTTTAGCCGCATGGTTTAGCTGAGGGGAGGAAGCCAAGAATGGATATAAGCCAGCAGGAGCAGATAATTTCTCATTCTTTGTGTTGACCCCTCCTTCCCACCCCACCAAAAATACCCACGTACGCAAATATTTAATGTGAAGCCAGAAATTAGTTTCTAAATATTCCAGTGGGATTTGCCGTGCTTATAATTTGTTTGGCACTGATAATTACATCTTACATTTTTTCCAGCTTTACTTAAAACTGTGTACTGCTCACCCATGCATTTAATTATTGCTCTGCGACTGCTACAAGGTTATTTATTAACGAGTTATTTTATCTTGATACAGTGGATCTTTTCTCTTATTCCCCTCCTTAATGTTGTGTTATTTTCATCAGAGAAATTTCAGAGAGCGAATGCAAATTGCGTAGCTCCACAATCTTGCTCTCCCTTACTTTGCTATTAGTATGTCAGTATGCTGAATGCTGATGTGTCTCCAGTGCTGCACCACTGTAATGATATATCCTCTTTTATATGTGGTTGTCAGCGCAAATAATTAGACCTAAAAGTTATAGCTGAAATATAATCCAAAAATGGCAAGGCCCTGTTTTGGAAATTGTCTATAAAATGTCAGCACTCAAGGATGCATTGGGAGCATAAATAGTACAGCATTGTTTGAGCACAAGATTAGACTGTAAATGCATTTTTTCTGGCTCCAATTTTTCCTCTCCTGCTGTTGATTCTGTCAATAGATTGTGAGACACCAGTAACTGCCTTTCCATTTGAAGTCCTTCCTTAAAATGATAGCACGAGAGAGAGATGAAAGGTGTCTACAGCTGAGCAAACCATGCAGACCGATGATCGTGTTTGAAGATATCTCCTAAATTCACTCCTTCCCAGCTCTGAGGAGGTGGTGCCTGAGAAAGGAGGGAGTTTGGGGCAGGGTAAATGTGTGGCTAGGTGGAGATCACGTCCCCATGCCCCAGCATCTTCCAGCTTTCCTGGCTGGAGCAACGAACCAGAGTCTCACCTCCTGGCTGGGGGAGGTGTGCTGGCGCGTTTGCGTGGCTGTGCTGGGGCCGAGAGAACCGGCGGGAAGAAGCCGCCTGGTTCAGACACATGGGCACAACTTCAGACACATGGGCACGTCCTCCGTGCACTGTCCTGTTTCCAGCAGAGCCTTGCTGTGTTGCAGCAGTGCCTCAGCCAGGGAGAGGTGGGCTGGAGCACCAGCCCTGAGCGCTCATGCCCGAAGCCGCTGCCGAGAGCCTGCAACTCGTGCAGGGCACAGAAAGGAGGGTGCTGGGTTCTCCAGGCAGTAGCATCGCTCTCGGAGGGAATCTGAGACGTTAAGAAACAGCCACTCCAGTGGTGAAAGGAGCCGGGCAATCGATTCATGCTCTTTGCTCTCAAGGCAAGGAATGTGCACGTTAATGCATGCTGAATTATTAACGTTTCTCAATCTCTAGCTTCATGGCTGTTCCCTCCTGCCTGCTTCCCTCCTGCCTCCCTGCAGTTCCCCCCATAAAAGCAGGGGAGCAGTCCCCGCACTGTCCTCCTTCCCTGTCCTGTGGGGGTCCAGGGCGCTGCTCCGGTTGCGGTTGCGTGGCGTTGCTCGCTGCTCTGGGGTTTCACCTTACATCCCTGAGGGTGCTCTCTGGAGAGGGAGCGGGCTGAATTGTGCGGCAGCACAGAGCCCTTGTGATGCCTGTTCTTGGGATGAATGACAATGAATCTCGTTTTTGACAATCGGCTGGTTTAACTAAACCTCTGAATTATACTATTGTCCATTGAAATCATTTTAATATTCACAGCGATTTTCCCTATGCTATTCTTGCAAAACGTCCAAACCACCTTCCCTGATCTTTATTCAAAAGGAAGATTAAAAAAATAAAGTCACAAATTCTTGTCAAGAAAATGGTAATAAAAAGGGAAATTCTTTGCTGCAGGAAATGAAGAGCATCAAAATTTTCTGAAGTACTTAAGGTATCATCATGGGCTGTGCTGGCCCATGTGATTTGACTTGTAAATTGGACAGAAATTCTGAAGTATGCCGCTTGTTTGAGGAGTTAGGCTGGTTTAAATTATTACCAGACTAGCGTGGTAGAAAAGCAGATGTGAAGCACTGGCTTGAGCTTGAGGAACGTGTTGACGGTGCTCTGCAGCCTGCCAGAAGAGCTCTGCCGGCTCCTGCTAATGCTAGCTGACAGCAGCTCCCCTTCTCCTTCCACACCAACCAGACGAGAAACTGCCAATTATCCCTAAACGAGGATGGGAGTACGTTAGAGCCCATCTCATCCTTTGCACGCTCTCCTGCCAGGTTATCATCCTGGCCAGCTCCATCACTGCGGGCATTGCCCTAACCCCCATCCGGCCTCCCGTGTTTGAGAGCTGAACCCTGCACGTGGTGTCCGCGTTTGGCCGCCAAGGGGCCGTACCCCAGGGGCGCCCGCCGCTCTCCAGCCCTTCTTGGGGAGCCCATCTCGCCCGGCACGTTAAGGAGGTCGCAGCAGCGCCCGTGGCGGGCTCTTCTGCCCCTGCTCTCACAGGACTTGCTCTCGAAAGCTAGTCTCGCATGCCAGGCTCTGCCCTTCCTGCATGGTCGCTTGTGCGCGAGTCTCTTGTCTGCCAGTGTCTCCGTACTTGAGTTTCTGTGCATCTTCCCTGTCCTCATCCTGCCCTAACTCACTCCTTTCTCTCTGTGACTCTGTAGTGGCCTCCTGTGCCTGCCAGCCTGTTTGCCTGGTGCATGTGAGTGAGTGCTCTGTGCACATCTATGGCTTTATTCTCAAAGTTTGCTGTTCTTTTTTTATTATTATTATTAATTTTACTACAGCGTGGGTGGGTGGTTTTGGTCCTTGGATGGGGACAGAATTTGAACAGCTTCTACCTGAAATAACGCCACGTTCATTGGAAAATGAAACCTGACTCTTAACGAATGGTGCTGGGATGCTTTGGTTGGAAATACACGCCATCATGTTAAACCATTGCCATGTCCATTGGGTTAACGCTGTATTCTCATGACTGCGTAGAGCTTGAGTACACTTTCAGTTCTGTCTCGTTTGGGGAACGCTGTCCCGTCAGTCAGGTAACGCCTCACTGGCGATCACTCATGTAGCTATTGATTTGAGATTTAATAATTGATTAAAAAAAACAACCAGCAAGACTTTGGATTTAGACATTTAAAAAAGAAAAAAGAAAAGAAAAAAAAAAGGCAAGTTATCCTTCCCCCGGCTGGTAAGGAGCTAATGAGCCCTGTTTTGTCACCGAGACGATGTGTGCTATACACACGGTGTTGACAGTATCGTCTAATTCATCGTGAAGTCTTCACTCTGTTATACATGCTAGTGTGGGGGCTTCCGTGCTCTGCAAGGCTCTTGGTTTGGGAGTGAATCATCAGAGAGAGCACTAGTGCAATCTGACATGGGGAGAGCCAGCTTGTCACGGGGAGCTGCGGCCGCACGGCTCGCCAGCCTGGCAGCAGCTTCGCCGGCTCCAGGGCCGCCGCTGCAGCCGGGTGGGCGCCAGGCCGGGAGCACCGTGCCCCTTGGGCCCCCGCGTCCCTGCTGCCGGTCACACCTGCGGCGTGCCGTGACCCGGTGCTGCGCGGACTCCTACCCGATTGCCGCTTCCCCTCGGCGCTGCGGCCGTTCGCTGCTCTGCCAGCCTCGATTGCACCGACGCAGGAGCGTACTCGGCAGGCGAAGGCTCCCGAGGAATCAGTCGTGAGCCCGGCCAGCGCTCTGGGGTTGCCTTCCTGGTGGAAGAGGCTAGAGGAGAACAGGGTTTCTGGGCGAGACATGCTCAAGCAGTTTCCCTTTTTAACTACAGACTAAAATCAGCTTACCCAGAGGAGACGAAGATTTACGGAGCACAGTTGTTTCTTTACCCTTGCTTAAATAGGCCCATAACACTAACCCTGAAGAAGGGGCCTCATTTCTCAGTGTCATTTTCCTGACGGGAATGCATATGGCAAGCAGCTTTAGAGCTTTATTGTAGCTGAGAGTTGCTTACAAATAAGTCCTGAATGAAATACCCAGCAAGGGATTGATATGAAGAGAAGCTGTGCAATGAAATAAGGAGGAATACATCTCCCAAAGTGCTGCCACAAAGGTGGGGAGGGTGCTGCCAGCCCCACTCTCTTATGTCAAAATGGATATGATCTCACATCCGTCAGGATTAGTTCTCTCCTGGCCAGGAAGGTGCTCTGTTCAGGCTCTGACAATGTCCTGTGGCTCTGGTGACTGTTTTTTCTGAGCCAACATAGAACCTGAGTTACATTTTGAAAAGAATTAACGTTTTATTTAGCAGCACGCGCGTGCTAATTCAGAAAGAAACCCTCCTGCGGCCCCTGCCCCAGCACGGCGAGGTTTAGGACACAGGTTGCTTTGCCCTAGAGCTAATAAATGGAGCGGGTAATTCTGTTTTGCAGAGCTTCAGTGGGCCCTGTACGGAGAGAGTGTGTGACTGGCATTTGTGCATGCCCTCTAATTAGAGGGATGTAATTTAAATGGGGGAATGTTTCATGTTAGTAATATGATTTTAAAAGCCTGTGTTTGGAGGGAGTGGATTGAGCCATCCCTTAATGAGTTCTTCTAATAAGATGCCAGTGGCTAAGGAAGGGGAGAAAAGTGTGTGCAATTTGGCAAAGCAGTGAACAGCTTTTGCACTTCATTTTATCTGTCCCGAGGGATAGACAGGCAAGACTGTTGAACCCCCTTCACACACCCCCGCAACGCAGCTGAGTGCCGTCTGCCAGTTCTGTGACCCTACTAGCTGTCTCTTCCTTGTTTCAGTGCGGCGTGTTGCACCTCGATTCTCTATCCCTCCGAGCAACCACGAGGTGATGCCTGGGGGGAGCGTGAACCTCACGTGCGTGGCGGTAGGTGCTCCGATGCCCTACGTGAAGTGGATGGCTGGTGTGGAGGAGCTGACCAAAGAAGATGAGATGCCTGTTGGCAGGAACGTCCTGGAGCTGAATAACATCATGCAATCCGCCAACTATACCTGTGTGGCCATCTCCTCCCTCGGCATGATTGAAGCCACAGCCCAGATCACTGTCAAAGGTAAGGGGTTGTGTGTTCCTTAGGATGCTCCTTACCTGGGTTTCAAAGATGCAGCCTTTTGCCAGAGTGTTTCTGGGTGCAGCCAGTGGACTGTAGAGTCTCCTGTGACTTTTCCACCTTGAGAGGAAAGGTCACAAATCCCCAACTTTGTTTTTTCCTACTCACATTATGCTGCTTGCTTTGGAGGCCCTTTCCCTTCTCCCTGCTCGTGGCATGGCAGGACACAGGCTTGTGTGCCGGGTCCCTGCTGCGCCACGAGGGAATCTCGCTGGGTCCATGATTATCTAGCACGTGGGTGCTGGATGAGGAGGTTAATCCTAGCCACGTGGATCGTGTTCACAGGGACTCGCTAGACTGAGCACCCTGCCCCCTTCAGAGGGGAGCTATCTACCCTCTCAGTCCTATACTCTTCTGTCAATTTTCTTTTTTCCCTTCCTACTCAGACTCTTTCCCCTCTCTCTTTTGCCGCTGCCCCTAAGATAGGCTTCCTGCTGCCATTTCTCAGATAACTTTGCCCCACAGGGGGCTTTACATTACCGCTGATTGCTGTCCATGGGCCACTGGGGACATGGCAGTGTGCCTCAGGCAGCTCCCAAACTTCAGGGCTGAAGTACGTGTCCTGCGTTTTCCATCTGTGGCCAAGCAGGTCCGCACCATCCCTTTCTTCCTCTCCTCCCCATTGATTTGTAGCTCAGATTTCCATAGACAAGTCAGCTTTTGTGTCTCTCTGTTCTCAGAAGTCCCCTCCTGCATTATGGCCACCTTTAGCGCTGAGTCCCTGCCTGAACAATACCACAGAATTGAAGAGAAGAATGAGGTTCAACGTGGAGGTGGTTGGGAGGAGGTGGAGGCTGCCCTACTGCACTAATGGGGTCTCAGTGTTTACCTCTTGGTACTGGGGTGACATCCTCTCTCCCTACCCAGCTGGTGCGGCGCCTGCTGCTGCCCCAGGTCTGCGAGGCCGAGGGACCTGGAGCCTCTGCTCAGCTCCTTTAGGCCCTTACTGTCTTCCTCGTTTCTCTTCCTCACCTTTCTGCACCTCCACTCAGGGCATCTTGCTGTGTCTGTCCCAGATTTCTTTACCCGACGTTGCTTCTCCTCGTGCTTGCTGGAGAGTAAATCATTTGCGGGGCAGACAGGAGAAGCAAGATGACACAGAGTTGGTTGCACTAAGATCCTTCAAGGTCTTGGGTCTGCCCCTTGCTCGCAGGCAGGCTGCACACCCAAGAGCTGGCAAGAGTCAAGGTTTTGGCCTCTACAAAGGAAAGGGCGGATGAGTGTCATCTGTCCCTGTAAGCCTGGGGGAGGCTGCCAATTTCTTGGATGCTCTAGGAAGGGTGTTGTTTCGGGCTGCGATACAAGGAGGGATGCTTTTGTCCTCCAAGTCCTCCATGGATGGCTGGGTGGTTGAGGGGGGTAGCGTGTTCCTCCTTCTCGTGCCAGCTCAGCCCTTGCTGATTTTGTCAGTATCCATGTTGCGGTAGCCCTGGAAAAGGCATCCTTCCCCAGCGCTCAGGGCAGGCACGCTTCTGTGCTAGCAAGCCTGCCCTTCTCAGCTGAACCAGGTGGAAGCTGGAAGCGTGATGGCTTTGCCAGATAATTAAGTACTTGGGAATCTTGATTTGGGCTGAGGCATTTTTCCTAGTTCCTCTTCAAGCACAGCTGAGTACAGATCACTAATGACTTTATCTAGAGTGGTTCACAGGAGGTTTAAACTTACCGTAGACTTTAATTCACTCATTGTCTTAAAGTATTTGTGTGCTCTGACACACTCGCTCTCTCTTTGTTCTGGCAAAATGGCAAATCTGGAAATGGTTGCTTGCAGTAACTGCATTCTCATTAACACTTCACAGATGTCAGTGTCACAGAGTTCTTGTGTAACAATTTATTGTCTGGTTACAGTTTGACACACCACCCAGTGAAAGAGTGGCTGTGAAAGTTGGTAATTTCTCCGACTGCATCCCTCCTGCATGTACTGTACTACTTACAAGGCATTCCCCTCATCAGCCCATCTAACAGCACTGCCCATGAGTTCCCTGTGGCCTCAGATGCCGTCCCTGTGGAATCGGGAGCATTGCTCCTGGTTATATGTAGTGCTCTGATTGCTTTACTGTGTCCCCTTGTGAATCAGCTGTGAACCTGGCTTCTGGGGCCAGCCCAGCCCAGCAAGCACCTTCCCACTGCCAGCTGAACCCCCATGACAGAAACATTCCTGCATCCCTGTTGAATTACCTTTATTTAGCCTGCTGCTGGTAAGTGCGTCAAGCACGTCTAATAACATGATTGCTCTGTTTATCCTTCCATTAAGAACCACTTCAAGCAATATATGGTAATATAAAAATGCATGTTCTAGAGTATGAAATGATTTCTGCCTTTTAAAGAAGAATGTTAATGGGAGGTGGCAGCTCCATTTTTATCCCTGTGCACATTGCAGGGTTTGAGCTGACTGAATTATTTAAATCACACCTCTCTGCCTTCCAATTGCAGCGCTGCCAAAACCTCCAACAGAGCCATTAGTGACTGAAACGACAGCTACCAGCGTGACCCTCACCTGGGATTCGGGCAACTCTGATCCCATTTCATATTACGTCATCCAGTACAAGCCCAAATCCTTGGAGGGCCAGTTCCAGGAGGTAGATGGTGTGGCAACAACGCGCTATAGTATAGGTGGGCTCAGCCCCTTCTCGGAGTACGAGTTCCGGGTCATTGCAGTCAATAACATTGGCAGGGGTCCCCCCAGCGAGCTGGTTGAGGCCCGGACGGGAGAGCAAGCTCCTTCAAGTCCACCCCTCAAAGTCCAGGCACGGATGCTGAGTGCCAGCACCATGCTGGTTCAGTGGGAGCAGCCAGAGGAGCCAAATGGACAGATTCGAGGGTACCGTGTTTATTATACAACTGACCCGCATCTGCCTGTGAGCATGTGGCAGAAACACAACACCGATGACAGCCACCTGACAACCGTGGGGAGCCTCATCACAGGGACCACGTACAGCATCCGCGTCCTGGCTTTCACTTCAGTGGGTGACGGGCCCCCCTCGGACATCATCCAGGTCAAAACACAGCAAGGGGGTACGTATGGTGTGCAGTGCCACAGCTCTGTGCCCACGCTGGTGGTGGGTGGCTCTGCTGTGAGTCTGATCAGCACCCAGCATCACAGCTGCGCTTGCTGCTCAAATTGTTGCATGTTAGCGTGACATCCCAGCACCACAGACATCAGATATAATGTGTTGCTTGTCCTGTGGAGCTGGTATCAATCTCCATAGCAATAACGTAGTCCACTGCTTTGTCTGAGATACGATGGCTAAAAATGTCACACAAAGCCCTGGACGTGAGTGTTGACACCTACGCGACTGTGCTGGGGCCCTTCTGGGGAGGCCAAGTACACCTGTGGAAGGAGCTGGGTTGCAGAGTCGGGCTGGAGATGAGCACGAGGCCCCTAGTCCCCAGGATGGGCCCTGGATGCTCCAAGAGCAGAGTGCAGGGGAGAGGAAAGAAAGGAGGGTCCGGAAGGAATGAAAGAGGATCCTTCCAAGGTGAAGGGTCAAAAGCAGTGCAACACTTTTCTTGGCATCTGCTTCCTGGCACTAACCGTGTGTTTGGTCCCCAGTTCCTGCCCAGCCAGCTGACTTCCAGGCAGAGGCAGAGTCTGATACCCGGATCCTGCTGACGTGGCTGCCAGCTTCTCAGGAACGTATTACCAAATACGAGCTGCTGTACTGGGAAGGAGAGGGTGGTGTTCAGGTGAGGAGTCTGCTTCTGCTTCAGGCAACAAACAGGGCCAGATGTCACAGTTCAGCAGCTTGGGAATGGTCTTTTTGCTGGAATAACTTTGAGCTGCAATAGCAAAGGGGCTGTTTCTTCTCAGGGTAATGACTCTGTCCCATGGGCTTGTGATAGGTGTATGGTAATCTCTGTCCGACTCGTGTAGAAGTGACTTCACCAGTGCCTGTTGGTCCCCATAAAGCAGCTGGTGACTGGTTTGGGACTGGAGTGCCTCCAGAATGCTACAGCACCATCCCTGAGGCATTCTTACTGCTGAGGTCCTTAAACACTTGTGCAGGCCAGTGACTTCCAGATGGGTCTGAAATGGCCTCCAGGACTGGAGCACTTCAGGAGCGGGTTGATTGTGGCCTAGAGAGCCCTTCCACGTTTACTGCTAGGTCCCTAAAAAAAGTCCAGCTCTAAATATCTCAAAATTAGTATTGGAGTAGCCCAGTGAGAACAGCACCATGCCAGCATCACAGTGTCCCATAGTCCTGTCCTCTTCCTGTGTTTATACTGGTGTGAGAGCTGCCAGAGACAGGTGGCCACAGACCCTCCAGGGCAAGTGACAGCAAACCAGACCTTTGCCAGCACTGTTCAGATGCATTAGAGATCCTGACTGCTCCAGGATGGGGGCTTGACTTGACTCTGTTTCCCGGGCACATGCCACGTGCTGGGAGGAAACAAACTAGTGTGGCCTGTGCCCCAGGTCTGAACTCTGTAGCTAGGCCCTGCCTTCCCACAAAGCGACCAGACAGCAAGTGCTGTGTAGACACCAGGCAGCGTGGTCAGGCTCTCAGAGGTCGATCTGCTTCACTGCACGGTCCTTGTGCTTCACCCCAGAAGACAGAGCCCACGGAGTCCTGCAGGACTGCTGTGAGTTTGGCAGCGTGGCTGTGACTTCTGGGGCCAGACTGGCTGACGGGGCTGCCTCTCCCCTTGGCGTTGGGAGCTGAGCACCAGCTTTTATGTCTTCTCCAACTACACCGAATGACTTGTGTTTCCCTCCTTTGGCAGCAAAAGGTGGAGTTTGACCCAACCTCCTCGTATGCTGTGGAAGGTCTCAAACCAGACACACTGTACAAGTTCCGGCTGGGAGCCCGCTCTGAGCTGGGGGTAGGAGTCTATACCCCCATGATCGAAGCCAGAACTGCCCAATCCAGTAAGTGTCTGACACCCTGCACTACTGAGGACAAAGCAGAAACCGTCCAGTTTCCTCACTTAGGCACGGAGCAGCTCGGTGCCCCTGCCCTTGTCGGTCTGCAGGGATGCCAGCCTGCGTCATTTAGCTGAAGGGAAACAGGGGAAAGTCAGCTGGGGTTTTGGATCAGGGCTCTTTGGCAGAGGGGGTGCACCCAAGTGGTAAGTTCTTTCTTTGTGTCCCTTTGATCATGCTGTCCTTCCCTAAGGATAGATTCATAAAAACTGATGGAGGAGTGAAACAGACTGGGAAATTGCTTTGGAGAGACTGATTTGAGTGAGCTTGTGCATCTCTATGAATTTACTCCCATGCAGGCAAGCTGTTCGGACAGGCAGCATATGGGTGTTTGGCTGGCTTTAAACGTGCCTGCCTCCAAACCATTGGATTTTTACCCCTTCACTCCCCATTCCAGCTGTCTTGCTTCTGCAGGAGTCCTTCCCTGATGCATACACTTGACTGCAAGGTGAGGCATCCTTGGAGGCCAGATGTGCCTGTGGCTGCCAGGCAGCTGGAGGAGTGAGTTTGGGAAAGTGACTGTGTCCCTGGGTTGTGTGAGGCTGCTGCTTCTGGGACTGCAGCACTGGGGGAAACCAGAACAAGCCGCAGCAGAGTTAATAGAGAGGCTAGATAATGAGGTGACCCAGGCAATATCGCTTTCATCCTCTCTCTGCCCCATGTGATCACAGAGCAGGAGTTCGCATTGCTCTGATTGGCAGCTCAAAGTGCTGCGCATAAGCAGATTAGGGCTATCAAAGGGCCCTGCGATAAGCTCGTTTTCGCTAACGATTTTTGGGCTTGTCATTATGCAAAGAGCATTAAAAGGGGGGAAAAAAAGACATTTCCGTTTGCACCGTCTGTCTGGGATTTAGTAGCCATGTGGGGTGAGCAGTTGGCAAAGGCAGCCAGCCTTCCCTGCAGAGAGGGCGCCTGCATGCACAGCGGCGATGAGCCTGAGACGGCCATTAGAAAGGGAGATCAGACAGGGAAGAGCAGCTCCGCTCAGGGTTGGCGTGACCTCCTCTTTGAGGAGAACTCAGTCCATTAACATACCAGTCGCAAGCATTCCTTCACCCTGTTAAAAGAGTAATGATGCTGCACAATAGACAGGTATGAAAATGGAGAGCAGTTCAGACCAAGCAGTTACAAATATTTGAACGTTGAGAACAAATTCTGTGTATGAGGATTTGTATACTTATTTCAGATAGCTTTTGTATTGATAGGCAAAGGTTGGAGCAACTCTCCTGGCGCTTATATTAACTCCATCAATGAAGGCTCTTATCTCTGAACACACTTAATCAGAGACGGCTCCACGCGTAAATGAGTCCTTCATAGTCTCAGGACAGTCCAAGGAAGAGAAACCTTTGCTTTGTGGACTCCTCAAAGCAGGCATCCTCCCTGACCTGCTCTACGTACTGTCTGCTGACGAGGTCGTTCGTACTGGTCTATTTTCAGGCTGCTGCTTCACTGGCCAGTAGAGCAGCACCTGACTCATTCTGGTATCTGCTCAGTAAGAGGTATGTGGACAGGTTGGAAGAGGTTCAGCTAAAGGCTACAGGAATAACTTGGTTTGACCCTCCGCATACTGATGGACCTAAGAGTTCTTTGATTTATCCAAAAAGTGACTGGGTTATGGCTTACAAGCCTCCTGCATGAGGAGAGCATTTCTTATGGCACTCTTTATTTTGAGAGAAAAATGCTTGGCAGTTAATAGAGGGCCATTCAGCATGGTAATATTATTGGCTGAATAGTCCCGGGGCAGAGGGATTCTTGGTCACTGGGAGTCTCAGAGTTGATCCGGTCTTTTGGAAAGCTCTGCTTTAGCTTGGCTGAAGTTGTGTGCACAGTGCAGGACTTCCAGGGTGAAATTAGTTGGCCTGTGCTAAGCAGCAACCTCACATTAGATGGTTGGATTGGTCCCCTCTGGCCTTAAAACTTATTTATCTAGAAAGGCTATTGCTCCCTGCTTCAAATTGGCCTCCCTCCTGCACTGTTCCATCTGGTTGCCCTGAAAAAGACTTTTAGATCTTGGAGAACGACATGTTCAGGTGGGATGCAAATGGCGGGAGCAGTCAGACTCCTGCTTTCCAACGAGCCTGGCTTCAGGGTCTCTTCCTGGCCCTGACAAGCCAGTCAAGGATAAGGCAGGAGGCACATCATCATTAACGAGCCACTAACGGGCTGGAGAGTAGCTTCTGTATTGCTGCTGGCTCGGTTTTCCTCTTGGCATCCGGATTCCATGCTCTAGACGTACAAGCGCTAGGGATGTGTGCCCGGGAATGCCAGAAGGGTGCAGAGCCCCTTGCCGGGTGGCATCAGTGTGTGCTTCCAGCAGAACAACTAGACCCGGTCTCCTGAGAAGACAGCTGCCTCCTGTGTTGACTTTCCAAGCTGCTTTCTTAGCTGCTGGGCACCCTGCAAGAAGTACAGCATTGCGACTCTGAGGGTCCTCAAAGCACAGAGGAGCTTTCCGGGAGTCAGCAGCACATCAGGCAAACAGTATGATGCAGGAGAGGAGCACCAGCTCTGCACCCATCAGTCCCCACCATTAAAATGTTGTTCTCTCTCAAAACATTGTGGAAGCTTGAGGCTGGCTTTCCCCTGGTATAAGGAGTAGATTGGCTGGATGGGTGCACAGGCCTGCTGTGGGCCAGTATGTGAGGCAAGTGTGAGCAGCCCAGAGGCAGCAGAGGGTGCATGGTGTGAATAGGGGTGTGTCTGTGTGTGGGGGTGCATGGTGGCCCCCTGGCTGGCTCTTTGCTGACCCCGGGAGGGACACTTCCCATTCCTTGTGCGTTTTAAGTTGATCCTGCTTATGTTACCAAGTTTTATTTTGCTTGTGTTAATCTCAGTTTGTGCCTTGCACTTGTATATATGACTCTTACCCAGTCAACAGCCATCGTTTGACCTGCCTGCGCTGCCAGCCAAAGCTGCCTTTGGAGAAGGAGCTCACTGCTGCATCCTGAGTGATGCTGCGGAGGCCAGAAGCCAGAGCACATCTCTGCTATGATGGGCCTCTCTGCAGGCAAAGGAAAGGCTTGCCAGCCCGTAGCTCCTTATGTCTCACCCATCCCCTTGGAGGGATGCCACCAGGCTCAGTATTTGCCGTATGCCTTCTTCAAATTCACTCTTGGTGTTGCTTTGGTGCTCTGTTTTCCTGCTCTCTTCCCTGCCTCTTGTCTGCCTGCTTAATCAGAGGAGTATGAGGATTTTCTACCCCTTCTCCCTTCCAGTATACCAGATGCTAGGGCCATTCTCTCTGCCTTCCTCGCATAGGGAACTGTTTGCTTCCACACGCTAGCTTTGGATTCTTTTTCCTCCAGTACAGCTCCCATGCCAGCAGCCTGATTCTGCTCAGACACCATCTCTTCCAGGTCCGTTACTGTGCACTGTCCCTCCTCCTTTCCTCTGTCCAGGCTCCCCGGCCCAGGCATGATGGGCCCTGCTCCCTGGGTGCAGAAATTGGCTCTAAGAGTTACCTACAGGCCTGGGACTGCCTATGCTCCCAGCAAACAGAGGTGGCATTGGGGGGTTCTGCTGTCCCCAGTTTTCCCAGATCTTCTGCTGCTGCCATCTTCTCCCCAGCACAGTTGTTGGGTGCTTTAATTTTCTCAGCTCCCCACTGCCGTCTGGGACAATGTAGATTCTGTTCACCTTTGCACAGGTGATGAGCATGCAGGCTTGTCCTGCTCCCTGCATCCCCTGAAAGGCTGGCTCTGGTGCACTGATGGCTGCAAGGACCCCGGCACAGGGAAGTGCACCAGTCTCTTTTCATGCATTTTTAAGTTTCTAGTTGAAGTCAGGAATGGAAGACAGAATTCTTTCACCTGCTTTGGCAAAGCAAGTGACTCACTTATCGCTTGGTCAACCTACTTGCTAGCCTCAGAGCAACTATGTGCGCTTCTTCAGTGGTGGTGCCCTGCTTAGGGCTCTTGCCTTCTGTGCAAGCACCCTGAGAAGCACCCAGCTCCTGTATGCCTTCCCCAACTAGATGGGCTCCCTCCCTCCCTCTGCCCTCATGAGAAACATCTGAGTGTAGCTCCTCTTTCCTTGGTGTCCTGCCAGCCGTTCACCGTAACCTGGGGCCAGGTGCTGCTCACAGATGATGGTCACGGTTTCGAAGCCTCCCTGGATGCACTGCAGCCAACCTCAGTCACTCACTTTCCCTGCCCTCTGCTGTTTCCTCCACTTGTCTAGGAGCAGGTTTTTGCAAGCCTTCACGCAGTCTGGTGTGCGAGCTTCCCCTTCTGCCACTCTTGCCTTCTGGTATCTTGCTAGCTTTTCTGGTTTCCGTCTGTTTCAGATCTTCACTGTAAGTATCTTTCTTCTCCCTACCAGTCTTTTCTCTCTCTCCCTTTCCCTACTGTCATTTACTGTGTTTGGTGAAGTGAGCATCTCAGGCTGCTTTGGGATGAGGTGTTCTCTGATGCGGAGCAGCCCTTGTGTTTCCATGCTGTTCTTCAGGTTTTCAAATACAAATTGCCCCTAGTGCCATCTTTGATTTGTAAGGAAGGCAGGCAGTTGTCCAGGAAGCTCATGGCTGCATTTTCATGCCTATGTTCAGTGTTCAGTTGGCTGGGTAAAAGTTCCCTGTGCATTTTGGTTTCTCCTTCCACTCATTTCCCTTCATCTCCCCACTTCCTTCATTTATTTATCCCCAGCCCCCTCCGCCCCACCCCAAGAAGTCGAGTGTGTAAGCACCAGCTCCACTACCATCCGGGTAAGTTGGGTGCCACCGCCTGCCCAGAGCCGCAATGGGGTCATCACCCAGTACTCCATTGCGTACCAGGCGGTGGAAGGAGAGGACAGCACCAAGCATGTGGTGGATGGCATTGGACGGGAACACTCCAGCTGGGAGATCAAGGACCTGGAGAAATGGACCGAGTACAAGGTGTGGGTAAGGGCTCACACCGATGTGGGGCCAGGACCGGAGAGCACCCCCGTGCACGTGCGCACTGATGAGGATGGTAGGTGTCACCAAACAGCTCCTGCAGGACCAGGACTCTCCTAGCTGAGTTGCTGGCAAGGGGGAAGGGAGTTGGGGGTATTGAAGCTAAAAAAAAGTGCTTTTCAAGCAGGACCAGGGGCTATCTGACGCCGCGCTTTGGTCAGCGGCTGCAGAGAATGGGTCTCTGCAATTGCTCTGGAGTGGGGGGAGAGGAATTGCTCTGGTGGCCCTTGCTCTGATGTGATGTCTTGCCTAGAGGCCCTGGGTCAGATTCCTCTGCGTGGGCCCGCCAGAGTCCTGCATGTGTGAGCAGTGCTTCCTGCGTGCATGAGGAGACACTACAGTGCTTTGTTGTTCTGGCTTTCTGGTGTTTTGTGGGGGTAGTTTCCCTTTTACTGAAGGTGATGGGAATTCTCCCAGCCAAAAGCTCCTCCCGCATTGAGATCAGGACTTAAAGTTTACTTGTTGACCTGAAATCCAGCAAACTGAAGAGGGGAAATGAAACCCATCTGAAACTTGTGGATATCTCAGGAAAGCTGCTTCCCGCCCTGGCTTCCAGGCAAGCCACAGCTTATATAAATCTGTTCTTCCACTCAAGAGTCAGAATATCGCATGTACAGAAGACTTTACTGGATACGACAGCTTTAAAGAGAAATTGCTTTGTATTAGCGGGGCTGTCAGTTATGTCATCATGACTTAAGCTGTCTCCTTTGAAAGTGCCAGAGCTCAGGGTGACAGTAGGAACTTCCATGGCTTCATGCTGACCTCAGAAGCTGCGGATTTTAATGGGAGGAGAAAGCGATGTGGCATCCAGGCAAAGAAAGGACAGTCTCTGAATTGCCCAGTCAGCGTAGCAAATTGAAACCAGACATGTTGCAGTTTCACTAAATGGGCTGCCGCTGTCCCCCATGTCTCCATGGTTCTGGAAGTGGTGTCTGGGAATGCTCACTGACTATGTTCCTGGCCTTGGGAACACATCTGTGCGTGTCCTGCTGCCTGTATTGTTTGCTTCAGTTCTCGTTCAGCAGAGTTATAGCCCAGGGGAAGCTGCTACCCTAGAAATGTCGCAGCAAGCTCTCTCGGTTAGTTTTAGGGCACCACAGTTGGACATTCCAGCTCAGCTGTCAGAAGCGATTTCATATCCCTCCAAGATGCTGATGCTTGGTAGACATCCATGAGGAAGGAATAAGAAATGCTGAACTGTGGTCTGAAAGCAAATTGAACTTTCCCTCTTGGGTCTCAGATGCAGCACATACCCCCCATAACGGGATAATTCCCCCTGTCACAGTAGCATAGCGCTCCTGGAAACACTGTGGTCAGGGCTGCTCGTGTTTGCATCTTTTAATGTCCCTGCAACCTCCTGGCACTGGGTCCTGCCGAGGCCTCCCACAGTCTCTTGCCAGCGGAGCTTGACAGGAGGGTCTGTCTGGTTCTCGGGGAGGATCGTGCTTTTTGCTCAGACTCCCATTAGTGTGTGTGGGCAGGTGTTTTGCTAGGGCAGGAAAGCCCTATGGCTTGTCCAAGGTCACTGCACTAAGTGAATTGGATTACAGCGTAGGCTGCTCCAGCCAGAAGGTGGTAACTATTCAAGCGCGGCCCCCTCCATTCTTATACCTTGAGCTGGCCTCACAGTGCTAAAATGCTCCATTCCTCCTTTCTACATTTTATTTAATTATCTACAATTAAGAAGGACATCTGGGGAAAATAATGAATTGCCCTGCGGCGTAAAAACTGTGCTTACCTGCTGGGTAGCTGTTTCTTCCCATCTAGTTGGTTGAAACAGCAATATTCATTATGTCTGCATGTCAGCTATCCATCCCTAATTATCTAATCCTGATTATTTCTTGCTGTGCTGAGAATTAGGGCACATGGGGCTTCCAAACCCCTGGATTTTTCCCAGTGGAAAGTGGCAGTGGAGAGTGGCAGGGGGACCCGCACTAACGGTGCTAGAATGGAGCCCCGGTCCTTCACTCACGTACTTGGCACCTGCATGGCAGCAGTATCATACCTCTGCAGGGAGCGCTTTCCAGGAGTAACGGAGAGGCTAATTTTTTAGCCTTGACATTTTTGTCACAGTCAATGCAAGAGCAAAAAGTAATAAGGATGTAATTTTTCCAAATGGTAAAGAGGGTATAAATACATTTTTAAACGGGCCTCACCTTGCAAGAAAATTGATATTTTCAGGGCAGCATAATTTTTCATTTTATTATCAAAAAGCATTCAGCTAGCCGTGCATGAAATACAGTCCCCAGAGCTGTCACAATCCCCACAGGCCCCTTTATCTGGCTGAGTTCAGTGACTGTTGTCTCGGAGCTCTGGGTTATTGTTTTAGGATGGTGCTTTTCCCCCTCATTAACCTCTTGCTGTCACAGTGGAAGCGCGGGTGCGCGCTCCGGCTGGAGGCAGGTACGCAGGGCTTGCTGCGAGGCAGGCTCGGCACCCCGTTGCGCTACCTGGGGCTGCTGGCCTGTGTTTAAGCAGGGTGGGTGGACAAGGATGAGCTGGCAGGAGGTGCTGTGCAGTGATGGGGCGCAGAGAGGGACATCCTGAGCTGTAAGCGGCTGGAGGCTGGGAGAGTACATGTGGAGAGTACCCTACCCGCTTGCCATATTATATTCCTGTATTCCTATTATATTGCTACTCTTATATTCCTCCTCGCTCTCCTGCCGCTCTCCGTTGCTGGAGGCAAGAGAGAGGGCGAGATGGACCTCGGGTCTGCCCCAGCACAGCCGCTCTTAGCCAGGGTGCTCCTGTGTATTATACAGCCCTGTTCTCTCCCGTTGAGAGTACAGCAGTGCTTGGATGCTGGGAAAGGGTCAGGAGTACGGTCCCACTGGAAACTGCAGTATGACCTTCCAGGCAGGCAGAGGGAACTTGTGCTGGCTGGCAGGGCCATCCTCGCAGTGCGGTGAGGGGAAGGTAGCGAAGGAGCGAGAATTAGCTGGCAGCGGTCACGTGGTGCCTGCTGTTAAGTGTTCGTCCCATGTGTGTTACAGTGCCCAGTGCCCCACCGCGAAAGGTGGAGGTAGAGTCTGTGAATTCGACTGCCATCCGGGTCAGCTGGAAGCTGCCCATCTCCAACAAGCAGCACGGGCAGATCCGGGGATACCAGGTCACGTACGTGAAGCTGGAGAACAACGAGCCTAGAGGGCAGCCCGTGATCAAGGACGTCATGCTGTCGGAAGCGCAGGTACAGCGAGGGGGCCGCGGGCATGGCGGGTTCCCTCTCCACCGAGGGCTGGGCTGGCTGCTCCAAGTCTTTCTCTTCTGCCCCTTGCGGCTCCACCGGGGCTCGGAGGAGCGTGGGACACAGCGAAGGCCCTGCCTGAGCAAAGGGGACCGTTTATCCCCAAACAACAGTGTGGCTTACAAACTGGCAGAAAATTTAGTCAGGAAAGGATTGCCGTAGGAAAGGTGATAATGTCGGATGATGTTCCTCTTACCCCTTCTCGCACGTGTACTCCTCCCCAGCTGCCCCATCCCTTGCAGAGCGCAGGGGGAGCGGGCCCTCGCCCGGCAGGGATGTCTCTTTGGGGCTCCTGGCATGCCTGTCAGGAGGGAGTGGGACCTGGCGCCTTCTCCTTGTGTTTTGCCAGGCAGGTTATAACCCTTTGGAGAGTTTTAAAGAAGCAGTTTTGTGTCTGCTTCCTTCTTGCTGCTGGCTGCGTTGAGGGCGAAGCCTGTTGTGCGGCGGAGCCCACGGGGTGCCGCCTGTTTGCGGGGGGCGCGGGAGGCTGTCTGCCTTTGGGGGGCCGGTGCCGGGCGCTGCTGCAGCTCTTCAGGCAGGATGGCCTTCTCGTGGCTCGACAAAGCCTGTTCTTAGCTCTGCTTTTGCAAGGCAAAGACTTGACCTTGCTTTTACCTCTCAGAGCCCAACTGCGGGTGAAGCCATCTGAGTCTAGGAAAAAACAAACAAAAAAGATGTAGGGTGCAGGTCCATGCTGCCGGTAAATGACTTTCCCCTCTGCGATCCCGATACCACCCCACCGTGCTCATACTTTGTGCGCTCTCCTGGATACCTCGCGGGCCGTGAGCTGAGCCCTGCTCCCACACGGTGCTCCAGGCAGGTTTATGGGCTCTGCTCAGCCCAGAAAAGGGTAGTTGCCTCTTCTTGAGTGACTTTCCCAGGGTCAAGAGAAGTTTTTGGTGCCACTTCTTTGATGAGATAAAACTCTTATTTGGAGCAAGGGTCCTTCGTCCTGGATGACCCGTGCTGTTCTCAACAAAGATAATCGTATAAATGAAGTACAGGATCTGCTGGTGTTGGAAGCAACGAGTAATCGATTCAGAGCTGGCCTGCTTGAATGATGCCCAATATAAATACTGGAGAGCTGCAACGATTAATTGATCGGTCTCCTGAACGCAGCTGTGAATCATTTATACGTTTGCCAGTGGGGAGTGCAGTGCACAGAGGCAGCTTTACTCCCCATTCATATTCTGAAGGCTAAAACTCAGTAATAATGTGGAAGGGGAAAACTTTAAAGAGAGAAAATGCTTTGAGGGTCCTTGCAGTGTTATCTGGGCACATCTCTGTTGATGTGTCAGATGTCGCTTCATTTTAACCATTAGAAGAGCTACTTACTGCCCTTTTCTTATTCCAGGAGGATATAATCTTCCATGTTGTTTGAACAATTGATGCTGTGTTCTTTAGCTGAAATTTGGAGTTAATAGGTTGGTCCCAAGTGTAGGGGGGCGAAGTTGGCAATGTTGTTCTTGTTGGTGTTTTCAAATATTTTGTGCTTGCCCAGCCGGTTCTGCTTTCATTCCTTACCCAGTACATTTCAGAGAGAGAAACCCCATGCTAATGTGCAGGAATGAGGATACCAGAGCCAGAAACTTTCCAGGAAGCATTGGATTTTACATTATTTTGAATGTGTGCAGTTGTGTTCAAGCAGGCAAGTTGCCTGAAGTTTCCTGGCCTGTCAGAGCGCTTGCCAGTCTTTCGTATTTGGTGGATTTATGTGGGAAAGTTCTTGATTCCTGTCCTTTTTTTTTTTTTCCCCCTGACATGCATCATGCTGAGCTCATCCACTGTAATTCCTGGATGGAAGTAAAGGCCATAAGATCGTTGTAGAGGAGTGACTACTCTGAAGGAGTCATGTCACTCTTGGGATAAACTAATGATGACCCTGCAGGGAAGAGGTTTCACTAACTTGGCAGAAGAGATCTTTATTTCCCCAAAGAGTGAGAAGCCAGGCATGACCTCTGCTTGTGATGAAATGCCTGTGCTCCGCAAGCTGAAGGACCCTGTGAGAGGTGCCATCTCTCAGTACAGCAGTGTGTGTCTTTGCAAACAGCCAGATCAAACTTTAACAAGTAGTCTGGGAAGAGTAATTTTCTGTGGAAGAAATCAAAAAGATTCACTGGAGCTCCTGTCCCTGAAGGTCACAGGATGGAGATAGCCAGAATATAGCCCCATCAGTCCTGTTCAGCACCCGTAAACATTCATAAACATTAATACTGGTGCACAAGGAGAGAATTAAACTGATTGAAAATCCGGGGTCAGAGCAGAAATTCTTCTCCAGGCATGTAGGCAGAGCCCCTCCTCCTGCCCAGGCGGGCTGTCTGCTGATTTTGAGTAGGTATGTACCACATAATCTGTTTCCTGCAGATGGTTATGAAGACTCTGGTATTAAAGCTGACTTGTGATTTTTGCTCATTGAAGATGAGAAATATACAGAGAGTAAACGAAGATGAAAGGAAGAAGAAAAGGGAATGGAGATGTTAGCTATGCAGATAATACAGTTTCTAAGGTTTTAAAACCATTTGAGCAGAAAGGACTAAAACATCAGCAGTGATATGGGGACCTTGGTGCTGGAGAGATCACATTTTATTTGCAGCCTCCTGTCTGGGGAGAATAATCGGTTGTTAGGAAGGTCCTGCTGTGGAGCTGAGGCCTCTCCCTCCTCTCCGTGGCTGTGCCTGTGACTGATTACCTTCATCAGGCTCCTCTGTACTTTCCAGCCTGAGCTCTCACCTCCTACCGACAGACTGACGGAAAAGTGAATGCGACTCCTGCACGGTGCAGCGGAGCGCCCAGAAGGACCACCAGTGGGGATGCTGCGGAGGTGCGTCAGATACCCACAGCACCTCCTGCGGTCCCTGCTGGTGGAGGGTAATAGCAGAGGGTTCACGGGTCTCCTTTCTCTCTTGCCATTGGCAGTGCAGGGTCCTGGCACTCACAGACCCTGTGAAAGGAACAGAGGCGGCCAGCGCTGTCTCTCAGCCTCATCTCTCGTACGAGTGCTAGCCAGCCCCAAGGGAGCAGGGCAACGGGATGCCACGGGGGACAGCAGGGGCTCGCCTGCTCTCCCTTGCTCTCCGTCATGCCAGGGAGCCCCAGGGTGTATCCAACAGCAGTCAGCTTGATCCCCTCCACCCCTTCCCCACACAGCAATCCAAAGTGCCCTGCAGAGCTCAGCGCTGAGCAGCACTGGGCAGCAGTGCCAAGTCTGGAGCGCTGGGTGCAAAGGAGACAGCCAGGCTGGGGGAGGACAGGCCTTGCTGTTTGGGTTCCTGTGCAAGCGCGGCTCTCGTCTGCTCTTGCGGGAGACAGGGAGCTAGATTCTGCTCCCTGGTGCAGGATCTGGTGGCCTATTCTGTCCTGCTCCCAGCATGCTGGTCCTTGGCCCAGAAAGGGATGTCAGGGCCTCCTCCTCCCGTTGCCATGTGGCCTAAGCAACTGCTCCTGCCCTCGACTGTCTGGCCTATCTGTCGAGGAGCCAGCCATGCGCATCAGTCTGGGAACCGTGGGTGAGTCTTGCTGTGCAGCACAAGAAGGTCATGCTGCATGGAGCAGAGACTCCTGCTTCTTCTGCTCTGCACACTGAACTGTGGAAGTGGAGAGGTGTGCTGCCCGCGAGAAGGGCTTCAGGCTCACGGGAAGGCTGTGTGGTCTTTGCAGCCAGCATTTCTCCATCCAGCGTGCAGATTATTTGAATGCACGTCCCCATCAGCTTGCTCCAGAAGAGCAGGGAGGATTAGCAGCAAACACTTGAAGCTGTTGGATTGAGATCAAAGAAGAGAGGGGAAGCAGAGACCCCTGTTCTCTGCCCACCCTAAGCGTAGAAACAGACAGGAATTTACAGCCTCCCTCTTTGCTGGGTGATAGTCAGAGATTTCACCTGAATCCCGCTTGGAACGATTCCTCCTGCACATACTCACTTAAGTCAGAGCTTGGTGTGGAGGTGAGATGCACCTCGCTTAACGGACGGAACAAAACCAAAAGGCATCAGCCAAGAGGTGTTTCAGTAATGGATGAAAGTAAAGTTCTGGGGCCCTCAAACGTGTCTGCATCCCACAAGCTGAGAGCACTGTACGTGTATCTGGAGTTACTGCTGCTCCATAGTCACTGGAGCAGAGAGGAAAAGGACCCCCCAAGAAAACCCCCAAATCCAGTTTCCACAGCTGGGGCTGTTTGGGAGGGCTTGAGTCTGTCTTTTGCAAGAGCTGTGGTCAGGGAAAACAGCCATTCCTTGGTGAGACATGACTACACTGTGCAGTGTTGAGGTGTAAAATGAAGCGTTGTAAAGGCATTGCAGCTGCCATAAATATACTCTGTTAGCTTTAGCACTTCCCTGTGCCATCTTGCCTCATGCACACAGCACTGTCTGAATTCTTTTTATGGCAGCTACTGGGCTTTTCAGATCAATTTATCTTACTGACCAACCTTAAACACTTACGAAGCGTTTGAGCTAGTTTAGGAAGGAAATCTTTTCACTGTGATTCCTACCGCTGAGATACAGAGATCTCAAGGGGTTTCTTTGCACCCTAATCTGATACAAGATTCAAGTCTACTGAAGACATAAGAGCAAATGTAGTCTGAACATTAAACGTGCACTAAAATCCTAGTGGATGATAAACGCCCTACCATGGTGCGAGAGGATGCCAGATGCACTAGCCTCCTGAGCCCAGAACTGCTTAGCTGTTCGTTACAGCGAGATATCAGCTTCTGCTTCTGCAGCTGCCCGTTGTCATTGTCTGGGCAGCTTGCACAACGTTTGGGGTGGTGCTGTCCACATGGCCCCCACCCACCTGGGATGTGGCAAGGAAGTGGAAGTGCACTCCTGGAAGAAAATGCTGCCACGCCCATTATCCTTTCTGTAGTGAAACTTTTGTCAGGCTTTAGATCAGCAGGGCAGAGTGCACGACTGTTGACCACAGCGTGGGCTGGCTGGTGCAGGAAGGACGTGAACTGGGGAGAAGGCAATGATGGGGGTTGAGCTGAGCGCACAGCACTGGAGATAACACCCAAGTGTGTGTTAAGAGGTAGTGACCACAATACTTAGTCAGGGCCTTGGCTTTATGAAGACTCTAGGGACAACTTGACCTCTTCACTAAAATTAGATTTTAAGATAGTTTAGGGGGCTAATTCTACAGCATTCTAATGGCATCAAATAAGTGGACTATAATAAAATCTATATAAGTGAACTATGTAAGTGAACTATATAATCTATATAAGTGAACTATAATAAAAAACATTCCTGCAATAGTTGATTCTCTCTGAATTTAGAGGTTAAAATAGTAAATATTTTGAAGACGTGCCATGTATTTTACTGCTGAGGAGAGTACTTAGCCGCTGTGATAATGTCCAGCCTGTGAAAGCCACCTCAAGTTGCTTGGGTACAAAGGCAACTTGTAGCTTTAATATTATTCAGTGCTTCCACAGCATCTGCAGGTTCCCAGGCACTTTGCCAGCATTTGCTGGGCTTCACAGTGTCCTGAGGAAGCTGGTATCTGAGCACCATCTCGCAGCTGGCAGCACAGGCTCAGAAGCTAAGCATGCCAGAGCTCACGCTGAGAGGCAGGAGCAGTAATGCTTAACTTGCACTTTCATCTCTATGCTTGAACCCATTGACCAGTGCTTCCTCCATGCAGGTTTAGTAACCTGAGATGTAATGCATCACCTTGGCTGAGAGAGCTTGCTTTGATCTCTGCAAACTTCCCCTTGGTGCGTCATCCACAAAGAACCGTGTTCCTGGCATGCATGGTAGCAGCCAAGCTTTGCTGAAGTCTCACCACCACAGTGCAGTTTTGATGCATTAGAACCCCAAATTCATTCAGCAGGGATCAGAAGACAGCATAGTCCCTCTCCAGCATCATAACTGAGCTGCCGCGGCTGGCATCCCACATGATCTTTTATTGGGAAAATTTTAGTGTAGAATTCTTACTTGCCAGGGCTGCTCTTGCCAAATGAGCGCTCTCATTTGTCGTCTTGGTGTTGTGTAATTGGGAGTGAGAAGCTATTTCCTCAGTATATCCACCACTTGTAACCCTCGTTCCAAGCAATGCAGTACCATTTGAGTGGAACAGTTTAGCATGTAGCTCTGTACAAGATCTCTGCCTCTCTTTCACGGTGTTTCCAAGAGATGGCACTTTCATCTCAGTTTTCTGAGGTTCCCAGAGCACTTTCTCGCACGTGGTATGGGACAGAGAAGCTCTGTAAATATCGTATCAGTGCTTCCGTTCAGACAAACCTCTTTGGGTCTGGATTGTTAAGTTCTCAGTTCTCAGCCAGAGGTGGTGGCTGGAGGAGCGCTAGGACAGAGAGTAGAGATTAGGCCACGAACTGTTGTGAATGCTGTTTCTCACAGGGCAGCAGTGGAGCGCACCTAATGAAGATGCTGCCTGGGGCAGCCGCCGTTGCTGAGCACGTATAGGCAGCCCAGCAGTGTCAGCACCAGACTCGTGTCTGTGCAAGCTTTCCCCTTCTTGCTCTTGCTCGTGGAACAGGTAGAAAAGTGCGAACAAAGCCAGATGGGGGAAGGACTGCAAAGTTAGCAGGTGGTGACCTCTCCGTCTGTGTGAGAGGGAAGCTCTTAGCCCCTGCTTGTGTGAATGATCTCAGACCTACTGCGCAGGCTAGCAGCATGTAGAAAATTGCTCTGTATCCCATTTCTTCCCTTGGTACAGCCTGTGCCAAGTGACCTTCTGTGCATAAGTGTTATAATCCCCCCCACCCACCCAGTCCTGCTAACCCCTGCTGTTGTCGTTGTCGCCCCCTTCCTACATGTTGCCCCTTAAATTTCTGTGTCTCCATTTTTCTCTCCTCCTTCCTTTCTCCCTCGTCAGTGGAGAGCTGAGGACTCCGTCGACCATGTAAGTACCACTTGTGTGTGTATTCCAGGTTGGAAAAGAGGGGTTTGGTAAATCGATTTGTGAATTTTGTAGACATAGTGCTGTCAAAACATCCCTTTGACTCCCTTAATGAAGCTGGAGAGTTACATTGTGGAGCCTTCCACAAGCAGTAAATCCAGAGAAAATTGACATTTAGATTGTTACTAAATGCAGAAAAGCAACTGACATTTCCTATAATCTGTATTTCCAGCTTGTTGCAGTGCAGTTTTAGGCAGGCTCAAGTGATCGACTCAGGAGGTGCATCCTACCTTCTGCAGTAGTTGGCCCACCACTTTGCACGGTAAAATTAGATGCGTAATCTTTAAACCTCATTGATCCTAGTCATGAAAAATAGCCTACACTCTCAACCGTGACCTTTGGCTGAAACATAGATAGTAATAAGAAAACAATCATATTTAAACAGTTAAATCCAATTTCTCCCACATAATTTTGAAATATAAATTCGGAGGAACAAACTAGAAAATGACCTTTTTAGAGTCAGCAATTCAATTACATGCCCTACTGTGAGCTTTCCCGGCATGATGCGTTTCTCCTCCTGCTTTAATGCTGAGCAGTCTCGCTCGGAGTGGCTTTGTCGTGACAGCACTGTGTTTACGTTATGCAATCAGACCTTCTTTCATCCATCCCTCGTCTCTTTTCCCTCTCCCAGCTCGCTTGCTTTGCTCCCGGTGGCATGCTTTTGCGTGAGAATTTCTCTTTGCATGGATTTGGGAGGAGTGAATTCTCTTGGGATGTTCAGAGTCTGCAGGTTTTGTGTGAGTGCTTCCCCTGCGGGTCCATTGGCACCGATCGGACTGCGCGTCCACTCACCCGCACACAAGATCTGCTGCAGGGGCGGAGGTGGGATTGGACTCTGGTTCACACGGTGATTTTGGCGGGGTTCTTGTTGGTGCTTGTTGATTTTTCTCTGGGCTAGCTGGTTACGCAATGGTAACAGGGTGATTTTTGATGAGTAAGCCTGGGCAGGTAGCCTGAACCAGCAGCACCGACTGGAAATCTGCAGCATTACTGGTGTGGGTGTTTGTGTGAGCGAGTGATGGGAGCCTGGCTGTGCTGGAGAGCAACGACAGAGGACCCCTCGCACCTCCCCAGCTGGCGGGTGCCACCTGTCCCGGGCAGATATCAAACCCCAGAAGCAGCCTCTGAAAGTGCTGCCTGTCCTCAGCCATCCAAGCTCACACGCGGGTCTTCTCCTGTCCAGCACTGTCCGTGTTCTTGTCCTTATCCTAAAGGGTGAACATGCAGAAGCGTTTCATCTGTATTTACCTGCTGTCCCCTCACTCCTAGCAGCCCTCAGAGCCTCCTCCTAGCAGCTTTCCCTGTCACTTTTCCAGCGTCAGTGCCCTGTCTCTTGCTTCCTGGCCCAAGAGATTATTAGTGCTAATGGCTCCATTCCCTGTCAGAGCGCACACGTGAGACAGATGAGCACACTTATCGGGTAGCTGCCCCTACCCGCAGAGAGATGCTGGGAGCCGCTCTGCACCCTGCGCTCATGTCCTGGGCAGGCCTGGCCAGCTGGGGCTCAGCAGGAGTCATGTTGCCAGGAGGGAGGAGCAAGGCTCCTCCTTGCTTTGATCTCAGATTAAATGAGGAGCTATGCCCTCCTCCTGCCCAGAGGAAGTCAGGGCATGCAAGGGTGTTAGCTCCGTGCCGGGGCGGCCCTCCTGCCCAGACCTCCCACAGCGCAGGGTTTTCCCTCCAGGTCTTGCCAATGCCTTGTGCTGACCTGGGCCTTGACTCCGCGCCTGGTGGGAAAGGTGAAAAGCACCGTGATGCCTGCAGATGCCCTGCCGCTGGGACCCTTGCCTTGCGTGTGGCTGCCGCAGCAAGCTGCAGGCTCCCGGGAGGGAAGCGTGAACTCCCAGTGGCTCTGCTGTAAGAGTCGACTCGGCTCCAGGCCAAGCTTTAAAAATTCCCAAATTAGCCCTCGAGAGGTTTCCGCAACCAGCTGAACTGGCTTTTGCTCCAGTTCACAGCTCTGACTGTGCCGCGGTCCTTACTCTTAGGCTTTCTGTGCAGGGTGGCTCTGGCCTCACACAGGACTATCTCCAGGGCAGATCTCCTCCCCCTCAGCAGTGTGCAGGCTGAAGGAGCGTGGGGGCTCCTGGGGTGGCAGTGTCCCATCCCAGCCAGCCTGGCAAGAGCTGCTGACACACATTGTTGGTGGGTCCCCTGCAAGGCCAAGCGTTAGAGGCAGGGGTTGCAATTAGGCGAATGTTGGAACAACGGTGGTTGTTGTTTGCTCGCTCTGCATGAGAGCCAGCTTGGCGAGACCTGTGAGGCTGGGTGTGATGCATGAGTGTGAGCCAGTGTGCCAGTGTGTTGCTTTGGAGACGTTGACCCCAGTGCCCTTCTTTTGCTCACTGTGGTAATGGCTGTTTGCTGTTCTCGTTTGCCTCCTCTCCGCCTCGTGGATGTGCTCCCAGGAGACGGTCATTGGAGGCCTGCTGCCAGAAACCACCTACTCGGTCACTGTCGCTGCCTACACCACCAAAGGAGATGGTGCCCGCAGCAAGCCGAAGGTCATCACCACCACGGGGGCAGGTGAGTGTGGGGAGCGGACGCTGCAGCCTCTTAGGGATGGTGGTAAAAGCTCCCGAGAAGTGCATGGGGAGTATGGCCGAGGAAGCGATGAGGTTGGAGGTGCTGCAGAGGTATATACTCTTGTGGTCTCCAGCCGTTATTTACAGGCTTTTGCCACTGGATCACCTGAGCAAAGTGCAGCTAAGAGATGGACAGGCACTGCCAGGGCCCATGAGAGAGCAATAAAACTCTTTGGTCTGAGCTCATCTGCGTAGTCCACAGACCTGGGAAGAGGAAGCCTGCAAGCCCAGGCCTTCCCTCAGCTTTGGAGTCAAGGCCTTTCCTCACGTTGTTTCCTGGTGCGGCAGGGTTAAGTGAGTGCCATTTCTTGCTTCCTATGTGACTGTAGTACTGCCTGGGATGGCCCTCCTGGCGCTGGAGGGTCCCTCGGAGGCACTTCTAAGCTCCCTCCCGGCTGCTGTTCCTGCTGCCTCCCCAGGCGTACTTAGCTGAGCCTGGCTGCTCCTAGAGCCATGGTAAAATCTGGAATGCAACAAGTCCTGCCATAGAAGTGCTGCAGACACGATACAACTACTAGATCCTGGTGATCTCAGCCAGTCTGGTTCTGCTATCTCAGTAGATATTCGTACCCTATGCCTAGTGCAACGCAGGAGCCTCGGCCAGGAGTGGGGTACCCGGGAGTTCATCAGGTGCTTACTCTGGATGTGGTCAAAGTTGTCTTTGGAGCTGGCACCGATTAGTTATCGTTGTCTTGTCCTCGATTTTCCACCCACTAGACCTGTCCTACAAATGATAATCCTGCAGCTTCTCACAACAGACGTAGGAACAGTGTTTGTCAGTTGTTATTATGGGAATGCAGCTTGTGTAAACTGAGAGCATTTGTTCCTGGTGCTTTTCAGCAAGGAACAGCTTGCCGTCTCCTCTGTGCTGCATATGGGGAGCTCCAGAGGTAGTTTCCACTGTCACAGTCTCAAATGCTGTCTCCCTTGTGCCTCGCAATGATGTATGCTCTGTTCATCAAATTGCTACAGCTGTCCCATAAACAGGAAAAGCTTCCTAAACATCCTGGTGTTGTACCGTAAACCACAGTGGGTCTTCCCATGTTATGATGCACATTTAAAGTTAATATTTTGAATCAGCTTTGAAAATAATCTGTCCCTTAACACTAGCTGCTGTTAGACATTGTATTATGAGTGCAGGGAGGAAGGTATTGGCAGTGGAAATTTAATTGTGTCCCTTAAATACCTACAAAACCACCCCCAGAGCTGCCTTTGTACTGGCTCATCTGCAGGCTTGACCTCAAAGGGGAGTGTTGGTATCGCCCTCTGATGGCAAAATTGGGGCATAATTCTGTCCGTTATGTTTTCTCTTATGCTCATCTGTGGTCTAAGACATTTCAAAACTGTGCAAAGGTATTTAGCTATTTTTGGCTACGATGCCATTTGCTTTTTTGTATCAGTGGCCCCATGCCTTTCATTCTGAGTATCTTCCCTATCAGTTGACTTTTTTACAATCTGAGCTGGTGTGAAGTGAAGACGCATCCTTTTTTAACTGAAGGAGATCAAGGTATTAAACCATCAGTTTAAAGCCATCAGTTTCTAACTTGTGACGGCAACACCCTTTGACTTGTGCAGCATAAGCAAAAATCCCGTGGAACGCTTGTGTTCACCTCTCACATCGACACTGACATCATGAATCTGCTCATCAGCTAAACCAAAATGCACTCTGATTGCAAACAGCCCACCCAGCTCTGCTTGCTGCCTCTGCAGATGGTAAAATTGCAAGGTCTCGGGATGAAATTTGTCTGCCTCCAGACAGACTTCTGTGGGCTTCTGTGTGTCTGTGGTCATTCAGTGCGTCAGGGCCAGAGTGGCCTGGTGGTATGCGCTAGCTGAATTGTCTGAAGAACGCTGATTGGGAGGACAGGATTCAGATCATCTCTGAGATAAATGTGATGCACTGAGGTACCTTAAACTTTTCCTGTAACAGGGTGTGAATTTTGGGGCTGGATATAGCTGAATTTACTGCCTGTTTAGATGGCAGAACTTGGGAAAATGGCAGCCAAGAACTGGCTGATTCCAACTTCCCTCGCCACTGGATTAGGGTCAGTCTGCCTCTATCCATGTGAGTTGTCTGTCATCCTCTTCACCCTGTTGTCTGAGCTCTCCCACTTTCCTCAGTCCTCATGGACTGAGCAGCACGGAAGCTGTCCTTCCGCTCCCTCCTCCCAGGCTATAGATGGTCATTGTGTGTTTATGTTGCAGTCCCGGGGAAGCCCACCATGATGATTAGCACGACAGCCATGAACACAGCCCTCATCCAGTGGCACCCACCCAAGGAGATGGTAGGGGAGCTGCTGGGTTACCGGCTGCAGTACAGACGTCTTGATGAAGAGAAGATGAACACGATAGACTTTGGGAAGAGAGATCATCACTACACTGTGACGAACCTGCACAAGGGGGCCACATACCTGTTCAAGCTGTCTGCCAAGAACAGAGCTGGTCCAGGAGAGGAATTTGAGAAGGAGATCACTACTGCAGAAGATGTGCCAAGCGGCTTCCCGCAGAACCTGCGCGTGGTGGGTCTCACCACTTCCACCACAGAGGTCGCATGGGAACCCCCAGTCTTAGCAGAGAGAAACGGCAGGATCGTCAACTACACAGTGGTGTATAGGGACATCAATAGCCAGCAGGACCTGGTTAACGTCACCAAGGACACAAGTATCACTTTGACCAATTTGAAGCCTGATACCACTTACGACATCAAAGTGAGGGCCCGCACCAATAAGGGAGTTGGGCCGCTCAGCCCCAGCATCCAGTCCCGGACCATGCCTGTTGAGCAAGGTAAGTGCATCTCTGACAAGCCCCACCAGCAAGCTCTGGCTCCAGGACAGGGACCTTTGCTTTGGCACCTGAGGCTCCACTCTCCTTTGCTGTGGCTAATGAGAACAGGTATTATGTGGCTCCCTAGTGTAAAACTAGTTCTGTGAGGGGAGGCTAAAAGAAGGTTTCCTTAAAGTTGCCAGTTGGAGGGGTGTTGGTGGTAGCTTAATTGCCTTTGTCGCTTCACAGGCATGCTTTGCTGTTTTATCTGTACATGAAAGACTCTTGCTTGAACTGGAGCGGACGGCTGGGTAGGATCATCTGCAGCTCCAATACCTGAGCACTGCTGTTCTTTGATCATAGCAAAGGGCCAAGAGAGTGTGAGTGGAGGGGGAGAGAGAGAGGAAGGCTACAGCTCAGCCTACAACTCCCTTTCTGTGATGCTGGAAAGTATAGTCAAAAAGGGAAACTCCACTGGAGACTGGCGACTTGGTAAAAGGCTGCTGCTCTCTTCTCCTCATCTCTCACTTCTCTGCTGTAGCTGAACTCTCTGACCTCTGCTGCTGAGTTAGACAAAGAGAGACTTGGAGCTGAGCTGCTGCCTGGCTCCCTCCTGACTTGGCCTTACGGTGCTCATAGATCTTGTTTTTCATTTCAGTGTTTGCTAAGAACTTCCGCGTCAATGCCGTCATGAAAACGTCTGTGTTGCTGAGCTGGGAAGTGCCTGACTCCTATAAATCCTCAGTGCCTTTTAAGGTAAGGGTGGGATGCATGGGACAGAGAGCTGCTCCTCCTGTGGCACTTAAACCCGCCAGATGGTGTTTTCAGGCCATCAGAAAGGAGGCCGGGGGCAGGGTCATGCTGCTCGCTGTCTCGCTGTCCTGGGGTCCTTCTCCTGGAGCTCAGGTCTCCAAGCTCAGATTGAGTAGCTGCTCTTGCTTGGAAGCACCAGTGTGTGAACCGCGGCATGCAGTAGAGCACACTGCTGCTTGCTTTCTCTCCCCTCACTCTTCTCATGCCAGTAGGTTTTGCTGTTTTGGTTGATTTATTCCGTTTTCTGTCAGTTGTAGACTAGCCAGCAAGCGTTTGCTGCTTATGGTGACAAACAAGTGAATAACGTTGGTACCAACAGGAACCGCCAAGCAGTAAAGGCGTGTACTAGGCAGAGCACAGCCCGAGAATGGGGGTGTCTCAGGGATCATCACATGTATTTCCTACTTCTCACCATCCAGCTAGAAACCTATCTTGACCAAAGGAACTTTGCTAAGTACCCATTCATCCCTTGATAGTGCCCACTGAATTACTTGCACTATGTCTTTTCCACGAGGAATGGAAACTGATCCAGGCACCCAAGTTACTGATGCCTTTCCCATGAACACTTGATGAAGCTGGTCCCACGGTCCCGGTCAGTGCTTAGTTCCCCCATCAGCTTTCTGGAATGTCTTGAGACTTGGGATCGTGTGGCTGCGACCTGCCAGTCAGGGCTGGCTGTGGCAGCTCCGTGGCAGTGGTTGCACAAACTGATGCCTGAAAAGCTACAAATGGGATTTAATCACAAGAGATTACCAGGACAAAGCGATCTGAAAACCAGCCACTGAATCAAACTAAGAATGACTCCATCTGCAACATGACCTGTCTTAAACATCAGGATTGCTTGGCTTAGTTACTTCAGAGCGTCAGGGCAGATGCATAATCGCAAGGAGTGAGGGAGAGGAGCATCATCATCACTCCAGGTATTTCGATTGTGAGCAGTACAAGACAAGTCCGTTCAGAGGGAGCTCTCCATGAACTGCTAGTGTTGTCTTTTCTGCAGCACAGTTCTGGATGTAGCGTCATCCACCATGCCTCACACGGCACTGGCGACCCAATGTCTCCCCCCACTTTGCCAGTCCCCCAGTCTAGATCACTGACGTGGACGAAAGACTAGAGCATGGTGGAAATTTCTGCGGATCTCAGTGTAACATCTTTCCCTTAGGAGCTGAGACTAACGCATCACAAAGGCGAGCATAGTCTTCTACCCGGTCTCAGCAGCTATCTGCTGCCTCTGCAGAGATGAGCCAGGGATGGGAGGAACATGCCTTCCCTTCATCCCCGTACATGAAGCGCATGCCATGCCTAAAGAGCGAATGCAAGGCCTGCAAGAGATAAGGGGGAGCCACAGCCAGGGGAATGGGAGGTAGGTCTCACATCAATGTGTGTGAGCACCTCCCCTTCCTTGTTGCCAGCTCTCCTTGTTTAAATCGTAAAGTTGAATTACCGTGATCAATAGCAGACACTTGTTAACATGCAGAGTTTAGCTGAAGCAGACAAGGCTTTTGTGAAGGCCTTGTGGTATTCAAAGCTTTCCCAGGTGTAGGATGCATTAGGATCAGTATTCAGACATCTGGCTGCAAGGAACTTCACAATTCCTGTTATTTTGCCGTCTGCTGAAGAGCTCATCTGCTTCATCTGGCCTTATTCTGGTGGTACAAAGCCCACATCTCCCTCTGACAGCCTGGTCCTAGAAAAGGACAGTGTGACCTTTGGAGCATTACTAATGCACAAGGGTGTTGGGGAGCGAGGATGCAAAGGTATAATGCTTCTGCCTTGTCTCTGCCTCGTAGCTGCGACTGCTTACACAGACAGTGACTCAGGGTCTGCCCCTGCTGTGGGTTAACCCTGGGATGACACAGGAGCAGATGGCATTAGCCACTTGCTAGCTGAAGAGCCGTCATGCAAACGAGAGCGTTAAAAGGATATTTCTCAAATAGTGCCTTCTTTCTATTAATATTCCCAGACTTGCAGACACGTGAGTCAAGGCCAGGAGCTAAGAGGGTCAGCTTCAGGTCTCTGAATGTGCCACTTGAAAGAAATCCTTAACCTTCAGGACTTTGTATTTTTATAAACAAGGTTCACCTCTCTCCTCTAATTCAGGCACATGGGATGCTGAGGCCAGAGCCGAATACTGTAACTGGCATAGCAGATAAATCTCCATGGGAACAATTAGTATTATCTACACTTGATAAACAGTCTCACGCTAAATCTATGTCCCAAAGGGTGTCATATTCTACTTTAAGAGATTTAATTAAAGTAGATATTGTTCTGACGATGAATAGTGAGGCGCAGGCATGACTGGTGCTATTTTTTATAGGGGATGAACTGAGACCTTAGGAATTTTCACTGCTGGCAAATCAATAATGAGGGTTTGAGTTCTCTTTGGGGAATTTCCACAGCTTCTTCTGGTCCTGCAGATAAATTTCTTGTAAAATGTTGCCCAGCAGTTGTGGTAGAGCAGAGGCACTTTACCGTTTCTATTCCAGCATGCTTGCAGAATAGCCGTTCTCAGTTCTGGAGCTTTCATGGAAAGTGCAAGATATATGTGACCTTCCCCTTGGGGAAACTGCACTTCCCTGAGACACGTTCTTCAACTTAAGACCAGGACAGAGGATATATTGGTTGGCATCACTAGGTATTTTACAAATGGGGACAAGGATCAGCACATTTTGAAAATGATTACTATACAAGTTCCAAAATAGCCCCTGAGAGTGCTGGGCAGTGCTTTCTCGCAAGATGTCCTGTGGAACATAATAATTACAGCCTCTCTGCCACAGAAAAAGCCACAAAAGGCCACCTTCGTCTACTTTTCCATCCAGTAATCATTTTTTCCAGTGTTGCATACTACGTATCTTTCCATCTTTTGGTTCAATACATTTTTACTGCCTTGAAACCAAGTGGCAGACCTTCAGCAGTGACATTTGGGCCTACCTAGCTTTGCAAACCTGCTTTTGTGAGTAAGAACAGCACAGACATTTTATAGCAATCCATGGGCTGGTCAGCAATGTTTGGCAGTTCAGAGCCCTTGGGCCAAATTTGCTGCTGATTTAAGTAGCTACCAGTGGGCCATGATGCAACTTCTGAGTTTCATTCCTGCTTGAGCCCCTGGGCATCTTCAGCTGCACGCAAATGACTGTTTCTGAGCCCTTGTATTATTGTAAGGTTTGTGTAGAGGCTTTAACTGATGGTGCATAACATTTGAGAAGACAATGTGTTGTGGCAGGTAAAGGAACACAGAACTGTTACGGCAACTGTGAAAAAGGGGGGGAGGGCGGGGGATGCTTCAGGAAAGCATTGCAAGTGCCGATTTCACTGTCTCTGGGCACAAATTTCTGTGCATGGCAATAAAAATCATCATCTGGAGTCAGGTCTGAAACAGGGGCCGTGTCCTGGCCAATTCGAGAGCAAGCACGGAAACCCTGAACTGAAGTGCCTGAAAGGGCCATCTCTTCAGCCTTCCCTTGCTCTGACGCCCAGCCCAGGCGGCCAGCTCTGTCCCCAGCAGATGCCTCATGTGTGGGTAGGCAAGTGTCTTCTGTAGTGCAGATGCAGAAGCAGTCGGTGAGGATACCTTTATTAGGGAGCTTCATACTGAGAAATCTCATCTGAGAGGTAACAAAATTCAGTCAGGGCTTTGCGTCATCCCAGCGTGGCTCGTAATGTCGGAAATTTGGTTTTGTCCCAGTCTGTGTTGGAGCAGGAGAAGTTTCGTCCTGCTAGTTCCCCAGGGCAGCCCAGACTTGCTCTCGTCTGAAGTCTCTGGACCTGTACTATTACAGTAACGTGTTGTGGTGCTAGGAGGGACAGCAAAGCTGCTAAGGTAACTGGAAGTCTAGTGCTCCTGTCTTTGTTGCATCTATTTGCGTGACAGAGCAGGGTGAAAACTGCCAACTAAATATCTGACATTCCAGTGCTATAAGAAGCATTTCTGCATTTTACTTTTTTGCGCTCACTTTAGCACCCGTGTGATGTGCATGTCTCTGGAGAAAGATATTAAAGCCCGGGAAAATATAGGATCTCTTCAGAGGAGTCGCAGCAGAGAACAGCTCCCTCCAGACATCCCAGCTTTGTCAGCCTTTCCACCTGCCTGCTGGGTCGCCAGCAGGGGCTTTGTCCCTGTGAACCTCCTTGGTATTTTAGCACTTAAGACTTATCTTCACAGTCGAACCCTAAAGATTGAAGCATGTCAGCAAACAAGACTGCATCTCTCCTCCCATTGCTGCCTCCTCGCCGCTGCTCTGTTACCTGTTGAACATCTCCTCTCAGTTGATGACGTCCTTAGGAGTGGGCAGCAAAAGGGTTTGCTTGTGCAGGGGCTCACTTCCTACCCAAACCTCCATGCAAGTGGTCACCTGAGGAGAGTTTGAAGCATGCCATGAATATCACTATTTGGATAACACAAAAGCAGAGCTGCAGATCCCAGGCCCAGCCTGCTCCCTGTGCTTGGCTCTCCTTCAGATGCCTTTTCAGGGTCTCCCTCCTAGCTCCAACACTGAATAGTAGAGCAGTGCTAATAAGCTGCCCTTGTCCCAGCGAGCCGGCAGCTTTCTTCAGGGCTCTGCCACCTGCTAAAAAGGTGAGTCGAATGGAGAGTTTGATCCCTCCTGTGCTGCATGTGTCAGCCTGAACAACAGGCCCGTCTGGTGAAAGATTTGTTTTACTTCCAGTAATTTTTCTTTCATGGAGCTGTCTTCCGTCTCCCAAAGCCGCTGTTGGAAAGAGCACGTTTATACAGCGTGGTTTCTGCCTGGGGCATGTGTTAGGTGCCACGAATTAACTTGTTCCTGCTCTCCCATTGCCAGTTTTTGGCACGTTGCATCTCTGCAGCCTCTGTTAGGAATTGCGTGCTCTCCTGCCATGCTGGATGGTCGTCCGGGGAAAGAAACGTGCTGGTTTATTATCATAGCTGAGCAGCAACCTCTGGTCTCTTCCAGTTCTCTTTGCCCCATTTGTCTCCATCTCCAGGACCTCCTTGAGTTTTGGGCTTTGCAGAGGCGCTGCCTGAAGGCTGAGGCTGCAGCAGCCCCTGGCCGTGAGCGCACTGCAGCTGGGGGGAGAGCCGATGCATGGCTCTCGGGAGTGCTGCCAGCAGCCGTGGGCATGGTGATGGGCATCACCTGCAAAGGCACGGTTCGGGGGCACAGATTTGGGAGCCCTGCATGCGATCAGCAGGCGAGGTGCGTAACCCCTCAGGTTGCCTCGCCTGGCGAGGGATGTTCGGCATCAGCCACGCACCAGCTGGTGAATGCGGTAGCGACACCCGTTCGAAGCAGACAGGATTTTACACCAAAAGCGTATTGTGTGCTGCAGCCCCGTGAGACAGAAAGCAAAGGCCGGTTCATCTGCACACAAGGGTGAAGCCCAGCCTTCTGGATTCATCCCCAAACTGTGGTCTGCAAGGAGCTGCCCACCGCTTGGCCCTGCACGCTCCTGCCGCTAGCCACAAGGTTCACGGCGATGACCTTCACACTGCCCCGTTGCTGCGAGGCACAGCGAGCGCGTCTCGGCCCTCTGCTGCGGTTTGCTCTTCTTTAACGAAAGATTTATGGCTGTTTGCGGAGCGCACGTTAGCCGAACCACCTGAGGGAGGGCCCAGAGCCAAACTGTCATCTCCAGCGCTGCTATTTTGAGCATGAGTTTTCAGCAGCAGCTGTCTGCTGCATGAGCCTGTCCTTTTCCCATTTCAGATTCTGTACAACAGCCAGAGCGTGGAGGTGGACGGCCACTCGATGAAGAAGCTCATAAGCGACCTCCAGCCGGACACAGACTATTCTTTTGTGCTAATGAACCGCGGAAGCAGCGCTGGGGGGCTGCAGCACCTCGTCTCGATCCGCACCGCGCCTGACGTCTTGCAGAGCAAACCCATCGCCACAAATAAGTACATACAGGAAGGAAAGTTCACACTCGCCCTCCCCAAAGTCCAGACCACTGTGCCGGTTAGGTAGGTGCTTTCCAAGGGTGGCAAAGGCAGGGTGGGAGATAGAGGCAGGAAGAGTGCAGTGCAGGCCTATGCCAACCCGTGGGTTTTGTAACCCAGGAATGAATTTCAAAGCAGCAATACAGAGCCAGGCATTTAACTGAAACATGAGATCATGCCACTGGCTCTTTCTGAGCAAATATTTATGTGCAATAAAATTAAGACTGTTCTGTGACAGTTTGCCCTCACCCTAGTGGGTATACTCCAGATGTTACCAGCAAAAACACAGCTGAGGATCAGGAGGGACTTTCTCTGACACTGTATAATATCCTTTAAATAAATAATGCCTAAAGCCTCGAGGAGATTAAAAAAGTGAGTTTGCAGAAGTCTTGCTCGTTACTGTGGTATCCTTGTGCTGAAGCAGAATTCCCCCAGGATTCTCCCTACAATCCGATTATATGAATGTCCTTCTCGCAGCTCCTACACCACCCTCTGGAGCAGTCTGTAGATCATCATTAACCTAATGAGTGCTAATGGGAGTGTTCTCTTCTTTGGTGCAGCTGGAAAACTGGCCTCTTATTTACTGAACCCTTTTGCTGTTTAGAGGGCAGGGAAAGGAGCAGGCGTTCCTTGGGAAGGCTTGAGGCACACACTGTTTGGTGACCTTCCAGAGATATGACATAGGGTCCAGAGCTTAAGCTGTTCCCTGACCTTTCCTTCCTTCCCAGGTGGTACTACATTGTGGTTGTGCCAGCGGATCAGAGCACCAGCAGCCCGACTGCTCGGTGGCGGACACCTGATGAGATGGAGCTGGATCAGGTAAGGGTCTATAGTAGCTGCTTAGCGGAAGTCCTTCCAAGGTCGCCTGGTATGCTTTGCCCAGGCCACCTGGAAACAGCACGGATGCAGTACTGTCTGTGCAGGCTGGATGCCCAAGGCTGGGCTGAGAGACATGCAGTGTGTACTCAGCCTCACTTGGGGGGTGGCAACACGTAGGAAGGAGTCTGGAGTCAAGTGAGGGAGAAGCCACCTCCCAGAACGTGCCCCGTTAGGAGACTACACTTAAGGGTCTTGTAGCTCTGAGCTGGACGGATCTTGTCTCAGGATGTACGTTCCTTGCAGCCCTTTTCATCTGAAACAACCCAGCTGATTCTGAACACAAGCTCAGAGAGAAAGGCAATTTTCAACTTATTAAGCTATTCTGTCAAGAGGCTTTTCCTCTCCATGGATAGGACCCAGACCTGCAGTCTAGTGAAGACATCACTTTGGATTCTACGAAAACCCACCAAGTTCTGAGCATCTGCAAAGCTCTCTTCACAAATGCTTGTTAAAGACTTTGAGTGTTGAGCAGCCCATTCATCCCAACACGCAGCCTGCTTGAGCAGGAGCCCTCTGAGCACCAACAGCATGGTGCATCTGCAGGTGTTGGGAGAGTCCCACCCAGGGGGTTTTCTGGACTTCTTCCCCCTCCCTACAAACTAGTAAGGAAAATTTCCAAGAAATCACACACAGGAAGAGAACAGAGCTGCAAACTTGAAGCATTCAGAAATTACCAAGTGGTAGAAGCTGCAAGTGCTAGAAGTCAGCCCTTGCCTACCATTAATCTTTAATTACATGATTGCATAGTCTTTGCCATGGGGTCCCATCCTCACTCTGTGTACGGGCAGATTGTTCTGCACGAGAGGTAGTACTGAGTAATAGAGAACCATCATCTCTATCACCATGTAGGTCTGCTGCATCATTTCTTTGCAGAAGTTGGAAGATGTCACAAGAAAGAGACGAGTGGGATGGGAACAGATGGTTTAGTCTTGAGTATTAGGTACTTGAAAGCTATCCAGAGAACTGCTTTCTGTCTCCAGTTGTTTCACCTAGTCCCACTGTGGTCCTGGAGAAATGTTTTAAAACAAAATTTTCATTAGCGGCAAACTGACTCGTATGTCCTCAGCTTGAGTTCAGTTTGAGATCCTGGAGCCTTATTTGCAAAATCTAAGCATCCCCAGCTGCAGATAAAGCGAATAGGAATTATGCTGGATATATTCAGTGGTATGAAAAATGCTAATTTTTCTTTAAAAACAAAACAAGCCAATGGCTTTTCTATTTGACATTCAAAATTAGTGGGCATTTTTTACATTAATGTCCCTGCACCTCTATTTTCCATCTGTAAAATGAGGATAATCGCTTTCATCTCACCTCATACGGGTGTTTGGAAGATAAGATTGTTAATGTTTGTGAAGCACTTGTAATATTATAGTGATCAGCACCATAGAAAAGCCCACGAGGAAATTATTAATTTTGTCTTCAGAGCTGAGTTTGGATAGTAAGCAATAAACAAGGCCTCAGGCTGCATAATGTGAAGAAGAAAACAAAATATGGAAAAGCTGCTCTTTGATTAAGCACTGCCTGTCCTGTGTATTGAACAAAGCAGGGGAGTTAGAGAAAAGATAGTGTGTGACCATATAGTCAAGGATCGTAACACGACGCACGGACATAAGATGGCTGAATTAATTTTGCACAGGCAATATTAATTCTGATTTTCTAATTTTTGAAGGTCTGAGCTTTGCAAACCTGGCGTTCCTGTGGTGTAGTTTTTTGGTGTGTGTTTCATAAATAGGTGTCAGTAGCACCCAGCAGCCTTGAACACTACTGGAGCCCTACCTGTTCTGTGCCGCGGGCCATGCACACGTAGCTACACTTTCTGCCCCAAAGAGCCTAGGTGTCATTTCAGCCTAGAGACAAGCAGCATGTGTAGGGAGCAGAGCCCACAGAGTATCTTCCTGCCTTTTTCCCCTGTGGCTGCAAGGACATTTGTGAAACTGAAATTTCTCCATCTATTTTTCATGATTTTGCAATTACAAGCTGTGGCTTTTCCTGAGTTGCTCCGATGCGAGGCTCCGTAAGAGGGCAAGGGTGGACTTTCGGAGCCGGGGAGAGCAGTGAGCGCCTTATCCAACTTCTCCTGTTCAGATGGGAGGGAGCTGAGCAGTGCAGCTTTGTGCGAATATCACTGTCCCCAGCCGCACCGTAGCTCTGACGTTCCCTGTCTGCCCTGACAATGCTGCACGGATACATTCTTGTGTGAAATGTATTTCATGCCTCCTTCTTCATTTTAAATTAGAATTTCTGTTCCAAGCCTGATATTCGTTTTCATTCATTAGAAAAACATCTTGAAACATCCGAGAGCCTTTCCTAGCAGTATAATTGAATTTTTGTGTGTTTATATCCTTTTTCATGAATTTGTGGCTGACTATGAAATTTGCCATTTTTACTCTGAACGTCCCATGAAATCTGTTATCGCTCTGTATGATTTACGCAAAGCCTTGCCTGCAGCCCAGCAGCAGGTGAAATATTGAAGCACCGACAGAAGGGAAAGACACAGCAAATGTCACTTTTACCCTATACATCAGCGTCAGCTGTAATTCACGTGCAGTGTCTGTAGGGAGAGCGAGTTACCGCCCATACGAACGGTTGGGCCGCAGAGCGCGGCTTGGTTCCTTCGCAGCCCGATGGGATGCACGAACCCCGAGCGGCACAGCCAGCCTGTCTCAGCCCTAAAATTCACTGCATCAGCACCGCACCTCGGGACTCTCCCAAAGCCGAGCTGGAGGCGGAGGTGCTTGCAGCGTGGGTGCCCACATGGGTGCTCCAGCAATGCCTCAACAGACATGCATCCTTGTGGTTTCTTTGTCCCACCGTGTCCAAATCAAACCCAGTGTCTTTTCCTCCTTTCCCTTCCACCCAGCTGAGCTACGTAAAGGGTAAGGTATCGAACGGCTACCTTACATCAGGTCGTTGCTATGGCAGTGGTCATGAAGTCATCAATGCAGCATCCCAGCTAGGTGCACGGTCAGAAAGGGGAGCGAGTGGCACTGGGAGAGGGACTGCGTTAAAGGTGCCTTCCAAGTCAGAGTACGGACACAGGCAGCTCTGGCGCTCGCTTGCCTTTTCCTTATTTTTAAGCCTCTACGGTGGCACTCTCTGTGTCTGACCGTAAGGCAGTGTCATGCGCAGGGCAAATCGATGGTGATGCACTTTCTTTGCCTTCAGCTGCTGGAGGCCATAAGCCAAGGGAGTCAGAGCAGGCGCCAGCGGCGCCAAGCGGACAGGCTCAAGCCCTACATTGCTGCTCAAGTGGATGTGTTGCCCGAGACTTTCACGCTGGGGGACGAGAAGAACTACAAAGGTTTCTACAACAAGCCCCTGTCTCAAGACCTGAGTTACCGCTGCTTTGTGCTGGCCTCGCTGGAGGATGGAGACACGGTAAGGACTTTTTGTTGGGGGGGGGGCAGGGCATAGTCTTTGCTAGCAGAGTGCAGGGAGGGTGAAAATTGCTGCGAGCCAGTATGATTGAGTTTGCTCCAAAGAGAAGAGAGCAAGATTGTGTAGCTGGTGTCAGCAAGATGAGGCATCCAGGGGAGTTGACTTGATTGATGGTGTTTTTGGAAGGAAATGGCACGTATGTTTGACGTAACAGATGAGAGTGGAGGGCAGTGTTAGCATACATGGTCTGCACGAGCTTGGTTGTGCCTTGCTGGGCTGTTCCCAGAGCAGAGCTCAACGCATGCTTGGTATGGGATACTTTCTAAAGTTACTGTGGTTCAAATGAAATGACTGTGGAAAATAGCCCCTCCAAATCCTATCCTGTGCAGTGGTTGCTGAGATTTTTGCAACAAGCAGGATGCTCTTTCTGCAAACTTACCTTTGCAGTCGCTTCTCTGAGCAGAATCTCACTTTCAGTTGGTGTATGAAGCAGCGAATCTGTCTCCCATCGCAACCTGTTGTCAGCAGAGCAAAGCTATGCAAATGCCTGCTGCACAGGGATTCTCGCTCCTTTGCCTCTCCTCGCTGGAGGGAAACAGGCCATGCCTTTGTCGGCAGCATATCGCCAAGCACGCGGGGCCTGGACACGTGAAGGGGAAGGGAATAGCTGATGCAATAAGCAGGGAGCAGCACGGCGAGACCTGTGCATCGGTGTCCAGCCGTAAACAGGGAGGGCAGGAGTGGTGATGGCAGTAATAGCAGCTAGTGTGTAAATAATGGAAATAATAGAGACGCACAGGTCCCTTTGCTCAGCTTCCAAGCTGCAGTTGCCTTCCTCAGCCTCATTTACTTGTAATGGCTCATTAGGGCTGGTCACACTCTTCGTTACTCATTCAGCTCGAGTGCTCCTGTGGCAAGGTGTGCACACTGATGAGGGGAGGAGTGTCACAGATTAACAACAAGGCAAGGCAGAGGCATGGGGATGTGCTATCCTGGCATTCCCTGTCTAGAAGAGGCGACCTCGACTAAATGATCCCAGACTAACATCAGCCCCTCTCTAACAGACTCACCACGGCCCTCCAGCAAGCCACCAGCGAGCAGAATTATCACGCCCTGCTGCGAGCTACCACCTCTCTGCAGTCCCCGAGGCATCACACCCGTTTTCATTTAAAGTGTGAGGCAATCTGTCCAGAGCTGCGCACCATCTCCCCCACTCCCCCGCCTCTTAAATTTCTTGCTGTCTCTCTAGAGTCAGCAAGCGAGCATAACATAGCCGTTTTTCAAAGGCAAAAGGGAATGTGGTTGAAACACCACCTCCGAGGGCAGGGGCACCTGGCACCTTGCAGTTTGCCATTGGAAAGGCCGTCGAAGTAACAGTCCTTCTTGTGCTTCTGCCTTCTCTCAGAAGGAGGCATTTCCGGAGCACGTCTGCAAAAATACAAATCTTGGCCCTCTGCTAAAAGCTTTTGCGGTGAACATGTGTTACCTTGCTGCACAGATCAGCATGGGAGCAGGGTCCTCCCCCGCTCCCAAACACAGCTCGACCCTTCTGGGCGGTCATGGGCAAAGCCTTTGTGCCTTCCTCTCTGAGTAACCACTTGCCCACATGAAGAGGAGCCCCAGACCTTCTGCCCCATCCAGTGTAACATCTTCCTGTCTCTGCCATGCTCAGACAGCACTGTAGCTGCCTCCCTGCCCTGTTGTTAGAGCAGAGGGTGCGTAGGAATAGGCCGGTGGGTTGCAGAGGCCCCTCACAGACTTTCTGCAGGGGCAAAGCTGAACCAGGAGCCCACAAGTACGTCAGGGTCATTGATACAGGCTCTCAGAGGGCTGAAAGGTTTCACGGCCAAAGTAGCAACACCTGCTGGCCAGTGGCATCTTGGACCACTGATAAATCTGAGGAGAGCAGCCAGGATGCTGCACCTGTGCCTGCTGCCAGACGGATGTTGCGGATAAGAGCGCTCTCTGTACTCCATGCAGGTTTGAAGCCAGGCTGGCTGGGATCAAGGGCATCTGCGAGAGCAGATCAAGATATGCGTTTGTGTGAAAGCAGCACGCTTGATTTTTCCCTTTCTTCTCCTCACATGCATGCAGACATGAAGTGTATGTTTACGCTCCGACCTTAAAGCAGGCAATTCATAGACCCACAGGCACCTCTCTTCAGTGACCGAAACTTTGTATGGCAAGAGCAGTGTTTCTAGTTCCCTAACGCAGGGCAGCAGGTGCTGCTCGAAAAGCCACAGGCGCTGAAGTGATACAGCACTCTTCCCCTCTCTAATAGGGGAAGGGATTTCTTTTTGCAGTCTTTAACCCTTCTGACCCAGCAAGGCTGAGCTGTGAAGGGACAACACAGCTACAGAAGCCGTAGCAACAGCAGCGTAACAAGCCAGGTGCAAGGTCATTTTCTGCAGGAAGGGTTTGGGTCTCTGCTAATCCTGTCTTGCTGGTGGGGCTAGAAAGCTGTCCCTTCAGGTTATAAATCACTGTGCTACCAGATTGCAGAAGTCTCTGGAAAGGAATGTGTGAGCATGAGCCCCTTTCCCAGGTCTGTTTATCAGGGCTGAGACATCAGGAAGAAAATGTTCTTCTCATTTCAGTCCTTTAAGAAAACCCAGCAGGGGTTTTCCTAATGTAGCCCTGTCCTGGAGAGATGCGTTGATATCAGCACAGCAGGTATTACCCACCACGTACGAATCATCAGCCAGCCCCACTGTTGCAATCGGTTGGGATTCGAAAGCTTGTGATTTGGCTCAAGGTAAATCCAGGTCTGGCAAGTGACTCTTAGCAGGGCTGCTCCGTTTTGGCATCCTGGGGCCAGGTCTGCTAGCCAAAAAGTTGCTGTCAGCGGGAGTGTTTCACAGCAGGAGAGACCGTTTCCACAGTGCGACCTTTGCTGATGCCGAGGGAGAGCGGATCCCATGGTGCGCTACCTGGGTCTGAGAAGCACAATCGTTCCCTGCTAGCCAGAGGCAAGGGGAAACCTCTGCTGTTTGGGAATGTGGCTGCTGCTTTAGCCTAATGGATATTTGCTTTTCTCTCCCCCTTCTCCTGCCTGTGCCCTTCAGAAGAGGTACGCAGCCAGCCCCTACTCAGATGAGATTGTGATGGAAGTGGCTTCTGCAAAGCAGCAGGACGAGCCCGAGATGCTGTGGGTGATGGGACCTGTCCTGGCTGTGATACTAATCATCATCATTGTCATTGCTATACTCCTCTTCAAAAGGTGAGATCCAGTCCAGGGTGCTGCAGTTGGAGCTCTAGTGCGTGAGTACTGCAGGTGGTAGCACCTTCAAGACCCTCCTTCCAGCCTTCAGATGCGGGGTGCTCTGGTAAAAGGTCCTTGGTGGTTGTGGGGAGGAGGAAGGTCTCTACCTGGCACCGCTAAAGGCTGCTTTACAAAGACAGCAGAAGGGGTGGGTGTGCAGAAGGCAATTAATGTCAGCTCCAGGACACAGAGCTGCTGTGAATTTTGGAAACCAGCTGAGCAGTTGGACAGAGGAGAGCTGCTTTGTCCCTAAAGCCAGTCTAACCACTCTCTGGTCCAGTCCCAGGGAAGTCTGCAGTACCAGTTTCCTGCTGAAGTTTCCTGCTGAAATTTCCTGCTTGTTCTCTGGCAGGTGCTCACACCGCTAAGAATTTTGATTGGGGGAACATGGTCTTGGTGGTGAGAATGGTACAAAATGGGCTGAAATCAGAGTAGGAGCTCTTCTCCTCTTGAGACCTCTCGGTCCTGGCTACTGAGTCAGAACCACAACGGGATGGGCCATCCGTGCTCTGTGCTCCCTGCTGAAGCAACTGTCTGCTTAACTGTCCACTGCTTAAGGGAGCAGTCCTATCAGAGCTGTAACTGTAGTGTGAAACCATTGTTAGTCTTCACAACAAGCCGCAGGTTGCATTTGCATGTGTTCTCGTAGCCTGTTCAATTACGGGAGGTCATATTCTCTATCAGCTCAGCTCTGAGGTTCTGCTCCTCCTGGACTCTCTATTTACATATGTACTTGTAGCTCGGGGAAGGGAGCTGGCTTTGTTGTCTGATTAAATGGAGCTCTGCTGTGCATGTGCAGTCAGTGCCTTTCTGTGTTAGTGATCATCTCCTTTCTTCTGTTTCTGCTCTTCTCTGGATCTAGTAAACAAGAAAGGTAGGAATCCATTTTATCTTCTTGTTTCGCTAAAATTACAAGTCTGTTTCCCTTTTTAAAAAATCAAGACTCAAGCTAGCAAGGGGCATCTTTGTTTTTGGGTGTGTGGGACACGCCAACCCTTGCGGGGGGGGGGGGAGGTTACAAAGACTTTGTTTCCTCAGAGGCATCAGCCTCCTATTAATTGTCAGGCTCTCGCAGCTCTTAGGCAGACCATTCCAACATAAAGACATTCCAGATTGGTTTTGCAGTTAAGTTAAAAATCCAGAAATGAGAGCACCAGCAGTTATAGGTGTTTCTTTGTATTCTCAGTCACTTCAGACTGTGAGCTGTTTAGTCAAGAATGCAGGTGCCATCAGTCTGTAGTAAGGAAGCTTTAAGGGAATACCAGGCAACAGTAGGAAACACGGTGTTTGCTTGGCTCCAAGGAGAGAAAATGATCTCCTCCCCATCTTCCCCAGTCTGTCTGTACCTAGGTCCCCCAGATGCTGTGCCCAGCTTGGCTTAGCTTTGCTTTGTCCTAGACACTTGTATGGGTTGAGCACAAAGCAGTAGCACCAGCCCACTGTGCTTGGCAGCTGACTTTTATGTCCCTGCTGCAACAGCCTGTCTACTCGATACTTCCAGCACCGCCTGCGCGCTCAGAGCAACGCTGTTATCCTACACCTTTTTGCTGCCCAGCTTCTCTTTAGAGGGATTTTCTTCCAAAGATAACTGTGCAGCATATTCACAGTTTCACATCTACAATGGGAACGAATTGATCCTGAAGAGCAGTAATAGTTTGGGAGCAGGAGGGTCTGGGTTTGTTTCGCAGTGGCCCTGACTAGGCTAACGAGAGAGACAAACATTAATTATCTGTTGCGCCCCATCCCCGGGAAAGCTGGACCACCTTGCTCAAGGGCTGAGGGACTGGCACACAGTAGCACATGGCACATCCTGCCACGCTCTAGAGGGGAGGAACAGTGCTTTGTTTGTTTGCCATTTATTTTTCTTTCTTTCTGTCAGGGCTCTGAGTCCTTGAGCTCTTTTGTCTCAGTCCAGGCAGCTAGAAGGCTTCTGAGACAGTTAGATGACTCAGAGTAGCGTGAGACTCACAAACTGGTCCTCCCCATTGATCGGCTCCAGTGTTTGATGCTCCACTGGCTGCAGACGGAGCTTGCTCGCAGTCTGAGCCTCAGAGGAAACGGAGGTTTCATTTGCTGTGATTTATGCACTAAATTTCACTTAATTTCTTAGCATCAGTGCCAGAATCACTGCGCACAGCTCCCTGTGGTAGTGATAATGCCCTGTGCCTGTGCAGAGTGTTTCTGATCATGTGTGGCTCAGGGTCACCCACAATCCTGAGATGTGGCTGCTTCTGTGCAGAACAAGCAACTCTTCAGGATGCTTTGAAATGCCTCACAACAGAGCAGAAAGCAGAGACTGACTGTTGCGATTTACAGGATGGTGAACACATGAGAATTAGTGCAGGCTAGCAGGGACGCAGCTCCCTCTCTTAGAGAAAGCGTCAGGTCAGCAGAGGGGTTCACCACCAGGCAGAACCCAATTTGGGGTGGTAGCCGGAAGACAAAAAGTCTCTGGGTATTGCCGCGTGCTCAGCACCTTGGCAAAGCATCGGAATCAGCACAGGCTCAAGGAAGAGGGTGCCCCTGCTCCTTGCAAGATGGTTCTGGGATCGCATCCTGCCGAAGACAGCAACTGTGCCCCCTGTTCTGCTCCTGCCCAGCACCCCCATCGTACTGCACGGGACCATGCAGCGTGTTTGTAATGTGGAGGAAGAAGTGAGGCTTAGAGAATCACTAAAAACCCGTCTTGCAGTATTAGATTTTCCTTAATATTCTCTTGTCCACTTTTCGATTGGATCTGTCCCTGCCTTGCCTGTGAATTTCCAGCAAGAGCCTGAGGTGGTGGCATTGCTGTAGGCATAAATACAGCATGAAGAGACAACAGTGTATTTTATTGTTCCATTAATACACGCCTTGGGTGCCTTCAACCATTCAAGACATGTATTAATGGCCCAATAAAACACACCCTGAAGAGCCTTTACACTATTATATTATGGCTTTCTATATTTAAATATTTTTAATATTTAGAAAAATATTGAAAAAGAATTGGATTATATCCTTCCACTGCAGGAAACAGTTCCTAGAGAGAGTAAGAGGAAATAAGTTCTTGTGTCTATCTTGCTTTTTCTCTAGAAAATATTATGCAGAGTACCACATTTCAAAGCGTCTCACTAATCAAACCTCTGTCACCACTTCAATATGATCCTTGCTGTTTCCTCGATGGGAAATCAGAGGGACTGAAGAGGATGTGACTTGCCCAGCGTCCTGGGCAGCGTGTGCTGGAGCTGGGTGTCTGGGACGCAGGGGAGGCCTCCCCCGTGGCCGGCCCCACAGCTCCCCGATGCTGCCGTTGGGGAGGCTGCCGCGCTGGGTCTGGGCGCGCGCGGGCCGCCGCGGTGCTGTGCTGTGCTGTGCTGTGCTGTGCTGGGACTCACCTGCTGCCTCTGCGCCCTCTGTCCCCAGGAAAAGGGCGCACTCGCCCTCCTCCAAGGACGAGCACTCCATCGGCCTGAAGGACTCGCTCCTGGCCCACTCCTCCGACCCGGTCGAGATGCGGCGGCTCAATTACCAGACTCCAGGTAGGGAGCAGCTATCCCGGCCCCCGTGGCGGGTTCCCCTCACCAGGTCCCCTTGCCGGTGGGAGTCGCTGTCCTCTTCTCGGCGCTTTCTCAGTCGCGACGGCGCGTCCAGGGGCTCGGGTCGAGGCTGCCCAGGTGTCCACGCTCTGATCTGCGAGCCCTTCTGCCCCGACACCGCAGGCACGCGGGGCCCCGCCAGGCCTGGAAGCAGCAGCCTCGCGCGTCGTGTGCGCGTCGGGCCCTTCCCCTGCGCGCCGGTGAGCGAGGAGGCTGGCACGGGGCCGGGTGCGACCGCCGCCCGAGCCGGGAGCAGCGTCCGCACGGGATAGCTTCGGGGTGGACTCCTCGATCGCTGCCCAGCGCTGCGCTGCCTTGGCCAGGGCCCGTGCCGGGCTCGGTGCTGAGTGCTGTCCGCAGGGGCTGTGCCCGGAGAGGTCAGGGAGGCGCCAGGAGCCTTCTGGCACCCAGGGTATCCCAGCAGCGTAGTCCTGGGATCTTCAGTGCGCAGCCTGGCCGGTTCTGCTCAGCCCAAGCGGGGAGGGAGAGCAGCCCACACTGCTCCCCTGTCAGTGCTGGGCCCAGTGAAAGCTGGTCGCGGTGGTCTCAGTGCAGAGGTCGACGGTTTGGTAATGGCCCTTGCTTTCTGCACGCGACTGCTCGCTGTCGAGCGTCTCGGTCATGCCCACGCTGCCCTGTGGTGCCGCAGGTGTGTAGCTGGCCCACTGGCTGGCGGAGGCAGCTGGACTTCCCGCTGCAGAAAGGTCTCGTGCTGCTGCTTTGCGTCTGTAGTCTGTGATGGCACTGAAAGCACAGTGCCTGTCACGGTAGCGATCAGAGACCAGCTCGCCCAGGCTCGTTCGGAGCCTTTCAGAGCGCGCAAGTCCTAGATTAAGTAGAGGAGCACTTGGGCTTTTGTGATGGTGGGGGCAGTTCAGCAGTAAATGAAACGCTTACAGCTCTCTTCCAACTTGCAGCTCCTCCTGGACTGTAACCTACTTTCCTTTTCCTCCTGCTGCTCATTCGTCTAAGAGCTTTCATCTAAAAGGAGAGTTTTGAAGGGCCATTTCTGATGTAAACCCATTGTGTCTAGGTGGGAGGGTGGGAAAAGCCTTTCCTGTTACGGTTCACAGCTGTTTGGCTCAGCCCTGGCTGCTGTGGGGTGGGCAGCACTGGCACATCTCCGTCAGTGCCAGAGCAGTGCCAGGGCACCCCTAGTGAGGGCATCTTCCGGGCAGGACCTCCGCAGGTCTGCACACCAGATCTCAGAGGTGGGATGCAGCAACAACCTGGCAGTTGTCAGCACGTCTGGCACATCAGCAGGACACAAAATGAGCTGGCATGAGATTGCAGCGTGGGAGGAAAATGCTGTGGGGAGCAAGGGAGGAGCATGTGCTGGAGGAACATCTGAACAAGCGGATCACTGGGAGCAGCATTAGCTGAGGGGGTCACACACAACCAGCAACGGCGTGCAGCTCCTTGAGGAGGAGAGAGGTGTTGAATGGGGTGCTCCAGGCTGCCTGTGTACTGGGACCAGTGTGTGGCGTGTCCCACTGCCCAGCAACACAGGAGCCACTCTTGCTATAGGCTTGCTGGTCACAGTGCGTGGAGGAGTGTGACAGGTCAGGTGTGCGCCTACACTGGTTTCCGACAGGCACCTGGAGTGTTTGCAGTGAGGGCATCTCTTGCTAGAGTTGAGGCTCAGGAGCTGCGGTCGGAGAGGAGGAAGGTCCAGGACATTTTTGTTTCCTTTCTGTGTCACAGGATAAGCCAAAAACACTGGCTAATTCGATACGTTTGCAGAGCTCTCTGGAGACAGCCAAACAAAACCAAAGAGCCCAGTTCACCAGCGACAGCTGCAGTCCCCTCGGCTGCTCTGCTGCTGAGCTTATTAGCGCTGCTGGCTGTTGCTTCGCCACCGCGCGATGGCAACGCATCCCCTCTCGCTGCCCGCCCCCCTCACATCACTAGTGAGGCTCTGAAGCGGGTGTCGTGTGGCTAGAAAGGACTGTTCCAGCTCCTGACGAGCAGGTACTGATTAACGAGGAGGCACTGAAGCCACTGAACCCACTGGGCCCGAGCCCCCGTGCTGCTGCTCCTGTCACCTAGCCGAGGCTGAGGCAGTGCTGCTTGGGCACATGGTCAAGAGGTGCTGGCCACCAGCCTGCACGGTTAGGTAGCCGGGCTCCCTGCTGGAGTGCGCAGAGCAGGCAGGGAAACCTCGTTTAATGCATTATTAATTGAGTTAGTGTTATTAAGCTTTCTCATTTTTGTGGTTCTTACTTCAGAGAGGGGTTGTTTCCCCCACTGTCAGCCTCTCTGTGCTGATGTACAGCTTTGCCAAGCCGGTGAGAGGGCCAGTGACTGGGCAGCGTCCGCCTACACCGGGAAGCAAGGCTGAATTGCTCTGCTCGTGCACTGCAAGCAAGCAAGAGGCTCTAGGCACTACGTAGAGGATGCTGGGGCTGGGTACAGTCTTCCTGGCCACGAAGCAGTGCAGTTTTCCCCGGTACCTGCCATCCGCACGCCCTTGCTGGCTTCCTTTCGAGCAGGGGCTATGGGTAGCAGCAAGCAGCGATAGCGCTTGGCGTCAGAGGCGAAGGACGATTCATTCACTTCCCCGCTCGTAGCTCCATCTCCGCTTGTTTGTCAGCGTCAGGGGAAGGCGCTGGCCAGAGCTGAAAGCCCGCTGCGTAACGGCCAGCTGCAGAGCGCACCCTGGGGCCAGGCAGCCAGTCCTGCGCAGGAGGGAGATGTGGCAGATGGTGCTTTCCTTTGCATCTTCATCTCTCTGTCTTTCCATTTCTGAAGCTCTGCGATGATGACTAAAGGCTAATGGGATTTCTGTTCTTGCCCCGTTTCTTTTCTTTGCAGGTTCCAGTGTCCCCAGTTGCCCGAATATCTCAAGTTAGTTTTAACTCCTGTATTTATCTTTGACACTTTTTGCTTTTTCTTTCTCTCTCCCTTTCTCTCTCGTCTCTGTAATTTTTGTTTCGATGTCATGAAGGTCACCCTCACTCACAGCAGTCTAGAACAGCAGTGATTTCACTTTCTGACATGACGTGTGGGCCCCACACAGGCCAAGCTCGGGTACTGTTTGCACGGCACGACAGCAGTTCAGGGCAGCACAGTGCTAAAGGAAGAGGCAGCCTCCTGCCTGCCTCGCAGCTGCATGCCGGGCCCGCCGTGGCACAGGCCTGCAGCTGGCCCAGCGTGGGGGCAGATAACCTTGGCTGTCCTGGAGGCGGAGGGCCAACTAAAAGCCCTCCTGCACAAATTGAAGGGTGCTCTGTGACCCAGTGGTTGAACACTCTCTACCTCAGGCAGACCAGCTTCCCACGGAGGTTGGGTCGCCTCTGCGAGTTTGGGAGAGGGGATGCTGGCCTTGGCCGGAGTATTAGCAGGACTCTTCTTTGTATTGTGAGCTTCAAGTTCGCTCTCAGACAACCATAAAAGCATGTCCTCCCTGCTTCTCTATGTACAAGGGGTCTGTGTGTGTGCACGCAGGAGTGCGGGAGGTAGGTAGGACAGATGCTTTTGTCCCCAGGGCAGAGCCAAGGGCTTTGCAGTTTGCAGTCCTGCGGCATGCCTGAGGCCTCTGAGCCCTCCCGGCCTGGTGGAGAGCTCGCTCTCCTCTTGCCAGAGTTGCTGGAAAAGCCTGTGGAAGACCTGGTAGTGCACACAGCTCCCCTTTGTCTTGCCCCGCACTGTTTGTGGCTGCTGTTCCAGGTTCACCGGACCGGGATGTCAACTGCCTCATTCTCCCTCTCCTCCTCTTCTGCTCTTGCAGCTCCTTTGGTGCTGCAGCGCTCCCTTGATGAGCAAAACTGAATTTTGGGGGGAGCGCCTTGCATTTCTCGGTAGAGATGCGTATCTGCTGTGGTCCATGGCTCTTAGTGCTTCATAACTGACCACATCGGTATGCAAATAAATCACATATTGTGGTTTTATTGCAGCCTTTTCCTTCTCCCAGCCCCACATTTCTACCTTGGCCCCACACTGTTCTCCCCAGTTTAACTGCTCATTGGTAACGGCTCTGCATTGCGAAGGCTGCTCCTGAGCTGCAGCCTCTGGAGCCCTGGCACCGATGAGCAAAGCATGCAGAAATCTCTGTGGGCCTGCCCAGCCACCCCTGGGATCCTGATGAGTGAGGTGGCAAACAGGGGATCATTAGCAGGAAGATCCTAGCACAAGGCAGAAAAGGGGTCTTTCCCGCCCCGTCTGTCCCTGTGCTCTCAAGCAGTCAGTGGATAGCTCTGTCCTGTCAAGTGGTAGAAGGATGAGGTGTGTGTTGGATCCGGTCTGGCCTTTATGCAGCGATGGCAGGTGCTTTTGGCAGAGGTGTTAGGAGCCCTGCTGTGCAGCGGCTGCGGTGTAATGTGCAGTGACACTTCCATGTTATCACCTAATGACTTGTCACCGCTGTGTAAAATGCACATACCCAGCCTGGGGACTGCTCCATCACCTCGGCGGCCCGTCACTGCCATCTGTGGCAGTGTTCAGGCTCCTGAGCAATTGAGAAGTGCCTGGCCATGCTCCAGCTTGTCTCCCTGGGTGCGAATCAACTGCTCCAGCCTATTAATAATCATTATTACTCACATGGGGTTTCTGGGAAACCCACAAAACAGCCGATGGAGCCACAAGCCTGGGGCTTTGGATGAGCCAGGCTTTGGATGAGATGTCTCACAGCCATGTTCCTGCCAATTCACCATCTTCAGGAAAAGGGGTTGCGACATTTCAGCCTTGAATCCCAGGGCTCAGATCCCAGCAGGACTCCCTCCTGGTCTCGCGTGCGCCCTCTTGCAGTACCGTGTCCCCACATGGGATCTGGGGGATCCCCTCCTCCGGGCCCTGCACTGGAGCAGGGCTCCTGCCGTGCCCAGTCTAAGCCTCCCAGCGAGGCCTGACCATGCGTCCCGCGTTAGACAGGGCAAGGCTTCTGCCATGGCTTCAACTGCATCCCAGCTCCCACCAGCTCTCCCAGGAGCTGACGTAGGGCATGTCACTCTGCGTGGTGGCTCACACTAGCCAGCCCAGTGGAGCTGGGTTCTTGGACCCCAGAGCTGGCCCTTTCTCCTAAGCGCTGTTGAGAACTGCTGAGTTACGCCGCTGTGGGCACAGCTGTTCCTCAGCTCTGGGAACGTCGGACGATTTCCGACCTGGGGAGCAGCCGTTCCTCCCTGGGACCCTTCCCATCTTTCTGCAGCCCCCTCCTCCCCCCTAAGGAGACAGGGGCGCAGTTCCTGCCTACCCAAAAAACTACCTGTGCCACAGAGGCTTCCTTGGCCCAGGCCTCAGGGAATTTCTTTTTGGCTAACGTGGTTGTTAGGGACAGGTCAGAGGATCAGCCTCAGCCCCTGGGGGAGAGAGCACTAGAAAGTCGATGTGTTCAACTTCAGCCTGTGTGGGAGCCCCGGCAAGCACATTGACAACATCTCCTCGGCCCCGAGCGCCTGCCCACTGTGTGGCCTGCTGTGTGCCCGGTTGCTGTACTGTCCGAGCATGCTCACCCGGTCATGCACATTCGCGCATCACCTTTCTTTTTGTTTCACCGAACCGTGTGCTCTGAGAGTGCGTGCAGCATGCCATGTGATCTCGCCGACTTCCCATCCATCCCGCCCGGCGCTTCACGTAGTCACACATGTCCGCCTTGCACCCACCTTTCGGGTTTGCCGTGCACATGCTGTTGTCGAGCCTTCCCCGGGCGTGCAGAGCTGTAACCGTTTCCCTCCCCCTCTCCCTCTTCCCCCCCTTGTCTCACCTGGCAGGCATGCGCGATCACCCCCCTATCCCGGTGACCGACCTCGCCGACAACATCGACAGGCTGAAGGCCAACGACGGGCTGAAGTTCTCCCAGGAGTACGAGGTGAGCGCGAGAGCGTGCCTGGCGGGAGGGCGCAGAGCCATGCTGGCCAGGGTTTCGGTCGGACCCCCAGCGGAGCGGGCTTGAAAGCTGAGCAATGCCTCCCCCGCACCAGCATCGCCTGGCCGGGCCCCGAGCCAGGCCTGGGCGCCTGCCAGCTCTCCCTGCCAGGCCCGGAGCGGTGGGAACTCGCCTTAAGCAGTCGACACATGGTTTGTACAGGGAAAAAGGCCTTGCAGCTGATCGTGCTCCAGCCTGCCGTGCTCCTGCCGTGGTTACGGTCTTGGGAGCGAACGGGAGCCTACGTCTACCCGCCTGGCTTGTGGCTGTTTAGGTTGTCCTGCTTGCTCCGCGAGGGCTGCCCTCCGCGCAGGCTGGCTGAGGGATTTCGGTGCTGCCCGTGGCACCCCGTGCTCCTTCGGTTCCCTCCCCATTCAAGCTCAGAGCTTTGCTACTCCTCTCTCTCAGCCGTCCACCCTTGCAGGCAAGCACACGTTCATGTTTTCTTTCCTGCTCTCCGCAGCTCCTCTCCCCCTCGCACACCGCTGGACTACGCTGGCGTTAGCCTGTGCCGTTCAGCGCGTCGGCTGCCAGGAAAGGCAAAATACCTCTGCTAATGTCCTGCTGCCCTGGCTCGCGGTCCCAGGCTCTCCTCCCCTGCCCAGACCCTGCAGTCCTGAGCTGCAAACTCCCCTCTGCTGCTGAAACGCTCTCCCTCCTTGTTTTTAGTGGCGCCCCTGGATGTGCTGTCAGCACTGCCAGCATCCTGTCTTGGCTCACGCGCACAGGCGGGTGCTGTGCCTGTAGTACCCCCCATGCTGCACTGCGCCGCTTCCAGCCCTGCCCCTTCAATTGCCAAGGGGGGCTGAACGTGAGGGGAAGGGCGCTGACTTGCCCAAGGGCGCTCGCACAGGCGCTGCGCTTCCTTTCTCACCGCTCTGCATGCTGGGTGACTAGGTTGAAGACTTGTGAGGTTGGGCAAATTTCCTCTGCAGCCATTAGAGCTGCGGTGGCAGGATATTATGTTTTCCTGTGCTTACATGCAGGACCCCCTTGAGCTGCAGGGGACTTAGAAATAAACCCCTCACTAGTATTAAAGAGGGAATAAATTGGGGAAGTGTCCTTTGCATGTGTTATCACTTCTGTTGGAATGGTTATCTGTTTGTGCCTGTGGCCTCCCCTTCCTGCCGCATACCTACACTGATTTATGAGATGAGATCAGAACATGTACCCACAAGGTAAGATTATATATGCGAGGAAAGGGAAAGCAGATCCCTGCGTTGAGAAGGTCAGGGACAAATTCCAGCTAGTTCAAAGGGTGTGTTGTATCTAAGGAAGGCACCGAGCTCCTGTTTGTTTAAAGATGCCAAGTGGAGGGCTTTCCTGTCCCTCCCCATACTGCTGTCTAGACCAGGGAAGAGCTGAGCTTTCACCAGCTAGAGCATTATTTTGCAGCTCGGGAAACAGTTAGAGGAATATTGTGCTTCCCTTGCAGTTACCTGTGTGTTCATGTATGTCCTGCAAGGGTGATGCCAAGGTATGCAGCCTTATCTATCTGCCTTGGGCTTTTTGTTGCGAGTCCAGCTGAAATGTAAAGCAAGGCTGTCAGCTGTGCTACAGGCAGATTCTGCCTCTGCTGTGCGGTGGGGATGCAGCAGGATCGCGTGTCTGTGCACTCCCATCCTCGCACTAGGCCTGCGCCATTTGGAGCCTGCAACACAGTACTGAGCTGGGGAACTGTTTCAGAAAAATGGACTTTAAGTAAATTCTCTTAGCTGTTTTCATGAGCTGCTCTTTTCCCATTTCTCTTTCTTTAGAGTATCATGGCTGGTTGAGAGCACCAATCAGTTGTACTTTTCATGTTGAAGCAGCTATTAAGTAGCTGATTGTTGCATGTAATTTTTTTCCCCTGGATTCTGCTGTGTGTGACTCCTCATCAACTTGAAATTACTGAACATGACAGGCTCATAAGGTGTTTGACACTAGGATGGGCCCCAAAGCAGGAATGGATGTCCCTTGTTGGCATGTGGGGACCAGTATAGTCATGTCTGGTGAGATGGGTCCAGGCTCATGCTGGTCCCCGTATGTGCAGGTTTGGCAGGATGACAGCTCCCTTTGGGGGAGCTGCAGGGTGGCTGAGTAAGGGAATTTGCGGAGTGGGTGCGGAAACGGCGGAGGTGGGAGGGAGGGTGCTGTGCAGCACAGCCTGCACCAGCGGGTGCTTCCCGCACGGAGCAGGGCGAGAAACCACAGCTCCCTCCTGTGCAATTGCAATCGCTGTGCGATGGTGCAGCCGCAACGATCCCCCAGGACCGAGCGAGCCCAGCAGCTACGCAGAGCCAGGCGGTGGCCCAGCACTTCAGCAGACAGAGGTCCTGACCCTGTTTCCCTCTGGAGCTTGAGGCCCAATTGTGCTGCCCTGCCCAGGCGCGCAGCACAACTGAGCGCGGAAAGCCAAAGGAAGAGGGGAAGATAGCACAGATGAACTCCCAAGGCCCATTTGCTGTGTGGTTATGCTTTGGAAGAGTTGCATTTTAAGTGTTTTCGCACAGCAGCCTGGCAGCCTAATGTCTCAGCGGGACGCAGGGCTGTTTATAGATGGCTCACGTCCCAGGAGCAGTAGGCACCCCAGACAGAAAGCAAATATTTAACAGCACTTTAACCAGTGAGGCCAGCTGCCCAGAGCCATCAGTCTGGCGCTTGTCTTGGTTGTGTCAGCGATAGCGCGGTAACCTAGACACAGGTTACAGAAAACAAGACCTGTCAGCACCTCCTCAGGCACCTGGGAAAGGAGCAGAGAGGACGGCAGAGATTTCTCGGAGCAAGCTGGCCTCCATTCCCGCAGGTCAGAGAACAAATAATATTGCTCGCGCCTGTTTGCCAGCCCTCGTGGCCAAGCAGCCGGTGCGACAAAGCCAGCGCGGAGCGAGCGGTGTGCCAGCCGCAGCGCGAGCAGGCTCCCGAGCCCAGCAACAGGAACTTGCCGTGGCAGCGGGACCTTGGCAGGACGGGAGAGGCTGAACTGCAGGTGCTGGGAGCAGAGCTGGCTGCAGGCAGGGCTTCCTCTGCTCCCGGCCTCTCTGGCGAGGGGCAGGCAGGGGCTGGCACAGCACAAGGCGAGCGCGCTTTCCCGAGCGCGCAGCAGAGCAGGCGGGAGCAGAGTGCAAGGGCCTGGCAGCTGCTCCTGACCTGGCTGCACCAGGAGAGTATTTCATTTTTAGTGTACAGTGAGAGCCACAGTGAATTTACAGTGTGGGATTAATGGAATTAAATAAGTAGAGGGGAGGCTGAGCCCCTTAATTATTTATCTGCGCTGTGTGGCGAGTACTGAGGCGATGTTGGAGCTCCTCCTGTGGGCCACCTTCCCACGCTGCAGCCCGCTGGCGCGGGGCAGGATCCTGCCCTTGGTCGAGGGGCGCCTGTGCTTGTTCGAAGCAGCGTGTACGCCTGCGCTGTGTCTCTTGCTCTGCCCATGGGATCCAGGCAGCCAAGTGCTGCTGTCCCCTCTGTTCCTGTTAGCAAACACGCGCAGGCTCGGTGCAACCAGGGCTGGTTCCTGCTAGATTGTGGCTGCTGCCGTTTCTGGGCTGGATCCTGCACCACCTTTCCAGGGCAGAGTTTTTCCTTATGTCCAGCTTGAACCGCCCAAGCTGCAGCCTGTGGCTGTTGCCCCTCGTGCTTCATCCCACAGGCATGTTCCTCCAGCTGCCGGCCCCTGGGAGCAGAGTGGGGTGGAGGAGTCTAGGTGCCAGGCAGGGCACCTCTGCCCCCGCAGGTGCCTGCTGCACCTCACCCCAGTGGGCAGCTGAGCGCAACTGGGTTTCTGCTCCTCCCAGGGCATGGTGATCTCTGGGCTGCTTCCTTGCACGTAGCCTCACCACTCTTTAGGCTGCACGTCTGAGCGTGCTGCTGCTTCCCAGTGCAGCTGCGCGTCCTCGGAGGCTGCATCCCCTTCCCCACAGTTTTGCACGCAGCTGGAGGGAAACACTGCTGGCCTGCCTAAAGCCCCGTTGGCTTGCCTTTCCCCTCAGCCCCCTGGGGACATCGCATCTCCTGCGCCTGCAGCCCTGGCAAGGAGCAACTAGCCCCTGTGGCCACCCGGGCGAGCCCCAGCAGTGCTGCACCAGGGGGTCCGGATAGCATCTGGGGAGCCACGTACTCTGGGTTTAATGGGCCAGTCGAGAAGTTGTCTGGCAGGCATGCAGCACTCACGTTCCAGTAATAAGAATAATAAGACTGAAGCGCTGCCAGCGATTGATTCAGGAGCGCGTTATGTCCTCGTTGGAGACGTAGCGCAGATTGACGGTGGTCAATGCCTATGCTAATATGGCTGATTTCACAGGAGGCTGGGAAGCACTGACCGTCCACACACCTTGCCCTCGCCGTGCCCTTGGGCAGCAGCCTGGGCTGCTGAGCGGCGCGGAGCCACCCCCCAGGCTGCCCAGCTGCTGAGGCCGGCTGAGCCGTGGCTCTGCCCTGGCCTGCGAGCTGCAGGGTATCTGCTCCAGGGGTCTTTGGAGCTGCATTAAGGGAGAGGGGGACAGCAAGTGTCCAAGAAGCAAATTGGCACCCAGGGATGTTTCCAAAGCACTTGTAAAGTGCTCTGGAGTCTACTAAAGAGCCTTTTCCAGTCCTGTTTCAGTGGTCTGGCTCTGTCTTTATGTTGATGGCAGTAGCAGCAGGGATCCCTAAGCTACTAGAGAGAGATTGCTGCTTGCACTTCCACACTGGGAAGGAGGAGTTTTACTAATGGGGCTTTTACTAAGTTTGCAGTTGCTGTCTTACAGCATCTTCCCCATCACTGTAAAGCAAGGCAAACCCAAAAGTTACGGTGCTTTTTAGTTTTGTTCCTGGCTCATTTCTTTCCCGTTTCCCAGCCCTCCTGCTTTCTAGGAAGGGTGAGTTGAAAACGTTACTCTCATGAAGTTTTGGGATGAAGTGGTGGTTCCCTTGAGTCTTGGAGATGAACAAGGGGAGACTCCCAGTGCCCAGCAGTTGTGGAGCAAGGGAGGGAGCAAAGCATTGCTGCTGTCAGCTGGGGTGGCAGAGCATCCTACAGAGATGGGACAAGACTTGCCAGTAACCACTCCATGTAATGGGCTTCAACTGCTTTCCAGGCAGCCCGTCATCCTCCCATTTATTTACTCATTTGTTTGCCTTAAAGGGGGGAACAGGTGTACATTAATTCATCACTAGAGTTTAAATTAAATCATTTTACTTCTAAATGAGTCACTAATTTGCAGGAGTATTTAATTAGAGCCTCTTTGCACTCAGGTGCTGTATTACTTCTGACTTTCTCACCTGTTTGCCCTCTTAAGAGGCTGATGATGATTAGACCATTTTTGCACATCGTCGTTTCACATCAAAGCAATTAACCCTAATGGCAACACCTTGATGCCGCTCCTCAGTTCTGGGGGCTCTTTGCAGCCTCATGTCCCCCAGGAAGTAGCCCTTTCACTGCCGTGGCAGGACACCAACTTCCTGTGCAAAGCGCAGCGCACCCCGCTGCCCAGGGAGCCTTTCAGCAGTGATTTGCAGCGTAGGTTGAGCGTCAGTCCTGAGCAGCCCCTGCCTCCGCTGCGGAGGGAGGACGCCGGCATCCACCTGCGCCTGGTGCGGAGCAGGCGTTTGGTGCAGGCAGGGATGGTGCTTCCTTGTGGTGCTCCTCAGCAGCAAGAAGAAGGTGGCTCGCCCCTTCAGGGCCAGCCTCCCAGCTCCACAGCCAGCTAGCTGGCTCCCTGCGCCAGCTGTCTGTGCAGGCTTAGGCCACCTTGTTGAGGAAGAAGTGTTATTTTTGTCTTTAGCAGGCCTTGATGGATTTTCCCCATTAGTTTGTCTAGTTGCTGAACCTGCACAGACCTGCTGCATCCACAGTGTTATGAGGCCAGGACTTCCACAGCTTAATTATGTGTTTTTCCAGGAAGCAGCTCCTTTTGTTTGTTTTGGACGTCCAGTGGGACACTTTCATTTGCTGCCTGTTAATAATAGTCTCACGAGAAACAGCAAACACCCGTTCCACGTGGGTCTTCTCCGGGGCACTCAGGATTGACTAGCCCAGGATAAAATTCCCCTTCAGAAACATCCTTACACATTTTGTTCCTCTTATAAAGACTTTTTCATGCCTTTGGTCATTTCTGTTGCCCTTCTCCAGTTCAGCTGGCAAACCCTGCCGTGAGGTGGGTGGCACATGTCCCTGCCACACAGTCCACAGCCAAGGGAGGACAACACGTAGAAGGTTACTTCAGTGAACGCCCTATTGTGCAAAGCTGAATAAAACAAAGTGTCCCGGAGAGCCGTGAGCTGCCCTGGGACACCGCGGTGCGTGGGCAGAGGGGCGTGCAGGGGCCACGGTAGCCCGGCTGGCAGGTTTCCAGCCAGGAGCATTTCTGGCATTCGCCGCTCCCGCCCTCCCTGCCGCAGCGCCTCCGAGTGCTGCTGCTGCCTGCTTATTACTCTGATAATAGAAAATTGTGGGTTTTCTGTGGGAAATGTAAATAGACATCCTACATTTCCCAAACTACCTATTAGCGTCGCTGTGATGTCACATCCTCCTGTGCGTTTCCGTCAGCGTTGGCTTCTCCGCCTGCGGGCAGCCAGCGACGTGGGCCGCGTGGGCACGGCGTGTGCCCTGTGCGTGCAGCAAGGACCACGGTGCTGTGGCGGGGACACAGGCAGTGCCTGTGCTCCGCATCCGAGCTGGGTGCCACAACCCGCTGCCGGGTGTTGGAAAGTGCCTGCCTGACGGCGTGGGAGAGCACAGGAGCCAGCGACGGGTGTCCCCGTGTGCATGGGCGGTGGGGTGCTTGATGGGGCTATGCTTCCCAGCTCTGCCTGGTGCCCACGGCTGAGCCACAGCAGACTGACTCACAGGCGTTTTATTGCCTGAGAAACCTTCTGAGCTGGCTCTGCACCAAGCGACATGAACGCTGGTCCTGCAGAGAGAATAATGTGCAGTGCTTCCCCTGGCCTGTTTGCTCAATGCTTTTACCCGTGGGCCAGCAAAGCTTCAGGGACTCTGAGTCGGAGCATGGTTTTAAGAAGACTTTGACTGTCTTGGAAATGTCGGGAGAGTGTGCATGGGATGACTGATTCCTGGCCTGCCCTGGGCCTGCCCAGGGCTGCGTATGTAGAGCAAGTCCCTGCATGAGGCAGCTGTTTTATCTGGGTGCCTCTTCGATCTCTCTCACACACACACACACATCTCTGAGCCAATGAGGCCATCCCATCTCAGAGGAATGCTTTTGTTATGGTCCTTTTTCCCCTTTTCTTATGCACCAACAAAGACAACAGGAAGGGCTTTGGGAAGGGGCTGCATGGCCATGGAGGAGAGCAGGGCTGGATGCGCAGAGGTTTGCACGGCTGTGCTGGGCCACCAGGCACATAGCCCGTAGGAGGAAATACCGCCTGCGCAAGGCTAGCATTGCAGGCAGGATCATGATGTATGCTTTTCAGGCCGTGGCATAGCACGTGGGCCTTAGGTCAAGATTTATAACCACATCTCTTCTCCAGGTTTATAGTTCTTTGTCACTCTATTAATTCAGACGAGAGATGTTTACATTGCATAAGTAGCTGGAGCAGCAGATAGTAACCTATCAATTTTCATGGCTGTTCCCCAGCAGAAGCTCATAGGCTCTCTTACAGGACACTAATACCCAAAGCTCCTGGGGCACAAGACACCCAGGGCTTGCTATATTTCAGGAGACTGCAGTTCAACAACTAATAAAACCGCTAGGTCAAGAACTGCACGGTCAGGTCCCCGTGGAGTCTTGGCATGCAACCAAATTTCTGCTGGTGGGTAGCTCCAGAGGAAAGGATGAGCACAGAGCGAGAGTGGAGAAAGAGCTGCCTCTGCAGCTGCTTGCCGCAGTGAGAGGCTTCCTTGGCCTACAGGTCAGAGGGAGACGGGTCCCGCTGCTGTTTGGGAACTGGGCTTTAGTGTGGTCTAGCTTGACACAGCCTCAGAGGACACCCAAGCAAGCTGCATCTGGCCAGGGGAGGGGGATGTGGGAATGCAAATGCCCTTGGTGCAATGACGAATCCTGCAGCGTCCCGCTGTGCCGTAACCGCTCCTGCCTCCTTCCCTCTCTCTCTCCACAGTCCATAGATCCAGGACAGCAGTTCACCTGGGAGAACTCCAACCTGGAAGTGAATAAACCAAAAAACCGCTATGCAAACGTGATTGCGTATGACCACTCGCGTGTCATCCTGACCTCCATCGATGGTAAGAGAGGACTCCAGGGTAGGCACACCATCACCTTTGGGTGACGTGGAGGACAGCTGGGCAAGGATCTTTTTGTACGTGGCGGGCAAGTGTGTGCCCTTTTGACCACTATGAAAAGGCATTCCCGCGTGATGTGGGAGGCGAGTGCGCATGTGGTCCCCCACCCCAGGAAATGGTTGAATCCAACTGTGGCAGGAGACCATATATTTCCCTATTTTCCACCAAGTAGGAGAAAACACCAAGAAACACATCTAGGTATCAGCTCCAGCAAATGCATGTTTCTGGTTGGCAGCAGAAGATTCAGGAAGGGCTCTCTAGAGCTGCCCCTGTGTTCCCAGTGCCCTCAGAGCGCTGTGCCCAGGCCTGGCTGCTCCCTGCCACTGCTAGTGCCAGCTGGGGTGTCCGAGGCAGCCCGTTCCCTGCCCCCCCCCACCCCCGAGCCTTTCCCTGCTCGCTGCTGGTCCCACTGCGTGACTTCAGCTGCCTTCCTCTGCTCCTCTCTGTCCCAGCCTGGCTGCAGGGCCAGCATCTTCCCCTGGGACAGGCTGCTGTTTGTCCCCCAGTAAGGGCAGGATTGCGGGGGGGGCTTCTCCTAGGACATCAGGCCCCCTCGCATCTTAGTGCCCCAGAGGAGGTGCGTGGGGCCCTGATATTCAGAGAACTGACTCCCGTGGCTCCGAAAACCAGTGCCACACTTGCAAAGGGGGCTGTAAGCTCTGGGATCTGGACTAGCGCCTGCTTTTAGTGCCTGCTTCATAGTCCCCTTGCACACAGAGGGAGCTGGAGTGCAGCTACGGGAGCCCAGGCACGCACAGGCACCCATTCCTGTCTATTTTATAAGTAGCCCGTCTCCAGCGCCAGCACAGAGCTGCTCGCGGGCAGCATAAGGAAGATGCAGCTAATTGAATGCTCTCCTGCTTGGGCAAAGACCAGGGCTTGGCTTTGCATGCAGGTGGTCCTGCAGTCCCGATGCCCTTTTTCTTGGGATAAAGTGTCTTTTCTAATGCTAATGCACCACTCATCCGCTGGGGGAGGAGGAGGGGATCTGGCTGGTGCCTGGCAGCAGGGCTGCTGGCAGCAGCAGCTACATGAAGGCCTGGCATGGCCGATCATGGGCAAACCCCGGCAGACAGCTGTGGGGTGAGCACGTGGGGGAATCCCTGTCCTCCAGCGTGACTCAGTTGCTGTAAGTAGTGTCTGTGTCTTCCTGGGAACCGTTCCCAAAGCACCCTGCCAGATGCCTCACGCCCATGCCACGAGAGCCAGGCGCTGCACTCCAGCTGGTGTGGCCTCCCCCAGAGCTGCCAGCACTTTGTTTCAGCTAAAGACTGCTGGGACCTGTCAAAAATTCCACAGGACAAAAGGGCGAGGGGGAAACCCTCAACTTTATTTCCTTCTGCTAATGAAATGCAGATGTGCTCTCCTTGGGAGACAAGGAGACTTCCTGCTGCTTTTCATCCCCGCAGCCTGGGCACTGAGCTGCCCGAGCAGCCCATGCTGAGCGGAGTTTGCAAACTCAGCCTCCGGCCAGCGTTTTGCTGCATGTATTTAAGTAACTGTGTGTTTGCATTTTAAAGGCCTTTACAAGACAGTCCTTTCCATAAGGTGGTGTGTGCAGGATGGGAGCTGGAGCAGCCTCTGCCAGCAGGCAGCAGAGGGAGGTCTTACACTGAGGAGGGTTTTGGTGCTGGTGGGAGGAAGGTCTCAGGCTCCCCATGGGGTACTTTGCCCTGCAGGAGGGGCGGGAGGAGATTCTTTGCCGAACATCCTCTACTCACAGATAGGAGCATGAATCTAATGAAGCAAGAGCATTTTTAAAAGGTGCTGGAGGACCATAACAAATAGCTGGTGAATTTAAGACAATTATTTCAATGAGTTGCTTGGGGCCAAACGAGCTCCTTAATATTCCCGCCTGTGAACTTCCCTTTGTGCGTGGGTGGCAGCTGTCTCTCGGCTTTTATGCTGCCTGATTGTTCCTTGAATGTGCTAGATACAAAGGGCTCTTCTTTGTTCAGGCACTGTCCCTGCCTTGTGCAGGGTCCCTGGGAGAGATTCTGGCATCACGCTGTACCAGAGACTTGTTAAGAGCCATGGGAAGACACCAGCGTCTTCCCCGGCCCGCGTGGCCCAGCAGCAGGGTGAGTGCGGTGCTGTGTGCTGCCCCGGGAGTAACGCTTCACCTTCTTTCTCTGCAGGGGTACCTGGGAGTGATTACATCAATGCCAATTACATTGACGGGTATCGGAAGCAGAATGCCTACATCGCTACGCAGGGACCACTGCCAGAAACCCTCAGTGACTTCTGGAGGATGGTGTGGGAACAGAGAACAGCAACTATAGTCATGATGACCAGGCTGGAGGAGAAATCCAGGGTACAGTGTGTGCTTCCTCTCTTTTCTGGAGCTAACAGTAGGGGCAGGACAGAGGGATGGGGGACGCATCGCAGTATAAAGTGAATCAGCTCAAACCCAGAGAGAGGCAGGTCTCCTGGGGAGGCCACTGCTGCAGGCACCACTGCGGGCTGCAGGTGCTCCTGAGGCAGCCCAGCCACCACCCTGCAAACAAGTGCATTGTGAGCATCTCTTTTTGGAGCAGAAGGGTGGCAAAACCTCCTGTTGTTGTGCTACTCATAAGCCTTTGCCTTGCCTGCGTGCTTGCGCACCCATCCTTTCTCTGCCTGCAACATTCGCTCCAGAGAGAGAAGGGAAAGCTCTGAAATGGGGAGTTGTTGACAGTCCCTGAAAGCCCGGGGGCTGCATCCCAGAAGCTGAGAGCTGCTATGGGTGGTATCAGGAGCATCCTGCAGCTTGATGGGGCCCTGGCATCCCTGGCAATGCAGGGCAATGGCTGACAGAGCCTCGGTGCAGTAACAAGAATAATTTGTGCCTTGTCCAATGACAACATGTATATCAACGATCAGTTCATACTGCCAAGATTAGACATTCTGATGCAATGAGTGCAAAGCTGCCTGCAGACCATGGGGACAGCGTGGGGTGGGAAGAGGGAACAGGAGCCCTCACAGTAGATGGTGCTTCTGGGGTCTGGTAACAGAGGTCCTTCCTTGGCCCCTGAAGCATGAGCATGCACAGCTTGTAAGCTCTGGCCAAAATGCTCGTGTGCCCAGATGCACCCTTGGGCAAAGCCTGCCCAAGCAGGAGGCAGCTTCTGCCTCTCGTGACTGGGTTTGCTCCTAAAAGTAAAATTTTAGCAGTGAGCATTTGTGCTTGCAGAATATTTTAGCGTTGCCATGCCAACCACAGGAGAAGGGGCTGTGTGCTCAAGCTGTGAAGCACTGGTTATTTTTAGCCCAGTAGGCTCGTTCTCTAGAAGCAACAACTGTCAAGTTTGGGTTTAGCTGAAACTTTTGTCTGCGTGCTCTCCCTCCGTTTCAAAAGCCTTAGCACTGAAATGCTGGTAGGGCTGTCCCAGCCCACACTGGCTGGGAGGAAGCAGCTGGAGCAACAGATCTCTGTGGCAAAACAGATCTGCCTTCCCTGCGCGTACAAAAATAGCCTTTGTTCATGGGCTTCCCTAGCTCTCCAAATGCCCTGCTGTCTGCAGGAGAAAAACAGTGCTCCCTGGAGGAGAGCTGTCTCTGGGGACCTAGTGCCAGCTTTGCGCTCTGCGTCCTAGCTGCACAGCTCTGCCTGCTCTCCCCAAACGGCCGTGATCGCCCACCCCAGCACAGACAGGGAGGCAGATAAGTCTGGCCCAACCTGCAGCTCAGGGCAAGGCGCAGGGGCTGAACCAGCAGGATCAGAAGCTGCTGATCGGCCGCGGTGCAGCGAGGGGTTTATATGGGGACTTTGCTCATATTTCATATTTCAGCGGTGGAACATTCATTTGAAGTATGAGGAAGAGCCCTTTTTGGCTGCCGGTAAATCTCTGCTCAGAGTCCTGACTCGCTTACCTTCTGGGCTGCTCAGTGGTAGGAAGGCACTCCAAGGTGCGTGTTTCTCTAAGATAACGGGTTCCCTTCGACCCCACAGGCACTTGTCTTTGCCTGACGTGGCCGTGCTGCTAAGCCGTGCGTTATCTCCCCCCAACACGCTCCCTGTCATGTCATCCCTTAATTACCTCCTGCGATACTGGTTTCTGTCCCAAACACAGTGCAGGCGGCCAGCCCTGGGCTGAGCTTTCGGCGGTGGGACGGACCCTGCGAACGCCTGTCGCGGGCAGAGACAGGCAGCGTGCTGCCCAGGGGCTGTGGGCTGAGCCAGCCCAACCGGCCCCTGCCCTGCGTTCGCTCCCTGGCTCTCAGCCTGCCCGTGCTGGGCTGGGTCCTTTGGCACATGGCCAGCACTCATGAGAAAGGGGCCGTTTGCAGAGGCACTGGTGGAGGAGGGCACTGCCGGAAAGGCAGGCTCCTAGAGGAGGCAGTGGGAGGGCCCTGCTGCTCCTGAGCTGCACCAGCCCCGTGTGGACCATGGGACTTCTGTAGAGGGAGCAGAGGCGAGGGCTCTTCCCTGGAGGCCTCAGTGGGATTGCTTGGTTTGAAGGTGCCTCGTGGTGCCCATTTACAGCAGGGCCCCAGTAGGAAGCTGGGATTTGGACACACAGGAGATCCACTTCTCTGTTTTCTCTTTGCGTTCTCTCTGTTTTTTGTTGGCTTCTCCAGCATCCCGCACAGCAACCTGCCTGCTCTCTCTGTCCTCGTTCCCCTTTGGTGATGGGTACCAAGAGCTCGCTTAGGAGCACATGTTTCTGGGACTGAGGAAAATCCTAGTCACTTCCCACTGCTGCCAACTTTCAGCATGAGACCCCTCTTTTACCGTTTACTCCACTCCACAGCATTCAAGCCTCATCTAATGCAACCGCACGGTCCCCTTGGATCCTTGCAGTGTCGCTGCCTGCTGCTGTCCACACTAACGTGGGACAGCACTGCTCCAGGCATGAGCACGTCACAGCATTACTGCTGGTGACCTTACTTGCAAGGCCCCTTGTGCAAAGGCTTTGGGGCAGCACAGAGCGTGTGTCTCTGGCTGCAGAGCCTGGGGCCGGGCAGCAGGGCTGCGTGGCAAAGTGCCCGACGCAGGGCAGGCTCTGCCTCCTTCCCGAGTGAGCTCCGTAAGTCCCCCTTAGCGGTGCTGTGTGTAGATAAGGTGACCGGGACCAGCAGCAGCTTTGCGGCCCTGTGGGGGTGACAGTGCTTTAAAGGGCTCCTGAGCTGCAGGGGGAAAGAAATCTTTAAAGAGCATCGGCTTTTATGGTCTGCAATTTCAGCTGGCTTGATGGTCCAAATCATCCTCCCTTTTTCATGTTTTCACAAAGCGAGAGGCACATAAAGGATAGAAATGGCTGGATTGTGCAATTTAGCTGCCTTCAAAGCTTTACAATCAGTTTCAGAATCATTTGGTGGCAGTTCAGAAACACACACCGTAGATTAGCTTTCCCAGAGCTCTGAGCGTGGCGTGTCCCAGCCGGGGTGTGTGGCACGAGAGCAGCGTCAAAAGCAGAATTTCTCCCACCACGGGCAATCCCCAGGAGCCCGAGCAGAGCCCGGGTGGAGGCAGGTCTCCTGCAGCAGCGCCGTGGCTTGTCCTCTCCCAGCCCAGAGCACCAAGCAGGCAGCTCTGAGCTGTGATCTGCCTTTACGCTTTGTGTCTCCAGGCAGGGACGTAAAGATGGGCTGGTCCTTAAGGGATGTGAGAGAAGAGGGGTCCTGCCCCGCTCGGCCATCTCGCTGGCAGTGAAGCCATCTGGAGTTGGCGAGTGGGCCGGGAGCCGAGCACAGCACTCCAGCTGAAGAGGGGTGCCCGGCTGCTCTTGGGCACAGGGCATCAAAAGGGGAGGACCAGGAAGCACTCAGCAAAGCCGCAATAAATGGCTGTTCAGGACATTACTGTGCTCCTTAAGTTAATGAGAAGCAAGCACTGCCAGAAGAAAACATCTCTTATCTGCTTTAGTGCCACAGTGCATCGGCTTCAGCATAAAATTTACAGAGCTTGAAAATGGGGCATAAACATTATGGGTAAATTTGGCAGAAAATGTGACTGACTCTTATCTGGTCATGAATAAATAATTTTCAATTACCAGCCCAGGCGCTGCTATTATCCCTCGCAGGGAACTCCTCTGAAGTTTGTTTTGCGCTCGTGCAAACACGGTGCTGCAGTCTGCGCTTGGCAGGGAGGGTGCCGCTCTCCCGGAGCTGGCAGGCTGGGAGCCACCTCCCGCGCGCAGGGACGCGGCTGCGCCGCTCGCCCGCAAACCCGAGCGAGGCGCAGGCCGGTGGGATGGCAAGGCGGCGAGCGGCGCTCGCCAGAGCCGGCAGGATGCAGTTCTGTCCCTCCTCTCACCTCCTTTAGAGAGGGATCACGTCATCCCCGGAGTGGGAGAGGCGAGCTCAGGCGGCTGCAGATGCCGGTGGTAGCTGCCACCCACTTGTGGGGACGGGATCGGTTTAGCTGTGAAATAAGGTTTTGCGACCTCAGAATTGTTCATTCTGCAGCCGGTCATCTTGAAATAACGCGCTGCTCGGAGCCGAGCGAGGAAGAGAAATCTGAGGTGTGTGCAGGGCCTGACACGCCGTGAGCGGGCTGGCTGTGAGCGCCGATGGAGGCCCGCGGAGCGCCTGGAAGCGCAGGTCGCCCCGGAGCAGGGCGAGCAGCGCTGCTCCGAGTCCTGCCCCGCGCAGGGCCGGGGGGCTGCACACCGCCCCGACTCTGCAGCCCCGTCGGGCAGCCTTGCAGCAGACACTCCCGCCAAGGGACTGCTTAGTGAGCCCAGACCCGAAAAGGCAGGGGCAGCTGCATCCCCTCTGAGCCCCGGACGCGGCATAGCAGCAGCTGGAGCGCTGGGCTTGGGCTCTTCGCTCTTACCAACTCCACCCTGCTGAAAGCGCCTTCAATTAAAAGGCAGAACTCCATTGATTTCTAATTAAGCCTGTTGTTTCCCATCCCACGCATTCCGCTGTAAACACGCTCGGCTAATAATTAAGTTTACTATTCCTTGACAAGCACAGATGATCTTCCATTCACTCCTCTCTCCTAGGGCGGGAAACCATTTTCGGTGTCGCGCGCTTGGGTGGGAATGAAGTCTTTCTGCTGTCAGCCAGGCGCTGCGGCTCCGCGGGGCGGGGGAGCCGGGCGCCGGGTTAAATAGGCAGCTCGGGGTGCCAAATTAAAGAGGGAGCTCAGGCTGGAGACAGCAAAACGGGAGGAGTAGTTTGTAAACACAGAGCCGCAAATAGCGGAGGAGGAGGCGGAGGAGGAGGAGGAGGAGGGCATGGGCAGGTGAGCAGGGGGGGACTGGCAGGGAGCTGAAGGGGGCAGCGGGTTGGGGCCCTGGCCGGGGTCGGGCTCTGCGCCAGGCTTGCAGCAGGAGCCGAGACCAGTAGCCCAAACTGCCCTGGCTTTTGGTCTGCAGGGTGGGAGGGCGAGAGACACGTTTTGGCAGGGCTGGTGGTCTCAAGGGAGCAGCGGTGTCTGTAGTGGGGCAGCGCTGCCCGTAGGAAGCGGTTTAAGGGATGGTTTTGCCATGGGCTGAGTCTTCTCGCAGAGGGAAAAGAAGCGGTGTCTGCGCCTGAGTTTGCACGTGTGCCTTGCTGCGGAGCAGGTTTTGAAGCAGATGGGAGATACGGATTTCAAGGGATGCTCGCGCCTGTGGCGGTGCAAGAAGGGCGGCAGGGCTCAGCCCGGCGGGCGCAGCGCCCGGGCTGGAGGCTGGCCGTGGGCTGGCTCCCTGCTCTCGCCAGGGTGGCTTGCTGTCCGGGGGGGCGTGCTGGCAGGGTCCCCGGCGGGGCTGGGGACGTTGCTGGGGGAAGGTTGTGCCTTCTCTATACCCCACTGCACTGGACCCAGAGCCGTGTCGCTGTCTCAGCTCGGTGCTGTGGGTCAAGGACCTTGAGCTGGGAGGGTGGGGATACAGGCTGCATCTCTCCCTCGCCTCAGCAGCTCCTCGAGAGCCTTCCCCAGACAAACTACCGCTTTCCGTGTGGTGCTTCCCCAGCTCTGCAGCCCCGCAGCCTGCTGCCACTGGCCGCCTCTCGATCCAGGGGGGCTCAGGCTGGGAGGGATGCTGCAAGCACAGCCCCAAAGACCCTGATACTCCCCTGTGGGAGAGAGAAAACAAAAATTACAGCAGGCGCGAATCGCTGCTGGTGCTGTGGGCTCTCCTTGCACTTGGTAGTGTTCTTGCTGCTGCTGTGGCTGGTGGCCTGGCCCCCTTTGCCACCTTCCACCAGCGTCTGAAGAAGCAAAATCCCACTCTTTCTTTGGATGTGGATCTTAGGAAAGGAGCCCAGGGTGTCCTGCCTCTCTGCTGGGGATTGTGACATTCAGGGACAAGGGAACCTGGGTGCTGGGGATCCCTTGCACAGTGAGTCCTTTCTGCCGTTACCCTCGGGAGGGCAGAGCCCTGTTCCTCACCCCAGGTGCCCTAGCCAGCGGCCCAGCGCTGACCCTTTCTCCTCTCCTCCCCGTAGGTAAAGTGTGACCAGTACTGGCCGAGTCGGGGTACAGAAACCTATGGGATGATCCAGGTCACTCTGCTGGACACAGTCGAGCTGGCAACCTACACCGTCCGGACCTTTGCACTGTACAAGGTAGGGTGCTGGTTCAGGCTGTTCGTGCTGCAGGTAGCGCACAGGCAGTGCAGCAGCTGGACCCTTCTGCCGCTGCTGGGTGCTGCGGGGCGCTGCGCGGCTCACGGGCAGGGGAGGCCGACTGTGCCTGCCTCGGCCGGCTGGGTGGCTAGCCCACGCGCTGGCTGTTTCCCACAGCTGGGCTGCAGTGGGAGATTGGCTGCAAGCTGTGCATCTGACCGCTGCTGGATTTTGTCCAGGACACCTGATGCTCTGCTATACACATGCAGACCCTGCGATGGGGCCACAGAGCAGAGGCCGTGCTTGCCTCTGGCAAGCGTACATGTAACAGCTGTCCTCCCATTAGAGAGACAACACAGGAAGCAGGGAATTTTTAGCGCTCCTGTCACTAATAATGCAAATGGAGGGGGCCGTGCTGACGTGCGTGCCCTTCTCTCCTGCCTGCTGCGCACCTCATTAGTGTTTGGGAATCCCAGGGGGCAGTGCTAGCGGCAGCGTGTTGCGGCAACGCAAACAGGATTTGCGGCAGGCTGCTTCTGTGCATAACTGAGCCTGGGCTGTGCTGGCTGACAGCGCAGCAGGGCCATGGTGGGGACCCACTCACGCCCCGGGAAGGCATCTTGCCCCCAGCAGTCACCCAGCCAGTCCTACCACATAGCTGCATACATCACTCAACCATGCTGAGACAGGAGAAGGGCAACTGCTGCAGATGCAGGACTGATCCAGCCGTCCCGTAGAGACCCTGTGATTCGGAGGAGCAGGGAGCAGACTTGCTGCTGTGGCCCTTCTGTGCCCATTTTTCTGTGAGCATGCGGTGAGTGCAAGGGCAGTGACCCCGTGCTGTGCAGACTGGAGTCGCTCCCCTTCCCACCAGGCTTCTCCAGTCCTGCAGAGCTGCTCTGCTGTCAGCATTAGCTGGCTTCCCACAGCTTCATCACCTGGCCTTTTCCATGGACCATTCATGGGTATGGAGGCCTTGTAAGAAGCCTGTACTCAGCCTCCAAATTTTCTGTGGCAAAAGCTCGATACATGCAGGGGCGCACACACTGCTAAATGCCTGCTGTTACCCGTCAGTGAGTTCCCCTCCCAGGATGAGACTGTTCTCACGCTAAACTCCTGTTGAACTTTCTTCATCAGAATGGCTCCAGCGAGAAGCGAGAACTGCGACAGTTCCAGTTCATGGCTTGGCCTGACCACGGGGTACCAGAATACCCTACTCCCATCCTAGCTTTCCTGCGACGGGTCAAGGCCTGTAACCCACCAGATGCTGGGCCCATGGTTGTGCATTGCAGGTAGGTCTGTGTGTTTGCAAAACTGCACCGGGGCACGTGCCTTCTGGCTACAGGAGCCTTGAGTTTTCCAGCTGAAAGTGGTGCCTCTTGTTTCTGCAGGGAAAGCTGTACAATAGCACAACCCTCGCTGCATGCTTGGTTGGGAAACAGGTCACCAGCTAGTGGCAGCAATGCAGCGGTGAAATTTGTATTGCTGATGCTCTGTCTGATTAAATAGTGCTACTATACAGAGAGCCTCAGAACACACTTTTTCTTGCAAAACAGCAAGCAGAGTTTAAAAATAATGTGAATTTGCCAAGCATAAGCGCGTAGTACCTTTCAGAACTACAGCATGGACAGACATGCGTGCAGCTACCTGTACCAATGTTCATGCATAGTTTTTAAGGTAGAACTCTTCACCAGCATATAAAGGGGGCTCTTTCAGTGAAAATATTAGGCTGCTAAGGTTCAGCATCTCATCTGGCCTGAGATTTATCTATACCAGCCAAGTGGGGACTATTACTAAACAAACCACTCCATCATTGCTGTTCCAGCATACGCCTTACCAGCAGTGTTTAATACTCTTCTTTCATGCTCCGTTTCAGATGGGAGTGAGGTATAATTAACACACAAACAAGCTGTATTAAAACCCTGTTAAGGATCTGTCTTGCACCATAAACGAGGAAATGTCCATCTTCATATTTCTCCATGTGTTTACGTGTCAAGACAGCATGTCTGTTGTTTTTGGGGTGCTCTTGGGCTGAGCAGCTCAAGGATTGCGACTGCTTTTCTGGTAGATATGGAAAGGTGTCTAATGCTTGAGCGAAGTGTTCAGTGTAGAAATGCATGACCTCCCCCCCTTTCGGCTTTTCTCTCTATGGGTTGGCTTTCTTGTTTTGTGGGTTAGGAGACAGTGACTGAGATGAGGGAACAAGCAGGCTTGAAGCTGTGGGCTTCGGTAGCAGGGCCCAGCCCGGACTCCAGGTCTTCTGGCTCCATGAACACGTACACTGTCGCTCTCCTGTCTGCTAAGCACTTTTCTTCTTCCCCTGTGGAAGTGCTGCTAGCCACTGCCTGGACCGGCAGAGTGACACCATGTCCTTTCTGCTCCACCAATGGAGGGGAGACAACAGAAGGGCTGAGTTGCCTCCCGCACTCTCCCATACCTGTCTCTCTTCTCCTGCCTCCTCCGGTTTGCTGCTCAGCTCCTCTGCCTTTAGCTCCTCTGCCTTTGCTCTGCTTTTGTGCGCCCTGGGGTCCAGGTGCTCTCTTAAGTGGCAGCGGAGCTGGCGCAGTGTCTGTAGGAGGCAGGGTCACTTCAGGCGCGTGCTTTGTTCCCGCAGTGCCGGCGTGGGCCGAACTGGTTGCTTCATTGTCATTGATGCCATGCTGGAGCGGATGAAGCATGAGAAAACAGTGGACATCTACGGCCACGTGACATGCATGCGCTCACAGCGCAACTACATGGTGCAGACAGAGGACCAATACATCTTCATCCACGAGGCCTTGCTGGAGGCAGCAACATGTGGTAATACCGAGGTGCCTGCACGCAACCTCTTTGCTCACATCCAGAAGCTGACCCAGGTCCCGCCAGGCGAGAGCGTTACTGCGATGGAGCTGGAGTTCAAGGTTGGTGGCAGAGCCCCAGCACCCCTTTCCCCAGAGCCGTGTCCCTGCCCACCTAGCCCCACTGAACAATTTGTCCAGGGGGTGGGAAAGGAGAGCCATGGATTTTTGCGTACACAGTTACTCACTTGTGCATTTCTAAACCAGGTAGGCAATGATTTAAAATACGTTTGAATTGTAAAGCTTGTGTCGGCCACGGTCCCTCCCGGATTAGCAGTTTCTGGGGAGAATATAAAAGGCAGATGGATGCGCAGTTCGCAGCAGCACGTTGTGCTCTAGGTTCACTGTGCGGCAGGAGCGGCATCTGAAATCAGATGCAGATCGTGTTAGTGATAATTGATGTTACTGTGAACAACTTGTCTGGAAACGGCTCCAATTTAAATATGTGAGATGTTTATAGTCTCATTTCTTCAATGCTGAGCTCTGTTATCTTTTAACCATCTAGACACCAAGCCTCAGTGACCAAGCCTCAGTGTCTAGAATTGGTGGAGGCAGTGTTTTAAGGCGTACTGTTTTTAAAAAGCTAGGCCCACATTTTGCTATGTTTGTCTGTGACCACCTATTGCATATATTTATTACAGCCTTGGAGGTGGAAAGCAGCTCTGGTAAGCGCCCATGTTCTCAGATAAGGTGCATTAGTCCAGTGAACTCGTGCAAGGGAATATAGTTCATGCAGGGAGGCAGCAGACCATGCAGGCCTCAAAATGAACTGCAGCAATATAGCTTCACCCTGGGAATTCCCACCAAATGATAAAGGAGCAGGAGAAGCAAAATATCGACTTTCTGCATAACTGAGAAAGACAGAGCAACTTTGTCCTGCGGTTACCAGAGTTGCTGGTGCCCAGGGCTTGGGACAGGAGTACCTCCACAGAGCAAGGGAGCTACTTCTCTCAAGAAAACGGAACAAGTCACAGAGTTGTGAATGGGTAGGAAGGAAGGTATTGGATGGGGAGAAGACAGGGGGGATTCATGCGTCTGCAAGGCTCACCTCCTGGGCACTGAGGTGAAAACTCTTTAATCCAGCATCTCCCCCTTTTGCATGCATGCAAGCCTGTGTATGTGTATGAGAAAGAGAGGGAGATTTACATGTCACACTTACAGTGCCAGAACCCAATGTGCTGCATTTATGTCTCACGGCGACACCTTCCCTGAGAAACGCCTCAAGGGACCCACAAAATTAGATTCAACTTTGGCGACTCTGTTCTGAGAAAGAAAGAATTTTGGAACAGTGATAAAACTTAGCCCCTTCTGCACCCTGGCAGTGTCCCCAGACGTACTGCATAGGGAAACCCTGGGGGAGCGGGATATGGGAGGGTCTCGCATGGCTGCATCACTCCCCAGAGAGCAACCCAGTCCTCCCACAGTGAGCCTCTGCCAAGGACCAGCTGTCACACACAGCGAGAACGGCAGCTCAAGAGACGTTGGAGAGAGTCTTTTGTTAAAAAAAAAGAAAGAAAGAAAGAAAGAAAGAAAAAGGAGCAACTTTTGTTTGAATGTTTCTACCAGCAAATCTAGGTAACACATTTACCGTGACTCCAGCTTGCAGGGCTCAAAGAGAACCATAAAATGTCTCACAGTAACCCAAAATAGATCTTTGTTGCCTAAAAATGTCACAAGTTTCACATTTTTCTTGGGCTCTACTGAGGTGAGAAGTAAATAGCATGACTTTGTTGGGGGATTGGTGAAAGCCTTCCTTCCCTGACGGGACTGAGCCTGTGTCCCTGGTTCAGCGAAGTGCACAGCTTCATGTCCTGGCCCTTTGTGGGTCAGAGAGCTGGTGTGGGTCTCCGATGTGCTTTGGGGCTGCACCAGCGTGTCAGTGCAGGTGATGCTCCTGGAGGGGAGCTGCTGGTGCCTGCAGCCATGCCTTGAAAGCCAGCATGAAGGCCAGGCCATAGCTAGGTGTGGGATGGTCCACGGCAGAGGGGCTGACATGGTAGCGAAAAACGGACTGATGTGATATGAAATGGAGCAGGCAGGTGCAGTCTGCCTGCTTGTAACATGGTGGCACAGCCCCTCTACCTGGCTCCCCAGGGGCTGTTCCTCCACAAGAACAGGGAGCACAGCCGCACCGCCCTGGGCACCTCCTGCCTGCCCTGCTCCCCCTGCGTGCAGGGCTCCGATTTCGCCCCCCAGTTGCTGCGTCCCCAGCCTGGGTTCTGACTGGTCTCCTCCGCTTTCAGCTGCTGGCCAACTCTAAAGCACATACCTCACGTTTCATCAGTGCCAACCTCCCATGCAACAAATTCAAGAACCGCCTCGTGAACATTATGCCATACGAGCTGACGAGAGTCTGTCTGCAGCCCATCCGGGGTGTCGAGGGCTCTGATTACATCAACGCCAGCTTCATAGATGGATACAGGTAAGGGCCACCTTAGGTGCCTGGGCCAGCCCTCCTTGCCTGCTTGGGAACCTGGACAGAGTTGCCTGCTCCTCTTTGCTGAGGACTGGTCCTGACAGCCTGGAAGTGGGTTGGGGATTACTTTGCTGCATTTTGTCTGTCTTCATCCTCTCAGAAGCTCCAGTGCTAGTTACCATGTCTAGAGACTGCTAGCGAGTGAGTTGCCAGGCTTGCTTGTATTGTGGCAGACAGATGCCCACATGGCTGGGGTGAGAGACTGTGCTGGCTCCTGCAGTGGTCCTTCTGCTAGACTTCCCTGGCATGCAATTTGCATCAGTGGCGTCTGGTGTAAAACTGCCCCTGTTCACTAGCAACTAGAGAGGGAAAGCTGTGCTTGCACTGTATAGCTGATCCAGGCAGAAGCCCAAGACTCCTTGTCCCACATCTTGATTTTGTGGCACGACCTCAGGCAGAGCTGGTGTTGGACACTGGGGAGCCCATCACTAGGTTCTGCGCCCAAGATACCTTTTAAACAGCACAAATTGAGATCTCCCGGGGAAATAATACTTATGGTTTCTCTATCTAACTGCTGGCATCACATTCTTGAATGCCAAGTGCCAGGAGAGGAGAATGCAGAGAAACAGCCCAGTGGCCACATCTCCTTCCCAGCTTGTTTCCTGGGCAGTAATCCAGGCCAGCGACCGAATCCTGACAGCGCACATGGAGGGCTTGTTCCTGTGACTCTCTGTGCACCATCACAGTAGGGTCACCCAGCATACGAGTCAGGGATGCAACGATGAGGCAGGACGCCCCTCCAGCACTGCTCTGCCCAAACGCTACTCTAGGGCTGGTGACCTCCCGGCAGCAAAAGACATTGCCGAAGGGAACAGATGTCAGTGCATCCAGGTTAGCGGCTCTTTGCCTCCTTCCCTACTCCAGCAGCTGAGCCCAGGAAGGGTTCCCAGAGAGGAGAACTACGTGGAGGCCAAAGCAGACAGAAGCAGCAGGGGAGCCGCCCTGTGAGCATCTCAACGCAGCGAGACGGCAGCAAGGCAGGCTCCCAGGGCGGGACAGCGTAATGAGGAAGGGTGAAGGGGCTGGAGAAAAGCTGTCACAGAGCAGCCTCCGCTCCCTCCTACCTGGGTGGCTCCGAGCCGTGCAGCATTAGCATGGTCACCCACCCCAGGTAGCCTGGTGTCTGGCAGGCGGGCTGCAGCCTCCGTGTCACATCTCCACAGCTGATTAAGAGCGATGCTGGTTTTGCTGTTTGGCGATGCTACGGAGGGAGGGCTGCCAGAGCAGCAGGTGGTAGCGTTTCATGTGCTACCTATGCTGTCCCCGAAGAGCTCTGTTATCTCTTCCTGTCCTTTCCTCTGAACCAAGCAATCTCCCTCAGTGTTATCTAAAGAGATCAGCTGGCCCCAGGTCCTGCAGGCGTCACTGATGCTGCATCTTTATTAGCTCTTTTGTTTCTTGGTGCACCCCTGCTCCTTGCTTTTTATCGTGTCTTATAAATCCACCTTGAAGCAGCCCGTCTTCATCCTGCACGTTACAGCTGTCCTGCAGCACGTTCATTAATTTTTAGCACCAGTGACTGGATGAAATGGTAGATTTGCGAATGCCGCTCCTCATCCCATGGGCTCCGGCGCCCCGCAGTGGTGAAGCGGGCCCGCGGCCGTGGCGCAGCATTTGGCACCAGAGACCTGCTCTCGCAGCCGACCACACACCAGGCTGAGCACCAGCCAGCCAGGGAATCAGCATGCTGCCGCTGGCCCCTCTCAGAGTAACCCTTAATCTGGTCCAGCCGTGTCCTGCTTCGTCCCTTTTTCCCTGCTGCCGGGCGCTGCCATCCACCTCCTTGGTGCTGCTAACCCGAACTGGTGGGAGAGCAGGTCCCCGGGCCGGCAGGGACAAGCAGCAGCCTCAGTGTTTTAGAGCGATGCTCTAGGAGAGCCAGGTCATTCCCAGGGGCTGCCGGCACCCACCAGCGTTCCCTCAGGGGAACTGGCCATGCCACCTTCCAGCCCTGGGTGCTGAGAAGGCTTGGTGCAGCAGCACTGGGGGGCAAGCCGTTGGGATGCACTGTGTGTGCTCCTCTCCTGGTAAAAGGCTGGGGTGGTGACGCTGTCACCCCAGCAAGGTCTGGCAGCCTTGCTGGATCCTCTGCCAGGCTGTGCCCACTGCGTCTGTGGTGAGCACTCAGAGGACACGTGCTGGGCAGGTTCATCCCCTGCACAGAGTCCGTGGTCCGGCCCTGGAGACACGTGTCCTGCAGCCACGTTGTCAGCCCTGCCTCCCCACTGCACACAGCCGCCTGCCTGCCGCTCTCCAGGCAGGCCAGCCCCGAGGGCAGGCTGTTAGCCATCTCCTGGAGCTGGTCTGAGCACCGTCTTGTTTGTTGCAGGCAGCAGAAGGCCTACATTGCCACACAAGGACCACTGGCGGAGACCACAGAGGATTTCTGGCGGATGCTCTGGGAGCACAACTCCACCATTGTGGTGATGTTGACAAAGCTGCGTGAGATGGGCCGGGTATGAATTGCGCACGGAGGAGAGGGGGGCTGTGTGGGTGCTGTCCCTCTGCGTGGGCTCTCTGCCCACTGCAGTCTGTCCCCAGCACCAGCCCTTCCAGGCTGGCTTCCTGTCAGTGTCCTGGTGGCTGAGAGCAACTCCGAGACATGCAGCCCAGGAGAGGGGATCCCCCTCTGCTCCCGTCCCCCCTGGGGCTGGAGAGAAGCCCTGGCTCTTCATCTCCCAAAGAGGGGGAGCGTTTCTGTGCTCCTGGTGGCACAGGGAGGCTCAGACCGCTGGCTGTGCAGAATCGACAGCTCTTGCCGGCAGCGAGGGATGTGCCAGGTGGGATCGTGCAGGATGGGGAAGCCTCAGGGTGATAGTGCTGAGCCCAGCCCTGGTGGCAAGGCAACGCAGGAGGTACCCTGCCTGGCCTGGGTGCTCTGCCAGCACCCCGGCCCGCCTGGTGGCTCCTGTCTGGTAGCACGCAGCCTGCTCTGGGTCGTTCTGTGCGCATGGGTCACTCCTGGCCTCCTCTGCCCTAGCCTCTCAGCTTGCACCCACTGCATCTGGCAGTATCACCACTGTGCAGACCGCTCTGTGCCACCGCTGGGCCGCAAGAGCCAGCTCTTGCTGCTGACCTCAGAGGCCCCTTCTGAACAGGGCAAGGAGCAGAGAGCAAGGGCTGAGCCCTCCATCCCTCCAGGGAGTGATGGGGCAATGTGCATGGTAGGGTGTGTGTACCCAGAAGAGCCTGCCCTGCATGGATAGCCACTGCAGAGTCCTGCCGGTACCTGTGTCCCATGGCAGGTGCATATGCTCCCGGGGAGCGGGACAGAGGAGAGACAGCTCATCAGTGTTAACAACTCACTGTGCTCATCACCCGCAGGAGAAGTGCCATCAGTACTGGCCCGCAGAGCGCTCTGCCCGGTACCAGTACTTCGTGGTGGACCCCATGGCAGAGTACAACATGCCACAGTACATCCTCCGGGAGTTCAAGGTCACAGATGCCAGGGTGAGTGTGGCTTCTGGCTCCCCGGCTCACCTGCCTCCAGCCTTTCTGCCCCCCTCTGCAGTTCCCCAGCCAGCGAGGGGAGCATGCAGCAGCTCCAGGAGCGACTGTAAAGCAATGCCCTGTCTAGCGCTGCAGACAACCGGAGCTGCTGCCCGGCCCCTGCTGCCCTTCTCACCACAAGTTCCTTTCTTGCTGGCTGTGTCATGCTCAGGGAGCCGCTCGCTGAGCCCTACCAGCATCAGACCCTGCCTTACCTGCGCAACACACATATGGGCAAGTGTTAAACACTGGCCCCCCCCAGCAGCTGGAATCTGTGTGCAGCATTGGACCAGGCACAGGACCCTCGTGTGACAGCACACGCTGTTCTGTGGTGGAGCTGGGCCCCGAACAGGACTAGGACAGTGACCCAATGGACCCTGTGGGCACCCAAAGGCCCTGCTCAGCTCAGCCACCCAGGGGTGGTGAGGGTGCAAGATCTGCCTGGGCTCACCTGTGGCCTGTCCACCCTCTCGCCTGGCCTGGGCCAGGGAGTCTGGGAGCAGGTCAGCAGCACCAGCGTTGAGGGGAGCAAGATCAGACCTTCTTGCTATCTCCTCCCCGGTTCAAGTGTAACACCCCTGTCCCGGCAGGACGGCCAGTCGCGGACCATCCGCCAGTTCCAGTTCACAGATTGGCCTGAGCAGGGAGTGCCAAAGACAGGAGAGGGCTTCATTGACTTCATCGGGCAGGTGCACAAGACCAAGGAGCAGTTTGGGCAGGATGGGCCCATCACGGTGCACTGCAGGTGAGTGGGAACAGATCAGCACCCACCTCCACCCTCGTCAGAGCCCATGGAAACGTCCCCACCCACAGTCACCCCGGCAGTTGCCAGCTCCGCTGCACCTTGTGTTCCCCTTGCACACCACTGCCTGGGGCAAGAGGCAGGCAGGGGATGAGGAGGCGGCAGCGTCCATGGCGCCCCTTGACAGCCTTTCTGCAGGGTGGTTAGATTAACCCAGTGCCACAGTGGCACTGGTTCCTACCTCCTTGGAAGGGTCCTTGCACAGAGCAAGGGGCAGCAGCGGCTAGGCCCAGAGGCAAGGTAGAATCGGTGGTTCCCATGGGGCTGGGTGGGCATCTCAGGCTGGTGATGTCCCTGTGGCTTCTCCTGGCCCCACTGAGCAGGTCCCCTGTGCTCCACAAACTGGGGAGACCTGTGCTGCTCCTAGTTAGCAATGCTGGGAAGGGACCTATGCAGAGTCTTGCTGGAGCTGGCAGGTCTCTAATGGCACCTCTTGCTCCCTCTGCGCAGTGCTGGGGTTGGGCGCACAGGTGTGTTCATCACGCTGAGCATTGTGCTGGAACGGATGCGCTATGAGGGGGTCGTTGACATGTTCCAGACAGTGAAGACCTTGCGGACACAGCGACCAGCCATGGTGCAGACAGAGGTGAGTGCCCCTGCCTCCCTGTAGGCACTGGGAGCAGGTCTTGCCCGGGGGGTCAGACTAGCAGCCTGGAGCTCCCTGGCTAGCCAGGCTGCTGGATACATGTCCCAAAGCCTCCTTCCCATGAGGGGTCCAGGGCCCGTAGAGCTGGACTTGGGGCAAATTCCCCTTCCTCATCTGCTGGGATCACTGGTCCTTGCAGCTCTCCACCCAAGGCCCTGTGAGACCCAGAACCCCCATTCGCTGTGACTACACAGCTTTTGGCCAGATACCTGCAGGTGATAGGAGGACTAAAGGTCCCCAAGGGATTGCATATAAAGGGACAGTCCTGAAGACCAGCCTGAGCCCAGAACTGTGCGAAACCTGGAGCTGGGCAGAGCTGGTTTCCACCATAAGCTGAGCTATGCCCTACCTGCAGCATTGCCCTGTTTCATTCAGTCCAGCTGGCCCCATTGCTGCTGGGTGCAGACTAATATCCAGTCTGCACCACCCTGCACATGGGTCTCCCTGGGGTGATCTAAGGGAGGAGGGAGGGGAGCTGGAGGTCTCCATGTGTGAAACCCCACTGCCCGGTGCCCTAGTGTCCCTGCTTCTCATGTGTCCCCCCCTCGCTGCCTTGCAGGACCAGTACCAGCTGTGCTACAGAGCGGCACTGGAGTATCTCGGCAGCTTCGACCACTATGCAACGTAACTAGTGCTTTCCTCCAGTCGCGGTGGGGATGTCTAGGAGTGGAGACGGGTCCCTCTGAGCCAGAGCCGCCCATTCCTCAGTCTTTCTGTACAGATCGAGGTGCTGCCCTGGCAGCAGACCTCCACGCCAACCTGTTCTGACCACGGCATTTAGGAACTTTGCCCCAGCGCCAAACGAGGGGATCCGGCTCCAAAAGCATTTCCAGTCTCTGGCTGAATTTCTGCTCATGTGCATCTCTCGCCCTCTCTCACGCGACTGCATTTCACAGCGAGGCTTTAGGTGGGTGGAATGGGATCTTTTTTTAAAACATGTAAAATAGTTACTAGTGGTTTTTATAATCTCCTCTCTTTATTTTTTATTTTTTTGCAAGTCTTAATGTTTTGCCCAGGCAGAACTGGACCCGCCAAACCTTTGGGAGTTGGGGTTTTTTTAATTTCCTTTTGCTTTAACATTTTCACTGCCCTGTGTTTATTTCAGCCCGGTCACTGCTGGTTCTGCCCATTTTAGTGCAGCTTCCTTGGTAATTTGCAGCAGCTGGCTTGTGGTTCCTGCCCAGCTCCATTCCTCGTAGGCTGCTTTTTAATCCTCTGTAGAATATGAAATTTCATGGAACTGGAGCTAAGCTACCAATTATTTTTTTAGTCTTTCCCTCCCCCCATTATTTCCTGAGTAGGTTTGGGAGGGGCATGTGGGGTCGCTGGAGAAGCGGTCCCGTTTGTCAGCTGGAAACTGTTCAGTCCTACTACAATGCGTGTTAAACCGATCCAGTGACCGTGTGTATTGGCAGATCCCAATATGACGTGAGTTGTCGTCGCCTTGTTTGTGAGAGACCCGAAATCCCGGGCTCCTGGCTCTGGAGCGTCTTTTTGTGTGTCTCGCTGAGGAGGAGGCAGGAGAAGTCAGTGGGTCGCACACTTCCCCGGGGATGGGGTGGAAACAGCGAGACATGGCCCTTTTTGTTAATCCTGCGCGTGCAAGCACCATTCTGTCACCTGCAAATTGGAGCATTTTCCAAAGGCACGGAGCACAATCCCAGCTGATGCCAGAGCAGAGCTGTCCGGCTCTCTTTGGAAAGCAGGGTGCTGCAGGGAAGGGGAGGGGGAGTACACATGTTTTCAGAGGTTGGGTGTATCTATAATTTCTGCTATCCTGCAAATGTTAAAAGTCATTAGAATATTGTACTTTCCGCTACTTCAGGACGTTCTAATGAACCAATGTGGCAAGACTACTGGACTTAATTTAATGGTACTATATATTAATACTCCTTATTATATCACGCTTGCACTAAAGACAGGGAGTGAGCAGCCCTCTTTTGAGTGCATTGAGTTATGAATAAAGGTGGTGGAAGGGTATCTAATTGTATTATCACATGTATTCCGAATGTTAAGAATCCAAGCTACGTTGAAATCAGCAATCCAGGGTTGGTAATGTTGGAGGACACATTCATTTTTACCTTGTGGATGCATAGTGCTGTAGGGGTCACTGTTGTATACAGTCTGTTTTCTATTTGTTAATAAAAAAAAAAAATCTACAGCATCATTGCATAATTCTTGATGTTAATAAATTTGAATAATCGGGTTTCATACAAGCTGGTTTGCTGTCTGTTTCTTCAGCAATAAGCGGAGGCCATGAAGTCCCTCAGTGACGGGCATGTTCTGTTCTCCAGCCTGTTGCTGGAGGAGTCCTTTCCTGCAGGCACATCACAGCTCCCCATGCCTCCCTCCACGTCTCATCTAACAGGAGTCAGCTCTGCACCTCTGGCAGAAACCCCATGCTCCCCGGTGTGGGATCCAGCCCATCCTCAGGCCCGTGGGGCTTTCTGACCAGCTATGGCTGGTGTCAGGGCAGTTGGCCTTCTAGGACAAAAGCAGGAGGAAAACCAGGGAGCTGCTGCAGCTCTGCTGAAACCAGGGAAGCTCTCCTCCCTGGTCTCCCGGGTTCTTCCTGTCCCTCCTCCTTGTGGATGAAAGGAGGAGGAATGTAAGTACTTAGCAGCAGGCGTGGAAGAAGGACGGAGGAAGGTGGCTGGAGGAGGTGGGAGGTATATCCCCCCATGGGCTCCATCCTGCAGAGGGCAGGGTCCTGGTTCCACTAGGGAGCTTGGACAAGTCCCCTTGTGCATGCATGTGTTCATCTCCTGCCCACCTGCTGGCTTGCACTTGGCCACGGCAGAGAGATGCTCGTAACCCCTGGCACCTCCTCGCAGCTGCATTACCCACATCAGTGTCCTGCCTAGGATGCACCTGACTTCCTTGGCGCAACCTTGTTATCCGCACTTTGGGCTCTGTGGTTGCCCAGGTCATCCTGGCCTTGCTCTGGACATTGTGAGCAGTAGACATACACAGACCAGCCTCTGCCTACACCTCACCAGCTGGACTTGTCCTCTGGTCCCCTGCTCTCCATCCCTTTTCCGAAACAACTGCTGGACAGCTGCTCCTGTGCCTGCGCTCTTGCAGCTGGGAGCAATGTGTGCGCTCCCAAGCCTCAGATGTGTGCTCCCTGGCCCCAGATGGCCTGGAGCCTGGCTGCCACTGCAGTACAGCATACAGCCAGCCTGGCCCTGCTTGCAAATGTGCCCGCATGTATATGAACACACATGTCTGCACGCTCTCCTCTATCAGCGATGTGTGCTCTCAGCTCTTCCACCCCCCATCCAAGAGACCCGAGCAGCCCGAATCGATGCTCCCGTAACTCAGCCTCAGCCAGGACTGCATCCAGCTGCAAGGTGAAGCAGAATGGGGGACTGCTGGTGTTTCTGTTGCCTAACTTTGGCCAAGTGGTAGGGAATGTCACGGGAGCAGGCAGTCTGCCCCGGCCCTGCAGCTGGTACAAGAAGCCATTCCCTGGGGCAGAGGGCAGCTGTGCTTCGGCTAACGCACTGGCAGGTTGGGGCTGGAGGCCCGGTCTGTCCTGGCTGAATCCCCTGTGCAGAGAGCAGCAGCTCGCACTAGTGCACAAGTCCATCCTGGCTCTGGAGAGAGGCAGTGGGTCCCCAGCTCTGACTGCTGCTGGCAGCGCAAGCCCAGAGGTGAGGAGCCGATGCCAGGCTGACCCTAAGGACCAGGGCAGGCTGAGAGCCTGCGGCCTCACCTGAATGGGGCACCCTGGGAGGGCATCATGGGCACCCCAGGGTGCAGCTGCAATAATGACATTTTCCCTTGGGATTCAGGCTGGGGTGAGTATATGTTACTGGAGGCCACCCAATGACTATATGGGCCTGCCCCAGGGCCCCAGAGCCTCACACTGCAGGAAGGACCTGGGTTTCTTTGCCAGCAGGGAAGTGTCTCTTCTCCCCAGCAGCAGGCTCCAGCCTGCCCAGTGCTCCGGGCTTGCACCAGCACTCTCCTGGGGTGACCCGCACCAGTGTGTTTGGGCTGCACAGAAGCTCCCCACGGCCACGGCAGCCCAGCACAGCTGGAGCAGGACAGGGCCAGGGGATGGCTCCTGGCTTGAGGCTGTGCCCCTCTCTGGGTGCCTTCCACTTCTCAAAGGGGTCCATTCACAGCAGGAGGAAGCCAGTAGCCATTTTCTGCCCAGGCCATGCTCTGCACAAGCTATCCCAATGGTGGCTCGGGCCTCTGGGACCTGCCCTTCTTGCCTGCTCTAGTGAGAGCTAGGTATGAACTCCCTTAGCTTCACAGGACCTCAGGATGGGGCAGGATGCACCTCTGCAGTCCTCCCGGGGTGATGCTGAGCCCATGGCCACGCTGCTGGAAACACATTTACTTGCACACCGCCTCCCAACCAGTGCACTGGCTGCAGGACCAGGCTGGAGTAGCCACAGATATGGCTTGTAGGTTTTACAGGAAAAGGAGGGGTTGGTGGTGACAGATTTGGGGGGGCAATCTGAGTTCTGGATGAAGCTGCGATACTCCCAGCCTCCTGGGACACCGCACTAATGCTGTTCTGCAACAGGAAGAGCAGTCGCACATGCAAAGTTATTTCTCAGCAATAAAACCATTGTCTGGCCCCTAACTGCAGAGCAGCACCAGACTATGCTTAGGTGTGAAACCCACTCCAAGGTGTGCTTTGTATGGCTATTTGAACTGCATAGGCAGGCCAGCCTGAGCCCTACCTGTGCATGAGATGCAAACCCATGGGTCCAAGGAGGCCCCGGGGAGAGAGAGCATTTACCAACAGCACAAGCCTGCAAGAGAAGGGGCAGACTTGCACTGATCCAGGTCCCCAGGGCATATACGTTCCCGGGGAAGAAGCCAAATCTGCTCTGACCAGCATGTTCTTGATGGGCAGAACTCAAGAGAAAGCCTGATGAGCTTCCCCCCACACCTGATTACAGCAGCTCGTTACCGACTCCTTGCTGCCTTTGCTGGAGCTCAGCCACCCGTAGTCCGTCCTGCCCGGGCAGACAGGCGCCTGAGCAGGTGCCAGATGCAAAGCAGCACTTCCCCCTCACCTGGCTGGCTCATACCCAACCTGCACCCCAGGGGCGACCCAAAACTGGCGGAGCCTGTCGCTTCTGCTGCTGTTTGGCAGCGCTGGTCAAGGATGCAGCTCCCAGGGTGAAGCGAGCTCCCGCGCTTGCAAGGCAGAGCATGTGTTCGAATGCGTGTGCCCGTGCACGTGCCGGCACTGCTGGCCTTGCATCACAGCCAGGGTTCTTGATGGCAAGGCCCCATGGGCAAGCATGCACCTGCTTGTACATGTCTGCGTTTGGGGAGGAAAGGCGCTAAACTAACCATGGCGCTTTAGGAAGCCGGCCAGCAGGGAAATGGGCAGTGAGCACCTGCCTGCAGTGCGACCACAACCTTGTGGTCATGCTTTTGCCACACAGCTGAGCTGAGGTGCTCGCTGAGCACTGACTCAGCAGTGCCAGCACGAGCCATTAATCCTTGGGTGGCTTGGTCTGCCCTGGGAATGACCACAACCAGCCCCACTTCACCTGCAGAAAGGCTATTGCTAGGTAGACACCACATAGGCATACTCACATTGCAAAGGTGATGGACAAAGCCTAGTGATGGCCTCAGAGCCAAGAAAGGCTCCGTGCACAGAGAGGCCCAGGAGGCCCTCAAAGGCCTGAAGAAGTCCCTCAGCTCGCAGGAGAATCCCCAGGAACACAGTTGGTTTAAGGGGTGCACTTGTGGCTGTTGGCTCTGTGGGAACTCCCAGTCACACACTTTCCTCCTCGCACAAAGCTAAAACCACTCTGCCAAAGCCGGCACACCCCACCCCGAAGGGGATAGAGCTGTATCAGCTTAAAAGTGCTCATTCCCTTAACATTTATTTCCATTTGTCTCTGTATAGCAAAAGACATGGAAAAGAGGAGAAAAAAAATAAATAAGCTAATCACATACACTTCACAGGCAGTGATGCTAACCCAGACTCTGTGCTGGAGCGATCATGCTGGCTTGGGTTGTGTTCCCGGCAGATGACCCGCACTGGCTGATCCCAAAGCCTGGCACTGTCATGCCTGCTCTCCATTTTTCATCTTTCCCTGGCCAGAAAGAATTTATTCTGGCTGGTATTTTGCTCCATCTTCTGTAGTGTTAGCCTGACTTCATAATGCCGCATTGTGCTTAAAATCTTGAGTGAATGGTCCCCAATATGATGCTACAAGGAGGCATGTGGCCTCTTATCTCTGCAATCTCTTTCACACACTAATCATATTCACATGGAACAATGGAGCTGGGTATTTGTTGCTGTGTTTTGGGTTTGGTTTTTTTCTTTTGTGAAAATTTTCCATGTCTTGGTTTTACTGAGTAGCCCTAGTGCAAATTCAGGTAAGCTGTCTTGTAAGGGGCAAGGCTGGCAGAGACTCAGAAAACGAGCAGTTTGGCAGGTGGGACAGCAGATAAATGGCAAATAGTTGAAGGTAAATTCATGGGCAGTGAGGTGTTCTTGTGCTCCTTTTTATTTATATTTATTCCACTGATAGCTTCAGCAAGAGAGTTTGTGTAGGCTCTGTCTTGGCTTCACTTGTCTTCTAGTGATGCTAAATTACATACTGCTTGAGCATTTGCCCTTTGGGATGCTATTTATTTAGATTTTTTTTTTTCCAAGGGCACACAGTTGTTAAATAAGGGGAAGAAATAGCTGCACCACTGAACAAATCTCAACTTATTCTCTGCAGTGGCTTGGCAGCTCCTTCCCCCACAATCCTAGACTGGTCTTGAGCTCAGCAACATCCTCATTTCCATTTGTAATGTTTCCCAATGAGAGTGATTTTTCTTTTCTTTCTCTTTCTTTTTTTTTTTTCTTTTGCTTGTTCTGACGGGGTTCGTCTCTGAGAGCAGGAAAAATTCTGATCCCTCCAATTAAAGCCAATTGTTGCCCTTTTGTTGGTTTTAATAAGTAATCTCAGTCCACGGTAACAATAAATACGTCACAAAGTTTTCCTGCCCACACATTTCTGCTCATGGCAACATTATGCCACTTATCATCATTAAAGAAGAAAAAAAAAAAGGCTCATGCCATCCTGATATTGGAAAGCTGGTCTTTCTCGAGCGTAGGAAAGCAAGTGCAGCTGCCAGGCTGACAAAGGCCAGGAACATACAAAGGTCTCAGACTTTTATCTTCCATTTGCCTGTCTTTGCACCTAAGTCTGCAGGCGGCTGCATGCGCCCGTTCTGGTTTTAATCCAGCTTGGGGTTCCAGGTCCTTCTGCCTAGCAATTCAGAGCCTGAGAACGTAAGAGAAGCAGCCGCTCACAGAAAACATATTTGTATGGGGAAGGAGTTTTCATAAGACTTTCAGGGCTGCCTCATTCCCATAGCGTGAACCCCAAAAGAAACTCACGTCAGGAGGCACACGTCAGGAGGCGCGATTAAGGTTTTACTGAGGCAGAGGTGGACCAAGCATGATCTCCAAGCATGGTTATGAGGGCTTTCGAGTGGTGTATGCTTACTTTCAAGGTTGCATGTTGGCACCGGTGTAAGTGTATTGGCACTTAAACATTTAGAAAGCATTTAGCATGGCATGATGTGTGACAATCAATCAATCACAACCAGTTCCAGCCGAGGGAGTCAATATTCCTAGACAGGCTCTTGTCAAGTGTTAGGCCTTGCCCACACTTAAAAGCGTTTGCTGCTGAAGCGGTGGTGGCAGCTCCCAACGCTCAACGCAGCAGCGGTGGCTTATCAATGTACGCTGGCCACGGGTGCACTTTTCCACATTTCTGACTGACCTATCTGTGCTAGCAGAACTCTTTAGCATGGGCCAGGCTTGGAGTTGATCCAGCGTCAGGTTGCGCTGGCTGCCAGAATTTTGCATAGTATCAAGTTCTGCTTTGGCTTTGCTTACACACAGAACTTGTAGGGGTATAATTAGCTCGGCTAATACGTTAAATTGGCACAGGCCTATTGTGTGTTCACATTCAGCGCTTGACACCTATTAACTCACTAAAGAACTCATTTGCACAGAATTAACGCGGAGTCAGTCGAGCGCTGCCTAATCTGAACCACGCAGGGCTACGCAACACGGCTGCAGCAGGCAAGGAAGCGGCGCGGGCCCCGCCGCCGCCTCGGCTGCGCCCCGGGGGTGCCTCAGGAAGGAGGCCGCCGCGAGTGCCCCTGCGCCCCTCACCCCTGGCCCACGAGCGAGCAGGGTGAGCCAGCACTGGGGGCGACGCGTGGGCCAAGAGGACCCCCCCCCCGCTTATCTCCCGGCGCGTCTGTCCCGTCCCCCCCCCACCGCCCGCGGTGGGGCGCGCGGCCAAGGCTTTTGTCTCCATCCCGCTCTGAGGGTGGGCGGGTAAAATGCCCGCCGGCCTGGCCTCGGTCCCCCCGGCTATCTCGGGGCCCGGGCGCCGTGGGCCAGCAGCGGGCTGGGCGGGGGTGCGCTGGCCGGCTGTGCCCGCCCGAAGGGCCCGGCGGCCCCCGCAGCCCGCCCCCCCCCCCCAAACGGCCGCCGCCGCCGCCGCCGCCGGGGGTGCCTCGACTAGGCCTCGGTCTCCTAGCAACCGCCCCCTAGCGACACCCTCCCGTCCCGGCCCTCTGCCCGGCCACCATCCGCCTAGCAACCGCCCCGCTCCCAGCCTCCTGATTCGCTGGCCCGCCCCAGCCGGACGTCGAATTCCTATTGGTTGTGACGCAAGAGAGGGCTGCGATTGGCTGAGGCGGTGGGGCGGCCCATGGAAGGGAAGGGGGCGGGTTGGGGCGGGGCTTGGACGGTGGGGAACGGCCGCGGTGGCGTCGGCGGCCTGCCGGACTCATTGGGCGCGTGGTGCGGAGGGATACACCGGCCGGGGGGAAGCGGAGAGGCCCAAGCGGAGGGCGGAGAAGGCGAAGTGGAGGGACGCCCTGCTGACGTGAGCACGCCGGGCGTGGACTCAAATCCCTCCGCGTCGGAACGGGCTCGGCTCCGGCTGGGGGAGGGGGGAGGGGCGTGATTCGGTGGCGTTCTCCGCCGTGAGGAGGAAGGAGCCGCGCGCCTGACGGGCAGGCGCCTTCCGCCAATGGGGTGGCAGGGTTGGTGCGGACCCCGCGGCGATTGGCCGGCGGCGGGCCGGGGGGGCGGGTCGGAGCGGGCGGAGGTGGGGGCGGTGCGCGCGCGCGCGGCGCGGCCTGCCTGAGGCAGCGGCGCGGGGCGGGGCGGGGCGGCGGCGTGGGGGAGGGGTGGCCGGCGCCTGACCCGCCCTCCCCCCTCCCCCTCCCTCCGTGCAGGGCCGGCCCGGCAACATGGCCTCGGAGCTGGAGAGCCTCAACCCCAGCGCGCGGATCATGACCTTCCGCCCCACCATGGAGCAGTTCCGCGACTTCAGCCGGTACATCGCCTACGTGGAGTCACAGGGCGCCCACCGCGCCGGGCTCGCCAAGGTGGGCCCCGCCGCCCCCCGCCCCGGCCCCGCCGCGCTCCCCTCGGCGGCCGCCGCCGCTCCCGGCCGGCCCGCGGGCACCCGGCGGCGGCGCTGCCGGTGCGGGGTCCCGGCTGCGCTGGAGGCCGGGCCCGCCGCCGCCGCCGGGAGGGCAGGGCCGCGCCGCGCCGCGCCGCTCCGCCCTTTGTTTACGCCGGCGCCGCTGGTCGGGAGGCAGCGTCGTGTGCGCGCGGTGGCGTCGGCAGGAACTGGGAACTGGGAAGGAGGTGCTCGCGGTTCGAAACTAAACCGAACTTGATTAAGCGTGATACTTTCCCAGGCAAATTAGGACCTGTTAGTTAACAGTGACTGCTTCCCGGGTGTCACGTCATGCCGGGTGTGCTTGGCAGTTAACTGATGCTTTCCTGCTTTCTGTGGGTCCTCCAGATAGTTCCTCCGAAAGAATGGAAACCGCGAAGGTGTTACGATGACATTGATGAACTGGTCATCCCAGCACCCATCCAGCAGGTGGTGACTGGGCAGTCGGGCCTCTTCACGCAGTACAACATCCAGAAGAAGGCTATGACGGTCCGAGAATTTAGAAGAATTGCAAACAGCGACAAGTAAGCTTGCACTTGCGTTTTGTTATGGAGGTGTAGTTAATGCATAAATTGCTGTTGGCTAGCTTCACTGAGATCAGGCCTATGCTACAGACTTCTTCTGGGCAGAAGTGTGAACGTACTGCCCTTGACAGATGAGCTGTACTTGTAGAACTCACTGTGCGGACATAGGCCTTTGTAGCTTGTTTCATTTGGCAAGATGGTATATATGTCAGCAGAACTCTCTCTGTTGCGTTTCCAGTACGCAGTCTTGCTTCTCTGTCCTTAACAGTGAGACCATCAAAATCTGTATAGAATAGACTAGTACAGAAAGTATTTCTGACATGAAAAAAAAAAAATCACCTTAAACTGATGAACTTAAGCAATACAGTCTCTGAAATAACAATTCAGAAATGCCAGTGGAGTTGCCAGCTGTGATCTGCTTGCTGCGCCTTATTTCTGTCTTGCAAGAGCAGTACACCTCAGATGTTTTGGGATTTTGTTCTTCTAACAGAATAAGTTACATACCCAGCATTAAAGAATAATTTTCAGTTATAGCCTGGAAGATATATGCGTTCAACAGGTGTCAGGGAGAGCATAAACTTGATCTCAGTCAGTGCTGTACAAAGAGGCCAGTATGTAGTTAGGAGGAATGAACATCAAGAGCAGATAATCTTTTGGTAAACTGAGCATACATGACCAGTTCACTAGCAGGTGAGTCTTAAAACATGGATGTTGCTTTCACAGTTGCCTAAAACTTTATTCTAGTTTTTATATGTAGGTCTGTGTACCATTTCTGATTTCAAATGCAGCCTTCTTTGTTAAGTAGCAACAACTAAAAAGTGGAATTACTCTGAGCTGAGAGAAGTGCAGGAAGCAAAAATGAAAGTAAACTGAGAAATGGGAAAGTCACTTTCTCTCTGTTCCTTTGTTTCCAAGTCTCACAGAAACAGAGCTGTGGTCCTTTGATTGTTGTTCTGATAGGCGTCCGCCTGGTAACAAATGCATTAGATATTTTTTTATGTAGTTTTCTGTTCTTTCAAGTGCTCGAACATATTGTTCTAAACTCCTCAAGTAATCAAACTGCAAAGTCTTTTTTTATTGTTACTGTTTATTCACTGATTTATTTTTAAGATACTGCACACCCCGCTACACGGACTTTGAAGACCTTGAACGAAAGTACTGGAAGAACCTTACATTCAATGCCCCCATCTATGGTGCCGATGTTAACGGCACGCTTTATGAGAAGGTAGGACAAACTTGTGGTTTTTGAATAAGGTTTTTTTTCCCTATATGTGTTGTATTCCAGAAATGTTCATCTAGCGTTTGATTCTAACTTTTCTGAGAAAGTTAAGGATAGTCTTAGCAGACTTCTAGCTTCTGGAGTATGCTACCTAGGAATGTAGTAAACCGTGTATTTATAACACGCTTTCCATTTAACCCAGATAGAACACTAACTCCAGCAGCCTTCTTTAACTAAGAGACATCTGTGATTATTCAACTAGTAGTGCTTCAATGTGATGCAGTTTACTTCTAGGAAGCAGGAATTACTGCAGCGTAAGTCTTGGTTTTATGGGAAAGTTTTGGTCAGTCACTGCATTGGTATCCATTAGTAGATTTATTTTTGTGGGACAGCTCTATAGCCATTGTGTATTAGGATGACAAACGTTAGAAAAGGGCATGCAAGCTAGACTGTAGTCTGCTTGCTAGTCTCTTAAATTATGATAATTCACTCCTTTAAAAGCAGTTTGAGATGAAAAGTGTTTCTGTTCAAGAAGGTTCAGTCTGCCCTCCCTTGGACAGAGCACCAACTCACACTCACACTGTTGTTCTTTCTGGCGTAGTGTGTAGCTTCATGATTATTTCCCCTTCCTAGTTCTTATTCTGTTGGCCTTTTTTTTTTTTTTCCCCCTAGCATAAAGGTGGATAGTAAACAATCACTGTATATAAGCTAATGCCATGTGAAAATTGTATTTTAGGTGAATTAACTAAAGTTTTGGACTATGTCCGTAAGTGATTTGTCTCAATCCACTCTTTGACGACAAGCATCCGATATCTTTTGTAACTGCTGTTTTCGTTGCGTGGTTCTGCTCTTCATGAGGCTTGTTTAACACGAGGCTTATGTTTTGCAGCATGTAGATGCGTGGAATATCGGCAGATTGAACACAATCCTGGATATCGTGGAGAACGAAAGTGGCATAACCATTGAAGGAGTAAATACTCCTTATCTCTACTTTGGCATGTGGAAAACTTCCTTCGCTTGGCATACTGAGGACATGGACCTCTATAGTATTAACTACTTGCATTTTGGGGAACCCAAGTCATGGTAAGGTTTTCTAGGGAAGCTTCTAGAGGTAGAAAAAGAATGCCATAACATCAGTTATGTAGTGGAGTCGCAAGATTTGAGTAAAGGATTTACCCATTCCTCCCATCTTGCACTGCAGTTATATCTGTTGACAAGAAGAATAGAATCCTGTAAGGAATTGCAAAACTGTACATGCTTTCAGTAAAATTTGTCTAGTTATCTTCTGGAAAGTCTGCTTGCTGTTCTCATATAAAGGGATATAAATTTTTCAGAATTCTAATGTAAGGTGGACAGTCTCTGCTGCTGTAGGGCCAGAGATTGGAAAACTAGCTTACGATTTTCCGGGGGTGTGCAGTGACCGTACAGAGGTAACGTGCCTGTCGTCATGCAGTCACTAGCGGAATAGGCAGCTTTTAACAGATTTTGAAATGCAGCTATTTATCGTAGATCTAAAAGCAAGCTAGTGTATCTTGTTGAACAGTTGGCTTAGGGCTTGCGTTTTCATGATAGTGTCTTGGGGAGGTTCCCAAATTTTTCTGTAGATGGGTTGCATTTTAAGAGTGAATCACTTCCCTCTGTTCACAAATTTCTGAAGCAAATTCAGCAATTGTTTCCATGGCAGTTTTATTGGAAACCAGTATTTTGGCCGTTTTTTAATACAACTTTGAAGTAAAAAGTAATACGTAGCACCATGTGACCAGTGAACAACCCCATGCAGTAACCATAGTATGGGGACAAAAGAACAAGATCGTTCAGCTGGATAAACTGTCTGACCATTGTTTCTTTTACAGTAGTAAGTGGAAAAAGTTAACTTTGCTGACAGGTTAGTCTGATTTATTCAGCAGGCAACTCCATCAAGTTTTATACCACTCTGTCCCAGATGGAAAGAAAACTCTGTAGCTGGTGTTAGCTACTGTCACCAAAGCAACTGGGAGTTTTGTAGTATCCATAAAAAAGTCATGTACATAGAAAGTGAGATGTAGCCCTAAAGTGCATGCCGCAAGTTATGTGCGTGCATAATGAGTGTGATGCTGCATGTGGTGTGGTACCACAACTGATTTAAGCTGGTCTAGGACTGAGCTGCTGAAAGAGATGGTTCCTTTTTCTCCCTTGCTCTGTGTTTCTTCTTGCACTGGTACTAGTGGCTGTATGGCTGTGAAATGAGTCATGTCAGCAAGGGCTCTTGCCTTTTTCTTGCTGTTCACGTTTTGCTGTGCAAGTCTGTTAACTAAATGGCTCAGACTTTTTAGTTCCTTGACTGCTTAAGCCAAAGTTTGTGGAAGAGATGATCAGCTTTTGGCTGTCGTTTTCCCTTAGGATAGAGAGATGAAAGTCTTTGATTAAGATTTTTAGCTAATATCGTCAAACTTTGAAAGAGACGGTGTGGAAATGGAGGAATAAAAAAAATGAGTAATTCATGCCTGATGTCCAGTTATGATTTCCAGTCAAACTCATGTCCCTTGAACTTACTGACTTGTTCTTTTGACTACAGGTACTCTATCCCTCCAGAACATGGGAAACGACTGGAGAGACTTGCCAAAGGTACTGTTGCAGTTGTTTTATGTCCTAACCCTTGTGGAAGGTGAGATGGACAGCCACAACGGGTGTCAGCTCTCTTAGAGTATGACATGCCTGTGACATTTCTAAGAGCACAGGCTGTCGTGACTGCACTGATTATTTACCTTTTTTAATTTATGTGGGATTACTTTTGAGTACTTGCTTATATTGCGCACACTACAGATCTGTGTAACCTTTAATGAGAAAATCCTTAACTATTGATTGTCAGAACTGGAAGGATATACCCAAAGAAAAAGTTGTCTGTGTGCGCTCTTTCTTATGCTCTTTTAAACTGGCATCTGTTAAAGACAAGTCTGCGTGAGTTGCCCTTTTTTTTGGGAACCATTTTTCTTCAGCGTGCAAGCTAGTGCATTTCATATGAGGTGGTCCATACTTTTAGGCCAAGGGAAAAATACTGTTTAGACAGTAACTTTAAAAAAAAAAAAAATTGACGAATGAATTCAGTTCACAGCAGACCAGTAACATCTCTCCTTGCCTTTATTTTAAACAGGTTTCTTTCCAGGAAGCGCCCAGAGCTGTGAAGCTTTTCTCCGTCACAAGATGACCCTGATCTCTCCATCAATTCTGAAGAAATATGGCATCCCATTTGATAAGGTGTGGGAAAGTATTCATATTTATACCAGCTCAGGCAAGACATTCATGCCAACCCTGTCCCATCTCTAACAGCAGCCAATAGCAAATACTTAGAGTGGAGAATAGCAGCAGGGAGAGCATATGGAACTACTTTCCCACTATCCTTTCCGTTTACCCGGCAACTGGGTGCTGAAAGAGTTTCTGAGACAGAAAAATCTAGCAATAACTATTAAAAACAAAGGCTCTCTCTTCTGTCTTTTTTTTTTTTTTTCTGGAAACTGTGCAACCTCACGTGTCAGATAATTTCACTGCTTAACTGTGTACAGTGTGAAGAGAGATCATCTTTTGTTCCAGAGTTGTCCACTGCTAATTTCATTTGTTGTGATCTGCTTCCTCAAGAGAAAGTATGACTTGTTCCCTGTTTACCTTTTCATGGTGTTCATAAGTTTATAGATTTGTCTTCTACTGTCTCGGTTGATTTCCTTGTTCTCCCACCACGCGCAGTGCAAAGTCTTACTCTGAGTCCTCCATCGGAAGTGCTGTTACATATGTTGGAGTGGCGGAAGGGTTGCGTGAACCCTTGTTAGTTGTTGGGGAAAGGTTGTTGAGGAGCAGTGGAAGGCTGACTAAGAGTTATACTTGAATATGAGCAGCAAAAGAGAACAAAAGGAAGTTTTCAAGATATATATGGATAGAAGCTGTACTTGGCTGTAGACACTGTTCCCCGAAACCTGCAACAAATACAGATGAGTATCTGATAATTGATTTATGACCTTCAGATAGCTCGTCAAGGAATACTTCCTATGTATAACTACTTTTGTGCTATTTCAAACGCTTTTTTTGTGTTTTAGTAGAAACTATGTAGGAGTGTTGTTTTCCAGCAAACAGATATGTACCTCAAGAAAGAGAATAGTGAAGATAAATATCGACTCTCTCCAGTGTAGCAAGTAACTCCAGATGCTATCTATGGAAGGGATTTCACATACGTTGCATGAGGGGTGTAGAAGCTCCCTTTATGCAGACCCGCCAAGTAGGCTGTTCAGCTGTGAATAACAATGCAGTGTTACAATTGTTTTCTAGGTGACGCAGGAGGCAGGAGAATTCATGATAACTTTTCCTTATAGTTATCATGCTGGCTTTAATCATGGATTTAACTGTGCTGAATCTACCAACTTTGCTACTCTTCGGTGGATAGAGTATGGGAAGCAGTCCGTACTGGTAAGCAGTCTGTCACCCATCTGTTGTGTGCAAATAACCTGAATGCAGGTGCTCTTCGCTCTTAATGCTCTGCTGCTCATTAAGCCCCTCGTGTTTGTTTTAGGGCTCTGTCAGCTCAGTGCTATATCCATGTAAGACGTGATGTTCGCTTTCTAATATGGTAGCGAAGTCCACTCAGCCTCCTGTTCGTGTCTTTGTGTTGACTGTGGATAGCATATAATGTGTTTTGTCGTTGTGTAGATCAAGAGAGATTTAGGCTAAGAGTTCAGAGAAAAACAAAAGATAAATTATTATCATCTTTCCAAAGATGAAAGGCTGTGTTTGTGGCCGGGGCTAATCAGAATTTTGTGCCTGGTGTTTAAACAATTACTTCTAGGCTAAACAGTCAATAAATATGTCTTAATTTATCAAAATGGGTATGTTGGGCCAGCCTTTAGACTGGATAGTGTTACGTCTCTGTAAAGGTGCCTCATTAACAGGAGTCATGTTTTCAGAAGTTCGTGTTGGAGTGAATACTGTCAAACACAAATGGTAGCCATGCTCAGACAAGAGGAACCTCTGCTGCTCTGGGTTGGCCCGGAGTTTATATGGTTTTGACGTCCTCATTTTAACCTCCTGTTTTTTCTGGCTGTTGATGCATGAGCTCATGGATTTTTAAGGTTGTCAGCTTCTACCAGCAAATCTGTTAATAGGGCTTGCTGTCTTAGTTAGTGTGATACGTTCTGGTTTGCTGTTTCGTAGTTTTTGCTGACTTTTCTGACCAGTTTTTAGTGAGTAACTTAAGACAAGTCCTTTTGACTTCCTGGGGCATGCTCTGGAGAGTTTTGAGGCTTAAATACATGCATGAATTTGTGTGGTGGTGTTGGGTTTTTTTTGTGTTTTTTTTTTTTTTTTCCTCCAGTTCAGCTACTGGAAGCAAAGTATTGTAGGAACGCAGAATAAAATTGCTGAGTGTATGGCCTTACTTGAGTATGTTGTGTGACTGCAGTGCTCATGTCGAAAGGACATGGTGAAGATCTCCATGGACGTGTTTGTACGAAAATACCAGCCAGATCGCTACAAGCTTTGGAAAGCTGGGAAGGATGTGACTGTCATTGACCACACTCTTCCAACACCGGAGGCAGCAGAATTCCTTAAAGGAGATCTCATCCAAAAAGTCAAGAATGGGAAACAGTGTGCTGAGGAAATGGAAACTGGGGAAACATGTAAAGAGGAGGTGGACGAGGATGAGACAAAAAGGTAGTGCTGTACATAGTTCTCTCTGCCTTTCTCTCAGATTATGAGAAATTGCATCCTGCTGCAATTGAATGTTTTCCAGACCCAAAAAATTGAATGTTTTCTGTTCCATAGCAGAGTTAGCAGTAGTCTGTTTCTGGGGAGTGGGGTTTACCCTTTATTGTTTTTTACTGTTTGGATCCAAATGATGATGGTGTGGTGGCAAACAGGAAAAGCACTGACTTGGAAGGTCATAGTTCTTCATCTTTGGACAGCTGTCCAAAGCCTGGATTGGAAATATACACCATGGTACTGGGAGGCCGGAAGAAACGGGCAGTGTATTAGGATCCTGAGAAGGACTTGCTAGCAAATTCCCTTAGTATCAGTGCTGGAAATTGCTATGCTGGTGTGCCCTTCCTGGTCGCTGGAGACTGTGACAGGGTCGTCATTTTATTTTTGCCGTTAAATACTTTTCAGGCAGTGTCAGCCACTATTCCTAAAGCTTTTTTTGGGAGGTGGGGGGGAGAACGTCTGGCTAGAACATAGGCCTATAACACATAATTAACAGATGTTGAGGAGTCATCCCTAAGGATGACTGATTTTGCTTCTATAAAAGCAAAGAAGCAACTTCAGAATAATTTGGAAACTGTTTGGCTTGCCAGATGCTGACTCTTAAGATGTTGTGACCCAAACTGGGCTGAATTTTGTGTGTCCACAAATGCAACCAACAAACTTCAGGTGTTTGGTAATCTCATACAGATTTGTCTTCTGCAGTGTGCCCAAGCATCGTATAGGAACCAAAAGGCATAGAGTCTGTCTGGAAGTGCCTCAAGAGGTGAGTGAGAGTGAGGCCTTCCCCAAAGAGGAGCTGAGCTCTGTGCAGTATGAAGTGGATGTGGCAGAGCCTCCTGTGAGACCTACCAGCGGACTTGTGCAGCCAGGTGAACAAGGACTCAAACTTCCAGGTAGCTGTGTATCAAGCTTTGTCTTGGTGTGGGAGGACAGTGCGTTACTGTTCAGGGAGAGAAGCTGCTAGAGCTGAATCTGGGTCACATTCTCAAAAGTTACAATGCCCAAAAAAGCGGTCACTGGTTTGGTGAGCAGTTCAGAAACTGGCTGTTATGAGTCTAAGACATCTTAATTTTGCAAGACCAGAGAGTCACTCGAGAAAGTTTTTAGGTTCTTCCCCTGTGGTTAAATGTATGTGACGCTTCTGCCAGCACTTTGTGTGAATGAGATGGCCACAGTTTGTCTGAGCTGTTGGCTTTTTGTGGCGTATGTGTGCCTGCCTCCCAGTGATGACAACCCTTATTAAAAAACGTCAGGGAAGAGCAAAGGTGTAGGCAACGATCCTGTAGCTGCTTGAATGACTGACTGACTGCGTGGGTCAGTGGGGTGTTGCCTTGCAGCTGGTTTAAAAGAAACAGGAAGTTTTGTTTGAGACTTGCTTTTAAAATGGTTGTTTCTAGCTTTTGATTTTTCTCTTTCTCTTCTTATTTTGGCTGCTTGCAAACAGAAGTATAGTGGATACCTCAGTAGTCAAGGCCTCTATAGATCACTGTTTTGTGATGTACAATTTCTAAACAAAGGTCACAACTGTTTAGTAAAGTATATACAAATTTCTGGCTGGTGTGCTTTGCAGATGTTTTCTTTGCAATGTGTATTAATTTGTAGGCCAGAGGAAAAGTAACGTGGCCGTACTGGGTCAGTTACCTTCTACCTTGACCATGATTGAGGTGCTTGTGGAACAATACAAGAACAGGGCAAGCTCGTTTGATGCCTCCCTCTAGTATAGTGTTCTCCAAACTTCTGCAACTTATATTTAATAATCCTCTGTTGATTTCTCTTCTGTTAAGTCTCCCTTGAACCCTGGTGACCTCTTACCCACAGCGTCATGCAGCCAGAAGTTTCAGTTGAGCTATACCGTGTAAAGAATCATCTCTTTTTGTTTATTTTGAATCCACCTTCTACTAGTTTTGTGTAATACCCCCTGGTTCTTGTACTGGAACGTGCAAAGAAGAGGCACTTTCTGTTCGCTCCCTCCAAACCACCCGTGATTTTATAGTGTTTGAATTAATGATCTTCTCTCTACCTGACTTTGTGTCACGTTTCTTTTGTGCTTAGTAGTCGTCTTCCCTGTTTGGCTTCATGCCAGCAGGTGCAGGCGGTTCTCTGTGCTGCCTAGACTTTAATAACAGTCAGTATATCCTTTCTTCTAGATCGTGTGGACTCATCAGCCAAATTTGAAGAACTGAAAACAGTGAAGCTTGAGGAGGAAGAAGAGGAAGAGCAAGAAGCAGCTGCATTAGATCTCTCTATTTCACATGCTTCAAACTCCACTTCAGTTCTGCCAGCTTCGAAGCTGAGTTCAACTTCCAGTGTTCAGCCCAGCTCACCAGCGTATTCTGGTTCTTCAGACTGCGAATCCACTGATCTGTTGCCAAAAAGAACTCTTCCGGGGCCAGCTGGGGTGCTTACTGTCCATAGCTATGCTAAAGGAGATGCCAGTGGATCTGACAGCGAACAGACTTCAGGAAAGAAAGCCAGTGCTACAGCCAGTGTGAATGAACAAGAACTGGCAGAGGTATGAATGTCAGGTGTACTGAAAGCTTAAGGGCTGTGTTGCGTGGTCTTGGATTTGCTGTGACAAAACTTCCTATCTGTGCAGGTTACATTTTCATTCTATTGGTATTTGCGTAGCAAGTCACTTAGTAATTAATACTATTATTAATTAATACTATTTTTTAATACCTACAGATCAATGTAACATTCAATTGGAATGTTTTAGGAACTAATGGTGTTTTGAGTAATGCTTCCCTGAGTGCTACAAAGGGACAGAAGTAAAGTTAAATGCATGGACACACTACCTTCTCTTCACCTCACCTCTTACTTCAGCCCAACAGTTTTGATAATTGTGCAGACTGATAGGTAATGTCTTGAGCATTGTAGGATGAAATGGTTTCGCAAGTCGTTTCTCTTGAGTGATCACCTACTGCTTAATGCAGCGTACTAACCGCTATCTTTTAAAGCTTTTGCTGAACAAAAAAATTAAGGTGAAAGTCTTGCTCTCTTTCCTCTTCTAGGGAAACAGAGATCCCTTGTTCTGAGAACTTCTCTAAATAATTTTACTGTTTTAAGGGAAAAGGCTGTCTCAGTTGGTTTTACAATGGTAGCGTTACAGGCTGATCCAGCTCCTTTTATGATAATAGATACCTGTTTGCCCCCACGATGAATCTGGTCCACTTCAACCTTTGTTACAGGCCCGTGAATATACGTTAGAGCTTTTCTTTCTCTGTAACATTGCATGCATCTGCCTGTGTGTGTGTTTTTTAAAACAAATGATGAAACACAAAAATTTTGCTGGGAAAATGTAAATCTGAATGTTTGAAAGCTGCCAGTGAATGTTTTGCTAGGAAAACCCGATTAGGAGAAGGTTATACTAGTTAAAATCTTATCTGTTGCTGCTGTCTTTTCAAGTAATTTTGCTTCCCTTTTTAATTATGCATTGAAGTGGTGGGAGGCTAATAATGGTTGTATTCTCAAAATTCAGGAAGAACAGCGGCAGAACAGCAGAGAAGCAAACCCGGTGATAATTAAACTAAAACTGAGAAAGAGTTCTCATGTGTACATAAATTAAAGAAATTCCATTGCTGGTGTTGGTCTATTATTGGATACTCAATGCAGGGAAAAGCAGAATTGCTGAATAAGAGTAATTGGTGTTTGTGTGCAGTATGTTTCACAAAAAAATTTCCATCAGATGATAACTAGGAATACTAATTGCCTTTTGAATAAAAGCACTTCTGTTTCTGAGAAGTCTTGTAGCCAACTGCTGTGTAGGAGATCTGAGATGATTGTTAGGCTCTCTTTGCCTTGCTGTGTGAAAAGCAAAGGGGAGACTTAAAAAGATGAATTTAATTTTAAGATTTGCTTCTGCTTGTAGAGGAATCACAGATTCAAAACATGAGCTTCTACTGTTACTAGCCTCTTAAAAATGATTGCCTTTATTGCCTTTCTTGTCAGGTTAGCAGTAGTTTTATCAGTGTGTCATTTATTTTTGCCCAAGACTAAGGGAAGAGGAAATTACTTTACTATTGCGGTCTCCTCCTTCCAGTGTGTCTGGAAGGACATCAACACAAATAATAAACAGATGGAGTGGAAGTTTTCTTCCGTATAAAACAAGCCTATTCAGCTCAAGATGTCTGAGCGGGCTCTGGAATTCTTTTTCTAATTTGGGATCTCATTTTACCAGAATGCTTGAGACTTCTTATCATAGCTCTTCTAAGTTGAAATGTTCAACTTGTCTTTTTTTTTTTTTTTTTTGTCTTTTACACCATTCTTATGTAAACAGACTTGCATAAAAAGCTACACAGGGCCTTGTGCAAAGTCCATTTCTAAATGGCTGAACTGAGCTAGTACAGAATTGAACAACGAAAATACGCTGTTTAGTTTTGCTACCTCTTTTCTCTTTGCAAAGCAATGCAAGTAATTCTTTTAAAAAATTGGTTGCATTTAGGTTTCTCTAAGGTCAAAGTAAGTTTTTTAAGAAGGTCAAAAGGACGTGTGCTGATATGACTGCTGAATTGCTTATCCTCGTCCAGGTAGCGAAGGAGTACATAAGATCGATGAAGGAGAGTAAAAAGTCCAAGGGCCGTCGCCAACCATTGAGCAAGCTTCCACGCCATCACCCGCTCTTGGTTAAAGACTGCATTAGTGACGATGGTAAGTGTTGTACGCTTCGGGAAACTGTTAAGAGCCTCCCCTTGTGTAGACAGTGTGGGGTATTCCATGTAAGTAGCTGGCAGTAAGTGGCAGTCATTTAGGTAAGTAACACCTGTACAGCCCAGACAACGTTATTGCTTCATTTTTGCGTTTGCATACTTAAACTGTTCTCTCTAAGGGTGTCTTCCTTGTTTTCTGTTCCATTCTCTGACAAGTCACAAGTCTGAAAGGAAAATTAAACCACTACCAGAGAGAGATTCTTGCACAGCTGAGTCTTCCTTAGAGCATTCCAATAATTGATGTAAATATTAATTAAAAAAAAAAAATAGATTCTTTGACTGACTTATTCTTGACAAGCTTTGGAGTTGGTACTCTACTCACCCAGTAGGCCTGTCTTGAATCTCAAGCACGGTTGCTTGATTAATACAAGCAGCCTCGTAAAGGTGAGGCCCAGTTACTGCCTTCTATCACCCTTTTGTGAAATGTAGTTCTGGTAGCCGTGCTGTTGTCTTCTTTCATAACGTCTTGCTTTATTTGGTTTTATCCGCAAGAAGGATATCTGTAAAAGGACACGTAGTTACTGAGCAATGATCTCTTATGGCAGAAGCATCAGAGCAACTAACTCCTGAGGAAGAGGCTGAGGAGACAGAAGCTTGGGCTAAGCCACTTAGCCAGCTGTGGCAGAATCGGCCGCCCAATTTTGAGGCCGAAAAAGAATACAATCGGACCATGGCTCAGCAGTCTCCGTACTGTGCTGTTTGTATGCTGTTTCAGACGTACCAGGTATGTAGCCCAGGTTTTTTATAGCAGAAGTGACTGAATAGGTTGCTGCTGTGGTGCTTAGTTTTAAAATTGTTGCTTTGTATATTGCTAGCTAGCAAAAGCCCTGTCAGTGTTGCAGTCTTCCCAAGGAATTGTTCCAAGAGAGCATGATTCGGTGAACCTCCCTGTGTCCCCAGGATGCTCTGCATGGGGGTTCCCAAAGACATACTCAGCTGTTTCACAGAAGCTTGTATGTAGAAAGTTCTTTTGCTTAGAACCACAAAACAGAGCTTGAATGTTGCTGGAGTTGATTATAAAATCCCGTTTGTCTTTTCCAGACTGACACCTTTACTTTTTAAGCCTTTTTTTCTTTAAACGTTTGAAGTCCACTCGGAGCACAAGGCTTCTGGGGAGGTGGCAAAGAGGAAAACCTTTCTCTTAAGTAAAACTAGTTAAATGCCATCCACATACACGTGTAATTTATCATAGGTAGAGTGCTGTCTTCTCTTGGAGTACATCCATATTGGCAGTAGCACACGTAAATGTGCTTTAACAAAGTGGAGTTGTGGGAATGTACAGCTTGGGATGGACTGCAAAATCTATTTGGCATGTTGAGTAAATGTATAGGCAGGAATCCCATGCTGAACCTCTCGCTGTACCTGAGCTAGATAACTTTAAGATGGCTTGAATAGCTGTCCGATGGCATGTTCCAACTGCAGCTTAGATAGTTTGGCCCTTCCCCTTTCATGAGCTAAGCGTATTTGATTCATCTGAGATCACTGTGCGAGTACGGTGGCTCTGAAAACATGTAGACCCTAGTTCTGGAAATAAAAACTTCAAATTCTTATTGAAGCTTTACATTGTATGTGGTTCCTAACTTATATGAAAACCTTTACAGTTCCTGTTTGACTTTGACATTTCTACCTGCTAGGAAGTTCTTGTTAGGACTGGCAATTCTACAAAGAAGCTGCATAGTACACAGGAATTTCATTGGCACTGGCAGCGTATACAGTTGATAATTTGAGAATAATTCAAATTCTTTCGGCTTCATTTTCAGTTATAAATGCTAAAAGCCAAAAACCAGCTGTAGGTTTTCAGATATCTGTCTACACCACACAGCAAAGCAGAAACTGTTCCAAGAACTGAGGGGTGGTTAGTGTCTCCAAGTCTATAGTTTGAGGAGTCACTTCATGAGGTTCAAATAGAAAATGTGCACAGCATGCACAAAATGCCAAGCAAGTACTTCCTTTTGCTTTATGTGAAGAAGAAGAAAGGTCTCATTTTCTTCTAATTTGTTTTAGATTTCCTTAGTCATTTAGTCTTTTGCTTGACATGCAGTGTTCAGTGTTAAATAGATACGTTTTAAGGAATCTGAATAAACAAGACGTGTTGGAAATGTTTCAATCCAGTCCAAGCCATGGTCCTGTGCCAGAGCTTTTTTTTCCCCCCTAGCTTTTGATGTACTATAAGAGGGACAGTGCAGCTTCATTCTACTAAAGCACTTTGTGTTTGTAATATATATATATTTTTTTTTAAAAGATGAGGCAAGCTGCTTCTTGGTGGCCTGTAAGGTACAAAGGATATTTTGATGTATTTTTTCAAAGAGAAAGATTGGCTTCTATTTAGCTGTTAAGAAGGGTAACTTGAGTGGAAGTGTATCTGTGTACGCTTTACATGTAATTGATGTTTAGTTTGACGTTGGTTTAGATTAACCTGAAAGTCTCCTGGTCTTTCATTGGGAAACGGCATTTTTAGTCTGCCTATTTCCCAGGAGCCATATTAGTTTCAAAACCTGCTAGACTTGTTCCCAGCTAGACCATGAAACAATAATGGGGATTCAAATAAATACATGCTCATGTAACCGTACATGAACCAATACTGAGGTAAGATCGATGAGCAGTGCTGGGGGAGATGGAGCGGAGGTGTTTGCAGTGGAGCATGGAGTGGGCTGGTGATTTCAGAGTGAACCTTCTGTCAAAGGAGATGCAGTTTAATGTGTGTCTTGCTGCTCATCGGAGGGATGCTGTTCACACCTTACTCCTAGCCATTTAAGTAGAGAACAGCTTCATTCTGAAGTTGCGATAGCTGAGGATTTTGTGAACAAGTTTTGTTTTCACCTAACCTACTAGCTCTTTAACCCTTCAGCACCTTCATTCTTTCTTTAAACTGGAGTTATATATGGCGTAACAGGGAATAAAGTTGATGTGAAGAAGGCCTTTTTGTTGTAAAACTTAAATTCTTGTCCGTACCCTGCAGGCAGAGTGTGGAGGCCACAGTCAGAACTCTGTAGCAGCTCCAAGTGCTGTAGATGGGAAGATCAGAACCAAACCCCTAATTCCTGAAATGTGCTTTACTACAACTGGCTGCAGCACCGACCTCAATCTCTCAACCCCTTACTTGGAAGAGGATGGAACCAGTGTACTTATCACCTGCAAGAACTGCCATGTCTGTGTTCATGCAAGTGAGTGCATCCAGACTTAACTCTAAGTTCAAGTGTTCTCTGTAGTAAGTCTGTACAAAATAACAAGCCTCTCCCAATCTGTTAATCTACAAATAGACTTAAGTTCAGCCCCCATATGAATGGTGAATACTTGCAGCACTGGCCTTTGAATTATTTAACTGGCTGTATGGACCCCTTGAAGTACACAGGACTCAAACCCGGAGCTGTCAATTCCAACTCCTGTGTTACTTCTGGACTCTAGGGGAACGGCTCTGCGTTTAAATGAGTGCTGTTTCACACAATCACAGAATAGTTGGGGTTGGTGGGGACCCCTGGACATCATCTGGTCCAACCCACGGATAAGTTGCTGAGATATGTTTCTGTTCTAGGTTGTTACGGTGTATCCCCTGACAAGGCCACGGAAGACTGGATGTGCTCCAGGTGTACAGAGAATGCCTTAGAAGAGGTAGTTTTTCATAAGACTCTCACAGTTGAAGCTGGTGCAAATGGGAATTTTTTACAAAGTTCATTTCCGTACTGTTGTATTTTTGACTCCCTGTTGTGAAAAGCAGGCAATTCAGAGAAAGCTTTAGGAGTCAGTCTCTTGTATTTTGGCTTATTTTAAGCCAGCAGTCATGAAATCCTTTTAGTTGGTGCAAAGCTGCTGAGCTCAGGCCAGCCATAGAGACGATGGTTGTATGAACGTTGGAATGACTCCTTTGTTCTTAACATATGGCAGCTACTATTTCTAGAGCAGAAAGTAACGTCTGTCATGTAACCAGGAATGTGTGCACACGTGAAGAAGGCAAGAATGAAAGTATTCCTTTGAACATTTGCATAGGCTCTAGGTCAGCAGAAGGGATTAACCTTTTGAATTTTATCTGCTCATGCTTGTTCCAGATCCTTGTAGACATCCTCAAGGGAGATAGTGTTGCCTTTGTAAAAGGAACCCACAGTGAGCAAATTGTACAAGTCTTCAGTGGCAGGTCTGCGTGCCTTTGACAGCCTCGGAGCCTGTGTCCCTCCGTTCCCCTAAAGGTGGCAGCAATTGAGAGCTACAGGGCAGAGCTACCAAGTGTTTAGTTCTCTCATGACAATGAAACAAGATTTTCTTCCTCTGGATGTGCATTGTGAGGAGGAACTTTTGAAACAAGCGCACCACTCTGGACTTCAGTCTTTCAGCTAACGCTTTCTTCCTTGTGACAGGACTGCTGTTTGTGCTCGTTACGAGGAGGAGCCCTGCAGAGAGCCAATGATGACAAGTGAGTGTTCCAGCTTTTTTGGTCTTCAGGGAGCAACTCAATGCCTAAGCAGTTAAAGCTAGGCTAGTAAAGCAAACGTCTGCATTTGGTGTAATGGAGTGACAAGCAACACCTTTCACAATTAGTGTTATCAGCGGGGGTACTTTCAAGTGCGTGTTCGTGGTGTTCACGTTGCATGCTGAGACATAAAGCAATCTTTATCTCTTCAGATAATGCCTGGCTCCTATTCTGGTGACACTAGCTGTTAATTGCTTTGCCTTTAAGTGCAGAGTTTTTTCACTTTGCTTTTGTACTTTTATAAGTACAAAGCACAGAGATGTAATGCACCATATGAAAATAAGAATCCTGGTGAGATAACACTTCTCAGGAACTTCTCAAGGATGATTTTGACCTCTCCAGAAACGGGCATGTGGTGGGCACATAGGAAAACTGTAGCTTGCAGCAGCACCTCTTCCAATTCAGTGTTACTTTGCAGCAAGTATACTGTGTAGCGCTGCCTGTCCAGTGTCCCTCTTTGGTGGGATAGATTGTCTGAAGCCACTTGATGCAAAATACATTGGTACAGGCTTGTAGCACCATCAAGTAAGGTGTGGAAGCTCGGCCTGAAACGTTTTTGGAAAGCGTATGGAGCCTTCAACCCCCCGGTCATTGTGTCAAAACTAATTCAGTGGTGAATGAACAGTTGCTATCCGACAAGCTTGTGAGGGAATAAATGTATCGGGCAAGCTTTTGTGATGCAGGTATGCAACTGGCAGAAGTCACAGTGAACTGCTCTTCTGTTAAGGCTGTTAGTAGTAGCTTGAAATTATGAAGTCTGTTTTTGTTGCTTGTTTTTGCCTCACTTGTGCCCCATTGCTAGTAGTAGGAAGGAAGATTACGTTGCTGGTTCTCAGTCTCTGTGTGCTGAAACAGAGGCTGCTCATCTTGTTTATGTAGCAAGCTTCATCAGACGTGTACTTACTTAGAATGCAGAAACATTCTCTGGCCCAGTGTGGATTCATTTCTTTTTTCCCTCTTCTGCCTTGGCAGGTGGGTTCATGTGATGTGTGCTGTAGCTGTACTGGAGGCAAAATTTGTGAACATTGCAGAGCGCAGTCCTGTAGATGTCAGCAAAATCCCCCTGCAACGTTTCAGACTGGTAAGAAACACCTGTGCTTTGCTGTGGATTTTTATCTTGCTAATTCTGTCTGTGAGCCTTGGTCCTCAAGGAGAGAATATACCGCTTTTTCTGTGCGATGGAGATCAGCGAAAACGCAAACCCTGTTGTTAGGAAGATGTTTGCTTGACCCAGTTACTGTTGCTCCTTAAAGGTTCACTTTACTTTTTGAAAGCACTTACCGGAGAAGCGTACCAGTTCCGAGTTTAAGCAACTCTTGAAGTCAGTGTTGTATCACTACAATTAGCTGTTAGCTAACTAGCTAGTAGAACTATTTATGGCAATAGCTCTTGTGCATCTTATGCATGTAGACAGCCTTAAATACTTTCAAAAAGGTGGACCAGAACTTCTCTACCTATCCTGAATTCAGTGGTTTTGCTACTTTATTTGGAATTTTACTGTAATTAACAATCTGCTTATCATGCCTCCTGTTAACCAATTCAAGTATGGCCTTAGTAGGTAAGGCTTCACAATGTTTTCTTTTTCCCCAGATGTGTTCAGTACTGTGGATTCTAGCTACTAATTCCAGTAGCCACTTTATTCTGTGGAAATCAAAAAAGCAGCTGTGAGGAAGAGTCTGGGTGCCACTTTTCACTGTTTACTTCCTCTTCAGTAGTTTAGGCTGCTTGTTCTTGCTTGCATGAAAATAGGGTTGGTTCTAACCTGCAGAATCGTTCTGACAAGAAAATAACTGTTTGAATCTGAAATCTTTGATCCATGAGCAGTACTCTTGAAAATTCAGTTTAAGTGTCTCACTCACTATCCTGACTTCAGGAGTGGCCAAAAGTGAGCACTTAGGAAAAAGCAAAAAGAAGGCAAGCACAATACCGTATATCTCGCTCTTCTATCGCCGGCAATTTCTGGCTCAGGAGACTTCCAGAACCCCTTGTGGTTTGTCTGTTTTGTAGCCTCCAGTCCCTGGTGTCTCCTTGAGCCTAAGTGAACTTAACATCCGTTTAAGCTTTTGCAAGGAGTGTCATAGATCTGTTACTTTGTGTTTGAGGAACTGCCTTATTCTGCTTTTTCTGGGATGGCTCCTACCAGTTTCTTACCGTTTCTTATGTTAGAATTACAAAGTGCCTTTCCATGCCATTCAGAATTTGGTAGACTTCTCTTATCTCTCCAGCCCCAAGCCATCTCCTTTTCCAACTGAAGAACTTCCTCTGCTCTGTTTTTTGCATAGAAAATGCAATTGTGCTTGTTGCCGTTCTCTGAACCGTTCCATGTTCTAGTATATGTTTATTCACATGATGAGCCCATAGGTGGGCACGGTTTTCAGTGTGTGGCAAGCTGGATTAATAAAATGGTGTAATGGTGGTTTGTATTATGTTCTTTGTTATTTTCTAATCCCTGCTACTTGACTTGCTTTTTTGACTGCTGTTGAGCACTGAGATGCCTCAGGATATGTGAGACATTTGTATAATGGGTGAACGTCTTCAGTAAGAAAGTATCTATATTTAACTATTCTAAAAATTCAATGTTGAGGGCAAAATACTTCTAACTGCTCCGCAACTGCTAGTGCGTCACAGGTAGTCTCCTTTTCCTGTAACACCTAATCAGGCCTGACCCAAATGTAATTGGGTCACTGGTGGTAGAACAGGCAGCAGATATTTGAATGCACGCTTGGTCGCTGGGAAAGCAATGTAATGGAGCCAGGACAAATGCAGAGAACAGTCTGGTCACGGAATTCTGTGATGCATCCCTTGGGCTCTTTCTGGCGTGTAAGTTTTGAGGAGATAGCCTTCTCCAAAGGGATGCATCTCTTCCTGGGCAGAGTGATAGAATTTTGACCTATATAGGCCTGACTCTTTTTTCCATTTCTGTCTCTGGGTCAAGGAAATCCTTTACCCATGATACTAGTCTTGTTGCTTGTCTTTGTGTAACTTAATAACCAGGTGCTGAAAGGCTCTATTGACTTTGGAGCACTGTAGACTGACTTAATTCAGGGTCTCCCGATACTAGAGTCCTAGGGTTGCATGCTTCGTGCATGTTGAGCTGGTAGATATTTAACATATATTTTCATCTGTGGGATCACTTTAAATTTATGAATTCTTGCCTTGTCGTAAACTAGAATTAAGTGTTATGCTGCTTTTGATCAAAAAGTAACAACTCCTTCATTGAGTGTGAATGGCACAGTATGGGAAACTTAGACCAGCTAGTCTTTTGTGCAGGGTGAATGCCAGTGCCAACCAGTAACCTCTAGTTTCCTGTCCACAGAAATGCATCTTCTGCAAGAAGCGGAGAAAGAGAATCGCAGGTTGCTGCGTACAGTGCTCCCATGGTCGGTGTCCCACATCCTTTCACGTCAGCTGTGCCCAATCAGCAGGAGTCATGATGCAGCCCGATGACTGGCCATTTGTTGTCTTCATTACCTGCTTCAGGCATAAGATTCCATCTCAGGCAGAGGTGAGTAGGTGTGTGACTACCAGCATTAAGTTGGAATTTCCTGAGGAACTGAAAAGCTTTAGATTGTGTACTTCTTTTAAAACTCCATTGAAGGCTTCACTCTCAAAAGGTTCAGCGTAATCTAATAATGGTGGTCTTGAATTCTAACCTCAACTTTTGCTACTGCTCTGAGTGATCTTGGACAGGCTCTTTATTGTGCTGTGGTTTGCAGAACAGGAGGACTGAGAGCTTCTTTTTTCCTGTGGCTGTTGTAATGAGGAATAACAGTGTTCTTATGCTGTGATATTTGATACAAGGTTGTGCAGGAGTTAGTTGTGGGACTCCAGCAGGCTGTATGAGTTGTCATGGATTTTCACGCTTAGGTGATTGCCTTGTTTGTAATGTTCCCATGTAGCCCTTTTAGCCACCAAAACCACCACAGCCCATTAGAAAATGTTTACCGTAAAGGCCTTGAGTTGCTCTGAAGAATGGGAGCTGAATTTACTAAGTAGCATACCTTAGGACTGGACAGCTGCAGCTAATGGATGGAGTTTTAAGCATTTGAAATAGCAGAGGCAGAACTTCTCTGAAAATGCTGCTGGTGGAGTCTGAGTGCAATTAATCACCTCTGAGCTAAAATGTTTTCCTTGTTTGTCTGCTGGCAGCGGAGCTGTGGGCCTCAACACGTTCTTTATCATGTTGTTATGTAACAACCGCTTTTCTCTTCTCAGCGAGCCAAGGCTGCACTCCAGGATCTGTCACCTGGACAGATAGTCATCAGCAAGCACAAGAATGGTCGCTTCTATCAATGTGAAGTGGTCAGTCTTGCAAAGGAGACTTTCTACGAGGTCAACTTCGATGATGGCTCCTTCAGTGATAACCTGTATCCAGAGGACATTGTGGTACGTTATGCAGTGGGAGTCTGGCTCCAGTAGAGGGCACAAGGAGTGAACTCCTCGTGCTGCAGAGCTTACACATTAGATTTAGTAACCAGGATCTTCCTGTGGCTAGGGTATGCGGCAAGCCAGCTCTGCAGGTATAATGTGAGACTGACTTAGGTTAACTGAGGGCAAGTAGAAAGGTGGTTGCACAGATGTAACGGATTGTGCAGCTAATCTTTGGCTGCTTAACAGTGATAAGTGAGAAAGAAAACTTGTTGATACTTTCATACTGTTCCTGCATGAAGTACTTTGAAGCTAGGCCCACCTTCAGGATCTAAAGGCAGACGACGTGAATGGACGTTTCTCAGTTTGTTTCTTCATCACTAAAAGTCAATAATTGTTGGGACACTGTGCGATGTGTCTCATAAGGCTGGGATAGATTCCCCCTTGATTTGATAAATCTTCGTATAAGGAAGCTGCTGACCCTTACTCCTTGTCTCCCAACTTCCTTTTTTTTTTGCTGTCAGAGTCGAGACTGTCTCCAGTTAGGTCCTCCTGCAGAAGGTGAGGTTGTGCAGGTGAGATGGACAGATGGACAAGTTTATGGAGCCAAGTTTGTTGCATCACATGCCATCCAGATGTACCAGGTACAGAACTGATACTCCTTTTTCCCTGCCTTTTGCAGTAACTTCATCTTCCTCAGCTGCCCGAAGGACTCTAGGCCTTTGCTTATGGTCTGTTTAGAAGCCCTGTGGGACTTGGTCGCGTCAGGATTATCATAGTCCTTTGTCTGAAGCCTTGCTGTTTGCTTTCAAAGTTGAATTGCGATTGCTAGTTCTTTGTGAAAGTTAAGCATCACACAGGAGAGAATTCTTCTGGCTGTGAGAATCACGTCCTTTCCCTTGGAAGGGACGTATGGAGCAACATGGTGCAGGAGACCCTGGCTAACTGGCAGTTCGCATAATCATACACATACGCACACCCCTGCCCTCCTCGTGTTGTCTTGGCTGACCTCTCTTTCTGAGGCCTTTTACGTTGGACAAAAACCTACAGACTGTTCTTGTTTAAAAACTAAGCATACTCATATTTAATTATTCTGTGTAGTTAATCCATCTTTTACTGTTCCTGGCTTTGAGCCCAGCAGGTGTCTGGAAATTCAGCGTTCACAACAAGCTGATCAGGTTAACAGAGCTGTTCTCAAAGCCAGCAGAGCTGTAGGAGGGTCACACTTAAATGCCTGAGAGTGAGTGATCCAGTGTTTCAGGGATGCCAGATGCTGGTAGCACTCACTGACGTTAACAGCAAAGCGTTTGCTTGCAGTTCTGCTTATATCTGGCTACTTACTTGAAAGTGTCAGCTTTTGCAAATCACTAGTCTTTTCTTCAGCAGGCTCAGTTCCTGCAGTTTAAACTACTGTAGAATAAGGGATATTTTTTCTGGTTAGTAAGAATGTATCGTGCCTTGCAAATTTCCAAAGGGACGAATGTTACAGCAAAATAAAAGTGACCGGCCAGGGAAGGCCTGAAAGAGGCCGGCTTGTCAAGTGTTACAAGAATATCCCAAAACCTGCTTGGCTGCTTTTACTGTCAAGGGCAAGACAACTCGCAAGGTTTTGGTTAAAGTTTTTTACGGTATACATACCTGCATATGTATCTTATAAAATCCAAGTGGTAGGAGATGATTTCGTGAGAGGCCTATACAGGGAGGAGACTGCAAACTCTGGGTAGCAATGGAAGGGGTCTAACTCTTGAGACTACTGGCAGAACAGAATCCGTTTTTCTGTTAGGTGGAGTTTGAAGATGGATCACAGTTAATGGTGAAAAGGGACGATGTGTACACTCTTGAAGAGGAGCTTCCTAAGAGAGTCAAGTCAAGGCTGGTAGGTAAAGTGGGTGCAGACATCTACTCAGTAAGTTCATTCTAATGTAGTTTGTCCTTGAACCAGCAAGCTGGATGTTCAGCAGCAAAGGATTACAGTTTGATACTCTCTGCAAGTCTTTGAAGCTTGGTGTTTACAAAAGCAAAGTTTTCTTTCGCTCTGGAGAGACTTCATTCTCCTGCAAAGACTCGGGTGTGTGGCCCTTCTCATGGAATTGCAGTTTAGGACAGTGCTTGCTTGTCGCTGCCCCATCCTGCAGTTGCTTACCTTATCTTTTGCCCTGAAAAGCTCCTTATACAGTGGCATTAAGGGAGCTGGCCATCCTTAAATCCTAAAGTAATTTAGGTAGGAAGGAACCTCTGTGGGTCTCAGTCCAATCCCCCAGTCCAAGCAGCACTAACTTTGAAAGTCGGATGGAGTTGCTCACGGCCCTGTCCAGTAAAGTTTTGCTCATCTATAAGGTGGAGGTCCCACAGCCTGTCTGGGTCCCTGTTCCAGTGCTTTATGCCTCTCACTATGAAAAACGTAACTATGGACAGCATGTCAGGTATCTTGCTTTACCAGATGATCCTGTACACCGTAATGCAAAACCTATTGGCAAGCACACAGCCTATTAGAGGTTTAAGAAAACAGTGCGTCACAGTGGACTCCTGTGACTGGGAGGATAAACTTGTCTGGTCCGTAAGGCTCAGAGTGCACTAGATTTCCTTGAAATGTTTGAACAGGTCAGTGCACTTACTCCTTTAAGAGAATGACTGAGAGCTTATATTAGCTACTCAGCTAAAATTGAAGCCTGTGATCCTTTAGGTCTCTGATTGCGGTTCACTTAGACTTATCCGCAGACTTTAAATCCAGTTTCTTAAGCTGTTTCTCTTCCTGTGGTGTGCAGAAACCCAAAAGGTCAGTTTTTGAAGAAGACTGAATGTTTCCAAGCACGCCAAACCGGCCGTTTCTTTCATGCAGTGGGAGGATGTGGGGGCAGGGATTTGATGTGTGTTCTAGTGACTAATTCTGCTTTTCATCTTAGTCAATAGCTTCAGATATGCGCTTCACAGAGATCTTTGCAGAAAAGGAGGTCAGACAAGAGAGGAAGAGACAAAGAGTGATCAATTCACGCTACCGGGAAGATTACATTGAGCCTGCGTTGTACCGGGCTATCATGGAGTAAGCACTGCCTGTGGCAGAGGAAGAAGATGCCCACCTCCCCAAGGATTTAAACGCTCCAGTACAACAGGCCATATTTGGATGCTTCAAATCCAGGGTGTTTTTGTTTTGTTTTTTAAGGAAGCTAAAAAAGCTGATGCTCTGCAGTAGCTGAAAGGCAGCTGTTGGATAGTGAAACAGATCCCATTTGCTGAAGCTGATGCCTGCAGACTCCTGGTCTGAAGTTGGGTCCTTACTGAATAAGCCAGCTTGGGGGTGCTGCTTTCATCTCGTCAAGCAGTCTTGCTTTTTTTATTAGAGACAATTTTGACAGGTGGCAAACTCTTCTGGGAGTTGTAGCCAGGAATCTTGGCAGCTGCAGAATAGTACAAAATGTATTGTTTTAATTGAATAATGTTCCTGATTTTTGGGAGTCTCCCTGGTGGCCACACCTGGGCTTGAGCAGGCAGTATTACTGGTGCTTGACATTGAACCTCTTTTTATATTTATATCCATCTTTTTGTCTCAAGCAGCTCTAGCCTCTTGTTTCTCAGCACCTCCTTTCTGAGGGTTGAGCTGTAGGCTGTTCAGGTCCAAGCAGACAGGAGGTGCTTGTGTGAACAGGTGAAATGTGAAATTGAATCCTATTGGACAAATTATTTAACCCTCCATTTAATATTTTTTGTTCTGATACTTGTTTTGACTTACTGATAAGTTTAACTGTAATAGTATGTGCCTCAGTATCAACAAAATCTGTCTGGAGCCCTGAGCAGTGCAGCTTTCTAACAAGAATACGCATTCAGCTCCCAGTATGCATCCAGCTCCCAAAGAGTTTCTTTCTAGTTTTTCCCCCCACCAAGGCAATAATGACCAAAGGGACAGAGTCTTAACTCTCCCTCCTTGAGATCGAAGCATCACAGTGTTGGGTATGACAGGGCGGCAGTATCTGAAGCCGTGTGGCACCTCTTCTGTGGCAGCACTGCCTTTTTGTGTGGCCACAGGCTTTTTTTTGCTCACAACAGCTCTGAGGGAGATGCAGCATGCACTGAACTGTATGTATTACTGAAAGACTGTGTAATGCCCTTCTGAAGCAGGAGTGCTGCCATGTTGCTGTCTGTCAAGGGTTACTGCAGTGTTTTTATAGGGAGTAAGTAGGGCACATCTCAGTTGTGTTGGGGAGGATTTGCTATCCCAGCAATAGGAAGCTGAGTTAAGTTGGGTAACAGGCGTACCTGAAGATGTGCCAACTTGCTCCTGTTAGTTGAAGCGTTATCACACCACAGCAGGAGCCATGTAAACATGTATTCCCTTCCTATTCTTTAGGAAAGGAATTTTAGGCTGTGGAGCAGATTGGCTGCCTTCCTTTGCATGAAACGATTGGGTGACTTTCCTGCTGGAGAAAAATAAGGTTATGTGTTCTCCAAAAGCAGTTTGAGAGGAGCATTTTTCTAGTGATACAGACCTAATGCATCCCTGCTTCTACAGGGACATGGCAATGTGTCTGCAAAATCTGGATTTGTAACTTTTTTCCTTTGTTACATAAGAACGCTATGAAACCAAACTATTCTGACACCCCGATGCATCAATTTGTGATTAGCAATAAAATGTAGTATTGTGTAGTGATACAACTCTTGATCAGAAAAGTAATAAACTACAACTTTTTTTAAAGAAAATCTCACTTATCCCTACATTTTTATAGGGTCAGGAGGCTGATATGAGTAGCAAAAATTTGCACAACTGCTGTTTTGCATGGAGTTCTTGTTCTGTCCCAGGTTTGTGGCAGAATACCTTGTTCATCAGCATCGGAAGGCTTGAAGAGATTCTGGAAGGAGAAAGCGGCTTTCCTTTGCATGTTTTCCCATATCCAAAATTCCTGGTTGGTCTCAGGGTATTTGTAATGGATGAAATAGTTGACTTGATAAAACTAGGAGCTGGGAAGGCCAGAGCTACGGGTGCTCAGTCCAGGTAACGAGAATAGAATTGCACTTTGATGTCTTAGTCTGTACAGAAGCCTCTCTGGAGTGAAGTGCTGTTAGCAAATGTGAAGAAGAAAAGCTTGCAGTGTCTTTACAAATTTGCTTCTAATCTTACAGCATATTTTAGGATTTTTCTCTTCCTTCACTTAGGCTGAACGCTACCCTGCGTATTACTGAAAAGCAGTGTTTGCGTCATCTCCTTTCTCCCTCCAGGGAGAAAAGTTGTCAGTGTTCAGGCTTTCTTGACAGACTGCTATATAAATTAAATGGACCGTTCCCTCGTAGGTGCTGTATGCTCCTTGTGCTGCAAACATCTGGCTCTAAACAGCATTGTCCTAAAGTGAGGGCCTAGTGCAAAGCATCTGAATTTGTTTGAAATGTTTCAGGTGCAGCGGGTTTTTGCTACCCACCTCTTACAGTATTGAGTGTCATCCACCCCACCTCCCCCTCCCCCTCCCCCCCCCCCCGAGCTTCTGTGTCTTGTATTTGTTCTGGACCTGGAGCTTTGTTCTGTTGTGTTTTCTGCAGACTCATGCTCTTGTCAGTTGGCTGCACTGTGTTGGAAACTGCTGCCATCCTGTGCTCGGAGACAAAGGGCCTTCCCAATTTTCTTGTCAGTTCTCATGCCACACAGTTTAAATGAGAGCATACTTGATCCCAGTGTGGTGATTGAACTGCATGTTGGCTCATGTCCATGAACTTAAAACAAAATTGGAGACCCTGACTTTGGGATCTATAGTATTTGGCTTAGCAAAGATCTTGGGTTTTATGGCTTGAAGTGTTACAATAGTTAGCAATAAAAGCTCTTTATAGAGCCACTATCTCAAAGATACATGTGCTCTAAATTATCTAGACTTACAGATCTTGACTGATAGCAATTTTCTTCAGTGGTTTGTTTTGGGAAGTGTATTTCTCCCTGTTACAGAATCATTCCAGTGAGGGGAAGGTGCTGCTGGACTATCATATCAGCTGGGAAGGTGCTTCCTGAAGGTCCTCATTAGGAGCTCGTGCTCATTACACCCCATGGGAACTCTCTGCTGGCCCCTTGTTAGATCCATTGCATGTGGTGTTGCAGGCAACAGTCTTCACCTCACTTTCGTGAAGTTTCTATCTGCGGCTGGTTCAAGTTGGACCCATAAAAGGCATTTTTATTATAAACAGATAGTGGTTTGCCCTTAATTCAGGATGAGGTTGGCAAGGCAGTGATTACTTTTTATAAGGTTTAAAAAGGTGACTATCCTCTTTGTAAAGCAACTGATTGCAGTAATGTTTCTGCCTTTGGCTGGGCTTCTAGGAGACCTCTTGCTCCATCAGCAGCCCCCTCAGATGACCAGAGACAGTATTTTCAGTAGTAGAACCCGTTCTCTTTACTCCTTTTCTCTCTCCCCAGTTTTTTGAGTTGGGTTGAACTATTTCTGCACTGTTTGAGGAGCGTGGCCCACCAACTGATCACCTATCTCAAAGCTTCCATGCATCTCTGCTCTTCCATTCTCTAATTGGGCTCCTGTTGTCTGACATATCTGCAGTTGTGCTTGGTTTTTGTTTTTAATTTTTTGTTTTTTTTTAAATGCAAACACGGGATGAAAACAAGACTCTGGTAGCCTGTATATTGTTTTCAGTTTGATCAAGTAATAAATCTCATTTCAAAATGGACAATCTCTAGATTAATTTCAGATCCGAAACAATGTAATGTGGAAATTCTCATTGCACTTCTAATTTTTCTAGTAGTGTTTTTCTCTTCTGATATTCATGTCCTTAATGCTTACCGGTGAGTTCTCGGGTGTTTTTCAGACAGGCTGTGGTGTCCTGTTATCTAAGGAGTCCGTCTGGTGTGGCTGATAAACTAGAACAGGAGCAGAGACACAGATTCATCCTTCCTAATTGAAGTACAAAACTGAGACACCTACATTAAGAGCTGAGTTGCCTTAAGCGCCTTCTGCTGTTGAGAGACAGCAGTAGTGCCAGAGGAGTGGTCATCAGAAAATCTTCCTGGATGCAGAGTCAAATAGCTCTGCTCTTTACTTCCGTGTTCACTCTTGAATTTCACAGTGCTGGTTGAGACTTGCTGAACTGGCAGTCAGGAAAAGGAGATTCATCTCCTTTAGCTCATAGATTTTCATTAGGGATATGTAGAATGACCTTGAATAAATTGCTTATTCATTATTTTATTACTTCAGCCCGTATCTTTGGCATCTAAAGTAGCAGGTATTCATGGAGCCAGCGTTTCAAGTTGCAGAGTCTTTACTAAAATACCTTTTCCCCTGTTAAATTTGTAGACGTTGCAGGAAGCTTTACGTATCTGGTACTCACTTTAGGATGCATACTATTTTAGGTTTGACACAAACAACGTGGGGTATTGCTAAATTGCCAAAATAAGCCTTTTTCATATTCCACAGTGATCGTTCTTCATTTCTTTGCATGACTTTTGGAGAGATCCAGCAACTTTAGATCTGTTCCTCTGATCAGTGAGGAGGGCAGCGCTCATTCCACTCTCAAGTGGAATAAATATGTTGTTACTGAGTTCCAGTAATGAAGATAGCTAAGGGTATGTAACTGTAGGTTTCCTTTGACCTCACCAGAATGGTCTGCAGAGGAATGGAAGACATTCACCCGATTGCTGTCTGTGAGGAACCCGCAGCAGATTCATACAAGAATTTTTTCCCTGGTCTCTTATGCCGCAGCATGAATAATGTGACAATGCTGAAGGTCAACACTATTCTAGCAGTACCTAGAGAAAGAAGGAAATGTATGGGATGGTACTAGAAAAGGATTTAAATGATGTAGTACGTGTGTTAATTTGTAGACAGAAAAGAGGGTAAAAAAGAGGTTCTTAGTCTAATTTTCATTTAAGTAGAAGAGTCCTAATTTTTGTGAGTGGTTCTAGTGGGCTTTGAACACCTTCAGAACACAGTACAAGAGAGAAATGAAGTAGGCCTGCTGGCTGGGTGCTTTCACCTTAGCTGCTGAGAGAATTAGTCCTGTGTGAGTCACTGCACAATGTACAAATAGGGGCCCCTCACACTACACAAGGACCCAACATCCCAGTAGTTCTCCTGCCTTATCCACACTGTTGGCTGAAGGAAGAACTGACCGCTCACTGGCTCTGGGGACGGCAGACAGCTTGTGTGCTCGGATATTTTCACACCCGAGTTCAAGTCCTCTGTACAGAGCAGGAGAAAATTGCCTCTTTGCAGTTAGAGGATTTCTACCAGCTTTGTCACATGTCCAAACAGGACATATATCTGCACTGTGATATGTTGTATGCAAGTATACTATAGACTGGAGCAAGCTACTTCAAGAAGTATATATAATGAATTAAGTCCACAGTCTTGGCTGAATTTAGGGAGGCAGGAGGTATGTGGTACTTGCGGACCTCTGGAGAAGCCTGAGGCATGGGGGTTAGATGGTTGTGTGTACATGTTACATATATATATAGTTAGACTCTGTCATTCCCTGGTTATTTACTTGAAGTACTGCCGCTGTTGAATACAGTATCCCTGCACCTTTGGGTTAACAGTAGTGTCCATCCTTGCAACAGCAGTTAACTTGGATGTTATTACTGACAGCCAAAAGCAATTTAAAAAAAAGTGGGGAGTATCCCCACCTTTAGTGTAGGTGATAGGTGCTGACTGGTGTAGGTCATGTGTGCAGGGTAACTATGAACTTCTAGTCAGCTCAGTGGCAAATTGGAGCAGCCCATAGTGCTGGTCTGGTGCTGGTGCTGGAGATACAGCATTGTTCTGCTTGGAGCAGTGAAGTAAGACTAGTAACAACTGCACAGACTGACTTAGCACTCCTCCTGATTGAGCTGTTGCTGCCTGTGGTGGGTAACTACCGAGGCTGCTTGGCTCTGCAACAGAGACGCAGCTTTTGCTTGTCCGGGCCTGGCAGAGCCTGGGGCAGAATGAAGGAAGCAGTTGTGCTGGCAGCCAGAAAAAGGTCTGTGGTGAGTCTTCTCTGCCTTTCCTGTTTCCATCTGGGTAGATGTTTCCAAACATTATTTAACAGCTGATGTCCAAGGGGACGGGTAGGGGAATTAATGCTCTAATTTTGCCTTCTTCCCTTGTATGCGGGGTGGTAACACGGCGTCCTACTCAGGCCCTTGGCCCTTCTTGCGATGGGGCTTGGGCCAATCCTGTTCTTTCTTACTGCCTTAAGGCAAAGGCTCTTCTTGGAGCCCTGTGGGACAAGGGGTTTGCAGTGCTGTTCCTGGCTGGGGAGGCCCTGATGAGGGCCCTCAGTGCTGTGAAGAGCCTGGCAAGAGGAAAAGGACAGGAAAAACAGACCTTGGCTCTTCTCCCTCCCCAGCCGGAGAGGCTGCAGGGCTGCCAAGGGCTGTGTGGCAGGGAGAAGAAAGGCTGTGTTCATGGGAGCTGTGTGGCTCTGAGCTCCTGGGCTGGGAGCCAGGCACGTCAGCACCTGATGGGCCAGCTGAAGAACTGCTTCTCTCTCATTGCCTTGCCCAGCCTAGCTCTAGGACTTCTCCAGATAAATCGAGCAGTATTAAGGGGACCTAGTGTAGTAAGGGATTGCCCACCCCGTTTCTACCCCTCTTCTGGCCCGGTCTCTTGCCTGCGTGGGTCACCTCTCTGGAGTCAATGTGCCAGGGAGGGCCTTTCCCTGGGAATTCAGCTTCTGCAAGGCTGCCCCTGGGCCAGGCCTTGGGCTGTGCTGTCTCAGGTAGCTGCCCTTGGGGCCCTCCTGTCTGCCTCTACCCCCAGCCTCCCCCAGTTTGTAGGGGAGCATGGACAGGTCCCAGTGAGAGGTGCAGGGCTGGGGGGGAAATCTCGGTGGGGGACTGAGGCTGCCCCAGCTTCCCACAGCAGGTCCCAACCCCTGCTCCATGCAGGCTGGGATGCCTGTGTCCTTCTTGGGACTGCTGGACAGAAGAGCCCTTGTGCAGCTTCTCGTCAGGGCAAACAAACGGCAGGCTGCAGCTGGGCCCTGCCTGGCACCTCAGAGGTGTTTCCTTCTCCCCCTTCTCCAAGCATGAGCTGCCCTGGAGCCTTAAGAAGCAGGCGATGGCGCTCAGGCTGGCAGTGCGCTCAGCGCTGCTCCCTGGGGATGCTCCACGCCGGCCATGAGAGCTCCCGAGGTTCCCTGGAGCATGGAGCGGTGTGACAGGCTCTCCCAGACAGCCTGGCACTGGGCAATGTCTGGCAGGAGAGAGCTCACGAGCTGGTGCCCAGCCCAGCTGAGGGCCCGCGTGGGGGCTCAGGGGCTCAGTGCAGCCTAGCACACCCGTGCTCAGCAGCAGAGATATGGAGAGAAGCCTGTGAATGTGCCTCAGTTCTAGTGATTTGAAGCATGCAAAGTGCACCCCTGAGGAAAGCGAGAAGGGGCACATGTGCTAGAGAGGGGCTGTGAGATGCTGGGCAGGACAGTAACATCTTGTGCTCAATATGCCATTGCTTCGGGAGGGGGTTGTACAGATGTTTTGCTAGCTAGCTCTCGAGTGAGAAAGAGGAGATGGCTGCAGAGGGAAGACCCAGCTGCTGGTGGGATTTGGGGCCCAGCACATCGGGTTCAAGGACAGCTCAGATCACAGCTAGCTGAGCGGCTTGGGGGAGGAGTGTGTCAGCCCCTGCGTGCTCCTGTGCTCCTCATCAACACGTAGACCGGTCCCCAGAGACTTGCATCAGCCGGTCCTGCAGTAGGGCACCACGTGGAGGGGGCTTGCCCAGACACTGTGGGCCGTGCCCTGAGCTGGGGCTTCTTCCTGGGCTGCTGGCGCTGCCTCTCAGCAGCCCTGAGCGCATGGAGCTGGGAGCTATTTTGAGAGCAGCTGTGGGCCAGAGGAAGCAATGACTGCATCTGCTGCCTGTCACCGGCGGCTGCGGGGATGTCGGGGCGTCTGTCTGTGCTGAATACCCTGGCTGGGTGGGAAGCCTCCTCGCCGAGCCCTGCCAGTTGGGGTAAGTGCTTCCAGGGCAGGGCTGAGCGTGAGATGCGTCTGAGGCAGGATGCAAAGCACGGGCAATGGGGCTGGCAGCCAGCGCGCCTATCCTGAAATGGTCTGTAAGAGGCTCAAAGTCTTTCTGGCTCCGCTCCCCAGGCACGTCAGAGCCAGCCTGAGCCAGGCCCTGCTGCCCGCAGCCAAGGCGCAGGGTAATCCTGTGGCTGTTCCTTGTCTTTGCCTCTGCAAACCCAGCTTGCAGCAGGGCAAGAGAGCACCCGCGGGAGCGCTGGTGCTGGAGCTGGGGAAATCCTGCCTTGTGGCATCCCAGCAAGGCCCTTGGTCCTGCCCTGGCACCGTGCGTTGCCAGGGATGCTACCCTGTGTGTGCCAAGTCCTACAGCGGGGTTATTCATACGCATGGAGAGCAGCAGAGCCTGGACCCAGCGGGGTGACAGCTCTGCTGGGGGCGTCGCAGCTGTGCAGGGCGACAGTCAGGGAATCGGTCAGCGCCCCTGCATCTCTGGCAGCTCTGATGGGGCTCTGCTTGCTGGCCATCTTGCAAGCGTTGCTGCTTCCCGAAGCAGCCCTGCCTCCTGCCCTGAACCTCTGGGACCTGCAGTGACAGGCACGGGCTCTGCCTGCCAGCGACGTGCCCCTGCCAAGGCGAGAGAGTCTCTGCTCTGGGCTGCGTTCGTGCTCTTACCCTGTAACCGCGGGGGCTGTTCCTACGAGGGCTGGCACAGCATTTCTGGCTTCTCCTCCAGGCCTCTCTCTGCTCCTTTTCCCGCTCGGGTGGGCTTAGCAGGTGGACGATTGCCCTAGGCTTTGTGAGCAGCAGCCGCCCTCACTAGGGATTTAGGACGTGCAGAGATGGCAGGAGGAGTCGATGGCTTCGCCCTCCACAGCTGTGTGTTGCAGAGAGCGGTGCCAGCCCTCTTCACCAGCCTAGCTAAAAACTCAGCAGCTCTCAGCTGCTTGTGTGGGGTTTTTTGTGTTTTTTGTTTGTTTGTTTGTTTGTTTTTCTCCTGGTTCTTTGGCTTTCCCCCATGGGCTCAGTGCTGTGCCTACCCTCCTGCTTGGCCGACTGGCTCTTCTGCTTGGTGCCCCGATGGTGTTGATTGCCCTTGCACGCACAGCACAGTGAGCTTGGCTGCTTGCATCCACCTTTGGCGCAGCACGTTCACCAGTGCTAGGGATTCACCCCCATGGGCTCCCAAACCCCAATTCCCCTCTCCGCTCCCTCCTCAGTCCCGTGCACCCCAGGAAGGATGATGCCCATGGCACTGCCCGTCTCCCCTGGCCAGGAGCTCTGCTGCGCGGAGGCAGTCGGGCTGCCGTGCCGGTGTGCTTCACAGCCTGCACTAAACACGGCGCACAGCAGTGTGCAGACTTCCAAGGCAGCAGGAGCAGTAGCAGTGTCTGAGCATGGTACCCTGTGTCCTGCACGGTGCTGTGCCCAGGTGCAGAGGAGAGCCTGGAGCTGGGCAGCCCACGCAGCTGCAGAGCTGGCTCTGTCCAGGGCCGTCTGGCAGATAACCGCTCTGCCAGGGACTAGCAATTTCCTTCCACGTAACAGAGACTGTAGCACAACTGCCATCGGCCCACTCCCGGGATATTTTTAGGGTTGCCTGTACTGATGAGCAAGAGATGACAGCCTCGTTCCACATCCGGACCACGAGATGCCTCTCTCAGCCCTGCTCCAGGGCCAGCTGCCTGCTGCCTTGGGAGGAGCTCGGCTATCTAGCAAGGCTGCTCAGACCTGCAGCCTGGCCAGGGGCTCGAGGCACAGCCAGCCCACCAGGAGCACAAGAAAAAGGGAGCACAGGCTGCAAAGGCAACGCTACCCGCTGTGCCATCGCTGTCGGAGCAGTGCGAGAGAATAGCCAGGCAGGAGCTGATTGTACCTGCGCAGAGAGCTCATAGAGCTGGGAGACAGGAGGAAAAATGAGCATGCATGCAAATATGTATATATGTGTGTATGCGTGTATATGCAAGCACGCACCCACACTTCTGTTTTGAGCGCAACTTCTAAGAGTGAGCTAGGCTTGGGCAGGTAATACCATAAGCAGACTGTGAATATGGTAGTGAACACGGAGCAGAAGGAACGGAAACAAGACCTTGGCCTTGTGCATTTTCGCTGCTCTTGAGAAATCAGGTGAACAGATCCCTCAGGTTTTGCCAGCTTTGGAGCTGGTGGTTGTTCCTGGCTGGGGCAGAAGTATGTCAGGTATCTGAGCAGAAATTATCTTGTGGGACTGAAGCTTGGGCTGCAAAACACAGCACGTGGCCATTTGCTGCTGCAGAAACAGGGAGTCCCCTTTGGCTGGGGAGATTTTCTCCTCTGCAGGGCCCAAGGCTCCTGAAAGCATTACAGAGGAACAGATCCAAAAATCCCCTGCTGGGCAGAGCCCCGCTGCAGCCCAGCTGCCTGGCCCTGAGGGGGGGACCAGCTGGCGTTGCTGCCAGCCCTGCTGCAGCCACCAAAGCCTCTGCTCCAGGCTCACAGGCACCGTGGGCAGGAGCTGCTGGAGAAGGTGGAAACAGCTCGCTCTGGAAGCGGAGCAAAGGGCCCCCGGGTTGGAAAGCAATTGCTGCTTCCAAATGACAGTTATCCCCATGCTCCTGAGGGCAGAGGAGAAACTGGTGCTTCCAGGGCCTTTAGATGGTCCCTTGGCTTGGAAACGAGTGAGGTTGTGTTGGTGCTGCCCTCCCGGGCAAGATGCTTGAGGACGGGCGGTGCGGGGAAGGAGGCTGCCCCCTCTGCCCGGGCTCATCCCTACCCGGTGCCCCAGCGCTGCCAGGGACACCTGGCACGTGGCAGGAATGTCTTCCTGCGGGGGGGAGCAGGCACCTGTGTGTGTGTGTGTGTGTGTGTGCGCGTGCATGCGTGCTATTCCCTTTCGGGCTGCCATGCAGCTCTCTGCACGTGTGCTGTGGCACATCGCCGCGGGGAGGTGGCAGTGCCAAGCCACGGCTGTGTCCTGGGTGCTGCTGAAGGTGAGCAAAAGCTCAACATGTCTTTCAGTGCCCCAGGGCCAAATTGCCCCCCTCTCCCCTGCAGAGGGAGAGCAGAGCTGGGGTATGCTGCTCGGCTGGCTTCGTGCTGGGGTTCGCTCAGCAGCACGGGTGGTTTGTAGCTGCTGGACTGTCCAATCAGCGCCTGTTTGGGTTGCTGCACAAATAAGAGGTGCTAATCTGCCCCATCTCCCGGGAAGTGGTCTGACAGCGAGGATGTTGGTGGTAACGATGCCTCTTTCCGTTTAGCTTCCCCTGCTTTGTGGAAAGACCAGTCCTCCTGCTGGCTATTAACCCTTGTGGGTCAGCACCCAAAGGTGCTTCCTGCAGGTCATGCTGGTGCCCTGTGTTGCAAAGTGGCTACAAGCACACACAGGTTGCCCAAACGCTGAATCTCATAAAAGTGGAGAGCTCACAGCTGGCAGCAGAGCGTGAAAACCCTGGCTAGGTCCTGCAACGCAATGGTAGCACAATGCACGCCAGGGGCCCCAGCCCCTACACCCTCTCCCTGGCCCATGCGGCCAGTTTGCCCTGATGGCTCTGCACTACGGACCATCCTGTGGCAGATGGCTCCTCGCTTTCCTTCCCTTTTGCAAGGGGGAGAAGATGAGCACCAGCTGCCCCATCTTGCCGATGGGCCTCCAAAGCCCCCCGGCGCGGGAGCACCCGCTCCCCAGCCGGGTGGCAAGGACAGGCTCTTCCCAGAGCAGTGGGGAGGTGGGCCTGCAGGCTCCTTGGGGCGCCTGGGAGGGCAGCGCATGGGGCAGGTGTCCGAGGGGCCAAGGCCAGCCGCCTGCCAGCCATGCACCCCCCAGGCCAGGTGGGGGCTCTCGGGCCCGCGGGTGAAGCACCTGCGGCGGTAGCTCCGCACCTCCTCCCACTGCCTTCCAGGGACTGGCAGGATTTGCACAAAGGCAGCGAGTCATCTGGCTCCTTCCCTCTCCTCCCTCTGCTTGTCCTCACCCCCAGCCCTCTGCTACCTCTTTGCTCCTCATCCCGTTTCCAGACGGGGTCGCGCCACCCCCAGGGCCGGGTGCTGCTGTAGCCAGTGCAGCCTCTGGGCGAGCAGTTGGGGAGAGCACCTCTGTGCCAGGGTGCGCAGGGGTGCTTGGCAGTGCCCTGGCGCACGGCAGAGGGTTTGGAGAAGGCTCCGGTCGTCCACGCCGAGCCGGGAGCAGCCAGCAGCTCTGCAGACACCGCGACACCCTGGGAGCTGCTCACTGAAGCAGGTTGAAAGACCATCACGCAGTACAACCTGCATAGACGCTACTGCAAAATCGAGATTTTACGCCAAATTTTGCAAGAAACGGGGCCAGGAAAGACGACGTGAAACAACTTTTCCCAAAGGAGCGTGCTCATACCTGTGCCATCAATTATGCACCAAGCCGACTCGAACTGGCACGTGGGCCCCATTTATGTCTGAAATCATGAAAAACGACATCACGAAATTTGAAATGGGGCACGGCTCGGCCGCCGCGGGAATACGGCTTACTCAGGAGTGACGCTGGCTCGCAGCCATTTCCTCGGGGTGCACGGGGAAGAGATCAAACATGGATACACAAATTAGAGAAGTTTGTAAATCCTAACCAGGGATTGAACCAGCAGCATCATAAACCGTTGTGCTTCAATTGTGTTTTTAGGCGCTGGCTCTCTTGGACTTGCGCGGCAGAGATTAGCATGAGCACCAAAGCCTGCGACCGCGCTGCAGGAAAGTCACGGGGGTGCTGCTGGGCTGCTGCAGACGAGCGCGTGTTAAGATGCTTCAGTTCAGCGGGTGTCGGGGGCAGCGGGAGATAGGATGGGATTCACGTAGACATCGGTGAGAGGATCCAGCTACCGTGTGCCTCCACCGCCGCGACAGGCCAGCTGAAGTTAGGAAAAGGCTTTCTTGCTCCAAAACAATTAATTAAGAAAGTACTCAGGCTTGGAAATATGACAACAAAGGGTTGGAGCTGAGCGCTGCTGGGGGCGGCGCGTGTGCTTGAGAGCTGTGCGACACTGAGGAGCCGGGAGCTGGTCGGGCCGGACCATGATGCCCAGGTCTGTGAAAAACATGTGCATGGCCTGGAAGAGTGGATGGAGAAGCCTGTGCTCTGGCTGAGCCCCGCTGGCAGGTCTGGCGCTCGGGGTTACCCCCGACCTCCTTTGCCAGCGGCTCCTGGCGCTGTTCGGATGGGTGACAAGGAGCATCCCCAGCCGGGACCCAGCCCACCGCAGCCTCAGCCCCGCGCAGGCTTTCCCTGCAAGCTGAAGCGGAGGTGAAGGGCAAAGGGCCCAGCGCCATCCGGGGACGGGTGTCTGGAGGGCAGCTCAGGCGACCCGGCCCTCTCTGGGACAGGGGCTGTGATCAGATCAGGGGCGAAACCGCCACTGTGGCCGCACGGGCAGGCCTTCTTCATGTCCGAGCCACAGATGTTGTTGGGAAGTTAAATTAAAACTCCAGACCATCCAATCTCATTTTAAAGCTGCTGAGCAATGGGGCTGGCTACCCCCTGCAGTGTTCGATGGCCGTGCTGCTGAGACATTTAATTAATTTCAAGCTTGATTTTTTCCATCTGCAGCTCCCAGCCGTTGGGTCTCGTGCTTTGCTCTGCCAGGCTGAAATGCTCCAGGGTGGTGTTGCTGCTGGTCAGGTTTTCCATGACTGTTCTGAAGTTAGGACAGCTGAACTGGACATAAAATTGGCTTTGCTGGTGCCGTAGAGAGAGCAAGGGCTCTGAGAGGCAAGAGCACTACCCTTCTTCTGCTTGCAAATCCCCTCCGCACGTCTCTGGCGCACGGTGTCTCCCAGCCAGTGTGCTGGGATGCAAGCTCGTAGCAGAAAATGTGTGTGGAGACAGCTGTCTGTTTTTCTGGCTTTTTTTTTCTTTATTTCCTTTTTTTTTTTCCTCCTCCTGACGCTTTCCGGGAGATCCTCCATCTCCTGGTACAAGCTGTCCTCCTTGTATCTTAATCTGAATTCAGGGCTATTTAAAATGCACTGTGAATTGTGATAATTTTATCAGACAGTTCAGATCACTCTGTAACAGCAAGCAGCCTGTTCATTATTTGTACTATCCACAAATTTAAGCCTTCATCCTGTCATCGAGATAATTGATTTTAAAAACTATTAAATGGCATTGGACCAGGAAACCGTCTCTAGGGGTCCAGTTAGGTTCCCATTTGTTGATGTCTCCCCATTAAAACTTGGCTCACTGACAGACCTCAAAATGTAGTTGTTAATGAATTTAGCTGTTAATCTAACGTGAGCCTTATTAATTCTTTATAATACACATTTTTAATTTAAAAAATCTACGTCACTGTTGAACACTAGAAAAGCCCAAGTGTGCTATATAGATGCTACTGCCTTTATCTGCTGGACCTTTCCTTTTGTGCAAAGGCAACGAGTTTTTTTAGAACGCTCAAGTTCTACGAAACCGCATCTGTGATGCCCTTAGCTATGTTTTTGGCTTCCCAGTGACAAAACCCCAAACCTAAATTCAGGTGTCTCTCCTGTTTCTTTGCGTGTTGCTTTTGCTCTTTTTGAGCCAAAGGGTTACCCTGGCCACCCTCCAGCCCAATATTTGTTAAAAATTAACACTTGTGGGTCAAAGGAAACCACAATTGCATCATCAAAATGTTTTGTGCAAATTATCCGGCCTGTGGCACAAACATGCCCGGTTTCGGGAGCTGTGGCCTCTCCTCGCCCTGCTGTGGTGCAAACGTCCCACTCCAGCTGCGGAGCTCCGTGAGATCGGGCCACTCCTGCAGGTCCCTTCGAAGGAGGATACGGACAGCGGTTGGAAAGTATCTGCCTCCCCTACGTTGCTGTTTCAGCTATTTGTAAGGTCTGAAAGGGGCCGGGGTGATGCCTGGGTGAGGGCTTGGGGCAGAGCCAGCAGCTGCTGTCCTTGGGCTCGCGGTAGCCAAAGCGAGCAGGACTCCCTGGGTCTTTCTGGGCCATCGGTGTCCGATCCAGGTTCATGGCCCTTCCAGCTTTAGTTGTCTCAGAAGATCAGGTCTATTTAGAAACGATCTCAGAAATTCAGGTCTATCTGGTATTGCTTTCCTCCACACCTCTGTTTGTAAAAAGCCACCTTTCCCATCTGCCGCGCTTGGAGTGGTCGCAGCTGATGGCCTCAGGGACAGCAATCTGTTTTTGCGCTCTCGGCCCAGGAGAGAGGTGGCGATCGCAGAAGGAGCTGGGCCGTTTCGAAGGCTACGCATCATTTGTGTAATCGGCTGAAGTGCAGTCGCAGATTTGTGATAGCTGATGACAGCGAGTGGCCTGGGAAAAATCTCCAGTTTCACTCCCAGGTCTCAAGCGCATCAGACTCGGGCAGCTGCTGAGGAAAAAGAAAACCCTTGGAACGGTAAATACACAAGGAACATTTGAGCTGTCTTCTTTACAGAACAGGATTAAACGTGGGAACTCCACCCAGCGTATTGTTTTACTGGGCTGTTTTCACAGCGCATAGCACACTAAGTGGTGCACCAGCTTCCTGAGTGACTGCTGTTACTCAAGGCACGTTATGTAAAATGTTAAGAGGCATTGTGTAATATTTCCCCAGTTTCACACCCAAATTGGGCTGAATACCAGCAGGTGCTACCTGTGTTGGTCGCCTGATTTCATAGCACAGTGGCCGATGAGAGCCGGGACGCCTGCTCGCAGAGAGCTGGCCAGCTCCGCGTCCGGCCCCGACGGGCCACGTGCACCCTCGGAAAAATGCTTGGAGCAGGAGGCTCCGGCTGCCCGGGTGAAATAACTACCGGGAGGAGGGAGTGGGAGGGAAATCCCGCCAGGCTCTGCCTGCGAACGGTTTCTCCGGCTGCCCCCCGGCCACCGGCGTGCCGGCAGAGCGCCGGTGGATGTCGGGCCCTCCGTGGCGCTCGCCGCAGGTGCAAACCCAGCATTTGCAGGCTGCTCCGAGAAGGCGCCAGCGTGGCAGCCGAGATGGGACGGGGCGAGTTGGGACCCCGGGAGCGGAGGTGTCACCGTCGCCCTGCTCCGCCTTTCAGGGGCCTGGACGCGTGGGAGCGAAGGTGCTGCGGGCGCGAACGCCTGGTCCTGGCAGACTGGGTCAAAGCAGCTCTTCAGGACAGAGAAGAGGAAAAGGCAGATGTAACCCTCATGTTAAAGCATTAGTGGGGCTTATTGTGGGATGCTGTAGCTTGGAAAGATGCAGGAAAATCAGGGAGGGTGTGTAGAGCAGAGAAGCAAAATAATGGCTTGAGGGTGGGGGGGAAAAGCCTGGCAGTATGAGAATTAAGGAACTCAATATATCCAATTCATTGGAAAAAGGGCTGAGAGGGAGCTTGCCTGCAGCATGTGTGTCATGTCAGAGTGAGAAAACACCAGGCTCTAAAAGCTCCTTTAATCAAGCAGGAGGCAGAGCAAAATGGTGCGTCTGCAAGCTGGAGCCAGGCTCAGAGATGTGGGTTGCTCCTCTAAAAGTGAGGCTGATGGGCTCCTGAAAGAGAGCCAGGGGAGCTGGGGTTCTCCAGCTTTGTGTCTTAAAATCAAGCCTAGCTCCTTTCTTGGAAAATACGCGTGAGCCAAACAGGATGTATTGGAATTAACGCAAGAAGATGAGGGGCCGAGCGGTGCTCCGGACAGCTGCTCGGAGCAATACAGCCGACCGTCGGAAAGGACCATTCGATCGCTCCGTATCAGAAAGACTCTGGGGAACGTGGCCTGGTCGGGCAGATAGCAGCGGCGTCTGTTAGTGCAGGCTCCGGGTGTCTATCTGCGCGTGCAGCTGTAAGGGTGACTCGCTTCTGTTGAAGATATCTGGAGGGTGGCAAAATTTTTCAGCCAAGTTCTGCTTGTTTTTGAACTTGTTTCCCGTGGGACGGCCGATGGTACACTTGAATGTTTCTGCTCCCCCGGTGGCTAGGGCACTAGGAGGCATAAAGTGCTGCCTGCAGACTGATCACACTGTTCTCCAGAGCTAGAGCCTACTCTTAAGAATAATGTGTAGCGCATGTATGAGGTAAAACAAGTTGGGCCGGAGAGATAAAGACAACATAGCAGCGTGTTAGAGCCCAGATTGCATTCCCGGAGGTAATCTCCATCTAGCTGTTAGTGCAAAGAGACCTTCCCTGCAGTATTTAGTTAATAATAAAATATTAAATTAGTTAGTATCAAATCTGATTTGATGACATGTAATTTGGGGTGAAGGCTTACAGTGTGAGCGCTGGAGCGAGAATTGTTACAGGGCAGCGCGTCGAGGCGCGATCAGCAGCCTCGCTACCGGCGGACTCCGGGGGGTCGCCTCTGCATATTGTGCAACTAACAGGAGTAGTTACAGCCTAACTTTCTTTACTGATAAGAAAAGAATACATAGACGTTATTTACCTTTACGTGTCACACACGATGATGTGCAGCCCAGCCATCATAAACCAAAAAAAGCAAACGGCGTGCTTTCGAGGCAAACGCCCCGGCCGCCTTCAAACCCCACACGTGCGGCGAGTTTGCAGGGCGGTTTCGGCAGGCGCAAGTGAGGCTCCTTTCGGAGGCAGCTGAAGGTCGCCCCGATGCGCCCAGCCCCGGAGGGCACGCGAGTGGCTGAACCCGACCCGCGCGCGTTACGGGGGCTCCCGTCGAGGGGACGGGGTGGCGTCTAGTCCAGCGCCCCGAGCCGCCTGCAGGGAAACGGCCCCTGGGGAGACGCGGAGGGAACGGCGCCGCCTGCTCCGGCCAGGGCACCCCGTCCCGCCGTGCCGTCGCCTGCACACGCGGCCACGTCCCCGTCGTTCCCGGAGTCGTTTTTGCAGCTCGCGGGCCAGCGGTGCCCTGGGAAACGCTTTGCAAACACACAGGCGGACGCGGGGCCGGGCCCAAGGCTTAGCGGGTCGACGGCCAGCCGGTTTCGGTAGGCCAGGACGTGCTAGCGCTCTTGCCCTCTCACTTGGTCAGTTTTACCGGAAAAGCTCCAGAGCCTTCTGGAAAGCAGCGTGGCAATATGATAGGATTTAATCAGACTTAATTATTCCCCCGCTGTCTATCTCCTAGCAACATCCAGCTTGACATCTGCCCGCGAATAGCATGTGTAAGCTAAGGAGGGACATGTTCAGACTAAAGCCCTGCTACTCGAACCATCACGCCACTAATCATTGCTTTAATTCCTCTCGCGGCTGTTAGGCAGCTGCCGGCTGATGGTACCCGATTTCCATAAACGCTCGGCTCTCGGCTTCCTAGCTTTTCCCAGGCTGGCAGGAAATCTGACTTCTCTCTGGGCTCCTTCCAGCGCGCGGACACCTGATAGCGCGGGGTAGAGTTTCCCGAGCCACCGACCCGGGCCGTGCAGCGAGCCCCAGCCGTGTCGCTATCTGTCCGGGCGAAGGAGGTCGTCGCTTATCTGGCTCCTTGTCGAAATCAGGTCGCCCGCTGCTCCTGCCCACCACGTGCTTCCCAACCGCAGCGCGCGAGCGGCAGAGTCGCGCCGGGAGTCTCCGCGCCGCCGCCGGGGCGGTGGGAGGCGGAAAGAGGAGCCGGGCGGCTGAAGGGGCCGGCAGGACCGCGGCCAGGCGGAGGCGAGGCTGGCGGGGCGGGAGCCGCACTGGGGCCGGGGGACGGCAACGCCTGGGCACGACCCTTCGGCGGACGGCCGGGGCAGCGGGGCAGTGCCCGGCGGGCGGCGGTGGTGCGTGGGCTCGGGCGCAGCCGGAGCTGCCTCAGCACCCTGGCGTGCACGTGGCTTTGCGTTTTCCTTGTGTCCTTAGCGCACCACGGAGGGTGGAGATGGGAAACTGCTGGGTTCCCGTCCTGTCTCGGAGGTGGATGTTTGCTTCTTACGGTGTCTTTTTGCTTAGAAGACTTTGTCTCCAGCATCCCCGACTGCTTCTTTAATTCTTTATCGGCCCCCTCCCTGCAGCAGCTTGTGCTGGCGCTTTTCCGTTGCCCTGGGCCAGAAGGGTGCGGGGGTGCAGGCAGGTGGGAGGCCGTGCCGCGCGGCCGCGGTGCTTGCTGGGCAGCCGTGCCCCGAGGCGGGGAACCGCACCGGCAGGGCAGGCGCGTGGAGCGGGTCGGGGCTGCGGGGCCCCGGGCGGGCTGCTGTGCGCCGGCGGCCGAGGCGGTTTGGGCGGTTGGGCGGTGCGAATCCCGGGTGCTGGTGCTGTGGCACTGTGCTGCCCTTGGTGGGTGTGCAGTGCTTTGAGGGGCTGCAGCCGGTGGAGGCAGGGCAAAGCAGTGAGCCAGTGCGGTGGATGCTAAACTAGACTGTGCAGTGAGGCTAGGTGCAGCGTAGTGCCTGGAGGCTAGACAAGGTCGGGCGGTGCAAGGCAGCGGGGGTAGGCTGGAAGCGCTGCACAGGGGCTGCAGGCGAAGCTGGGCACTGCATGGCCGTGGGCGGAAGCCGGTGGTTGCAGGCTGGGCGGTGTGGTGCCGTTGCTGGAGGGAGGTGCAAGGCAGTGATTGAAGGGCTGTTCAACGCAGCAGTTTGGGGGGGGGGGAGGGTCATGCAGTAGTTGGAGCTTGGGCAGTGCGATGATAGGAAGGAGACGCAGTGCACTGCAGTGCAGTGACTGGAGGCTAGGCAATGTGGTACAGTTGGGGATGCAGCCAATAGGAGGGAGATGCAGTGACGGGGAGGTGTGGCACAGTGTAGTCACCACAGTATGGTGCAGAGGTTGGAAGGAGGCAAAGGGAGGTGCACTTACTGGAGCCAGGCAGTGTGGCACAGTGTTTATAGGTGTCACAGCTGCAGGTAGTTGCAGTGGTGTGCAGTGCAGAGCTGTGGCAAGAGGGATGGTGGAGTGCAGTGCTTGACAGGAGGTACAGTGACTGGAGGTGCTGTGGGTACTGTGATTATTGGAAATAACAGTGCTGTGCAGTGACTGGAAGTGGTGTAATGCAGGGCAGTGATTTGGGGAGGTTGCATGGACTGTCACGCAATGATTGGCGGTGGTGTGGAGCAGTGCCAGGCAGTGATTGGAGGGGGGGGGTAGCATAGTGATTGGAAGGCTGGTGCAGTGGCTGGGGGGGAGTAATGTGGTGCTGTGACTGGATGCAAGGCAGTGCTGTGCAGTGATTGGAGGTATGATGCAGTGATTAGGGGCACAGTGCGATGCAGTGATTGGAGGTGCTGGAAGGCAGTGTACGACTAGGGGTGCAATGCAGTGACTGGAGGTGGGACCATGTGGTACAGTGATTAGAGGGTCAGTGCCAAGCACTTTTTGGAGGAGTGCCATGCTGTAATTGGAGGGTGGGCAGTGGCATGCAGTGATTGGAGGGGATCAGTGTAGTGCAGTGATTAAGGGTGTGGGGTGCAGTAATTGCAGAGGTGTAGTGTGGTGCAGCGATTGGAGGGAGTATGGTGCTATGACTGGAGGGGGGACTGCAGTGATTGGGGATGCAGTGTAGTGATTGGAGAGGGGCAGTGCTGTGCAACGATTGAGGGGATGTGGTGCAATGATTGGAGGGAGCCATTGCAGTTCACTGAAGGGGTGCAGTGGACTGATTGAAGGAGGCCAGTGTGGTGCAGTGATTGAGGGAGGTGCAGTGTGCAGTGATTGGCAGTGCAGTGTGGTCCAGGTGCAATGACTGCAGGGAGTGAAGGTGCAGTGCTTGGAGGTGCAGTGCTGTGCAGACACAGTGCTTGGAGGGAGCAGTGCAGTGTAGTGCTTGGAGGGATAGTGCAGTGCAGGTTCATTGCTTGCAGGGGCAGTGCAGTGCAGGTAAGGTGATTGAAGTGCAGTGCCGTGCAACTGCAGTGCTTTGAGAGGCAGTGTGGTGCAGTGTGGTGCAGTGTAGTGATTGGAGGGGCAGTGCGGTGCAGGTGCAGTGATTGGCGAGGGCAGTGTGGTGCAGTGCTCGGAGGGGCAGTGCAGTGCAGGTGCAGTGATTGGAGGTGCAGTGCAGATGCAGTGATTGGCGAGGGCAGTGTGGTGCAGTGTAGTGCAGTGCAGTGATTGGAGGGGCAGTGCAGTGCAGGTGCAGTGATTGGCGAGGGCAGTGTGGTGCAGTGTTCGGAGGGGCAATGTGGTGTGGGTGCAGTGCTCGGAGGGGCAGTGTGGTGCAGTGCTCGGAGGCACAGTGCGGTGCAGGTGCAGTGATTGGAGGTGCAGTGCTGTGCAGGTGCAGTGATTGGCGAGGGCAGTGTGGTGCAGTGCTCGGAGGGGCAGTGCGGTGCAGGTGCAGTGTAGTGCGGTGCAGGTGCAGTGATTGGAGGGGCAGTGCGGTGCAGTGATTGGAGGGGCCGTGCTCTCCGCGCATGCGCGCCGCGCCCCCGCCCTGCCGCAGCGCTCCCGGAGGCGGGAGGGGGGGCGCTGGGGACCCTTAGGCTCCAGACCCCCTCCCGCCGGCCCGCGATTGGCTGCGGGTGACGCCCCCCGCGCCTCTCTATTGGCCGGCGGGACGCACTCCGCCATTGGCCGGCGGGCCCCGCTACGCGGGCGGGTTGGCGGCGCGGCATCCCGCCCCGGCGCCCCATTGGCGGGCGGCGGCCCCTCCGCGCGGCGGCGGCGGCGGCGGCGGCGGCGGCGGCCGGTCCCGCTGCGCCGGGGGCGGCATGGCGGCGCCCGCAGCCCCGCGCCCGCGGGCCGGAGCCGGAGCCGGAGCCGGCGGCCGAGCGCCCAGGGGCGGCGGCAGCGGCGGCGGCCGGGTGAGGAGCGGGCGGCGGCTGAGGGCGGGCGCGGCCCGGGGGGCTGTCTGAGGGCGGCCGGGCCCCCTGAGCGCCCGCCGCGGCCCAGGCCCGGCGCCGCTGCCGGCGGCTGCGCGGGGAGCCCGGGAGGGCGTCGGGGCCGCCCGTTGCCGGGCAGCGGAGCGGGCCGGGACGCTCCGTCTCTGCGCCTCCGCTCGGCCTTCTCTGAGGAACGCTGCCGCCCGCCGTAACGGCCGCCTTCCGGTGCGTTTGTCCGCTCGGCGCCGGGCTCCGCGGCGCGGTTCAGAGGCGGCAGGGCGGCGGCGGGCGGCCGTTAGAGCCGGAGCGCGGCCCGGGGGGCTCCGCTGGGCGCCGAGCCCCTCCCGGGGCGGCCGCGGGGGGAGCCGCCGGCCGCAGCCCCGCTCCCCCCCGCCGAGGCCGGTTGGGCCCCGCTTGGCGAGCGGGCGCTTCCCCGAGCCTCTCCGTGCTGTGTCATCGGCAGGGGAAGCCTTGCCCCTCGGCGGCGGGCGGGCTGCGGTGACGCCGGCAGCGGCAGCCGGGGCCTCCCGCCTCTCCCGGCAGGGAAGGAGCAGCGGCGGCTCAGCGCGGCGGTTGGTATTTCACCCGCGGGCAGCTGGAGCGTCTTGCCCTGAGGAGAGTACCGCGTGGGGCGTGTGCCTCGGCGGGGTGACGACCGGAGGAGGGGATTCAAACCTCGACCTGTTTCTCTTTCCCAGGTCATGTAGAGGAGCAGATTTCATCTGAAGATGGGACTGTTGGTGTTCATGCGGAACCTGCTGCTAGCCCTCTGTCTCTTTCTGGTACTGGGATTTCTGTATTATTCTGCTTGGAAGTTGCACCTTCTCAAATGGGAGGATTCCAGTAAGTATAAGCACGGTAACTCTTCTCAGCCTCCCTAATAATGCCTCTAAAATAGTTGCTACGTACTGAGGTGGTTCTGATTTACTAGTATTAGCGGGATGTGATTAAGCCCAAGCAAATGCTGGAGTTCTCTCGTGTGCTTAAGGGGTGGAATTTGTGATTACCTAATGCTCTTTATGGCTTTCCTTTTATTACTGAGCACAAAAGCAGGTTCATGCTCTATAAATCTAGTATTAGAGACTTCAGTTCGCAAAATACTTTGTTTTAGTTTATGATTCTTAATTGTCAAAATTAAGTAAGCTTGTGCACTGAGGCTTTTGTTTCCTGAATCTTTTTGTATATTTTAAGTACCCTTTGTTTTTTAGCAAATACCTATGATGAGGGTTTTTTTTTTCTCTGCTGGAATTTGATTTCTTTCTCTAATCATATGTACTAGTTATCTCATCGTCTTACTTCGTCCTTCAGAAATCCTTATCTTCCCTTTATCTTCTACCATATTGTCTGCCAAATATCTGTCGTCTAAAATGATGTGTCTCAACCTTTTTAAGTCCAAAGGGACGTCTGACCTCGTAGAATACAATCTGAGGATTGTACTGGGCAGTAATGCCACAGGAGATTTTAGATGCAATCGGATATAAATTAGGCTTGACTTTGAATGCTCAGTTACTGCTTTTATTTTTCCTTGTTTTCCATTTTCTTGCTTGCACGTGAGAATTGTGTATTGCAGCTATTGAAATAAGCGAACAATTCCCCTCCCCCCACCCCAAAATACAAGCCAGCTTTTTTTGAAGCTATTTCATGGGCTTTTTCAGAAGTGTCGCAGCTGAGCAGTGCTCCCTGGGTCAGAGGCTGAGAAACGCTGATCCAGAAGAACTGTTCTTCTGTCGGGCCAAAAACTATCTGTCAAATCCCATGTTCACTGTATTATGTTTCTTTGCATTGCTGGAGGTTTCTGTTGCAATATTTTTATTAGACTTAATTGTGTTTTTGCCCCTCTGTTTTTTGTTAGATGTTGTAAGGCGTTTTGTCTGTTAACAGATGATGACTTGGAAATGCCTTTCCACTGATACAGTGACTTTGACAGAAGGACTGCTAAGAAGTCCTGTTCTAGAACAGGTAGCGGAAGAGTGAATTTATAAGATGACAAACATGGTGTCTTTCTGGGCAGAGATTTTTTTCTTCAGGAACGTGCTTAAGACATTGGGAGTCCAAATATTGATTGGGATCTCTTGAAAATTAGTACCTTTGTCAGTGATATATGGAAAATTACTTTATAGATTGAAAATAAGCACAGAATATAGTTAAAAGATCAACTTTGATGTATCTGCTACCGCATGACAATTTGTTTTGAAATTAGAATACCTGTTGTCCTTTGCTTCCTTCACAGCACCAGAAATTGTCAGGGCTTTCCAAGACCTGTGAAAAGACTTCAGGCCACAACTTGCATGTGACCTTTGTTTACTTGTGGAAGAGCTTTGTGCTTAAATGACATGTACCAAGGTGCTGGAATGGGTTCTGAATTTCTTTGGGTTTTGCTTCTTTGGTCTGCCCGTGTCTAGTTCTAGCTGCCATTTTAAACGATGTCAGTCTCTTGGGGGTGGAGGGAGGTCGCTGCTTTGTCTTTTGATACAATGTTGCAAATTTGTAGGCAAAACATTGTCAGTTTTTAGACGCAAACGTTTTTATCAGAAGAGCTCCCTTTGGGTTGCAGGGGGCTAGAGTAATTTTTGTTGAGTGTACTGGCTGGTTTCAGATGCCCAGGATGTTCCAACAGGATAGGACAGGATCACCATGAGCTGATGTCACAGACTTTTTGTTAGCTGCCTGTTTCTATTTCTTGAATCTTGTGTTTAAAATGTGTTCTTCGCTTATTCTTGGAAGGTGAAAAATAGTAAGTTTATTGAACACATACAAAGCATTGACAGTGCTTTTAAGACTTGGCTTATTGACCTTCATCAGTTGCCACAACTGAAAGGAAGCGATGGTACAGCTTATATCTTTTAGAAACTTTTATGGATGTGTACTTCTCAAAATATTACTGTAAACAGCAATATACAATTTTATATGGCTACTTTTGAAAGCAGTTACGGAGCTACTAGTTTTCTGTTGATTTTTTTGGAGTTCTCTATGTATCCAATAATATTTTATTTATCACATAATTTTATAAGTGAGAAATTTATGCACAATTTAAGTATAAATTAAAAATTTCGGGAGACTCTCGTACGAAGAGTTAATGTTAAGCTTCTATAAATAAGTATTTGGAAGTTAACAGTTGACAAAAAGGAAATTGCTTTTCAAGCGTTATTAGGCCTCCTTGAGCATATGTAATATGAAACGATGTATAATGGTGCAATTATACCTTCTGTTTTATTTTCCCCTAATGGGAACCTTGTATGATTCAGTGCACAAGATAGGTGATGCTTGATGGCTGTTGTTATTTCTTTATTTTCTTATAATTCGGTGTGTGGCTTTATGATTGATATGATAACGCTGATATCTAAAACTGCAGAAATAAATTAGGTGTGTTAGTTCTTGAGTGTTTAATGATCTTAAGAATATTGCTTTTATGTTTAAGTTATCTTCCTGTTAAATTACTTTCTCTTTTGTTGTGATCAGTGCCTTTATTCTGGGTAACAGAACACAGAGTTACTAGGTAACTCCCTAGCATTCATCTTTTCTCTGGTCCTTTCTTCGTGCTAGTGGACGCATGAAACTGAGCTAACCCTGACATCTGAGACTCTTGCAATCTCTTCAGAGACTGCAGTTTTAGTAAACTTGACTCCTTTAATATTGGGCACAAACAAATCTGTCATGGGAGATGGTGAAAAATATTTGCTTATTTCCTGCTTATGTAATTTGTTCTCTCAATACTTCAGAAAACGCCTTGTGTACTTTGCTGTTATGGATGCATTTGAATGGTAACTCCATAAGGAAACTAGTCATGCTGAGCCTTGGATGTTTGTGTATTTAACTGCTGAAGTAAATTAATGGATAAAGTACGTTGTTTATTGCCGCTTCTGACACCTCCAAGAAAGGAGGCTAGACTTCTGGATATAGTGAAAGATATACGTGAATGTCTCTTGTAGTGTCCCCGCTTAACTTCAAATTTCTCCTCCTTGAGCAATGCCTTAGTAAGCTTTGAGAGACTGTTCTCCTTAATGTGTAACTGTACACCTTGCCAAAGTACAGAGGAGAGTGGAAAAGAATTAATTCTCTAAGCCTTATCTTCCCTGTGACAAGAGGAGATTGAATTCAGCTAATGTGAACTAATTAAGGTTGAATTAAGTTCAGCTGCTTGTCTCATTCAAGACAAACCTCCAGTGACTATTAGCCCTCTCTTACCCTTGGAGTAAGGAATGGTGTGACTGGCCTACCTTTCCCTGAGCCTTGTTTCATGTTTGTGGTAGTATACAGTTAGCTCTCAGAGCAGTAGTTCAGCACAGCGCACAGAGGCATGTAGCACAGTGTGAATGCGAGAGGGGATGTGAGTTTTGATGATCACTGGAAGGATATGAGCAGTGGTTAGGACAGAGGTAAGCTTTCAGTTTTCCTTTTCTTTTTTTTTTTTTCCTGATTACATGTTCCTTGCTTGTGTGTTCTTCCCACACAGGGAGCATTGACAGATAGTGCAGCCCTCTGTTTAAGAGTGTCAAGTTGGGGGTGTGCGAAGTATATAGAAATGGTAACCTGGTGTGGGAGATGAAGAAGAAAATAAGAAGGTTGTATCAGGTTTAGCTGTCCTGTACAATCTAGATGGTAAATTTCAAGGGAATGCTTATGGAATAACGGTAATGACAGGAGCAGGTTTTGAAGGTAGGGGATGTGCACTGCCGCTTCTTCCCTAAACACTTTTTCCTATGCTTTCCAATAGTCTGCTGCATTTGGCCCTGAGGAGGAAGGAAAATGGTATCTGTGTGACTGTGGAGAAGACAACACATAGGAAGAAGACCCAGCATGTTTAGAGAGTAGAATGAGATGGTCTTGCTGACAATGCCCCTGGGTTTGCTTTATCAGCTTGGAGGAATGCATTTTTTTTACCCCTAATTGTAAAGGACAGAGTATAGTCATGTTAAAATTTAATGCTGATGCTTGTTACTTAAGCTGGTGCGTGCATATAGCTGACTTTGCAATTTATGAAATACGTTGTAAGGAGCGAATGATTCCATTAAAAAATGTCCTGGTTATGAAAATATTGGACTCATTCTCCCAGGCCAGCATTTTTTTTTTTGCTAATTTAGCTTCTCAAGGTATTGGAACATACCTGGGACAAGGACAGCATGTGATGCTATTTTCCTGTTTTATTATATTTCTGCATACATTGGCATAGAACTATTACAAAAAACACGTATGCAGTGTTTTAGGTACTTTTCCCAGAACGTAATAAGATTTGTAACTATAGATTATGAGCTTCTGAGTTTGAATGTGGCTTTTGAAACATCCTGATGTATTTTCTGCTGGTGACACTGTAGAGAAATCAACAAGTCACTAGTCTTTCATCTCTTGCTCAGGGTTATTTCCAACTCTGATTTTATAAAGACAGCCAAAGAGATAAAGCTATGGGAAAATGATTTTTCTAAAGGTATTTTAGGACCCTTATCCTTGTTATTCTTTTTCTTAATGTCTGTTTCTATGGGAACCAAGGAGACATAAACAAGCAAAACTGACTCACTTCTCGTTGCAGGTTTTTTGTCTGCTTGCATTTCTATGGAAACCAATCTCACAGCAAATAAGGCTAAATTAATGAAAAACAATTAAACCTTCATCTTTAATATAACTGTGGATTTTTCTCCTGGTATATCTGTTAACTTTTGTGTTAAAATGTTCCTAGGACTAAGGCAGTGCTGAAGAAATTGATTTTCACAGGATTTTTACAGGATGTGCATGTTCTTTCTTGTGTGGCTGAAGCGTCACAGCATGTGTGATTGAACACAGTGTGGGTATAACTGTAGTATCTTGAGTAACTGGGAGACGGTCTTGTATATGCTGACATCTGCTTTCTTTCCATTCTGTTGTTTATTGGCTAACGAATGAAAAAACAGTCCGTGTGTGAACAGCAAGGCCAGAGACAAATTTGTTAGTGGAAAGGGACGTGTAACACCTTCCTATCCGGACCTCCTTTGCTGGGAGTTACTGATGCACGCTACTTTTTCCCGAAGAAGGGAATGCAGGAGTGCTCCTTGTTGTTTTCAGGCAAGTCAGCTTGGTATTGAGAGCTTAAAAGTGGCTTGAGCCAGCCTGGCTGAATTTGTGGTTAGGTGGGTGAGGGAGGATATCCTTTTTTCACTCTAGAATTATGGAGCAGTCATTCCCCTGTGGTGAGGGGTGACAAGCAAATGCGAGTGGTAACTGTATCAGCTGCTCGGTGTCTGTCTATTGCCTTGGCCTTAGGGTTTTCTGTTTCTTCTTTACAGTAGACTTTACTCCTGTTGCTGCTTCCCAGACTGAAAAGCCTGATAGACTTTAAACTTGTGGGCGTTAGCTTCTTTAAAAATTTATTTTGGACTTTCTTTGCAGTACTGTAAGTTTCCTGAAACAGTTCTTGCTCTGCTTTGCAAGAACATCGCTGAGATGAATTTTTGTGGATTTACTAATGTTTGAATTATTAGTAATTTTAAGGCCTGCTTCATTTACTCAACTGTTCTGTGGTCTGTGTTAGTACCGTACTCATTGCACCAGAATTGAGAACAAATGTTTAGAAAGTTCTCATAAAATGGATCCAGCTATAGATTTTAGGAATCTCTTTGCTGCTTTTCAGATGCCTTTGAGTACTGAGAGTGCTTTTTGTCATAAATGTACAAAATAGAGAGTAATATTATGAAGGCAGCAGTCAGTATTGGAAATAAAGATGTAAAATAGGTGTTAAAACAACAGTTGCCTGGTAAAGTAGCTTAACTTCTGTGATTCTGTGAACTTTACTAAGAATTCTCCTATTGGGCTGAAACATTCCACTTGCCTTCAACTTGAAACTGAAAAACTTATAGTACTGACTATGGTGGATGATCCTCTTATCTGTGAACAGAATACTGAAAAATGGATTTAGTACCCAGAAATTGTCATCACTGTTCAAGTTACTTTGTGCTTTCTCATAGCCTTCCAGAACAAGGAGCAAGGCTAAACTGAAATTCCTGATACCCAGGAAATTCAGTTATGGTGGTATCTTCCATAATTGTAATGTCAGCTCCTTTTACTTGGCTAGAGACAGATGGGTAAGCTCCTGATGAGTCTTGCTTGGGCTGTTTGATGCAACGATGCAGACCCGTCTGTCCTTTCTGCTGGAGGCTGCCGCCTGTCTAGCACAGGGAATGCTTACTCGGTGAACGCGAATCAGAACTTTTAAAGTGTATGAAAGAGTTTAAAACCCCCAAAATTCAAGAGTGCCTCTCTAGCGCTACCCTTTCAGAAGGTGCCACTTCACAAGGTAGGTCAAGAAAATAGGGAAATAAAAGTGCTTCAACTTTTTCTGATCTGTTACTGCATATTTAGTGAAATTGCCAACATTCCTTTACAGCCGTGTGTTTCTAGAGGTTTTGGTTTCTCCAGGACTTTCTAGTACTGCAGTAATATTACAGGGCAGGACAAAACTCTGCTGGGATAATGGAGAAATGATGCGTGACTGTAGTGGGTGAACAGCAGAAGATTGGTGAGGAGATAGAAGCATGCTGACCGATCAATTATTCCTGCTGCCAAAACACTTGATGTACAGAACCCATGAGGAACAGCAGGCCACGACCTTCAGACTTGCACCACATAGGCATCAATCTGCACTTGCATGCTCCTGAAGAGTTATTGCTTTCCTTGTTATCTGTACACCTAAAGAATTATTGCTGTCCTTGTTATCTGTAGTGTATGCACGGTACCCCATATTGTAGCCTGTGAATTGGCCTTAAACACATGCCCCCCCTGACCCTCGCCGTGGGCCAATGCTCTGCAGTGCCTGGGACAGCCCAGTTGCTTCCCCTCAAGGTTGCTGGGGTTCCCCTTGCAGCTTTGGGGATTTCAAAGTAATAAATGTCTAATAACTTTACTCCAGAGTGGTGTCTTCTGCGCGTGCATATTCCAAGTGTCAGTTACTGCCCTTAATGATGGCAGAGTCCTTGAGGGAGGGAGCAAGCATAATGTTGCCTGGTCCTTGGGATTTGTGTGCAGGAGGAAAACACATTGGTTGCCCTTCCTTCAGGTTTAGGAACTTAAAGGGGCAGGTTTAGTGAAAGGGCGTTAAAAACATAGCACCCTAAGTACTTTGTTGTGGAATGAGGAGCGGCTGTAATGCTGTACTTGCATTCATTTTTATTTTAGGTGTTACGTTGACTTTTAACCTGACCAAAGCAAGGTGCAAGCGTACTTCCCCCTCCCCTATGCACGCTTGTGCCTTAATTTTGCATCTTAAAATAGTCAGGTGCTGTTGCTTCTCTCAATAGCAGCAGTCTTAGCGTTTTTTGGGCCCCTTATTTAAGCCTTTGCACTTCCCTTTCTCTCCATTTTTGTGGCTAATGGGTGGATGTAATTGAGGAACTGATGCAGATTAAAACTAAGAATGTGGTTTTATTTGTTTTGCTCAGTTAACCTTAACTTAGTGCTTCACCTGCTTCATTGCTCAACTCTTGTGCATTTTCTCCCTGTCCTCTGCAAGTTTGGGAAGGGTATGTTCCTGTGACTTTTGATAGCCCGACTGGGATAGTGTTTAGAAGTGTCAGCAAACACTGTTTTCCCGGCAGTTTAAGTTATGTCTTCTGATGCAGTTTTTCAGAGGTCAAAGTCAGCAGCTGTCCGTATTCTGGAAGGTACTTACTGTGCAGTGAAAGCACTTCACCTCTCTGAGCAATGGTTCAGCGGCAGTGTGCTTTCTGAGGTGAAAGGATTTATTCATCTTGGCTGACTGTGAACACCTTAGCAATGAGGGCAGCTGGAAACAATACCTCCCTGTGAAGACTCTCAGACGTGTTAGTGAGCGGTTCTCTGCCTTTCCTCTCTTGTCACTGTGTTGTCTCCTGGGGGCACAAAGCACGCTCCTGTGGCCTGTAGCCATTACAGAAACGGCTCTTGCGCCGTAAGATATTACTAGCCTTTCTGGAAGCTGCACCCTATCACTTGTTTGATAGAATAGATCACACGGACTTTCTCCATCTGCTTTAATACAGGTAGGCTGGCTTTGGTAATCTTCCATGCTCAATTCTGCTTCACATCAGTTCTGCTGATGTTAGGGCAATAACTTCTGGCAGAAAGAGGTAATGGATGGCTTATCTTAAGGTGGACAGCTGTTTCTGCTGTGGTCTTCTGACCGTGGCCTTAGTAGTGGTTCTGACCATGTCTATTACGCTTAGTTTGGCAGCAGATAATAACTTAGGGATGCTTTGCAGAAGAGATATTCCCTATCTGGTGTTCATGTCAGTTTAACAGCTCATTTTTCTCATAGCGGTCTGAACTTAGCGTCCCTGTGTCAGGCTGAGGCAATAAACAAGCCAAACGTGGGTATGACATGCAAGGAGAGTTGAACTGGGTCATGAGGTATGAATTATGAATTTCTTATGAAATTTATGAAATTATGAAATTCAACTTCTTATGGATTATATCTCTTTTACACTTTAGAAGAAATGTAGTCAGGCACCAAGCAAAAATTTGTACTGTGCACGCGTAACCTGAGTGGATGTTTGAACTTGAAATATTTGATTTCAAGAGGTTACTTCTTCAAGCCACCACGTGACTATATTGCTTATTTGCACTGTTTTCTTGAGGATGTAATACCTCATGAGGATAATACCAAAAATCTAGGCAGATGCTAAACCTACAAGATATTTTTGTAACCGATTCTTAATATTGTTAAATAACCATGCCTGCACAATCCAAGATATGTGTCTTTGAGGGTCAAAGTTTAGTGTTTCTTGCTCTGTGACAAAAAAAGAAGAATCAAAATGTGTTAATGTTAGCTACTTGCCTTTTAAGAGCTTATAAACATGTATGTTGTTTGTTGTCTTTCAGATAATGCTAGATCCCTCCTACTCTAACTCAATTCCTGCTATAGCATGTAATTTTTTTTCCCAAAGCTATTTTCCTGTGGATTTCAGTGCTAGGAACACTGACTAAATGTGAAGTTCATCTGAACTGTAATAGTGCAGCAAGTTATACCCCTTAAATAACTTCTGGGATAAGAATAGTCAACACACTAGCTATAGAGAAGTTTAACCTGTATCTTTTCTAGCAGCAGTGAGTGTGCACGTGGTGAAGAATATCTTTTTTTTTTTTTTAACTAGTGTATTATGTCCAGATGCATGCACACTTTAAAAAAGCAATCAAAATGTGATGGCACATAAACCAATAAAACTTGAGTTTTCCTAACAAATGGCTGATGACTTCCTACATACGAAGGTTTACTCTAAACATTGACCAAGTTAATAATTTGTAAGGAAATTGCATCTTTTTATCTATGTCAGAAACGAATGAATCTCAGAATAGCTTTAATACTGTGTAAGTATTACTGTTGAGTTCTGATTGTGTCTAGAGACCCTAATAAGAAAAAAAAGTACTGAAACACATTTCCTGGTATGAAGAGTTGGTAACTTGAGTAGACTTGACCCAGGAAAGCAGAGGCACAGGAAAGTGAAATTATTCCATGTTACACAGCTGCTCAAAGGCAGAGCTATGAATAGAATAAAGGTCTCCAGGCTCTTGGTCCAGTGTCCAATTGGCCAAATGAGGCTTTCTCTCACGAAGTTATACATGCTACAGCTGTATAGTTCAGAACAGTAATATGCTGAAGTTCCTTCTTGGGGCAGAGATTAGCTGCTGATATCTGTGAAAGCACAGCAGTATTTGAGTGTTGTATCAATAAGCACAAAGCTGGCACTGGTCTGTATGGGCAGTGCTGGTGGCTTGATGTGGGTACCACAGTTAGGCTATGACGTGGCTAGTGTAAGCTGCCTAAGGTGCTTCAGTGGAAGTGCCTTAGGAACTAACTGTACCACATGAGCTGTTGTGGATGCTGGTTTGGGCTTTTCAGCCTTCAGCGTCACCACATCAAAGGCATCGTGGTTTCCAGCTGCAGTAATACCGCAACTACCTTTTTCTTCTAAAGGTAGTATTTTTTTTATAATAGAAAAGATTAATTTTTCTCTCCATACTCAAACACAGAGCACTCTTTTCTTCTGTTTGCACTTAAATTGTTTTCAGGCACAGATTAAGCTTCTAGCGTTTCTGCTTATAGGGTGACAAATTGAGCTTTTGAAAAGAGGGGAATAATGGAACAGCTCAGGCAGTTTTAACTCTAGCAGTCAGTAATGCTCCAGGTATAATTAGAAATCTAATTACTGTGAGTTTAGTTGTTAAGACTTTTCTGCCTTCTGAGACTTACCCCACAAAATTATATCACGTTCCAAGTGGAGCACAGCTGGTTCTCCATTATATTGCTAGGAAATTAGTAATGCTTCTTTTTTCCGTTAGTGCTGTTGCTGTAATGTCTGTTCAGAGGCATCTGTTCAGAGGCATCTTACCTGAACACTCGTACATAACACGTAGATAACGCTCGTATCTATTTTACTTGCAAACGTATTTGTTTGGGTCCAATTCCTTATTATAAGCAGAAACCTGGGTTAATACAGCATAAAGGCTGTAAATTGAATTGTAGTGGGAAAATGTGTTAATATCACTTCTAATTCTGATTGGAATTTTCTGAATTTACTTAATATTTAAGGATGATTCAGATGCAGTGTGAATATTTCTAAACTTTTGAAAGCTGAGTTTGCACATTGAGAAATAGCCCTTATTTGCAATAAGAAAACATGAAAACTTTAATACAGTATAATGATATATTACTTCTGCTTGCTGCATATTTCATTTCATTTCATACCAAGTTTTGTAATTACAGTAGATTGTATTATTTGAGGAAAAATAGCTTGTACTTGTATGAGTAGAGACCATGTATATAAAGGGACAGCATTTAGGTTGGTGTTTCCTGACCTTTGAATGATTTAAGTCTCAATGTCGTTTGTTTTTTTTAAAAAAAAAATTCTTTTTTAAAGAAGAATTAAACACAGCTTATAGACTAGGGCTAAGTACTTTTTATTAGGTACTCTCCGCTGCAAAGTACATTTTCTGCCTCAGAGATGCAGAATGAAGAAACAGAGAAATCTGCTGTTGTTTCTGATGGTTTCAGGAAACGGTAGTCAAGAGATTGAGAGGAACCATTAGATGATGAACAAAAAATGTCAGGTATCTCACTCATTGCTGCCAGGCTTTATAATTGTAGCTTAAAAAAGAACTAAAGTAAGAAATGTTTCTGCAAACTTAGTTTTAGTAAGTTTAGGATACTTTAATTTTACTTAAAACATGATCATATTTCCAAAAGTGTTTTTAAAAAAAAAACTAAAAAACTTGTGTACCTTATGTTAAAAAAAAAAAAAAATTGTGTACTAACTGCTGTTTTTGGCATTAATCTGTTCTGCTATGGTATTCCTTGCTCAGCAGTCCTGTATGTGTTTGTGTCTTTGCAGGGAAGGAATTACCCCAGGAAGTAGCTTTCCTTATCCTTTATCCATGCTGTCCTTATCCTTTGGTCGTAGTGTCAAGTAATCTTGTAATGGTTTCTTCTTTGAGGATTTGTTAAGAAAGAGTTTGTTACATGTGCAATTGAATCTAAATTTAAAACTTTTCAGTTGTGTGGCTAGAAGAGCTGTGTAAAACCTGTAGGAATATTTACTTTGCAGTCAGCTTTGCTGCTTGTGTTGTGGAAGAGGCGGCTGCGGTGGGGCTCTGTGTGAAAGCGTTTAGCAGGCTTGTGATATTTGCTGGCAAATCTCTCTCACCAAGAACCCGAGATTACATACCGGGGACTGTCTGCTACCCTGTCCCTGTGAATCGTTACTTCTTCCTGCGTGAATGCTTTGTTCTTGTTTTATCCTTGTATTCTCTGATCCAAATTTTTTGGTTAGGTGCTTTAATCTTTGTAAAGACTAAATAACCTGACCGGGTAGGTAATGCAAAATGAAGCGTGGGCATGCTGTACAGGAAAGGTTTCTGCTGAGCCCACATAAGCAGCTCCTGCTCCTCTGCTTTGCTTTCAGATAGGCTGGAAAAATTGTTTGTGTGGTGAATTGGGTCAGGACGCTGATACAGTGTGAAAATACAGAAGCCTCCTCTTCCCCTCTAGCCTTTTAGGAAGTGATGTTTTTACTCTCATCAGGCAGGTTGAAGTGCTTAAACTAACTAGTTCTTTTGCTTACCTATTCTTGCCACCGCGCTGGTGAAGAGAGCAAAGCTTGAAAAGACAGCGACTCGCTGAAGCATGTGGTTATTGCAGGTACCACTTGAGGGCGGCAGATCTCTTCTGCTTGACCCCACTTGCCAAAACTGTGCAATGTTAAAATCTGTTGAATGTCGAATAAATGCTTTTTTTAAAAAAAAAACAAAAAACACCACAGCATTCTTCTTTCCTGTGCAGTTATGAAATGGCAACTGCTACTGTATGGGTAAATGTTAATAAGTAATATGTCAAAAACTACTACAGAGTAATTTGCTTTTAGAGGAATTTGGTTCAGAAGGAATGTTGCAATTGATCATCTCCAGTCCACTGCTGTTGGCAGTAGCCAATTTCATAATCTGATCAAGTCCTGTCTTGTAACTAGTTTATTTTCTTTTACCTCTATTGCTCCTATTTGGAATGTCTTCTAGCACCTCATCCTGATAGCTGGAAACAAATTTTTTTCTAAAATTCGATCTTATTTGTAATACATATGCCCAAGAATCTGGGGGGAGTGGGAGACCTTATATAAGAAGATAAGGTTCTGGGGTGCTAGGCTGGTGTTACTGCAGAGGGAAGGAAACTGAGACAAATTGAAAATCCTCAGGGACCAGATTTTGTTCCTTTGATTATTTACAGAACAGCTCATTTCATTTAAGAGACTCTTGGCTAGTTGAAGAGGAAGAAAAGTTCTGACTATGCAGTCTCACCTCATGGGTGGTTAATGCAATGAACACCTGGCTTCTTTTAATCCTGAGATCCTCCTTTCAGACAGTGAAGCAGAGGGGGAGATGAAAGAGGGAAAGACACATTTGATAATTTGAATTGGTTATCACCAGGCAGAATTCATATGGGAACTGAAGACCAAAAAAGCTGAAGTTCTCTGCACAGGGAAGTGTTTATCACTTTTAAAACCACTGCTGCTGCTGCAGATAACTGTTAATTTCAAGGATTTTAAAGAGAGAAGCAAAATATAATTTGGGGGGAGATGAGTCTGTTGTTAAAAGGTGCGCCTGGCTTATACCTCTTGTATGTTCTTTGGAAAATCTGCATGGATAAGTTCTGCAACTGGTAACAGCCTTACACAAGAATGGCTGTATTTGGTCAGACCAGAGGTCCGTCTAGCATTGTGTCTTAGGAGAGAGTTAAGGAGGTTAGTGAATACTACTGTTTCTCCCATCTCACTTTATGTTAAATCATAAATGAGTAAAGGGAAATAATTAGGAAATAATTTATTTTTTCTGGAGACTTTTGATGAAATTAACCTAAATGAAAGGCAAAAAGTGTTTTAAAAAGTAATTAAGAAGACCTAACATGGTCAAAGTTTAACTCGTGGTAGAAAATATGATAGAATTCAAGAATTTACCAGGGTTCAGCAAAGGATTGGGTATTTATATAGAAGGCGGTAACACTAAGGATTTCTGACCAACGAAAATCTTGAAAAGCCACATTTGGAAGGAGAGTGAATCTTACTTCTAAGTATTAAACTTATTCGCGTGAACATGCAATTATTTAAATCTCTCCCCCCTGCCCCCCCCTTTTTTTTGATTGAAGGGTTTCTTGTAAGATTGAAAAGAAGCATAATCTTCCTTCCTGTATTTTTTGTTTTGCTTTATGTGTGGGTTTTTTGTTTTGGGGTTTTTTTTTTTTTTTTTGTCCTAATCTTTCAGTACTTGAGTGCTCCCAACAGGAGACTTCCTGCGTCTTGATATCTGATACTATCTCCATCTTTATTCCATTACTCAAAGCTGAATCCTCTTCTCTCTCATCTGAGTTTATATTCATAGATTACTTCTGAGTCCATTTCACCTTTATCATTGCAGTTTCAGTAGTAAAAAAGAGCTCATTTACCGAATACAACTGCAATATACTCTGGTGTTCATGTGCGCATACATACGCATAGCATGTATAAGGTGGAGGGAAGAAAGTTTCCCTCTTGTGTTCTGTGTCCAGAAAACGGAAATCCAAAAAAAACTATCCCTCCATTTAGTAACCTTATTGCGCCCCTTACTGTCCAGTTCTTTTTAGCTTAAAATGTCTTTCAAAATTTTTCAGTGCTTTCAAGAAAACCTTATGTTCTTGTGACTAAGCGAGACTCATTCCCTCAGTCTCTCCTCGTAGGTCACATGTTAGCATCCTAACATTTAATCCTCACAATTCTGTGTTTGTTTGTAGCTTTCCCTAGAGACTACACATGAGATACTAATACAGAGGGCTTGTTATCATTTGGAAGTGTGTTTTTTTTCCTTTTTTCCTTCCTAAATTTTTTCCTGTTTCGTGTCAGTTGAATCATTGCACGTGCTTTCTTGTGTTTCATCTTACGTTTAAAACATCTCTTTATTGTGCCTCTGAGCATTTTTTGCAAAGGAGATGAATGGTAACTGTATTGGGGCTTGCTGAAGAAATCCAGCAGATTCATAAAGGAGTGCTTAACGTGGAACGCACAGTATTGAATGTACAATAACAATACAGGCAATGGTGGTGCTACCACGAGGCCTTTTGCCTCTAAAGAGGCTCAGTCCAAAAGCAATCCTTAAAGGAGTATAGACTATAAGGATGAACAGAAAAACAGAGCCTTCAGGCAACAGACACCCTCTCTGGGCGACCTATTCCATAGTGCACTACCATCCCAGTGAAGAACTCTTTTTCTAATGTCCAACCTGAACCTCCTAAGCTGTAGCTTGCAGCCGTTGTTCCTTCCTTCCATTGAAGGACTCGGGGATCATAACGGGCATTGGGAATGTTTTCCATGTGTCTACTTTTTTTTGTTTCTATAAATGTAATTGCAGGTAGAAAGTGAAATCTGGAGGGCAGTGACAGAAGTGGGGAAGTTAATCGGAGCTCTGCCTTGAAGTTCCAGAGCCAGGCAGATGAGAAAGTCGGTGAGGAAGAAGGCAGCAGCTGTTTGGGCAACACCAGTACTTTAGGCTCTGAATACTTGACACTCAGCTATTTAGTAAGCTCAGAATAACAAAGGACTGTTTGGAAGAGGAGGCTATTACAGGCTGCTGTGTAATCAGATGTCAGGACTGGCGTGAGGATGGTAGTTGCAAGGGAGGCCATGCATGTGATTAGTGGTTCCCTCAAGAAAAGACAGTGCCGCTGAAAATAGCTGGATTGAATAGGAACACTGCTGTGTTTGAACTTCTTTTATTGCTGCCAGCTGTTAATGACAGGCATTTCTGGGTTGTGACTAAAAATATGGAGCTACTTGAGTGTTGAACACAGATAGAACTTGCAAGTTTGTATTTGCAACCTGTTTCAAGGGGAAAGGGATGATTGCAGTGTGTTGCATCCAGAAGGAATAGTGCTCTTAATGCTTCCTTTGTGTACTTGTATTTTTCTGATTCTTTTGAGCGCTCTTTACTGGCTGTTCTACCATGCTCCTCCTTTCTGCTCTTCCTTCTCCAAGTTCCTCTAGTTCTGCAGTTTCTAATACAGTGCAAACATTTTTTTTCCACGTTTTTCGTGAGGTGGTTTGTTTTTTAGTGAGATGCGTGCTAAAGGAATTAAATCTCTCCATTAATTGCCTTACTGATTTTTAAAACCCTCTCAGGTATAGGAATACGTGTGTTGATGTTGCCCATACATGTATTTGCAACACGCTAGACTATCTTTTGAGTCCTTGTATCCATTGCTCACAATTGTGTTTTTTCTATTCAGTTTGTAGTGACTACACCAAGTTACAGTAGTTGTCTCTTTTTCACAGCAGCTCTGCTTGTTGTCCTTCAAAGATGAAATTTTCAAAGCATACAAATTAATGATCGGTGACAAACCATAACCATTTCTTTCCCTAAGAGTCAAGAACTCAGTATATTCCTCTTCCAAGCGATTTTTCTCTTAGAATAACTTTTGTCAGTTCCCCTTAGCCTGTGCCAGTGTGCACTTTATAAAGCATTTAATTAAAACTATTATACTTGGTATTTCCTTTGTTTGTGTCCAGTGGGAGCTATTGGAATGAATGTTTCCAGAAGGCTTCGTTTTGCCTTGATTGCTGGGTGGTTCCCCTCCTACATCCTGTACTGTGTGAAGCCTCATCTCTGGAATGTTTGTCTGGTCCCATAAAATGTTTGGGGAAATGTGGTTATATGCTATCACATGGGGTATATAAATGCTCTGCTATTGCACATTGGATGCGCTCCTCTCTTAGAGGATTATAAACATGTGCAGGCTCTTGAAGATGGGAGTAAGTGCAAGTTGGTCATTTTTATTTTTGCTCCCCTCCCATGCTGTTTCTCTACTCGAGGCAAATGTTTTTGTCTTTTCTGATGTGAACAGACTTGAAAGTTTCTCACATTTCTAGATAAATGCTGGATAATTGTGCTAGGGAGAAAGAAATTATATTGCTGTGATTGTAACCATTTGGGGACTTGAGTTGAATTGAAAAAACATGGCTTCTAAGATGCGGCATTTCTTATTGCTGTGTTGATGATGAAAATGGGTGAAACTTAATTTCTTTTAAAAAAAAAAAAAAAAGGCGCTAACAGCAGAAAAATGTGAGAATAGTCAACCTGAATGACCAATCTGTAGGTAAAGAGAGGGCAGTGTTAAGTTCAAAAATATTTAATAAAATACTTATTTTTTTTTTAAACTACTAACAATTTTAACATTGTGTGTATCCCAGTGCAAGCGGCTTGCATCTTTGTTCTCCTGACTCTGTCAGCCCAGCTGCCTCCCTGGCATTAAGAGGCAACTGCGAGTGAGAGCTCGAGCTGCAAGGCAGCAGTGTGCTTTCCTGTTGTATAGCTGTTTAGTTACTCTCTAAGGTACTTGAACAAATATTTGATTTGTAAACTGACTGTACAATAGTTTTTCTTAGTGTAGATTAATATTCTTCTTTTTTAGTAACATTTTCTTGATTATCTGATCTTAAATATTGCTACCCATCTTACAGGCAGTTTTTTTAAATAATAGCCATTCAAAATATTTTCTTTTACAAGAAATTGTAGAATATAGCCTTGGAAAGAACTGTGGGAGGGCTTTGGCCTAGTCTTTAGAAGCAATATTTTAAGATAATTTTACAACAACTTTTATCAGATTTATTCTATAAAACCTAATGATGGAAACTATCACTATAGTTGATCACTATATCAGAAAACACATCTTTGAAACACTTTCTCTGGCAGTGAAAATAATGAGAGAACATTAATGCTGAACTAACAGAATTAAGGGATTTTCCACAAAACTACTTAGCAAAACCATAGATGGATGGAAAAAACAGGAGGAGACCCAAAGATGACTCTGTAATAATCGATCAACAGCTCCAGTGACCAATACACTATAACTATGATGGACTATCTATCCCAGTGCTTAATTTTTCTTCCCTTTTGACATATTTTTTCTAATGTCTCATCTCCAATGCTTTGACTGCAGTTTAAGTTAATTGCATGTTTTTCTGAGCCTGCCTCCCCCTCCTTTTTCTCAGCATGTGTGTGTGTGTGTATATATATGTGTGTGTGTATATATATAGAGAGAGAGAGAGATAATTTTTTTTTAGGTTAGCTGAAAATTTTCTGTCAGTTTTGTTTTCTTCAGGGTGAATTCTTTAATCTTTTGTTGTGGAGTAAATTTTCTAGACTCTGATCGTCCTCGCTGCTGCTCTTTAGACTCTGAAATTCATGTGTATGTTTCTTGGGGTGGCACCCTGGACTGCTACAGTGTTTCTGTAGCGGCTTTGCCTGTGTCGGTGCAGTAGAAGAATTATTTTATGTGACTTGCAGGTGATAGTCTTGTTCATGGTTTTTCATATGAAGACGCTGGGGTTTCAGTTTTGCGGTATGACTTAACGTTAGCTTACCATTTGTTGTAAGACATTGCAACACCTCCAGTTTTAAACCCTGTAGGAAATACTGTCCACTTGCCAAGATTTAAATATTTTTGTACTTGCCCCATGCTTGGATGTCTTGGATGTTGCTGTTGCTCTGGCATGTATAAAAATGTGGTTCTGAGTCTGCTCTAATGGGAAGAAATCAAAACATCTTGATGTATTTGGAAGGGAGAGCAAATCTCCTAGACTGTGGTTTCATGTTGGTAGTGATCAAACGTTCCATGTGGGAGACAAATATGACCCCTTCCAAATGGCTTGCTTAGGAGAATAGATCCCTGCTATGCTGTTTCAGCAGTCCACGGCAGGATTAAGATCTCTGATTAAATTGCCTTTGAGTAATAGAGTCATTTCAGGTGCCTAAATCTGCCTCTGCTCAGGTGAGGTAATGAAGGGCCTTACGTTTGTTGCAGGAATCATGAACTGTGCTCTGGTAGTACTATTGCAATGTGCTCCATAATTGAAAAGGAAACAACTCTGAGATGTCAGACAGCAGCAGTCTCCAGACCTACTGCTGCAGGTTGTGAGGAGCATGCTTTAGGCCCAGCTTTCGGGGCCTTCATAGTGTACGTTGGAGGGCATTGCTCCAGTAGAGTGTTGGTTCATCCCAAATGTTGGTTCACTGCTCAGAGGAAGGGATTTTTGTTTTCAGCTGTTGCTCACTTTGAGAACACTTTGTGACTAATTAAAGCTCAAGGTTAAAATGTTCAAGGGAAAACATTAAACTAAAAAGCTACCACTTGATCGGAAGTAAAATTCCAAAAGCTACTTACAGATGAAGTATTTGGTGGTTCTGCATGGAACAATTCTGCCCTCAACAGCTTTTCCTTCAATACATTCAGCTGTGTATATTATGAAGGTAGGTGCCAATGTAAATTGTTTTTAGAGAATCAGCTCATGTCTTTTTCTTAGAGCTTATTTAAACTCTTTATTCTTCTTTTCTGCTGTGATACCAGCATGCAAATGCTGTATTTCAAATAGTGACTAGACTTTATTCCCCTTAGTTTCATTTCTTCTCTTTCCACTATCCAGTAAGAATATAGTACTTTCAGTTGTTTTTTTTTCCTAGTTCAGACCAATATCTAACTTCTTAAGTAGACAGAATAAAGCAGAGTGTGTGTGTGTGTGTTTTTTTTTTTCCCCCTCCAGTGTTTCCCTGGTATATCTTAAACTAATACATTGTGCCTGTCAGTCTTTCCATTTAAGTAGATGGATCCAATTCTTTACCTACAATGGTTACAGATGCAGTTACTGTAGTCATCATTTCATCTTTCATTCATGCAGCCAGCACGTGCACAGAACATGAGTGATGAGTTTCAGAGTAAGAACAGTGTGAACTGTTGTTCTCCCCTCATATGGACAGTCAGTGGGGCTGTCGTGATACTGTCCTTAAAAGCACTGTGGTGATTATTGTAATAAGATAACTAAACCACTCACAGAAGATCTCTCCTTTTCTCCTCTCCTGTTTGGGCTGGCAACTTTGGTTTTGGGTAACATGGGACAACCTTGCTAAGCACACCTAGATCTTGGGAGATGTAAAAACTGTGTGATGTACACTCTATGATATATAACCGTGGTAGCTGCAGAGGCTAGATAATAGATTTGGGACTGCCATCCATGCTGTCTTGAAGTGTCAGGTCACACGGGCCCTAATACTCTGTACAGGGTTAAGCAGGTAGGGATGAAGGCAAATTTCAACCTTCTTTCTCTCTCTTCTCCTTCAGGTTATGGTGGTGACCTCTGGCCAGAGGCATTTGACCTCTTTCTCCCATCCCTTCAGGAAAAGGCAGTGAACTGGGCAGAAGTGTCCAGTGGGCCAGATTGTTATTGGATAGCTTTTTTTTTCTTTTTTCTTCCCCCCAATTTCAAACTCTGTAGACATTTTCTGTCATGTGTATCCCTGCCCTGATATGCTGTTATGTCAGGAAGTTTTGGGTTCTTTTCCCATTCAAAGTTGCAGAACTTTCTTTTCCCCTCTGTACTGAGGGATTTTGGGGTTTTATTTTTTCCTGAAGGAAAGTGATGTATAGTTCTAGATCAAGATAATGCAGTGTGTGTGTTCACAATTCAATTTTGGGACAGTGATCTTAACCTCATAATCCAGTTTTCACATTCCTCAGTCTTGTATGTCTTTTTCTCCTTGCTGTTTGTTCATCTGGGCATTCTATGGTGCAAGTGCCTGCACTCCAAATCAAGCTTAGGAAAACTTTTGTTCTGTAGTGCTTGCACAGTCTGTGCATGTCGTGCCTCCCTTTGCTCTCTGCATAGTGTATGAAGAGCAGCATGTGCACCGGATTTCTGAATTCCTCCTCAGTTCTCTGCTGCTGAAAGATCATCAGCTAGACACTACAAGAGCAGCGTTTCCTGAAGGTCATGCCTTGTTGCTAAAGCCCCACGGACAGTGATCCTTTCTGACTGGGCCAGGAAACTTCATCCCAAGAATGGGAGCTAAGGGACTGCCCTTGTTGTGTGTGAATCTGTACCGTACTGGTGCTTCCTTCCTCCAGCATGGGGCTGGTGGGTGGTCGTGGGTTGTCTGCTGTGCAGGAGTCTGCCAGTGTTGTTACTACTGCGGCTGTTTGCTTTTTGAAGAACCTGCTGATAAGGTATTTGGAGTTCTCCATGGTGCATGGCTTTTGGGTAATGAATTGTCAGACGCATTGATTTTAAAGGCTGGCCATGTTTTGGCTTTACAGAAATGATCCAGAAGATATTGCTGCACTGTTGAGTGGTTCTGGTCTTCCTTAAAGGATTATCTTTAATTCTTTTTTCTGAAGGTAAAACTATCTGTTATATTCCAATCACAAAAATCATCTGGGGAAAAGAAGTAGGTGGACATCTTACCCTACCACCCAAAACCTGCCTCTGTAGTGGGAAGAAACAGACTGACTTGGAACCTTTTTACAGGAAGCTAGATAGTTAACAAGCAAGCTGGGTAGGTGTTCTTAATGCATCAGGTGTTCCTGATGGTCAGGGACAGGCTTCACCTTGTGCTATGCTGTTTTGTAACAGTAGAGGGTACTGTTGTTGTAAGATACAAAAATAGTTTTTCTCAGCTTGAGGTTTTTTTGCTCCTAATGTATTGGTCACTGGAGCTGTTGATCGATTATTAGAGAGTCATCTTTGGGTCTCCTCCTGCTTTTTCCATCCATCTATGGTTTTGCTAAGTAGTTTTGTGGAAAATCCCTTAATTCTGTTAGTTCAGCATTAATGTTCTCTCATTATTTTCACTGCCAGAGAAAGTGTTTCAAAGATGTGTTTTCTGATATGGTTTGCCTTTCCTTCACTGCAGTGGAAAGACTGTTCCTTCCGTATTCTAGATGAGGCATTCATTACCCTGGACAGCTTTCCAGGGCATTTTTCTTTCAGAGATGAAGCTGAAGTATTTAAAAAAAAAAAACAAAAAAAACCAAAAAAAACTCATCCCCAAATCAGTACTGTTTATCTCTCTTGTTGAATAACCTTACAATAGTCTTTCCTCTTTTATTTACCACATTCTTACATAGTCTCTGGCCTCTGTTGGCTGCAGAGTTGTGTTTTATTTGAATGTTGACAGGTGTGCAGTTATTTAAGGCCTACTTCTAAGGAATGCTGTTGCTTTGCCAGAGGATCATTTGAGTTCTGTGGAAAGGACTTGAGTGTTCCAGAACTTGGATTTTGAGGGTATAGTTACATGGTATGTGGATTTTTGGTGGCAAATCTGCCATGAGTAACAGTGAGGTTGCATTTGGATGAAGGTTTGGGGGGATTTTTTGTCCTATACTTTTTCAGTGGTCCAATTTACAGCCTCCCCTCACCATGTTAGCAGTTGTCTTGGCACTGCTATGTTTGGAGTGAGTTGCGGTGATGTGCCTGGGCATGTGTGGTGTGACAATTTTCTTAAATTTTGCTTCATTGCTGAAGTACTATGTAAGTACACCTTGAGGTTGGTGTTAATTTTGGGTTGAACATTGGGAAGCCTGATGGGAGCGTGATGCACACTTTCCTCAGTTTGCTCACTACCAAATTCTAACTAGAAATAGCATAACTTTTCTCAATGTACTATGATGGAATTTTGTGCGGTTCTCCCTACAGTAGGCACTTAAGCCTGTTGATTTCTGGTATTAGGTGAGCAGATTTTGGGAGTGATTCTGTAGCTGCTCCCTCCTTCCTACAATAGCATATTTTGTTTTCTAATGTAGTTGCCCCTTGCATTCTCACAAGCAACTGGTGGTACCAGAGCTACACAATGTTTCTAGTTTGCTTTAAAGGGCAGGATATATTTTTAAAAAATATGTTAATGTATAGATTGGTTAAACTATTCATTTGAAACTTCTTTTGAAAAGTCTGTAATTAAAATAGATATTGACTGATTGCCTCTCTAGGAAAGAGCTTACAGGAACAAGGAGAAATGAAACTTTACCCCTATCCCCTGCTGTTCCAGCAGGTGTAACAGCTTCATGGTAGCAGCAGTGATGGAACTGATACAGCTCTGATTTTTCTTCCTTCACTCTGCTGTAGTTTTCCCTTGCAGATAGCAGAAGAGTGAAAATTAATGCTTGCTGTGCAGGATAGTTATAATGGTATGCAATTTTAGTTAGAGTGTAGCTGTGTTAAGAGCACTGCGTAGAAAATCTGTTGTTCCATCTATTGTACTTGTGCTGCTAGTAATTCTAGTATGGATTTATTTGTTGTTATGCTGGCAAAAAAGCCAGCTGTTCTGTTTGCCAGAGCTGTTTTGTTGGCCAGAACAGTTTTCCACTTGGCAATCTGGTTTAAGCCAGAACATCAGAAAATATCCCTTGTAGGTACAAGGTGCGAATATACTCTAGAGGATTTGTTGGAGTAGACAGAGTAGCAAACTCTTCTAAGCCCCAAGTTCTTCACCTGATGAATCTGCCTTTCATTGTGGCTCAGAAGATAATTTTACTGGTATAACTACAGTGTGATTTCATTGATAAAAGTCTTCATGTAAACAAGCTTGAAAGAAATTTATTCATAAGCTCCTGATAACCGTTTCCTCCATTTACCTTCACATTCTTTTGCCCATTTCTGGGATGATAGGGTAACTTTTGGGGATGGAGTTACTTGGGAATAGAAGACCAAAGAGAGATGGTTGGCAGGGTTTGAGCTAAGATGGAGGAGGAGTGAATGGAGAGGTAATGGTGTGCTTTTGAGCTTTGGCTACAGGGAATTCAACTAACTCTGGCTATAAACACGTTTTGAAACGTTGTTTGTGTTCTTTGAGCTTCAACCTATCCCTTGTTCCTACTGCTCACCTTGAGCCAGCTTTTGCTATTCATCTGATTGCATGGCAAATTATGTCAGCCTACTCTAAAACAGCAGAAGACTTAGAAGGGAATAGCTTTTTGCCAGTTTGACCTTTCAGCCAAAGGAGCACTTGTGAGGGCTCAAAGAGGGACATGGGGCATTGTGTTCTGTGTTGTGAAGCTGTGCCTTCTGTGCCAGCACTGTTTACATTTCTACTGGCAGAATGTGGGCATTAAAAATCCAACTGCTTGAAAATTTCTGGAAAACTTGGTGGGGGGAATTGGCCATGCAGGACGTTTGGCTCACTTTAAGTATATTGAACAACTGCAGAGAAGCTGCCTGGATCCTGTGAACTAATTCTGGTATCTCCAGGGCCTGGACACTCCATTTCACACTGGTGTGTTAAAGTGGCTGTTCCAGTTGTGAGAGACAATGCTAAAGAACAGTTTATTAGGGTAATAGTCACAAGCTCAACAGGATCATTCCTGGATTTCCACTCCTGAACTCAAATAGTAGCCTTAACAATGCCTTTCCTTATCCTGGGAAGGAAATTCTTTGTAAGTGAACTCTGACCCTGTGGTTATTAGATTTATCCTGTGCTCAATGTAGGTCTCAGTTCTCATTTTGAAACTCACTGTTAAGACTTCTTGCCTGGCATAGTGTTACTGGGAGGTTCGTCTTTGTTGCAGTGTTAGAATTAAATGCAGAGGACTAGAGCTTTTTGAATCAGTCTAATGTGAGTGGAAGCACTTGCACTGAAACCCTGAGAGCAGCACTGATTTAGAGCAGGTGTGTTTCACAAAGTCACACAATTGCTGAGGTTGGAAGGGACCTCTGGAGATCACCTAGTCCATCCCCTCTGCTCAAAGCAGGGTCAACTAGAGCAGGTTGTCCAGGGCTGTGTCCAGTTGGATTTTGGATATCTCCAAGAATGGAGACTCTGCAGCCTCTCTGGGCAACCTGCTCCAGTGTTTGATCACCCTCACAGGGTGTTTTTCTTTTTTTTCTTTTTTTTAAATGTTCTAATGTTCAAATGGAATTTCCTTTGTTGCAGTTTGTGCCCACAGCATCTAGTCCTTTCACTGGGCACTGCTGAAAAGAGTCTGGCTCTATGTTTACTCCCCACTCCCCATCAGATATTTATATACACTGATAAGATCTCCCTGAGCCTTTTCTTCTCCAAGCTAAACAATCCCAGCTCTCTCAGCCTCTCCTCATATAGCAGATGCTCCAATCTCTTAATCACCTTAGAGGCCCTTTGCTAGACTTTGTCCAGTATGTCCCTGTGTCTCTTGTCCTGGGGATCCCAGCAGTGGGGATCTCCAGGTGTGGCCTCACCAGCGCTGAGCAGAGGGAAAGGACCACCTCCATCGCCTTGCTGCTAACACTCTTCCTAACCCAGGCCAGGATGCTGGTGGCCACCCTTGCCATGAAGGCACGTTGCTGGCCCATGTTCAACTTGTCCAGCAGGACCCCAGGTCCTTTTCTGCAAAGCTGCTTTCCAGCTAGTCAGCCCCCAGCCTGTATTGGTGCATGGGGTTATTCTTCCTCAGGAGCAGGACTTTGCACTTCCCTTTGAACTTCATGAGATTCCTGTTTGCCTATTTCTCCAGGACTTTTCTGTGTCCTTTGTCACAAGGTCCCCTGCCCTATTCAACAGAGCACCCACATTTTTCCTAGTTATCTTTTTGCTGCTGATTTATCTGTAGAAGCCCATCTCGTCCTTCATATCCCCCACCAGATTCAACTCCAAGTGGGCTTTGGCTTTCCTAACCCCTTCCCTGCACACTTGGACAGTGTCTCAGTATTCTGGATCACCTGAACTTGCTTCCACTTCTTGTACGCTTGAGTTGTCAGGAGCTCCTTGTTCATCCATGCAGGCCTCCTGCTGCCTTTGCTTGATTTCTTGTACATTGGGCTGGACCATTCTTGAGCTTGGAGGATGTGATTCTTGGAAATGAATCAGCTCTTTTCTCTCCAGGACCATATTTCATGGGCTTCTTCTAAGCAGGTTCCTGAACAGGCCAAAATCTGCTCCTGAAGTCGGGTTGCGATCCTGCTAGCTGCCTTGTTCCCTTTGTCTAGATTGTGACTTAACACTAGGTTCTGTGACCTCACCAGCTTGAGCACTGGTGGGATTAGGATTAGTGCTTCAGCCTGCATTTGTGGTGAGTTGGCTAGGTCATACATTTTAATCTGAACTAGAGGTTTTGCCTGGAAACTTATACTCTGAGTGAACCAAACAGGACAAGTCTGGGTAAGTACTAAGCGTTCCCACAAAAGACTGCTTTCTGTTGACCGATCCTGGACTTTTACTTAGGGATATATCTGTTGCTAATATGTGCCAACCTTGTGTACCAGTGCCGGTACTGATGCTATTAGTCTCGCTGATTGTGATTTTCTTTCTGGATGATGAGTTTCCTCATAAAACCTTCCATCTAGCTGCATTTCGTTTAAAGTGATTCTCTTGCTAGACCCATTCCTCTCCCCTTATGCACGCTGGGAACTGGGGCTTAAATTTGCACAGTCCGACAGTGCCCTGTATAACCAAAAGTGTTTCTTCATGGTAATCTTCCTGTGCACATCAACAAAAGAAAAGCTAGCCTAGAGGAGCTGACTGGACAGCTAGCCTAGGAATTACATACAGTATTTTGTGTCTTGCTCAAAAATCTATTCAATATCCATGTGTTCATTAATATGTCTCCTGTAGCATGGATATGTCCAAGGCATAATGAGATTCGGTTATGTGATCCGGCCACCTTTCAGAAGTGGTTTTCTCAAAGGACTAGTACCTTTCTTCAAGTTCTGCACCTTCTCACCTTGCTCTGTTACCTGTAAGGGGTAACAGTACCAGGTAGTATTTAAGGGGAGTGAATAAACCACTCTTAAATAGATGTTGTACTTGTGATAGAATTGCAAAATGACATCCTAGTTAGCATCCAGTATTCCTGGTCAGCGCAGATGAAGTGCTGGCAAAAATACTTGCAAAGTGGTTTGAGAAGGCTCTGCTTGCTGTTAATCGCTACTACCAAATTAGCTTAATTAAACCAGCTCTAGGAGAGTGGTCTGCTGCAATTGATAAATCTCCTTTCCTTCTCTCAAGTGTCTGTAGGCCTGGAGTCAGTGGTAACTGCCTGCTTGGATGCAGTGAGGATCTTAAGGTGGTTGCAGTTCTCTTCCATATGTGCAATTTTGAAGTCGGCCCTAAATCCTGCTTTTGGCTCACATTTCTCCATATGGAGACCTTTGTCTCAAGATGCTAGGGTTTGTGTATAATGTTAAATAACGTCTCTTGTGGCTACTGGTGCCATGACTTGATTTGGTTTGGGGGGGATTAATGGGCATGTTTGTTTTAGTATGGTATAGAGAGAATGTCAAGGTTATCTAGCTTGAGAAAGATGCTCTTTAATAAAAGTTTAAAAAAACAAACAAACAAACAAAAACCCACTAATCCACAAAACCAAAAGAACCTCCTCCCTGCAAACCCTCACTCTAAAACTGAACAGTTTAAGCCATTTAGAGACATGCAGTGTTTTTCTCTGAATTATCGGTGATCCTTTGCTCTGTTTTGTGATCTGGTGTCTCAGGTTTCTGCAATGTTCTTTATTCATAGCATGCCCTACTCATTGCCATCTCCCTTCACTTAATTCTCACCTCTCTTTTCCCATCATCTATTCTTTTGTGCAGGCAATTTCACAGTCAGACTTATGGCCAAGAAGTTGCCAGTGTTGATGACTTGTCATGAACCGAGCAGAGGCCGTTTTCCATTTCTGAATTGATCCCAGACCTGCCAACATCAAGCTGCTGCTGTTTTGCCAGTTATGTTAGATGTGTTAGATGAGGCAGCTGTTTTAGAATAAAGTTAATAAGATGACTTTTGCCATTTATGAGGAGTTCTGCTAGTGGAATAATATAGAAATGCTGTAGCTGTGAAGTCTGTGAATCCCAATGTGTCTATGAAATCCTGGCGGGGAGTGTACTTCAGCAGGTGGCTGGAAATGCTAATAAGGAATAGGGTCTGTCATGGAAGGCTCGTCTTTCTGAGATTACTATGGGGTTTCTTTGTGGAAAATGAATACATTGAAGAAGGAGAGTTGCTCTTGGCAATCTCAATTTCTGAAGTTCCAGCTTTTGGTGAAGTAGAGTTGGCAGTTGCACATGAACTTTGTCAAAAACCATTTGATATTCCAGTGATGCTGGTATTGAATTACTAGTCTTAAGCAAGCTGCTGCTCCTTTTCTTGAGGCAGTGATTAAAATAGTCCATTGAAATATGTGGTGTGTGGTTTTTTTGTGGTTGGGGTTTTTTTTTGTTTTTAAAGACAGCCGATTAGTAGTTGTCTGCTTATCTTGCCCACCCAGAGTTAGACCTACAAGTCCTCTGAAAGTCTAGATGAAAAAGAGGAAAGTTAATGCCAGTGTTTGAGGCATGACTGAACAGTGTAGACCATTGTGGCAGATGTGAAGAAAAATGCATATGAATAAATGTGGCAAAAAAAAAAAAATTGCACCAATGGTTACATTATCACTGAACTTCAGAAACTTTAGTTTCTTCTCCTCAGGATTGCTTCCAGCTTTAAACAAATGATATCTGCTATGTTTGCATGTTCCGAATATGCAACAGACTTTGTGGCCTTCCCAAACAGGCTCATGCAAGATTTTCTGACATAGTGTAGCGGGATGAGGCTAGTCACAGTGCTCTTCCGCATGCAGTTCTCTGCTAACTTACTCCCTATTTTTGTTTTGCACACAACCTTTGTATCTCCACAAGCCTCATTTCTGGAAGACAAGGATCTTGTCAGAGTTTATCCTTGGACAGTAAGCATTAATGTGGTTGGAGATGAGACTGGCCCCTTTTTCTAGCTCTTCCCCTTCTTAGGGGAGTGGCAGCTTGGCTGTGCTTTTAGCCACTGCTGACTTGGAAGCTGCACTATGAGTTGATTTTTTTAAGAAGGCTTACTTGGTTTGTGAAACAATTTAGTTAGGTGTTTAGAAGTTTAATTCCATTGATCCTAGACAGGAACAATTATTTTTAAGTATTTAACCTTCTGGGTGCCCTGGAAGTTTATTTCTCACTGGATTATTTCTCTGCCAAGTGTTAATTTAAAGGGATTTGTTGTAAATTTTTTTTTGGTGATGGAGTATGAGGAATGTTTTTCCTTTAGATAGTCTCTGGCTATATTTGTCCAGGGGTTGGACAGTATTATAATCAACTTCCTCTTATGCTGCTGCTATTTTAATATTTTTTTTCATTGTCCTGCAATTTCTGCACATGGAGATGACCAGCTACTGACAGTATTTAGTCTATCTCTGGGTTATTTTTCTTATGTTTTGGTGTAGCAAATTCTTTCCTTGAATCAAACTCTTCCATAACACAAAACAGGAAATGAGAATCTATATATGCTACTGTTTGAAGTTTCCATGTTTTTTTCCCAAAGTATGGCAGCTTTCCTAGTCTAGCAAATAACCTAGGAAAAAATAGTGTTCATTTCTTGGCATTTTTTAGGATGCATAGATGACTTTATTCCAAATTTGCACCTGTCAATGTTTGTTTGGTTGTAGACAGTGCAAGGCTTTTAGAGGTAATGCCCTCTGTAGACCAGTTAGTATGGCTAGAAAATGAGGACAAGCAGAAGGCACACAATCTGCTTTTCAATGCATTTTGCTCTGAAAGATCATATGCTTGGTATCTCTCTCTGTATATATCTGTTATCTATAAAATCAGGTACTATGTAGGTAGGACCTCTTGAATTCAAATGTCAGTGCAAATTTAGGAGCTTGATGAGTTTTAGGATTTGGTGGGCCAGAAACCTCTATGGTTTTTGGGATTCATTGTGGTGATACTATCAAAAAATTGCAAAAGACAGCAATGAAAAACAGATCCAAAAGACTTTCTGTTCAGTATCAGCTTTCCTGTTAATAAATTGTCTGGTTTGGGTCTTTGTAATGGGGAAGAGAGTAGAACGTTGCCGTTTTCTAGAGAAGGTGCCTACAAAGCCCTCATACTCAGGAGATGGTTTATGCTCATGCACTTCATCTTTTGTACCTTAATCCTTCCTGTCACTTGTTTGTGTTCCGAGTAGACCTAAGATAGATGAGAAGTGTCAGTGTAAAGCTGTCCATATGAGCTTGTTGGCAGTTATTCTGGCAGCTGGGCCAGATGTTGTATGCTTTAAGGTTTTGAGAGGCTTTTGACCACTGGCTTACTATCGCAAGTAGTAGATCATTTTCAAACAAACTCAAGAATGCAAGTTTGCTGATGGAAGTATTTATGTTTTTGGAGTACTGGTTTTTCCTTTTGAAGGAGGGGAGATTTCTCAGAGCCAGCTCAGAAAACCCAAAACACACATAGTTTTGTGTTCTCTACCAGGGAAAGGGAGGAATACATGGTTGAAGCCTATGCTAGTTTAGGGGCAAGAATATGGCTCCAGCAGACATAAAAACAAGACCAGCTTATTAAAGTCATTGTTCTAATTGCTGTTAATTGCATCTAGGTACCTTTCTGTATGAAAAGCAAAAGATAATATGCAGCAGCCTTCCAAAGCTCATTGGCAGTTAAGAATATGTAAGTTTAAAACACTACCACTAATACAGTTTTCACCGTTTTAAAGAGTTTTAAGGTTAAAATGTCATGTCCTTATTGAGGAAAAATGCTTTCAGAAGGTAATGATTTATTCCTAAATATGAATGTATTTTATAATATTTAAGGGAACAATATATATTTGAATTATACTGTAACTATACAGAATTAACATCCTTGTGCCAGTGCTATGCACTAACTTTCTAATCAAGCAATTTTGGTACATTTATCTTTAGTTTGAAATTGAATTTTTTTCAAGAAACAGTTAAGGGTTTTTTCCTTCATAGGTTCAAGTTACTAGCATGTAATAATGTTTGAATGTTTTGAGAGATTTTTGATAGGGGAATGAACTGCTTGATATTCTGCAAGTTATTTAAAAATTACATGCATGAACACTAACCAAGAAAAGTAAAGAGTGTGCTATTTTGATTTTTCTAATGATTGCAATAAATACTTATTATCAGCTTAAAAACACTATCTAAGCTACTTTAGGGATAAATTGCTGGGTTTTTTGTGTGTATGTGGGATTGAAAGCAGCCAAAGAGCGCTATCCAAATAATCTTTGTTTGTCTGCTTTGCATCACCAAAATGTAATGTGAATCTACTCCTTAATTTGCAAATGACTCTGTGCTACAGAGAAGTGTTATGTGAAGGGAGAGCTGAGGTTAGCTCAGTTGCAGTGTCGTTATATCTCTGCTCTACAGGACTTCTCTATATTTGTGTATTGTTCCTCCAGCAGTGCTGTCATCTTAGTTAAGTTGAGGCATAAAGTTATTGGAGTATTTTCGAGGATTAATATTCAAGGATTGGTAGTTGTAACTGTGTTTTTGGTTTGTGTTTTTTTTTTTTGTTAGCAAGCACTTATGTGAGCTATAACCAGAATACAGGACAGGAGTGTTTGAACTAAATATGGCTATCCTAATGACTGTTGAACACGTTGCACACAGAATAATTAAATTTACCTTTGATTCAGTAGTTTTCCACCTTAAGTCATTTTAGTGATTAAATTGATCTGTCGTCTAAATATTCTTGATAGTTAAATCCAACACTCATGCACAGGTCAGTCTGAATAGAGTCCTCTGAAGTTCCCCATATATATTCAATGTACAAATTTGCCATTAGTTTTAAGTATAAAGACAGTTGAAGCGTTGTGGTGTTATTGAGAGTGGCCAGGAAAGACTAGCAGTGAGCTCTTTAAAATTAATCTGTTAAGGAATTTGTAATTTTGCAGTAGTAGACTGTGACATACATTCACAAGAATATATATATATATGCTGAACCTAGGCAAGTACTTCAAATTTGAGTACACAAATACTGTATTTGAGTGCACAGATCTCTTTCATTCTGAATAAAGAGAGTGAATCTTCTATTCAAAAACAAAATACCATTTCACTTCATATTGCTGTGATTAAAGACCGACATTGCTGCTGATTTTTCAAGAAAACCTTCCTGCCCTGAGCTGGTCCTATTTTACTGATCCACACTTCTACTGGAAGAAGTTCCCCAACTGCCAATATCTTTTTTTTGTATTGCACATGGATTGTAAGTTTAAAGAGAGGAGTGTTACTGTTGCATAACTTATTGTACGTACCCCTATGGAATCTGGGTCTCTGACTTCTTGGCGCTACAATAATAACTGAAACCAAAATAAGAGACTTGGCTTGGGATAACACAATAAAAATATGATCTTTTTAAAATGCTGAGAATCTGCTTGGGATTAATTAAAAGATTTTTCTCTGTAAAGAGAAAACCCTCTCAGATTTATCTGTATTGTTTGAGCCTATTTAATTTTTGTGACTTTTTACAGGACATCTGCATCCTGTCTGGAGTAGTGTTGCTTAAAGCCAAGTACATTTTCATTGAACTTCTGCAGCACCTTGATCTTCCCTTCCCTTTCGCATTTGGGGACTGTTTGTCCATATCTTTTGGAAAGAGTAACTTGAGAGGTCAGTGCTGTTGGCCTTTTCCTAGGAACGGAGAGCTGTGCCTTTGAGGAGCTCAAATACTGGATGCTTTGAGTGAAGCACCATGTTGTCCTCATACCCAGGGTTACCTTGGTCCTGGTGCTGTAAAGTTATGGAGTAGACCCAGATGAACGCTGATCTTGTTAGCAAAACCTATCAGTGCTTCCTGCTACCAAGTGGTAATTTGGGCACTGCTCAAGACAATAGCAATGTAATATCCTTCTGAAACATTCGCCAGCTGGCCCGGGACACCGGAGCTTTTCATTCATTGCAGAATAAAGAAATTTGGCCTGCTCAGAACATTTAAAAAATACATCTGTTTGGAAGAGGAACGTTATTTCTTGCTTAGTTAATCTGCCGCTTCATTACAAGTGTCCTAATGGAAAAGGAGCAAGGCATACAACAGCAAGTGTTTTGCCATTTTTTTTAAAGATTCCATGAAATTCATAAAAATTCATGAAAGATACTGATATAATACTTGAAAGATCTAATATTAGGAGAGCTGTAGTTTAAATTAAATGACAGCAAATTGAGAGCTGACAGAGACTCTTTGCTGTTGCCTACTTTACCATTTACAATTGAACTAGTAGATCTTGATGCCACATAATGTTACTGAGATAAGTGATAATACTTAGCTATATCCATTCTTAGCTCTGGAGCCTTTTTTCCAAGGCTCTTTGGGGGGCGGGGGAAAGCAGATTTTTCATCTTTATAAGTGAGAAACAATTTCATCCAGTGATTTGCTCAGGGTTGCACAGGTTGTATTAAGATTGCCAATGTTGGCTGTGCTCTAGTTTGGTCGTGAGCTTTGCAGAAACAAGTGCTTTGAACCAGTTGTGTTTGTGCTCCCCAGGAGAGAGCTTGCATCTGAGCCTCGTCATCCTTGTGTGCAAGTGTCTGCGTGGAAACTGGCTAGCTCCAGGTTAAAACCCGCAAGGGAGCTGATGTCCAGGCAGATGGATGACCAAGGAATTTGGGCTCAAGTGTAAGCTGGTGAGGAAGTAATCTGTCAATAAAAAAGGTGTGTGGTTGAGTCAGCAGCAAAAATAAAGACCGGAACTGCACAGCCTACTTTAGTTCTCCAATATTGTAAGCTTAAGAAGTTAGTGTTGTATAAATAAGCATAGTAGCTAAACTGATGCTGGCTAGAGCAAAAGTAGAGAACCTTTCATCCCTCTTTGCAGTGCATAAATGAGTTAATATTTAGATAAAAATGAGATTTCTCTATTTTTATTATACCTCACAATGATGTGTGCTCATATGGCTTTGTAAATTAGGATGAATATTCCCCTACAGGTTACTGCATAGTCTTCCCCTATTGTAAGTAGGGGGTGGACTAGATGATCCCTTCCAATTTAAATTATTCACAGATTTCAGGCACTCACCTTTCCATTTCTTATTATACCTTGAAGTAAGAGGGGAGATATTATAGAAGAGGAAGGCTACTTCTTACTTGGTTTTGGTTGGTTTTGATTTTTGTTTAATTTTAGCTTGTTGGGGCTCTGACATGTTTTAGATCGTTACTGTATTTGCTTTGTAATAGCTTTATAAAAGTATTTCTTCCTTTAGATATCTATCAGTAAGAAGGACAAGAATCCCTATACACTGAGTTTATAAAATGGAATTAAGCCACAATCTTATCTTCCTCTTGCTTCAAAATTTTTTAGTTTTTATTATGGAAAACTTCTATTGGTGTTTGCCACCCCGAGGTTTGTGTGCGACTCAAGTGCTAGTCACTGCCCCTACAGGAGGACTTCCCATTCCCCCATCTCTGTATCAACACAGAGCTCGCCATGCGCTACAGCGGCTCACAAGGCAGGTATTCACATTCAGTGCAAAAGAAACACAGCAGCGAAGTGTTGTTTTGAAGCAATTTATTGAAGTAGGAAATCCAGAATTTATTGAAAATTTTTCTTTTACAGTCAGATGTTTCCTGTTGTTGAAATCTAGAGTGACTTTTCCCCTCCCGTGAAGGGAATAAGATTGAACTTTGAACTCGGGTCTCCTGTCAGTTGAAGACAGTACTGTACTGAAATGCAGTCCCTGTGTTTTAGTACCGCTCTTTGCATGCACATCTGTAATTGGAAAGCTGTGCCTATACTGCATATGGCTTCTTTATATATTCTTCCTCTTAGACACTGAAAATGTTAGGAAAACTCAACTCTAAAAATACACTCGAGATTCTAACTTCTTGTGCTGTCTAGGCATGGGGATACTTCTTGTTGGTTTTGATAGGGTATGTATGTACAAGTTGGGATCACTAGTAAGAGTAGAATCATATATTTTGTTTGACCTGGGCTGATGATATGTGAAGCCGTGCCTAAGGGGTGTCAAAACTGGTGCCCCGAGTTCTGCATAAAGACTTAACATCAGTAATTCAGAACATCTGTGAGCTGGAGGTACAAAAAGATGTTCTTACAGTGACTAGTGTTCTTAATGTAGAGCCATCTCACCGTGCTCAGAAAAAGGCAGAAAAGTCTGAAGAATCAGTTGTACTGTAGAAGAAAATGTTAGTAAAGTCGAATAAACCAGGGAAGCAACACTAATGAAGAAGTAGGATACTTGATAAACTAGTAGGATGGCATTTATCATTAGGCTCAGTAAGTGACTTGACTCCTCTCTGAATTTGTCTTCAACAGCTAAAATAAAGAATTGAGAAGTGTCAGGATATCCTGACAAGTAACCTTTAAGTGCGGGCAAGGAATACTTAAATACTGCTACATTCAGCAAGCAATTCATAAAATATGCTTCCTGTTATGTCTGGGAAATCAAAGGAATGTATTTGTTGTTTGTGTAGAACAGAAAGCAAAAAGCATGTAAGTTACAACATTGTCAGGTTTTTTACCTGTGAGTGTTTGCTCATATTCTTGTCTCCAAATTTATCTCTTATTAATTGAGTGTTTCAGGCAGTTTTCTTTTGTTTGATAGTTTCACACTAGACAGGATTTTTTTTCTTTGTTCAGCAGTTAGTATTGTGATGTCTAAAATTAATTAGGCTCTTTAGGCACTCTTCTAGATTTTCTAGATTTCAAGGCCAATTTAATAACTCTTATCGAACTGTCTAATATTTTTGGGAAAGGGAGGTATATCAGGTGTACAGGCTGCTATTTGGGCCTGAATTGGAGCAGAACATGTCAGGCTAAGTTCAGATGAAGAAAGGCTACTCTGAATTTTACTTAATTACGCTGATCAGCTAAACAGTCACAGACAAGGTTGGTGACACCTGTAGATTAAAGGCGAGTATTAACAAGGAGCTGGAGAAAATAGTTTGCTCTTGGGTTAGAGATGCCAGAAACTGTCACATGTGTTAAGTGTAAGGTATCCAGTGAATGTAAAGACTTAAGAAAATCATGGCCAATGAAGTGTAACCGCAGCAACTCTAGAGATTCAGCTTCTAGTTTCAGTAAAATCTTTTTTTCTTTGTGTGTGTTTATGTGTCTTCCAGTTTACTTATTACTGCTTATACAGGTCTCATTCTTACTGGGAATATATTGCTGCTGCTTCTAGTAAAAATCTTGCTTTTCAGGTGCTTGGTAGTTTTGTTGTACTTATTTGTAATTGCAAAACTTTATTTGGTCCCTCTCTGCAGGTGAATTTCTTATTTAAATGCTCAGGTAAGAATGTTTGAGCTTTGGGTGAATGGAGAGTGAAACAAAGATTCAATTCCAGTTAAAGGACTGCAGTAGGTTACTGTGGTGTTTCTGAAGAGCATTCCTCTTACGTACCCGTAGAGTTTGCCTGGGAAAATAAAAGGTCTGCTCATTTCACTGACAAAATGTTGATGCCTAATGGGATATTTGATTCTGTCCTTTTCACTACTCCATTGAAAATGGAGGACAGTTGAATGAGAGACCCTTCTCCCAATGGATGGCTTTCTAATTCCATGGTGAAAAAGCAGCACCTAAAATTTTCCTTTTCATTCTTACTCTTATTCTAAATCAAAATTTTATTCGTCAATGTTGTTGCTACAAATGCCACCCCCAGTTCAGGTGACTGAGCTCTGCAGGGTATCTGGTCTGTGATCAAGCTCTGGAGGTAGAAGTTGCATTAAAAGTTATTAAATATAACTTACTCTGACAGTCTCCTATAGAATTGTATCTGGAGAGGAGGGATATGGAGTGAGAAACTCAACAGTGATCATGCATACAAGACAGCAATGTAGACCTCGGAGCTTGGCTCCCTCTAAGAGGATGTGCCAAATTGCAGCCTTTACATTGCAATATATTACTGTATTCTGCGTTTGGCTTGGTCTGTGTAGCATATTACTGTAATGGTATGTGATACTGAGGCTATGTTTAAGCCTTTATTATTAAACTCTTATAATTCTTGTGGGACTAATGGTTTGTGGTTTCTCAGGACCACTTCCAAAGCAGCACGCAATCTTTTTTTTTACTGATTTTTTCCCCCCTCTTCCCCCAGGGAAGGTGGTTTATTGCTGAAGTCTGGTTTTGGGGTTTTTTTTGTTTGTTTTTTTTAAATGAGAGAAATTACTAGTTCAGCCTCTTTAGTTTCTGATGTGAAGAGACAAGTATGCACAAATTCTTGCAGGGAGAATCTGTAAAAAGCAAAAAAGTTAGTGGCTTCTCGGAGAGACTTACTGTAAAAAATCCTAACTGACGTTCTGAAACAGCACGTAGGTAAGCCTACAGATCGCGTACGGCACTTCATTAAATGTGGATGGTATCTGCTGTTCTCGTTCAATGTTGCCACTACTTATTTTCACTTTGTATATTGCATCGTCATCAATGAGGAAATAAAGCAGAGTCAGTCAGTATTTGTGTAGGAAGTTGGTCCATGTATTTGCTCGTAGGTGAGTTCAGGAAGTCCACGCAGCAGGGCTTTAAGAGCTGGTCCCATGCATCTCTCGGTAGTTAAGTACCCAGGCATGATATTAGACGCTTATACTATGATGTTCATGGCTCGCTCTTGGAGCATCAAACTTCAGATATTTTCCAATACAGCTTTGATCGTCTCCTTCCTGTCTATGGACACGCACATATGTGACATTAGAACTACTGATTTAATAACTGCTGGAATTTTAGGCCCCTTTGGAACTTTTACGTTCCCAGGTTTTCTCAGAGGCAACATCATTTCCTTTGATTTTGAATCCTAGATAATTAATTTGAAAAAGGGACGACTGTGGTGATCAAATATTCTGGGTGCTGCATGCCATATGTTTCACTCTAATATTTCTCACATTTAACTTGACAGTTCCACTCCTTAAATGAAGATTTGGGTCTTCATAATTTTTCTTTCATTGCAGGTGTAGCTTTTCAGGGACCAGAGTGGTAGAAAGCATATGCCGTCTGTAGGGAATAGCAGCAGACAGATATTTGGTGTCCAGCAGTGCCTAGAACTGAGGCGCACCGTATGCGGCAAGATGGGTAGTTCCTTCAGTCCCTGTTGGGGATGGAGGAGTGTGGAGTAGAGATATCCAGGCCATGAAAAAGCTTGTGGTAATTGCTTAACAAAAAAAAATGGGAGGGAAAGATTTAGAGAAGGAGACTTGAGATCGGCAATACTGGAGTGGAAAAGGGGTATGTGTGTGTGTGAAGAGATGAGATGAAGGGTCAGGGACTTCTGAAGTGCAGCCCTTGCCTAGAAATACAGTCAGTCCTCATTATACTTGAGTGACTTATCCGCACCACATAATAACTGTGCGGTAAGTGCGGGGACAAATGGAACCATCTCAGATCTGCAGGATTTACTACTTCAGGATGGAACTGTGCAAATCCAGGTGTATTTCTTCAAAAGTAAGTTCAGCTGCATGTACACTTTGGAGCATGTTGGAGCAGAGTTTGAATTTGTTCCCAGAGCATCAGCGAGTCTCTCTGCACGATGTGTCTTGGAGCTCCCAGTTCCTGAACAAGACTGGATCTTTGCATTTTTTTCTACGCCAGTGAGCTCCCCTAGGACAGGGGTCTTGCACTGTTCCTCTGAGCTCCAAAATGGCTGTGGTGGAGCAAATTCAGGTGGTTCTACTCAGAGCCAATTTGTTGGTCCAATTTCTGATTGTCTCGCTGGGTGGAGGGCAGAAGGGGAAAGTGACCTAAGGCATAGGTCCAAACCAGCCAACTTTGCTGTCTGTCACTGGTGAAGTCTCAGAAGTAGTTATTCCAGGCACCGAGTGCCTTCTAAATAACTATTTCTGCTGTCTTTACCTCTTCTTATGGGTTGAATCAGGTCCAGAATTACTTTTGGATTGTGCTGTATCTTGATTTCCTTTTTACTGCTGCAGCCACTGGAAAACTGACTGTAGCTAACATGACAGCAGATGCAAAAGGCTGGCATTATGGTGTACACAGCCTTAAGCTGTGCATATTGGAGAGCTATCAGGTGTCAGCTTTCATGCTTTGGGCATAAAGGCGGCCCAAATTGCTGCCATTTGGGCATAAGAAGGTGGAAGAAAAATACTTGAGCTCCTTTATGGAAGTAGGTAGCTGAAACATTAGAAATGTGTCCTTCAGACAAGCACTTCTTGGCACCTAAAACAAGGGCATATATAAGTGGATATGTTTTGCATTCTATCTTATTAAGTTTTATTTGCCTTTAAAAAAATAAATAAATAGGCAGAAGAGACCCTGAAAACAGAAACAGGGGATGGGGGAAGGCGCTATGCACAGACTGAGCAAGCGCATAAAGTCTAGAAAGCCAGGAGGATTTTGAACTGAGTGATGGCTGGAAGAGGTTTGAAGCTAGAAGCAAACTCCTTGCTGTGTTCAAGGAAGCAGGACTCAGTATCTTTGCTAATAAATCAGGCTTGCATCGAAGAAATGTCTGTCTCCATTAAATTCTGACCAAAATAACCTGTAACACTGCATTTGACTGAATGTGAATAGCTGTAGAAAAAGTAACACATGATTACCTTCTCAGCCTTTCCCAAGGCTTTCTTTTACAGCTGCTTCTGTTTTGAAGTGTTAATACCAGAAATAAAACACTGTGTTTTAATAAAGATCTGTGAAATTACTTGCACGGGGGAGGGGGGGGAATTTGCTGTAATACAGGTTACTCATAGTGAATTTGGTGTTGAAGCTGTGAAACTAATAGTCATATGGAGGACTGGCCTGGAAAAGGGAAGTCGCATGCTTACTATGCTTGTAACTTTTCTTGTTCATGGGAGGAAGGTTAATGTCGTTCTCAATTAAGAGACTGAAACGTAACGCAGTTGTTGCAGGCTGCAATAATGGGGTTAATATGGTGATTGCAGTGCTCTTCAGCCATTCTTAGACAAGTCCTATTTGCCCAGTGTTTGAATGGAAGACACATTGGGGAAAATGAACGCTTAAATATGGCATAAACTACAAAGCGATGCTTTATGCTGATAAAAATCTCAACAGTTTTTTTGAAAGTAGAACCCCACAGAGGTTGTTCAGAATTAATTGATGGCAGATGAATGTATCACGGTTAAAATGAATTAAGCCCCTTGCTATTTAGAATAACATAAAGATGTCTGGATTTCGCTCCCCAAAGAGGAAATACAGTTGTTAAGTCCAGATGGATTTTTATTTTTATTGGAATAAAATTTTGAGACTAGTAATCTTTAAAAAGAAAGGTAACTACCGCAGTGTTGCATCTGAGATGGAACAGACCTCCCTTTAAAAAAAAAAAAAAAAAAAGTTTTAAATCACATTAAATGAACAATTTTGCTGTGTTTATTTCCAAAATTAGCTCTTCCTTTTTGAATTTGTAAGTTTTAGGAAATAAGCATAAGGATGATGTACAACATAGAAGATCCAAAGGGTCAGTCCTGTTGTCAAGTTACTGTCAGCTGAAATGTGGTAACTGTCACTGTGATTGTAACTTGCCCAAATGTAAGGTGATGCAGCTGGAGCTTAAACTTTTTTTCAGTGCGCTAAGTCTGGTTGCTGATAGTGCCTTGTGCTAAGAGCTTGTAGCCAGGCAGCTGCTGTGGCAAACGGATCACAGCTAAGGCCTAAATTGCAAAGAGAAACTTTAAGGAATTGGATCTCATCATTTAGCAGTTCTGCGATTACCTGCTGTCTCAGTTTAAAGCTTCTGTTTGCATAAAAGTCTTCATTCTGTCGCGTTAGTTTGCTCTTGCCTGTGTTTTATCCATTTGAAAGCTGTGTTTCGGTTATGGGCCTAGTTCAGCTCCTCTGGTTGTGGAGTAGAATTTGGTAGTTTCTGCTCTGGTTTAGAACTGAGATGAAAATGAACAGCAAACCATGAGACGTGCTACCAAAATGATTGTTGGTTTGTCTCAAGTAAAAATAGAGCTGGAAAAGCCGCTAAGAAATATATGGACTGTTATACCATGTAGCAACTGTACATGGCACGGAATATCAAATCCTTATTGATCAATTTTGCAAACAGCATATAGATTGGGAGAGCAGTATATAATGAGGAAAATGAATGACTAATAATGGGGTCTGGATGAGTTGGTGAGCCAGGTGCAAGCAAGCAATATTACCACAATTACAAAAGTGTGCCCGTTCATATGAAAGAGACTGAAAGTCTCGGGTATTAGCTGATGAATAAAAGCTGTCACTGTGGCCATGGCTAAAAGGCTAATGTGATCCTCAGATGGCGAAATAAAAAGGTATCAAGTAGAGGGGTTCAATTTTCCTTGATGCTTAGCACGCATGCTGCAAGGTGAAGGATACTGATAAATTGAAATGCATTCAGACAGGGAGCCACTAGAGTTTAAAAGATGTGGAAACCATGCCTTACAATGAGAACGGTAAGGAGCACAACGTACTTGGCTGAGCAAACAGAACGCCAGGGCATAGCAGATCTTAATAGGGGGGAGTTCCTTAAATGGGGACAAAACACTTGATAACAAAGAGCTCTCCAGCCTAGCAGACAAAAGCATATTATGATTCAATTTTGATAAGACAAGGCCAAACTTGCTTGCTTAGATATAAAGTGAAGATATTTTCAACAAATAGCGGCAACTTTGTCGGGTCATCATGCCATGTTTCTCCAGTGTACTACAATGTTCTGCATTTGCTGGATGTTGTTTGTTTGGTTGTTGAAGAGGTTGATCTTTTTCCCAGTGGAATGTAGCGTAAGGGATTATTTGAGTAAAATGAAAAGGAAATGCAGAGCAAGAAACTGCAAGAAACCCTTCTGAGTAACTTGTCACTTCTCTGCATTGTAATGACAACGGGATGTTGCTCAGCACAGCTTTTGGGAGGGGGCAAGTGCTAGACGTTTGCAGTCTTGCCCTTCCTGCTCCCCAATGGCTCGCTGTTTCTCCACCAGCACTACTAAATGCACCTGGAAATGTGGGCTAATTAATTTGTTTGTGCACTACAGCAAGAAACAGTGCTAAGGAAAAAGGGGAAAATGAACTTGTACTCTTGTGTTACAGATTCAGTGGTTCTTTCCTTTGACTCCGTTGGACATACAATAGGCTCAGGTACAACATTGCCTTCTTCTCTCTCTCCCACCTCATGAAAAGGCTTCTATGTAACTGGACGTGGTAGCCATGTTGGGAGGCAGGTAACTGAGTCATGCTTTTGTGGCAATCAGCCATCTAGCCAAACTGGGTAAATAGATCGTTTGCTAAGTGCAGTGGAAGTATTAAAGGTCTTAATGTGACACAAACATTAAAATGTGAGGCCGTAGCTGTTATGCAGCTCAGCAGATGACCTGGACACATTATGTGCATTAGTGGCGCAGTTTGGGTTTCTTTTCTCATGTGAAAGGCATTAAGATGATGTCACCCACCAACTGAAGAAAAACTATTCCATGCTACTAGGAGAGTTTCTCAGCTAAACAAACAGTTGAGTTATTTGAGGAAAGACATCAGGAATGCTTCCAGGAAGAAGAAGGCGAAAGATCTATAGTTCAACAAATAGGGCTGGAAACTTGTTTTTTGTGGAGATTAACCAGCATTATTGAGCCCCAGGGCAAAGCCAGCCTGACCACGTTTCCTTTGGAACATGAGCCCGACCTGGAATTAAATTGAACCAAAAATCAAAAGTTCTTTTGTGCTGGGGGCACTTCATGAAACCAGTAACTGTCCATTTGGCTATCCATAATACATGGGCTGTAGCCAAGGCACACCATAACAAGCACAATACTGGGTAAAATTCGGTTTACAATATGTGTATAAATGATACGTGGAGTGCAAAGAAGAGGCTAAGAATGACCTTAAAGTCCTTTAACACTTATGAGAGGAGGGTCCCCTCTTAGGAGAGGGGGAAAAAAAATCTAAGTGGAGATTTTTAGGTTTTTTTTATCTTGCTTACTAGCCATAACTCTTAGTTTCATAGGAAGTTTGCTGCCTTCCAACATAGCACCTGTCTCTTGCCTGCACGGTATGAAAGAGCCTCTGCTGCCTGACACTAACAATGAAGCTTGAGCACACAATTCTGATTTACTAACCTTAGAGCTAGCGGTAGCAACTTGCTTTGTTTACAGTGCCCCAAATGCTTTCTGCTGTCCCTGCATTCTTCTCTAGAACCTGGAAACTGCTCTGTTGTGGGTGTATGGTTAGATGTGGGAGCAACTTAGGGTGCTGAGTGCAGAACGGATGGGTGTTTCAGGGGAGGCGAGAACCTCTGACTCCCTTCCTAGTTACTGATGTCAGTCATAACTGAGGTGGGTTGTTGCCTGCCTCCTTCCCTATTGGGTAATGGTTTCTTTACCCTTCAGAAGTAGGGGGGAGTTGCACAGATTTGAAATATGAAATCTGTGAATAAAATTCAGGGAAATATTTTATTTTTGATTGCGGCTGAGTAAGCCTGGATCAGCTTATCCTCACTTGAGTATACTGGATTGATGTTAGTATAACGAAGACCAGAATCTGGCCCAGAGTGAAATTTTTGACTGTTACCCACTACATTTTTTTCTAATGTTTATTTGGCTTCAGGTGAATTTGAAAACATAATTAGCCCTATGAATAGCTTCCAACGCAGGGTATCTATGGAGTTGACCATAAATATTGTGCTATGATGCTACCAATAGGGTGGTAAATTTATTTATGGAAAATAAGTTCAACTGATAGTGTCTTTTGGAGTACTGTTAATACAGAAGGTGGGAGACAAGGCTAATGTAAGCAGACTGACTGTCTGGGTCTGTTTTAAAAACATTGGTCTTTGCTCTGCTTATACATTACAACTCAAGCTTGGATTTGTTATGAATAAGATGGTAAAATAACCTCTAGTAAACCATCCCACTGCAACAAGATTGAATTTATTCAGTGAGGAAATATGAAGAAAACTCAGGGAAGGGAAACTCAAAAATGTCTAAAAGAGCTGTATGTTTATTACCTTCATATTTAGTGCTCTGTATTCATTGTGTTGGAAACTTTAGCTCACTTTAAACTGATATGTATAATAAGATGTCAAGATGTGTGATATCGTCCAACTGAGGGATAGCTTTCCTTGTTGAACAGGAAGGAGAGAGAGAAAAACTGTGACTCTTGTGCTTCCGCTGTCCGTCCCATCTCACCTTGCTGCAGACCCAGGAAAAGACAGAGTCCAGAAAGAACTCAAAGAAACAATGGCAGCTCCAGTCCCAGCCATTCCTAGTAGGTGATGTTTCAGGTCGGGGTAAGAAGTGGCACAAACTACATCCTCCGAAACATTTAAAAAAAAAAAAAAAAAAAAAACACCTTTTTACTAGCCAGAATTAAACAGCTGTGAATAATAGTGTCTCTAAGATTTTATGCTGTTTTAAATTAGCACGTGTTTACTTTTATTTGCATACTGAACAGCATCTTAGAACTGCTCTTTTGTAGTCATACCACGTAAAGAGCACTATCTTGTCACAGCTTCCGTATTTTCTCTAGATTGACTGTGGGTCCTTCATCTTGGTTATCACTTTCACTCTTTCTCCCACATACAATTCTCAGTTTTCAGAGATGCTGGAAATCTGTCCTGATGCATCTCAGACTAATCACGCTCTTCAGGTTACTCTGGGTAAAACTTCCTGAACTGAGTGTTCAGAAAATCGTCTAGCTATTGAGCCTTAAAGTACTGGTTCGCAGACATTTATTAGCATAGAGCGCATGACAATTAAATATGCTTGAAGTGAGACTGAGATGTCTGAAGTTTACACTGTGGTCTAGCCTTCATGAGACCACGTTTTTGTGATCCTTTTCTCACCTGCCCCTTCCCTTGAAAGATGAAGTTTGAGCAGCAAGAATAAGTGTTTGATGTGGTGTCTGGGCTAGTGTTTCAGCTGAAACCAGTTAGGAGGGGATGGTGTGATGCTCTGAATTTGGAAGACATTAAGCAGGACACAGAGTGTTTGAGTAGACCTAGATTTCATTTGTTTGCAATGGACAACTCATACTTTTTTTTTCCCCGATTGCTTTGTTTTACTTTGTTGCTGGCAAATCAAACACTGGACCTTGAAAGTCAAATTTATACCGCTGCTATTTTTGTTGAAGACTTTTTTTTTTGTCGCCCCCTGTCTGAGAGCAAGTAAGTTAAAATTTTCTCCTCTAAGCCTCATTAGAATAAAAGTGCTCTGAAGGTACATCTGCTAATATGCTTGCTGGAAATGCTGGGATTTTAGATACCTTGAAGGCTTACGCTGTTAGACGTGTTTGATTCTAGCACTGGCCACTGGTTGTGTAGCAGTCTTTTTTCACTGGCAATGCAGACTCAAGGCTCAAAAGTCCTCTCTTTTCATGGAAAAGGTTTTGCTCAAACTGTTTGATTATTTTAACTTGCTTATTGTTATTGTTGCTGCTTTTTTCTTTTCAGTTTCTTCCTTAAGCGCTTCATCAGAAGGTTGGCTTGACTTATGCAGACAAAGTGAGATTTTAAAAATCTCACTTTAGGACTGCATATCTGCTGAGGCTCATGTGCTTGTGAAAGTCCATGTGGAAGTGAGGCTTACGTACTTGTGAAAGTCCACATGGAAGACCACGTTTCCAGATGCTGAATTTACATTAATGTTCTATTAATCAGTTGAGAATTTAAATTTGCTCTTATTTAGGAGTGTGCTATTAGTTGTAATTCCTTATTCTAATGTCCTGAGCCTTTTCCTTGGGAAAAATTCTTAGAACTGTGAGTTCTCTCTGTCTCCTGCGGCTGTTGAAGATGCATCAGATAACATTTTGGGGCAGGAATAGGAGAACCCTGAGTCTGTCACCCTAAATACAACATTAAAGTTTTCTGAATCTGGTGAATTGGGTGACTGCTTTCACGCATTTCAGATGGAGAGTGACATGAATGGAGTCCTAGTATGAGAGAGAAACATAGTTTACTGACTTGCAGAAGATTGTTTGCTGGTCTTTGGCTTTCCCCATGAGAATCTGGTATTATAGGCTGCAACTGCAAACACTGTGATTGTTGATCTCTCCTGAAGTAGCCTGCAATTTACAGGCCTTGCAGAGCCTTGTAGTGCCAGCCTTGTAGAGCTTGTCTAACCAATTTAGATTTATGCTAAATAATAGAATTTGTGAGACTCTGGTAGTTGCTCTTAGTTTCAGGCAAACAATTTTAATTTACATGTGGAGCTGATGAGTTTCTACTGAATGGTTTTTACATTGCATTTCCAACTGTCTTAACAGTACCCAGTAGGATGGGAAAGAATGGGTGGACTTCTGCTTTTTTCCGTATTCCTGTAAAGTAGAGAATACATATGAAAGATCTCATGTGTTTTCCGCTCGTTTTACCGGTTTTATTCTGCAAAAATCCTTCTCCTTTTTCATTTTTGATTAATGAAGTTCCACTCCTTTATTTCTTTGACTTGTAGACTGTGGGAGCTGCTTGAATCTTTGCCAATGACTGTCATGTATTGATTCCATAGTCCTTACATGACTTTGCCAGTGTATTCAGTATCATCATCTATCTTCCTCTCCTCTACACCCTAGTCTTCCAATTGAAAATACAGCTGTGAATGAGTCCATGTGCAAAAGCCAAGGAGTGCACTAAGGAATACCCTGAAATAAAAGTATTTTAATGGGATTTTTCTGTATTATGTGGCATCTCTCCACATCAAGTCAGTACATCGTGTAGGTCACTAAAAGCCAATGTAGATTACTGTTTTGTTAATATTGTTCTTGACTTTTATTAGGAAACACGATACAATTTCTAAAATAAGAATCTCTTGGAAGATTCAGTAGGTCAGTATTAGCTCCATTAGCCAAGTGGATACATGGCAGTAAATGAAATAACTGTTTGTTTAGCAAAACTGTAGTCTAGCTTTAAACAGATGACTCCTTGGGAGAGAAAAAAGGGCATACACAGTTCATAGGAGGAAATTTTTCACCTTCCTATTGGAGCCTTTCATAAATCTGGCTTAAAGCAGTCAGTTGCTTTTCTATCCATGGAGGTTGCTATAGTTTTATTATGAAAAATATTTCAGGACTTACACAATCTGTGTCAAGGTAACCAGAGCCTTTCAAAATGTAATATGGTAAAATGACCTCTTTTTGTTTTATTTTACCTATTTTGGAGGTAAGACAAGCAGGCAGGAGACCTTCCTGATGGATGACCTGTACAGCAAGTGATTGCTTATTTGTTCTTCCTGTGCCTGGGGGATGAATAATGTAGTTGCAGTGCCTAATGAAGGAGCCCCCTCTGGTGTATTGCTTTCTTCAGGCTGTAAAGCCAGGCCAGATGTCTTTGGGGGCCCTAATCAGGCATTACAGGGTAAAGAAAACGAAGGTATAGAGCTGGGAAATTACTTCCTTTTGCTGCTAAATCTGAAACAATAAGTAGTATCCTTATGATTTTAAGTGTCACTAGGGCATGCACGGGTTTGTGACTGGACAGACTCCTCCTCCCCCTACTTTTAATCCACAGGTTTGAATTTCAGTTTTAATAGATGTGAAATTCCAAATTTCGCTGCCTATGTTGAGAATTGCTCTGCAGTTCCCATTAAAGTGTCTTTTTTTTCTGCTGCTTAGCATATTGTCACATTTTAGCCATTTAGGCTGAAATGCTCTGTGCTGGAGCCTGTTTCAAATTTCTGACCTTTTCTTAAAATTTTTGAAGTTATTTGATCTTTTCTGAGAACAAAATAAGGGGGGGAAAAAAGTTGTTTTGACAACATCCTAGAAGTATTCTAGCTGTTAATAGAATGTACTTTGCACTTACTTCATGCTTTGGTCCTGGCCCTTTAGGTGGAAGGAGTAATGGTATCGAGGAAGTTCTTTCCCTCCCCAGAAAAGGAGGGAGCATAAATCAGGCTATGTTGTAAGTCTTTGAAAAATCTCAGTTCTTACACACGTGATTGAAATGTAAAATGGCCAGATGGTTCTACAGAGACGTGGACAGCTAGGCATGCTCCAGCACTGGGCTGCAAGGATTAAGCAGAGTTCTCTTTACAGCTTTTGATTCTGCTGTTTTTGTGTATTTCTGTGGTACGGAAAGGCACTAAGGACTGGGCTCTGGGTACTGGGCCAGTACGCTCAGGGTTCTTTCTGGTGTCAGGTGGGCAACCTGGAGGAAAAGGCTGTTAAACTTGTACACAAAAGTGGGTAAATAGGATTGAGGAGGAAACTTGAACACAGATGTTAGGGAATGGGCACACAATCTAAGCAGAGAGGCTGGGACAGGGCTGAGGAGCCCAGGTGACCTCAGGCCCCTTCTGAACTTGGTTTTACAATCTTAATAGTCTTTTTGCAGTTTATTTAAATAGCCTTAGAAAATATGCTTTCATTAGTAAGTTCCTTCATGGAAGAGGTTAAAGTGAAAATCTGAAGGAAAGGATACAGCATAAATTCTTGTGTGTCTAGTAGTTTCATTGCTGCTTTGTAATCCTGAGCAGTATTTGTTTAAGCCTGCAAGAAAACCTTTCTTTTGTCCTTTTCAATTAATCCATTGCATACGACCTTTTTCACTAATTCTCATCTCTTGAGTTCTGACAGAATTTCTTAAATCGACTGAACTTTTATAACAGTCCCTGTGCGTTTTCTTAGTCCAAGGTAAATGTGAGGTGTTTGACCCTGTTTTGTTACAGGGTAAGTGGTCTTACCTGGCCTTTTCCACAGATGTGAACCTTGCATGTGGACACTGACCAAAGCTTAGCTCAGTTAGAGGCCTCAATTCTGCAGAGACTGGACTTCCCTGGATGGGATGAAATGTATCGGGGTGGCCTGAACTATTCCTGATAGGACTTCTGTCTCCTGTGTGTCATAATGATTTATTTGACGAGCCCAAACTTTTGGGTAAAATAGCTAAAGTAAGCCTTCTGCCTTCCCTCTGGTACTGCCTCTTTTGCAATTACCAATTAAATATAGAGAGAATTAAAGCTGTAGTATATGGCCCATCCTTTTTAAAAGTTTGAATACATTTTCTAGTTTTATGGGCAAAATTATTTGTATTGTGTTTCTAAGTAGCCAGATGTTAAAGAAATAGTACTTGAGTCATTGGTGAAATCACTTGCAAGTAGTATGTTTAAAATAAAACTCTCGGCTGGAAGGAAAAAAACCAGTAAGCCGACTTTAATTCCTGAATTGTTGATGTCAGATGAGTAAAATAAGGGAAAGATTTTACCCATTTTGCTTCTGCGTTAATATATGGCTAAAAACGCAAAATACAATTTGAAAACTTGTGATTGATACTGTACATTGTGTTTTGTGGCTGTCTGGGTGGTCTGTATGGAGTTTATAGATGTTAGACTAAGCATTTATCTTTTGCTGTCTGGTAGCTGGACTTCTTTTGGATGCTTGAGAGAAATTTCCATGTTTAGGCCAGCATTGAATTTGGCACAGGATTTGCATCATTTATAGAAATTGCTATGCTTGGCTGTACTTCTATTTGTATAATCCTTATTACATGCTTTATTATGAAATTGTTGTCACTTATTCGGTTCTTATTCAATTCTGATCTTCCCTGAAATGTAGAAATACATGTTGTTTTTGACCCATGGAGACCTCTTGTTCTTACGGGGCACGATGAAATTTATTTCCCATGTTCATTCAGTTCTGTGCTTCTGTATACTACTGTACCACTTTGTCAACTGAGGTCTGTCGCTTCCTACAACAAGTGACAGTGTAGTCCTTTGATCTCCCTACTCTCTTTTAATACTGCTGCTTTTATCCCTTATGGGAAAAAGGCTTCACCTTTTTCAGATTCTTCCATGATGTTCTGCTAGTGGATTCAAAGAAAGTTCATTGTTACCTTTGTTCATTTTGGGCATTTTTTTTAATCCTATCTCACAGAGCCAGTATAATTGCCTTTTCTGGAGATTGAAGGGAAATACTGTTTCTCAGAGTGGTATGAAATCCTACTAGTGAGGCAAGCACGGTAAAGGCAAAAGCGAAGTTATCTGTGTCACAAATACAGGCAGCTCAGGTCCATCCGTGTTCTTAGCTGACAGGCAGACTTAGAAGAGCATCCCAGTACTGTATCCGCAACTGGTCTGGGTCAGGAAATATGCAGCAGCTTTTCTGCTACACAGAATCCAAATACCCCATTAATACCAAGGAACTCGGTCTGGTTTCATGCAGGACCACGTTGAATCTGAACCGGGAGGATAATGTCAAGAAACACCCGTGGTTTCCACACGGAGTTAGCACAAGTCCTGACCCCAGGCTGATTCCATCTACAGCAGGAGAGCACCCACTTCCCTGCCCTGGGGGCTCAGGGGAGGTGGCTGTGCTCCCACAGTGCTGTATGAGCCCAGGAGCCAGCTCAGTTCTGGTACTGCACCCAGTGTATTAAGCTGACCTGCTGCTGGAGAGTGCAATGGATTTAGACAGGATGTGGGTCAGGCATGAGCTGGATCAGACCTAACAAACCTGGTTGGATCTGAAGCAAGTTCTCCAGAACCACACACACTGGTGTCTCTGCATTGGGCTTCAGTGCAGAGACCCCCAAACGCATCTGCAGGAGCCAACCTCAAACCACAGTTAACAAGGCCAGCTGATCCAAGAGTTCTTTGGGGAGATGCTGGAGTATTTTTACATTGTTCTCCCTAACTGGTCTCTTTTCTTTTTTTTTTTTTCCCCTTCCCTATTTTCTCTGATATTCTAGCCGTTCTTTACCCACTTCATGAAAAGAGGAAGAGTGTTTTTGCATATCAGCTGGTTAACTTGGTGAATAAAGCTTTAGAGTGAGGTGGAGGATGTGATGAAAGCCCAGAGCTTAGGATGCAGGGAGGTTAAATGAGTGCCCGGGCAGAAACTTGCAGCCGGTAGCTTGAAGGGAGGGAAGGGTAGGAGTGGGATTATCCCTTTCGCTGACAGTGAGTTTTGTGATCAGCTCAGTCCATCTCCTCTAATCATCACACCCTAATCATACTGTATTTTAGCCAGCTGTACTTCCCTTTGATTTAGTGTATCTGTGTTTTGTTTTGTTTTAAATTAAATACATAGCTCCAGACAAGGGTTGCTTTTTCCTGCTGCTGATGCTCTGTGCTTTTTGGCTTTCCAGGTGATTGGTGGTTTATCTGTCTTTTGTGATTCCAGACTGCTTCTAGCCAGCACAGGGCTGCATTACTATGTGCCATAGTGACTTTTGGTCCTTGTATTCATAGTGCTATAGCTAACTGACAGGAGAAGTCTGTAGCAAGACTCCAGTTCATGCTATCAGGGAAGCTAACTTTGAATCTGTGAGATTTGGAGGCTTCTTGGGTCCACGTTGGAGGAGCTGCATATGATAAAGATCCATTTCTTAGAATGAGACAATAGTAATGCAGTTGTTTCCAGAAGTCCTTGTGAGCTTGAGGTGGCCAGCAGTGAGGGCAGTGTTTCTCTGCCTGCAGGAGTTTCCACGTTTCACCAGCAGCTCACAGGAGGAAATATAGAGGCTTCATTTTTCCGTGTTAAAGCCTGATAGGGTATGTTTACACCTTCCTGAAACACAGGCACACCCATGCTTCCAGTTTGAACCAGAGGTGTTTTGTTATATTTTCTTATATTTTGTCCCATTTTCTGGAAGGTTTTTTATCAAATACGGCATGTATAGCTTTACAAAATTACCTTATGCCTCTGTTAGTGATCAAAAAGTAAAAACCTTTAACCTAGGGAAGGAAGGTAAGGTGCATGTGACAAACACAAGGTAACTGTTATGAATCGTAGCGATGGAGGTATGTCGCATGTGGCCCTGAGCATTTAGTGTGTATTTTCTGGTGCTTTGGTTGCAAAGCTCATAAATTGCTGAGTTGGTAGAAAGCCCAGGATGTTGTCCTCTAGTTATGAGGTGATGCCTCTCCTATACTGCATTTCCTCTTTTTGTATTGACTCTTGGGAAGTAGGGTATGTTAGTTGGAATGGAATAAGGATGATGACAGATTGGTCAATGGCTGTAGTTTTTTCTTTATCTGTTGCTGTTTGTTCAGTATGGATGTTTTAGGAAGGGGCAGGGGTTAATAAAAGTTCCCAGCACATGTTTGCCCTGAATAGTGGCAATCTTCCTGTGCAGGCAGGAAGGGTGACTACAGTCACCCTGCCCTTGTCGTGGCAGTGGAGAAGAAGAAACTGGGCAATGTGCAGAAACCCTGTGATGTGGTGGACAAGGAAGAGAAAGGAGGGGTGAAGGGCATACAATCCGACGAGTGGTGGAGATAAGGTCGGATGTGAAAATTTCTTGTACGAGGAATTTCTTGAGAGGAAGTTACAGGGAAAGAAACACATGGGGGAAATGCAGCTTTCAGTATGGAGAAGTTGAAGGTTGAGGTGATTCAAGGAGGGGTAAGCGGCATGTTGGGTGCTGGCAGAGAGGGGATAGCATGTGCTGATACCAGGTGCTTACATGTTCTGCAATTTCTGTTAGCAAAGCTATGTGGGTCATGGTTCTTCCCATTAATCAGGAATTAAATCTTGATGCCACTGAAATCAGTGACACAGATTACGCTGACCTGTCTATTCCTGTGGTTTTGTCTTAGGTACGTGTTTAAGCTTTCCTGTTCTGTCAGTGAGCGATAGCATTAAGAGCTTATGATCTTGTAAGTAAAATCCTGCAGAAGAAATTCTGGTATTGTTTCATAAGGAAAGCAGTTTTGTCCTCTATTTCCTTCCCCTTCTGCTCCTTCAGAAAGGCTATGACAGTACTTTGCTGCTTGTTCCTTTTAATACATCCTGACTGTTAAGCTCTTGAGGGTTTATCTTTTAATTTTCTCTTTGTATTGTCTTGTATCACAGTGAGACCCAGGTGGTTCTTGGTGTGAGGAAGCCCTTGAGCGTAAACCAAATACTGGGAGGACACTACACCTTTTAGTTCTTGTTATGTATCTTATATGAATTCTCAGAGTTTTATCTTTTGTATGGAGCATTTGATTTATGAGATCACAGTATATTCAGAGATGCTGAATGCAGAACTTGCTTTTAAACGGGAGTTACTGAAACAAACCTTTCACTGGGAATATCTGTAACTGTTCCCTCTGAGTCTAAGCAGCACAAACTCTGACTTTGCGGTTTCCAGTTGAACACCACCACTGAACTATAGGCATCTTTGCCACCATCAGTAACCCTCCCTTGAAGAAGGGCTGCTTGATTACCAAGTTGTGAGCTGGAGAAGACAAGGAGTCAAGAAAAATTTGAAAGCTCTACCGCTTCAGGAGCTAGGAGGAGGCTTGGTTGTGCAGATTACTGGCAACATGATTTTGACTGCAAGTGGAAAAGCTTTGTATGCAGTTGCATGTGCTATTTGCAGTCTTGAGTATCTCAGTATCTTGATATCTCAGTTAATTCTAGTGATTTTTAAATCAATGACGTCCCACACATCCTCTTGCTTTAGTATTTCCTGGAGATTCAGAAATGAGAATGTGGGAATACCTTTCAGTAATCTTTAAGTAATACTTAAAGGTATTAAGTAAATCTGTGGTAACAGCTGCTAGTAACTGGAATTTATGATGTAGCTATTTCCAGCAAGAAATAATTGGTGCCCTTCTATAAGGATTTGCTGCTTTTTGGTTTTGGTGCCTTTTGCGGAGGAGACCCTTGCATATATGATATTATATTCCTTGCTTTTGTTTTCCAGAATATGACAAACTGGGCTTTCTCCTGAACCTGGACTCAAAATTGTAAGTAAAACAGTAGGACTCTTTGTTTCTGTATTCACATTTCTGTTACAAACAGCTCTTGTGTCGTTTGGGCAGTGTCTTCGGAATGACTTCCTGGACCATATACTTCTACCTGGGACAACCAAGTCCTGAGGCAATATGGCAATTACAGCTTCTTACCATATACTAGGCTCTGCTGGCAGACTTGGATTGTGGTTCACTGTCATTAATAGCCTCTAGATCAGTCGTTAAGGAGTTAATATCCACCTAAAGCCATGTCTGTCTCTAGCTATCCTACTGATGATCTTCCAAATGAGGAAAAACATATTAAACATTTCAAAGCAGGAGAAATGTCAATCTGCAATTTATTGAGATGTTGGGAACTTATGATTCCTTTACCCTTGGTTCATTAAAAATGGATACAATTATTTTTGCTTGTGAGTTAGAGTGGAAAGAACCTCAATATTAGGTAGCAGTAGCGACCATTTGCTGTGTCACAAACAAGGGCAGAAAGTTGATGTCCATCATGTAAGCTATTCTGCTTTTTGCTGTAATCAGTCAAATTGAGACTGAGCTTCTTGACACTAGAGGTCACTAGTTACTCTCTTTCTAAGGTCAACAGCCATGGAGAAATGTTGGTATTAGGAGCAGAAGGATTAAGTCTTTTGCCTCTGCTGCTTTAAAAAAAAAAAAAAAAGCACTGAAGCAGCCCAGTGGCCTTGAATGCCTTGAGTTTGCATACACTATACAATGTTTCATGTTAATATAAAGCCATGATTAATATTTTAGATAGTTTCAGTGTACTTAAAGTTTTGAATTCAGTCTTGCTAAACAGCTTGGGAGCTCCCACAGTGGAATAAAAGCCTCGTAAGTGTGCTAGGGACTGTTGTTTGCAGTGAATGAGAGGGTCTCTAGGTAGGACCTTCTTTTGTTGAACAAACAGGGTACATAAATAACTGTAATTGAGTTTAACTGGCAAAAAAGTGCTGTAGAAGAACGTGTATGCCTGAGAAGGAATATTGATTTTTTTTTTTTTTTTCCCCCTAAAGGATCAATCTCATTCAGTGTGCAGGAAGGATGATGTTTAGTGCATGAATAGCTGGTCAAAGTGTCTTTCTGCTGTCATTTAAAGTAGTGACTGTAAGTTGTTCATTGAATACTGTGTGAAACTTGTGCCGATTCCAGAACTACCTGTTTCTTTGTGGAATTTTCTGTTGTTGTGGTGTCCTGGGGAACTGCAGACAGAGGTGTATTCAGCTTTATAACATCATAGGATGAGATGATGCGTTATCTTCAATTTTATGCGCGTGGAAGCCAAAGCCAAGAGATTAAGCTAAAACTGTGAAGAGGATAAGTAAATTTTAAATGACTGTCTTGGTTTTGGTAGGGGAAAAATAGTTTTAGGTTTTTCAGTAATCTAATTTTTGTCAGACTAAGCATATTTTATAATGCCAGCAGTGTTCAAAACGCAGCCACCTATTGACTATCCACATGCTTTTGGCATACCAGCTTTGGAGACCAGTATGCTTTCCCTAAGCCACTGCTTCAGCCGTACTCTCCCTCCTCCTCCTGTGTTAGCTGTCCTTTTCTTTATTACTTTTAGCAAGTCCCATTGAATCTTCCTTCCTATCATGCCTCTATTACATCCTCTTTTTCTTTTCTTTGCTCTCTTTATCTATGTAGATTATAGCTCTTTGAGACATGGCCTGTTCCCCCTCATACTTTCGTACGAGGGCCAATGAAGTTTTTACTTTTTGGAGGGCTTCCAAAACCCTAAAAAGGTTTTTATTAAAAACTCATGACTAAAAGCTTTCTATTATTTTGGATTAAAAATGATATAGTATTTTCTTTGTTAACTATTCAAAAATTTGTATAGCGCCCTAAATATACATGTTTGCTTTAAAAGCAAATTGGCCATGAGGTTAGCTTCTGAAAAGGCTTGTAACCTAAAATCAATGTGATTAAAACAAAGAATATGAGGTTAGGTTAAGGAACAAAGAACACAAGTATTACATAGGTGAAAACGTGGTGTGTTAGGGTTTTTTTGTTGTTGTTTTTTTTTTTTTTTACTGTAATCGTCCTTTGGTTTTAGGTTATATTTTCATTCTCTCTTTTTTTGTTTCTTTTTGGATGTAAAGTTGGCCCTGTTTTGAGAAGGAAGAACGGATTTGATGACCTTCAGAGTTCCCATCCAGCCTGAATTATTCTATATTTTTTTCAATAGCAAAAGGAGCTAGAGGAAAGAGGAAAATGTCATTAAACATACTAAATAAGGATTATTTTGAAGGAAGGAATGACAGACAAGGAAGCTTTGAAGGAAGGAATGACAGACAAGGAAGCTTAGATGATTCTGCTGCTATTCCACAAGTTCACCATGTGTTCAGGATACCAAATACATTTTCTAAGTAGATATTCTGAATTCAGTAGAACCTAGTTGTTAAAATTCAGATTACTTTCTTTGACACTTAATCAAGATGGTACTATCATGGAAGCACTTTCTGTTTTTAAAAAAAAAATCTTCTCAGAGTTAAAAAGGATAATATGTTCTGCACTGATGACTTTGTTGGCAGATATAGTTTCATTACGTCTGTTGTGTGATATAATCATTCTCATGGAATTTTGCCACAGATCATAACTTTATAAGAGTTCACTTAATTGACAGCATGTGAGAATCTTGTGTGACTTGAAGCACTTGGGGCAACAATTAGGTTTCGCTCTTTTTTCTTCTACTTCCCTCCCGCCCCCGACTTAATCTTTCATTTGTTCAAAATCTGTTCCTTGCTGTTAGTTGATACCATTTACACTAATGACCTGGAGGATTAACGTTTTTTTACAAAGGTAGAGCTGTGATAAAACTTAAATGCTCTGACTTGCATTTTAAATGACATCATACCGAAGAAAGTATTTGACATGAATAAATAGTAGTACGTCCTTTCGCCTTAGCATCTTTAATTTTTTTCATCTATTACTACTTCTGCATTCTCTACCCTGAAGGTGCCCAGTGTGTGTTATTCAGACACAAAACGTGTTGTTGTGGTTACAGTAATGCAGTGATTCTCTTCACTGGTTCTCACATGTTTAGGGAAACGGTATGGAAACCAGATTTGTTTCCTTCAGAAGGGAAAACCATCAGAAGTCCTTGATGTGTTTCCTTTGAGAACTGCATGATGTATGCCTTGCTGCAGCAGTAGGGAGGCTGGTATTGCCAGGGATCTCACCTAGATGGGGATGGGAAATTTTTACAGTACTGTACTGGCGCTTCTTGGAAATGACTTTCTGGTTTGAAATCTTGTGACTAGAACAGTAGAAAGCCAGGGACTAGCTGGTCAGAAAGGGGAATATCAAGAAGGAAGGCAGTTTGCTGCTGCTGCTGCCTGTGCTCAGGCTAACTCTCTAGGAATGTCTTTCAGTTTTTGAAAAGCAGGATGTTATCCAGGTAGGGATTGTTAATTAACTGAAATAAGGTATGAATGGTAAGCTCAGGACATATATAGGCAACAGAGTTTCTGAATTAATTGTTTTCGACATCAAAAAAAGACGGCAGGATCCTCAGAACCAGATCAGTGAAAAAATCTGTTGCAAGAGGAGCAAATTTCTTAGTTGTGTTTGTACCAACCATAACATAATTACTGAAAGGAGAATATTAAAACAAAATATGTCCGAAGTACATAAACAGGTCAGCTGCATCACTTTCTCCTAGGTTTCCCAAGTAGCAGAGTCCCATACTGCTTTAAAAGCTTCAAGAATAACATCCAGCGCTTATCGGTTGTGTAGAGAAATGTACTGATACCAAAAATATACAATGCACAAGTCTAAGCTCTTGGTGGGGCCAATAGTTCCTGAACAAGTTAAAGCCATCAATCACATTAGTGATTCAGCCAGCAGATTACTAGGTGCCACCAAATGCCAAGACTTGCAGTTGCTTTCTAACATTTGTGCTTGGCAAAAGTGTTGCATGCTTTTATTATTATTAAATATTTATATTGTAGTAGTTCTTTGAGGCTGGCCAGGTCCTAGAACAAGAGTCTCATTCACTACAAATCCTGAGTCATTCTCTGAGCAGAATCTATATTTGCATTGAATGAAATGATAATTCTGCAAGAGAATCCGTGTATGATCATGTAGTTTATTATAGACTGTATTTTATTGAGGTCCAGATTAAGGTTGCATGGTCATTCTTTATTATGTCACTTACTACTTTGTGAACACTCGGTGTAGCGACCTTAGTGATTACTTTGAGTATGTCCTGGCATGTTGCAAGTGTAAATTCACTTCTGTCTTGTGCATGTCAAAAGCTCCTTTTTTTGTAATAAGCTGAGTGATTTGAGGCTATTCCCCTGCACTGCTGCCATCAAGCTACTATTTGAGCTGCTCTCCCTCTGCCTGTGTGCCCTTTTAACTCAGTGAGATGGAAGCTAGTGAGTGGTCGAACTGCTACTTCTGTCCTTGTTTCAAATGCATCCAGAAAGTATTTTCAGGGGTACTTCTGTGGTTAGCTTTGCAATTTGATGCTTCTAAATGCCAGAAAGAAAAGTGTCCGCTTGTAAGGCGGAGTGATGTTTCTCTTCACCTGCTGCTGCAGTCAACTTTAAAACTTGAATATTAAAATCTTGCCTGATGAATGATGGGAGAGTTGTCCGAGGTATTGACTTTGGGAATGAACCACTCCCTGCTCAAGTTTTATAAATGCTACAAGATGTGCTTGAGCTTACTGGCAGCATTTGGTATACTGGAAATTAGTTTCTTCACTAAAACAGTAAGATAGTTGGTGTTACAAGGTGTGGATGTTATAATTTGAGGGAGAAAGTAAATTTTTTTTATAGGCAGAAGCACAGGCAAAAAAAAAAATTACTACCTTTCCCAATATGAAAAATTAACTATGAGATTACTATGGTTGACCATAGTAGTGTAATACTAATACAGTGAATATATACTATTTACACAATATATAGTATATGTTTAAATTATATACATTTTGGATTTTTAGGTAATATTCTAGCGGGCTCAGTACTCTGCTAGATATTTTACAGAGTAGATTTGGAAGATGCAGCAAAGACTTTTGAATATTCATGATAATTTCAAACTTCTCTTTAAAAATAACAGATGAAGACATTGGGGTCTCTGGGTGGGGGGAGGAAAAAAGGGAAAGCCAAAAATAACAGCCTTCACCCTGCAAACTCAAATGAAACTTGATCTACACTTTGAGAAGACTGTAAAAATGGAGGGAGTTTGGGCTAGGGAAACACACAGATTGGATTACTTCTGTTTGTTTAAATTTCTTCTCTTCAGAGCTTTAATAATGAAGAACTGAAACAGAGCCCCTTCCCCTCATTTTGTTTCTAGGGTGGGAGGTTGCTTTGAAAGTATGCGTGTGCCTGTATGTGGTATTTTGCCATTAAGCACTGTAAAAATAAGCAATAAACTTGTTGGAATGCTGGACTTTGCTGGTGCCTGCTGCTGTGGGATTTCTTTGTGCCCTGTTTCCATTCCTATTTGTCTTTCTGAATTCCTACGATCCTGTGGAAAAAAAGAAAAAAGTGAGAAATAGCAATGATTTCCCTTCCTGGAGTAATGCGTATCTCACTGGCTAAATGAATGGATTCTGACTGTTACAGTAAGAGTGTCCCAGTGCTTTTTCTGAAATATTATTTCAAGGCTTAACATACTTTGCAACATTGGTGTTTTCCTGGCAGATGGTATTTCTTTTCCATTTCAGATTCTTCCTTTGACTCTTAATTCATGTCGTCTTGCCTGGTCAGTTCCAATCTGCACCAATTGTCGAAGCACTTGAGATGCTTAGAGAAAATGAATCCTTAGCTATTCAGTGATTCATTTACTAGACTGTTTGTTGTTCATCTGTCAGCTTCCCATGTTTGATCGCAATGTTATCGCCATCCCAATTATTTGTTTTACTATTCTTAGCTTATTTCAGTTTTTCCAATTTTGATACTTTGGAATTTTTATAAAGATTCCTAACAGGAATCTCTTTTTGTCTAATTTTGGGATACCTATATTAGATGCAATTTCAGTAGATAAAGAAGATAAAGATTGTAGAACTCAGAATTACTAGCTACTTAAATATAACTGAATCATTACTTTATTTGTTGTGTGCAAATAAAGTAAATGTTAAAAACTTATGTGTTTGGAGCTTTTTAGAAGGGGCAGTTTCCTGGAGCTGGAAGTAATTACTAACCAAATCGTTTGGGAAAAGAATGTAATATAAAAAAAATATGAATAGCTGGGCATTGTTAAGAGCAGTTTACTGTTTTCCCAGATAAGTTCAGTTTCATTTAAAAAAAAAAAAAAAAAAAAAGGAACAACGTTCATGGAAAACCAGATTTACATAGAGGATAAATGGAAACAGTGATAATGTATTTACAGAAAAGGTAGAAGTGTTCAGTAAATACGGGGTGGGGGGGAGTTGTTTCTGTTTGAATGAAAAAGAATTATAGACTTTCCTTTAAAGCCACAAAAAAATTTCAAGCAGCAGATAGTAAATGTATGTGCTTTTGAATTGGTATGTCTGGACAACATTCTTTCAATAATTTTTAAAGAAGGAGCTGAGGGCTTTTTGGCCTGCTAGACATCATTAATAAATCTTCAAACAGTAGGGAAACTCCATTTTCTTGGCAGAAAGTTGATGTGCCAGTACTTTAAAAGGGAAAATGCGATGACTCATGAGCTTTTCAGCCCATTTTTGATCCTGAGCACAATAACATAATGGCCAATATGGGTTTCCACCAAAAAAAGAATTAAAATTGTACTACATACAATTCCAGCCAGTGTGCATATAAAGGTGTTTTGTTAAAGGGACTAGTTCTTTGGATGATTGTCCATTAAAGTTAGACACTTATTTGCCCAGCACACATGAAATTGGATTCTTTCTTTATATGTTCCTCTTAGGAGTGGGTCTGTGCATTTTTTTATTCTTTTAACTAGCCAGAATGAGTAAAAAAGCTGAGAAATTATAAAGAAAAGGCTCAGTTCTTTTTTTATCTCCTTGTCTGTAAGGTGGACGGCTTATGTTGTATGTGATGCTTCAGTGCAGTAGCATTAACCTAAGAGGATTTATTTATTTATTTTCTGGGTGGATGTAGTTACAGCCAATTATCTTTTATAAGTTTCCTTTAGCTGTTGTTTAAACGAAGATTTTTAAACTTGTTGCCTTCACAGAAAGGTAAACTTAGTTTAGTGGCAAAACTCAATTTGGGAACTAGCTGTAAGCTCATAAATGCCCAGGGTTCCCCCTGTTGCTTTTTTCCTCTTGGGAGAAGAGTGTGTAAGAAGCTACCCTACATGTCCTTCCTTAAGAAAGCTGTTCTAAAACTGACACAGTAGACTTATTAGATGAATTATTTGAGTTTTGGCTGGCTTCGGCACTGAGAAATTATTGTTAAATTTCTAATTGCTGAATGTATCCTCCTACAAAACCCCCCCTTGCTTGCTGAATAACTTGTGATAAATAAATAAATGCACATCTCTGTGATGGATCGGGCTACCTAAGCGCAGGTCAATCCCAAAACTTCAGGTAAAGAGATTAGAAATACTGCTTTGAGACAGATGGAACAGATATCCCATTTTAATGCTTCAGCGTAAGGACCTAATTGCTTATACAGTTTATTGCAAGGACTAGCTTTCTATGGGATTGTGAGTTTTAATATGTATTTATGCTGAAATATTGGCATTCATCACCTCATGCTTGCTATCAATCATAATGAACATAGTTGCAGCGTATGCTGTGGAAACAGATGTTTTGTTGCTGCTTATCCTGAATCAAAGCACTGATGGTACCGAACAGCTTATCATTAAACTGATGCAAGAGTTGTCTCTGGAAATCCCAAAGGCATGTGATCATCAGGCATCAACTTGTCTGCATCTGCCTGGCTTGACGTACCTCCCCTCCTGCAGGCCAGCCCTGTTCCACCTGCAAAGAAATCTACTTCCATTCTGTTTTCCCTTGGAAAAGTTTTAGCGAATCCTCATCTGGCCTTTCTGACTGGCTGAATGGGAATCATTCTGTCAAGTGAACATTATACTGTTTATCAAGCCTGCCTCTGAGGCATGGCCCTTGCTCTGAAAAACACTCTTCTTTTGAAATCTAGACACAGATGAGTTGTCAGCTCCTCATTTATAGCTTTCTGTAGCTGATGGTGAGTGGCATGTGTGGGAAGGGACAGTGTACTCAATTTGCATCTAAATTTGTCATCTGTATTGTTATAACGTGACCAGATACATTAAAGAATACACACATACTGTGTGTATGGCTAGTAACACCAGAAATAAATTTTAGGATACGTATTAGGTCATCAAGGCAGGGAAGAGTTGGGTGGAACAAACGCATACCAAATTCTTGCATGCTGGAGAAGGACACTAAAACCAAAAAATACTTTTAACAGCCATGATTAAAATCTATTGGGTAAGAAGTCAATATTTCATCTCTGCTGAAAGAAAACAGGAAACCTCGTTGCTGTAATTAAGAAGAATAGCCTAGAAGAAGAGTGATGACCTGGCAGGTAGCGATAGACTGTGAAACCATGATCCATAGCCTATCCAGAGAGGATAGGCGAGAAAAACTCCAGAGGAGAGAGACTGGTGGAATCCTGTTAAATATAATGCAGAACTGTGTTTTATTATTCTATTCCCAGTCTTATGACTAGAAACCCGACCATAGGTCTTGCTTAGTAACACTCTTTGTTTTAGTGTCCTAAATTCTTCTAGGTATGAAGGACAAGGTAGATTGGGATTAGGCTGATAAACTTAGACTCTGCTGTTTCTGTGGAGAAACATAAAGAAAAATATGGTACTTCACTGCTGGCATCCTTGACAAATCTGCTCTGGAGAAGTACTCCAGAGGACCCCAGAGCTGACAGGGCTGGCGCGAGAGCTGGATTGTGTGGTGCCCACCACACTGAAAAAAGCACTGTAAAGGCTGCCTCTAGCTGGAAGCTTATGTACAACTGTCTCGCATGGCAGGTAGGGAGTACTGCAGCAGTTGTTGAAGGTATTGATGTTTGAGGTGAACTGGGAGGCTCAGATAAGCCTCCTTTTTCTCTAGTTGCTTTTGGAGAAACCAAGCGGTTGAGTGTTAGTTTGTATGAAATACTCTGTACTCTCACGGTACACAGAAGCTCATGTGATTCTATCTCAGCTCACAGAAGAAACAAAAAGAGGCAGAAGCCCTACTTGTGACACAAGCGTCAGCCCCAGTTCCGCTCCCAGCAACAAGAATCAGGGCCTCCAAGGACGAGGCAGAGATTTCACAGATCACTTATGAGCTGTTTCTTCTGTGTCTGCCCTGCAGCCTGTTTCAGCAGGTTAAAGAAGGATAAACTGAAAAGCAAACAAACAAAACAAAATGTTTTTGATAAGCGAATTTAACCTATCTGGATACCCATATTTAGTTTTATTCCTTTTAATTCCTATTTGGAAATGTCTTCTCCCTGGCTCTTGAAAAGGACTCATCTTGAAGGCCTGAGAAGTGTGAGTAGCATCCTGTCCAGCTGCAAAATATTCAGTGCCTTCCTTCATCTTTGTTTCATCCTCTTTCAGTGACCATCTTTTACGTCACTGGAGGCAGAAGTCACCAAACGATGGTTATGTCATCTAACTATCTCTCTGAGTCAGGGACTCTAATCTCTACAGGTTTCAACACTATATCATGAAATTTAGGCTTGTATGATTTTTGCAGTGTTGCTATGTTCATGAGTTAAGGGTCTGCTCTGCTGAAAAGTGAAACCTCTTGCAGTGCTTAACCTTGGAGCGCTCCTTTAGCTGATCTACCAAACATCTTAGAAAATCCTCTCAGCCTGTACTGTTTCAGAGACCCATGAACAGCCTTACTGAGCATCAGTCCTAAATGAGAAGGAAGTTCAGGGTCATATAAGATGAATGAAGGTTTGATTACTTGGACTGTGCACAGGTCTTTCTGTGACAAATTTCATTCTGGTCTCTGGCTCATAATCATTGCATGTGGCAGTTTGGTTGAATGGCCTTTTCAAACTAACAGATACTCTTTGAAATTTCAAAGAAATAATCTTAGCAGAAAAGCATTCCCTGGAACAATGTAGGGAGTAAACAGAGGTTTTTGATCTGGGTGGCTCTGCAGCTGTTCTTATTAATAGTTCTGGCTATTCTTAATGATTTGCCCTAAAGTGATTTGAATTTTGTTAGTGTTGTGAGGACGCGTTTATCACCATCTCTGCAAGTGTTCCTCCAGTTCAGAGTCACCTTGTGTATCTATATCGGGGTTTCTGGAGGAAATGCTTTCCTCTCAATGTGCAGCTTTCTCCTTAAGATTTCAGTGTGTACTTACTAGATTAATTGATGTGTGTTTGAATTCATGACACCTCTCTAATATATGTCAGTGAAAACAGCATTCTTTAAACTCTGTTACTTCAGGAAGAATGAGAGAAATTCAGGCCCTCATGACTGTACGCATTTTGTAAAATTACTGTTAAGCCACATCCCTCAGTTGTGAGGTAGTCTCAGCCTACCCCCTAAAGACATTTTTCACTGACCAGCTTTTTTCCTCTAAATTTGAGTCCAACCCAGGAGAATAAGGGGGGAAAAGGTCCTTGTCATATACAGAGACCTCTTTTTCTTTGATTAAAGGGAATTAAGTTATTGTTCCTTAACAGACTGTCCAGCCTCCTCCTGTGCCTCCCCCTCCCCCCCCCCCCAAAAAAATGTTTTGAGGGCAACCCTTACCCCTGCAAAGTTATCCAAGAAAGTGAAAAGGGAGAGTGTTTTGAGCTCTTCTTATTAAGATTTGCTATCAGGTAGCTAAGAGCTAATAACTTCCAAGTGGAATTTGTTCCTCTAAGGTTTGATCTACAGAAACAAGAAGGGCTAATAACATAAACTTCCTTTGTAGGAAAATAAGAATGGCCAAACTGAAGATTCACCTACACCAGTACCTTGTGTCAGGAAGGGATCAGTGGAATTGTTTGGGGAAGGAGTAAAATGTCCAAGTGTGAAATGCTCCTTGCTCTGGGGTGATTCTCCAGGTCCCAAGGAGCAGTAGCTTTGGTGTTCCTCAGTTTGAGATGAGTTTAGACCTTTTAGCATCTTTTGTTCCAATTTATACTTCTGGCTTCTAGGGCATGCTGGTGTAACGAGTGCTTCTGATTAATTGCATGCTACATGAAGAAGTACTTCTTCCTCTCAGAGTTTTACTGTGTTTAGGATCATTTTGGTTGGTGTCCCTAGTTCTTAAGATATGGTAAAAATAATCATTTGCTACTAATCTTTTCCATACCATTCTACTGTTCTGGTGTGCTTTTAAACCTAGTTAAATGCTGCAAGTATCTCTAAAATCAAATACTCCATAGGATGTTTGTGTTCTAGAATGAAATGAACTATTTTTTAATTTTTCAGAAATCAAGTTTGATAATCTAAATCTTAGTATAACTGATTTTCTCATTAAAACTGTTAACTGCTAGAATTTGTCATGCAAATCTGCTAGACTTTAATATAAGCAGACTTAAATTAAGATCTTAACTGTGAGTCTTCAGGAAGATTTGTTTTTTTCCCAGCTCTGGCCTTTGGAGGGGTATCTTTTTTACAGACGGGCTGATTCATACTAATTTGAGCAGGGGATTCCTGTGTTCTAATTGGATTGAATTATTTGTTCTAATTTCTTTAGCACTTATTTATCTTTCCGGGACCTACACTGCTTGGTTTTATTACGCTACAAACAGAAGGATGCTGCTCTGATCCAGAGAAAGCATTATCTGCTTTTAAGTGCAACAGATGAGGGTTGGTGATGAAGACCAAGAGTTATAGCAATAAAATTATGACGTTTCAGTATATCCTCTTGTTTTGCTTCATTGGCCAAAAAAGGATTTGATAGGTGAGCAGGGTTTTTCCATCAGGTTTTTTAATTGGCTCACTTTTTATGGTTGCTGTACAAGTAGTGAATTTTGAGAGGTATTTAAATAGAGGATTATAGTATTTAATTTTTACAAGTTTTGAGTCACATTCTCTTTAGATAGTGCTTTCAGAAAGGAATTTAGGTAGGAATCTCTGTCGACTGCTAAGAAGAGCTTTTATTGACCGCTAAGCGAGTCCCAAAATACTCTCCAAATGATAACTGACTATTCTGTTATGTCATCTTTGTCTCTTATTTATAAAACAATAATGTTTATTCCCGTGCTTACTGAGGATGGCAACCTGTAATTTGGAATAAATAGAAACTAGAATAGTTAGAATTCTGAAAATATACTTTCAGGAATGATGTTAGATTATCAGAAAGTTACATTATCTTTATGTTAGATTATCAGAAAGTTACATTATCTTTAAGTTCTAAGTTTCTTTATCCAAAGATTTATAAATAATTGAAAAATCAGCGAGAAGACATCTTCATATTTATAATTTCACATTTCCTATCTTCAGTGAACAGCTGTCTTCTGTGAAAATCAAGTTTATATAATTCATCCTTTTTGTTTAGTCTAACAATTAATTTTTAAGCCAGTTGTTTTCTCCTTTCCCTATTTCTTTTTTTAAAATTTTCAAATGATCTGTTTTCTTTACTCATTATTGGTGTCTATCTGAATTCAATTCTATTTTTTTCTTCTGTGCTACTAATCTTAAAGGTAAGATGCAACAGAAAAAATTTAAAAAAAAAAAAAAGGCAGGGAGAAAGTTTGTTAAACTAAAGGAAATCAGGAGGTCAGGAAATCAGGAATATTGCTCAATTCTGAGTAATATGCAGCATGAGATCACATACAAAGTGTGCCATGAACTGTTCTCAGATTTTTACCTGCATCCTTTGACTGCAGTTTTATAAACTTGGCATTTAATTTCTCTTTCTGCAGGTAAAAAAATCTTTCTAGTTTGACAACTTTTGATTCTTTTTTTCCACAAGATGCTAAGACTCATTTAGGAGATGATAAAAGGTTGTTAACAAAGAAGTTCCCGATTGCCCTTTTTCAGAGTATTGCAGGGCTGTTGGATTCTTTGCACTATAAGACATGGTACACTGATACAGCCCTTTGTGGTAAAGAAATCACTTACAGTTCTATTTCTAAAGGTATTTATGAATTTTGCACTGTTGAGACTAATCTGAAATTCCTTGTTCTGCCTAGTGATCTAATTCCAGGACAGCAGTGTCTTTTTTTTTATTATGTCAAAGACCTGAAATGGAATTTAGTAAGGAACTAGAATCCTCAGGCCGTTTTTGTGGATGGAAACCTCTTCAGTGTGTTTGTGCAAAGACGACTTTCACAAGAGGTGAATGACATTGCCAGTTGCATTAGTGGTCTTTGGCTTTTAGTGTCCCTCCATCTAGCGTATATTTGCCAAAGGTGACGTTGACGCTGCGTCTTGCCTTCATTTAGGGCCATGGAGGTGGGTTGTAGGTTTTAACAGAAAGTCTTTAGAACTTTGTTTCCCCGAGGCAGTTTAATGTAACCTAGTCTGCTTCAGCTGCTGTCCTTGGACAGTCTGAGCAGAGGCATATAAGTACCCATTGATTATCTTCACTGTTAAGCAATTAATTTCACGAGAAGCCACAATTCTTGGTGGAGAAGCAGAACAGGACATTTCTTTTAGCATGGATCGTATTTTTTCAGAAGAAGGGATTTGGGCCATCTTTCTTCCTATTTAGTCATACAGTCTCCCTGAGGAATTTGCTTACATATTGAAGTAAAATTTGAAAATATTTACATCTATGTAGCTGGCTATAGTGTGATAGATTCATTTCCTGTCTTTCTCAGTATAAGCATTCTGCTTTTCCTCTTCTTTCAATCTCCTCATTCCATTTTTTTGTTTGTTTAGTTTTTCCTCAGCTGGAATTAGAAAAACAGCAAATATCACATGATCAGTCCATGTAGTTCTGTGAACCACAGTTTAGAAACCTCTAACAGAGCTATTATAGGAGTTCCTTAAACTTTGGTTGCAGTATTTTTTCAACCACACTGCATTCCTGCTGAAAGTGGAGCTCCAGCCATGTAAGACTAGGAAGATTCATCAGCTCATTGTGTTTCCATAGTGTCATGCACTCAAGGGGATGCTGCTGGGCAAAATGACATGATAACGACTCTGCTTAAAGTCAGATGTGCAAACAAATTTTTCAGTCCTCTGCTGTTACTGGTATAGAGGCAGTGGCTACTATGTGTGTTAAGCTTGCTCTTGCTGTTAGTGACCTCTTTTCCTTTGTGACTCAATAGGGATAACTAGAGGACAGTAAAAACTGCATCACCAGACCTGCTAGAGGTGTCCTCCCCCACCAGACCTGCTAGAGGTGTCCTCCCCCACCAGACCTGCTAGAGGTGTCCTCCCCCACCAGACCTGCTAGAGGTGTCCTCCCCCACCAGACCTGCTAGAGGTGTCCTCCCCCACCAGACCTGCTAGAGGTGTCCTCCCCCACCAGACCTGCTAGAGGTGTCCTCCCCCACCAGACCTGCTAGAGGTGTCCTCCCCCACCAGACCTGCTAGAGGTGTCCTCCCCCACCAGACCTGCTAGAGGTGTCCTCCCCCACCAGACCTGCTAGAGGTGTCCTCCCCCACCAGACCTGCTAGAGGTGTCCTCCCCCACCAGACCTGCTAGAGGTGTCCTCCCCAGCTTTTATGTGAATTGATAATATTTTCTGTGAGGCTGAAGAACTATAATGAAGGGGAGAATTCATATGGGTAATTGCTTTCTCTTCTGTCTCTATTAAAGAGATCTATCTCTATTGCCAGTTGGGAAGGGAAGCTTGGTTTATGGTGGTGTTTCAGGGTTTTTCCCTCTCAAATAGGATTTTTTGCTTCACAAGACCATGAGATATTATAGAAAAGCATACTGAGGACTGGAAACTTGTCATTTTATTAGCCTATAAATGCTATATAGAACAAAATACTCAAAGATCCGTGACCTCTTGATATTTATTAAAAAACAGACACACAGCTCAACCACTGTGGCTGTGTCTTTGTTAGTGTCTTTGTTTGGAGCAGTACTACAATTTTGAAGCAAATCCCACGATCATCTCTCTTACTGTGCATTGATTGAGTTCAGAGACTGATTTTGAACTCTAGTTCCTGGACATCTTTCAGGGGAACTAAATTGAAAGCTTTATTCCAGGTGTCTACCAAATGCACTACAACACTTAACTAGGGACATAAGGGTCCAAACTAAAAATTGGTCCTATGACCAGCTTTGAGCCATGTTTGTGACGGGTGTATCTGGCAATGGGGACCTGACTGAAACCTATCTGAAGTAAAATACCCCAGACCCCTCTAGTGTAGACACAGGGGTCTCAGCATCAACTGCTTTGATCTAGTGATCTGCTTTTTTATTGCTTGCTGATATTACTTCATTATTACTTCATCATAACCACTACGTTATATGTGCTTTTCATCTCATATTGTTCAATGGTGTCTCCTATAATGGAACCAGTGAGATGAAGTTATTTACTAGTAAAGAGTTAAGAGGGTAACATTATTTGTTTAGGGTACATAATTCTTGATCCATCCGTTGTAAGCAGTAATCAGGACTATAAAGCAGGCACTGAATGTAAGCTCTTGTAACGCTGTGCGCGATGTTCTGGTAATTCGTCAGGCTTCTTTTGCAGATTGTATGTTCAGTAATACTATTTCTTCTATTTAGAAATAAGCAATATAGAGAAGAGGCAATTTCTTGATTCAAAGTAGCGATACATGCAACAATGTATTAAGTATATTGTCATGAAATATGACGGAGATGCTTGTTCATATACCTCACTTCTGTGCGCTGCTTTTGTTATAGAGCTGTGCAGCTACTAACAGCAGTGTGATTTTACTGAGCTGAATTTGAAGTAGGTGTAGTTCTCTTCCTCACACCTCTAGCAACAGCTTTACGGTATGGGATGTTCTAAGCAGAAAGTTTTGCATTCTGCTTTATGGAAAAGCAACCTGTGAATCTTCCAGAAAAACACCAGAGCAAATTTAGATATCTGAAAAGATGTTCACTTGGATAACTTTGTGAGGTCGCAGAATGGTAGACAGCAAGGCTGTGTGCGGCCTTATTGTAACGTTTTGCTTTGAACTATCACTAAAGTAAGCTTATAATTATGAGCATACTGGCAATGACAGTATGGCCCAAATGTGTAACCTGGATAAACGAGATAAAAGCATCTAGAGATGGATTAAAAAGTAGAGTTCCTATTTATAATTTTCTGTAGCTGACTGACTCAATATGCGGCTAGAGGGAAAGAGGAACAAATGCTGAATGATGTGAGGTGGCAGCTACAATTGGCTTATGAGAATTGTTATGCCGCCGGCACCCTGGATCATGAACTTTATCGCATCCAAGAAATGTTAACAGCTTTGCCCCTCCGGCTTTACTTGTTTTGAGTATCCTTGTGGTTTTTGTAATTGACGGCTCAAAACATCGGCATGCTGCACTGTTTGGCCCTCCTAGATGAGTCAGATACATCAGGGCTTCAGCCTGCCATTCTTTTACGGAAACATCATGATGGGCGTTTGAGTGGCATTTTAATTTGATAATTAAAGCGGACAAGAGAAAAATGCCTATCTTTTGTGCCACAAGATATTTTGTGTGACCACTGAGGTCATTTGGGAATGGCCTGCTGTTGAAATAGTTAATGCAGGTTTGCCAGTAATGACTCAGTGCTGTGGTGGCTACAGATAAGTTCCAGTTACTTTGCATTTCTTTGTGAAGATTTTAGTATTAGTGATATCTCTATTTTGTTTAAACCTTAAAAATCCAGCAATGCTTAAGTTTGCTTGATAAGGGTAAAATTTCCCACATTTCTTCATTTCTGAAATGCTAGGATGTAACAGTAAACTGTGATCTGCACACCGTGCTATCCCCATTTTGTTGTAAGGTACTAATGAATGAAAAGCGAAGTTATTAATTTTTTAGCTGGTAGTATTAATCTCTGTTTTGTCAGTAACAGCAGCCCTTTTCCTTCCTGTGGCTATTTATAAAGATTCTTACTGAAGTTAAAACCACAAATCATTCAGTGCAAGTCTTTGGGATTCCAGCCCCTAATTTCTTAGGAAGTCACTAATCTCTCTTGTTTAGAAATACACATTATAATATCATCTATGGAAACCAAGCAAGTAGATTCCTGTTGTGCTAGACAATATATTATATCCGTATCTTTCTCTCTCTCATATTTTTAGAGAAATATAATCTCTGCTATAAATAAATGACAGTGTACATATTCACCTATATTGCTCTGTCCATTTTACAGATGAAGAATTGAGATAGTAAAAGAGTAAATATTTTGACCAAAGTTATTCAGGAAACCTGTGACAGAACTAGAATTGGATTCATGTTATCTTAAGCTTCTTCCAGTGCTTTTTATCTATAAAAGTCTTAAGAAATGAAATTCCTAACTTACAGTAACTTTTTATTTTCTCTTGGTTACATCCTTTTCCAGGTGTTGAAAGCTTAGATGACCACTGAGCAGAAATAGGCTACCCTTTGAAAGTAGTATAGAGTCAGGATTTTTTGTAGTGCATGTGGATAATCATAAAACTAAATGTCCGTCTATTGGTCATGCAGTTGGAAATGGCTCTAATCGCTTGGGTAGTGATCCCAGGAGACTAGTACAAGGAGGAGTGGTCCTGCCAGTTGAGCAGAATTACTCTGTCGCTCAGATACGTCCGATTGCCACCTGGGGAGCTCTGTTTGCACTGCTGCACAGATCTCCTCCCAGACCTGACTTTCAGCTCGGGTGCTCAGCTCTCTGGATCCACATCTGTTACATTTAGCAGCAGTTTTCTAGCTAACTGGTATCATAGCACGTGTTGGCATGCCTGAAAAAGAAAGCATGGTTATGATAGTAATGAGCTCTTTGGAATAATTTTTGTGAATCTGCTCAGTAGACGTATACAGAGTACTTCATTTGTTTGTTGTTATTGATGTGTAGGAAAAACTCCTTTATTAAATGCCTACTATTACCGAAATGGTACAGTATATACAATGTTATTGGACTCTTGGTGGTAGTGAGCTCTTGCAATCTCCACTGAATGTTGAACATGTAACTGTAAACAGTTTTCTGGAAGAGCATTAATTCTCAAGCATGACTTAGGTTAAGGTATCTAAAGTTACTTCAGAAGCGCAAGTGAGTTAACCTTTGCAATACTTTTGTGAAATAGATGAAAAATTCTGCAGGTGATGAACAGAGACACAAAAGGATTAAATGGTTTGCTCCAGGTAAGCTATGATAGAAGAGCTGTGATAAAAGTATATACTGGACTCAAATCTTTTCTTGAATTGCTAGTAGATAATCTGATCTTATTTCTGTACAAAAGCTGAATGAAGATAGCAATATTCTGAATTTGGCCCTGGAATCATTAGGAAAGCTGAATTACTAGGACACTTCTCAGGAGAACAGCAGCAATGTTGTCTGTCCCAAATACTGAAAGCATGCGCACCCTCAGCCTGTCAGAACTGCTTGGCGATTTGTTTCACATGCTTGAAACTTATCTTCTAAATAATACTTCCCTAGAGTTTTTACTTCTATTACTTCTATCATACTCTAGAAAAATGGCCAAAACAAGTTGTTGGTTTTACTTCCTTTTGAAAGTTGAAAGTCTAAAATAGTATCTTGATAATTTTCTTCCAGGAGGATGGCATTCCTAGATATAAAAACACTTCAGCAAAAGTAGAGGTTCACTTCAGCAAAAGTAGAGGTTCTCCTGGGATACTATAAAACAAAAAATAAATATCCATCTGTGTTTTCTATTATTCCTCATAGCTGTTTTTCAGAAAAGCTATAAGGAAAAATAATAAAATGACTTGGATGATTACACTTGCCAGTTCGTAGCCAGGAGAGTCCTGACTCTCTCCTTATCTTTTCACAGGCCTCCAGAATTGGCATCAAAGTATGCAAATTTCTCTGAGGGAGTTTGCAAGCCTGGTTATGCATCAGCGCTCATGACAGTCATCTTCCCAAAGTAAGTGATTAGTTTACCTTTTTTTTTTTTTTTTTTTCCTCTTCCCCATTGACTTCTCATCCCTCAGGATGGGTGTTCTGCTGAGATTATCTTGAAAATTGGCATTATTCTGTCCCTTTATTGTTGCCAGTAGAGACCAGTGTGGAAATTCTGGGTTATGTGAGAGGTCAGTGGCAACGGTTTAATTGATTTTGGTCTGACTAGGAGCTTGCTCCAGGAATGCAGAAATCTGTATTGTAAGCAATACAACAAATTGCACTGTCAGTACATAATGCAGATGCGTGGTTAAGTTCACTGCTGGTACCAGATGATGCAATTCCTAGAAAGCTCAGGTCATGCAGTGACAGATTAAGTCATCTAAAATAGTGAAGTGTGGTGGGTTTTTTGACAACAGGGCAAGTACCTGGAGGCTTTTTGCAATACTATTTTCCAAAGGAGGTTTGGAGAGGCTAAGACATGCGGATTAACACATTGTTGCATCCTGTTCAGTTTGAAAGCTTTTGTTAGCTAATGTTACTAGTTTATTCAGAATTTCTTTCCCTCAGAAAGAGTGGAAAGTCTGTTGCAGTATTTCTATTTGAAAGCTCTCAGAAATGAGGAATGCAGTCATGACAGGTGAACCAAAATTGTTTGTTTTAATATTTGACTTATGGTTCTTCTTAGTATACCATGCGACTTCTGCATTTCTGGAGGTTGTAGAAATGCTGGGAGATAGTTCAGAAGATAGATTAGAGAGATGAGCGTTATACTGTTGAGGCTTCAGGGTCTCGGTATGTTTGGTTCATCAAAGGGAAAATTGTAATGTTGTTTGACCTTTGTGTACGAGCTTCTAGAGCGTGTGGTGGTCCACTTGTCAAAAGAGGTTGTGGGCTTGTTTAAACACAACTGGCACTTTTCTAAAAGATACCTTTTATCCGTTTGCGGGGGAAAATTCCATGGCTTGCCCATATGGAGGTTAGATTGGGTGACCCTGGCCTTCTAGCCAAGCTTGAAACTGGTGATACATTCTTTCTTTGTTTTTGTTGGCAAGCATGGTATCTGGAAGCTCTTTAAAAAAAAAAAATATATATATATATATATATTATATATATATATATCTGAGATTGCCCTCTAATCACAAGATGCTGCAGCCAGACCTTAAAAACAAAATAAAATAGCAAATGTTGAGACACTGGTCTCCAGTGCCAGTGTAAAACAAACAATTGTCAATACTATCTTTTGTGTGAATTTTGGAACCCTGGATAAATAAACAATAGAACTGCAGGTAGATAACATTATCATCCTCATCTTTTTGTAAGAGGTTTGAGTAATTTAAATCTGTATTAGTGTATGTATTAACTCTAAATAGTATAGAAGAGGGAGATAGAACAGTTTAACTGAGGTAAGATGTCTCTAGCTAAAACTTTCCTGTCTTTAAAAGCTGAAACATAGACGTGCCTTGGAAAAAGCAGATGTTACTATGTGTTGTTTCTCTGGAGATAATTTACGTACAGTGAAAGAGTAAGGCTGTTTAGTACAGATACTAAGGCCAGAAAAATACCAATAATGAGCCCTTAGCTTGAGTTGTTTCATGATACAAGACGTGATGTTTTCTCCCAGTAATTTCATCATGGATCACAGGCTAGTTATTGTGATTTAAAGTTTTCTAATGATGGAGAATCTGGTAATAACGTGCTAGATTATTCCTGTGGATAAACTCATTACTGCAAAAATATTCATCTTGTTTTCAGTTTAAAGTTATTTAAGCCTGTGGCTTCCAGAAGCAATCTTTGTCTGCTGGAATCCAGTTTTATTTATTTTCTCCCTCAGTAGGTACTTACACACCACTGTTGAGTCACCCTCTCCCCGAGAGCTAGTTACTTTGAACTAATACCCTATTAAGAGGTAATAACTTGTCTCTGGTCTAATTCAGTATTCTGTTGTTCATAATTGAAAAAAATCATGCTAAGAACATATCTTACTGGGGATTCGTATTCAGTTGCTTCTCGAACATGACACCTAAACCTCATCAACCGTTTTTTTTCCAGGATGTCCTTTAATTCTTTAACTAAATTCCAAATCAGACTTTTCAGTATTTTACCTAGGATTGGTGCAAGGATGGCTGAGCAGTAGTTGAGCAATGAATTTCATGCTTCATTTACACACTTTCTCTTCATAAATTTCCTTCATACTCAAAGAACCATACAGAATGAAGATTATTAGACCAAACGTTTCTTCTTTCAATTTATTTAGAACTCTTAAAGGCAAATTATCTAATCTGCCGATTTTAAGAATTTGAGCTGCATGGCTTCTTTTATTCTAGCTTTTGCTTTCAGTTGCTCATATCATTAGGAAAATATCTTCTTTTGGACTGACATTTTTCAGGCTTGTTCTTTGCCTTGAAAAAAGAAAAAAAAATATATATATATATATATTTAACTTAGATAAAGTTGGTTTGGCTGTTTTCAAGCATGAATAGAATGAATAAATGTTTTCCCATTCACAAGGTTCCTGACTTTTTAATGCAATTTTAAATGTAAATAGGCAAAATATGATGGAAATAGTTCAAATAGAATAAATATTTTTCAGAGGATGTAACTCTTCTCGTTAAGTGCTGCTTTAATGGTGAAGATGTGACTTTCGACTTTACCAAGCATAAGCATGCACTAAATGGATTAAAGAGCAATGCCCTGGGAAATCTCAAAATGTGATTGCTGGTAAGGAAAGACTAAGTGGAGTTATTTTTGTGAGGGCCTCAGTCAATCGGTTCTCATTCTAACAGTACTTAATGTTTCCATCAATGATCCTAGCTGGAAAAAATCCTAGGTTAAGTGTGCAGCTGATACCCTTACTGGAGAGTATTAAGTAAATGATTGGTTACTTTTAACAAAGCAATCTGGATTGCCTGATTCAAATGGCCACAGGCCCAAAAAACATATATTCATACATCCAAATGCCAAATAAGATGTCTAGGAGTAACATATATAGATTATACTTTTCAAAGAGGAAAAATCCTATGTTAAACAGACACAAAAAAAGCATCCTGTAAATTTAGTAAAATATCACAGCTGAAATGTTGTTTCACATATGTTGAGAAATTTTGTTGTTGTGCAGCACTGATTTTAAAAAAAAAAAAAAAAAAAAAAGCAAATCTCCTAGAATACTGTGTCCAGGTTGATTGGTGAAACTCTAGGAAGGGAGGGGAAATGGGAGAGACTGAAGGAAAGCCACAAAATAAACCAGGACTGGCTTAAACAGTAAAGCAAATAAGGTTCCTAGAAATAAGTCATCTTTCTGAAGCAGAAGTCCTATCCAAACGGGAAGAATAGGAGAGAGCATTAACTTTGGTAGGTTAAATATAAAACTGTAATGAAGTTCACCAAAAAGGGTTAAGGGACAACTTTATAAATGCGTAAAAAATAATAAAACTTTTACCTATGTGTCAGCAGTAGAAAGCCTGCCAGAGATCCTGATGAGCTGGTAGATGATTGTAATATTACGTGTCAGCTAAAGGAAGATAAAGGCATAGCAGAGAAGTTATTTGCATTACTGTTGGCTACAGAGTAGTTCCATAAAGGAAGTCTCCCCATGGCAGGACAAACTGGGGAGAGCTCACAGAACATGGACGTTTTTGTGCAGAGCAGCGCAAGGAATTGCTAGGAAAAGGAGATCTTTACCTTGGAAAGAACTCTGTGAAGCTGAGTTACACGTGGTTGTGTAAAATCATTGTTTAAATTGACCTTAGAATGGAAGAACGGAAAGCAGTAAAGGTGTCAGGGTTTTGAAAAGGGACCCAGAGAGCTTTTGGAAAACTAGAAACTACTAGTGAGCCTAATTTCTGTATTAGGCACCTTGGTAAAAACTATTAGAAATAAAACATTAGTAGTCACAGGAATAAAGACAATAATGGGGAAGAGTCAAGTTGTCTTCTGCAGAAGGAGGTCTGGTTTTGTAAATCTGTTCACATTGTTTGAATGATTGGAAGAGCATCTGATGAAGGTGACGTAACTGATACAGCAAGACTGGAATTTCTTAAGACTGTTGGGAAATTAACTCGCTACAGGATTATACCAGTTTAATAACTATATAAAGATGGCAAACTCTATGGAAATAAATAATAAGGTTGCACAATGCAGGGAGATTACCCCTGGAGTCCTGTAGAGAACGCGTGCTGTGATCTGTGCTGTTTCAAGTGTTGATAAAATAGCTGCAACAGAGGATGAATAATAAAGTGCTGACACATTTTTCCAGGTAGCAAGACTAAAAGCTGACTAGGAAGAATGTCACAGAGATCTCACAGGACTGAGTAATGGGGCAATAAGATAGTGGGCCAAATTCAGTCCGCGTAGATGTAATGTAGTGTTTGTGGGGAAGACTGATCTGACAGCATATGCCTAATGATGGACTTAGTTATGTCTTACAAATCATGACCTAGGAATCACCATGGATGGTTTTGCAGCTTATTGACTAGCGTTGGCTAAAAGACCAGTAAAGCCTAAGGAATTATTAGAAGAGAAACGCAGAATAACTGAGAATACGTTATGCTACTGTATAAATATACCATGTACCTCTCTCTGCAATAATGCATGTAATTCTATTCAACTAATTTCAAAACCGATATAGAATAATTGGGTGAATATATAGTAGTAATGAAGAATAAACAATAATATGGAGCAATTTCCATGTTCAGGAAGACTACATAGACTTTCCAGCTTCAGGTAAAAAGAAATCAGAGGGTAGAGGGAATGATAAATATGTGTAAAATAATGAACGGCATGGAGAAGATGCTTAGGTGATTGTCTCTCTCAGTACAAAATTCAGAGATATTAAATGGAAACATTGTGTACGAGGTTTAAGATAAAGGAAAGTGCTATTTCATGCTATTTCCCGTTACTTTCTTTGAGCGTGAATTTTGTAGGGGACCAAAGATAAAACAGATTGACAAGCAATTACAGAAATTCGTGGTAGAATGATCCATCGAGATCCATTGAACACACAGATTCAGATACAGTCTCTGGCAAGGAAATATGTAAGTCACAGGAGGCGGGAAGCTGAAAAGATGTTGAGAGCAAAATATAGCTTTATATACTCTATTTCTTTGTCTTTTTATGGAAACATTTACCAATGTACATAGTTAGACATTGAGTATGGGGCCAGGTGGATGTTTGGTCTAATTTATTGCGCCCATGCCTGTTTTTTTTAATTCTTATGCCTTAAAGACAGGCTGGCATAACTTCATAAAAACCGTACTGTAATCCAAATCATGACAGTCGTTCCCTGGCAAGAGAAATGGATGTATGGTCTTAGTATTGCATCTCACTTTAAGAGCTGGATAACAGGGCCGCTTTTGATGCGGGTTGTGACAGGAGGAGTTGTGTTATGAGATTGCAGTTATCCAGCTTTTCGCTTTCCCAGGGCAATACGATTCTGCCTCTTACAAATCTCATAACAGTAGGTAATGACTCAGAATGCCAGAAGTAGGGTTACTGGTTTCCGAATGATACAAAGAAAATGACGAGCATCTTTGGTGAAATGGCATCACTAGGTCTTTGTTTAGTGAGTTAGACTATTTTTAGTATATCTGAGGTCACCTACAAGCCTGGAGTTAATGCTTTGACCTTTTTGTAGAAGACGCTAATCATGTTTGTATTAACAATCTCTTGCATGTCTGGCCTTATTATGGAAAAGATGTTGCCTGTATATAGTTCTCTTTGTATACCCTATTCTCTCTCAGATGAGCTAAGCCACGGTTTGTGGCTCACATGCCAGCCTGGGACAGTTCGGCTACTGAACAGTTTTCCAACCGCAAACTCTTGTAAGCTGACAGCTAGTACTTGAAATTAGAGGAGGCAATTATGGCGGGAATGTCTGCAGCCTACAAAGATGTGAATTTGTGTTTGGTAAGAAAATATGGGAAAAAATATTTAAAAGTTAAGAATTTCACAATAGGGGAAAGGGAAGTTCAGTATGCAAAAAACCTAAAGGTTTTGTGACCAAAATAGTGAATGAACATATGTATGAACATGTATATGATCACATTCTTGATGCTAAGAAATAGTCCTATACAGAAGAATCAAACTTTTTTATTAAGTTACTTCAGGAAGAAAAAGCATAGTGGTCTGATTATTTTGGTGCAAACTTGTGAATGATTAGCAATTGGCATTTTCTCCACTTTTTTCAGGTTTTTTTGTTCTCTTTAATACAGCAGCCCACTGTCCACTCAGGAAAAACAGCTCTCCTGTAAACTCTTCTGGGTTTATGTTTTCACATTGAATTGTTTCTTTATATACAAAGTTAAGAATTTTTTTAAGCTTTCATATGAGTAGAAAATGCACAGCACAGGTTTATGCCAGACATAGGAATTTCAGTGGCTTCCCCTCAAGCTGTTTTTTTTCCTGCACTTTTTCTGATGTTTAGTTTTCCCTTGATATTCTAGATCTTAGTCTCTGGTGTCTTTCACCACTTGCACAGGCCAGGCTGGATCTGCAGCATCCTCTGCTCTTCAGGGATTTTTATTTCATTTTGGAGGTTGGAGGAGACTGTCTCAGTTGATTTGCATCTCAATTCAAAGCTTAAGGCAGAGATTCCCAAACAAAGTGGACTGGTACTTTTGTGATCTAGATGGAGAAGTCATAGGAGACCCTGAACTTTCTTTTATTTGGTCCTTAGTATAGAATTTAAACTTTGAAATCATAGAAAGAAGAATGAAACACTAGTAGGTTGTGGTCTGAACTGTAACATAATTAGTTAGACTTTTTCCAGGTAGTTCTCCCTGAGAGTTCATTGGCAGTCATTAGAAAAATAAAGTGATAGCTAACTTGGGACTTTATTAAACCAAATGTACTTCTGTGTATTTTTGAGATTTACTTGTTAAAAGTATATTAATTTAACCATAAAATTAAACATGGAATGTATATTAAAATAGAGATTAAAATACCTTTTTCTCTCCCATCAGGGCTTCTCTATTTCATATTTGCTTATTATTAGCAAAATCAAAGTCACGTTCTTCTTCACCTGTAACAAACTTGCCTTGTAAACTTAAGGAACTGAAGTGACTGCATTGAGCCAGTGGTGAGTGCAAAGTTGTCGCAGGTCAATGCAGCTCTTCTTAACTGAACAGGTTATGTCTGCTCTCTGTATTAATATCTTCTGCAGCTTTCAACACAGGCTCTTCAATAAGAGCACAGGGTTTTGGCAAGAATGCTAAAAAAATTTCATAATAATTAAAGTCAATACATTATACAAATGAAGTAGAATCTTGCTATAAAACAGTTATGTAACTATATCTCTTGCTTCTGGCACGTGGATCACCTCCTTGCTCCCCACATCTGCCTCCCTGTATGTTCTCCTGTGTCTTATCTCCCTTTTGCTGGAGTCCAGCCCTGCTGGCAGACTAGCATGACATTGCTGCTCCTAATTAATGATGTACCAAGGTGGACTAAAGATGGGGGAGTAGAATTGTTTATTGGGATTTTTCAGTGTTCGGAAACACTGAAACACTGGGTTTTTCAGTTTTCAGTGTTCAGAGTGCTTCTTAGTTTCAGGAGGAAAAAAAAATAGCAAACAAGCCTTTGGATAAGTAACGTAGGACTTCTTGGGTCTTGTTAGCGTAAGGTGAGGGAGATCCCAAAGTGTTTGTCCTATCTGTGAAGCCAAGACTCCTGTCTCCTAAATATTAGAACTTGGCAAAAATTTTGTTGTAATCACTTTCTTGCAAGTATAGTTTATGCTGCTTTTATACCTTAGAAAATAATATTCTTACATACAGAATTCAGTATGGGACTGCAGCTACAGTTTGAACTGGAGCTTTAGCATGGACTTCAGTAGGGGATCAAGACTATTTGGAAATGTGATCTACTCATCCCAAATACTTTCCAGTTCATTTCTGTGTCCCTTTCTAGGCAGCTGTGCCTCTCTTAATGAGCACAAAGAACATCTTTCTATTCTACAGTTTCCTGCGTTGTTACCTAGATATTCAGAAAAATAAGCAAGCTCTCAATAAAAAAAAAAAAATTAACCCTCTGTTTAGACCTGACTGTATTCATCTTTGTCTTGATGCCTCATGAATTACTGCCGTACCCAAAATGGGCTTATCCTGAAATGGCAGGTCATGAGCTCTGTGCTTGGAGACTGTCATGAAAGGCGAATGCTGTTTCCTTTGTGATTCACTGTTTAGAGGAGAGCAGAGGCAGCCAAAGGATGACAGATTCATGTGGTTTTTGAGAGCGCGCTGAAGTAGTAGGCTAGATAATTAGTTTGCCACTGACAACTACCATGTGAATCCTAAACTATTGCTTGATGTCAGCCTGTCTTATGCCTGCTACATACTTTGCAAACTCTTCAGGCGCAGTGGATGGTATCTCTTAATTTTTTAAAGATGTGTAAAATTGCATAAATATGCTGAGTTATTGATAGGGGTTTTGTCTTCTAAATATACATATAGTGTACATCTCATTTTGTCTGAGAAAAGTATGGATTCTTCTAGACACTCCCAATGAGGTCAAGGTCCCTTTGTACAAATGAATCTTTCCACTTTCCTTCAAAACGAGGTTACTCCTGTTCTACGACAAGGGGAATTTTCTAACCCCTGTTTCTTCTGTAAGTCTTTTTTGTGTTTGCCTGTTCTGCAGCACTATACAGAACAGTATTCTGTATAGAATACAGAGATTGTGTCTCCCTATGGAAGAGACTAAGGAAGTAGTCTTTGTTCTGCTACGAAGGTTTGAATTGCAGGGACAAGTTGATACAAGTGTATTTTCTCTCGGGAAGTACTGCATATTACTCGCCTCCCTCAGTTCCTTAGTTAACTGCAGCTTCAGCCTCCGAACCCTACAAAATCCCAGGACAGCAAAAGGTAGGGATAAAAGAGGAACGGAGGATGCTCTGGTCTGTTAAGCAATCGATGTTTCAGATTTCTCCAAGCTACCTGCAGTTCAGTGCCTGGCTGGTGACTGGGGAGCTGGAGCATGCCACCTCTCATGTTTTCCTCCCTTCCTGTCCTCATTTGATTTTGTAAAACCCCGGCTAAACAAGCACACGAGCCAAGACACGCGTACTGCGTAATGCTCATCAAAGCACTACTGATGCCAGGGAAACACCTCCGCACCCTGATCTCTGTGGCTTTTCCAGGAGCGTATCTTCCTGTGGCACCAACAGCACGGGTAGCTGTTTTGCACTGCTTTCCCTTTCATTCCTTGTGACTTTTGTGGAATAATGCCCTTATTATTCCCTCCTCCCCCTTGTTTTGGTTCTGGAGTGAAGATGTTCTCTGTTCTCACTTTCTCACCTCTGCAGTTCAGGAGTATTGGGTTTTATGTATAGTTTGAAAGCACTTATAAAAAGGAGATATATATATGGGGGGGTGTGCGTATAAACACATACATACACACTCATCTACATGTAGATAATAGGTAGATTTTGAGTGACAGAATTGGGTCAGGGTCTACAACAGGCCCCATTAAATGTTTCTTCCACAATTCCTATGCTGTGTGCTCATTTGTGAGCCTTAAATCTCTCTTTCTTCTGCTTAAAGGTGCAAAGTGTGTTATCTCACAAAACACTTTCATAGCTGGCTGTGATTTAGTATATGTATAGCATAGTTTGTTAAAAGACATTTATTTTAAATGTTCAGAATAGAATTGTTGTCTGAGCTGTTATTGCTATTTATAACTATGAAAATTGGCTTGCCCTTCACCATGCCTCTGGTAGCTCCACCTGTGTTGCCTCCGGCAAGAAGCTGATATTAGGTGGCAACATTTGATAACTAATGTTCAGTGTTGTAAACCACTGGTGCTGAAGCTGTCATAACGAGAGCTCAGTTTAGAGTGTGGTCATATAGCTCATTTGTCTATGACAGGTTCCCTGCATTCATTTTTTTGCAGAGAGCAGTGATCAGGAACTTACTCCAGAGATGAGCAGATAAAACATCGTAAACATAATTTCACTGCTTGCTCTTAAATTCATAACACCAATTAGCCAGCTTGGGACTCCAAAATGAACTTAAATGGTAACAGCTCATTTCTTCAGTTCTGACAACCTCTGAAGAAGTGCATGTTGCTATAATCAGGTTGACACAGATGTGGCATAGTGCAAAAAAAGTAGATTAAAAAAAATAAGGCTAGAGTTCCCACATATCTTTTTCTTTATGGCATTGTTGGCTTAAGGAGTTTGCGTTGTCTCTTGTGTTGCTGCTCTACCTGAACTAGCATAATTGCCTGTGGACTGTGCAATAACCTGGATAAGTAAAATAAGGATTATGTCTGAACATTAGTTTTCCTTCCCCCATCTACTCCTTTTGTGCAAGATTATTTTTAATCCAGATCAGTTCACTGATCCAGTTCATGGAATTACCAAATCATTATACCAACCCAGCTGAGGTTGCAGCATGGGAATGAAGACCCAAGAGGTTGTGACTGCAAGAACTCACTGAGCCAGTCCAGCCACCAGGAAGGATGCGTGTGGAAATGTTAAACAGGAAATATGTATCCATTAACATCTCGTCTCGCCTTCAATTTATGCAGGTTGTTCTTTCTGTCCCATATTGACTTCCTTCTCATCTTAGGGGGGGGAAAAAAAAAATCCGAGAAGTAAATGTAATTCCCATGTGTTGGTCATGACAGTAGATTCTTCATCAGCTCCACTTTTGGAGTTGAAATTTTTCCTTCTGAACTTTCAGGAGTTAAAAATGTGTGTGAATCTGTGTGATGTGTAAGCTTTGTTCCTAGAAAGTTTAAGTATTTGAAGTCCTTTTCATGACTGCTGAATTAGCCACTGGTAAATCAAAATGGGAGTATGGTCACGCAGACCTTACTGAGGCACTTACTGAGTGTGCCTTTTTGCTTTTGAAAAAGGTGTGAAGCATATGGGCTGTTGTTTCAGTATAAGTACACTAACGACATCTTGTCAGATTGGCAGTGGGGTGGTAGTTTTTGGTTTGTGGAGTTTTTTTTTGTTGTTTTGTTTTCTGGAATTCTTAAGCAGTTTTCAAATTCTAAACCTTAACCAATAAAAGGGGCAGCTTTGCAAATGTACAAATAAATAACCTCATTTGTGAACATGTATGATTGTAACAGAAACAATAAACTTAATCCGTGCTACCAGATAAGCATATTGTATTGCGCATGTGTGTTTGGGCTTTGTTGCTGTGGTGCATTTGCTCTAAGGTTATGCCAATAAGAATAATTAACTTTCAGGAAAATTCTTCCACCCGTAAAGGTTGCTTGAGCTTCTGAATGCATTTGGGTCCATTTAAACACTTTCTTCATTTATCAGTGGGTTCTCGTAATGCTTTTAGTTTTCTTCCGAGAAATTTTATGCAAAAGATATTGATAGTATATAATTCAAATGAAAATATCAGTGGATGTGAAAGTTGAACTGTGCATATGTAATATTACGATGCTTTTGATATGCATGTCTTGCATTCTTTTCTTTTACTCGTATACCAAAATGCCCTTAAGAAAAGTTTTTGGAATATTTCTCTTTTTATTGAAACTCTGACTTTGACTGTCTGAAGGCATATCGTTATTTGTCTATGCCATCATCTTCTCAGATGCCTCAGCAAGGTTTCCGGGTATCTCTGAGGCTCTGATGTCACCAGTGATTTTCCCCTTGGTGTAGAAAACTCGGGCGGCTTTCCTCAGGGTTTTCTGGATTGTGTTACAGAATGAGTAAGTGTTCATTCTTAACTTCCTCCAGGTGGTTTTGATCACATTTTCTGATTTTTGGATGGAGTTCAAATCAATTTATTGCTCTTTCCTACCTCTGCCTCTTTTGCTGTCGTGCTTTCTTCTATTATTGAAACATTTCAATAGTATCAATGCATGCAAATACTGTCACAGAGCCAATGTGCATTTCCTAAGAATATAGATCAAAGGCAAGTCTGACAATTTATGCAAGAATATTTGGCAAAATTAGGAACAGTTTGGGGAACGCCTGCAACTCTGTATTAGGCAAATGAAAGTATAAAAACTAGAAATATTAAAAATTCTCTTTTGACTGTAGCAATGTGAAGTGTCACTTGAGGATATTGTTCAAATAGTATTGTAGAAGCTCTGGCTCCACTGCCATATGAATAGCCTAAGCTCTTTGGGCAATCTTTTCTTGGTACCTTTTACTGTAACTGAGTTAACTGTGCAGTAAAATAAAATCCAGGAATGAATTGCAAAAGATTATAGAAGTAAAGGTTGTACTTGTTGTAGTAGTGTCAGGAGTAATAGCAGCTTGCTAAGTTTCTCATAGTTTCTCAGGGGCTCTTGCTGCCTCATTCAGCACAATGCAACCCAAGTAGTCTCTAATGCTGAAAAACCGAGGCAAATGTGCATATTGTGCACGAAAGTGGGGCTGACTGCAATGAGATGCTGTATTTCACTGTTGTTATTCAGGGTGTTTTAAGTCTGCTCTTACTTTTCTGAATTTCTGAAGTTTTATTGCATATGGAAAAAAGTTGTTTCCTTTTTTGTTTGATCTGTGGTAACTTTAGGAGAGAACAAGATGCGATAATTCTTAAACTACTTTGTTGTTTACCATATGCTGAAACCTTTCTGTGGGCATGCCATGACTCTAGCTTACTCCAGTGTTCAGCTCGTAAACAAAAAACGCTATGTCCAGCACTGGTTAAGTGTGGTTCATTGTGGTTTTCCTGGAAATCTTTGCATCTACCATGCTAACTTGGTATTTTTCTAAGCTCAAACAGCTGGTGTAAGCTTCAGAATTGTGGGCGTTTCATGTATCGCATCTTGCTTTGTAGGAAAGGCTGTATAAGATTTGCCCTTTCTAAATTGATATTTGCATCACACCAACTGTATCTTGTTTCTATTGTGTTTGTCAGCTGTGTCAGCCTAAGCTCATGTTTACACCAATGCCAACTGGATGGGGCTGTTGAAGGCGATGCCAATGTAGTAATCAGATTCATGAGAAATTAATTTATCTAGGGAAAAAAACAGATTCATGTATCAGCTGCCTTCTGTGGGGTCTCAGAGACCCGGAAACCAGAAGAACATGTAAATATGCCCATGCGCAAACCCATTATGTTTTACCTATTGTCCTCCTAAATAAAGAGTTATGTGTGTCTGCCTTCATTTATGTTGCTAAAAAATTGGGCCTGCCTCTGTTATGGAATCTCTACTGTCTTTAATGGAAAATGCTGCTGTATTAGCCACCTGAAGCCATCCCTTACAAGCTTGGATTTGTTTGATTAAAGAGGGTTTACATAAGGAGAAAAGACTTACCTGTGAATGAGCTATTCCAAACAGAAACAGCACCTCAGGATGCTTCAGGAAAGGTGAAAGTGTGTTAACTTGCCTGAAAACGACAGGCAAGGGACATGCCTGCTGCCCTTATCCCAGGGGATTACTGGAGCAACAGTTCTCATCTGTAATGTGCTTTTGCGGGCTGACCATGAACCTGCAGCACGAGGAAGGCTTTAGACAGCAGCTGTTACAGCGGGAGGGTCTCTGACTCTGGTTTGGAAAGAAAGGACCAACTCTGGAAAGGTCTCGGGGATGTTCAAAGCCACACCAGATGCTTCAGCAGGCAGTAAATGAGAGAGAACAAGCACAGCGTATCTGCTCTGTGAGTTTTGTTTATGTTTTACAAGTTTGTTTGTAAATGTGTATCCTGATGGATGGGTAGGTATTTAGAGCTACGATATCCAGCTCCAGGCAGTCTTAATGTAACCCTTGGCAAAACAGGCAACTCCTTGGAGCAGGTGGTGGCCAGCTCGTTTTGCTTTTGATTTGTTTCTTAAACACTGTTCATGGAGTTTAGGCATCCGCAGAGGCCGATGTTGGTCCCAAGCTGTGTTTAAGAGGCTAGCACGCATTCTGCCGCTGCTGGACTTGTTCCTGCTGCTCTTGAGCTGTTGAGAAACGATGTCCAGAATTTGAAGGAGGCAAAGTATGCTTACAGGTCCTGGTTTAAGCAAAGAAAACTGAAATAAGAAAACCACAAACTTTCTCTGTTTTTCCTTTTATTGGGGACTTTAGTCAAAACATGTACCAGGCGTTTCTACTTTGGACAGTTCTGATCCCCTGAGAAATAACAACTATTTATGGAGCAACAGCATTCAGTTACTAAATGGTGGGCTTGTTTACTTCTGCTCTGTGACTGCTTGTTTCACGCAGGAGTTCCCTCATCTGTTGAGGGTACAAAGCTTGACTGAGTAGACACATCTGTAAAGAAGCAGTTGGCCATGCTCTGCAGTGATGTCCTGGCAGCAAGCTTGTCCTGTTCAGCCAGCAAATTTTTTCACCTGTGCACAGCAGTACAGGTATTTTAGCAGGAAAAAAATTTTTTCTCTCATTTTCTAAGAGGGGAAAAAAAGTACTGTTCTCTTTCTCTTCTCCCAGGTCAATGAGGCATTGAAATTATGTTCTTGAATCTGCTCCTGATTTGGGGGTGCTGGGAGAAGGTTTGAAGTGCCTCTTTCCTCTGTCTTCTCTCAGAAAAGCACGTTTGTCATTCTTTGGTATTGCAGTATTAAGATTTGTTATAACTGGGGGATTCCTGAACCTGTACGGACAGGAATTATGTGGAATCTAGGTTTAATTTTTTTTTTCCTCCTCCTCCTCATTCTTATTGATAGGACTTGATTTCCTCAGATGTGATAAGGAAGCAGAGCTAAGAGCGTAACGCTAGAATGGTCCACCTGGACTGTTGAGTTCAAATTCTTCTGTTGCAGATAACAAAGTTTAGAAATGTAGCAATCCAAGATAAGAGAAGGGTGAGCTGACTTGGATAAGGTAAAGCATGTGAATTAAATCAAAGTGTGATGGAGAAAAGAGGAACTGGTGATGCTGAAATAAAGAAATTTCTGAATTATTCCTTGTCATGGGCAAAACAGTCTTGACTCAGGCAACTCTTACTTAATTTATTACTGATTAACACCAACTTTTGATTGCTGATTTGGGTATAGGAGGGAAAAAAAACTTAAGCACTTTTTCTTCCCCCCACCTCATGCTCAACTTTAGTCAAATACCTATTTCACCCTCCTCCTTAGTCTTAATTTCCCTTATGTTTGCCGCAGGTTACACTCAGTCTGTTGCAATCATTTCGATGGAGTGACAGGCAGCGCAGGAGGCTGCGGTCATGTATGTAATGTGGTGGTGGGGTTTTTTTGTTCCCCCCCCCCCCACCCCCGCTGCCCCGTGCTTTTTACTGGTTTTGCTCTTCCACTCTTCTCTGCTTAGTGGTTTTCCTCTACTCAAGCGTGGCTTGCCGTTGGACAAAGTGAGCTATCCTAGATTGAACGAAGGATTTCAGCTAGCACGTAAATCTGTGGTAAGTCTTGGTCAAGCCTGGGAGGCTGGCTGCTAGGAAGCTTGTTCCACAACAGAGCAATGCTCTGTGTATAGCGTAATGTCAGTCATCTTTTTCAGTGCATGACGCTACAACACCACCACTGTCTTGCAGATCCCTGCTCCCATGTGCACCACTTTCCTCATTTGTCTCAGGGGATTTTCAGTGTTTCAGCATCTGTGGGACAGAAAACACAGAGGGAAAGTGTGCTTTATTCTGCAGAATTAGCATCCAGACGTTGCTCGCTCTGAAAATGAGGAGATAGTGACAGAAACAGGCTGTCCAGCAAGGACCAGGAGAGGAATAATGTGAAATAAGCCAGTGATGGAGTGCTCTGTGATACAGAAATAATTCACTTAGAAATTCCGAGCTGTGCGAGGGTTGCAGCGCTGACTGTTGTGAATGCTGTCTTTACTTCTGAACCACGGCCAGGCCACGATGAGCCACTGAGATGTTTTGACAGATGCCAGTCAGAGGGATGTTTTTGACAGAATTTTTGTAATGACTAACATCGCTCTAAGCAGTTGTTTGTGTTTCTGAATGTTTGTTTTCACTCATCTCCTATTTGTTTCATTTTCACAGCAGTGCCTAGCCTACCATAATGAGATTCGGGGAGCTGAAATCAGTCTCAATTAGGGACGCTACTGTAAATATTTTCACTGACAGAACTGCCTTTATTCAGTTAAGATTTCAAAATATTTGAATGTTGTTTTATGATAAACTATTAGAAGATCCAGTTGTTCAAATAAACTAATTCCAGAAGGGCTTTTTTTTTCCTTTTTTTTTTTGTGATAGTCTTGTCTTAAGCTAGTCTAAAGAAATCTTGCTTTCTGCAGATGCAGGAACCCAATAAAAGGTAGGGGAGAGAGGAGAAGCATGATAGGAAATGGAGGAGGAAAAGGTTCCTGCAGACTGACTTGAACAAAATTCTCTCTTACTAAATCTATCTTTATTTAACAAAGTTGTGTGGCATCTCTAGAAATGCCAAGGCATTGTTAAGTGTAGCTGATGAACTGAATAATGGTCAGAGTTACCATTATGTTCCCTGTATGTGGAGAGCATGAAGCACTGTCACTGAGGAGCCACCCTGACTAGGTGGGGAAACGACCCAGAAGTTCCCATGATATCTGGCCTAGGAAGGTCCCTCAACAGCTTGTGCGTGGTTAACTACTCTCAGGCTGTTAAAGGGTAAAAAGAAAACAGTTTTTCTCTGGCAAATCACAGATTAAGTTCTTGCCGAGTAGCTCTGAAATAGCTACAAAACAAAAGCATAAAATCAACAAAATGCAATCTTTGAATATACTTGACATCAATCTGTAATGTTAGCTACTGCTTGAAGTTTTTCAGAGGCTTGCCTTGACTGTGGATGCCTAGGGTCATCTCCATGATACTCTGATTCCATAATGTTGTTTTTCAGAGCAGTCTTACGGAGGGAAGGTGCTTGTGCCCTGTCTCCATTGTCCCGGTTTGCTCTGTGCTACAGCCTTGAGCCACCTCTCTCTCTCATGCAAGATGATCTGCATTTTTATGCAGATGGAGTGCGCAGATTGTGTAGTAAGTGGCTTACCGCTTTGGAGACATCTGTTTTCCTTTTTTTTTTTTTTGCGTAAGTTAAATAGTAATCTTTGTCCACAGCACGCTTAGTCTTTCATAGCACTTCGTAAATCATGTATCAGGAAGCTTATTTAGTGTGCCTACATCCTAGTTATTCACCTTTCTAGCTCAGCTGTCTGTAGACTCCAAAGCATAGTAATAGTACAGATAAGAAACTGAGATTGGTATCTCATCACACCTCTTTTTTTTTCTTCTAGTTTTGGATCTCCTCCTGTTCCATTTAGAAACAGCTGGTTCTAGATAGCACATCCTACCCAAACATTAGCTCTAAAATAGTGTGAGAGGGCATACGTAGAAGGGTTGCAAGTCACTTTCAGTCTAGAACTCCTTAGAAATTGTAAATGGCTGAATTAAGTGAATTAGAAATTGAAGTAACTGCATCATGGGTGTATGACTTTCACATTTAAAATTGAGTATAGGCATTTTAGCAGAGCGGTGGTGAAAACAGCTAAGAGGGGATTATGTTGTGAAGTGTTAGTTTAGAGTTGCGTTTTGTTTGTTTATTCACATGTAAACCCTATATTTCTACCCTTGTATCTAAAAGCATGACCTTACATCAAGTTTGATAAATTTTCCAGTTTATAAATTCTCTAGTTTTAGCAAGCAAGGAGGGTTGGAGTGGGACTAACAAAGTCAGAGGCAGTAGATAAGGGTCTTAAGTACTCTGTACTGGTGGTCCAGAGGGATCTGGCTCTTAGGGCCACGTTAAGGGAGCCCAAGGGCTAGGAAGTACTTCCTGTGATTTGTAGCGGGCCTGTGGAAAGCTTTGTCTCCCAGCCTCTGCATTTTGGGAAGGAGTTCCCTCTGAGAGGTATGAACTAGTGGGCTTCCAGTAAGGATCACTGGGTAGAAAGACCTCACAGTTCACATCATGCCTGAAGCATTGCAACTACCTTTACTCTGCTGAAGTAAAATAAACTAATTTGTTTCCCAGCAGACTAATTGCTCTTGGTTTATTATAGAGCTTCTTTGGTGCCCTGTACTGAAGACTGTTTGTTCCGGACAGCATGTTTTAGAATATGTTTGTATGTGCTGGCAAATTTTTTAGTTTTTTTTTTTTTTTTTAAAGGTCACCTTGGGTTTACGAAAGTTTAAAGAGTTGCAACAGCTAAATAGATGCAAGAAATTCAAACAAATCCAGAAGGTGGTTGGACTGTTCAATTCTTCTCAGCTTTTCAGTCTGAACTTCCTTAAATTTGCCAAATTACTGAACAGACTCATTTACATCTGTATTCTGAGGCCTTCCTGGCTTTATTGCCTATAGCTGGCTTAGAACTTTCTAGGTTTTCTTAAATTGCATCATTAGTGTTATCCCTGTACTCTTGCATTAGGTTTCTTCATGCTGTTTCATTTCATTCTGACCTAAACCTTTTTCCCAAGATATGGGGCTAAAATAACTTCTGCCATCATCCCTCTGCTTGTGGGATTTGTGTTGCCTTTCCCCTGTCTAAATAAATGACAGACTGTAATCTTCTTCAGCCCAGGGGCTGTCCAGTGCCTAGGACCTCAGCTTTGGTCTTCCGACTTTACAGCAGTTAACATAGTAACGTTCCTGGTGGCTACTGCCTGATGGCAAATGATCATTCTGTCCTTTCTGCGCTGCATGCTTTTTGCGATTCTGCATGCTGTCCTCTTTGTGTAGCCCAGAGGTACTGCCTTATCTACACTTTTCTTTGCATAGTAAAATTTTCACCTCCCACTATGCTGTGATACTACTTTGAAAACACTTGTTACCTCATTTTGGTGAACTACTGTACAGGATTTCTGTTATTTCTTTAGTTTGTCTCTGAACCTGTAAGAACTGTTTGGCAGCTGGTTGATAATGATCTTACTTCAACATTTGATGTGGTGCCATTTTTTTTTTATTATTTTTTGGAATGTACATTGGAAACAGCAGAAATGAGTTTTGGCTGGAACTTCAGTGCAATCTTGCAGGCAGTAAATAACAAAGACTTTAACAGGAAAAGAGAACCCAAACACTTCATGTTCTTAGTTGGCTTATATGAATCAGCAAGTCCTGCATCTGTGTTGCTAAACAACAGGACCCGATTGCTAAATGTAACCCAAATAGTATACCATGTAGAGGCATAAGCCATGGGATTCTGCTCCAAAATTGTTCAACAGAAAGCATCAGGCTGCCTCCTCCTCACATAGCTGAGCCCTGAGCTAGGACTTTCTCTTTTCAGTATTATTATAGTAATGTGCTTCTTTCTCCTCTTGTTTACGCTTGTATTGCTGCTTTTAGTTCCTTGTAAAATTGCTGTTAAGTTCACCCTTCTCATTTATCATACTTTCAGTGACAAGATCTGCCTCCTTTCATTAACTCTCTCTTTTCCACTATATGAAATTCAGGCTTATTGGCCTCTGGCAGAGCTTTGTGGAGGGTTACTGCCAACCACTTAATTGTTAGCTTAGTTAAAAATAAATTCTTTTCGTCCTTCCGACTGACTCTGGAAACATTGTGACAGCTCATAGGAGCTATTTGCAAGTCTGTAGTGGATTTAACTGCAACGATGAATTACTAGATGATATTTTCTGAAAAAAATGCTCAGAATTATTTAATCCTTGTGCCTGGGTACCTTGAGACTGGGGAGAAAAGCCAGGTGAGGCAGAAGAGATCTCATCTGTCTGGCAGGAGGAAGAGAAACTGGATTTGAACTGCATGGTCTCTGTCTGCAAAGTGGTACCCCCAACTACCCTGCGGGTTTGAATTTAAGTTTGAGGAGCACGTTAGGTAGTGCACCTAGGCATGAAAGGATAGAGATGAACCTCGCTTTGGAAGGAGAAGGAGCTCATCTATGTGGGTGTTATGCCAGAGCTAGTAGGCCTCACTGGTAGGTTTATGTTCTCTGACATGTCTCGTCCCCTTTTGGGGCCAAGATGCCGCCTCTGCATGGCCCGCTGCTGTGCATACGTGCCAGGTGGTGTTAGGTCCCTGCACAATGTTCTGTTACATAATATGGATGTGCTGTAAGGTCTTTGGCCTTAAGACAGGTTAAAGCATCAGCTGGCTTTTATTCTGTTATATTTCTCAGTTGTGTTTGTTAATTGGAGGGAGATGGAGTCTGTCTAACCTGTGACAATCCTGAACAACACCCAGACAACCTGTGTGTTGCAGAAGAGTGAAACCACATTTTATTAATGAATAGCAGAAATGCACAACGATGATGGAAATTACTGTAAAGTGACCGTGTTACTAGTATAGTAGTGGTTACAAATGTTAAGAATCAGCCTCCTGGGAAATTTCTAAATGTCTAATCCTTTGCTGCCTTTGCTCTTTCCTCTTAAAAGATGCACGGAATTATGCTGGTGAGGAGGGAGAAGTTCTTACTGTGTTGTCTCTAGATTTGCTGACAACTGGCAATGTGTTTTGGTCACAGGGAAGGAGAAATGGTTTACTTCTCACTTGTGTCAGTTATGCAGTGTTTTAAAAACAGCCTGTAAATGGGTTAGCTCCTCTAGTTTAGAATTAGGCAGAAAATGAAATGGGCAATGATGGGAGCACTTGCAAGGTGCTATTAGTGTTTTCTGCACTGCTAGCTTGTACCATGTGAGTTCAATTGATGAAGTTCTGAATTTGCCATCTCAGTTTCTTCTCCCACAGTGAAGAGGTAATAAAAAAAAAAAAAAAAAAAGTTGTCTGTAGCTCGGTATCTGGAAGATCAAAGGAGAAGCTAGAATAATTCAACTGCAGGCATAAGAACTATGCCTGCTGGGACCTGTGCCACCAAAAAGTATAGATTTCTTTTCATTTATTTCTAAAGGAGCACGCCTTCTGCAAGTACTGTAAGAAGCAGGCACAGAAGTAAGAGAGCCTTATGAGGTTTCAGAACAATATTCAAAGTGTATATGTGTCATTTAAAACCTATTGCAAGTGCTAGGAATTTTGTATGAAAATAAGCATTAGCATAGCTATGTGGAAACAGTTAGTGTATTTCATAGCAGACATGTAATAGTTCATTAGTAGGTTTGGTGACATTTTCTGCAGTGTCTAAGGTGCTTATTAAAAACTCATCCATTGCAGCTTATGCCTCAAAAAGAGGACATCAAGGAAAAATGCTATGTACGTATAGTGTAGCTGAGCAACTTTCTAAGAAGTTGAACTTTGAAGTATTTGGCTTTTGTGCACATGAATTCCCAACTGCAATGCAATATGTTAGTTTTTAAATTTTGTTTTAAAAGAGAGAGAAAAACGTGCCCATCAGGGCCAGGACTCAAGAATACTTCACTGTGTACATGGTGCTTTAAACTGCTCTAGCATAAATATGCTAAGCAAAATTGAATGTAAGATATTTTCACAGCTAATGATTCATATTGGAAAACACTCCTATATTCATTTCTGAAGCTTAGACTAAATACATATTTTATGCACCTTAAAAAAAAAAAAAAAAAGTCTGATTTTTAGCTATGTATCCTGCAAAGCTATAAAAGCTGGATGTATTTGATACCTCTGAAATCCAGGCCAAGTTGTGTATGTGTTTGTGGTTTTTTGGTTTTTGCTTTTAAACATTCTTTACTTAAATGGACTTAAGACAACTGAACTCTGGGTGTCCAATTTTGAAAATGTTGACCTCAATCACTAAAAGTTATGAAAGCACAAAATTTCATGTGGAGATGGAAGAGTGTCTTTCAGTGGCCCACCCCTTAAAATGATAACATAACATGGTAATGGTTGAACTCTTACGATAAAACTTTCAGAAGCAGGTAGCAGTTAGTTTTGTCATAGGACAATTCAAGTGAAAATAGCCCAAGAAAGTTGCAGGTGACTTAGCAGTAAAAATAATGGACTTGGTGCCCGCTTCCTAAGCAGGGGTTTAACTTCAAGCTTTCCTCTTTCACCTGGATGGAGAAAGGTAATGAAATAAGGGCCAAACAGACTAAGGTGTCCATGAACTCCCTCATGTTTGGAAGCTCTGGCCCGTAGGCTCTGCCCTTAAAGACATTTTTGGATTTAGGCTTGATAATACTTCTAGAGAATAAAAACTACTGTCCAGCTGCCAGTGTTACCTAGTGCTGACTGCCCTTCTTTTTGCCAGTCTCCTACTGCTTTATACCTTTTGTCAAATCAGTTGGCTAATGCTGAAATGATATAGAATTGAAACCTCAGATCAGATAAATGAAGTCCATATTACTCCCACTGTATGCTTGGATTCAGGAAATGTCCTGTCCTACTCCGACTGAGATGGCTCATGGGTACCGATTACAAAACCAGCTCACGTTTCTGAGCTGCGCCATTTACAGTTTTAAGACCTCTCTGCTAATCTCTAAATGTTTCATAACGTTTTTGGGAGCTAGAACTAATACAGAAATTCAGATTGAATTATTAATTTGACTTGAGGACAAAAGTTAGGAAGCTTTGCAGTTTGTACATATTTGCTTTCCTTGTGCAGTTGCACAGTTTGTCATTTGTCAGAAGAGTGTGCTGAAGAGTACCTTAAAAAATGTAAGGAGAGGTTGTTTTCATTTTTACTATTGATTTCCTTTACAACAAAACTTAACGTTTTGTAGTGATGCTCATTGCACAGGCTGGGTTTTCTGTTATGTTCATCTCTACTCAGTTGCTGTCCTTTTGTCCTTGCCTGCAGCAGCGCCGCTGGTTGTACTGTAGTGCTAGGTCTCCTGACGCAGTTCCTAATTGTGTAGCAGTGCTCTGATGTTAACTGATTTATCAGTTCTTCCCCCATCTCTCTCTGACTGAGAAGGTATTAGATCATATGGGCAGACACTGGATGCTTACAAACTTAGGAGACCTATGACTCAATTGTAAATATTGAAAGTCACTTCTCCCCTTTTTGGCCAATTAATTACTTCTGTCAATTGATGCTGAGGAGGGTCTATTGCTTTGCTGATACCAGTTTTGCAGGAGACATCAAATTTGCAAGGGCACCCTCAGTTTAAAGTAGAAGTCTAGGGAATTACAGTTAAATACATGCTTTGATTGGTCAAATTACCCCTGAGTGTTTTATGACAGGTAAATATGCCCATTAGCAATGGGATGACATTAAAGCTGACAACAGATTTTCAGTTGTGTTGAATGGCAAATTTAAGCTGTGGTTTCCAGAGGATGAAATCCTGTAGTCATATGCATTAATGCAGTTTTCAGAAGCTTTCTCTGGCCAAGCATTAGCTCAACAGAATAGCTACTCGATTGAATTAAATGCCTTTTTCCTTTTGGAAATATTATCACATGATTGAACTGATTAAGGTCAGCAAGAATTACAGCATTTGTATAAAATGGAGTTCTATCAGACCCTTGTTCTTGAGTTTTGGTTGGGTTAGGAACTGAGTTTTTGTAATTTGAATGTTCTTTGTTTTGTGGAGAGAGAATCACAGAATCACAAAGCAGTTTAGGTTGGAAGGGACCTCTGGAGATCATCTAGTCCAACCCCTCTGCTCAAAGCAGGGTTAACTGGAGCAGGTTACCCAGAGCCATGTCCAGCTGGGTTTTGGATATCTCCAAGAATGGAGACTCTGCAGCCTCTCTGGGCAACCTGCTCCAGTGTTTGATCACCTTCGCAGTGTAAAAAAAGGAGGGAAAAAAAAAAAAAAAGCATTTTCTAATGTTTAAATGGAATTTCCTTTGTTGCGGTTTGTGCCCACTGCATCTTGTCCTTTCACTGGGCACTGCTGAGAAGAGTCTGGCTCTGTTTACTCCCCACCCCCCATCAGATATTTATATACACTGATAAGATCTCCCTGAGCCTTCTCTTCTCCAAGCTAAACTATCCCAGCTCTCTCAGCCTCTCCTCATAAGACAGATGCTCCAGTCCTTCAATCTCCAGTCCTTCAATCTCTGGCCGTTCACTGGACTCTGTCCTGTATGTCCCTGTGTCTCTTGTCCTGGGGATCCCAGCAGTGGACACCGCACTCCAGGTGTGGCCTCACCAGTGCTGAGCAGAGGGGATCACCTCCATCGCCTTGCTGCTAACGCTCTTCCTAACCCAGGCCAGGATGCTGGTGGCCAGCCTTGCCATGAGGGCACGTTGCTGACCCATGTTCAACTTGTTGTCCAGCAGGACCCCCATCCTTGCTTGTCTTACATTCGCTACTCCTTCTCAGAGATACTTTGAGTAAAGACCTCATCTTTCAGGGTGGTGGTTTTGGTTTTTTGTTTGTTTTGTGTTTTTTTTAACCTTTTAGCTGCCTTAGTAACACCCCTGCTGGTCACTTAGAAATATTGATCAACAGATAAAGTAATGTGGGAACTACATCATTAAAACTAGGCAGCTTTCTCTTCTTTATGCTTCTCTCCAAGGTAAGCTAACTTTTAAAAACATACTTGCTGATAAACAGAGGCATTTTCTTTTTGTTTGTGCAGACATGGAGAAGAGGGAGGATAGACTACACCTGATTCAAACCTTAGCTTTCCTCTATGCTGTGGGAGAAATACTCTTAATGTACAGAAGGTTTTTTAAATTTGACGTCCTATCTCTTCACTTCCAAGCCCTTACGCTTAGGAACAAACCTCAGAACAGTATAATCTCTCTGTGGCAGTCTCTGGTCCCTCTCACTGCTAAACTAATGAGCACTAAATCACCCGTCCTGGACTGTATACATCTAGGAATTTTAAAGAGGCTTAAAAGAATGTAATGATTGAGCTGCTAACCAAAATGTGCAATCTCTCATTAAAATCAGACTTTCAGCTGCAGGAAGGGAAGGAGAAAATATATTACTTAAACTTGCAGAGGGAATTGGGAAACCACAACACAATAAACTTACTTACCAGGAAAATTCTTTTAAAAGAATATTAAAAATAGACTTCTAAACATTTAGATGGCCATGATATGACGCAGACCAACACAAATTCTGTAATTGAAAATCATGCAATGTTAACCTACGTGAAGTTTTAATATGTGTATTAAAACCGTGTAAGCTCAGGTCCTTACAATTTATTGTCTGTTTTTTTTTCCCTGTGACTTCCTATTGTGGTGCTTAGACATCTCGTTTGCTTTCCTTATATTCCTCTATACCCATCTCTTCTTTTCCTTCGTTGACAGGTGCTTTGTTCTCCCTCCTCTGTTTTCACTTGCTCTTCATTCGTTTGCCTTTCTTTTCTATCGCAAAGTCCACCCTGGCTAGCCCCACAGTGGAGCCTGTCTGACAGAATTCTGGGATCAGTCTGACCTCCTGTGATACAGGTGGATTCTTCCTTCCTTTGGTTCTGTTCTTCTCTAACCACCCTCCATGGTCGCAGAGTTAAATGCTTTTTTACGTTATTTCAGATACGCTCTGAAGCCCTCCTCGCTATCTGTTGTCCACAGTCTCACTGTTCCCCACCCCCAAATGAAAGAATGAGAGTAACATTAAGTGTAGCCTTCTCATCCCCTAACTTGCTTTCTTCTCCCTTCTACAACTCTCTTCTCATTTCTTGTCAGATTTTCTCCTCAAATTTCTCTTCTGCTTGCTTGCCTTCTCCCTTACTGTACTAGTATGTCTGCCTCTCCAAATTAGAAAATATTTTATCACATTTTGCTAGTGACTGCTCCCCCACCCCATGTCTAACCTTGTTGATAACACACCAGTCATGTCCTAGAACTTCTCTCCTCTGCTTCCATCCTAGGTTGCCTCCTGTACAGCTTACACCTTTTGAAGGCTGCTGGAAATTTCTTCTAGGCAGAGGTTCTGGTATCTTCTTTGCAGGCAGAATCTTGGGCTTTTTCATTGTTGAATTGCAAGGGCCAATCTTAGTGCAGGGTCCCAAGCAGAGTTTAGAGGCAGGACTCCAGAATGTTTTTAAAAAGTAAAGTGAGTTCTCTAGTCCCAGCCACCAGGAAGCCTGTCCCATGGTCCTGTGTAATCTAGTGTTTCCCACTTCCCCAATTATGTTGTCTTAGTTCTTCAAATCCCAACCCAATATCCCCTGTTATTATGCCATACTTTGCCAACTCTGTGTTCCTTCCTGCTGTGTACTGGTACGTGCACAGACTGACATCCCAATCCCGTGTCCCTTAACACCATAAGCACACTTTCCCCACAGCACTTTTCTACTACTTTTTGCTTTCCCCAGCCATGGCTCTTGTTTGCTGCCTTCCAAGCTTCTCTTGTCTTTTCCTCACCTGGAAGAACAAATTCTGGCGCGACATTCAGTGCTGCTGATGTGTGATACAGCCTGGATGCAGTAACTTCTTGTTGAATATCATCAGATGTGCAGGAATTGCAGTGTTTAGGCTGTGTGTCATGTAGTTCCTGGTGGTGAAATGATGTCCTGTGATATGATGGAGGGGGTGGAAAAAGCAGTGTTGACGAGCGGTTGCTTAAAGCTAATCATATCTTAGGTTGTTCCAGCTAACAGCTTTTAGCATCGTCAAGCTGTCTGTTCTTGAAATTACCTTTTTCCTTTACTTCCGTATTTCTCTGTAGCATTCCTCCTCCTTATCCTTCAGAAGCTCTTTCACACACTACTCTATCTGGCTTCCTCTAGGAGGAGGACCACAGAGCTCTGTCCTTGGTCCCCCTCTTCCTCTTTCTCTTACTCAGAAGAGGCAGCCATAGAAAAGAGCTCTACGTGTCTGCACCTGTACTTCAGATCATCTTTCTAATCTACTCTAAAGTAAAATCTTAGCTTGGCTCTATAGGAAGCATGGATTCTGTAAGAAGGAAAATGTGACGTGTTTAGTTTGCAGAGGAAATGTATATATTGTATGTAACTTAGTGAATGGCAGGAAGAAAGTAAATCACATTGACATTAACCTTCTTGGTTCTCGATAAAATGGAAAGATAATATGTTTCAGACTGGTCTTAATTAACTTAGACTTTAGTGAGATAGGATCTGAATAAGATATGTATAGCCATATATATAGCCAATATGGGTAATAAAAATGGCTATAGTTACAGTAGGTAAAAAGTAAGAATGTGAATTCTTTTACTTTGAGATATTAATGTTGAAGTCAATCAGGTTGGGGAAGAAACTACATCACCGATCAGTTTGTTCCACTGTTGCTTTGTATAAAGTTGTTTTACTTTCACAGGAAATACATTGCTTTGTGGTTTTTTTTTTTTTTTGGATGGAATTGCTGATCTGAGTTGGTGTGGGCTTGATGTTTGAAGTAATACATGTCCTACTGTCATGCGATTGAGTAAAAACATGTGTGGCTGCACACATCTTATTTGTACCATTTTTCAAAACGTGCTGGCCAATCTAATCTCATTTAATTGGTTGAGTGATTTCAGTGTCTACCAGAGGTAATTTGTCAACAATTCCTGCACAAGACTGTCTTAAGTCAGTATTGCTGTATCAAAGTGTACATGTTACTGTACTTCCTGTAAGTCAGTAGAGACAACACAAGAGCATACAAGGCAAAGTTGTATGGAAAGGGGAATAGGAGACTGTCTGAATAGTCACCTACTTTTGTGCTGTCATGTTGAGACTCTGAAATAACTCTGTTGGCCAGGGTTGTAGCAACACTTGTCGTCTTCATGTCTGACTTGACTTGTCTGACTTGTTCATATGCCAGCTCTTTGACAGCTGCAGGACATTGCTACAGAGGCAGTTTTCATATGTCTGAAGCTTATTCTCACACTAGCTAGTGGGTAAAGAGGAGTAATGTGGCTGTTTGTCCTTGATAACTAAACGTGCTTCATCTCCTCATGAGAGATGTCCTTTTGAAAGCTAGTGTGCTAGTGTTTTACTCCCTTGTGTGCAGCAGCTGCTGAAGAATACTGGCCAGCTCAAAAAAGCGAGGGGAGATCTACTTGAAGCAGTTGATAGCTGCTGTGCCTGCTCTTTCTTGTTCAGTGCAGTCTTTGGACTTACTGACTTATGTTCTTCACAAACTGGAAGCCCAAACCATATCCTGAGCACACCATGTTTTCGCAGCACAGCTGTTCCCCAGGAAGTAACTGCAGCTCACTGTACACACATAGCCCTTCAGCTCCTTATGGGTGGTTCATTTCTGGTGCTCCTATAGGGAACCACATTGTGCAAAGAGATTTTCTGTCCTATGCAATAGATCTGATTCTTCCCTGGCCTGTAGAGCTATGAAACACGTTCTTGAAAGACGTCCTGCATGAGCACAGGAAGAGGTTAGGCTCATTAATATAACAGAGCGGGATTGGTACCTGCACTATTCCCCTGACCTTAGAAGTGGGTAAGTAGTCTGCCAGGCCAAAAAGGAGGTATTACTCACTGAGTAGATGAGAACAAGAGGCTTGCATCACATGCCATGGAAGCCAGTTGACAGGTTTAGGAGATAAGGTCTGAGGAACATATAAGGTATATAAGAAATGTAGTTAAAGGCTTCTACAGCATAGAGATCGAAGGAACTCCCCAGACAAGAGTTGCATGCCACTGCCAAGAGGCAAGTGAGACCATAGCATCTTGAGGGTGAATAACATCACATCCCACAGGCAGAATAAGAAGGGAAGGCCTGGATGGCAAAGGGAAATTGAGAGGTTGGAGGTGATGTGATAACTGCTGAGGCAGCTGGATGTGCAACAGGTGGGATGAAAACAAATGTCCTTGTTGGCCTCTGAGGGAAGGAAGCAAGAGAGCAGAGGGAGATCTTCTGTGGTGGATCTTGTAGCTGAGCTGAGCTGATCTCTCCCATAGATTTTACTCCAGGAAAAGAAAAGGTAGAGGAGGAAAAACACATATCTTTCTGCATACCATGTTTCTGCTTACATGCATCAGAACAAAGAACAAAACATTCAATTCTTCATGATCAGGTATTGTACCTGAAGAACTCCTTGCCAAAGAATGTTATGGCTGCAAAACATCATCTACATGGATTCCAGGGGAATCTGGACAAATATTTGGAAGAGATGCCTTCGTGGGAGGGGAAAGGGGATACTGATTAGACAAACCGCATCAAGCTCAGGAAATTCACTGAGCTGAAAACGTCAAACGCTGTGTGAAAGTTAAGGAGGAAATATTTTTTTTTCCTGTTTGCACTGTTCTTTCTTTATCCTGTACATCCATTTATTGACATTTTTGGAAAAAGGATTTTGGACTCTGATCTGACCCAGTACAGCCTCGCTTGCATCCTTAGGTAGGACTTTCCTTACTGCTGGGAAAACAAACTGATGAATTCTTCAGAAATAATCCCAAGCTAAAAATCAAAACCTAACGACCTTCCATACCCCTTTTTTCGCCCTCAAAGACGACAAATTCTGATGCAGTAACAGGGCTACCAAGATGATTAGAGGGCTGGAGCATCTCTCCTATGAAGAAAGACTGCAAGAGCTGGGCCTGTTCAGCCTGGAGAAGAGAAGATTGAGAGGGGATCTCATCAACCTGTACAAGTATCTGAAGGGGGAGTGTCAAGAGGATGAGGCCAGCCTCTTCTCCGTGGTGCCCAGCAACAGGACAAGAGGCAACGGGCAGAAACTGAACCACAGGAAGTTCCACCTGAACCTGAGAAAAAACTTCTTCACTGTGAGGGTGACAGAGCATTGGAACAGGTTGCCCAGAGAGGTAGTGGAGTCTCCTTCCCTGGAGATATTCAAAACCCGTCTGGATGTGATCCTGGGCAATATGCTCTAGGTGACCCTGCTTGAACAGGGAGGTTGGACTAGATGATCTCCAGAGGTCCCTTCCAACCTAAACGATTCTGTGATTCTGCGAACTGTAATTACCGAAGAAGCACACGTACCTCTGATCACTGTGTCTGGGGTTATTGATCACTGTTTGCATAGCTCCAAAGCCTAGAGTTTGCTGCCATCTTGAAGGCCAAGCTCTTCACACGTACATTTCAGGTAATGCCCATGATAGCTTACAGTGTGTATAATGGTAAGCAATACAGGCATAGTTTGTTTAGATTTGTGTTTCGCAACATTAAGCACGCTCTCAGTATCAAAAGAAGAAATATGTAGCCATTGAATGAAAGCTCTCACTGACTGTTGTAGTTTATCCAAAGCTGTGTTATCCACAGGCACGTCTGGAAGCTTTTTGTTGTTGTTGCATATGAGCCTGTTCTTAGTTAAGCTAGAGTTGCTATTGCATTTTTACTCATAATTGCTGTTCTCAGTATGGAAGACACTAATCCCTATAACTAGGGATTACATTTTTCATAGGCTAGCTGATAAAAGTTAATAGGAGTGGACCTGTTTTGTTGCCTCTAGAGCTTGGTATCACCAGAGGGATTGTTGATTTGCTTCACTTGAAGACTGGCTAAGATGCTAAAAAAAAAAAAAAAAAAAAGCATTGCTGTGAAGCAGTAATCAAGGCGTTACTATAGAAAAACATGTGCTGGGAATATTCAAAAGTAATTACTAATGAGTATCGTAACATGGGTGATCTGTTTTGTTCAGAGGGTATGCAACTATGCAGTTTCTGATGAATTCAACAAAGTCTCTGTTGGCTTATCATTTAGATGCTTAAGTTTAGACAGTGATGTTTAGATAGCATTGATGTAATAATCTGAAGGTTTTGTAACTGTGTTGCTTCTAAACTTCACTGGCAAGTATGCTTAGTCTGTAACTCAGTAAAATAAAATGTCCAGTGGAAAATAAAGGTGCAATTCAGGAGGGCTGAGGATGGATTTTTAGCCTCAACATGACAGAGGCTGATAGAGAACATAGAGTAATATGGGATGATACTGTAGTGTTTGCTTGCTCCATGATTGTCCGTTTGGAGTCTGTTTGAATGTTTGCCCAAGAGACACCCATAAATACTTGTGGGAAGTTTTGCTTTCAGCCCACACTGTTGCTATTTTGCTGCCTAATGAAAATCTGCTGCTTCTCTTCTCATGAAGATCAAGGGATACTAAGCTAAAGTAGTCCTTTCAATTTTTCTATTTAGACAGGGAAACTTAAGTGTGTCCTGAGTTAGCTGGTGTTCTGTGCTTAGAATTGTTTAAAGAAAATTAAAGATAATATGGGGAAATTGTTTTTAGAGACAGAACCTTTTGGAAAGGGTTTCAAATGACAGTCAAAATGTTTTCTGGGATTTTATTACAGCTTTGCCTAGTAAATTATTATACTTTTAAGGAACTTTTGTTTCTTTGACCCATAGCTTGCTTGTTATTTCTTCTATTGTACTTCAGTAAGTTCAAAGAAATGAAGAAGCGTCTATTGCTCTATCAGCTGGCAAAAGTACTTAAGATGATAAGGCTTTAGAAATAGCTGTTGATTAAGATTGCTCATTATTTTCATTGGTCTTCAGTTGCTTTTACCAGGGCATTCCAAAACTTCCCTTTTTAAGCTGTAAGGTTTCATGACATTTTCTCAATGGTGATTGCTTTGCTAAGAGTAAATGAGAGCAAAATGATTGTAATTTGTCACCGTAAAGGAGGGATTTCTTGCACTGTAACACTGATTCTGTCTCATTCCAAAACGTCTGGAGTGAAAAGTTCAATATCTTTATGGAATTAGTTTTAAAACTTTCAAGAAATGGAATAAAAACACAAACACCTTCTCTGACAGATGTATTTTGTAAGTAATTGTTTGTGGAGCTTGAGTACTGTAATAGTTGTGTAGGCCATCTAAGTGGTTAGGCAAACATAGGTGGGCAAAGAGAGGAATGAGAAAATAAAACAAAAACGGATGATGCCAAGAAAGTGAATAGACTGAATTCCAGGCTGAGGCGGAGAGTGAGATACTACTTTTGTGGCTCTGTTCTGAGTCTGTGAGAAGCTGGGTTACGAGGTCACTCTCTGCACTTTGTTCCGCCCTCCCTTTCTCTGCTCCCTCAGCTCCGAGAGACCTCCGAGGTGCGGCAGGATTTCTGTGTCGATGAGCGGTGCTGCAGCCTCAAACTGGATAATATTGAGTAGCTTGGGGGGGGGGGGGGGGGGGGCCGCAGGAAGAATATTAACGATAGGAGTGAACTACTTATTGCTTTCTATAAAGGCTGAACATAGTTCACTCAATCAAATGTTTCTACTGGGACGAAAGTAGTGGGTCAGCAGTATTCATGTAGTATTTGGGAGTGAATACAAATGACTGTTATGAATCTGCCTGTGGCATTTCTTTGGTTTGGAGCTTGGGATCACTCAGACTGCGTTTTGTCCATGTGCTATAGCTCCTTTTGATAACAGTCAGAGCATGTGTAATTTTAACTTTCACCATCATGTCTTGTTTTCTTTCTCACAGCTGTAGAAAAAGTGCTTTCTTTATCAAGGGTATTGAAACAAAAAACACACTTGTATGCCTTTTTCCCCCCCTCATTTTCTCCATAACCATTTCCTTTAGTAGCTAATAATATAAAGTATATATTTCAGTGACTTGCATTAATCTCAAATGCATAAACCAGCAGCATCCTTTTTTGTGCTGGCTTGTATTGTGGGAACTCATTGGAATGAACTATCTCACTGAAAAGCCCCGTTCCTGGGAGGAGGACTCTTGCACTGTTCTTCAGGTGATGCAGTAAGAATAATTTGGAGAGTCTCTCTGCATTGATTAGTGAATCAGGGAGGATATCTGTTCCATCAAAATACTTACAGTATTTTGGAGAGCAGGCTCTCAAGAAGTTACCTCTCATGTCAGATATGTATCAAGCCCCAGAGCAAAGTCTGCTGAAGAAGTTACTGCTGTGGCACAGGACTTCTAGACTGAGGAGGCTAGTAAGAGCACTACCTGGAGGGATAGATCATGTTTTTTGCACATTTGTGGCAAGTAGGATGGAAAAGCATAGTGTTTTTTTTGTTTTGTTTTGTTGTCAGAGTATTCAAGTTGCACCTCCAGTTACTTCTTCCCTGCCTAATTTTTAACTTGAGCCAGGCTTTTTTCTGTGTGGTATGATGGAGAAAGGATAGCTAGCTGTCTGCTCTGTCTACTGTTTGCCGTTTCCTCTGCTGTACACACTTGCTCCTTTAGTCAATAAATCTGAGCGCTTTCTGAAAAATGAAGACAAGCCCCTTTCGTTTTTGCTGAGTGGCCTCTGACTTGGACGCTTTCTTCAATGTTCATTCCCAATGCCTTATCTCTGAAAGCAGTACCCAGAAAGAGGTTTTACAAGCTCAGTGCCTTACCCTTGCTTTGTGAAAATATTTGTTTATTTTTAAAACCATTTATATAATGTCCCCAAGGACCAAAGGAGAAAGGTTTATATTAAACAGTTCTGATGCTATCTGGAAGATTTTAAGGCATGTTGCTTTACTGATAACTCTCAGGCTAAGGGCTGGAATTAGTAAGACGAGGAGACAGAATTACGTGGAACTGGGCCCAGGGTCCCTGTCTCCCATATAAATCATTCTTTCCAGTTACAGAGGGACCTGCTGGCACTGGTACCCAAGGGGGCTCCTGTTTGAAAAATCCCCTCTAAAAAGACTGTCTTTGCACTTGGGATGCATATGTTCATCCTTTTGGCCCATGCTCCCAGTCACAGCATGTGAATTACAAAAATCATTGCAGGTTTTTGCATCTGGTTAGAAGAAGAAAAAGTCTCTATGTGAACTCTAAGCAGTAACAACTGGCTGCCACCAGTTTGTCCGGTAGTGCAATGTGAAGTCTATTGTGCAGCTGAGTAACAGAAACACATCTGGAATTTTTCCTATCGGGATAGGTATGGATCTCATCAGTAGCAGCTTTGTAGTTTATCCATAACTGTTTTTCAGTAAGTAATATTATTTTGCTGTTAGTTCTCTTTAGTATATCTTGTACAAATGCACATCAGGTGGGTGTCATTGCTTCCCTTTATGTGTCTGGGAAATGGCACCTGAAGTTATACTATCCTGTGTTTCACTTTATAGAATAAGCTTGTTTCTTCTATTATCAGATGAATTGCACTGCTTAGATTACCAAACAAGCTTGAAAATCCTACAGCTCTTTCTTGAACAACTTCATACAAGAAGGAGCATGCCAAGGTAAATTCTTTAGGCATTAGGAATTCATGCAATGGAGGTCATTTCCACCCTCACTGTTTTTTTTATTTAGGAGATTTGTTTTCTGAACGGTGCAAATCATGATGCAGATTCCAACTTAAAGCCTTGTCTGATTTCAAGAGGTGCTTATCCAGCATCTCCTGTGCTTGTCCAGCATCATCGTGTTTTCATCACAGAGTTCTTCTAGGGTCTTTCGTGTTCCTACCTCACACTTTCCTGTTTTCTCAGTGAAGCTGTAGACTTGATTTGATATTGTTACTGCTCTACTAATTTCTTATGTCAAACTCAGATTGTGAAGTGGGGAGGCAGTACCCTAAATCTTAAAATAAATAAATAAAAAGGAAATGGAAAATGGACCATCCATTTGGTTGTCTATCAGCATTAATTTATAGAGTGTATGAAGAAGCTGAACAACCTCTTCTTGTCTTTGTTTCTCTGGGTTTAGTTATCTGCCCGCCTTGCGTGCTCTAGGCAAGTATTGTTGCAATAGCTTCTACAGATTTTTCCCCCCCCACACTTTTATTGTTTTGCTTTCATTTCCTGTTTGTGTCTGGAAAAAAGGCTTGTCCTTTGCCTGCGTTTTCATTAGGGAGACTTTCCTCCGTAACACCTTAAAATCACTTTTGGGAGTTGCACTGATGAGAATTGCAAGCTACAAATGCTCAGTAATTATGAGTCAAGAGAGAAAATCCATGCAGTTTGAAAATAATGAAGGATTTTTTTTTATGTCTTCTGTTTTCTGAGTCTTTATTAGATACTGAGGTCTCATTTCCAGCTATAAGAGCTAGGAAAATCCTTTTTTTTTTTTTTTTTTTTAACATGAAAGCTGAGATTCTCCCAGGAATGTGATACAATGAACTGGAACGACTAGAACACTTCAGAATATTGCAATATGTGTAATAAAATCAGAAGAGTTGACAAAACTTCTGCTAATGCCATGGCATACTTTGCAGCAGATGAATATTTCTGTATCATCTTAATAAGAATCTTGATAAGAAGTTTTTGTCTGAGTTTTTAAATGGTGTTGATCATTCTGGAAGTAAATGAACCCTGAAAAAATTAAGACCATTCTCCCTCAGAAGAGCCCTTTCTGTTTTAATAACGATGCTTGAAACACACAGTTCTACTAAGCCTCATCACTCCAGTTAGACTTAACACAGGGGAGTTTTGCCCCAAGCAGAGTTTTGACCTGGAGCAGAGCAGCATGGCAGAGGTGAAGGAACATGGGGCGTTCAGGAACCAGAAGGATTATGAAGTCTCGTCCCCTGCCTATGCAAACACCAAATCATATGATCCCTTTCACAAACTGACCAAGCTTCACCTCAAGTAATTTGTTCTGCACTTTCCCGTCTTCCTCAGCTTCCATTACAAGGCTGTTTTGGAACTTCTCCATTTTAAACATTAGTGACCTTATTCCCATCTTCAGCTAGCTGTATCATGGTCAGGTCATACTCATTTGTCTTTTGTGCCTTTTTGTTCTTCGGCTTCAATAGCTCTCTTCCTTCCTTGCTGCGTCCCCTGTGCTGTACGTAGAGAGAGCAGTTACATCTGCTTGCTTCTTTGTGCTTGGCTGTGCTAAATGGCCTGTGTGCTTTTGGTTTAGCTGATGGCAGTAGCTTCCTTGTTTTCATCGTTGTCTTATTCTCAACACATGTACCAATATCTTTTCAGCTTTCGTGACTCACACACACAAAAACTACCTGTGCTGTTCTAGACAGAGGAATTAAGTATTCCAGGCTTCTCCTGCAGTGGCATAGTTATTCCTTATGAAGGTCACCAAGAATTTCACTATTTCCTTCAGTGCTTTCAAGTCTAGAAATGTCTCCGATACAGTAGAATCACATCAAGATAGTTGCATAGATTAAATAACGTGGTAGAAGGAAACAATGTCAAAGGCTTTTGGAACAGCGAATGGCAATTTGGTGTGCTTTGCCACAAGAGACTACCAGCAGCTCAGGGCAATCAAATGTGTCACTGGTAGCAGGAAGGAACATCTGGGTTGGGTAGGGTTGCTGGGAATGCAATGACTGTGGATTACCTTTTCTCTGCAAGTAGAACGGAGAGAACAGTAAGATGATCTTATAAAATCAAAGCAAGCACAGTCACTACTTTTTAACAGACCACGTAATTAGTATCTATGATGAAGGACAACAGGTTAGCGAACTGTGCCCATCACCTGCAGTCTTCTGGAATATATGTTAGAGCTTCACCAGAAGGATCAGATCCCCTGCTTTTCTGTAGTGCAGTAATTGCAGAGCAGCAATTAGCCAAATGACTGCTCTTCTTTTTCATTAGAAACAGCAGTCTCCTTCCTGTCCTAGTGAAGTGTGAGCAGGAGCATGACTGTGCTAAACCGTGGCTAACTGGCACAGTTGCTGTCTGGCATCTTCCATGCGAGTTGAGCCTCCTTGCCAGGAGGAAGGATTGGGCCCTTTCTCCTTCCCTGCTCATTTGCTTTAGATTTTGCTCAGAAGGCTTTGCAAATGCAAACAGCAATTACAGTCTGCTTTTGCTTGCCTTCATCATGTTTTCAAATACCATGGAACTGTAATCTCATCTATTTGGCTCAGTGCGCTCTCAAAGCCCTTGAATACCCCACCTGGCTTCTGGTAGGAAAAACTAGCTGTAACTCGATCTTGCATCTTTGACAATAACACATTAAATACAAACTGTGACACTTAAATGATGTTAGGAGACTGATTTTTAAACTAACATCATTCTAGCAGCGTCTAGAAGTCAGCTTTTCACCCATTACCTAATTGTGTCTTGGTATTAGAGGGTTCTGTGAACAATGGCAAGTTTTGCATGTTGTCTTGTATGCTGCACCATGAGGCAGGTCAAGACAAGGTTTCTACTTTGTCTGGATTTTATAGGGTCCCCCCCTCCCTCCCCCCCAAGGAAGCCAACCTTTAAACCAAGCTCTTGTGGTGTGTGTGTATGTTTTTCTTAAGTGTTTCAAGAACCACTAGCAAAATCTGAAGATTTGGTTAGAGTAGGCAAACTAATTTCTTCTTGTTTTAAATTTTTACAGTTTATCTCAAACTTTTACATCCCCTTAATCTTTATTTCCATTATACAAAGGCACTCTAGGTAAGCTGCGCAGGACACTGTTAGACTTTGTGAGTGTCGGAGTAGAGACAGTTAGCAGGAGAGACTGAGCTGATACTAATTGAGTCTTTGATTCTGTGTCTCGGTGGTGCGTAAGCACAAGATATTAATGGCTGCAGAAAGGTTAAACTTTACGTGTCTTCCTGTTTATAACAAAAGTACAGGGTACAAACAGAAAGCAGTCTTGGCAGGCAACAGGCTTGCAAAATCCACGTGCTGCTTATCTAAAGTCGTGTTTGTACTGAAATTTGATTACCATATATGAAGGTAAATACTTGTCCCAGGGAGTCTGAAGGGTTGCTCCAGCTACAGCAGACCAGGTCTTGGGGTACTCCATCTCCTCCTAGCCCAATGTGAAAATGGTTTTGAAAAGAAATAGACCTCTGCAGAGCTTCAAAAGATAATCTAGTTAGTTTTCCCTCTTAAAAGTAGGCATGGCTATGACTAACCCATTCTTGACAGGTGCTTTTGCAAACTCGTTCTTAAAAATAAAACAAGAAGCTAACAGAGTTGATGCAGGTGCTGCGAAGTGTGTCCAGGCAATAGATTTCAATGCATAATAATCCCAAGTATAAAAAACCTTTTCCTAATGTTTAATGTTTCCTTTGCTGCATTTTTAAGCCCGGGGCTACTACTTCTATTTATCAGGGATATGAAGATATTACAAGGCTCCTGCAAATGAGAAAGGTGGCATTTAAGGGCTTATCACATCCTCTTTCAGTTCTCTCTTCTCTAGACTAAACAAATTCATTTCTTTCTAGTGTTCCTCAGAGGTCATGTTTCCTAGATGTTAGATCTTTTTCATAGCTCTCCTACAGCCTGTTTCCAGTTTGTTCATGTTTTTTTTTGTGCGCTATCCAGAACTGGGCATGATCCTTGAGCTGATGCTTTCTGATCCTGAATCAAGTGGAGTACTTCATGGTTTTTACAGCTGATAGTCACATTTTCAGTCATGATAGGATATTTATCTTTTTTCTGCAATAGCGTGACAGCATTGACATGAGCTCTGTGAATGAAGCACAGCACAGAGTTCAGAGGCCCTTTATGATATGTTGGAGCTGCTGGTCCTGCTCTAGAAGGATCAGTGGTTGTGGGTGTGGTGGGCTTTTTTTTTTTTTTTTGGAGTGGCTTGAGCACTGCAAAAACCCAGTGTTTATACCTCATGGTCCTTCTTGCAGAACTGATTATACTGGCCAGTAATGGACAAAACTCAAACTAAGTGATAGGGAGTTGTTGGGAAAGGACAGAGAGCAAAGCAAAGCAGCATTATACCACTGTGTTAATCAGTGGCACCTGTATGGGGAAAGACTAAGTAGTCTGGGACTTTTCAGCCTGTAAAAGAGACAGCTGAAGATACCACAAGGGTCTGTAAAGTCATGAAGGACTTGAGAAGAGATGGGCAGGGATCAGTGGCTCGCAGTGTGGCCAGTCTTGTGTACTGAGCTGTCCTTGCTGTATTGCATCTGACTTATTTCAGACCATTTTTGCAGTTGGTTAAGATCAATTTATTTTTTGGCCTGATATCTAGTATTAAAGATTTTCGTCTTGCAGCCATCCATTTGTGGCTCGTTTATTTGATGATTTAGGAAAAGAAGTATGCTGGTTGTCGGATGGGGTTAATCCTTATTAATGCGGTTTCTTAAGTTTTTCAGCTGCTTGAGGAATCTTTGAGTTGCTTGGATTTTTGACAGAGGATTAGTGTCAATGAGAAATGTGAAATCGGGACATCACAAGCCTCTTCATTCCCTTTACTATCCAGCCATACGGCTCCGCAGAGAAAGGAGGCAAGAGGGAGAACATACTTGGAGACTTTCCTAGGGAAAAAGAAAAAAGTTAGTTTAGATTTCTCTCTCTCTGTGCTTTTGTAAATGCCTGTATCAGAGGAGCTAACTGTTCGGTGCTAGAGTACTCTGACATTTGTTTTGTATTTCAGCCATTTTATTAATTAAATTTTTAGATTTTGTGCTTTCTCTCTAACCACGGATGCTTTTGAGCACAAGCAAACAAAAGAGAGGGTAGCAGTCATGCCAGAACAGCTAAGTCATCTCTTTTGTGTACGAAAAAAAAAATCTCTTTTTGGAAGCTATCCATGCGCTTTTGCAAATGTAACGTGCAGGTTATATTCAGCATTCGGTTCTAGCACGGTTTGTTTTTCTTTCTTTTCCTTCAGCTTCCAGTTTTTCTTTGCTGATTCTCCCTAATTAAAAAAGCAACAGAAGGGCAGGGCTGCTTAAAAAACTGGAAACAGTGGGACTCCTACCGGTGCGTGGAAATGTTTGAGGAATACATCCACAACAGAGCTTGGTGGCTGCCAATCCACCTTTTCCTAGCGTCCTGATTTCTAGAAACACTGTTCCATATGCACCTCTCCTCTTTCGGGGACTTGGTGTTGTCTCTTTCCTCCATTTAGCCAAAGACTATCAATTGCTTTATTTATTCTGCTATGTCTCTGGTCTAGCTAATTCCCTTCTATGCATTTGTGTCTTTTTATTAATTGCCTTTAAAACAGCAAACAGGAGTAAGCAGCAGATTCTGCTCCAGTTTAACCGTCTGAAAATGTCCAATAGATGCTTTGACAGAGGACGCAGTTATCTAGGGTTTGCCTAATAGAAAAATTAGCACTGTTGATGCTGAATGACTAAGTCAGCACACATCAAGGAACATTTGTGAATGGATCTGTGTATCAAGGTGGAAATGGTCAGAAAATGGGGCTAGGGGGCTTCTGTCCCAGCTAGACAGCTTCAGCACTGAAAGTCTTTTATACTAAAGCAAAATATAAACCTCTTAAAATGTATCTGTGGGTATATGTGTTGGAGCAGGACTGTCTCAGCCCATACAATACAAATTATTCTTACGCCTCTAGGGTTTGATTTTAGGTGATGATGGATTGTCACCTCATGTAGAACTTGCGGCACAGATTCAGACAGGCTAGTTCAGCCTTCCAGGTAGAAATGTTTTGAGGTCGCAGCTCTCCTTACTTGTCAAGGAGAAAATAACTGGAAATATGGGCTTTTTTTTTTTTTAAAGCATAATCAAGAATGACTTAGGTAGTTATCTATGTCACCCTTCCTTGTATATATAAAATGCTGTTTAAGAATAGTTTCCTGGCAGTACGCTTCCTTTTGCTGTATGCTGTGACAAATTGTGTTAGAGATTTTACTAATGTCTTTGTATAAGGAGTGCAAACTTAAGAGCTGGGAGAACTCTGGACTGTACCTTGTAATTATCACCTCCGGCATTTAGTCTGTTTAGATGTCATTGCCTGTTTTATTGGGTATGTCATTTAATCTAGTGATTTTATATACTTGGCACTTCTGCTCGAAAGTGTACAGGTCATAAATATGTGCAACACACACTCAAACTTCTTATCTTTTCATGGCTATCATATGCTAGGAAATTGCATTATGTCTGTTATGGAATTTGGTGTGGGGTAGAAGGAAATTGATTAACATTCAAGTTTAAGCCTCTAATTTTTGAAAAATTGAAACTCTGGCTTTACATGCTGTTTGCCCATAGAGCACAAGCTCCGAAGTCGCGACTGTTGGTGCAGTTAACCTGCCTTTTAGAAAGCAGTGATAGATGGTTCAGGTAAAATGCAGCTTCCCATGCGTACGCTGTTCAGTAGATATAACAGTTAACATCTTTCAGAAACATTTTCTTTTCTGTTTGACAGACTCCCACACATTCTTGGAATGTATTTTAGGTGCTCTGCAGAGAGCGTTCCCATGGACTGTTTGAGGCATATCCTGATATTTCCTGAAGGGTCCTAGACTACGCCAGACGCACTTCGGAGCCGAGACAGAACAGCCATGCTCCTGGAGAGGCTTGGCAGACAGCGTTTCCCTGTCACTGCTGGACATCGGTTCTTGCCTGCTCTGATTTATTGAGGTGGCAAAGTGCTTTTCATAGATCATGAGCTTATAGCGTTCATGGTCTCTTAATATTTCCAAAATGGAATTATCTTGAAGATTTATGGGAGCTAAATATCCTTTCGTTCTCCCTCTTTTTCCCCATATGGATATAATATTTTCCCCAAAACTGTTCCTCCCTGCCTCTTAAATAAAGCAAAAATGTGCATTAAAAGTCAGTTTCCCTGGCTCTGTTTACAATAGTGTTAAATATTACCAAATGATAGTAGGTGGCCTAAGGCCACTGTTCTTAACTAGAAAATTCTTCAATTTACTCGTGGCAAGACCAGTAATGAGGCTGATAGTCACTTCACCCTTCTCTTCAGGCACTACTTCGATCCCCTGGCCTCCCCATGCAGAAGAGATACTGAAGAGGCATCAGATCAACTCTGCTCGTGCTTTGGCTGCTTTTTGGGGCTCCCCTTGAGGGCGTGACTTCCCTGGAGAGTCCCAGGAGCATCCAACCTCCCTTCTGGCCCCTTCTAAGGGGGAATCTGCATTAGGTAAAGCCATCCATACTGCATGCCAGACTGCCGTAAACTGTCTGTTCCGGAAATCTGACTTGTAAATAGGTCAGTTAATATTATTGATAAACACTGACTGACTTTTGAGTGAGGTCTGACTCTACAGCCTGCACCTTCATTTTCGTGCAGTACCCTTGAATAGGCCAACTGAAGTGGATAGGTTCTTGATTTTATACCTCCTTTGTTACCTTATACTACCTTTTAGCATTAGTGTAGGGAATGCTCCTCTTGACTCTCAAGGGGAGACTAAAACCTGCTCACATATGCCCTTTCTGAAGGGCAGGAGCTGATCCTGAAGATTGTGCGTCACAGAAGTAACCAAAGTAGTTCAATAACCAACGCGACGGTGCTGGCGATGCTCGGCAGTGCTGCTTCCTTCACTGGGGCTGCTGCTGCTGGGGAAAACCAGGGCCACTCTGTGGGACTGAACTTCCCACTGTGGGACTGAACTTCTGCTATTAATTCAAGTGATAACTGTACAGGAAGAGCTGTGAACATCTGTGCTGTGGCCATCCAGGTTATAAATGCTCTTGCATCATATGAAAATCCTGCACAGATCCTTCCTAGGGATGTTGGAAGGAGATGGAGATAACGCCAGTGTAACATAATACTTAATATTTCTATATATGAAGATGCTTGAAAAAATCACCTAAATCACCTATATACCTATATAATTTGCCAGGTTATTGAAAGTTTAGGATATTTTCAGAGAATTGTTTATGCAGTTCGTTTCTTTTTTTTTTAAGTAGGCCTGGTTTTTTAGTTTTTACTTAGAGCTTCTGAAAATCTTAATGTCTATCACATCTTCCTTACCTTTTCCTTAATAAAGTTTTATAAACCCTTTCATATCCTTAGCCCTCTTGTGTACTCTAGAAAAGCATTCCTTTCTTTCTAGATCAGCCAAGTAATCTGCGCATCCTGCTTTTATGGTAGTAGATTATCCTATTAGATGTTGCATGAGTGGATGTGAAGCGGTATGCATGGGTGAGTTTGAGTCATTCTGTTCTCAGTTTGTTAAATACTTTTGGTCTCTCTCTTTCCCCTTCTTAGAGATTTCTGCAATCTGTGATTTACTGCTCATCTGCGATTGCCCTGTATTTTGAGCAGTTTGCACTTCAGAATTTTTTCCATCTTTTCTTCACTGTGCTGCTGTCTGAAACTCTTTCTGCATATATGGCTGTGGCACAGTGCTGACAAATCTATGTTAAATAGGGCTGTTCGGGTACAAGCAGTTATCTAACTGCAGCAGCAAGGAGTTGCATGCTACCTGTAAGACCAACCTGAAGAGAGGGTTAAACCTACGCTTTACATCTAGCCTGCTACCACTACCTAATTTAGCGAGGTTAGATCTAGATCAGAGCATGGTATATTGGCTGTTGAGTTAGGTACGCTCTCTGACTCTAAACATGCAGTAAATTCATTTCTTCGTTTCTACAGCATGGTCCGATTTTGATCGGGAACATCTCTGCTACCGTTTTGATATGATGAAGTAAAGAGATTTCCAGTAGGCATTAGAATATTTGCTAGCAGTGATTTTGATGCACTTAAAAAGTAGCCAGCATGGAAGTTAATACTTCTGTAGTTTCTTTTGCATGCAAAGTGCTAATTGTTTCCTTTTATCTGAACACTATATTGACTACTTAAAAAAAAAAAAAAAAAAAAAAAAGGATAGATTTTTAGTAGCTGTTGTGTTTCTGTTGAAGATATTAATTAAGATGTATTTCCATAATGGCACAGGTAAGTGGGACTACTTCTCTTTTTGTAAGTGATTTTGGATAGGTCACAAGCGTTTGGTTTGTCTACAACATCTCTTGAATCATTTGTAGGTTAAGGAATGCAGAAGAAAACACAAATCTGTACCGCGTTTCTGTTCTTTGTAAACTAAGTGCTACTTCCTAATCTCTTGTACTGTTTCCGTCTGGCAGTTGTTAGGATAGCTGCTGTATGTGTGCATATGAATGAGGTAGGAGTAGCCCTGAAGGCAGATAACTCCTGCCTCGGTTTTCACACACATTTGTCCAGTGCATTCACACCTGCCCAATACAGTGCTAGTACACTGTTGGTTACATCTAACTCTGTGCCTGTGCCTCACACACTTTCACACACTGGCATGGACGGCATATAAATTGACTTGTGCCTACAAAGCTTGAAGTAAAACTGTCAAAACTCTGATTGCAATTTTCAGCTTATTGTAGCTGAATTGAAAGCCAAACAATAGGAAGTTTGGCGTGTCCTTCTGTGTCATTGAGTGGAAGTGATTGCCAGACTGATGACTTGAGTGCCCTGGGTGTCCTTGTGGCACAGGTCCTACCTGACACGTTCATTCCACTGCGGGCACTTTGGGGTAAAAGTAAAATCCTCCACATTGTTCTGCTGCCAGTGAGGTAGTAGAACCAGCACTTAGGTATGGGGACCCTCAACCATCCTACAGAAATTTATTCCTCCTAGTTAAGAAGTTAATTTCTTTCTCGCTTTGGTTTTCTCAGGTTCTCCAAGCCGGCACCAATGTTCTTGGATGATTCCTTCAGGAAATGGGCACGTATCAGGGACTTTGTACCTCCCTTTGGAATTAAAGGACAAGGTATGCGAAAATTATGCAGCTGTTGAACAAGAAGGTGGTTCTGCAGATGTTTGCCCTGCCATCTTGTTTTTTTGTTTGGAATGCTCAATTGGTCCTTTGGGCTGTGCTTTCTTTCCTGTTCCAGAAAAGCGCTGTACCAGATATTCTGAGAAACCAGGCTTTCCACAGCTGGAGTGTGGCCCTCAGGCTGGGCTTAAGGCATATGGTTTAGTCCACAGGGAGAGTCAGTGCAACAATGCCATTCTGACCTATGACCACATTCTGGAAGGAGCGTTTTGACATCGCTGATTGCTGTGATTTTTAGCATCCTGACTCATAGCAGCAGCAAGAGTCCAAACTGATTTAAAGTACCTTTTAGTCAGTATTTCTTTGAAGAACAGGTAACAGTGCTCTTTCTAAAGTTCTGGAACACCTGGGTTGACCATTGGTGCAAATATTTTCTCTTGTCTTGTAGCATCTGGTCATATAATTACTTTATAATTGGTGCTACTTGTGGTCTTGTGTAACAAATAGGAAAAATCTATTCAGATGCTTTGGTGATGATCTGCTACAGTGCCCTGTCCTCCAGCTGGAGTGTTGGCGGCAGGGGCTACATCTTGGCTGCACCATGGGACAGCAGGAGTAGTACTGGTGGTGGTGAGAGAGGGAGTTGGTAGCCCACCCCAGCAGATGGTATATTTGTGGGAGTGAGACTATGAATTTGTGGGGCTCACCATCGCGCATGTGCTACCACCAGAGGCCTCTCTGGGTGAATAATGGTGGGGCGGAAAGGATATACTCACAGCAGTGATCAGCTGCAGACTTCCAGAAGTCTGATTTATTTGTTGTTTGTTGTATCACTTCAACTTCAGAGAATGTTTTCCCTGATGGCCTCAAGATTACAGATGGCTGGCCTCCCCCTTGGAGTTAAAAATACCTGATGGAGATGGGACTGTAGCCCCAATAGGCTTGGATCTGACTGTGTCTCTCTCTCTAGCCTTGGAAGCAGGTGTGGCAGTTGTCAGAACAGTCTCTGATTAAAACAAAGACTTTGCTGACAAATTTTTTCTGGCTTGCATTAATTCCCTTCTTTTTTGTTTTGTATGTCCTGTCAGTCTTTTGCAGCTCAATAAGCACCTAATTACTGTCCTCTAAATCAACCAGCAGAGTTTGCAGCAAAAACCATAAGAAACAGCAATGGCAGCATAAATGGCAGTGCTGTATTGGGCACAGGAGGGCTTGTTGCCTTCAAACAGGCACACAAGGTGTACAAGGCTAGGGCAGGCTGCCTGACCAGGGTAGAGATAGGATTTGCAGATTGCACGTGATGTCAGCTAGACCTAATAAAAATCATTCCATTAAATGGAATCCAAATGGACAAATTCACCAAAAGGAGATGACGGAACAGCTCTGGCAGCCTTCTTCCTGGGTTTGTTGCCAGCTTGTATGACCACTGCAATGTTATGTAAATTTGGTGTTTTATATTGGATTTCCTCAATTAAAAAGAGAAATGAGAAATTGCCGTTATTTAAATAGCTGAGAGCTGAAGCCAGGGGACAGAAACAGTTGAATGTGTTGGTTTTTTTTTTTTTTTTTTTTTAAATGCCCTCCTGGGACTAAATTTTGTGCCAAGTTTCAGTCTGGAGCAATTTCTGTGTGTGGGAGGGTTGAATTATAAATTGCTGTAACCCAGGATTTCTAATGGCTGTGCTGACAGGCTGTGAGTCCTAGCGATGCGAATGGCGCCCTTTCATGTTACACATCACTTGGAATTCTTGCATCAGTCTTCCCTAGCTGACCCGCGGGACACGTTCTAGCTGAGCCGAGTGATTTGATGATGGGATCAGCACCTCATTAGGGCTTTCAGTCAGGGCAATCTAATGATATCCAAACAACTGACCTGGGCAGGCAGTGTGGAGATAAGTCACGTGCTTTCGCAAGATGAAGGCTATCAGAGCTGGGATGTGCATGGGAAAAAAAAAGAGCAGTCAGGATAGTTGACAGAGTGTAGAGAGACGTGCTGTGTTGGAACAGATGGGGCAGGAGTCCTGCGCTGTGCCTTCTCACACTAACAGCTGGGATTTCCAACAGGATTCACCCCGTGAAAGGTGTTTGGAGTTTATAGATGCCAGCTCTAGCTGGGTTGGTGACTGGAAGACTTTGTTGAGGACTTTGAATATAACCTAACATTTTCAAGTTGTTGTGACATAGTCCAAATGCAAAAGGACTTTTTTGTGAAATAAGGTTACAGGATGAGCTCACTCTTAGTTTAGTGCTGCATATTCCAAGAAACTTCTAGAAACTTCTTCTATGTAGCTTGAAAGTGCAGAAGTTAGGAAGTCAAGAGATTCTTAGTAGCTTAGAAGATAATCCTCCATTTCTGCTTTCTTTTATTAAAGTTTTTGTCTGTTCTCCAGGCTTTTAGCTGAAAGATTTTTAAATTCATACTCATAGCTATGTTTTTCTTTGCTTTATCTCCAAAAAAAGCTGAGAGAAGTCTTTTTTCATCTATCACTTGATCTTACTGTTCCAGCAAGGAACAATTCTAGTCTTGCAGTCTTTAGGGGAAAGACGCTTTTGAGGAGCATGGTTTACAGAGCTGCACTAATTTGGAGTAAAACATCTACATAAATTAAATATAAAATAATAGAAATAGCTTAGAGATTTTCAGGACAAGACTACTGCTCTTTAAAGACAATCATATCAAAGAGAAGGCATTATACTGATCATATAGACACAGTTCATCAGAGATCTTTATTTTCTTCCCCCAAAAATTTAATTGTAAAAACAGTTCTTCCATCCCCAGGTGCTAAAATGTGTGCAATATAACATAGAAAGCTCAACACTCAGCATTTCTTCATGAAATAATTCTCCTTTTTTCTAGTCATTTCTTGATTTGGCCCCCATTTAGTTTATTAGTGTGGATGTAGCCAAAGCAAGGGGTATCCTTCAGGAACACAATGAAATTAGCCAACTTAGGAGTCATTGCAAACCGTAACAAGTTGTTGGAACTCTTAAAAGCTACAAATGTCAAGATGTCCTGTGAGCACAAACCTCTGAGCACCCTCCCATGTTCCTGGCTATTGTTTCAATGTTAACCTGGATGTTGGAGTGCCTCCCATGTTTCACCATTTGCAATGGTCTAATTTACTCTTAGCTATGTTTCTTTCCCAGCACCAACCAAGCCTGCTCTAGCAGCTTCTCCTGTGAAGAATGAGGAGACTGCAGCAATCTCAACCTATTTAGCTTATATGGCAGAGTTTTCTGTTTAAATTGAAGTTTCTTCTTTTGTAGTTGCATTCCTTTCTAGCAAGTGCTTCTATCAGTGTAGCTTATGGGGGGATGAATAAGCACGTGCTGTTCATATTCCTTCAGAGATTCTCCAGCATGTGCACTGCTTGCGGTATTAAATTTATCAATGAATAAGCAATAGAAACTTTGTTTATAGTGTTGGTGAGATTGTTAATTACAGAACGCCTTGTTGCTAAATTTACTTTTGTAGCTAAAGCAAAAAGAAAGAGTTGTTTGGAAATGAGCAGCAAACAAGGCTGGAGAAATGCCTGACTGTTAATAGGATTTCTCACTAGATATAGCTTAAAGAATATAAAACACTTTCATGTGGAAGAGTAGCTGGTATCTGGCCTCATCTCTGTGTAATGAGGATGGGAGAGTTGCTGCAGTTTTTTTGAACTTAAGCAAAAACACATGGCATAGCATACACTAACAAAACTCAACAAACAAGATCCTATTGTAATACCTCCTCCATGCATTTAGTCAGTAATTGTGTCATTGCTTAGCAGTAATTATAGGTCTTCACATCTACCTTTGCTAGATCATTTTTAGGCAAAGAAGCTGCGTTATTGGCTCTAAATCAGTTTGTCTTTGGAAGGGATATTTATTTCTTAGGGAGTGACTGTCTTGTCACTATCCCAGAATTCGCATCCCACCAGGGATCCAAAAACAGTTTCTCCCCACTGTAATGAAGAATATTAAGAACATTTTTGAAGTGCTACGGTTTTATAAAATGTAGTATGTCGTACTGGCCAGGAGGCTTCATGTTTTCATCTGATAAAGTGGGACATCTGGAATTAGTGACACATTCTGTGACAAAGAAATCAAGTCTTTGCCCAGAGCACCAACCCTAGTAGATGCATCGTGCAATGATTAATTGTTCTCATACTTAGTTCTGTTTGGTTGTTTTCCTTTGTGTGAGTGCTTCTGGGAAGAACTATAGTTCAGTGCTGCTTAGCTGTGGTTTCTTTAGTCTCATGGGACAGAGGTTATTCACCTTCAGTGAAAAAGTAGAATTTTCGGGCATGCAAAAGCTGGTATATCAAAATGCTATCAGGATAAAATCTCTTTTCTTTTATTTCACGTTCTTTTCTTGCATAGTTTTCTTTCTTCTACATTAGCTTTCTTTGCATGAGCAATATTTTATCTTTGAGAAAACATATTTGTTTGGACATCACAATTGAAATTTACAGCTGACCCAAAGAGAAACTGTAAGAAAAGTAGGTCTTTCCCAGCCTCCTCTTCCAGCTCTTTATAGAGGCTGTAGTACTGCATGCAAACACCTTCCCTGCCTTTTAACTGGATGATCTTGGTAATGAGGTTATCTCTTTTCTGCTATAATTCTCCAACTTTGTCATTATTTTGCTGGCTGCATTCTGTTGTATGGCTGGTTTTCCTGTGTGAGCGGTTTTTTTTATTTTTCATATGTTCTTCCTTAAGGAAAAAAAGCAAGAAATACATGCATGAATACCTATTAATTCTCTTCAGAGTAGATATTAATACAAGATTGTTATTTATTCTCCAATTTGTTTGAGGCAGATTTCTGAACTGACTTGCACTAGAATTTTACATTTGACCAAAATTGGTAATAGTTGCCATTATCACATGGGAATATATCTATAAAAACGTTACTGTTTCCCCAGGGACTGTAGCTGATTTTATAGCCTCGAGAAATTAAATCAGACTTGAAGGGGAAGAGGTAGAGAATCAGCTTTTCTTACTGAATAAAGTCTCTCAGGAGAAGTTATTTTGTGAATTTTGAAGTTAAATCAACATGCATTCTATAACACTCTCTTGATAAAAGCGCAACCCTCTAGTGGAGTCTCTTAGTTCAATCAAAATGGATCCTTTGCTGTTGAATGTGCTTAAAGAATAGTCCTTTCCGAACTGACTGAGAAGGGAAAAGTGCCTGAGGGAGATCTCGGACCCAGAGCTTGCAGTTAATTGGGTGACTCTGTATTAAAGTTCTTCCCAGAACTGTTGAGGTGTGATTGAGACATGGAAATTTTCCCTATCTTTTACCTCCCACAGGGGAGAACAGGTATTCTCTTGCTGTTATCTTTTGAAGTGCCACGTCTTAATGTTTCTGTAAGACTCAGGAGAATTAGAAATTGCTGTTATAATTGTTGGTGGATGTTTTGGCCTTGAAGACATTGCGTGGCCACTTGTGAAGGGCCATCAAAAATGCAGCAACAAAGGGAAGAACATCCCTCTTTAACAACTGTATTTGTTTTCCCACTTGTCTTTGGAGGACGCATTGTGAATCTTTCAAGGTCCGTTTTCATTTGGCGTGAGTTAGCCTGTTTCTACAGACTTTATTGCTTCCTGTGCATCAGACTGGAGTTCAGATCAAACTGGTTAATGCAAGGTTACTGCAAAATGTTGCCTATTTTCTGGCATAATTGTTTTTTAAATTAATGTTCCAGCTCTCCCAGCCCTGGGATTACATTGGGAACTAAGCTTGTATTCTGAGAAAACAAGATCTTGGTTATGAATAAAAGTTTGGAAAAAAATCCCCGAAGGCTCTAAAACTGCGATGTAAATCAAGAGAGTCCAAATTTTATGTATTGTATTTATATATTGTTTTAAAAAAAAAAGACTTTGAGGGCTTTCTGGAGCTTCCATTTAACACATGTTGAATTTCCCCAAAACTGTTAGGGAGGGACATGCTTCTTCAGTGTTTTTTCTTGCGTTTGTTTTTTGTTTTGGATCTGTGAAACGCTACATGCATATTGTTCTAATAGCATTAAAAATCATCAATGGAAGTATTTGTTTTTGAATGCTGTTATTAGTAAAGTATGGCTAAAATAAGCTACATAAACCTCACACAGCCAGTGACCTTACGAAACCATTCACTTGTATTTACACAGAAGAGCTGATTTGAGGACAGAATTCTGCAGTTTGTAATTAACTGTCTTTGAGAGCCAGTTCACGTGTTAGCAATGTGCTTCTAAGTCTCAGGAGTCTTGTAGCTTCTTTCTCCTGCATAGACCTCACGCGGAGGGGAAAAAAGTTAGCTAATTAATAAAAAGGAGTGGTGGAGGAAATTTCAAAGACTTTATCTGTTTTACTCACTGGACTCTCAGCTTCACTAAAATACAAATAAGGTTGTCTGGCTACAGCTGGATATGGTTGTTCTGAGAGAGCTGGAGGACAGTGTGTGCTGTGGAACTTGGGTCTGTGGCCTCGTACTGGGCCCTGTGGTGGCAAAACCTTGTGTAGAACATCACTCCTCAGCTCCCATGAGGAGCAAGAGCGTAGAGAGAGAAATCTTGAAGAGGGTGCTTTATACAGGGCTAAACTTTCAGATAGTGTAAACAATGTATACGCTTTTTTTTGCTAACGTCTTGTTTAGAAATGCTGCAATTTGTTTCTCACTTAACTTTGATGGAATTAGGTGCAATAAGCGTATTGTCCTCTTGAAGCTGACATACACGTGGCATTCTGTTATCTTGGGATCAGTGATCTATATGCAGAAGAGACTGGCATACTTTAGGGATGTCTATCAACCTGGCTCTAGTCAGTGTATTCCCAAAAGCTGAAGCTTATGCTCAGTGCCCTATGCAAGTGATGGCTGGAGATAAGAAGGCTATAGGAATATGGAGATACAGAGGTTGGGAGTTGACCAACTGCGGAGGTGGGCAGTGACCATGCCTTTTAGGGCAAACCGGAAGAATTGTAGAGATGCACTGTTTCATGGCCTTAATGCATGCTATTCAAATATTTAATGCTGGCAATAAGGACACACAGACTTGGATTTTGAGGAAAATGGCTGATATGGACAACTCTTAAAATTAGAGCCTCTTCTCTTGGCCATTTGAAAGTACAGGAACAGCCCAATTTGCTCATTTTTAAGGCAGGCCGAAGGTAGATCCTGTGAGGTGCCTGCAGTAAGCCCTGAGGAGGGAGAAGGTCTCCCATCTTTTTTAATGATACAAGCAAGAAGCTTATGCATTAGAAACAACAGTGTTAAGTGTTGTTGACATTTATGGTGAAGGTCTCTACTCTTCCACATAAATAACAGATAAAAATGCTAGAATTCAGACTTAGGCTGGTTCTCACTGTGTGGTCACTGCCTGCTTAATTTCTAACTATTTACTTTTAGTTTTTCCAAATGTCTGAAAATTTCAGGGTCAACTTAAAGTCAAGATGTACTTGAGTTCAGAGAAATCCTGCAGTCCTGAGTTGTGTTTGAATCTTCCAATGTTATAAGGAAAAGCTGATAGAATATGTCATGATAACTCAGGGTTCTTAGATAAATGTAGTCAACTCCTACTCTAGGTGGGAGGAAATGTGCAGAGGCATACTGCTCTGTGTAGTAATACAGTGTGCACAAGTGGTTGATAGACAAAGAGGTTAAATAATCTCTCTCTCCCCAATAATCTAAAATTTTCCATGACAAGAAAAACTGCAAGAAATAGAAACTATGGCTATGAAAAACTGTCATAGATTACTTACCCTGGTAATGTACTCTTTATTTAATAATGGGAAAAGTGGGGGTGAAAATGGTGGGGTTTTGTGTTCATTTCCTTAGTTTATCATTAAAGAATGGCAGCAGACATGTGAAGAACATGTAGGCCAGAGGACTATTTGAAGATGAAAGCTCTTGCAGAGGGCTCCTTGTCTAGCAGTCAAGGGCCTTATTCTATGCGAAGTTATGTTACTTAATTGCATTGTGACCTTCAATAAGTTTGGCTGGAGTATAATGACATTTACTGCTCTCAAAAATGAGGAGAGGAGGTGGAGGACCTGAGGGAATGAATTCAAGAATGTATATATTTTTATATATTTGTTCATATGTATGCATACAAATATATGTATCACATGATGGCCTTTGACTTGAAGGATTATATGAAAGCCACGTATTATTACTATTGGTGAAAGTTTAGGTGCCTGAACTTATTTTGACTAGAGTTAAACAGCACATGCATGAGATAGATCCAGGGAGCACAGTTGTGCAGTATGTAGTGTTTCTAAGCCTAACATACAGATGGTTTGAGGTAAGCAGAACCACTGCACTACGAGGTGCTCTTTCTGACATAAGATATTGGAGCTAAAACAGATAATGGGCTAGCAGTGGCAGGCTGCGGCACTTAGCCAACAGGTGATGACCCTGTTGGGAAAGGATTGAATGAGTTTTGATGATAGTTCACTGTATGCTACTAAAGCATGGGGGACAGAAGGCAATCCCTGGGAGACGCAGAGCAGTTACCAGAGAAGAGCTCACTCGTTGTGCAAAAATTTGTCAGCACTCTGCCTATGTGGTGAACCTCTGCACCACAAGTACCCGACCAAGAAATCCTGCGCTTGAACATTGCTGCAAGGAGCTAGTGATGGCTGGAGAGGATGGCTGGGGGGTGGGTTTCTGGTGCTTCTGTGTTTCTAGAGACCTTATTCTGTGTCTACTTTATGTCCAAAACCCCACTGCAGTGGGCTGATGTTGTCTTGCCTACTGATTTTGAATTTAAATAAAGAATCTCATTCTGTTTGGATGGAGAAGTTTAGGCACAGTCTTGGAAAAGGAGTATCTTGCTGAGATAGCTTGGGGCTCTGTGACCGTGCCCCCCAAGGAGCTGCAGAGATGCAGCTAATGAGACACTGACTCGTTGGGAAATGACACAAACGAAAAGATTCTCGTACAGCTCGATACTGGGGAGAGGCAGGGGCCCCCCATCAGCTAGGTGGGAGACCCTTCTTGACCTGCACTGCTCTTTAAGCTGTACCAGTGGGAAGCAAAGGATCAGGAATCATAAACAGGAGCAACTGGACAAAAGGGCTATTCCTGTGATTTGTCCTCCTCCTTCCTTGGTGTCACGCACTGGGCTTTGCCTCCCTGTGTCGAATGGAGGGACACACTCCTCTGGCTTCCTAGAGAGATGGATCACTGGCTGTTAGGCAGACCAGGGGTGAACTTGTATTATTTCATGTTTTATTTTTGTACAGCAGTTAGTTTACAAGGTGTGTTTTGTAGGATATGCAAAAACACAGAAATAATAGCAGTTGAGGTGTTTATGCCAACGTCCTCTGTAGCATGCATGTTCTCATTTGTGGGACTTCTGTCTGGAGAGAAGTCCACGCTGAGATGTATTCCAGTCCTAAGACAGCAAACTTCTGTAGCCCTAAAGATGTTTGTTCGGCCCCTGCATTTAAATATCACTGACTACAGACTGGAGGAAGGGGGTTAATATTGGTAATGTCTGCCTTGAATCTCATGAGGCTGAATAGGAAGAACAGTACATGGGAAGAGGCATTGCTGTTTGGTTTACTCAGCCTTTGGGAAGTTTACAAATTTGTGGCCGCTGCATGGCTGTGAGATGATCAGTGTGAGATGAGTTTGATGTTTGAATTCAGTTTCCAGCGGGAAGTTTGTATTTCACAAAACAACCTGCATGGTTGCTTGTTTGGTAGCTAAGAAGAGGCCAAAGATAGAAAGGCTTTCAAGGCTGGATTCACCTTTTATTCCTGCTGGTCAGGGGAGGGGAGTGGCAGGGAAGAAATGTATGTACACAAGAGCTTAGTCTCTTCCAAACTGGAAATGGTCCTCAGAGAATGAGAGACCTGTTTGAGTAGGGCTGTGTCTCCTGAGCTGGCTGTGTGCCTGGGTCCTGGAAGTGGTAGCAGTGAGTGCACGCACACCTGCTGCTTGTAACAGGAAGGATATTTCCTTGTAGCCCTCAGAACATGTACGCTCCTGCCCCTCCTGGCCCCTCCGTAATGCACTGGTGCACAAGGAGCACATCCACCACTGTGTGTGTTCTACTCACTTGCCAAGCAAGAGAGAAGTTGTGGTGGGGCAGGCATTGTGTCTGCATCTGTGCCATGGTTTCTTCACAACCTGGGTAAACCACCTAAAAATAAATAAATAAATAAATAAAAAATTGTTTGCCTAGCTGTTGCCCTACTAGAACAATCTTGCTTTTAAGAATGGGTCTGTGTTAAAGGAAGGGCCATACTCAGCTGGTGCCTTTAAAACAATTTTTTTTAAAAAGACTAATGGGGAAAACTGGATGATTATCATGAGTAAAATATACTCCTCTGACACAATGATCTTGAATTGCTCTGAGTCCTTCGTTCTTTGCTTTGTTCAATGCAAGTAGGTCCCCATCGCTAGCTTCATCCCTATCCCTTGAGACTGTGCCTACCCCAGAGAAATTCATTGCCATAGATGCCAGCTGTTCCCACTATTGTCCCATTCAAATAGCAGTGTTTTGTGATTGAGATGCAGCATATGAGTTCTCTGTTGGAAATCAGTTTGCTAAATTAGATACTGATTTAGTATAAATGGTTTAGAAGTTTAGCATCAATGCATGTGTCATTAAAACTGTTCAGGTAGCCTTTCTGCCACTGTCCTATAGTGCAGTTTTTGAAATCTCTCCAGAAGCTGCTGCATGGAGATAGCGCATATCACTTATTGCCTCGATCATGAGGATCATGTTGCGCATGTATATACTGGTGCAGTGTCACTGGTTCAGGTCTTAAAGGTGTGGCCTTTCTTTTTATCCTTGCAAAACTTTTCTTCAGTCCTCGAGTGATCAGTCTTCACCCAGTGGCTGTGCGCATACCCTGTCACTTGAAACAGGAAAGAGTTTTTCTTTGTAGCAGTTATAACATGCTCTTGCACCCATTATTGTCGCTCAGTATGTTGGTATACAAGGCAGAATATGCTTGGCACCCCTTCAGTACTCATTTGCCCAGGAGAAAGAATAATTCATAATTAACTTTCACATGATTCATCTGCTTACCTGGTGCCTGACTTTTTTTTAGTCGTAGGCTGGTTGTAAACACTGCTTTGTTTTCTGCAAGCAGCTATCTGTGATAGTAGTCTTTGCCGTGGTGATTCCAAGTAACTCTCTACCTTTACCCGGCTGTGGTGAAAGATGCTGCCAGTGGTTCCTGTTGCAGATATCTTCATTGTTTTGTTCTAGGCCACATGTCAGCCACAGGAGCATCTGCTGATCTAGGGCAACCTTGCCCTAGAAGGTTCAGAAGTCGCTCCTGAAGGAAGTTTGACCTTCATTTGCATCCTGGTGCCAGTGAGCAAGACACCAAGTATAAGTGCCCATATCAACAACAGTAATGTTAAAGTCTATCTCCTAGAAGAGCTCCAGCTCCGTCAAAAAGATCCAGTGCCTCCTTCCTGCCCAGGCCATTAGCTTGCTCTCTTAGTTCTTGTGGTTCCTGCTTCTGACTTCCAGTGAGGATGTTAGACTAGACAAACTGGCACTGAGGGCATCTGTGCCCCCTTCATAGCTGGTGCAAGTCAACACTTGGCAGTGAAAGACTGTCTTTTATTGAGCTTCAGCAGTTTTGGATTATAACGCTATGATTTATGCAACTTCCAAACCTCTTTGATGCCATTAGTCTGTGGAGGTTGCTGAAGAGATTTCTCCCTTTTGGCTATTCAGAATCTGTACTGAATGTCCAGTATTGTTGGTTGTTTTGTGTTTTTTCTGGATGATGGGAATGGGAAGTATCCTTGTCCCAAATGGTGCAGTATACAGTTGTGAAGTAGTCATGTTTAATTCGTGAACCTTCTCTAATTAGCTGGCAAGATGAGTAAAACAGAATTATCTGAGTGCGTTAGGCAGCTGTATTTAGTGTGCTGTTTAGTATAGTATGACAGAAGGCCTCCAAGTAGTGCGGGGTATTAACTTGTTGGGTGGTGGAAAAAAGCTGGCACAAGAAAAGCTTGGTGAATGGGAGGCTGCCGCCCTTGAGATGCAATCCTTTGATCTTTTTTTCTGGGAGAGTGTGTGGGAAAACAAGCACAGTAACATATACTGTCCAGTAAAAGTGAATGTATGAGACAGGCCAAGGAGAGGACTGTGGCATGGTGCCATTAGAGGTCACAGCAACCTACTGCTGTTGGAGAAGACTCGGAAATAGCATTCCCATTGGAGAGGGAGTCTGCTGCCAATGTGGCAGAAGGAATCCTTCAAATGAAGGAAAAAGAACCACTAGCACTATTTTGATAGCAAAGGAAGTTGCTTTTACGTTATGAATAGCCTCTTTCCCTGCCCTACTCCGAAGTGTGATCTTCTGAAAGTAATCACAGAGCCCTGCTTATAACAGTGGTTGGCTGAGCCATCAGTAATGCCAAATGGAAAATGACCTCAAATCTACAAGTAACCATCAAAGGTTTTCTGTCCGTCACCTTTGCTCCCCCACTTTGTGTCTCACCAGGTTGTTGTCAGGTCCTGCATTACTGGGCACACGGACTATCTCCAGCTTCTGTGTCTATCCCATACCCTCAGCCTATGGTTTCTACAAAGTAATGCCATGCAGGTAGTAAATAAGAACAGAACTCCTTATTTTATAGGGACTCCTCTAATTGTGCCAAATGCAGTAAGCAGTGTCTGCCAGGCAGATTATTTTATGTTCTTTGTAAACGATCAGTGGATATCAATCTTTTTAATATTCCAGTATCATTTTTAGTCTTTATTAAATAAATGAGGTTTATTTACTCCTTTTGACTGGTTGTTCCCGAAGAACTTTGAACTAGTTGGCCCCTATGCTCAGGGGATTGTATGCTAGGTATTTATAATTGTGTGAAGAGGGTGGAAGCAGATTTATTGTTCACAGTCTTTTCTAGTATAAATGAAGCTAGTAGAAGCCAGGTTCTAAACCAGGAGGAGAAGGAAATGATCGAAAGTCCACATGGATCCGAGGGGATTCTGGTTGAGCTCGTAGAAGAGAAATCACTGTGGGTTGCCAGATACATAGAAACTATACCTTGCTCGTGAAATCCCTGTTATCCCAATTATTTGAAAATAATTAAAAGCTCAAAGAGTATTTCAGGGTGTTATGTCTGTTTGCCTTGTTCTTAGGCTCCTCTTAGACATCTGCTTCAGGCCACAGTTAGAGTCAGAATTTGGAGATAAATGGACCTTTTGTCTGACCCAGTGCAGGCATTCTGGAGCTGCTGGTACGTTTGTAAAACCAGACTAGCCAGAGCGTTGCTGCCTCTTAGCCCTGGGCAAGACATGGCGAAGGAGTTTGAAGCTTTGTGGGGGAGAGGTGGAGAAATTAGGGACAAAGGACCAAATCTAGCAGGAAGCAGACTCTGCAATTTCCATAGTTTGTAGAATTATTTGTGTGTGATCATTGTGCTTCTATAATTTAATAAATTTAATTTGGGTTTGTGTCTACCTCTGCATAACTTGTATCATCTGCTGGTATACATCTGCAGTGTTCACTGGGTATCAGTTTAGGCTGTGGTTCCATGGGCATTTCTTTAGGCAGCTGTGATGATTTCATTAGATTCTGCCAGGATGAAAGCTGGGCTGAGGAACTGAACCTAGGCTACAACTAACTCAGCACAATAAAAAGGATTAGTTTTAACCAGAATCTGTTCCTATATCCAGTTCGCTGCTCAGCTGCATAAATACTTGTATGAAAGCAAGCACTGGCAGTGGCATTAGCTTTTTCATGCCTGAAGTGTTTGTGGAACTGCGAGGTCAGGGAAGTGGGTGCAAAACTGCTACCTTAAACTGTACTAGGTTTTTCCCTTTCACTCCTTTCACCCTTTCACTTCTTTCTCTCTCTGCTGGGGTAAGCAGTAACAATAAGTTACTTGCACCCTGCATCAGAATTTAGCACATAAAATACCTTTGCGGTTTGTATGTAAAGACCGTTGCCCAAAGAAAACTGGAATATGTATGTAAGTTTAAGTGTTTACTCCTACTAATGTGAACGTTGTTTCAGTTCCTTGGAGTAACTGCTTCAGACTGCTTTATATCACTTTGTTTTTTGCTTCTATTAGAAGTGAGAACTTCTTCCTAATGCCTTCTTCCTTTCTCCCCAGATAATCTGATAAAAGCCATCCTGTCAGCAACCAAAGATTACCGCCTAACTCCAGCTCTTGACAGGTAAGATGAGACCTTTCAGAGTAGAAGGAGTAATAGTGATTATTTTCCACATGGCCTAAATAAATTTTGCGAGAGACTGGCTGCGCCTTAGGGGCAGGTGAGGAGCTGAAAAGAGAGTCCTCTTTCCAGTCAGTCTGTAAGCCTTTGTCAGGTCAAACATAAGAGAAAAAAAGCGTTTACCTTTCAACTGTTTTCTAAGCTTTCATTTAATATGGTGTCACAAAACAGACTATTGCCTGTTTTTCAAGTAAGTAAATAGCAGATTTTCAATAAATACATTATTCTTTTTCAGCCACTTTGACAAAGCAACAAGATCACAGGAAGCTCTTTAGAGGGAAAGGAGGGACTGGCTTGTTTTAACAGTGTTTTGCTAATACCTCACTCTTAAAGCAGGAATGTGAGATTGTGTTGGCCAGGCCTGTATCAAGATGTGCTAGCAGTTATCCTGGGTCCTGAGGTATTTGAATTGATGCCTTTAGAAGAAACTCCTTTGATTTTTTTCAGTCCTATTGTAGAGCTTGCTTCAAAAACTCACCGACATGTTTATGATTAGCTTCACAATGATAGATGGTAGTCCTTTCCAGCCTTGCTTTTCCTTCCTTCCTTCCCTTTGCCCCTTCAGTTTTGGTTTAGTGCCACCTCCTGGATTAGAGGTAGTTCTTTTCAAAAGCTGTCAGAGGCTTTTACTAGGACATGAGCTCTTTTCAAAGTCCTGGTGCAGTTCCTTTCAAAGCAGTGGTCCTTTCCTGAACCCAGGCTAACAACAAAGCTTCTGCTTTCCAAATACATTGTTTTAATTTCCTGGGCCAGCTCCCCTTCTGCCCACTTTTCCATGACCAAGTTAATAAGCTTTTCTAGTCTTTCCGTAGTTCTCCACATCTCTCATGTCGATGGTAGAGCTTGTCCGCTGTAGTTAGAGTTGAGGGTTGTTCTCGATGTGAAAGTTTATTCTTAGTTGTTTGCAATCCATGTGCTGGTTTAGGTTGCTTTGATATTTGTATAGCCAGATAGGGCATTGTAGGTATTGCTAGCAGTGCCAGATAGGGTTAGCCTTCAGAGTTTGGACTGATTTTAGAAATGATGTCCAAAAGGCAAAATTGCTTTACAGGTGGCCTTCTTGGAGATTTTGCACACAACTGAATCTCGCCTGTTCAGGGTTTACCTCAGCTCTGATTGAAGAGTTAAAATTTTATCTGTTTGAAAAAACACACATAGACTCTTTCAGAAGTTTGTTCCTGGGAGGTTAGTGTTAATGACATAGAGGAAAGTCTGAATTGCAATCAGACTTCATGTAGTTGTGACTCTTGCTTACTCACCTTTTTTGTGAGGAGTGGAAAGGGTTTGTTTGAAGTTACTGGTTATTTCCTGGGAGGCTGTGATACGTAGCCGCTCTATCGTGAGCTGCTCACATTGTTTTCACATTCTTTATAATGTATTTGGTGCAGAGATAGAGAAGTTCTAACACTCAGGTCTTTGTGAAATGCATCTTATGTTAAAACCCCTGAGATATCAAATATGGAGGAGAACTAAGGAGCAGGCTAAAAACATAGTTCTGTAGTATTACAGTGTCAAGTTTTGTTGTCTGTGCCTGTAAACAGACAGATACCTTTGGGAAACAGTTCCCTCAGGAACTTTTGTGATAAATGCAAAGTACTGATGATGCTTGTGTAGGACGCATTCCTTATGTCAGCCTGAAACACAAGTAGGGGGAGTGCAGAGTGTCTGCTGGAGTTGTGCAGCCTGTGTATGCTGGCACTCTCAGGGTGCAGGGTGCTGGGCTATTCAGTTGAGGCCAAATAGGCCTCAGCTACTGTTGGAGAAGGGTTAAGGATATCTCCTGAGTTGATAGGAGTAGGCAGATTGCTGGTAGCTGCTATCGTCTCTGTAGATTGTTTCCCTAGTTCTGTGGGACAAATGGGTCACATCATACATCTCTGTGTCTCCTGGGCAGCATGTGCTCCTTTTCTCAAATGAGGTGAAAGTAATTCAAGTCTCATTTCTCACATGTCTCCTGAGCCAGCCTTGGATGAGGATGGCAGCAGTGAGGATGAGGATGCACACCCTTGCCTATCTGATTCCAGCTGCTGCATACACTGCTAACAGCTGAATGTCTCCTATAGTCCTGCCAAGCAAGTAGGTCTTAGAGAGGAAAGATTGAAGCTGGTATGGGAGGAAGAGACAAGAAAGGCTTGGGGTAGCAAGCCATGAAGGGAGAGCCTAAAGCTGTAGGTAGATGGAATTACAGCAGACAGATTATTACAGGGAAGGGCTTGGGGCAGCGTAGGAGGCAGTATGGGTACCTCAGTGCTGTTCTTGGAAACCTTCTTGATGGTCATAGATGAAGACTTGGGTGTGCTTTCCAGAAGGTTCTTCAGCTGTGAGCACTTAATAAATTACAGTGCTGGCAGCAACAGGTGTTTGCTCTTTTGGATTTCAGAAGAGCCGATGGAGCTCTTGGGTACTTCTTCATCTTATCTCAAGCTCAAAGGTGCAGCCAACAGTTCGTCTCTGTGGTGGCTCTTGTGTGCTAGAAGCAGAGTCTTGAGTTTCTGATCTCTCCCTTACTGCTCCCTAGTCAGGGACAAAGTCCAGACCTCCCCACTTTGCTTACCCCCAGAACAATGGCGAGGGGCAAACTTGAGGGCTGAAAAAATGCCTTATTGTGACAGAGTAAGATAAGAGATGTAAGTGAAGTCTGAAAAGCGACCTGTTTGCAGTTTGTACTTCCCTGTTTTGTGCAGGAACATTCAGAGCTCCCTTTAAGCTAATCAGCACAGGCAGGACAGGGCTTTTTATTTGGAGTGCAGAAAAGACAAATTTGAAGAGAAGTGAGAGAGAAGGATTTAGCTCTGAGGAATATTAGTCATGGGAAATGTTAGGGTCCTCCATTTTACTTTATAGGTCAGATGTTTTTTTTCTGGAGGATGCTTTTGGCAAAGACAAGCTATTGGCTCCATGTAGGAACAAGAAGTTGCTGTTTAATGGCTTGTGATGTACAAGGTGTCGTACTAGAAGATCTTAGGAACCCTTCCATTTGTAGGCTCCCTGAAGTAAGTTGATTCTAGCAGTAGGAGAAAAGCTCCGGGTTTACCTTCTCCACAGGATGGAGTTACCCCAAAGTTTTCTCTGTTGGCGAAGCCAGTTTGAAAAGTTACCATTGCTGCTGCTTCCTGCTCTCAGGCTGTAGTTTGAAGGGGGAATCTAAACTGGGTCACTGAAATGATTCCAATTTAAAAGTTTTTCTCTTAACCTGGGTCATTTCAGTGACCTGGTTTAGAGAGCTCTCTTCCCACTGGAAAGTCGCAGTGGCACAGCATGGGAATTGTAGCATGGGAGGGAGAGGGCTAGGGATGGGTGGAGAGGGTGAGCACTTCTGAATCTATTGTAGCAAGTGTTCATGTAACCACATGCTGAGCACAGCTTTCCTGGGGGAAGGGTGGGAGAGGCAGGGGAGGTGAGGTCAGAGCAGTGCGTGAGAGCATAGGAAGGAAAGAGGGGATTAGAGTTGTATAGTGGGGGATCTGCAGAGAGCCTTCTTGTCCCCACCCAAGCTTTTGCAGCTCTGGCCTCCCTCACAAAGCTTGTCCTTTGAGATGCTTCCTTCACATACCTCTCAGAAGCCCTGGAAGTGACCTTGTTTGCTTGATTATCCCTGTGCCAAAAGGGCATCCTGATGCACCTTTCCTGACACGATGTACCAATGTGGTGCTGAAATGAGGCAAACTCGATCCTTCCAGGTATGCATACACCCTTCATCATCAGAAAATAGCTTTGCCAACTCACTATAACTAATCCCTCCATTGTAAGTAGAGCTGTGTTAATAACTAGCAGCAGCTGGAGGGCAAGTGAACAAACACTGGGATTCGTGTCTGTAACACAGTGCAAATGATGCCATCCTTTCTTAGTTGTTGTTCATGTCATCTTGTTATGGCACCTTCTTCCTGAACTGCTTCTAGTACCTGCTGCTGCTCCAGGGTTGGAGGCAGGTAAAGTTGCAGTTGTGTTTGTGAGGGTAGTTACAACGCAGCTCTGAGCTTTTCTGGAGAAGACCAGAGATCAAGCGGACCTTCTCTAGAATTAGTGTCCTCTTCTTTCAATGCCAGCATATCTTTCTCCCTAAAGCAGGTGCTGATGGGGTCTTGTCTTTGACAGGTCAGGGCTCTGCCCTCTGTTGGCTTTTCCAGGCCTGTTTATATCCCTGACATTTTTGCTGCTTCCTTTAGTGGCTCTTCCGGTTTCCTGCCCCTCATTCTGCAAATCGCTTAGGGCTTAGTTTCTAGTTTCCCAGCTCTTTTGCTAGCTGGACTCGAGTGTTTTCTTGATTTCGGTTTAAATCACTGTGGTGATGCCTTGCAAATTTTACAGGAAATACACAACATGATCATTCAGATTTTTATATATATATTGTTTCAAGGTGGTGATGAAGGCAAACTGTGAGTTTGAGCTTATAACTAAGATGAGTCTTTACTAAAACAGTGTATAAACTAGTGAATGAGGAAGGAACTTGGCAGCGCAGGAGATGTGTGCTCCCTTCTGCCTCAGGTTCTAGCACCGGTTTACGTAGCAGCAGCCGGATCAAACCAGAATGTGCTAAGCCTCCCAAAGCACCAGTTCCCCTTAATATTCCCCTTTTTTAATATTCTGTTATATCTTTCCCCAAAGCCCACAGTTCCAAGGTTGCGTAAAGGAAGGCTTTGTGTTTTGTTTTTTGTTTTTTTTCCCCCTAACAAATCCCTAAAGCACTTTGATAAGAGAGGAAGTAGCAATTGATATAATGCCTACATGTGTTTACAGTGCTTATATTATTCAAGATCATCAGTATGAATCCCAGTTTTCATGTAGATGAGCTCAGACCCCTGTGAGCATCTGTGTCGGGGGCTGCACATCTGGCTCAGGCTCTCAGCTTAGGGCTTTGGGGGATCTGGTGGGGAAAGTCCATGACCCGCCTTCATACCACCCTGGTAGCAAACTGGAACCTGGGCTGTGTCCAATGTGCTTCAGGACTTGAGCTCTTCTGGTAAGGAAATACGGCTTTGACATAGTATGTAAACACGCAAAAAGGTATTTGCACATCTCTTTGTGGAGGAACAATTGAGCTGTGTAACTGATCTTGCATGGTACATTTCTTTAGCCAGAAACTTACCCAGAGCCAGCAGTGACTTTGCCAGTTGCCTGCACAAGCACTCAATCACCATCAGGCAGCGCTCACTATGGAGGAGTCCAGCTACACCAGGGCCGAGTGTCTGAACTTCTGATTGAGATGTGAGGTCAGGTACCTGACTTCCCTGCCACATGCATCCCTTTTGCAGCGGCAGCAGGGTTGTCTCTCTGCCTTCTCACTGTTCCACAAGGTGATTGACAAAGCTGGTGAGACCAAGGCAGCTCACCTTTCTGCTTCTGTCTTAGTCAAAAAAGTCCCGGCTGCCAAGGCTTACTGTGTGTGCCTGACATGCAGAACCCAGGCAAAGTCCAAGACTGACCTTGTCTTCATCGTGCGCATCTGAGGAATGATTTCTGCACCTGAATACTGCCTTCTGGGTGTGCAACAGAGACGTCAGGCTTTGTGATGAGCGAATGCAAAGTACTTTTGAAAGAAATGTAAGCAATTAGAAGGTCAAAGATAAGGCCTTAGTGTCAATAAGATACTAATGAAAAATCTGTGATCTGCAGGTTTAAAGAAAGAGGAGGCTGCAGGTTTAAAGAAAGAGGAGGAAGTATTTAAATATATCAGGACCAGCAGGATATAACAGTGGTTCAGACATGAAGCTTGGCAAAGATGATTATCAGTTATGATGAAAAGAGGCAGAACCGTTCAGTTAACTATTTCTTTCATTCTTTTCTATAGAAATAGAATGAGGCTGTCTCATTCTACAGCAACAACGAAATATTTTGTGCATTTTTATCGGTAACTGTGAGGTTATTAAACGGCAATTGTATATATTTTTAAATCAGTAAGTACTGATGAGTATTTAAAGAGTTAAGTAAGGAGTTCTTTGCAGTATTAGTGTTTGCTTTTTAACACATTTTGGAATGTTGGATGGAAAAGCAAATGTGGTGCCATTCCTAAAGAAATAAATGTGATGACAGAGGTAACTAAGTTGATTAGCTTGGTTCTGCAGAAAGAATCCTGGAAAACTTCACCTGGGACATAGTCAGGATGGCAGCATAATTGATGCCAGTTAGCTTGGGTTTTATGGAAACAAAATATTGTTATGCAAATGTGATATTTTTGAATTGAACTCGAAGCTTGAATGATAAAGGTAACCTTTTAAAGATAGGTATTTGTTATTTGTCTCAGTCCAGCACTTTACTGTGATTTTACACAACATCATTGTAGATATATCCTGTTCCGAAAAAGATAATATGTCACACAGCTTTAAAAACGTGTTGTCAGGGTTGGGAATTAATCCTGTAGTGATAATTCTAGTGTAATCCTGCTGGAAGGTGTTCTCAATGGTTAGTAGTGATCTGGAGGAAGTATAAAATTACTCTAGAAAAATTTGCTAGGGCCAAAGACCAGGGCAGTAAGGAGTAGGAGGGTCTGATCCATCTGGACCTCTTCTTAGGGATATCTCCTGAGCAGCACGTTCCTTACTGGAGCCAAATCAAAAATCTGGCATCTCAGAGGTGAGAATGCAGGTCGTGCTTACAGGATGAGGATTATATTCTGCAAACTAAAGACTATGAAAAAGAGCATCAAACTGATGTATATAAAACATTTCCATATAAGAAGGACCCTGCTTTGAGCAGCGTTAGCTCTGCATACTAGTGTTCCAGAGTTAGTGCTTCAGAAATTTTGGGAGAAGTTGAAAATTGTTCAGAGAGGTCCTGCAAAGGTGACTCAAGAGCTAGGAGAGCTGCCATAGCATGAGAGATGTGATGAACTTGCTCCACTTGGTCAAGAGAAAATTAAGAGCGGGCTTTGAGTCTTGTAGTACTATGTGGGAACAGTGCATAAAGAGAGGCTGAGGGAAGGGCTTTGGCTGGCAGAACTGGTTCTTTTACCTCATGCACAGAGGCTGATGCTCACCAGTCCCGTTGACTGATTATCCACCCAGAGGCAGATGTTTACATGCAGTGGTTTGCCAGTGGGTGGATCACATGCAGATGTGGAGGGGACTGCTGACAGTAGATGGTGCTTTAATTTAGCAGAACAGGGAAGAATGCAATTAAATGGTTTGAGGTTGAAATGAACGCATCTATATTTAAAATTGGTAAAAGTTAGCACCGTAACAATAAGAAGGGAAAGGAGAAGAGGGGAGTCTCCATCACTTGTAGCCTTTGGATTTCAGCAGAACATTTTTCTAAAAAGTCGTGGCTCACAGACAACTGGAGAGAGAAATCCCGGTATTTCATTGAGCAGTCTGTTCTCTAGGCAGTCACACTAGCTTATCATAATCATCTGAACAGCCTATTGTCATCTGAAACTTCATCTGGCCAGAGCTGAGCTATGCATTTTTTCCTCCTGCAGCCCCATTTCCTTAAAGTTTTTGGCAAAGCTGTTGTCATGTCTGTCACTCAGGTGCATATATTTGGGACTGATTCTTTCCCTTCCCTTCTCACGATATGCAGGCTGCCTGAACCAGGTCTAGCCTCTACTTTCTTCCTGTCACCAGCACTATAACTTTTTTTTTCTTTGCCATCGTCTAAGGTTCTTTCTGTATTGCCTGATTTGCTTATCACAAACACCCCCACCTCTTTGCTCTTAGAAATACAAGCACTGGACTAATATGACTATCTTCTTGAGGAGGTCTTCTCTTTTGGAAAGCATGAGTTCTGCAGTGTACCTTTACCTAGGCTCAGGAAGCTATTCCTGAGTGTTTCTTGGGTGCTGTACCGTTCATTTTGTGCATATCTCCAGGTAACGGCTCTGTCAACTGGGTAAGCCTCAGTGGCTTAGCTGAATTTTTAAAGTGCGCTCCTACCCGGCTCTGGAAAGACAGACCCCACATAAGCAGAGCTTTCCTCATGCTAGCTCTTTAGACGGATCACAGCAAGGCCAGGGGACAGCATAGAAGAGACCAATCAGCTGTGCCTGGGACCAGGAAGACCGCCTAGCCCAGAGATCTGCTCCAAACAACTGATTGTCTTGGACCCTTTCCGAAAAAGGCTCTGCAGACACGTATTTCTTCAGTGAACTACCAGAGATGGAGGCATGTTGCCAGAAGAACCAGCTGCATTTGGGATTAAATGGCTGGAAAGAAGTCCTCTCTCAGTCTTCAAAACGAAATCACTTTTTAACATCTGCTGCAGAGAGTTCTCGTGACTCACTGTTCCACAAGAAACTATTCTCTTCCTTTTCTTTTCTGTTTCTTTGTTAATTAAGGTTATTTTACTTCCCCTTCCTTGCCCATTGTGTCTGTGTGTGTATTTCCTATTGGATGGAGTGGGAGGAGGAGATTTCTTTTTCTATCCATTTAGTGTTCTTCCGTCCCCTGAAGTCTCATGATAACTGCAGCAATTTTGCACTAACAAGGTGAGCACACCCCAGATAACCTGCCAAGGTCTGTTTGCACTCAGAAAATTGCTTAGAAAGAGGACTTCCTCACTTAACGTTTGGTTTATTGTTGTTTCAGTGCTAAATGAATAATGAGGAGGTTTAAGTAAACAGATGGGTTTGATTTGATCCTATCAGACTTGGGGTGTGGGGGGAGAGGAGCTGCTTGTCCTGACAGCTCATCTCATCAAGCCACACGTGGTGGGAAGTGTTGAAAGAAGTTTATCCCACATAATGCCCAGGCATGATGGGGTGAGCTGGGGAGCAAGTGTATCTCTGTCCTCCCCTTAATTCTTAGTATTCCAAAAGCTTTCCTGAAATTCTTGGATAGTTGCAAACTAAATATAAGCAGCGCTGTATGTTTGGAGTCATGTTACAAAAATCACCTCTTCCCTGTATTTCTTCCACAGTCTCAGCTGTCGACGATGTATTATTGTGGGAAATGGTGGAGTACTTGCAAATAAGTCGTTGGGGTTAAAAATTGATGACTATGATGTTGTTGTCAGGTGAGTCTTTGGCATTGCAGTTTTCTTATCATATATCTACTTTTAAGTTACAGATGCTGATCGCATCAAAGGGAAAGGGCATTCTTTTCAAGCATTCCATTTTCCACAATTATTTGGGAATGTGTTCTCTCCTGTGATCCCACTTTCACCTCCTTTTCGGAGCACCTTTTCTAAAAGCTACCTTTTTAGTGATGCCCTTAGGTGGTGAATCAGTAAAATGTACTGTTAGATCTGCTCCCAAATACATCCCCTAGGTAGTTCAAGTAAGCGTTATTGGTCATACATGTGTCACTTTCCCCAGGACCCCCACCTCTCAGTTAGGAAGGGAAGAACAGAGTACTGTGCAGCATAGAGTCTCAGGAAACCTCCATGAGTGAGGACACAGTAATGGTTAAACACCTCTAAGTATGCCCTAAAAATCATGAATGCTTTGCCTCAGTTTCACTATGGGTGATGATGTTGAATAAGGGAGCAGAGTGGTGTGGAAGTGGAAATGATTGCAGTCAAAGCTAGGACTCTGCTTTCGCTGAGGAGTTGGAGCATCGCCATCTCAGAATGCTGGAAAAACGTGCTGATATGTGAAATCACAGGTCTAGTCATAACTCCTAGTAATAAATCTGTCAAGTGAGGGAGGTGTTCTGGGTGACTGGAGATTAACAAACATAATACCTGTACTAATGGGGAGCGAAAGAGAGTGTGTAGGAGGGAGGGGGACGTGATCTAGGGAGCTACAGACCCATTAGTCTGACTTGAAGAAAATGCAAAGCTTTATAGCAGATTCTGAAGCAAGAGTAACAAAATGTTATGATGGTAAATGAGAAAAGCGGGGTAAACTGCGGTGCAACTTTATCAAAACTGGTTTGACATAGTTTAAGCTGGTATTTTTCCTTGGTAAGATAACTGATTTCATACCGAAGGAAACAAAACTGATTCATCTCTCTGAAACTTAGTCAAGCATGCGATGTGGTAGCAAATGGCAAATTCTTAGCTAAGGTGGAAGAAAGAAAGGGATTAGTGCAAGAATGTAAAGTACACAGAAGGTAACATTTAGCGTGGTCTCCTTTCTCTCACATTGGCTCGTGGCGGGCACATGAGGAGTGAATAGAACACAGATAGGGTCATAATTACCTTCTCAACTTCTGGCAGCATATGTGAAGTGGTGATCTGGACAGAAAGACCACGAAGATCCCTCTCAGTCATTTGTTCCTGTGAACTGTTCCCTGTGTTGCTCTGGACACAGGGATCACTGTTCAGAACAGGACAGAACTTTCACAGCCCTTCTTCAAGTGCATCCCACTATGAGTTACTAGCAAAGAGCTCTTCCTGCTCACTGTAAGTGACTTGCCGTTCTTTGGGCCGAGTTAAAATATGTCAGTCACTCAGTTATAGCCCTTTCTTGGGCTCAGACTGTTCACAAAGTAGCAGGAGAATGATTACAATCCATTTGTACTAAGCCACCTACTGAGATTTACATCAGAAGGTCTACAATTTAATTTCTAAATTAAAAGCCCACCACTTTCTCTCCACATCAGTAAATCTAAGTCAAATTGCAAGCTGAGAGGATAAGAGCGCAGCTAAGCACCTGTGCTGGTTGAGGGATGGATAAAGGACAGAAAAGTCAAATGTAAAGGTTAAGTGAAGCCAGGTGCTTGGATGTGGGACTGAGAAGGTGAGAGGAGACTTCTTAAATGTGTCCACCTGCTTCTTTTAATTCTGTGGAGGCTGGGGAAGGGGTCAAGTCCTTTCTGTTCAGCATCCTTTTTAATGGGTTGCACAACTCCCTTGAATGATCAGATTTGGGATCTAGGGGAGAATTTTTAAAAGGGAAAATGTAGTACATTTGTGGACAAAGGAGTGACCCAGGAGTATATGACGTTTTTTGATGCATTGTGCGTTGCTATGTAAAGACCAATAATTGCAGCAACAAATATTGATCTTGTGGTAAAGAGAGTCAGATCAGCTTTGACAGTTCTAAAACAGTTTGGAGTGAGCTTGGGATGTTTTCTTTAACTGAGTGTTATGAGACTTCAGTGGAGACACTATTCCCAGATGTCACACTCTTTACCTGGCAGGAGCTACTTGGAGCAATCAGCCATCAGAGCTCTGACAAGCAGAAATGCCTCCTTAGAGTAGACTGCAGACAGGATGAAAACAAGCGTGTATCAGAAACTCCTGATTGCAATGAGACAGGGATTTGCCCTGACAATGATACCTAGTGCTAGTGGGAGGATTTTCACGGTGCTCAAGGTAGGAGGAAGTGTCTCTCAGCTGCCTGTGTTGTCGGTGGACACAGAGACACAGAAAGGCTTTGAAACATTTTATGGAGAAACCTGCCTATCCATGGGCTGTACAAGGAGACCTGGCTTACTAACTGAAGTTTTAGAAGATTAAGCAGTATTTATACTCACCAGCGTGTCCTGCCTGAGAAAGGGCTCAAGCTCTCTAGTATGCACCTCTGTGAGCACAGGTTGTGGCTGCCAGAACTTCTCCTGCTCGATTGCCCACGCTACCTCTGGGGCGCTGACCTTTGCACCAGCAGCACTGGCTCATTAGCAGGTCTCCAGTGCTATGACTCCATCAGCAACTCCTGTTTTGGCCCCTTGCTGTGGACTTGAGTTCATTTTATTTGGAGATATGGTTTGTTTTGTTTCCTGTCTAGATACAAAGCAGGAGTCCAAAGTTTTGGGAGCTTTAACAAGGTAAACAGCAAAACAGCTAACCCAGCAGCTGGGGGAAAAAAAAAAAACCCGTGAGAGAGCTACAGAGTGAATTGTGAAAAGACCCCAGATACCAACCTTCCTCTCAAGTCCAAGAAGAAAGATGAAAAGATGTATAAGCAACTTTCTTTACATTGTACTTAGTTGCATTTCTCTCTGTTTCCGTTAGGACTAAGCACGTTTATAGTCTGTAGGGTCATCTAGCCCTGGGAGACATAGTGCCTTGAAGTTTAAACTATGTTCATAGTAAAGGTGATTGGTGTCTGAACATGCAGTCCAGAAGAAAAGGCAAGTGATCAGACTGGCTAGGAGCACTGTTTTTGGAGGCAGCTGGGTATTATAGGTACCTTGCAGTCAGGGTTTGGTACAAAGTGAAGGGATATAAACTGTGGAATAAAATTTTAAAAAAGGCTTCATCTCCTTTGTAAACTGTGGTGGTGTTGGTTCTTAAATTGCTTTCCATTTAATATTTTATTCCTAGTGATAAAATAAGTATTAATAAGTTTTTTTTTTTTTTTTTACTAGAGATGCATAAGAATTCTCCTTAATTCTGAATATAATTTCAAATTTTGTACAGAGATTTTCTTCTAGTAAAAGGTTTCCCACCTAAAATTCTTACCCAGGCTGAAAAAGATAAATCCAGATTCTCATTAACATTCCTGCATAACAAAATTTGCAGTCCATAAGCACTTCCCAGTATATTGAACTATCCCAAGTCAAGAAGGCTGCAATAATTCAAGCAAGCAGTGCTGTTCCATGAGGGGCTGCTATTTGATGTCAGCAAGATTTTTATTCCAAGTCACTTGAAATTTCCTCAGCTTTGGGTTTCTAGTATTGAATAGACTGGCCTACGTGTACAAAGAAGTTCTGAATAACTTTAATGTCATGAAAGTCATAATCGCTGTTAACACCAGAACAGTTTGTTTTTTGAAGGGAGAAAAAATTTGTCCCTAAGGGGAGTTTTAATAAAAAAAAAAAAAAAAAAAAACAGCTAAACACATAACATTCTCTCAGAAATCAGTGTTCCCAAGAGTAAAGCTATGTTTCTGCTTGGGTGTTTTCAAAGTGGGATGCAGTTCCACAGCAGAAACTCATCAGTGGTCTAGAGTCAGTGAGACCATAGTGCTGCTGAGCATTATCCAACTGTGCAGCCCAACCTCTTCCTTGTATTGATATTGCAGGGATGAGCCAACTTGGGGAATAAAACCATGTGAAAATTGTTCCATTTTTTGAAAATTATTAGCTTGTTTAGCTCCCTAAACAATCTCTCTGTTCATAAGACAAGCAGTGCAAAATCTGTACTGGGGTACAGATAAGAGCATAAGACCGGCTTCAGGCAGCTTAAACTGCCATGGAACTGCATTGTTGGTTGCAGCACTTTCTTGCACTCATCAAAATCCTGCAGAATTCAGGTAGATATCCTGGGAGTGATGTGATATTAAAATGTTAATGCTTAATTTGTGACTTTAATCTAAACTTGCATGGATGCTATTTTTCAATCTCCTTTTCCAAAGCTTCCAACCTGATTTAAATCACAAGAGTGGTAGTGCAGGAGTGGTTTGTATTATATTAAATCAAATAATTTAAATGGCTTTTAATTAAACTGCTGCCACTTGGTATAAAATATTTGTATAAATGGTATACGGTAATTGGTATAAAATAATAATTTGCAATGAAAATTTGCAAGAGTACTATTTGCTGCCATAGCAGCTCTGTCCAGAGAGCTGAGGACCGGCAGCGATTGCTGTATCGTCAGCATGCACGACTAAATGGGAATCCATGACGTTGTCTTCTCTGGTTGCCCTGCAGGCTGAACTCTGCTCCAGTAAAGGGCTTTGAAAAAGATGTGGGTGGCAAGACAACTCTCCGGATCACATATCCTGAAGGTGCAATCCAGAAAATGGAGCAGTATGAGAAGGATTCACTATTTGTTCTGGCGGGATTCAAATGGCAGGATTTCAAGTGGCTGAAATACATTGTTTACAAGGAGAAAGTGGTAAGAAGACTTATGTGGTGTTATGAAGCCCCACTTTAATTGGAAGCGGTGGGCAAACAAGATATCACAGTTATTTGCCATATTTTGATCTGAGGAGAATTTCTCTGCATGCCTGCCCCATTTAACTGAAGGCTTTTTTATCTCCATGGACTTCAGTTTTAATTAAATATGTTTTTCAAAGACCTCACATCACAGATGAGACTTTCCGTTAAAGATGATGTAGTGCGTGCTACCAAACAGTGTGTGTAATTTTAATTTATTTTAAGAGTACCTGAGAGGACCGGCTGTTGCATGGATTCTGTAGGCTCCTAGGGTTCAAGAGGAGAGGAAGGAGAAGGACAATGTTTTTTGGAGGAAATGGGAGCTGAGGATAAGGGGGCAGTGGCAATAGAGGGGAGGATGAGACAGCAGCAGCAGGACTTGTTGAAAAGGTTACAATCTGCAGACTTTGACCTCCTGAATAGCACAGACCATTATATTTTGCTTAATTACTGCTGTACTGAGTTTCATGTTTTGTTTTTTGGCTAAGTTGTCTGGGAGAAAGGCATTAAATCTAACCTAAAAACATTGAAATGATGAATCTATCACTTTCCCCATGTAGATATTTTGTCCCAGTCAGTCACGTTAGTGCCCTTCTGAAGTACCATGAGGCTATTAATATTCAGGGTTGTTCTCTATTTCATCCCTCCTGAAAGTAAGCAGGTTGTGATCACTGACTGCTCATGCAGTGGATGGTTCATCGTTTCCTGTTAGAATAAATGACCTCTGCTTCAGTATACTGTTTGTTTTAGAAAATTTATATTTCTGTTTTCAGATGCTTATTAATGATTTTTTTAGAAAATAAGCGGACAAACGGACTAATGTTTGGAGAATGGGATGTCATGTTGCGTGCTTGGAGACCAAAATAGGAGGTTGGCAGCTCCCCACGTACAGAATGAAAACAGTCTGGGAATATAATTTGATATGGCTGTTATATAGATGGCCTTAGGGTTTATACCTTCCTCTTGCCTCATGCTGGCACCACCTTCCAATTATTTTCCTGGTACTAGACAGGTAAGGTTACCTTTTATCCTCCGGGCAAGCGCAAGTGGGCTTTGGTAACATAATAATTGAGTCAAAAGTTCTTTTCTTTGTTTTTTGTGTCATGCTCCTATTCTTCATTCTGGGCAAGGGAAAATCCTGTATTTATTGTACAGATCATGTCAGTGCTGTGCCACCTGAGTGCAGCTGTAGGAACTCCTAGGTTTGGTTTGAAGTCCAAGGATGGAGTGGTGGTCTTCAAAACAAATTGAATTTCCTGCTGATGCTTGCAGTCATGGAGGCTGTACAGAGAGTGTAGTGTGGTGTCCCCTGCTCCTGGAAAGATGCAGCAAGCAATTTGGAGAGCTCCTGTTGTAATCTTCACTGAATGTTTCAGCACTCAGCCTGACAGAGTGCAGAAGGAAGTTGAACTCCTTGCACTGCGAGTTACTTGAACATGCTTGTGGTTGGTTCCTCAGCCTTCTCTTCTTTGAAATAAGCACTCCATTTTTTTTCAGTTCTTGTAGGTGATGTTTTCCAGACCTCTTATTCAAGTTGCCCTTTTGACTGTCTGCAGTTGCTTCATATTTTTCTTAAAAAGCAGTGCCCAAAAGTGTACGGAGTGCTGCAAATAGAATAGAGCAAATGACTAGCCTTGTAGTCCTCATTCTTTATACGTTCAGTGTTGTGTTTGCTGTTTCCACAGCGGCATGATGTTGAAGGCTAGTGTTAAGCTCTGATCTACTCTGACTCTAGTCTCTGAGGGACTGAAAAACTGCTGCCTCCCCAGGTTTGCACCCTGTGTTTGTGCAGTTGGGTCTTCCTGCCAAAGAGCAGTTCTGTGTGCTTTTCCGTACCACTTTTTTCTTCCAGACTATTTATCCAATTTGTCAAGGTTCTTTGGCACAGCTTTCCAACATACCTGCCATTCTTGCCAGCTTCATGTCCTTTGCAATTTAATAAACATAGTTTTTATTCCATCATCCAGGTTAATAATGAAAACGCTGAAAAGATTTGGATCTTAGGTAAACCCCAATGTGAAACATCCTTCCATTTCTATTGTGAATCCACTGATAACTCCTCCTGACTAGTTTTTGGGCCACTTCTGAAGGTCATATCACAGTAGTTTCATTAACAACAAGTTTCTTCGTGCTTGTGAAAGTGGTATGTCAGAAGCCTTAGTGAATTCAGGTACATATCTTGCTTCTCCTCTCTGATAGTTATTTTCTTGTAGAAAGAAATTCTAATGGTTTGATAATGATTTGTTCTTAACAAATCCACAAAGGTTGCTGCTCATCTCTGTCGCTTTTTTCAGGTGCTTGCAAATAATTGTTTGCTCTTCTGAGAACTGCAATTGTAGATTGACTCTCTTTACTTTTGTCTATTTTTTTCAATCCTTTGACAGCCTACCCTACACGCATTCCCAAACAGAATCATTACTGATTTTGAGACTGCTGAACCAGTTCATTAAATACTTTAGGATGAAGTCCAGTTGACTAGAAAACATCTGTCTTGTCCTCTCTAGCCTGGTCCCTCTCTATTTGAGGCTAAAATCTTACTCCACTATTGCTGGCTTTAACTGCAAGCAGGTGGCGAGCACAGCTGCTCTTTCTAATAGAGACTGATGCAAGAAGTGTTGTCTCTTAGCTAGAAGAAATGACCCCATGGAGAGCTAACAGTGCCATGGGAATAAGATGTAGGCGTCTGTTTGTTCTGGTAATGAGTATTAATATTTTTATCAGTATGTGATAAGTTCAAAATGACAAATGCCTGCCCAGTGCTCTCTGTGGAGAGTTTCTGTTTCTCTCTCAGCTGGTTTTCTGGGGCAAAGGGAGTTCTTTCCTTTCCTGGATTCATCTAGAGACACTTGTTTGACCTGAGGACTCTTCATGCCACTGTTGCTTACTCTTTATCTGAGTTTAGGCCTGTCCCTCTACAAGATGTCATCCCTGTTGCAAACCAATTGGTACAAACAGGAGTCTGACCTCAAAACAGAGATAAGGGGACTGGAAACATCCTGCTAAAGAGCAAGACTGCTGTGGAAGTGGATGTGTTCCTCCATAAAATGAGCCAAACTCTGTCCTCTATTTCCTTTGCCTTTGAACTTTGATGGCGACTGCATGTTTGTGTTGTACAGTCATGGCCGGGATATCGGGAGTTTTGATTTCCTTGAGACATCACTTGAACAGGACCTACTTGGACCTGCTTGATTGGGGATTCTGTGCTGGATACTGCGATCCTTGCTTAGTCCTCTCTCAAGTAAGTGAAATCAAAGGGAATTTATCTGAGAAGGAGTAAATGGAAGACGAGTGGCTATTTATTGCTAGGGTCAATGGTCAGATAAGCTTACTCTGTGCAGCTGAGAAGGATTTGCTCTGTGTTATGTTAGTGTTTTGGCAGCCCTTGCACACTGAGGAAGGGATAAGTACTTCGCTCTATAGAGAGGAGGATTTTCAGGAGACATTATAAGGAAAGAAAAAGTGTGGTGCAGAAGAAGCAACAAAACAGTGAGGCAGAGGATTTGGTGCATAACGCTCAGTACGGTGAAACAGCCTTCTGGAGACTGCATGATCCTCGGTGACCTGGAAGGTGCTGTGCACAGAAAGAGCAGCACTGGACTATATACCACAGAAAAAGTAAAAGCTCAGCTGCTTTCTGTTTCACACTAGAATAGGAATATTTGGAAGCAAATAAAAAATGAGAGAAGAGATTAAGCTAGAAAAGGGGCAAATTTGGGTAAATATTCATACTGGGTCAGCAGCAAAATAAGGGTAGCTTCTGTCACAGCATTCTGGATGCACTGGCACTTGAATTCGCAAGTCTGGTAGTAAGTTGGGGCAGCAGTGTATCATTGGAGTATATAGACCTGTATATAAGAGGGGAAAAGTGGATAGGTCCGGGCGACTAAAACCCTAGTAATCTGATTTCAGACATTTGAGAAGCATTAGAATAAACTGTGAAGGAGAAGATAATTGCACATGTTGCAGGTAAATGGAGAGAAAGGGGTGGAGGGTGGAGAAAGGTGACATGTTTAGCAAATGAGAGGATTGCACCACACCAACCTAATACACAGATGTACAAGTAGAAGAGTGGGTTGGAGTCCCACAGCCAGCAATTGCAGAAAACTGAAAGGTCACAGATGTCTGTTGTTCGTGCATCCTTGGTGACTGGTCTGAAGAGTGCTTTGGCAGTGCTGACGCGCAGTCGTTGCTGTGAGAGCTTGCTGGCGCTTCCAGGCATCCCTCCTCTGACTAAAAGGCTGCTGCTAGCACATCCCTAGATGTGGAGTACTCCTGGAGAGTCATCAGAACAGTTATACGCTCTCCTGGACTGTTTATGTCCAAGATACATTGTCCACATGTTTTGATCTACCCTGCTCTTCTGAAGCAAACGGATGAACTTACAACACAAACCAGCCAGTACCAAACGGCACTGGAGCCGATTCCAGGGTGGTTGTTTGCACATCATGACTGAATCAAAGGGAACGCTTCTGTTTGCTTAGGGCTCGCTTTCCCGAACATCTGGCACGTGGTAAAGCAGCCAAGTGAGGGCAAAGGTTTCGCTAGAAATTGGCAGCTCCTGAGCTTCCTTCTCATGTGGTAATGAGCTTGCTGCCACTTCCAGCCTGAATCTCTGCAGCCTTTGCCAGAAAGGAGTCACTTGTGCAGTACGTGCCTGCGGCACCTTGAAAGCTCTCTTTGATAGTGAAAATCATAGAAGCGAGTGAGCACCTGCCTGCGAGCAAGGCCAAGTTCGGTTGTCCGTCCCTTGCAGGGGCATGCCTCTGAGAGATTGTACACTGCAGTGATGCCATCTGAAGAGCAGTCATCCTCCAAGCAGATGTTGAGGCTTAAGCAACGGCCAGGACGTAACCTCTCCTTCCTTCTCCCATAACGTGGCTGTTGTCTGTGGGGATTCAAGAGCCATCCAGTGGTTATACAAGTGCACCTTTCTCTTTGAGCTGAGTGTTTCTTTCCAATCCTAACCTAGGACTTCATCTCCACTGCTGCCAGTTTCTATTTTTGGGCCTTTTATTTAGCAACTGCATTTCTGTTTTAAGTCGATAATAGGTTACCTCTAGTCCTGCTAGCCTATACGGTTGAGTACATTCCTGCCTTGATTGGCCTGCCTTACTGTGCTAGAGCCAAGGCCTTACCGCTGCGAAGAGCCCTCACTGTCTGCTGAGCTCTTATTTGGAGACCTCTTCTTCCCTCAGCTAATGGCCTTGATATGCTATGTGTTTGCTAGGGCAGATTGTGAACTTCACAGCGCTGCAGTAGGCCGCAGGTTCCTTGGAGCCTTTAATAGCCTTGCCTGTGGGCTGTTTTACATCCCTGAGGGAAAACTACGAGGAGCCACTGTGTTCCTCTCGGCTTGAGGAAAGTAGTAAGGCTGTAAATCTGTTCTGCTCCTTGCCATCCAACCCCAAGTAAAGCTTCATCCATGTGCAAGTGTTTCTGGCTCACTTAAGACCCGAGTCCAGCCTTTGAGCAAGTAGTTTCTCTGGGTCTAGGCTGCAGAGGGGGAGCATGCTCTTTCCAACACTGTCACTTGCCATTGGTGACAAATGGAGTGCAGGTGCCGGCAAACAGCAGTTTCATTCCAGAGTCTGCTTCTAGATTGCGAATTTCCTTTCTTCTCCTTTTTTCCCCCCACGGACTTGTTGTTTTCAAAATGCTTTGTGTATCATTGGTCTTTTCAGCTTTGAAAGGACTGTGAGAAAGACTCATTAGCTGTTTTCTGTGGAGCTGTAAACCCAGCACTAGCTGCCTTAGTGCATTGTAAAGGTGAAGTTTGGTTACAGATTTGTGATGCCTGATGCTGTGCTGAGACAGAGCTCTAGCACATCTCTGTGAAGGTACATCTGTGTAGACACTGCCTGATGTCTTCCTGCTCTCCTCGCACTCTGATGGAAAGAGACGGAAGCTGGGCTTGCTGCTCCATGGCAAATGAGAAGTCTTTGATGTGGGAAGTCAGCTTAAGGGTTGTTCCATTTCTCTCACAAATTTGAGTTTTCCCCTAAACAGCCATTCACAAATAATCCCCGCAGGGGTGTAATATAGGAAGGCATGGCTGGTGAGTAAGGCAGTCAGCGTACTTAAAGGACACGATGAGGCTTGCACTGGGGGAGAGGCAGGAAAGCCTTTTCAGTGGTAATTGTTCTGTGGTCCCAGCATGTAGTGGGAAAGGCCATTTCTACCCATGGAGCGTGGGGGGATTGTAGAAGCAACAGTGAGAGGAGACAGCACCTTACCACATAATCAGGATGCTTCAGTGCCTGGTTCAGGGCTGCCGGAACCGTTACTAATTGCTAAAGCAAAGAAAATGCCTTGTAATAAAGTTAAAACTGGAGGCAGATTCATCTGGCTCTTACCAGGTGATTCATCCTGTATTCCTTTGACAAAGAGTGGCTGGGAGTTAGTTTGTCTCTTTGGATGACTTCTGGGACAATGGTTGAATTTTTTTCAGATTTTGGTCTCTCTCTGTCTGTGCAAAAGGCTAGTGGGGGCTGGCTGAGGGCTTGTGCTTGCCGAGTCACCCCCACTACCTCCAGTGCTGTGCACTGGTGGGAATGGGCCCAGAGAACCAAAGCTTGTGTGCAGAGAAATAAGCCTTCTCTGTGACTGGTCTAGGAGTTCAGAGCCATTTCCAGAAGATATAAGGAGAAGTTTGAAGATCGGTGCCCTATGAGAGAAGGTGAACCCAGTTTCTCTCCAGAGATGATCGGAAGGCAGGCAGGAAAATATATAGTCATGTTATATAAAATCTTGCTCCTGCTGGCCAGAAGAGGGAGAGACCTTAGTTATGAAGACTTTTAACAAGCTTTCAGATATCACTGTGGTGAGGACCATACAGGAACCTCAGCAGACAAATGACCCAGTTTGCAACATGGGCCTTGGGGGAAACTTTCTGGCCAGATTCCCAAAGGAAGGTTGTTGGTATGGAAAATGCAGGCTGGAGCTTGCCCTTCATACATACCTGCATGCAACAGTGTAATAAGATTAGGCAGGTCACTACATAGCTGAGAGCTGTTCCCACCCAAGCATATTTGGTCTGTCTGTGAGTACACTGTCAACCATCAGCTGGTGGCAGGGGCTGCTCCGATGCTGTTGCAGTGTGCCTACACACCATTTAGTATCTTCAGACAGAGGCACACTGCACAATAAAGCTTGTCCATCTAGACTGGGTAGTCATCATATCCAAAAGTCTCTAGTTATGCCCAGAACCTAGAACTTGAGGCACTTGAAGAAAATAAAAAATGGGTTTGCTGAGTGAAAAAATTCCAAGTATCAAAGGTTGGAAAAGTACCTGTGTTTGCAGGACTATAATCATTGATGACCCCAACTTTTAATGACCCCAACTTCAGACAGGTTGTCCTTAAAATTCAAACCAAAATGAAGTTATTATGCCTGCCTTTCCAGTCATTTCCACAGTATGTATTGTTTTTCTCTCACTCCCTTTTTTTTTTTTAAACTTCCCTTTTCTTGCTGTTACCTAACTCACTCTTCTATATGCTTTTCTTCCGATTAAAAGAGGAGAAACATTTATTCATGCTTGTCTCTGGTGGTCCTTAAAGAACCCTTATTCTGTTTCTGCCAAGACAGCATCATCTTCAATTCTGTCTCAGTAATCCTAGCCGTTACATAAAAGTCACAGGGCTCCAGTCATATTTTTGCTCTTCTCTGGTTCCTCTTTCTTAATATTATTTTAAAATGAAGTGACTAAAGCTGGACCCCCCCCCCCCCCCAAGAGACTCAATCATTAGGTCATCCTTTCTGGGATTGCCTCATCATCCTGCTTTGTCCCAAGACAATTTCTTCTTTAGAATTGTCCTCTCATCTCTTCCTTTTCTGCTGCCATCCAACTGATAATTATCATACTTTTTCAGATATTTGATCACTCCTTCCTTCTCCACCCATGACTCAACTAACGTCAAAAAAGAGAGCTAATCACCCTCTGATTTAGAGTTGCAGGTTTTCCACATCTCTTCTTTTGAAAAGCCAACATGAGCAAAGGCTAACTGAAGAGCAAGTGCAACTGTCTTGAAAAAGCATCAAGAGGTACTTATGTTGCTTTCCCACCCCCCCACCCCCCCGGCAGGCAATGACAGTATTTAGACATCAATATTATGCAAATCTTGGCAGGTGCATTTCAAGGTTCACAGTGCATGTAACTGGTAGCTGAACTGATCAAAAGTAGGCTCAGAATATTTAAGGCAATATGAAGGAATTCACTACAAATCTGATGCTGATCTTAATGAAACACATAATTCCGTAAACAGCAGAAATGATGAAACCTGGCTGCCTATGGGTTTATGTCCTCCTCCCTCGCACCTTCCTGTTGCACCACGATACTCTCGGATTTCCCCCATCTCACAAATAAACACTATCCTCTGTCCTCCCTTGGATCCAGCCAGTGGTTACAGAACCATGCTGGCCACCGTATGCATGTTCATTGACCCAGACCTGTGTGACTGGGCACCTAGCAAACCCAGTGGACAGATAAATGCTGAGTTCACAGTCAGTACCATCTCCACTGTGCCACACATGCGAATGTGGGGTATCTCTTCCATCCACATGTACATCACTACCACCAATGCAGCCTGTGCCTGCTGTGGATATTGCATTGCCCGCATGTGCAGCAGATGTTCCTCTCTACTGGAGCAGTACTTTATGAATCCAGTACATGGAAAAAGTCAGAGATATCAACAACAGTGAAACTGAGACATCACCCAGAGGGCATAAGCCATTCGTGCAAGTGCTAGTGGAATAAAGATGTTCTGTGCTAACACTTTCTGTAAAGAACTACAAGAATCACTTAAAGTCTGCAAAGCCTCCCTTAGTCTGAGAGATTTGAGTTCAATTTATTTAGCTTATGCATGAGATTTTGAGGAGATTTACTTATAGTCTCTCTGTATCTACCTAGGGAGAACATTTTTTTCCTCAGAAGACTCTAATTTAGGAGACAAAAGTATATCTGAAGCTAGGCATACGGCCAAAAAAAGGCAGTACATTTATATCAGGATAATTAATTCTTGCTACATCTGCCCTACAGGCTTGATAAATTTGTTCTTACTTGAAGTCTTAAAATCAAGACTGGATATCTTGATAAAGTTCTGTTCAAGCTGTGTGAAAGTAAAGGGCTGGAAGGAGGAGCTGCTGATGGCTCAGGCACTGCTCCCTGCTGTTTGGTAAGTCCAAGAGGATGGCAGAAGGAGCTCTCTTGGCCTTTTGAGCAGTACTGATGATAAAAGAGCAGAGTGTAGTGGCTAGGAGCTGAAGCCAGATAAAATCAGCTTGGAAAGATGTAATTTCCTGGTGGTCCGAGTTTATAATACTGGAGTGATACATCTACAGAGGTGTGCGCTGAGTGACTACTGAGACATTTTTCTGAAAGATAGTTGTAATCCAGCATCTGGGAAACTTCCACTGCCTGAGTGTACCCAGAGTTGGGTTGCAGTCTTGAATTTTCTTCTGGCCAGCCTGGTTTGTGACTTTGGGAATCCTTGTCTTTGCTCTCTGTGGCCTATTTGTTGACTATTAGGAGTAGGATAGTAAGCCAGTAATACCCTCAGCAGCTTTTCATTAAAATAAAGTTATTTGCTTCATCCAAGTGCCTGCAGGGATCAGAGAAGAATTTACTCTTCCTGATACGCAATTAGCCAGATTGGTTTCCGTATCCTGAGGGAGAAGGCTTTGTGGGGTCTCTGAGGTGAGCAGCCTCCAGCATAACAAAATTCTCCAGAAGAGCTCTTGAGAAGGGATTGCAACACCACAGGATGCTGTGCTTTCACCCCTGCGCGGTGTGAAGACTCACAGAGGAGGGAAAAAACTTTGATTTAATTTTGTAAATAAAATCACATGCTTTCTATCAGTGGCTGAAAAGAGACTCCCTTTCACAGCTCCAGGAATTTTGCTATCTGCGTTGGTTTTCTTTTAAACCAAAAAAAAAAAAAAAAAAAGGAGTCTGAACAGTAAATATTTATCCAAGATGTGTGGTTGTTAATATGATCCAGTCTTCAGTCATTTTGAATGGTGTCATGATGACAGATGTTAATTCAGAAAGGAATAGACTGGACGATTTATGCCCAAAACACATGTGTTCCTTGGCGGGCTCTGAGGATAACTTGCATAGTTAGAGCTGCGTGAGCAATTTATAACGTTTTCTCTGCCTCGAAGCACTGAGGGCTCCGGGACATGGGGTTGATCTGTATCTCCAGTTTGCTATAATAAACACTGAGGTAACTAAACGCCCTGTCTGCTTTTATCTTCCTAAATTTATCTCCCCTGTGCTACGGCTGTGCTTGGGGCTTCTGGTTGCTCCCTAGGAGAACGGCAGCCTCCTCCTGCAGAAGAGGAGGCCCCTCCTGTGTGCATGGGGGTGCATGTCCCTGAATCCCCTGTGGGCTGTCTCTAGATCCAGCTTCTCCTCTCAACACACGCAGATAGATAACGCAAACTCTTGTCTTCACAACTGAAGTGAAAATAAACCAGCCTGGGTGAATGTAGTAGGCGGGAGAGAGAGAGTCTGTGACACCTTGCATTTTTGTGTAATATTTTGATTCTTACAGTTATGAATTTATGGAATGTGTCTAAGGGTGCCTCTTCTCTTTTTAGCTTGGGCCAGGTTTGTAAAAGTGTTAATATCTTTTTTTCCTTATTTATTTTTTAATCAGAGGCATAACACTGGAGGGAAATGGCCAAGCTTTCAGGTGCAGAAGCTTTCCTCTAGATCCACTCACAAGCTGTTTTTACTGGTTCCTCAGCTATGTTCTGGCTGTTTTCAGTGAAATGAACTTCATGCACAACGGACAAGTGTGGAAAATACAGAATCTATTCCCGGCAATCAGCACTTTATCTGTTTGAAAAAACTCTCAAATGTAAATGTTGTGTTTAGATCACAGTTTATTTAAATTCTCATCTTTTAGAGATATTAAATAATATGAACAAAAACTCTTCTTTTGTAAAAGACCTACTTAATGTAAGTCCGGAAAATAAAGTAGGGCAGGAACTTCCTGGCACTTGCCCAGCCTCTTGTTGTTTTGATCTTTTTACTTTCTCCTCCAGACGGATGCTGAATAATCTGTATATAATCTATATGAGTGCTGAGCAAATACACAAATTATTTGGCTCTCATTTCAGCAGAGGCACCAAAATAGAAGGCAGCTTTTTTGTGTATTTGTGCCATAAAAACAACGTGAAAATTTTTTAGAGAGTTGCTTTAGGATAACTGTGGAAAGCATTGAGGGTCTCTGTGTCATAGTTCTTATTGTTGTGATCTTTTAGCTTTTTTTGTTGTGACGTGTGAAGAGTTTAGTCTAAATATGTGTGATTTAATGAGGTGTTGTTTGTAGTCAAACTCGTGAACCAGCACAGCTCCAGAAGAAGCCTTGCTGATGGATGTCCTCAAGTGGCCTGGGATACCCTCGTGGTTTGTCTCTGCAAAGACAGCATTTTTTTGTTATGTTCCAGCATACTTTTCAAAGTGGAGCAGGCATCACCTTATCTTTTCTGTTCTAAGCAACTGGGAAAACGGTTCAATGATTTTATTACTCTGTTACCTTTGAGCTGCTGATTTCCATGCCACATGTTTGGCTCAGCTTGATATTTGGAAAGTTCAGCTAAAATAACTTAGCTGTCTCTCAGGTTGAGGCTAGAGAAATGCACTGTTTCATCCTTGTTTTTAAAAAAAAAAAAAAAAAAAAAAAGAAAGCATCCTACCCCTTTTGTTGTGATACTCTAATTCTTTGGGGCAGTGGCTGAAAATTGGCCAGGCTGTGTTACCATGGCAGCCTGTTGTGTCTTTCGCTACCCCAGTGAAATCCCATGGCTCAGTTTGATGTCCCACAGTGGGCTGTTAGATGTTGGCAGCTCAGTTTGCTTGAGAATGCGTGTGCTGAGCATGATCTGTCCTATCAGGCGTGGTCAAGGTGTGACATCCACAGAGCTGGAGCAACAAAATAGGATTTTCTTTTCAATTGCTTCTCCACAGAGAGATTGCAGCCCTGGACAACAGACCAGGGAGCAGGGAATGTGTCTTCCTGCTGGCAGCCCAGGCGATGCAAAGGAGGCAGTAGCCTGGTCTGAATAAAAGAGGTGGATGGCAAGAGCGCAAAGCTGGACTATGGGAGGTCACAGTGTGATGGGTGCTGGGGCCAGCACAGAAAGGATGGGTTTATGACTAACAGGGAACTCCTCAAAAGCTTGCAGTTTCGTTAGGAGTAAATATTTCCGGAGACCTGTTAGAGGATGTATTTCTTCTGCTCTAATGACTGATCTGGAATATGATAGCCTACTGGAGTTGGTAGTTATGCTTAGAGGACTGTGCCCTGGATTTAATTACTCCATTTGATAGAGTTTTTCTTGGGTTCATTTTTTAACATATTAAATTACCCTTTAAAACTTTTTAAAGAGCTTTATGGTTGTAAAATCAAGCCATCAGGAGTTAGGAAAAGCAAAAAATTAAGATTGCCTTTTCATCATTAATTCAGTTCTCCTGTGCTGATGTTATCCTTAATTACATAATTACATCCTGGCTCTTTTGGAGCACTGCAATCTGTCCAGTGGAGAGGGGAGACTGAGATTTAGTCTGGTTTCTGTAATGAAAGAAGTTCAGCCTTTGTATGAGTAGTTGCAGAAGAAATAGAATGAGTAGTGAATGTGAGAGAGGGGAGAAACAATGGCCTCCTAATTACAGACACTGAAGATTCCTCTCAAGGAAGTGGTTTAGCCTTTGATTTACTAATGTGATGCTGGGCAAGTTAGATGAGAATTTCCCAAGAACCAGTTTAAGTCTCTGGAGGCAGCTGTGCAGGAGAGCTGGGTGTTCAGCAGCAGCAAAGTCAATGGGGTTGTGCTGTGAGCTTACCAAACCTGAAAATTCAGAACGGAGGTGTCTGATGTAGAGCGTCAGAAAGCCATAAAAGCTGTGGGTGTTGGTCTTTGTCTGTTTTCTCACCTGAAAGGGGTGTAATACGTGCTGCCAAATATCGCAGAGATGCTGTAAAAGAGTATTCTTTGTAAAACAGTTAGATATATGGTAATGCAAGAAAAATCTTGTGAGAAAACCAGAAAAATAAGTGTTCAGAACACAAATTTTGAAGTTCTGAACTAAAGTTATAGGGCCGTCCTACTTTCAGCTCTTACTAACTTGTGGGTTCAGCCTTTCAGCCATAGTACGCTTCTAGTACAGGTTGAGCGTGACATTTCATAAACTATGTAATAATATTATAGTGAAGCAAAAGGACTTGTTCCTTATGGTCATAAAATGTCTCATAAATAATGATGTGATAATATAGTACCTGTTTTTCTTTGGGATTTTTCTGAAACTGTACTACTTTCGATTTTTTTTTTCCATTGAAGCATTAGTATTCACAGACTAAAAAAATCACAGCACAGACATAAATTATCTAAATCCTTCTTTGCTTTTACTAAAAACTTCCTTCTTGCCTAAGATGTTTTAAAGCAGGAATATTTCTTCAAATTTTGGCTCAAAAATCCATCTTACGTTTTGAACAAAGGAGTCTGTAGTACAGTCTATCCGTCACTCTGCACATAGTACACACACGTCTTCTGACACACCGTACGTGAACTGTCATTTAAATTCTGACTCATGAAACACTGTTCATCAGAATAATCTTTAGGGTTTTTTTTTGCAGCTAATTTGACGAGTTTCTGTTTTCTTCACAGGACAATCTGTGAGGTTGTTTTTCAACAACCTCTTATTGTCTTACAATGTGTGAACCACATTTTGCTCTGTTACACTGACAAAACTGTAGAAATATATCAAAAACAAAGGGATAACTTTGGATTTGCAACATAGCATAAAAATGAATTTGCTCTCCCTGACTCTTCAGAGCTGGTCTTGGCCTCCTGCTGCCTAGTCCTGGGAATCAGCAGGGAACAGTTGCTAATTGGATCAGCAGCGTAGAAGCTCCATGTCTGTATTCAGTTAGTTTAGCTATAGCACTCTCAAAGTTATATAGATTAAATGAAATTTGAAATTCAATAGGCTTATTTATATATACTTTTCTACTTATTTGTAATGTATGCCTGCATATAAATGGGGCAGAAACTTCTTACTATCAGCCACAGTGGTGGACAGATTGCTGAATGTGTTGTAGAAAACTGAACTGATGCATAATATGCTTATGCTACCCTCACTTCACAGCTGGCTTTTTGTCCCTATGGAAGTTGCTGCCTTTTGAGCCGCTATATTTGGACAGGGCAGCTTGCTGTTTGTTGTATTACTGGGACACCTTATAGGCCAGGTATCAAATTTAAACTTTAAAGTCTTCAACTGCCATTTGGAATTAATAGTTTGCCTCCTCTTGTGGTTTTCATACAGGGATTTTTACTTGGTTGTTGAACCTAACGAATTTAGTCTTTGACCAATGTAGTGAGGTATTATAAGCTCAACTTTGCTGATGATGAAACCTGGCCAGCAGAGTTAGCTTTTCTCCTTCTTTGTCCTGAAAGGCTCTAGTAGTACCTGTTGTTAAGAGGTGATTTTGTCTCCATCCTGCTTCGTTGTTGTGCTTGCCAGTAAAAACCCTGGGTAGAAAACGTATGTGGATTTCACACTGAGTAAAAGCTTAATTTGGGGGGTTTACAACCTACCAGTAATTCTCTTGGCCAGTATTGTTAGCTGATGGTTCTGTGAGGTTCTTGAGAAATTGAGAGTACTGACAGAGGAATGGCCAGGGGAATTACGGCCATTTGATTCTAGACTCTGTCAGCAGGAGGGGATTTTGAGAGATTTGAAAATGAAAAAAGAATAGAACATGTCATGTTGTTAGACACTTCAAGAGCTGCTTCTGTTTTGGCAGTGGGTCAAAAAAAGATGAGGGGAAGGGTTTGAGCCTGGTGTGCAAGTTCATGCCTAAGGCAGAGAAAGAGCAGATAAGGACAGTGTGACAGTGTGTTTGTGTAGAAGAAAATGCAACTAGCAATCAAAGATGGGGAAATTCGGAATTCACTGGGTGCTAGCCACTGGAGCAGCGTGCAGAGGATGGTGATGGGTTCTCCATTGCTTTGAGAAAGCTGGGTAAATATATTTGAAGTGTGGGCTAGTGTGTCTGGCATTTGACCATCAACCCCGATTGCAGGCTCTCAGCACCTCTCTTCTCATTGCTGAAAATACTTTGGTGGTTTGATGATCAGTGGAAATGATGCAAGTTCATTCATACTACCACTTCTAGAAGAGCATTTTCTAGGCCTCCATGTCTACTTGACCGCTCAGAAATGCGGTATTGGCCGATAAGATGATAATTTTCTAGTGGAAACACACCTTCTAGATCTAATCCAGTTATGGCTGAGCAGAAATTTTCAAAAGCCTCTGTAGATGTATTACAGCAACTCTGCCATAGCCTGTGTTCGTGCGACAGCGAGTGCTTGTGGATGACAGAGGCAGCATAGCCACACTCCAGCCTAGGTGGAGGTGCTGGGATCTCCGTGAACTATGTGCTCTGAGGTGCTCTGACATCTCTTGACTGGCATGTCGTTCCCTGGCTTTTTCTTTCCCTCATACTCTTCATCCTCTCCGTTTCAGGTGTTGCCAGTCATCTACAGGCTAATAGCCTAGTGTGGTTACTCTGAGACCTACTGATTTCTCTCCTGTTAGCCTGATGCTTTTTTTTACTCTTCCTGATCGGGGTTGAAAGGGCAGTGATCTCCATTTACCACAAATTCTCTCTCTAGTCTTTTCATCTTTCTTGTTGCTTTGCAGCAAAGTATTGCATGATCGGTCCTTATTTAACTTTGCGTTGCACGTAGGTGACCACTGCAATCTCTCTCTGTCCCCTTCCCATCAGACTTAGAAGTCTTCCAGAGCAGTGCTGCTTGCATTCCTAAATACAGGAGTATCACAGAGGTACAGAAGAGGCAACATCAGTGTCTTCAGGATGCAGCGACATTACTACCCCTCATTGTACCTTGATATTAGAAGTGTCGATACTCTGGGAGACTCAGCCTGCTCCTGTCTTTTCATACCTTCCATAGAGGTATGCTTCCTGCCTACAGGGCTGAGTTCACACATTTTATTTTAGCACGTGTTGTGGTTCACCTTGGTAAATCTGGGAACAGGAGATGGGAAACTGAATGGAGACAAAACTGGCTTGCAGCCAGCCTTTTCTATTATCCTTCAGTACTTCTGTGAATTAACAAAATGAATGGACTCTCTTGCCCCTCTAGTTATTAGACAAGGCCTACTGTTTTCATATCCTTTCATATCCGATAGGTCATGTGCTGTGTACCCCGTTGAGGTCCTGGAGTTAGGGTCTCTAGGGGGGATATTACTATGTCTCTCCCTGGATGAGAGCTGTATAAGAGATTGGCTTGAAAGCCCTGGCCCATCTAGATTTTTACTATTGTTTGAATAACCTCCTTTAAAGCCTTTAGTTATATTGTTTCCAATTATACCATTTTGAAAACACTTCAAGATTGCTTTAAAATGTTATGGACCTCAGAGACTTGCTCTTCAGTCATGCTTTCCTGTCTGCCTTCATCTCTGTGTTGCTTGTTTCTTTATGCTTATACTGTAAGCTCTTTCAGGCAGCCCCTGGCACAGTGACCACTGATCCCTGACTGAGGCTCCGTGTGCACATAATACCAACAAACAATAAAAGTCAGGACTTAACATGGGGAAACCCAATTACCAGCCTAGACCCTATGGTTTCTACTTCAATGCCAAGATGTGATGAGGTACTGTGGGAATATTGCCTAAGCAGTTTGCAGACTAACTTTCTAACTTGTTATAATTATGGCAATCAGGAGGAGAGATGTTATGTCCTCAGAGGCCCGTCCTGAAGTACTGTGAGGAAGCAGGCTCAGCCACTATAGCAGAGAACAGGTTATGCCCCCAACCTCGGCGTGCTCGTCTGAGCTCCTGAATCTGGCAGGAGATGTGTGCCTCCTTCCTAGTGTCTGCTGCTTGTTGGATAAGTGTTTGTCTCCTTTCAGCCTAAAAGGGGACAGAGTTCCCGGACGGGAAGTAATTGCTTTGGAAACTTTGCTGAACATCTGTGTCCAATCAGACCGAACATCTACATTAGGCATAATAGCGGCCCTTTGCCGAGCATCAGCAGTAGCAAGGAGCCTTGGAACAGGCTGCACTTCCGAGTCGGCAGCTCCAAGGGGGTGGTGTTAGGAGAGCAGGCCTCCCGTGGCTTGCAATTGTGGTGGTGCTTTGTTTTGTAGCTTGCCAGTGACAAGCTGCAGAACAAAACCACAAGGCTTGAGATGTAGCTCAACACTCCCGAGTTTGTAGAGCCAAACCACAAGGCAGAGAATTTCAGTAATTATGAGCCAGGAAACCAGTTTTTAGTCCTTTGTCAATAAGGAGAATCCCGGGGCTTTGCCTACTGCATAGGTAGAGGTATGAGAGCTATCTGATGAGTCTCCGTATTTTTCCCCAGAACTATTGTAGAACCAAAAGGAAAGATTACTGAGGGTCTCCCTCAAGCATCTAAGGGGAACAGAGCAGAGGAGTTAGAGGGAAGAGCATAGAGCAAGTACAAATGAAACAAAAAAGAGTAACCAGAACAACTGCAGAGCTGTGTGATAGCTGAGAAAAGCGGCCAGGGAAATAGCCTGGATGAATGACCAGAGAAACAGCCATGCTAAAAGGACTGAAGCAGGCAGGTTGTATTCCCAAGCGTGGATATGGTCTGTATTTATTTTGTACTTGTATTGATCTAGTCAAGAGAAATACTGGTATGTGCTTAGTGGTTCACACAGCACTGGGGCAAATGGACAACTGTGATAAGTATAATTACCTTTTTCTGAGAAGCTCAAAAGCAAAATAGCAAAGCACAAAAACTCTTGACTGTAAACTTTCATGTTTTTTTTTCTTTAACACTATGTGTAAGGTAAAAGTCATGTCTACTTAAATCCAGTCACTTATTTAGACTCTCTTAGAGAAATTTAGTCCAAACAAAAGGCATTTTTGTCCACTTTAAACAGCTTGCAAACCTTTGTTTCGAATTGTTTGCAAAATGTAAGCAATGCCGTATTTAGAGTGTCCCGTGAAAGCTTAATTCAACTCCTTTAAATTTATTTTAGTTACAGGGTCACACACTATTTTTCCAAGGAGTGCCTGCTTAGACCCGTGATAAGATGATTTCACTGAATGAGTAGCTATTCAAGATTTCTGTTTATCATCTTCATTTCTGAGAGACCTGAGGCATGCTTAATGCAAGTGGAATCTGTGATTTTTTTTGATCTTCTTGAAACTGAAAGACCTCTGCTTTACACGTGCCTTTAGGAAATTCCAAAGGTTTAATATTTATCCAATTTTTAATGAATTTTCACAAGGAGACAAAACTCAGCTGACATACCAAATCCCTCAAATCCATTGGTCAAATGGATGTAAGATTTTATTAACATTTGTAAAGTTGTTTTTTTTCCTAATACTTTTTTGAAAATGGTAGGATCGCTTTTCTTAAAACTTAAACTCAGTGACTGGAAATGTGGTGTTATAATGGAAAGTGTTAGACCACTTTGACTTCAGGCATTCTCACTAATTCAGCTATAGTGAGAAAACAGTGAATGTTCATAAGGATTTTTTCTATCTAGGGTCCTGGGAGCACTTAACCATTATCAAAATATGATCTTTGTCCTGGTCAACAGAAGTGTACTGTGTACAGGCAGCATCAAATAAGATAGCTGTGGCATTTGGCCGTCTGAGAGTGTTTGGATAGAAATATGCATCCTTATTCCCTAATTGAGTTTGGTGTGTTAAAGCCTTTTGTAGAGTAAAAGCTGTTTAGAAAGTTCTGTTATGGATCTGAGCTTTCTGAAAGTGTGTGTGTTTTGGTGTCTGACGATATGACTCAGGGCTCAGTGTCAGCATCACCTGTGGTGGCGTTACGAGCTCTCCAAAATTATTGTAATGAACCTAAGATACACTAGGATTTAAGGAATGCCTAAGGGATACTTCTCATAGGCAAGGACATAAAACTGCTTGCCCCATCCCAGAATGCTGAACGACTTGGTCGAGGGACTTTTGCTAAATACAAGCTAGCCCCTTGACGGCAGTAAGCAACGCTGACAAACACTAGCGGGGTAAGGAAAACTGAGGCATTAAGACCTGAAGAGTTGGTGGGAATGAATAAAACATTAAGAGAAGCAGTAGACTAGCAGTGCTAAAAACTGTAAGAGAACAGCTTTAAGGTTTCTTTCATTCTCAGTATGTGTGTAGCAATGCTTTAAGACGACTAGTCAGTGGAAAGGATTAAATTGTTAATAAGGTTGCAAAAACAGCAGAAATGTTCACAAAATAATTCTGCTTGGTATTTGGAAAGAAACAGGATGATGTGTTTTGATCGCAAAAGGATGATGCAAGTAAGTTCCATCCCATTAATAATTAAATGTTTAATATGTAGAAGAAGTAAACATTTTTAAATCAACAGGCTTGATGGTTTGCACCCAAATGTCCTAAAAGAGCTGGCAAGATGATCTCTGTCCTGCTGGTGCTCCTTTTGAATATTTTGTAAAAGATCCTTTAATAAGGGGAAATTCCAAAGGGTGGATGACTGCAAGCATTGTGCCAGTATTCAGAGGAGCAAGTGAGATGACCCAGGCAAATATACCTCAACCAACCTGACTTTAGTTCTGGACAAACTTGTACAAAAGCCTACTGGGCACTCATTATGACATTAAGAGACAGGTGCATGAATGCCAGTGAACATGATTTTAAGGAATGAGAGACTTGTTTTCATTCTTTAGGATTTAAAATTCAGTACCAAAGGATAACCATATGCTTCTTCTATACAGAAGCATTGGTAAGTACATGTCATGGGAGTTCAGAGGAGCCGTAGGGCAGTATAAACAGTGAAATGCAGTAGGAATAGGCTGTGGCAGAATTACCATTGACAATTACAGTGGTAATCACAATGGGGCAAGGGGGTGCCCTGAGGATTTTTCAGGGATCATCAGCATTTTCAGAAGTGACTTGGAAGCAACTGTAAAGTCACTGTTAAGCAGCAAGTGACCTACAACTGGTGTAAATAATGGCAATGTGAGGTATTCTGAGCACATGCTTTTTATGTACAGTTTAATGTCCATGTCTATTGTTTGTCATGGAGACCATAGCGGAGATAGCTCGATGCTGTGAGGATGAGGTATCGAATCAGATTACGCTGCCAAGACTTTAGCAGATTAAAATTCTTGCTCTCCTCCCTATGCCTTGCTCTGAATTTCTAACCTAGGCGGAGGTGAAACACTAGAATGTAGTTGTTCAGCAAGTCCTGTGAACAGGGATGCTCCAGTTATTTTGAGAGCAGAACTATATGTTGTACCAGTTATACTGTGTTTGGACCAGCAGGAAGGATGACATAAAGTAACGTGACGAAGCTTGAACCCCTCTCTAGGCAGGGCTGTCTAGCAGGGTTGTATTCAAGGGCAATGTTCTCTTACATGTGCACGGTGAATGCTTTAATTAAGAAACAATTTGGGGGGAGAACATGGACATATTTAGTTGTTTTTCTCTTGCACCATGAACATGCACCGCCCTTCACAAGACAACATGAGGCCTTTATAGGCTTATAGTTTATTTCACATAAAGCCTAACAGAAGATAATCTAGGCTAAAGAAGGAGGCATGTAACTGACATACAAAGTAGAGCTGGATGGTGATACTTAGCTCTCTGAATGTTCTCAAGAGCATTTGCTGTCCAAGCATACATCCCCTTGCAGGCGGGAGTGTTCATAGGGTATGCTGGAATGTTTAAGCTGTTGATCAAGCTAACTGAAGTGCCAATAAGAGTGAAAACAAGGTACCTGGGAGGGGGTTGTTCATGCTGAAGCCCAGGCAACCTCTGTATTTATGGCACTTGTCATCTAGACTAGCTCAAGTGTATCTGCACATGCTGCTATCAACTGTCCTGGACATACCTTCAGACTACAACCTTATCCTTGTGCCTTGTAGCAGTGAGAGGTGACAGCAGGGACTGCTGCCAGTAGTGTATTTTTTAGAATAATAGCAGTCTGTTATCTGTTATATGTAATTGTGCTTATTGTTTTATCTTTCCTTTTTTTTTTTTTTTCTCCTCCTTTTTGTTACCAGAGTGCCTCTGATGGCTTTTGGAAGTCAGTTGCAACCCGTGTCCCAAGGGAACCTCATGAGATACGTATCCTGAATCCCTACTTCATCCAAGAGGCAGCTTTCAGCTTCATTGGACTGCCTTTCAACAACGGCCTGATGGGCAGAGGGGTAGGTATAAAGAGGAGCAAGCAACATCGAGGGGAAGGACAAGGAAGTAACATAGTAGCCTTACTCTGTTCTAACTCTTTCTTCTGGCATCCACTGTTGGCTATTGAAGGGGAGGGACTCCGGCTCCATCATGATGGCAGCGTTCAGCCCCCTTAAGCCACAGCAAGACACAGCCTCCCTTCTTTTTTGGAACCAGGAGATGGCTGTTACAGAACCCCTTTTCTGGTGCTGGAGCTCTGCGGCTTCCAGCACCAGCTAGACACCAGCTTTTGCCTGAGCAGACTCACGTGAGAGAGCGAGGAGCGGAAGAAGAGTAGTGGGGCAGCGACTGTGATGGTTAACTCACAGCAATAGCGTGCAGGACCCACCTGCCAGTCAAGCTTCCCCTTAAGGCCAGGACTGAGTTTTGTTGGAACAGACTAGCAAGCCTGTTTTCCTTCCTCAGCCTTTATAGTGTAGAGAAACCTAGATGTCAGGAGGCCTTTGTTTGTCCAGGTGACCAGGCCCTGTAGACAAACCTCAAGGCTGTTTGTCCTCGTTGCATAGAGCTCTAGGGCAGCGATGCACAGCCGCTCTCTCTTCTAGATTAGCTGACATTCTTGCTTAGCATCAACAAGACCAGAGTGGTTAGCATGGATGAAGTCTCAGGGATTGCTTGGAACTGCTGGGTGATTTTCTATCTCTCACAGCCTGCCAGAAGGGCAATTGTCTAAGTGCATGGAGAAAACTCCTTCCCAAAAGCTAGAAGGACCCGCACTGCTCCCCTGCAGACTGGCAGGGGACGAGGAACCCTGCTGTCTGCACCCTCAGCACACCTAGAAGTGCCATTCTCTCTAAAGGTCACACCACTGTTTTGCAATTTGCTGTCTTCAGGGACACTGCAGCCTAAAATCACTGATATTACATTGCTTTATGCTGTATCCCAGGTTTTACAGTAGAAGAAGGTAAAGGACTATTTAATGAGGCCTATGGTAAGAAATTCTGATCTTACAGTGAGAAGATTTAGAAATAAAAGTTTGTAAGAGAAAACAACATGAAGTATATTTTTAGGTCTAGTTATTAACAAAATTGCTTCTTGGTCATCCAGTATCTCTCACCCCCTGTGCAGCTTTTCAGAGTGTTAGTGTGGCGAAAGTGGTGACTCAGGTTTTCTGGGTTATCTCCCACTGCAACACTGTCCTCAGAACCTGTCAATCGGTGGATTGAGAACTGGCTAGATGGCAGAGCTCAGAGGGTTGTGGTCAGTGGTGCAGAGTCTAGTTGGAGGCCTGTAGCTAGCGGCGTCCCCCAGGGGTCAGTCCTGGGTCCAGTCTTGTTCAATGTATTCATCAATGACCTGGAGGAAGGGACAGAGTGCACCCTCAGCAAGTTTGCTGATGATACTAAACTGGGAGGAGTGGCTGACACAGCTCTGTGCTGCCCTTCGGAGGGACGTGGACAGGCTGGAGAGGTGGGCGGAGAGGAACCTTGTGAAGTTCAACAAGGGCAAGTGCAGGGTCCTGCACCTGGGGAGGAATAACCCCCTGCACCAGGATAGGCTGGGGGTTGACCTGCTGGAAAGCAGCTCTGCAGAAAAGGACTGGGAGTCCTGGTGGACAAGATAAGCGTGAGCCAGCAGTGTGCCCTTGTGGCCAAGAAGGCCAATGGTCTCCTGGGGTGCATTAGGCAGAGTGTTGCCAGCAGGTGGAGGGAGGTGATCCTGCCCCTCTCCTCAGCCCTGCTGAGGCCTCACCTGGAGTACTGTGTCCAGTTCTGGGCTCCCCAGTACAAGAGAGACATGGCACTCCTGGAGAGAGTCCAGCGGAGGGCTACAAAGATGATTAGGGGGCTGGAGCACCTCTCCTGTGAAGAAAGGCTGCGAGAGCTGGGCCTGTCTGGAGAAGAGAAGACTGAGAGGCGATCTGATCAACGTGTATAAGTATCTGAAGGGGGGGTGTCGAGAGGATGAGGCCAGTCTCCTCTTCGTGGTGCCCAGTGACAGGACAAGAGGCAAGGGGCAGAAACTGAACCACAGGAAGTTCTGTCTGAACCTGAGGAAAAACTTCTTGACTGTGAGGGTGACTGAGCACTGGAACATGTTGCCCAGAGAGGTAGCGGAGTCTCCTTCGCTGGAGATATTCAAAACCCGCCTGGACGCGATCCTGGGAAATAGGCTCTAGAGGACCCTGCTTGAGCAGGGGGGTTGGACTAGATGATCCCCAGAGGTCCCTTCCAACCTCAACCATTCTGTGATTCAGTGATTTATGTTTGCTGTATCTTGTGTTTCAGTCATTAGAAAAAGTATTACTCAAGTGGGTAAATTACTCATGTATACATGTGACATAGCTGTTGATAGAAACCACATGTGGCATTTTTGAGTGCATTAGCATAGCTGACAAACCCAGAGAGAAGCACTTTGCTTGAGCAAGGTCTGCTTGTTGTGCCCTGGACATTGTCCCTCCGTTTTTATCAGCATAGGAGATTGCCATGTTGCAGTATGGATTTGGACCAGATAGAATATTGTCTCATTTTCCATGTTCTAGTTATATAGTTCTTCAGAAATATTAGAGATGCTTGTTTTGTTTAAGTCAGATGGGAGGGTGCCCAGAGGTAAGAAGTTCACTTTTTCCTAGCATATCCTATGTAAGATCTGCAGACAAACTCAGCCACAGAGAATGGTTCTTTTGTGAAATATGAGCTTCTGGCAGTGTGGTGCTGTGTGTGTATGCACAGAAGCTCTCATGTGGTTCTGGAAACGCAGGACTTTCACTTGGAGCACTGAAGATATCTTATCTCAAATATTCCCTTCAGCTAGGAAGTTACTTAGTTCACCTCTCTTCATTCTCCAGAGCTTACCCTTAGAAGGACGTAGGCTTGACTTATCTTCCAGAAAATCAAGACTGCTGCCCCAGTGAAGGACAGAAATCATGAACCTTTGCCTTTATTTTCTCTGGATTTGGTTTTATTTTTAAACACATTATTTTAATACACAAGATATTAGTTAAGCTGAGAGGAGAAGAGAGAATCCGGAAATGAAAATGTTGTGAACTGAAGTTTATGAGGTTTTGATAGGTTGTTTAACACACATCAGATTGGGAAATGAAGGCAGCTTAATTGAAACCTGATGGTTCACTTCATGAAAGTCCATTTGGACATTAAAAAAATAGTTTATGGAGTTCTAAGAAAAAGCAGTCTTTGCCTGTGACCCCTGTCAGATTGTGTAAATTTTAGTTTACTCCTTCAAATGGGGCAGCCAAAGCTCTGCAGGTGCAGGTGGGGCTGGGCTGTTAGTGTAACCCATGTTGTCTGTGCAAAAACTGTCTAGTATAGTGATTCTGTCTGAGTCTAAAAACAGGGAGAGAGACTGCCCTATGAGTACAAAGTTTACAGCAAATGCCAGCTATAGACTGCTGTCGTGGAGCTGCTGGCCCTTCACACTCTAGTGGATTCTGCATAAGTGCAAATACTTCAATGGAAGCTGCTTCTGCTGGTGTAAAGAGGGGAGAAGAGTGTGAATTAGATCCTGGTGATACAGATTTGCTATGGACCTTTTTTTCACTTAAAGTTTAGATGGGAAGAGTGGAAATTAGAGCAATATAAACCACGAATCCATTTCTGATAAAGATCGCGGAGAGACCCAGCAAGAGCAGTTTGCCCTATGAGGCAGCTAGAGTGAGGAGTATTGCTCCACAAGAGGCTGACTGTGTGTGACCCAGCAACTGCACAGTGTAGCTGGTTTGGTTCAGTGTCAGGCTTTAGAGATGTGAGACAGCTTGGAAAACCTTGCTCAAGAGGGAGGCATATGAACAGGGAAAAGGCAAATGCTGAGCTCTTGTAAGCAAAGGCGTATTGAATGGTACACGTCCAGAGCTTCTGCTGGGGAGCCTGGATGGGGGCAGACTGCTGCCCCCATGCTGAAGTGCACTGCAGTATGTTGGGCAGGCTGCGCACAAGAGGATCAAGGCTGGGGATGCCTTAATCATCAAGGCCAACATGAAATCCTCATAAAGGGCAGTAATATTCCACTCCTCTGTGGTTCTGATGCCTAAATAAACTTGAGGGCTCCTTTTGCACACCACATATGGTAACAATGTGCTGCCAATTAACTTTGTAATTTGGGGGCTTTTTCAGCAAGGCTGAGGAGAGCTAGTAAAATCGTTCAGGGCTGATCTCAAAGTGTTTCTCCCAGAATTCAATAAAGGGCAAATGTAGTAACATCTTATATTTGATAGTATAATTTGGGCCAGATGGTCCTGAAGGATAGCAAAGGGGTACAACACAGGCATGCATTTAGATTGCACATGTGGCATTGGTAGCCAAAAGCTGCTTTAGAGCAGCAGAGGCTCAACTGAAGCGTATATTTATCTGAGCAAGGAACAGAACTGGACACCCACAATGAACAGTGACTTCTCTCTGGGACCAGTAGAGAGTTTTGAGTGTTATCTTAGTCCATTTACCAAAGTCTTAAAGGAAAGAGAGAGCTGCGGTCTTCTCTTCTGTGGAGACAGGCGGCTGATAAAGAAAAGCTTTATTTTAAGATCCTGGCAATGTCTGGGGAAAATTAAAGAGATGTTGGTGCCCAAAGCTGATTTAGCACCAGGGAAATGAGCTATTAAGGATCCTGTCTTTGATTAAAGAATTCTCTCAAGGAGAGGGCACAGGCTTGGCTGCCTCACTAGACGATGATGTGTATGTGTGGTTTGTGTGTTGGTGCTAGTTCTGTGTACAAGTCTGTTGGGCTTTAAACCAAACAGCAGTGTGGTATTGCAGCTGGTAATCCAGCAGCGTGAGGTAGCCGGCAGGGCATTTCAGATGACGCATGCAAGTTCTCCGAGCTCTAAGGGCCCCAGGGCAGACTGATGTTTGTGCCTTTCTCTCTACTGGTCCAGTGCATCCATAGAATTACTTATGATGTCGCTTTTTCTGAGATTAAACTCTGCTGCCCAGAATTGTAAACCTTTGGTTTGGTCCTGTTTTGGAAATGGCTGAATCTACAGACTCCTTGTTAGGGAGATAAAGCATCCCCCTCTGGACTTCACTCAGCCTCAGCCCAAACTTGGTGAAGGTGGAGCCACATAGAGGAGTATTATCAGGCTGTGTCAGGTGCCCCGTCATGGATTAGCACCTCTGCAGAGTGCTGACAGCTACACGCACTCAAGGATTAACCTTTGGTGCTAGAGGAGACTTAGCACTTCATACCCCAGGGCTTCTCTTTGCTGCTGTGTAGTTCTGCCTGTGGGCAGTCAGCCTTTCTGGAGATGCCAGTGATGACCCTTTGCTCCTTATGCAGCTTTGCAGCTCCTCTGGTTGGTCACAATGACCCTCTCTCTCATTACTAGCAAGCTTTGCCTCCTGGGCTGTTCTTGTTGCATTGTTACTGTGTGAAGGCTGTAGCTTGCGACATCTAGGATCTGTATGACAAAGCAGGAGAGAGGTGTGGATGGCAGGAGCAGGGCAGTCTGCCATCCCATCCTTCCAGTTGCGTGCCTCCTTTCTTTGAGGGGTGTTAGTTAAGTATAGAGACTTAGTTGAACTGCAAGCTTCAGGTTTGTAAGACAGCAGATCTGCCTCATAAGCTGGGCTGTTAAATCCATTAGCACCGTGTAGTATGGGCTGCTGGGGGGATAGACACTCAGACAAGGCATTACAGGGTAGCAGGCAAAGCCACTTCTCAGTAACTGCCCAACCACCTGCATGCGATAGATGTAAGGTAACTGGAGGTGGTCTACTCCTCAGTGAAAGAGGAGACCGTGAACTCCCACTTAGTGTGTGTTACCACTGAGTAGCTAACGTAGTAAAGTCATGCCCTTCCTTGCCCTCTGTTGAACAGCAGCATACAGAAATGCTGTCTGTATTGCACATGGATCAGTTCTGTGACAATCAGCAGATCTGAACTTGTGCATCAGGTTAGATGTGGTCAAAGATATTTGACTTGGACTAAGTCATGTAGGAGTTCAGCGATTAAGCAGCAAAACCAAGACCTTCTGGGCAGCATGTCGCATCTCCAGCAACCACCTCCTAGCCCTTCTCCTCTGCTCCACTGTAGACTCTGCTGGTTCTGGAAGCTCTCTACTGCTTACAGCAAGGGATAACTAGGGGAGGTGAGGGAGAGGTGTCAGTGATGTTCTGCTTTGTCTTCTGAAAGCCAGTATTGCAGCTGAGTCTGTGCAAGGGTGGAGGTAGCTGTGGGAGCAGCGCTTAGGGTTATAAGTCCTGTGATGGGGACCATTCTGCAGAATATCAGGCCCTTGTCTGCTCACAATAAATAATGCTGAATTCCTTTTAATGCCGCTTTTCCAAACTTGCCAAATAAGGGAGCAAAGAGCAGGTTTTGGGCTGTACCTGAACAAACGTAACTTACCAAAAAGAAAATACAGTGATTGTTCTGCATAGCATGTGATGCTCATTAAAGTTCTGTTCTGTATTTCTTTTGCTTTGAAAGCTTTATTGCTGTAAGGTGACAAGTCTGCAAATGATAAACAAACTAATAAGGTGTCGATTTTTCTGGCAAAAAGTTTTCCCCTCAGATAAATTAATGCAGCTAAATTAACGTAGTAAGCAAACCAATTTGAATGTCCAGTTGCATAACTGTTTTTCAAGAAGTTATTCTTTTGCAACATTTACCCTTTTATTTAAAAAGGTAACAACTGGAATAGTCTGTACAATTCAATATGTCTTAAACTGAGCTAAGTAAAATCCCACAAATAACTGGAATTCATTTAACATATTAAGGGAGTCAAATATTTCTAAAAACAGATTTACAGCGGTCATTTCCTTCCAGTCCAGAAGGCAATGACACAGGAATGACCCAGGCATGGAATGAAAAGCAGCAAGAGATTTTCACAAGCGACAAGCAAAGTGCAGTTGTGGTCTTCTTGGCTCTGTTGCCAGCACTGGATCTCCAGAGCAGGCCCATAAGGTGATGACCAACCTCCTTTAAGTCCAAAAGAGGGATAATGTTCATTTTGCTGAATGTCGTCTTTTCTGCGAGTAGAAGGCGGTCTTAAAGCCTCTTCAGGGGGACTAATGAAAGCTGAAACATTAATCCCTTGAGGGAAAGCCTTTCATCTTTCCTCTTGCAGTGGAGAAGGGTATAAGGGGAGTTAAGAGAACCTATCCTATGTCTGCCTGTACTGTTGAAGGCACTTCTGGTCCCCGGGCCTGGTGGTACAGACTGGCTGTGTTTGCACTGCACAGTACTTGCAGTGATCAATACCTGCCTCAATATACGGCCAGAGTTTTTTGCCTGTCTTCCTCTTATGCCTTTCTCACCCAGGACCCACTATGCATGTGTTCACCTCACCCACAGAGAGCATCATGCCAGCAAGTTTGTGGAAGGAGCCGTGTTCTGTATGCACAGGCAGCCTTTGTCTAGCACTTGCTGCAGCAACATGTTGCTCCCCGCTGCTGTGTTTGCTGCTTCTATTTGTCAGAGAGCCTTTTGGTGCCAGCTCTGGCTCATCTAGGTCCACTGCGTTCTCTCAAGTGGAACCAAGTGAAGGGTTGGTCCTTGGGGAGCATTACAGTATACAGGAAGAGCTGCTGTTCCAGGTGTTGGGGCTCAGGCAAGCAGGCTGGGCATGGAGATGTGGACTGCCAGCTCAAGCTGCTCACCTTATCCTGGGAGGTGTCCTCTGCTCTTGTCCTTACCAGTTATTCACCAGTGCTGGAGAGATGTTGATCCTGGTATCCACTGTGGGACCGGGCTAGGGTAAGCATCTGTGAGAAGCAGCAGCAGGTACAGAACTTGCAAAGCCAAGTTCAAGGCTTTTGGCAGGGAACTGGCAAGGGGGAAGGATTGCCAGTGCTTTCTGGGATCTTGCCATTCCCTACTCTTACAGATCAGTGGGCATCAGTTCAAGTCCTGCCTCAGCGTTGACCACGAGGGCTGCCGTTCATCATCGTGCCAGCCCTGGTGGAGCAGGGAAGACGACTTCTGGGAAGATATATCTGTATGTGATGGGGGGCCCAGGCACTTCTCAGCTAGGACAAATGCCGCTCCCCTGCTCTGACTAGCTATTTTAGACTGCTGAGCTTGGTGGTGTCACAACTCCAGAGCCGTAAGGGCTGTTTATTCCCCTCTGTCACAGTTGTGTTATATAGCCCTGACAAATGTCACAGCAGCTTTGCCTTCAGTGCTGTTAGTCTCATTGGAGAAAGCACTCAAGAAAAACAAAAATCCAAACTCCTGCTTCCTATCTTTCTCCATGCAGTCTAGCAGGTACTGTGTCATCTAGCAGGGCACGCTCCTTGCCTGGCTGCGTGTGGATGTTAAGAAGGCTCTTCTCTCCTGGGAGATGGCTGCGCCCTCCTTGTGGCCATTGTCTGTCCTGTTCATGATCACACAACAGCCGTCCCCTCGGTATGGTACATTCCCTCCCCATTCCAGCATGGTTTGTAAAATGTGGTTGTCACTGGAGCTGGTTTCTCGCCTTGTTCCCAGTGGAGAGATGACAAATCCCAGTGAGGCCTTAGGCAATGGAGGGAGAAATAGTGCGACTGGGGAGGGTGAATCCTACCTCCCCTGTTTAGAGGCCAGCTCAGAAGCAGGGAGCTAGCACAGGCAGAGGCTGAGCTGTCACTGCTTCACCAAAAGTGGAGACCTAGCCTAGACCTTGTGGGTTGTGGGCCACCAAGCGCTTTGGGTTGTGCTCACACATAGGAGCATGGCATAGCTCCATAGAGCAAGGGCATGTAGGCCAAACATTTAAGCATTAACAGATTTCCAGGCATGCCTCCTGGTTACTGCCAAACCATCTGATTGAAAGCAGCGCTGCTTAGTAGTGCAGAAATATCTAGGCACATAGAGTGCCGTGAAGAGGAAGACAAGATTTAAGTTATTCTGGACCCGGATTATTCTTGAAGGGCAATGCTGGGATTTTGTTTTTTCCTTAGCGATGGCTCAGAATAACAAAAGGGCTGCTCTGTAGCTTGAGAGTGCTTTATTTTTATAGCACAACAGTCTACAATAATGAGAGGGCCACTCAGTTGTTTGAGAGCTCTTTATTTCTGTAATGCGATGCAAGAGGTGTGGTGGTTGCTTTGGTATGTCTTTGGGGCAGGGCACGAGGGTGTGTGTGCCGAGATGAGATAGCACTGACGCACTGTGTGGGGCATAGCAAGCCAGGTTTGGCACAGCCTTGCCCACAATCCCTAACTTCTTCTGGAGTGATCTGTCCACCAACCTGCCCCTAAGGTTTTAGCTGGTTCATTAGGTCCAGATCAGAGTTTAGCAACAAGTCGACACATATGCCTGTGGGCAGTCGACAGAGCTTGGAAGCTCTTTATTTAGCTGTCTAGATGCAGCCAGAGAATAGCTGTACCTGTTCCCTCTCTCTGATACATGTCCCCTCTCATTTGCCACTTCTCTGCTAAGAAGAGAAGAGAGCGCTTTCTCCTGGAGCTGGGGAAGACTGCTCAGTCAGCTTTTCTGCAGCACAGCCTGGGCTGCATCCCTAGATCCTACAGGGCCTTAACTTTATTGTGCCATCTGGGCATAAGGCAGTGCTTCATTTTCAACAGAGGGAAGGAGTAGCAGAAACCCGGGAGGCAGTCACAGGAAAGAAACAGTTCCTATAATTTAAACCAACTCAGAATCAAAGCAGCCTATTGACTTATTAATGGCACGTAACTAGCTGGCAATCAGTGAACTGTACATTCAGGATCAAAACTGTGTATTCAGGATCAATATCAGTAATGCAGCAGATTAACCCCAAAAGTAAACGCTTAATGAAATGGTAATAAACACAAATGTCTAAGTGAACCCCAAAGTTTTGATCTCGCACACACCCACACACACACACATCTGCAAGTACATGCGTCCCTCCTGTTGCAGGCAGCATGGGTTACAAGTGCCCACCCCCCTCTCATGGGGACACAGGCTCCCTTACACACCCCTCCTGTGGGAGATGCGGGTGCTCTAGCTTTATGTGTACCCATACTGCTCCCTGCAATCTGCAAATGCACATGCAAGTGAGAAAACCCCGTATAAGTTCATATATTTACACCCAAGTTGCAGGTACGCAGTGCATTCTGTACTGCCAGCCCTCTAGCTGGCTTCTGGCTGCTCCCAGTATCTGGCGAGGAGGTCGTGGTGCCAGCAGGGTGACTTGCCAGTGTCAAACCAGGTTTTGACTGCGGCTGTTTCCACTGCAGTCTTTTCCCCTGTTATGAATTTTCATGCTTCTTTTATACCTCTTTTCAAACGGACTCCTTTCTTTTCAAAAGGCTCTTTGTAGTTCCCCAGATGCTCTTTAACCTGTCTGATGATTGCCTTCCTCTTTAACATGATAAGTTTGGGGCAAATGCCCATTTTTGGGTTTTTGATCCACACTCACGTGCGTGCACATACACAATTTACGCTCACATTCTTCTCTTAGCAGGAGTTATTATCCAGGCTATTTGCTTAGGTTGGGCTGTGCGAGCACTCTCATGCTGCCTTAACCGTTACGGACCTCAGCGAATGGCAGGGATGATAATTCTGCAGTATTTTCTGGATGATCCCCTGTAGCCTACAGGACTCTTGACTAGAGCAGCAGGACACGAGGCTATGTCTCAGCTATGAATGTGTGAACGGCTGCAGATCACTCTCTTCAAGGGGGACACGTGCAGAGCTAGGCTGTAGCTACCATGGTATTGGAGGGGGGCTGACACAGAGAAGGCATAGCTTAATTAAAAGCTGCCATCAGCCTTTTCATGTGATTTTAGGACAACACAAAATTACTTTGCCAATGACACTGTGTGAATTTCAGATAGCATAGGGCCCAAGGCAGATATATCCATTACAGTCCTAGAGTCAGGAAGTCCTTGGGATTTTAAGTGAGTTAGAGAGAAGAGCAGGCGATACTGAGATACTGTGATGTCAGAAACTACTGAAGAACAGAAGTAGATTAGAAATTTATCTCCCATTTTGCCCCAAAAGCCATTGAATGTTTTATACATACAATAAAGTTCCAATCAGGTAGGTATTTGGTGACCAAAAGAAAGTTCACTTTTGCTTTCTATAATACTCTCTAAACAGAAGTAAGAACATGCTTGAAAGCAAGTTGTGGTAGTTTGGCAGTTCTCCCATAAGGTTGGGTAGTATGATTAATTATCTGTGGTTTGTAAAACTCACATTAGAAAGTTAGCTCTTAAAAGTTAACTTGGCCAGTAAAATTCCCTCCAGGCAAAGACCCTGCATCTCCCTTGAGCTGTACCGTGGGAATGGGCCCAGTGTAAGTGTGGGTGGCGTAACGCCATCATATTCTTGAACAAGGACACGTTCTCACAAACGCAACCATTTACTTGTTGTGTTTTGGACACTGTAACTACAGCTCAGCTAAGGGAAAGGATTTTGTGGCAAGTCCATGCATCAGCTGGTGCAATTCCAGTGACATCAGAATGTCTCCTCCTATGTAAAACATAAAGCTGAGAATATCTGAATTTGAATTACCATGCCTGGGAAGCCAGGATGTTCTCACATATTTTGAAATTCAGTGGAATTTGCTTATCCTTGCCTAATAAAATTTTCCCAATTTTTTTAAACCTACCCTTGAGATTTTATGGCCACCAGTGAATTAACTAAAGAAACCAGAGTAAAAGCAATATTGTTTGAGGAAGAATTGGTCATTGTCTATTGAAAATAAGCAGTCCAAATAAAATGACTCTGCTTTTTCTTCCTGATATCTGGAACTTGCACAGAAGGATGTAGTAAGGTCTTCTCATTTCAGATGTGCACCGTTGCAGTTGTACTGCAAATGTTTGAATTTAGTGTGTCATTCATTTTGACCTAGCAGGTTTTGCATTTTTGCACTTTTTTCTCCAGTTTAATATAATTTCAGTGCAAGTACAGTGCACATGCAGTTCTCCATAGCAAATGAGTTGTGCTTCCAGCTCTGCTCATCTCAGCTAGGATATGGGTGGAGCTCTTTGCTTGGAAAATGTTGGTCTTGGGGCATGGTCAGGTAACCAGAAGGGAGCAAGGTAGCATACTACCAAAAGTCAGTTCCTTCAAGTAAGAGGCAGAAGCTCAAAACACGCGGGCTCCCAGGCTGTTATGAACATCCGGGGAAATGGCATAGCATTGCTCGCTGGTTCAGGGTAACCCATTTTATGTGCAAGATGTTTTCTGTATCTCAGCTGAGAGGCTGTTGCTCTTAGTGACTGTCTGAGCACGTCCTCTGAATTCATGACACTTTTGATAGGGTGGTGCTGGGTGCTCCTGAAATGAATATAAAGACACGTGGGTGGATTTCTTAGCCTCTTCTTAGCCCCTGGGATAAAGCTACCTCTGTGGCTTCATCTGGTTAAGGGGGAGTTAGGAGTGTCTGTGCGTAAGGGTTTTGTGTTGGAAGCACTCATCCTCTGGAGCAGTCACGTTCCTCTGAACGCAAAGAGGAGTTACAGCCATACAGCACCACTGCCACAGGGTCTTGGTGGAAGCCAGATGAAATGGGAAGGGATGAAACTAGTCTTTGGGGCAAGTAGCAGGTCAACAGAGGGGAGAGGACGGTCCGGCTGTCCGTGCCTAAACTGCTAGCACCAGTCTTTGTCCAGTTTTCCTCTGCTGTTTGTTTTTCCAGTATTCTGCAGGTAGGAGGGGGTATGGCACAGTCTAGAGTGCCCTTTGCCTAGGAGGAGGCCCCTGAGCAAGGCAAGGGATTTCGGTGCACAGTGCTAATTGGGTCTGCCTGGTCTCCTCTCCTTCTCCCGAAGCTTTTTAAGGATCTGCTTAAACTGCTTTTGCAGTCACTAAAATGCAGAGTCTGTGTATTATTCCTTGCTGCTGCTTCTGTGTGGTGGTCCACTTGGGATAGATGTTCCTCCTTAGCATAGCTGGAAGCCAGTAATACGCACAGGATTGTAATCCAGATGGCCTTTTTAATTTCAGAAGACTAATGTATCCACTGTGTTTTGTCTTGTAGCTCATCTGCTGCCCCATTCTCGGGGTAGCAAAAGTTGTGGATGAGGAGTCTGACTACTTGCACTAATCCCTGCAGAGCTGGGTCATGGAGTCTCAAACAACAGCCACTGTTTTTGTGCTAAACGCTTTGCATGAAGCTGGCTGACTTACAATTTTCTTTAGAAGTTGGGAGGCTATTGACTCTGCAAGCTGGCATTGGGCAGCTGATGTGCAGATATAGCCAAATGCCCTATTCCTGAATTTCTCCTTAGAAGCGGTAATGCCCCTGTGAGCAGAGACTGTACGAATGTTGGTTGGTTATAGAAATGACAACCTGCTAATGACGTACATGCTTACTTTCTTTCGTCTCAGAACATCCCCACTTTGGGAAGTGTAGCAATAACCATGGCGCTCCACAATTGCGATGAGGTGGCGGTAGCTGGCTTTGGCTATGACATGAGCTCACCGAACGCACCGCTGCACTACTACGAGAACATCAAGATGTCGGCCATCAAAGAGGTAAGGAGCTCCTGCCGAGCACCTCTTCCCACACGTCTGCTGACCACCTTGACGGGGTAGTGACAACTTACAGCTTTCCGGTATGGGTCAAAACGCAGCTCCACCCAGCCATTTACCCTTAAAATTCTAGATGTTCTCCTAAATGTAAAGTGTTAAAAAATGCTATTTCTGCTGGGAAAAGTTCTCTGGACTGTATCTATAATATGATTCCTTCTTCTCAGAGCAGCGGGGAAAAGTTTTACGTAAGTGTTAACTGGAGTAGGGTGAAAGGAAACAATTCTGCCTGAGGGTTGAAAAGATGTGACCTGTTCCAGCTTTTTGATCCGTTTTATTACTCTAATCCACACACTTTTGCTAGATGATCTGCTACTCAGCCCCTGTGAAGTGTGGGGGAGGTGAGATTAGCCTGTGCATGTTAGCTCTCAGCTGACTATGAAGCAGCGGTTAACTAGTGTAAACACATCCTTACAGCTCTGCAGTGACTGCTCTCTAAAGCTAGATCTACCTTAGAAACATTTGCTGATACCGTCATAGTGAGATGCGCAGCATTTTTAGAGGAACAAAAGCTCTTGCGTCAGTATAAGGCAGCAGTGTAAAGATGTCCTTTCTGGGCGTCCCTTCCCTGTGTCAAACTTGGACACTGATCTCGGTTGCTTCTGTAGTGGGAAGTTTGCCTGACTTTTTGGTAGAGCTCAGTCAAAGATGTGACCCAAGTCTTTCTAGAAATGCTTCACTCCTTCACTGGCTCCTAGACAGGGGAACCTTTTCTGTCTTCCTCCATGTTGTGAAAAGAGATACAGTCAAAAAGAGGGTTGTTGTGAGGGAGGCAGCACTTGTTCTGCTGTTCATGGACAGCAGCTCTCTCCTGGCACTTACTAGTTGTTCACCTCAAGCACTTCCTCATTGACCCAGGCCAGGAGGCAAGTTGCAAAGCTGTGCTTTTCCAAATTACAAGATTGTACATGCCTCAGGACTCTCACAGACTGCACAGGCTACGTGACTGTAAGCCAATTGAAAGGAATTAGAGATCAGTCATTAGTCAGTTCAAGAAATTAGAAGAGCGTTTGTAATTATCAGAGCAATGAGGCTCTGGAGCAGCCTCTCAGCAGTAGCCAAGAAACCAAACGGAGTTTAGGAAAAGTCTGTGTGAGGAGGTCCCCAGAGATTTCAAGGAACTGGACAATATGATCTTGGAGGTACCTTCTGGGCCTGTGGAGGTAGCAAGAAAGTCTGCCTTGCTCAGTGGAATAACCACATACCCATTTACAGGAGTTAAGGGGGAGCGGGTCAGTGCACAGAAAAGAACTATATTGCATTACTACTTACAGAGACCACATACAACTCATGAAATCGCTAAGCAGAAAATAGGTCAGAAGTATCATTTTTGCGGTAGTAGAGGAGGTATCACATCAGTTTGCCCTGTTCTGACTCTTCCCTGGGCATCTGCTTATGGCCACTGCCTGAGTTGAGACCCTGGGCTACGCAGGACCAGATCTGAGCCAGTACAGCTGGTTCCTTAGTCTTCCAGGAAAGATACAGCTGCACCCGGATGAAACTGATGTAGATGTGTATCTCCAGCACTAGATGCAGAAGCTATTCATGAAAGTTTCAGGAGAGGCTTCTGTCTGTGTGGTGACCATCTGTTCCCTTTGGTGAATTGAATGCCTTTGGTATAGAATCACTCTTGTCCATTTGCTCTTCCTGTCTGTTAAGGACATCCGTCCCACAATCTGCCTCAGACGTGGGGACATTCACAGGGGTTGCCATGTGCTAGGGCTGCACCCCTCTGTTTGCAACTTAGAAGATGTGTCCAGTGTCAAGGACACCTACGCAGAAGCTGACAAAAATGAAGTGTGTCCTCACACATCTTGCTCTGGGCCCTTGCATGGGCCAGTGGAAAAAGACAGCGAGAAGAGCTGGATGCTGAAGTCTCTGGTCTTGTGCTGCAGGGCAGAGAATAAAACGCTAGAAAGTCTCATCTCAGAGCCACGGATGCAAATAACAGCCACAACCTGGAGCATACTAAAGGGAATGGGTGGGCCGTGGCACTCTTAGTGTTAGTCTTAGATCCACTCACCCTCCCGTGTAAAAAAAAAAAAAAAAAACTGATAAACATTGGCAGGGAACAGAAAAGCTTTTACAAAAGATTTTTCCAAAAACAAATGTAGAGAAAAAAGTCAGGAGGCACCATTGCTAGGGGTCTGCAGAGAAGAGGACAAGCTCTGCCGTGAGTTGGCTTCCTATTCCTCTGTCCCCTCCTCTCCCACCCTCTGCTTTGTTCTTAATTCCTGCCAAGTGTGGTTGTGAACTGGACTCTGAGGCCTGTCAAATCTGAATGCACTTAGTGCTCCTTTTTCAGGGCCTGACGCCCTATCTTTTGGCTCTTGAGAGCTAGCCAGTGGACACATCTTTGAAGTTGCCTATGGATGCTTGATTCTTAAGGTCATCACCCAGAGCGAGATGCAGAAGCCAGTGGAAGGCAGGAGGGAAGCACTCCTGGACACTGTATGCGGTCTCAGGGATGAACCTCACATAGCAGAGGGTAGCAGATGTCTTACTCTGTGGGGATGAACATGTAAAATGCAGCCAGTAGGGACTCCTAGAGGTAACAGGAGAAGGTTTTTATCCTATCTGTCCAAGTTTGATAGTAATAGCCTGTGAAAGAAGTGATCTCTCTGATTTTGGATCTGTTCTAGCTCCATCACTTTTTGAAAGGGCTGATTTTGGCTGTCAGGACCAGAGTTAAGTAGGCCAGGCGGTCAGTTGGTGCCTGGCTTGGCAGGCCACTGCTCTCTATAAGCTGTCAGTCATCGTGTCCAGGATAGTCTGTACAGAGGTGAGGGAGCGTTGAAAGGTTCTGGTGAAGCTTCACTAATTCAGATGTCAGAGGATTTGTTTCTACAGCCAGGGCTGTTGATGAGAGCTCTGCAGGCCAGCAGAGTTGGTTCTAGGAAGAAGGTTCCTGTTCCACCTGAAGGCTGGTTATCTGATATATGTCTGCCCATCTAATCCTCGCATCGTCACCCACAGGCTCGTCTTACATTTTGCTGCCCTGGTACAAGAAAAGCCATCTGTTCCCAAGTATCAATAATTAATGCTCCTCCTGCCTCTGCCCCTCCCAATATGACAAATTGTTTGCGGTATTGTGGAATGTGAAGAGAGGAGAAAGGATTACATTTCTTCCTCTCCCATTTAATATTAATGGTAGCTGGTAGTTGTTAGTCACCTGAGGGTGAAGTTGAAAGGTGAAGGGCATGATAGTTGGGTTGTGTCTTGTGCAGTTGCCCTTAAAGAACTAATAGATGGAGATCTGCCCCACTCTGGACTACAAGTGTCCAGCGCACTGTGCTCAAAGAGAGACCTGCATGTGATTTGCAAACCAGGAAGCTACTATGCCTTGGCACCTTTGTGGCAAACTTTGTCCTTGGCCCTAATGAAATGAGGCTGATGCAGAGCCAGGCTCCACCAAGGCTTGTCCGTTCCATCTGCTCTGACACCCAAAGACCCAGGAGCATCCGCAACATTTCCTTCCATGTTACCTTTGGACCTCCAAGATTGTGCCCAGGCCTAGCTCTTCCTGGTCCTCCTCTATGTTTCAGGCCTTAAAGGAGCCAGTAAAGCAGTCTGCGCATTGAAATTACGCATGCATCATCTTCGTCCTGTGCCTGGCCTGCAGACCCCTGTAGGCTGGACACAGGAGGGGGAGAAGGTTTGCTTAGCATAGCAATGTTACAGCACCAAAGCAATTGCCATTGGATGCATCTCTTCCATCTTAACTTACATCTCAGACAGAAGCCCTTGCAGTTAGGTGAGGCTTCCGTGGGGCAGAACCTTCATTTCTGAAGTGAAAGCCTTTTCCCAGGGCATTCAGGTGCCCCAGAAGGGGTCTGTGGGTGCTGGCATACTGAGGCCAGCTGGATCATTTGGCACAGTGGACCATTTGAAGCCTTTGGACATTTTCTGTTGCCTTCAGCAGGGACATCTCTGCTGATAAGTAAGCAATAGGGTAGAGAACTGCTAGGAGACGGTCCACGTCTCTGCTCAGCTCTGCCCAGACTCTATGCCCTGCTTGGGCTGAAGAACCAGATTTGTTTAAGCTTTGGGTGCTTTTGTCTTTGAAAGTTCTTTACAATCCCAAAATGGAAAGCGTTAAGGTGGACTGTTGGTAGGGATGGAGACTGCATCCATCTCAGAAGTGGACATTCGGCGTCTGTGGTGGTTCAAAGGCCTACAGCTTCCCTCTGTCTGCAGCTGTGAGAAGAGAGCAGACAGCATGCGGGGTGCAGCCTGGCTGTCTCCCGAAGCGCAGACCTGTCCCAAAGGGCTCTGTTCCCTGAGTGGTGGGCTCCTCCAGCCCAATTGACTGCGAAATCTTCAGTGTTTAAGCCTCAAGAGCAGCTGCAGGGAAACACTCCAGCTCCACCCTGAAACCACCACCGTCTTTACAGAGGAAATGTAAACACCAGCAGCTTCTTGGGTCCGGAGGTGCCACACATGTGTGTGGCTCATGAGAGCCTCTCTGGGAACATCCATCAACCCCCTTCCGTTGTCTTGTGCATCCAGGGGGAATGGGCCTGCAGGCGAAAGTGTGTCCTCTTGGCAAGGTGTGTCACTGATTTACACTTGAGGCCTGCTTGACATCTCCCTGGACACCCTTGAAACCCTGTGACTCATCTCTGAGGAATTTGTACTGATTACATAAAAAAGCCAGCGAAATGCATTCACTTGCTCACAGCTGGGCGGAGATGCCTCTCCCATGCCAAGACTGAGGTGATAAAATCTCTCTGTGGAAATGAATATGATTTTTCCTGTTGCTCTCTGGGACTGGCTGTTGAATTTCCAAGAGGCGAAGCAGGCAGTCTGAGTGTATACTTTTACTTAGTCTTTGCTTTCCCCGCGGAGGTAAAAGCCTTCAAGGTCCAAAGTTGTGCTGTTATTTGCTACCACAGGAGGCAGCTGCCTCAACATTATCTTCCAGCATCTCAGGCTCCCAAGGGCTTTACAGACGTTTTCTGCCCCAGTGGAAAAGGCTCTGCAAGGAGGCAGATGCTCTGCAGCTTTGCCCGTGTTCCCAGTCAGGAGGAGTTGTATGGTCTTGAGGCACTGATTTATCCCTCTGGGGCCTGCTCAGTAGCATGGCTGCACGATGTGTATGGACTGCCCTGCAAGAGCGCTGCAGGTTGTGAGCGCTCATGGGAGTGTGGCAGTAAATTTCCCTGATGTACTCATGGATGGCTTCCTTTCTGTCCGTGCAGAGAGGACAGCCGAGCTCCGGAGAAGTGTGCTCCAGCCAGGAGATGTCCTGGCAGGCCTGGCAGATAAGATCCTTATGCTCATAAGCATGCTTAGGATTGCTGGAAGCACACTGGAGCAGCGGAGCGGTGCTTTCAGTTTTCAGGCAGTGAGCTGGAAAGTCAGTGCTTGCAGTGCAGAACTGATCCTCGCTCACAGCCGCCCTGCCCAGCACCTTCCCTCCTTGTTCCTCGTGGTCTCCTGTGACTGGGGATGCGCGCTCCCTGGCCTTTGCTTCACAGGGGTTATCTGCGCTGTATGAACCCGCCGTTCCTTGGTCTGCTACTGGGAGACTGCTCCTCAGTAGACCCTATGCTGTTGTGGAAATTTTCACAGATTATTTTTCAGCTCTGATCCTGTCTCTTTGTATTAACTCGTACAAAAATGCAGAATGTCTGTGTGTGTCATCTCCCTTCAATTAGTATTTGCCCTATTTCCAACAACTTTGCAACAGCTTTCAACCCTTGACTGCTTCCATGAAAAAGCATGAGACAGAAAAAGAACGAGTTGTTACCAAAGTGTCTGCTCACTTGTTTCTGTTTTCATGGTGATGAGTACATCAGAGCTGAATTCTGGTATAGTTTGTTGTATTTTATTTCTTGCTCAGGTGCTATAGTGCTTCCTGCCCAGGTACTCCATAGATGTGTATTTTTCTCATAGGTCACTCTCTTCTAATAATGTAAGATAAATATCAGACCCTCCGGGGATATAGAAAAAGAAACATAGAGATGGAGGTGAGAGAAGGGGAATTATTTTAAAATGGAGCGAAGGCTTTTCTGGATAAAAAATGAATGAGCCGGCCTATAAGAGTTGTGATAGAACTTCATTACTAATGGCAAAACAGGCAGAAATTACGTCAGGATGGCAAAACGACAGTGTTTAAAATAGTAAAAACATATCTGTGAGGAGTTAAAAAAAAACAAAGCAGAAGACTTTGTTAAATCATGAGAGTGAAACACAAGACCAGCTCCCAGAATCCCTCCGCCGTGTGCTCTGCCATGAGATTAGCAACGTGTTGCCTTGCCCTGCCTCTTGGTTTGGAGGTGAACTTCAGGCTCCCGGTAATTTCTTGCAGGAGCAAGCATGTGAGCAAAGGCTCACCTCTGAGACCACACAGGAACTGCGCCAAGTCAGTCTTCTCAGCAGCTGCCTGCAGATTGCTTCACACACTTGCGATTGGTAAATACGCGGAACGTGTAGTTAAAAGTCGCCCTTATCAATCCAGGTCTCATCTGTGACATTTGTGTCACGCAGTCTGCACCGGTTGCGCTGCCGATTGGCCTCCTTTTCATTGTAGAAGAAGATCAAGCGCCAGCGGCAAAGTTGTTGGAGGTGTCAGCTCCTTTGATACAGCTGTGCCCAGGACTCCAGTGACTCGGGGCCTGACCTGAGGGGGAGGTGGCGGGACTGCCTTTGATGGCTTCTTTCTGATCATTGCCTCCACTTCCCCTGCAGGTCTTTGTGGAATGCTGGAGGACACCATCCTGTAACACTTCTTATTCAGTGTGTGTACAGGCTGTCACGAGGGCCGAGGAGGCGGCCTGCAGCACGCAGTGACACACAGCTTTGTCTCTCCCCATCAGCAACTACCTCTCTGAACAATCCACAAACATAAAGTTTGGAGTCTCGACCCAGAAAGACCCAAACAATAGTGCTTTATCATCATCTGGACTCTCTCTGTGAAGCCACCCTTTACATTCTAAATTAACACAAGTTGCTTGGGAGGGGGGGACTGGACTGCTTCAGGCCTCCAAGTACCTTAGAGTTTGCGGTAGCCAACCAGAAGAACAAAACTCCTTTGAAAGCGAGACAGATGTCTTGCCTGGTGATTTATAGACTGAAAACACAGCTATTCGAGCCTGGCTGATGAATTGCAATTGGAGTACAAGGAATGGTATAGCCTGAAATGGAGGTCAGCTTTGGAGGGGGAGGTTAGGGGCTGGGGCAGGGGCACCTCCAAAAGGGCAGTGCTTTTTCTTGGGGCCTGCAGTGATGACTGATGAGGTTTATACATTTCTGTCTTTGTTTAAAAGCCACCTGTTTCACAGCGCCTTGGCTAAACGACGGCCTCACATGCTGTTCCTGTGCATAAGGACTGTGTGTCTATATAATAGAAATCTAGAAAAGATTGATGGACGAGCAGTCGTGGCTAGAGCACAGGTATTGCATCGTTCAGTAGGGCAGAAACATGGTAACACTCGCAGGGTACCATGGTGCACTAATAACAGCAAGGAAGGTAAAGAAATAAGAAGCTGTAGCATGGATAAAAACAGAATGAGGGTTTGGTCAAAACCTCTGTAGGAAAAAGACAGTAAAAGACCCCGGCATTGAATACAGACCTCCATAATGATGCTAGGTGCTACCAGAAATTGCACTGTTACAGTTATACATTAGGAACTAATGCTACCGTCAAGGGACGAGTCCAGATATTCCCTGATGTGATAGCTAACGCCGCTCTTCTCAAATGCCCTCGGACCATGAGGGGACAGGAAGAGCTCATGGCCTTTCAGAGTTGATTTTACATGAGGACCTTGCAGAGGGATGTTTTAGAAAATAGCCTTTGATCAAGTGTTAATGCCTTCCTTGTTAAATTAAACAGAAAGGTAACGGAAGAGATTTTATAACTCAGATTTGCTTCCAAAAGGAGGGAGTCTGCAAAGCACGGCTGTATGCAGACTCGGGGGCAGTACCCAGCAGCGCTTAAAGAGTGCTCAGTGGCTCTGGGACGTGTGTGCAGACTCATCTCAAGCGTAACCAGATCTCTGAATTTAGGCCTGGCCCTCGAGAACTGGCTACCAAACATGGCTGCACAGGAGAGCTCAGGGACTCAGTGTGGAGGAACTTGGAATCTTTTTGTGTCAAAAGTGCAAAAACTGTCTGGAATTCATGTTTTCAGCAAGGGGAGCGCTGATAGGAAAAGACTTCAGACATAACTTCTTAAGTAACTGCTTCAAAGCAGTGTTAGAAGTAACAGAGGAGTGGGAGAAGGCATCAGGCAGTGAGGAAACTTCACCCCGATGGTCAGAAAAGACAGGGATGAAGTGGAAACTGGCAAAAGTCAAGTTGGATTAGATCTTGCAAAGAAAAATAAAACAAATACTGCACAGTCCCACTGCCAAATAAATAATATGGAAACAGGAAAAGAATTATCAAGGCAGTGGCATCCAGGGAAGGTGAAGGAAGTGGAAAGGGTAAGGATCAACGAACCTAAGTGGGAACCACGTATGAGTCAATATATTACCTCTATAAGGGTGATATGGTAAACCTGAGGGAAAGAGTGATTTATGGTGAGAAGTTCACAGAGACAGAAAGTGACGGGGTCAGTAGTGAAAGGCAAAACCCATTTGAGCTCGTGCACTTGGTGTGGGAGCGTGGAAGATCTCTCTTCCAAAAACTGAGCAGTTGAGCCAATTAAACTGCAAATCCAGAGGAAAACATATTTAATAAATATCAGGTTACACGTGGTTCCACAAGTTTAGATTATATTGGACATAATACCTTTTCCTCCTTTCCTTTGAGGGGGGATGGGAGCAAGGCAAGGAAAATAACCCTATCAACTGCAGGCCTTTAATCTGACCTCAGAGATACTCTTTAGGACTTAGAGCAAAGTTTAAAAGAAATTAAAAGAAAGAAATAATTAAATAGAAATAATACAAATGAAGAATTAAAAGAAAGAATAATTAAATGCTGAAAGCAAATGCAAAATGGATTTACCAGAGGCAGATTACAAAAACTAATATCTTTATTTGATGAAAAATTCATTGTGCGGACAGAGGAAGTGTAGTAGATAGGTCTATCTGGAGTTCAGTTAAATATTTGACACTGTGCCCTGTGAGAAATTATTAGTTAAACTTGAGAAGCTATGCTTTAGTGCAATACCTGTATGTGACTAGTCTCTGTAAAGGAGAAAACAAAGGGTAGCACTGAATGGAAGGCTGGGAGTTCCCCCTGAGTCGGTCATGAAGCCAGTCATGTTTAGTATTTGCATTAATGATTTTTGGCACAGAAAGCAATGGTGTGCAAGCAGAATTTGTGATGATACAAAACTAGGTGCGGTCAATACGAAGGAGGATCAAAATATCATACAGGAAGACCTGGATCACTTTGAGAACAGGAATAAATTAGATGGGATGAAACTTGATAGTACAAAAGGAAGGTTGTGCAATTTGGGACAGTAATAGGCATTTGGGTTCTAAGCTGAGAAAGCGTTTGGAAATGACCGAGGGGAACATTAAAAGATGAGGGCTCCCAGCCCTCCCTTCCGTTTCAGGCTATGCAGCTCCCTCGCCAGCCTGGCAAGCGTCCCTGAGGATGGGGACAGCGGGCGAGCTGTGACAGCTGCGCTGCTGCTACTGTCCTGGCAGGAGGACTGAGAGAGGAGGGCGCAGAGGTCCTGCATGAGCCTGTGTGGCAGGGTCCCATGAGGTGCACAGCACTGGTGAAACAGTGGGTACAGGGTGGCCATACAGCACTTCGTGTGCATGGTCACTCCGCCAGGACCAGACCAAGTGCATGGGCAAGGCCGAATCATGAAAAATAAGCAACTCCAGAAAAAGGGCAGTGAAGATTAAAGGTAATGATTAATTAGCACCAGTGGAGTCTGGAAATCAGACTGTGTCTAGGCAAGAGGCATTACCAGTAAAGAACCACCTTTTGCTCCTCCTGAGGTTTCTGTGCAGGTTTTCAGGGAGAAATGCTGCTGGCCGGCAGGAACATGGAGGAATTGAGAAACCTCCTGCTTTACATCCTGCTGTTTCTCTTGAATGCGTCCCTTATTGACTTCACTCTTTCTAATTTAATCTTCCTGCGTTTTATGAGATTGCAATATACTTGTTGATGAGACTAACATGCGCTGAAGCTCAGCCACTGCCCCGACTGTAAGTGATTACAGATGGGGACCTTACCTTCCTCGTGGGCTGATCTCTGAAACATTTTCTTAGTCTTAAAATATTCTACTTGACTGCTTTTGAAGGAACAGAGAAATAGTGTTTTGTGCTTCCTCCTGGGATCATTAAGGAAAAAGGACAGGTGGTGCTGGGGCATTTGCATAGCTCTGAAAGGTGGCTTTAACTGATGATAAATTTTGATCTAATAACTGTGACCAAACAATCATACATCAGCCCCACTGCCACCTCTGCAGGATGGACAACCGTAACAGTGCATGTGCTTACAGAGAGACTCTCTTGCTGCTTCTCTTCCCACTGAGAAGAGCAAACATCAGCTAATCAGCTAGAGGTTTGAAGCAAAGGAAATCCCAGCCTGATCCCCCAACAGCAGGAAAAGCTCTGGAGCCTCCTGGGGCACCCTGATGGAGCGCAGAGGGATTTGTTACTCCTGCCATGGGCTCAGATGAGCAGTGCATTTGTTTGCACAAGTGAAAGCAGTTCCGCTCTGCACGCGGGCTGGAGGCAAGCGGCAGTGGGGGAGTGGGCAGAGCCCGTCTGCTGGGTTGCAGGAGCAGCGGTGGCAGTGACATGTGGTGCCAGGAAGGTGGAGGTGGCAGGGAATGCTCCGAGCTGCTCTGTCACTGTTGGAGGTGCAGGTTCCCAAGAGAATAACTGGAGCTTTCTGCCTGTGATGCTGAGGTGTAGCTCCTGGTCTTAGGGGCAGGAGCTGCGTGAACATAAATGGTTCCACATGCACGAATAGGAAATGAGGCTCAGAGTGTGCCAGGAAAGAGAGGGTCAAAGCAGTCAGAGGGGACAGTGAGCATCTTGCCAGGGAACCCAAAATTTAGCCGGTGTCAGAGAGTAGGAAAAGGCTTTCTGCAGCACTAGTGTCTGGAATAAACCACCAACATTGCAGCTGCTTCGTGTAATCCTCCTCCAGACGTGGATCCTGCTCACAGTGCACTAGTTAAAATGCCAAAATGAGCACTCTGACACCACAGCCCGTTCAGTGAGACAGAGGTGGGCCAAGCGTTACCTGCTTCTTGCCATCCTGCTCCAGCTCAGGAGATTCCCTGCATTCAAAGACCTCCAGGACAACTTGCCCATGAGATCAGTTACCTGGAGCACCTCAGCTTACCTGAGCAGTGGGGACAAATACTTGGCTTGATGCAGAGAACTTTGCCTTACAACAGCTACCACACAATCCTGGCCCCAAAGAAAGCCTGCGACTGCAGAGGTCTGGCTTTTTATGAGTCCCTCCCAGCCGTGGGCCTGCCGTTGGCTCACAAAGCCCTCCTGCCTCCCAGCCCTGCCGGCGGTGTGCGCTGCTCAGGCGCATGGGCTCTCTGTGCAGCAACCGAGCAGCGTTCAGAGAGCGCCTCTGTGGCCGTGGCAGGTACGCAGACAGCGCGATGTGTGTCCTTTCAGCCGAGCTACACGCACCGCAGATGTAGATGTGGGCCAGAATCTCACTGCACGGCGGTAAGACTCAGCTTCCCAGGCAGGCTTTGTAGGGTATTTTGGTGCTTTTCCCTTGCCAGTGCCAATGGGAATGAAGTGTCTGCAGTTTTGAAAAAACTGCTCGAGAGCTTCTCCTCGCTGCAGCCGCTCGCGCTGGAATGCGGTTTCGTTCGCCTGATTAGCTCTGTCTGTCAGTGGGCTGAGTCCCTCGCCAGCAATCAGTAACCTGAGCTAGTGCTGAAGACGTGCCTCATCCCTCCTGCCTGACAAGCCGCATCCCTCCTGCCTGCGTTAGCATCAGGTGCCCGGCACAGGGTGGAGCAGCGCTGCTCAATTGCTCTTCATGGGGGAAATTAAAAACCCTTTCTCACCAGGAAATCCTCTTCCTCTGTGGCCTTTCATTCAACTGCCAAATACTGGCAAATACTTCCACAGACATCGGTAAGATCTGTGGATCAAGCAGGATGCTAAATTCCCTTTTATGTGGCTTTCTGCTTGGAAACAGGAGTTTGTGGCAGTGACCAGAGCACCGGGTAGGCTCGATGCTGAACAGCCGGAGGTGTACGCATCTTGCCACCAGCTTTGCAGTCAGTAGAGGAGCCAAATTTAGCCTTAGCTTAAGAGAGTACAATTGTATCACCCAAAGTTTTATCACCCGCTTCTTAACCTCTTGTACTTCAATTCCTGCTCCACTCTGACCTTTCACGCAGGCAGATTTTTTCTAGCCATCAGATAAGGTGCTTGCGTGTGACCCGAGTTGACGTTTTCAGTGGTTTGAGTTTGCCTAGAAGTGGCTGCTTCCCCAGTTTCTGTACACGTACCAAGGGAAGCAAGCAGGTCATATTGGGTGAAACCGGTTGGCTTCTCTTATTGCTCGATGAGGCAGAAAGACGTGAAGGAGGGATCAGCCTGTGCTATGGCATATCAGGCACAGTCAGGCTCCCTAGTGCTCCAGATAGGCTTCAGACAGCAAGCCCAGCCAGCTAGAAATTGATGCATCAAGACCTGGTCTTCACAGCATCACCCCTGTGCCAGCAGACAGCTGCTAACTGCATGCTGGCACAAGCATGTGCACTTTTGGCTGCCTGTGTCGGTGCTGTGTGTCCTCATAGCAAAAATGGTGTCAAAAGTGACACTGCTGCGTGATGGGGGCTGATCACACGACTCCCAGGTGACATGCCACATGTGGGAATGCTTCGAGCACGTTGGGGGGTCCTGGCTCTCCTGCTCCGAATGACAGGAACGTACAGCCATGTTCTCACAGCTCCCTCTGCTCTGTGCCATCATCTCTTTCTGTGGTGCTTTTTAAAATTCATGCTTTCATCTTTCACAAGCCAGTTTTCTTCTCAGTGCCAGTTTTCAGTTTCTGGTCTCATGCCAGCAGAAGCCAAGCGGCAAGTTGTTCCTGGATGTTGTCTTTTCAGTTTATGGATAGGGTCTTCTGCATTTTCAGAGTCCCAAAGAGCACCACCACAGTTTACCACACGTGGCCCTGTCATTACCCTGTTTTGGTGCACCCTTGGCAGCATCCCAGTAAACAGTGTCACTGGAAGCAGAGAAAGTTGAAGACTTCTTTTGAACACAGGTTGCAAGATAAGACCTGCCTGAACTTTTCTTAGCAGCTTTAACTGTCATCATTCGTATGCACTGAGGGGGTGGAGGTGGCTTGTAAACACACAGCAGGGGGAAGAGAGGTGTTTCCAAAATACACTGGAGATTTTTAAGGGGCTCTCAGTTGCAGGGACCTCTTGACAGCAGGCTCCAAGCTGTGACCAGAGCTGTCAGCCAGCGGTCGTTGCTGACGACTGCTTGTCCTGTCCCAGACAGGACTGGACATCCACAGATGACAGCACGTGCATTGTGTATGAGAAATACAGCCAGTGTGGGACCTTTGCTCTTCAAGAAGGTACCTAGGATTTTGCAGTGGGCTCTGAACTGGGTTTGGATACCGGTAAAGAAGCAGCATTGGGGGTACATTTGACTGGTGATTTGCTGGCTGAGGCCACTTCAGAGAGGCTGCTATAGATGGATTTTATCAAGTTGCAGATCCGGTTTAGAGCCCAGATTATCGCTGGCTGGAGTGCCGGGCTGGAGACTGGGATTCATTTCCTAGGATTCTTGCTGTGTTGGGAGACCTTGGGGGAAGTTGATTTTCCCTACTGTGTCTCAGTCTCCCCAGGGGACAAACTACTCACTGCTTTCATTAAGTGCTTTAATAGGACTGGTGCTGTGGGGTGATGGCAGATGCTGTGATCACTGCTCAAGCCGGCTGCAGAGAACACATCTGGGTGGGCTGACAACAGCTATAGCAATCACTGCTCTGACATGCCTGGCTGGGAAATGTGACCATTTCACCCTTCGCATTGTATTAGTGTAACCTTTAGCATGTGGTTTCCTGCTGGTAGGGCTAGCGGAGGCAGACAGCCTGCCTCATTGAAGCTTGGAGCTAGTGGCTGTAGTTCTGGTGTGAAAATCCAGAGCGGAGGAGCATTTTGTGCCAGGAGAAGACTCCCAGAGAGCAGGCATGTGGCCAGCAAGTTCTCAGTGCTTTAGGATGAGCAACATTGCTAACCCGCAGGTGCAGATTTTTTCTTTTATCTTACTCCTGGGCTGCCCCACGTGGTCCCAAGCATACTGAGAAACGGCATGCTCCCATCGTGCGGCAGCACCCCCATGCGTTGCCCAGAGGCTGCCCTTAGCAGGGAGCTGTATAAGCAGGTAACGTGTCCTTGCCACTGTGCTTTCTGGCCGCGCTGTTCCTCCAGGCACGTGTCACCATTTATGCTGTGCTGTGCTCCTATGTGTGGTGGGTACTGTAACCGGATAGCTTTGCCCCAGGTCAAGGTGCCTGGGATGCCCAGATCTCACCATGCCAAAGGAATTCACCCAGCCTGTGTCAAGGGGAGACCTCCTTCCTCAGATACGTGGGTCTGATCCTGCTAGCTCTATCTGCTTTGCATACGAGATGGATGTTAGTCTGCAAGGGTTCTTCTGTTCTGCAGCAGGGCCTCACAACTGCCCTGGCAGTGGTACAGCCACTGGCATCTCTAATGTCCGGTGCTTTCTCGTGCCTGGCGGCAGGGAGTCTTTTGCACATCACCACATGCAAAACTAGCACTTGCTGCTCGGGAACAGTCCGGCGAGGTGGTTTCTTAGCCAGCCTCAGGAAGGGACCGTGCAGTGAGAGCAGAGAAGGGGCTCCTTAGCATAACCTACTGCACTGCTCCTGGCGGCATATCCCATGGCATAGGAGCACACTTAGCCAGGATAGCTGCTGATCTCCTCTGTCTTTCCCATTTCCTTGCAGTCCTGGACACACAACATCCAACGGGAAAAGGAGTTCCTGCGGAAGCTGGTGAAAGCCCGAGTCATCACTGACCTAACCAGTGGGATTTGAGTGGCTGCAGCCACTGCCTCAAATGGAGGAGAGGAAGACACATGCTGCAGCTCTGGGAGCAGGCACTGGCAGCCCTCTGCAAGAATCCCACCTCACTGGAGACAGGCAGAGGTGCTCTGGGAAGGCCCTCTCGCATTACCAGGCTGCCCAAGTGTTGCATCTGCTGCCTCCAGTCCTAGAGCCGGCAGGAGGTGGGCATGGGACCGAGTGGGCAGTTCTTGAACTCTGCATCGCAGACGGCTCTTCTGTGTCTAGAATTAAACAGGAAAGACTCAGGAGAGAGGCGAGAGGTGTGTGAACAAAGCAATTTGTGCCAAATGGGAGGTGGCGCTGCCCTGAAGCAGCAATGCCTGAATGTACAAAGTATTATTTTTTAAAAGAAACTCTGCTGGAGTCATACTAGAAATACCAAGGTGCAAAGCAAAGTCTGCTTGTGCACAGCCCTGCAAAAAGCTCGGCCTCTCCACGCTCCATCTGCATTGTCACTGGCCGTAGGCCTTTCCCCAGGAAAACAAATCCGTCCAAAACTTCAGTATTGTTGGTGCTGCTATAATTTAAAGGGAGAATGGCTTTCTCTCGTTCTCCACTTGGAATTTCTGGTTGGAGATGAGCATGGGTTTGTTTTTCTGCACTTTTCCTTGCTTCCTGCATAGAGGCAGCAGCAGCAACCACTTATTTGGCTGCGTTTTCCATAGCTGTTGCTCTGCCCTGACTCTGCCTTGACCCCGACATGGAGCAGGGAGCCAATGGCTTTCTCTGCCTGCAGCAGACCCTCGCTGCCTTCCTGCCTGTTACAGCGTTGAGGAGCCTGCCTTGTTGTGCTCAAGGCTTTCAGGCCTCTTGGTTTGTGCCTGCTGTGCAGGACCCTCGTGGAGTCCGTGCAGACTGGTGTCACCATTTCTGGACAGCATCTCGCTTTATTTTTGTGTGGGAGAGGAGTAATTTATTTTTTGGAAGGAGGTCAGATCTTGCGTGGAGATCTGATATTTTACAGTGTTTAAGAACAGGCAGCTGAAGACACGTTTGTTTCATGTTCCTGACTTGATCATGTTCCCTATTTAAGTGACTCGTGACCTCTGTGATGATGGAGCCTGCTGGCAGGGGTGGCGGGGTTGCTGGGAACCCTTGCCATCTGCTTGGCCCCTGCTCACTTCATTTCCAAGCTCCTCCCGTGCTGCTCTAGCACTGCTGCTGCTCCTGCTCTCAGGAGTGTGTCCCTTCCTTTGCTGTCTTGGTCCCGAGATGCAGTATTTGCACATCTGATTTGTGTACGTATTTCAGAGGAGCTGGAATAAACTGAGCAACGCAGCCGAGTGTGAAGATGGTGGGGTAGTCTTATCTGTCTGGAGAGTGTGGGCAGAACGGGGACTGCCGGGGGAATGGTTACAGGTGGAAATGTGCTCCTGCTCTCTCCTAGCCTGGAAGGGGCCGGACTGCACCAGCAGAGGGGCAGTGCGGACTCCATGCCCCAAGCCGAGTCCCTGTATGTTGAGGCACCAGTGTGCAGCCAACCCCTGGTGGGGTCAGTGGAGGGGGCCTCCGGGAGGGATGTTAGCAAGGCTCCCGGTCGTGACGCTGTATCTGACGTCGTCCAGAGGATCGCAGTCTGCCTTGCTCTGAGCTGGAGGGGGAAACGTAGCCCTCACATGGATAAACAGGGAAAGGATGTTTAGAGCAAGGCTCGCACAAGTTTCCCCAGGCTGTCTCTGCTCCGCTGGCTTGCAGTGGGTCATGGCTCCTGGGCTGAGACCCCACAGAGGATGCACAGGATGGGGCAGGCAACGAACTAGGCATGGGTACAAAATGGTTTGAGATCAGGCTGCAGGCAGAGGCAGCTCTCAGTCTTGACGTGGTGCTGGCCACAACCTAGGGTGGGGCATGCCCCTCAGAAGCCTTTCTTGTGTGGGGCATCCAGTGCGCCCATAGCCAAGGAACCTACTTGGGGGCAAGTCCTGTCCAGCTTCTGCTCAGGGCTGCTCCCTGACTCATGGTCTGGGCATAGCTCAAAGATCCTGCCTCTTCCAGGCCTCAGAGGACAAAAAGATGCTGAGAGGCTCGCCCTTGCCCTTGCCCTTGCCCTTGCCCTTGCCCTCTGTCCTGCCCCTGCCCCAGGGGCTCTGCCTGTCTGTCCAAGCCAGGCAGTCCCTGCTCCCCCGAGGTACTTGCCTGCTCTGGCAGTTCCTCCCCTGGGATGCTCCATGGGGTTTTCAGCATGCTGGGCCAGTGCCGCGACTGGCACTCATTTGAATATTCTCCCCCAATTTGTTTTTCCTGCTCGAGGAGCCTGAGGAGCTGGATTTCCGTGGCTCTCCTCAGGTGACATTCCCTCTGCAGTCTCTGCGCACCGAGGCCCTGTCGAGGTGGCAGTGGGGGTCCTGGGCTGGAGGTTGTTGCTGAGGGCAGGGTGGGCACTGTCCTCCCATCTTGGTGCTCAAATCCAGTCTTTGACCAGCCACTGCAGGAGCCGCAGAGTGGTGATGAGGGTGATGGACAGTATCCACACACCATGTTGAGCTGAGGCACCAGAGAATGGGATAGCTGCAGCAGGGAGGAGGAGGAGAGTGGGGAAGAGCCTTCGGTGTCAGTGCCCTCCTCACCCCCTCAGAGGAGCAGAGATGTGAGGCCGATCAGGAGGGGAATCACTTACGATTCCCCTCCTGCTCACTGTCGCAGATGATGCAGGATGAGCACACAATGACCGAGCATCTCCTGGGCAGCCTGGCTAGGTGACCATCCTTCTGTGCCCCTGCTGAGCACCTAGACTGGGGACCTGGGCTAGCTTGGGGACCTTTTGCTAGCAGGATCTTGTGGTCCTGGGATTAGCTGCAGGGGATGCATTCCCCCACGGAGACTTGCAGTGGCATTACATTTAATTTTGTCCCTTTTACTCAACACTACAACACTGTGGGACACCTTTAACCCTCCGCCTCACTGGCTTCAAGCCCATGGAGGGAACATCTCCCCTACTCTGCTTTCCCTGCCATCGCAGCTCCCACCACGATCGGGGCCAGGTCCTGATGGGAAACACTCCCTGCGGACCAGGGAGGTGGCTCCAGGTGACCCAGTGGGGGTCTCTAGGCAGAAGCGCCCAGGCTGGTTAGACGAGTCCCTGGCCTAGGGTGACTGCGGTGGGTTGGAACCCTATCTGCAGGCAGAAGGCGAGAGGATGGGGAGCACATGCTGGGGGGCCGGAGGCTCCTCGCCACTCACTGTCCCCTTGTGCCTTCAGCTGAGGACTCTCAGTGGGACCCGTGGTGGGGCCCAGTTAGGGGAGCGACCCCAAGGAGCAGTCCGCAGCCAGGCCCTGGGCGTGCTGCCGGCACACGCCCTGGTCTGGGGGCAGCCCACGGTGCTGGTTCTCCCTCCCGGAGGCCCTTCCTTTGGCTTGTTGCCCACGTGCACCTGCAGCCACCTCCCGCCCTCTGAAAGGCTGCAGCCCTGCCAGCCAGAGCGGTGCGCACGGGTCAGGGCAGGGTCAGTGGGACGGATGTGAGTCTTGGCCTCTCCCTTGCCGTGACTCACCTTTTTGTCTCAGAAGGGAGAGCCCAGGGGAATTCTCCACAGCCTAAATATAGAGCGGGGTTGCCTGACACCTGACGCACTGCTATGCAGAAAGGCCATTCGGGTGGCAGGGGACCTGCCTGGAGAGGGGCTGGGGAGGTCAGGGGTGGGGAGAGCCCTGTGCTGGGGGAGAGCCAGGCATGAGGTGCTCCTGCGGGATCTTCCTCCCACCCGGGCAGCGATCAGGTCTGGGGGTGCTGCTGGCCCGCAGGGACACAGGCACACGCCGGCCCGGAGGAGAGGGGCTGCAGGGGAGCTGCCACTGTGCTGACTGCAGCATGAGCCGGTGCGACCAGGCTGCTTGAGTGCTTGGGGCGTGCAGCTCTCCCCAGTGCTGCTGGCCCAGCACCGGGGTCCCCCACCAGCTCACCCCAGGGCAGGTCTGGCCACGCAGTAGCCTCCAGCTTACACGTGCCAAATGGAGGCAGCGGGGAAGGATCTGCTGCTGCCTGACATCCCTCAGCCCAGCATCTCAGCCCAACACTCCTCGCTCCAACATCCCTCAGCCCAGCATCCCTCGGTCTGGCATCTCTGGGCTTCCAGGGGCTCCCTTCTCCTGGGGGAGAGCATCAGGGAGGGCAGGAGGCCCTGCCCCATCATGCTGCTCTGCCCTGTCCGTGCGGGCACTGGTGGGAGATGGGGAAGGTGCCAAGCCAGGGCTGTCTGTCTGTCGGTCTGTGCGTATCTACCTGGTGGTGCTGGGGAGCTCTTCTGCAGCCAGCAGGCAGGCTGGGTACGGGCAGTGCCCAGGATGGGCAAGGGCTTCCAGGCGGCCTGGCGGGGAGGCGCCCGGCACGCGACACCCGCTGGCTCCCCCGGCACCAGCGCCGCGCATGCAGTCAGTCGGAGCGTGTGTCACGCGAGCAACACAAAATATTGCCGACACTTCCTTTAGTGTGGGCGACCCAGGCGCCTGCGCAGCACCTCCGGGCACCAGTTCCCCGCACAGCCTGCAGTCTCGCACAGGGACTTGCTGCAAAGGCCAGTGAGCTCGCCAGTACTATATGAAGCTGGGATGCAAGAACTCAGTGAGTTTTTTTTTAATTAGTTTTAGTTTCTGCATTTTTTTAATTTTCCCTCTAGGCAGGGAGGGGAGGAGTCTTGTGGGCTCCTCCAAGCCGGCTTATGTCACATCAGTTCAGTCATATCACAGAAGCAATAAAGCTATCAAACAAGCTTGGCTGGTCTTTTCTTCTGCTGCCTTTGGCCTTTTTGAGGGGAGGCAGAGGGATTCCCCTGCCTTGGCTATCCCAGCCTGATTTAACTCTTGACTCCTCCAACAAAGTAACCTGAGGGCACGTGCTGGGAGGCCGCAGCCGGCCAGCCCCACAGGCCCTGGCACCGAGAGGGCTGTGGTCCTTCTCGCCGGCAACCCAAGGGGCTGCCAGTCCCGAGCCTGTGGGATTCCTGCCTGACGCCCGGCGCTCCGTCCCGCTTGCTGCCCAGCCAGCACCACGTTCCCAGCACCTGCTGCAAGCCGCCAGGAAGGCACCCAGGACCCATTGTCCCGCATCTGCCGACAGGGTGCTCCCGGGAGGACAGAGCCGGCAAGGCCGGGCACCAGGTTACCCGCTCCAATCCTTGTGGCGCAAGCATCAAAGCCCAGCTTAGCCTGACTCTGGGGCACAGGCAGAGGAGAGGAAACCTGGGTGACTGCCTGCCTTGCCGGGGAGAGACTGCCTGTGACTCTGCCTCCCTTTGGGGCCTCTCTCAGGGACTCCCTGGCAGCGGGGTTGCCTCCAGCCCCCAGGGCTGCAGCAGCAATCAGGACTCGGTGTTGCATGCCTGAAGGCAGGCATCGGGCCAAGCGACCTTCTTACCACAGTATCCGGCAAAGAAAAGGTTTAGGAAGCCGGGGGCTGAGGCAGTGACTGCCTCCGACACCTGCCAGGTCCCAGAGGAAGGAGCGTAACCCCCGCTGCAAACCCCAGCAATGCTGTCCCTCCGGCAGGACTAGCCGGGGGACAGTCCCACCACTCGGGGGAATTGGGTGACTGCTCCCAGGTGGGTGACATGTTTGCCAAACCTGCCTGGTCCCAAACACAAGAGGTGGCTTCCTGCCGGCGCTGGTGGGACACCACAGAGGCAATCGCCTCCCTGGTATGCAACTGCAAGCTACAACTCCCTTCCAGAAATGAGATGCTGGAGCTGGGCCAAGGAGGGATCTGCTGGAGCTGCTCAAATCCCTCCTTTCTGCACTTCTGTCTTCCAGGCCCTTAAGGAGCAGCACAAACAGCATGAATGGCCTGGGCCAGTCCCAGATGTGGCCCATATCTCATCCTGGCCTCTGGGAGGGCTGTGCAGGGGAGAGAGCAGAGCCCGTGTGAAGTTCAAGTTAGCAGAAACAAAGACACTTACTGGGTTTACAGGTGTCCCCGAAGCAGCAACACAGCCACTGAGACATGGATGATGCAACTGGTCCATCTCCTCGTGGCTCTCCCTCCATGCATGTTCCTGTCAAAACCAACTGTGGCCTTGCGCAGGTGTGGTGGGGGCTGTGGTTTGCTCAGTCCTGCCATCTGGCAAGACCACGTCACTCCCATCCCAACTCCTGCAAGGGGGGGGAGGGGGGCACCTTCCAGGGACAGGCATCACAGTGGGCCTGGGGCCCTACAGGGCTTGTTCTAGACCAGCAGAGGGACTTGGGGACACATCCAGCACAGCAAGTCCAGGAGCATGGGCTGACACATTCGGTGTCTTGGGAGAGACCAAACCAGCTGCTGTCAGTGCAGAACATCACTGTGCCTGGAGACCTGTAGGTGCTGCAGGGCCTGAGCCCCTCCACTGCATCCCAGCACCCCGTGGGGTCCAGCCCTGCACCGAGCGCTTCCCAGGGCAGAGCCGTCGCTCAGCTCACAGGAGCCCAAGGGGAGAGAGCTGGGCTTCAGTTCCACAAGAGAAATGCTGCCTCCTGGCACTGCGGTCTCTGGAGGTCGGGGAGGAGGCACCAGTGGTGGGACACACTCATGCCAGGCTGGGGGGCAGCACCAGGGTTACATCTCCCGAAACAAGCTCCAGGAATCCCAGAATCACAGAACAGCCAAGGTTGGAAGGGCCCTCTGGAGATCATCTAGTCCCAACACCCCTGCTCGCACAGAGTCATCTAGAGCATGTTGCCCAGGATCGCGTCCAGGCAGGTTTTGAATATCACCAGGGAAGGAGACGCCACAACCTCTCTGGGCAACCTCTGCCAGTGCTCAGTCACCCTCGAACTCCCGGCTCGGCCAGCATTTCTGGGGCTGGGCTGCCCTTGGGGCTGTGCCCAGCCAGGACAACCAGGATCAGGGTCTCTGCCAGCACATCTGCCTGCCTTGAGGCATGCAGAATGCCCTGCTGGAGATGCAGCACCCACCTACAGCACTGGCCTTCTTTGCCCCTCGTCCCCTCATGCGGCAGCTGGCTCTCCCGCTGGTTCTCCCCTGCCACCACCTGCATCGTGCACACCAGCATCTCCCAGCTGTGCAGCTCTCTGCTCCACCACGGGGACGCAAGGACTAGCTGGACCCACAGGAGGACCCATTGGGTGAGCCAGCACCTTCTGCTGTGTCCCCCAGCACCATTGCAGCCCCGAGGGCTAGCTGCCAGGTGACGCAGGCCTCCTCTCTGTTAGCAGCCCCTCCTGGCCAGCTTCCCTGCAGGGACACAGCTGTGGCCAGTCCCAGCCCCACGGGGACGATCAGGAAGCCTGGGGCAGGACACGCCAGCCCTACGGAGACTGCAGAGCCTGATTCTGCAGCCTTGGGAAGGGGAGGACCCTGTGCCCTGTCCCCTGTCCCCAGCTCCTTCCCCACCACAGGGACATTCCTGCGCCCTCCACCCTCTATGGCCACCCTCCCGCCATCGCTGCTAATGGCAGTGGGGACAGCTTAGCCAGAGCCACCGGTGTCAGCACATTCCCCGGCAGGTGATGCTGCAGGAGGGCCGCGGGAGCTGTCATCCCCACGCTGAATAATCCGATGAGACGAGGCGAGGCGAGGCAAAGCGAGGCGAGACGGACAGCTCTGCCGGCAGCTCTTGCACCGGCCAGCCCTCCCGGCCACTGGGGCTCGAGCCGCCCTGCGGCAGGGAAGCAGTTAACAGTGCGCGGGGCCCGGGGCAGACCCCACGGGCGTCCCCAGCCCGGCGTGCAGCCGCAGCGCAGCCAGCGAGCGAGCCGCTGGCCCTGCTCCAGAGGGGGAGTTATATAAGCCCAGGGATATTGTGCTGACACGGTTAAGCCTTGCCTGGGCAGATGACACGGCACGCAGCATCCTGGGGCGTGCAGCCCGCCGGGCGGCCTCCGGCCCCCGAAGCAGGCAGGGCCCGGGGGGCCGGCGAGCCATGAGGGCCGGCCCCGGGGGGCTTGCCCGGCCTGGGCTCTGCCCCGGCGGCCGGCTCCGGCCGGGGGAGCACATGTGAAGCGGGACCGAGCGGAGGCGGCCCTGGGATTTGGCACGTTTGCAAGGAGCACTCGAGAGCCCCGGGATGGACGTGGAGGGCCCTAGGCAGTGACGTAAGGACTCGCACGGGCTCGGCTCCACTCGCCAGCCGGCCCCCATGTCCCCGGGGCCTGCGACGGCCCCGGCGGAGGCAGGCAGGGAGACGGCAGAGGTAAGGAGCCCTGCGAGGGGCGGCCAGGCTGGGGTGGACCTGGCCACGGGGCACCCGTGGGCTGTGGCCGCGGGGCGCGGGCGGGCTGGGAGGCAGGGCAGGGAGGCCGGACTCCTCCTCCAGCGAGGCTGGACGTGAACGCAAGGCACATCGGTGGCCCGAGGTGGCTCGGACGCGCTGGGACACTGGCCAGCCCCGCCGCGGCCCAGGCGCTGTAGGGACCGTCCCAGCCCTGCACCCCATCCCCACGGGTCCCACCACCCCACGCAGCATCCCCACGGGGCCCAGCTGCCCCAGTCTGTGCAAGGTGGGGGGGGGTGTCTCTCTCTGTGGGGCTGTGACCCCCTCACCAAGCAGGGGGTCTCTGTAGGGCTGCACCCCCCCTTTCAGGGAGGGCTGAATTCGGCCCCCGGAGCCGGAGCAGAGGGGTGTCCGTGTGACCGTCCTGCCCGGCGTTGTGGTCGGAGTGTTGGAGCAGGGACCCCGCTGTGCCGGGACGGGGCGGCTGTCCGTCGGGGCGCCCGGCCGCGTGCCCGAGCCCCGCAGAGGGGCATCCGTCCGTCGGGGTGCGCGTCCGTCAGGCTGTCCGTCCGCCTGCGCCGGGCAGCGCAGGGTGCGTCTGTCCGCCCGGGGCCGGCCGCAGGCAGCCGGCGGTGCCGGGGCAGGTCCGGTGCCGGTGCGGGTCCCGGCGTCGGTGCTAGCGCTGCGGTGGGTCGGGGCGCGGGTCCGGGTCCCGCCGCAGCTCCCGGGCTGAGCCGGGGTCCGGTGTAGGTCCCGGGGTGCCGGTACCGATGCCGGTCGGGGTGCGGTCCCGGTGCCGGTGGGGTCTCGGTGCCGGTGCCGTCCTGGTCCCGAGGCGGGTCCGGTGCCGGGGCGAGTGGGGTCGGGTCTCGGGGCCGGGGCCGGGGCGGGCCAGGGTGGGGTCCCGGTGCCGGTGCTGGTGCCGGTGCCCGCCCCGCCGGTCAGGTGACGGCGGCTGGAATTTGACACCGGCGGCGGCGGGAGCGGGATGGAGCCGCCGCTGCCCCGCACTGCGCGCCCGCCGGCACGGGCACGGGCACGGGCAGCCGGCACCGCACCCCGAGGCGCACCGGCACCGGCACGGGGACCCGGCACCGCACCCCGCCCCGCACCCGCCGCCCCGCCGGGACCGGGGCCGGGACCGAGAGCCGGTGCCGGCGGGGCAGCTGCGGCCCCCGCCCGCGCCCCGCCCCGGCGCGGCGGCGGCGGCGGCGGGCGGCGGGGGCCGGCGGGGAGCGGAGGCGATGCGGGGCGGCGGCGGCCCGGGGGACGGTCCCGGCCGCGGGCACGGTGAGTGCGGGCCGCGCCGGGGCGGCGGGCGGCAGCGCCCGCCCCAGCCTGCCGGCAGCGCCGGGGCCTCCGCGGCGGCTCATCGCGCCCCGGGGGGCTGCGGGGCAGCGGCGGGGGGCTCCGGCCCCGTTGCCGGCGAGCCGGGGTAGGAGGCGGGTTTGGCTGCCGGCAGCCCCAGAGGGGGCCCACGCGGGCGGGCCGGGGAGCAAGGCGCCTGGTGTGGGTGCCCGGGCGGGCAGAGGGGCAGGGGTCTCACCGCCTCTTCCTTTGGCTCTCTCCTCACCCTGGTGCTGCCCCGCTGCCCTTCTGCGGGCTCGTCACCACGACTCTTCCCCGGGCCCCCGGGCTGGGCTGTGAGCGAGGCTGGCCCCCGTCTGTAGGTGGTGGCTGCCGAGGTACCCAGCTCCCGGCTGCTCCAAGGCCACCGGGACAGGGACGGTGCGAGCCCCGGGACCAGGGAGCCAGGGCTGGCACAGCCCTGTCCCCTCCGGATCAGCCGAGCTTTGCTTTCTCCTGGCTGGAGCCGAGTTTGGTCTTGGCGTATGCGTCCCACGTGTCTGACCTGCCCCCCGGCTTTGCGCGGTTGGTGCCAGCTCCTCATCACACACGGGGTTGATTTGTAGGCTCCCTCAGTCCTCCTGCAATGAGCAATGGGGTGGGATGCCAGGCCTCCGCTGGCTCTCTGGCTCTGCCGCTCTGCAAGTGTCCACAGGTGTCTGAGGGGAGGTCTCGCAGCCCTCCTTGCTCGCCCAGGGCAGGGCGCGAGGCCAGGCAAGACCCTCGGCAGCATCTCCTCGCCTGGCCGCAGCAAACAGCCGGGGTGCCTTGCAGCCACAGCATTATTACCTCTTCAAAAGTGGCTGCTCTGGCCACCGAGACGCTCAGCCAGAGGCTGGGGCGCCCACCCTGCCTGGCACCGCTGGCCCCACACGCTCTGCCCCGTCAGCGCTTCGAGAGTGGCTCACACCTTTCCTCTGGTGGCCTGGTAACCCCAGGGTGAGGGGTCCCCCCCCGGCAGCTTTCGAAGCGGCTTGCGTGCAGGTCGTCGTAGGGCTGCCTGGCTGCCAGCGTCCCTCCTGCCCCACGGCAAGGTTTCTCCCCACCGCGGTGCTGCTCAGCCTCTTGGCAGGAGGTGCACCAGCAGCAGGGGGTCAAGGTGGCCTGAGTGAGGCCAGGCCCTCGGATGGACCAGGCCTGACCCGGATGCAGGAAAGGGCTGCTGTGTGTGTTCATGGCATGCGCAGGTTATGTCAGCCGCAGCGGGGGGCAGAGGCCGTCCCCGCTGGGCTAGATCCCCATCCGGGAGCTGGGGGGCTGCCATGGGGGATGGAGGTGCCAGCCGGCCGTGGGGGGACCCAGGAGCTTGGCCTCGTGCTGCCTGGAGTCCGGCTCGACCCGGGGCAGCTCCCAGGCCAGGGCTGAGCAGGGCTGCTGCCTGCGCTCCCCACCGAGGTGCCAAGCGGGGCGCAGGCAGTGCCAGCGTGGGGCTGAGGTCGTGCCTCGCTCGGGAGCTCAGCCCTGGGGAGGTCATACGCATCTCTGGAGACGTTTACGGGTCACATCTCTGTGGCGCTAAATTTGGGTCCTGCTGGGACTCTCCAGAAAGGGGGAGCAGTAAAGTGGGCCGAGATGGCTGGGGGTGAAGGGCTGGGGTGAGGGCAGAGAGGGGCTGGTGGGGCCGTGTTGCCCGCTTGGGGCTGGGACCAGTTTTCCTTCTGCCTCCCTGGGATTTGCAAGGCCCTGGAGCAGCGCGAGCACAACCCGGGGCCGTGCTGCCGCCGGATGGGAAAAGCCTGAATTGCATCTCGGCTCTGTACGTCCAGCTGGACAGTCCGGCTGCAGGCAGGGGGCCGGGGCCTCCGCGGGCAGAGGGGCCAGGGGCCCCGCGTGGCTCTGCTTGGGGGCGGCTGCGGCGGGAGGCTGGGGCAGGAGGCTGCCATGGGGGCAGCGGCGGGCACCCAAAAGAGCGAGGAAGCCGCACGCCTCCCTGCCGTCGCCCCTCGGGCTCGGCCACCCCTGCCCGCCCCGCGGCCACAGTGCCCATCTCCCGTGGCTCCTGGGCAGGCGGTCCTGGCGGCGCGGTAGCACGTGAGCAGGCAGAGGGTGCCCCTCTGGTTGGGGGTGGGGGGTCAGCAAACTGCCCCGGCTCTCCCCACCACGCTCAGCCGGAGCCCTGCTTCCCGCGGCAGAGACGCCCCGCGCTCCGAGGAGCCTCGCCACGCCGGCGCCAGGTGTGTCGGGCGGCCCCGAGGAGCCCGGCACCCCGGTCCCCACGCGCTGCCGTGCACAAGCCCCTGCATCCATGAGGCACCCGAGGACGTGCCCTGCCCAGCACCGTGCCGAGGAGGGGGGGTTGTCCCCGGGGACGTGGCTCGGTGCTTCGCGGGCCAGGCGCTCCTTCGTCCCGGCGGACCTCGGAGACGCCGCAGCAGCCCGTTTCGCCCTCCCCGGCAAGGGAGGTCCCTGCTGCCGGGGGCGCCGAGGATGCCCCCGGCGCCGGGGGCTGCTGGGCGGTGGCCGGAGGGGCTGCCAGGCCAGCCGTGCCGTGCCGCGCGGCCCATGGGCTCCGCTCCCAGAGCCGGTGTGTCACTGCCTGGCCGCTGGCCCGCCTGGAGGAAGGGCCCCCCGTCCCGCCGGGCCGCCCGGGGGCCGTGGCAGGGCCGCGGCCATGCGAGCGGGGCCAGGCAGGCCGGCGGGCTGGGGAGGCCCCAGCTCCTCCCAGCGGGGCTCGGGGACCCTCGCCTGGCTCCTCCGGGGGTGCAGGCCTGGGAAAACCATGACCTGGTGGCAGCGGCTGGCGCGGGGCCACCGACCGCCACGGGAGCGACGTGCTTGGCCAGGCTGCGGCCGGCCGGCAGGGCTGGGGTTTGCCAGTGCCAGCCCTGCCAGCACCGGGGCTGCATCCTGCCCAGTGCACAGCACCCATCTCGGCCCCTTGCTGCAGCACGGCCGGTGCAGGGCAGCACCGGATGCCCATCTTTGCTGGGATGCAGGAGGGACTGGGGGGCCTGGTTTCATCTTCTCATCCCAGTGGTGCCCCAGGCATTTCCCCTCGCTCTTCGGCCTTGGGCACACTGCTCTGCACGTCCCGTCCCAGCTCGCTCTGCCGCAGGAGCGCGTGGGATGCGCCAGGGTAAAGCTGAGGTGGGGACGGGGGGAACTCCTCGCTGCAGGATGCCATCGAGCTCTGAGCTGGACAGGGCCAGTCCCGTCCTGCAAGATGGACACGGCAGACAGGCCACAGGGGGTTCAAACCCCACTGGGAGCCACCCGGGGGACTCTGACTTGTCCTGCCACCCCATGTGGTGCACATGATTTTGAGGTACAGGGGCCTCCCGGCACCCTGGGCAAGCTGGGGAAGGGGGTGCAACATGTGGGGGCAAACAGGGAGCTGCCCCTGCACCCCCTGGGGGACATCACCCCCCCCGCCCGGGTCCGTGCACGTTGCTCCCCTGGGATGGTGCATGGCCAGGAGCAAATCCCCCCACACGTGGTGTGGGGCAGAGGTGTCGGGACAAATGACCCCAGAGAGCCCAGCGTGGCGCCCAGCGCCTCGCCGTGTCCTCGTGCCCGTCTGCGGGCTGCTCCAGGGCCGCGCGTCCCAGCGCCGTGCGGGCAGCGGGCTGGGGAGCGAGCGTGGGGCCGGGGGGCGGCTGCACCCAGGGACCCTGCGCTAATGGTTTTGGAGTTTCCAAGGTCAGGCTCCCACCGCCAGCAAGAAAAACATTCCCAGGGAAAGGCCATGGGAAAGGGGCCCCCCCGCCGCGCTCCCAGCCCCAGCCCGCTGCCTCGCGGCACAGCCTGGCATCCCGGGCCGCTCGCGCGAGGAGGTGGCTGCGTCCCCCTCCTCGTGAGGAGCGGTGCTGGGCGAAGGCCGGGCCGCCCCGGCGGCCAGCATCGCCGGGGAGGGGTGCGCGGGGCAGCGAGGGTGCCGGGGCCCCGGAGGGAAGGGGTGCCCTCGGCCGCGGGGTGCCCGTGCCGCCCCGCGCGGCGGTGTGCTGACCCGTGCCGTTGTGATTGCAGCCAGCATGGAGCAGCGAGCCGGGCCACCGGAGCCCAGACCTGCAGGACCTGCCGCGCACCCACGGCCCAAGGTGAGGCCAGGTCCGGCTGGCCGGGACCCCGCCGAGGCGCAGCGCACCCGCGTCCCTGTCGCCAGCCGGTGGGGCAGCCGGGGGGGCACCCCGGCCGGAGCTCACCCCGTTGCACTGTGCTGTGTTGCAGGAGGGGACGCGCTGGGGGGTCCTGGCCATCCTCTCGCTGCTGGCCGGGCTGGCCACGGGCGCCCTGCAGACCCGGCACCGCAACGAGACCCTGGAGGCGGCCCCCACGCACCCGGGCACGGCCACCGCCAGCCCCGGAGCGGAGGACGGCGTGGAGATACCGCTCGCCGCTGCCTGGAGCCAGCTGCATGGTGGGTGCTGGGGCAGGGGCGCCACCGGGGCCACGGCGAGGGCCCCCAGCCATGGTGTCCCCGAGCGCTGGGCTCTGGTGGGATGGGAGCCGTCCTGGGGAACCCCACGCTGTGCCCAGAGGGCCAAGGTGCCCCGGGGGGAGGCCGAAATGCCGGGGCCTCGCCGGGGCTGGGAGCCCCACGCTGCACACCGGGGATGATGGCAGGGCCCTAAGGACGAGGAGGGGCTTGGCCGCTGCCACCCCACGGTCCCCCCGGCTTGTGCCACGGCCAGCGGTCAGGATGGGGTGATGGATCACCACGGGGAACAGGCGATGCTGTCGGCGGGCTGGGCGGGAGCCAGGGCTGGCCCGGGCCGGGATCCAGGGCCGCGAGGAGCCAGCTGGCGCCGGCCCAGCCCCGCGCATGCTCCCTCCAGCGCCTCCTCCCACCTGGGGCTCCCCGCGGGTACCGGGGCTGGTGGGCGCCGGGAGAGCGGGGATGCGGACCTGACGGTGCCCTCCGCACGCAGGGGACAACGTGACGACGGGGGGCCCGGGCGAGGCGGAGCTGGCCGACGACCTGCTGCTGCGGGCCGAGCGCTCGCCGCCGGGCGCCGGCAAAGCCAAGAAGGGGGCGCGGAAATCCTCGCGGGGCGCCCGCGGGCGCAACTGCCACATCCGCAACCTGATGGTGAAGGTGCGCGACCTGGGCCTGGGCTTCAACTCGGACGAGATCGTGCTCTTCAAGTACTGCAGCGGGTCGTGCCACCGGGCGCGCAGCAACTACGACCTGACGCTGGGCAGCCTGCTGCGGCAGCAGCTCATCGCCCCGGGGCCCCAGGAGCGCGTCCTCAGCCACCCCTGCTGCCGGCCCACCCGCTACGAGGCCGTGTCCTTCATGGACGTGCAGAACACGTGGCAGACCGTGGAGAAGCTCTCGGCGGCCGAGTGCAGCTGCATCGGCTGAGGAGGAGGGGGGCCGCCGGCTCGGCCCCGGCTCGACGCACGGCGGCAGCCCCCGGGGCTCGCGGCACGGAGCGGTGCCGGCCCGCGGGCTCGGAGGAAGGCGGAAGGGCTCAAGCCGGAGGCGGGTGGCCTCGGGTTTAACGTGGCCGCGAGGGACCGAGGAGAGCCGTGACGGGCGGCCAAGCCCCTTCCTGCTCAGCCTCAGCGCCCAGAGCCGTGGCCGGGCACCCCGCAGAGCTCGCCCCCCCCCCCCAGGGTGCGGGGTGCTGAAGCTGCCTGCACCCACCCTGGGGCGGAGGGGGTCGGAGCGTCCCTGCTGCTGGCGGGGGTCTGGCCTTGCGGACGGGGGGAGGCCCGGCCCTGCGAGGACTGGTGCTCCCGCACCCCGGCTGCCGGGGGAGCTGGGGGGGGGGGGGGCAAGTGTCGCCCAGGCCTCGTTGGGGCAGAAAGAGGGCAAAAACCTCGTCCCTTTGGACCCCAGCCCGGGGCTGGCAGGGGGCTGGAGCTGCCCTGCCGGGGAGGGGGGGTGCCCCCGGCGGCAGCATGGGGGGGTGGCAGGGCACGGGGACGCACGGGGCGTCCCTGCCCCGAGCTGGGTGCCCCCTGCTCAGCTCCGGGGGGGGGGGCAGCAGGGTCCCCTCGCTGCCCCCATGGTGCTGCGGCACTGAACTATTTATTACTCTAAATTATTTATTTATTGTTCTCGAGCGGCAGCTCCTATTTATGACTTTGGGCCCACCGGGGGGCCGGGGGGGCAGGGGCCGGGTGTAATTTAACCCCAGTGCTGATGTGAAGCCCTGGGGCTGCGGCCAGCAGCGCCCCGTCCCCGGCCATCGGTGCCCCCATGCCCCCAGCCCCCCTCCCCCTTTTCTATTATTTGTAAAATTGGGGATAAACTCTATTTTTGTACAGTCGCCTTTTCCTGTAGCAATAAAGCGATGGGCTGCGTGTCCAACCTCGCCTCTGCGCCCGTCCCGGGGGGTGCTGGTTTGGGGGGGGGGGGCAGCCGTGCTGAGCGGGGCTCCGCGCCCAGCCCGGCGCCCAGCGCGGCCCAGTGGGGCCTGCGGCCGAGCGAGGCGCTTGTTACCCGGCGGCGCCCGGCCCCGGCCGAGCCGGCAGGGGGCGCACGGCGCGGCGCGGCGCTTCGCGGCGGGACTACAACTCCCGGCGTGCAGCGCGGCGCGAGGCCCCCGCGGGCTGCCCGGCGGCGCCTGCCGGGCCGCGAAGAGGTGGAGGGGGGGGGGCGGGCCGGTGGCGCGGGGCTGCTGCGTGTGGTGGTGGCGGCGGGCGGTCCCAGGCGGGGCGGGGCGGCGCGGAGCCGAGCTGAGCCGGTGCCGCCGCCCCCGTCCGGGCGGGGAGGCGGGTCCCGCCGCGATGCGGCTGCCCGCGCGCCGCCGCTGTCGCGCGCCCGCCGCCTCCTAGCGCCGCCGCCGCAGCCATGGAGCGGAGGGCGGAGGCGCCGCCGCCGCCGCAGGGCCTCGACTTCACCGTGGAGAACGTGGAGAAGGTGAGCGCGAGCCGGCCCCGACGGCGCTGTGGGCCCGGGCGCGCCGGGCCCCGCCGAGCTCCGCGCCGCACCGCGCCGGGCCGGGCCGCGGCCGGGCTGGGCAGCGCCGGGCCGGCCGCCGGGCTCACAGCGACGCGGCTCGGTGCCCTGCTTTCCCGGGCACGGGCAGCCGGCGTTTTGGCCCGGCCGGTTAACGGGTGAGGCAGCAAGCTGCGTGTGTGACGTCAGAAAGCTTCAGTTTTGGGGTGTAAGGCAGCGGCCGCGGTTAAAAGGCAGCTGCGGCAGCTGCCGGGCCGAGGTTTCGCGGGGCGTGCTGGGGGGTTTCTCGCCCGGGTGCGCTGGGCCTGGCTGCGGGCGCAGGTGCCGGTGGGGCGCGACGCCCTGGTGCTCCGCGACGCCCTGGTGCAGTGCCCTGGTGCTCTGCGTGCCCTCTCCTGCAGCCAGCGGTAGCAAGGAGCAGGGCATGGGTGCATATGCACCTGTGCGAGCCTGGAGAGCGCAGCAGGGCTTGGTTCTGGGAGACGGACCTGACCAGCTCCGTGTCCGGAGACGGACCAACGGAAGGAAAATGATGTGGCAGAAACGGGAGCAGAAGGGAGGAGCTGTATGTCCAACAAGCATCCTTGGGTCACTGTGGTGAAGAAGCCAGGTAGGGAGCACGGACAGGTCTAGCTGTGGTTGCTGGGCAGGCACCCGGCTTGTCTCTGGGTGAAGCCTGGTGTCATCAATGTACCCCATTAGGTGGGGAAGGGATGACAACTGCATTCTCACTGTTATTGCTGTGAAAAGCTTTCAGAGGGCAGCTGGCCAGATAATGTCTTTCCAAACCTATGTTCAGTCAGCCCCATGGCTCCTGCTAGTGCTCAAGGTCTTCCTAAACAGCTGCAGAGCAGAAGGAGCATTGTCGTGGTTGCTGAAATCTGGGAAAACTGGGGCCGGCCGGTGTTGTGTCCCTGCTGCTTGGAAGAACTCTGAGCAGCCTCTGAAATTCATCCCAGAGATCGAGCAGGGCAGCAAAGTGAGTGCCTGAGGAGGCAGAGAAGTAAAAAACTTGCCTTGGGTGATCCTGGAGATGATATGGACAGGACAGCTGAGGGTGCATCTGTGAAGGGCAAACAGCAAGAGAGCACTTTTTCCTTCAACACATATTATCAGACATCCATTCAGAGACTGACAACGTGTAGATCCAGTAGTTAAGTCCCTAGACAGCTAGTGGGAATCCCAGCGTCCTCGTTTTTCCTAGATAAGAATAGATCAAGTTTCTTGCCAAAGCAATGCCCACGGGCTTGCCGGTGGGCACATCACTGGTTTCACACGTGTCCCTATGCCTAGGAGCTTGTCCTGCTTGTTAGGAGATGTCCACGATCAGAAACGTGAGATTTGTAACTGGACGCTGATTTCCTGTGTGGTCCAAGGTGAGAGAGCCAACCTCTCTCTCTGTCTTAGGTGTCTGCCAATAAAATGGAGACAAAGTGGCAGTGAGGATTAACTAACAGCTGCAAAATGCTATGTAAATGCTAAGTTCTGCAGCTTAATCTGCATATATTCAGGGCTACTGGATAATTTTGCCTCTGATTTTCTTTCTGTTGGGCAAACACAAACTGCTCTTTTGTTTGTGCCAACAATGAGGCAAATGTTGGCTTTAGAAAGGTTGGTGGTACCCAGGGTGGGGGTTAGCCTGGCATTCCCTGGGTGAGGTGGGGCTGTGCAGAAATAGAGCTCTCCGTTCTGCTCTGGATTTAGTCTCCATGATGTCTGGGAGGAGGCAAATATGCCCTCTAGGATGCTTTACCTCCCCTCCCCCAGCCTGTCTGAGCTCTTCCAGTCGGAGGCTTTGCTATCTCGGTTGACGTACTTGCAAGATGCAGCTGTGGGTTGTGGGGGGGGGGGGGGGCTCCGAACTGCTGGCTGGCTGGGGGGACAGTGCTGATGGAGGGGGACTGGGGATGGCAGCACTGCACGGAAATTTAAAGGGCACAGCGGCAACAAATCGAATCACTACCTAGGTCGGGCTTCAGTAAGGAAGAAACGTGGGGTGGAATCAGGAAAAGCTCTGCGGTTTGAAGTGTCTCAAGAGTCCTCCTAAGCTTTTCCAAAGAAGGGTGGTGGGCTATTTCTGATGCAAATCAAACAAAAAATTGGATCCTGCTGGAGGCTGTACTCGTGGGAGGGCTTGTGGGTAGAGCCACCTTGTCAGAGTTGATACTGACAAATAAATGATGCTTCTACTGGCCTAGGTTTTTCTGCTTGTCAAATGTTGTGCCTGGCTCTGTTAATGATATTGAATACTGATTAAAGCCAGGGTCCAATTCCACTCTGAATTAGTTAGTGTAAACGCTGGGGTTGGAAACGGAGTGCAGAGCTGGTCCTTCCCAAGTCAGAGGGTCAACCGCAGTGGAAGTCATCCTGTGCTGGAATGTGTGTGGCAGTTATAACCAGGGAAACCTCTGTTCAGACAGTGCCTGTCACTAGGACCCTTCTGATGGCTTTAAAGGAGAGGATTCAGCTCGCTGGGAAGATTCTTCCATACCCTTATTGGGTTTTTTTATGCCAACGGATTACGCAGAGGCTGTGGGGTGTCTTGTTTTGCAGGGCTCCGTGTGCTTTTGTAGCTGGAAAGGATCACTGCCGTGTTTATCCAGCATGACATGCGCCAGAAAGAGCTGGCTGGTTATAGCTGTAGGAGCCTAACAGTTGTAGGCTAGTGGGGGGCAGGAGGGAATGGATGCTGTAGGCTGGGCCAGCTCTGCCCTTTGCCGGCCAGCCAGGGCTGCTGACTTCATTTTGATGGCAGCCAGGCAGGCTGTCCTCTGTTCCCAAGGAGGTGCCTGGTGCTGCACTTCAGGTGCATGGCAGAGCTCTTAGAGAGCAATTTTCAAGTGGTTCCTGTATTTTTACTCTGTTTTTTCCATATGGAGCTCTGCCTTGACATACGGAAGGAGCTGGGCCCCTCCGTGGCTGAGCTGTTCTGGTAAGGTTACTGTGTCAGGATCTTCCAGTCCCAGCTTAGGGCTCTTGGACTGCTCTTTTTTTAATTATTCCAAGTCAGACCTAAATGCTGCATTGGTGTAAATGCAGCTAGAATAAGCTGGTATGACCATGCTGTGCTGAGCTGCTGGGCACCGAGAAGCTCTGGGCTGGCACTCCTTCCTCATGCACCTGCTGCTGAGCAAGGCTGTGCCTTTGCAGTTGGAAGAATCTGAGGCGAGAAAAGGCAGAATAAAGCAAGGGCTTCGGGCTTTGAGGACAGTCTGCCTCCCCATGCATAAATGGTACAATCTGCTTGTTGGACTCTGCTTGCTCTTCCTTGGCCAGGAGTTATCCCCTACTTGACTGACAGTCTGGTGATGGGGCTCTGTTACCCTGGGGAGGTGAAACTCCTGCTGCAGTATGAACTATGCTCAGTTCAAGATGGATTGCGAACATTCAGCCTCTGCTACCTATACGTGGTTTAAAGGAGCAGTGGGAGCTGCATTGCAGGACTTCTGCCTTGCGTTTTGATCTCCCTTGGGTCAAAGTTGGTAACACTGCAGCTAGATGGGAGGAACAGGAGGAGAGGAACGCAGACCCTATTTACCTGCTCTCAATGCAGTTGAATGTACACTTAATCTGCCCCAACAATATCCCCCCTTTTGAAATAAGAAAGAAGCCGGGGACTTTCTTGGGTGAATTTCCCAAGTGCGCTGTTTTATTTTTTTGTTATTTTTTTCTGATTCCTTCCAGGCCTTTCCTTCCTTGGCTTCTCATCCTCTGGGGTGTTGGTAATACTTACTGACGTCTTCTCCCTCACACATTAGCGGTCTGGCATCTCTGGGCCTTCCAGATTGCTGTGTGCCTCTCTGGAGATGCCTGGTGAATGCATAAAACCTCTCGAGCAGGATGGGTAGGCGGGGTGTCATGGAGCTGACATCCGGAGCCTCTTCTGTGCCTAGAGAGGGTTGGCTTTGATCACTGCTCGTCTGAAATGCTGGGCTAGGTGATGTGGTAGCTGCAGGGGCTGACTTCCACCCAGGAGAAAGGAGAAGAGACACACAAGCGCATCTGGCTTCCTCAGAAAAATATTACTGCCTGTCTTCTGAAACCTGATAGGGACAATTATGCATACCCCAGGATGGGGGCATAGCATTCCCCTCTGGTGTACTGCTGAGAGTGGCTCGTCCAGTTGTTCCTTAGTAGCAGCCCATTTATGTGTGATGTGACTGCAGTGCTTGTGATGATGAGATAGGGACCTTGGGAAGGGGATATGCTTGCATCATTGAAGGAAGCATTGAGTCATTTTATTTACCATTTAACCACTTACTTCACCACAGGGGGTAGATTGCACCCAGAACCAACCTTTGCTGAACTCCTTGCTCTTTCCTGTGTCATGATTGGAATCTGTCAGCGTGTCATCGTTGCCAAGATTCACCTTCACTCTCTAAGGGTCTTAGCGAGGTCCTCTCGTCAGCTCTGACTTGTTACATAGTGGGAATCTGTGGGCTGGGACCCTAGGAGCCAACAGGAATTCCTGTCTCAAAGCACTTGTGAATTTGTTCACCAAAGTGACAAGAAGAAACAGATATGGCAGGTAGGGATGTTGGGGTCATCCTTGCAACCCTCTACCGGTTCTTCGCCCTGGCTCTGCACTGCCAGGCTTCCTTTCCAGTTCTGCTCACACTTTGCTTGTGCAGGCCCCAAGCCCCCTTGCCACCACTGCTCAGTACGGTTGACAGTCGCCCCATAGGTGCTTTCTCCCTTCTTCCCCAAAAGCAAGCCAAGCCCAGTGCTGCACCAAGAGAGTCCGTGTCTCTTACAGCCTGTGTCTCTGCTAAGGACCACGCTGTCTGTTTTCTGCAAATAAGTTTTTACAGTGAAACAGCTGGATTTTGTGGATACCCTAACATGAGTTGTACACACAGGAGTGGTGGTGAGGCCACAAGAGATGTCTGGGCTGCATCACCTTCCATCTGGCAATTGAGGTGGGGCTGGCTGTTAGCAAGCCTGTAAGCAAGGAGTCAATGTGGACAAGCTAGAGTTGAAGTTAGGACTTAAGTGGCTGCACATCTGATTAGGAGAGGAAAGAGCCTGTTCTTTGTGAGTGCTGAAGGGTGCAGGTGCCTGTGAGCAGAAGCAGCATGCCTGGCAACACACAAGGCTTTATTTTGCATTCATTTGTTATCCTTAGTGCTTCAGCAGCCTGTTGCCTTTCTGGGGCTGCTTTGTGCTCTGCCTTACTGCCATTTTAGAGAGAGTATCGCTGGTTCACCGGGGGGGGGGGGGGGTAGGACTTAAGTTCCCTTTGCTTAGTAGAGCCATGGTAATGGCTGCACTGTTACGGGCCTAGAGCACTGGCTGTGTGAGTGTGCATTCAGCTAGAAAGGACATGGAGAGTGCAGTAGGAGAGAAAAGCCAGTGGTTCTTGCTGGAAGAAGGCTGGTGGCTGCCGCTGCCCCCTGAGGAAAGAAGTTGTTGCCACAGCTGCCTCTGGCACGCCATGATGGCGGGTGCTGGGCAAGTAGCCTGCACCCGATGTTGACAGAAGAAGAGTGTATTTTGCAGTTTGGTATCTTCCCTGACTGGCTGCAAATGTTGTAGCTGTACCTGTCTCTGTTTGCTCAAGCAGATCAGCCCTTGGAGATGTAACTTCTCTCTGTGGAGCCTCTGAGAAACAGCAGGCAACACACTTTGGGTAAGTGGGATTGGAGCTGCACGTTTGAGGGTCGTCTTGTCACCCCTGACGCAGCACTGGTACAACATCTCTCAGCTGGGCACCAGTCTCTGGTGAGCTGGCAGACCCTATTTTAATTTATTTACTTAGTGCAGTCAGGGAGAGAAATTGATGTTTTTGTGCTCTCTGCAAAAGCTCCAAGGGTGAGGACTCCAGAGATGCTGAGCTTGTAGCAGCGGCCGCAGTTCCTTTGCTCTGTTGATATCAGAGTACTGTCTAAGATCAGTTGTCCTTGCTTGACAGTGGCTTTCCTTGGACTGTTCCCCCTCCCACCCTTCAAAACCACCAGAGTAGGAACTCTGACCTATGTCTATTGGACAAGTTCCCCTGGTACAAGATAGCTTAAGTTCTGGCTGATTCCACACAAGTAACTAGAGCCTGACTGAGGCTTTGACCGCAGCTTTTTGGAGCAAGGAAGACCCACGGTAATAAGCTTGGGTTATTTTCAGCCAAGCACAGATGTTGGAGAAAGCTCATCCCGTGGCCAAAGGGCATAGCTGACAGCAGGGCTGTTTACTGGGTCTCATGTTACAGGTCTAATTGTGGAGGAGGCAGGTCTGGTGTCGGCCACACTTTTAAATCAGAATGCACAAAGTCCTCCTGTTATCTGTCGCTCCCCAATTTCATGCCTTCTGCTTCTTCCGCCTCCCATTGGGCTAAGGAATGCCCCTCATAATCTGTTATGGGCCTGAAAGTGCATGCCAGCATCGTGATGTCTGGAGTGAAAGTCAAACAGCAGCAGGTGCCAATACCTGCCTCTGGAAGGATTTTGCCTTTCCTGCTAGGGGCATGCTTGGATATGTTCAGGTAGCCTTCTGCAGAGCGTGGTGCTGTGCAGCTCTGTGTCCTGCCCTCTAGGTTAGGGAGAGAACCTAGTCCTCTCTGAAGGGTTTCATCTGCTGCTTTGAGGGGGACTAAGATGGTCTGAATTTGAATATTGATACCTATCCTCGATGGCCCACTAGAAAGCTTTCCAGTGGGCACGTTGTGTAGAGCAACAGAGCAGGTACGGATGCAGCGCTCTTGTCAGCAGGCCCCAGCGCAATGCTGCCTTATGTCCTCTGACTGACCTATGTTGTGCGTGTCCATACAAGAACAGCTGTACTCGATCAGGCCAGGAGCCACCTAACCCAGGATCCTGTCCCTTCCCTAGGGAAGAGAGGAAGTGAGCAGGCCAGCAGTGATATTTTTCCAGGATACTCTTCTGACTTCCAATAGTTTGCTGTATGGGGGCTTCCTGGGCTGGGGCCACAGTACCTGTGTTCTATAGCTAGCGGTGGATTTTTCTTATTGCTTCTTGAAACAATCTGTTAAAACGTCAAGATCTCTTTTCTGAGAGATAAGAGGTAGTTCAGAGGCCTTTGTTGTTGCTTTGCCTGTGAATCACTGAAGTTTATCTGTACTGAATATCAGTGAAATGCTTCTTTCTTTTCATAGTTTTAATGATCTGAGTAGTGTGATTTAGTCAGTGGACTTTGTCGTCTTGCTGTTCACCTTCTCTTCCAGAGCATTATAGACATGCTGAACAGCAGATGCTCTAGCACAAAACCCTGTGGGCTTCCGCTGGAAAACTTCCCTGAACTCTCTTCTGTGAGGAGGTGAGGCTCTCCAGGTGGTGTTGCTGGGTGATTAATGCCTCTCAGGAGACTTTGCTGTTAAATTTGGACGCAGGGGGCAGTGCAGAAAGACTGTAAAAGGTGCCTGGTGAGGCACTCAAATGGTATTAGTGGGCAAGCTGTCTGTGTAGTTGTAATGCTGACCCTGTGCACCTGGCCTGGGCAGGGTGTCTTGCTACCTCATTATTCTCTATTTTTCCATCACAGTAGTAGTGACTTACCTCCAGCCTGACCATTGCAAGGAGCTCCTACCATAGCGTTCCTGCTCTGTTGTCATCGTTACAATGCGGCAGCCAGTTTTTTGCTTAGATTGCGCCAAGGTCTCTGCTGCGTAGCGTATGTGCAACATTTTAGTGGTACGAGCCCCAGCCTTGCACCTGGCTCTGTCTGATCAGTCACTCCTCTCCCTTTAGTCCGTGGAGCCCATGGAAGCCCTGGGGCCTGCTTGCTTGGAGGCAGTGTTACGATCAGGCCTTAACCAGCCCTAGGCACTGCTAGCAACTCTAGTCAGCCGGGAGGAAGAGCTTGCAGCTGCAATTACTTCCCAGTGGGCAGTCCCTGTATGCCAGCGCTCTCACTGCTGCCCTGCTATGTTCAACGTCACCTGTAATATTGTGTAAGACTTGCCGCGTGCTTGTCGCTCCAGAGGCATGATTTGTTGTACACGGAGTATGTGCAGTGCTTTCCGTACACAATCCCCTGCCATGCGATTATGCAACAGCATCCCCAAAAACTAATGCAGGTGAGGCACAGTAGGGAGCTTGTAAATTGGAAATAAAGTGCTAAAGGCCAAATCTGTCACCCCCACTTAGAATGTTATATGCTTTTCAAACCTTTTACTGAATTGGAGGTTAGGGCTCATGAGGCATATATACAGGTTGTACCTTATAATATATGGTGCCTAAGGGTTTCTTTCCCCACAGCTTTTGAAGTATTAGCAGGACAAATATTCAAAATAGAAGAAATAAATTAATTAGGGAATGCATGGGAGTATAAGTAGAGAAGCTGGGAGGAGGTGGGGAGAGATCCTAGGCTGGAGAGCAGGGCAGGAGGAATGCTCCAGTCCCTGCATTTTGCCTGTTGTCTCAGTGCCCAGAGAGCAAGAAAGGAAAAGAGTGGGCTGTCACAGTCTCTATAAATCTGAAATGAGATTGCTTTTGGAAAGAAAATAGGAAGCAAGCTCTGACAAGAGCAAATAAGAGAGGCTTAAGACAGTAAGAGGAAAAGGTAGTTCGGAGCTCCTGCTTGAGCCCTGCTGCAGGATGACTCAGTCTTCGGCAAAAGAGCAGGACACTTGCTTACTTGCGGAGTAAGGGGGAGTCCCATATTCCTGGCCTCAAAGGTGGTTGAGCTTTTAGCCCATCTTCAGCTATCACTCAGTAGTGAAGTAAGTTGATTCTTTCATGAGGCAGAGAGGGGCAGTGCTTACCTCTCCCCCAACAATTTAGTGATGCTCCAGGCAAAAGTCCTAAATAACTGACAACAGAGCTAAGGTTTCAGATAGCTATTGATAATGCTTGGGCTTACCTTGGTGATTTCTGTCGTGGGACAGATTCTCTCTCCCTGTGTCCTCCTCATCCAGGGTTAGCGTTTTTTGTCTCAGCATATCTCTTCTCTTAGTGGAACAGATATATAACCGTGCAGACTGTGCCGGCTGGCTGTGTCTCCTAATACATCTTTCATAACCTCTTTCTTTTTCAGAAATGTGGCCTATATCCTCGTTTCCCCTCTGCCCCAGCACTGTTTAAGTCTTAAAAAGAGACATTTCAGATGATGTCTCTGGCAAAGTTTTCTCTGTAATATGTCTGCCATTTTGTCATGCTCTTTGGTCTTGAGCTAGGAAGCAGCATGAGGTAGAGGCACTTGCTTAGGAAGCTTGTTCTTGTGCCCTAGGCTGCCAGCTTTGCATGCTTAAAAATAGGGTTTAAATCCTCTCCTAGGTACAAGAATCACACAAGAATTTCACAGAGCTTTCAAGGCAGGAGGAGGAGGATATTTGAGACCTGGAGTCAGGACAGGGCCACAAAAAGATCCTTCACCCCAGCTGGAACCTTCTTCTGGTTTGATAGCGAGGTTCGATGGATGCAGGATAGCCTGACAAGTGCCATTGCCTTTTCCTGGAATGTGAAGTCGGTGATTTGAAATGAAATGTGCTATGCAAAGGAGAAAAACTCGCTGCTTGATGATGGGATTCAGGCAAAGTGTAGTTACTTTCCTGCTTCATGTATTAGGGCATCATTGGTTACCAAACTGCATGCATGTGAGATTCTTCCCCAGTGGTATATGGTGATAATACTACGTTGCCTCTGTAAGACCTGTTCCTCAGTCTCTGCTTTGCCTGCTTTTGGATGCAGTGTACCAGGCCGGATAGGACTGGATAGGACTGTTCTGTGCTGTGGTGGCATTTGGGGGCTGAGGGAGAATTTTTTTTCTGTCCTTTGCAGACCTATGTAAAGGATTGCAGTTCTGTCATGAGCCGTGTACCGCACTCCTTCACCCCCTCATCTGTTCATGCTGCAGTCTGCTTTGTCCACTTTTGCTAGCAGTGAGTTTTCTGTCATTGCATCCAGTCCACAGGCACGCTTCCTGCAGCTGGAGGAGTGTGCCTCCAGCCTGATGCATGGGGTATCTTGCACCCAATCAGGATAAGTACTTTATTAGTGTTGACCGTAAGAGCTGTATGACATTCCTCTGCAAATAAAACCTAGGAGCTTATGTAATGCCTTTCATGTGGATCTCCAGGCTCTGCAAAGCAGTAACGAGATCTCTCAAAGCCTGTTTGAGCAGGTAAGTGATGTTCTCATTTTCCATATGGGGAAAGTGAACGAAGAATCCCAGACGGTACTGGGAGTTAGTGGCAGAGGCAGGATTAAATGTGCACTCTCCCAGCTCCCTGACACAGTTGTAATTGGGCGGGTTTGGAACTACTTCAAAGGGACTCTGTGGAGAGATTAATCCCTGAGCTTAGTGACTGTGGTCTGTAAAACCTGACAGACAGAAATATCTGCAGTGGCTCTTAAAACTCCTTAAACTCTCAGATATAAGCTTTCTGCTGTGCATATGGAGAATCCATCTGCAGTTTTCTGAAAGTCAGAACCAGTGAAAGGCAGGAATTGGAGTATGCTACTGTCCCTTGTGCACCTGGGACCTTACAGTGCTCAGTGCTGTGGAGAGGGGTGTTGTGCAAACTCCCTTGTGACAATGAATCAGAAAAGAGACTGTCAGGTTCGATCTGAATGAAGGAGAGGATGGGAGATGAGTAAGGAAAAGAATATTCCAGAGTGCTGGTTTTGAAGAGGAGGAGGAGAAAAATAGTTGGCAGGTTCTTTCCTGCTGCCAGATCTCTCACTGCATTGAGAGTCTAATGAGGGAGACCATCTAAATCAGGCTGTTCCGGTGCAAGGCAGGGAAATGGGTTGGTTTCAGAGGACACTGGCTGATGTGAGCTGAGCTCTGGACTCTGCCCCTGGTGCCAGTTAACGTTGCTCTGTTGGGATAGGACACAGCTATGTTCTTTGGTTCTAAGATGCTCCTCTGTCTCTTTCAGGCTCTCCATCAGCTTTATTACGACCCAAACATCGAGAACAAGAACTTGGCTCAGAAATGGCTGATGCAGGCCCAGGTCTCACCACAGGCATGGCACTTCAGCTGGCTTCTTCTCAATATGGACAAGGTGCCTGAGATCCAGTACTTTGGTGCCAGCGCTCTCCACATTAAAATCTCCCGCTACTGGAATGACATCCCAGCGGATCAGTATGAAAGCCTCAAGTCTCAACTCTTCACCCAGATCACCCGCTTCGCCAGTGGCTCCAAGATTGTGCTCACCAGGCTGTGTGTGGCGCTGGCCTCGCTGGCACTTAGCATGATGCCAGAGGCTTGGCCCTGTGCTGTCGCAGACATGGTGCGCATGTTCCAGGCAGAGGACTCCAATGTGGACGGGCGGGCACGGTGTCTGGCACTTCTGGAACTGCTGACTGTGCTGCCAGAGGAGTTCCAGACCAGCCGCCTGCCACAGTACCGCAAAGGCCAGGTGCGCAGCGTCCTGGCACAGGAGTGTGGCTCTGTCTTCCCTTTGCTGGAACAGCTGCTGCAGCAGCAGGACTCCCCGGGCTTCATCAAGCAGAAGGTGTTGAAGTGCTTCTCTAGCTGGGTGCAGCTGGAGATCCCACTGATGGACTGCGAGAACCTGATTCAGGCAGCTTTCACCTCTCTGCAGGACCCAGAGCTCTTTGACACAGCAGTGGAAGCTGTTGTCAATGCCATTTCCCAGCCAGATGCCCAAAGGTAAGGGCAACCTCTCCCACACCTACCTTACTGCTGGCAGGTGCTCCTGGACACCTACTGAGGAATGGGGGTGGAAAGGGAAAAACTTTGGGCTTTTTTTCTAGCTACCATTGGGCCCTGGCAATGATGATGGTAGGGTTTGGAAGCAGGAGATGTGAAAAGCAGCTGGAGTCTTCCAGGCTTAAGTAGTTGGTCCTGGAGGCTTGGCACTGTGGTTGGCTTGCAGACAGTTTTGCTTTGTGTGTTACTGTTCCTGCCCGTCTTGCTAGAAGGCTTTCCCAGAGAGTGCCCTACTTGGGCTGGGCTGGAGTGCAGATGTTGCTAACAATTTGGCTAACCCTCCCTGTGGAATGGAGCACATGGTCTTGAGCACTATGTTCTGGGCTGGTCTCCATCTCTGCAGCAGCTTCCTGCCTCTTGACCCACTCCTTGTGTTGGGTGGTGCTTTTGAGTGGCAATGCCTGGGAGGTCTCAGCTCTGCCTTGTGGCAGTAAGGTGGCAGCCACAGCCCATCTCTACCCTCCTCCTCTCAAGCAGACAAGGCTATGCCCTTCTGGCTTGCATGTCAGACACTGCAGCGCCTGACTGGGGAGCAGCTGCCTGGGATCAGGCCAGGGAGAGCTCAGAGACCCCCTGCTGCCTTATGCCTCTGGTCCAGCCAAGGAGCTTATTGGATGCAAAGATAACCAAAGCAGACCTGTCTGTCTTCTCCCTCCCCCACCTCTAACAGCTCAGTCCAGCTGAGCGCTCGTCTTTTTTTGTTCTTGGCTGCGACCGCCCTGGGAAAACTGAGCTGCAAGCCAAGACTGAGGAAGGCCCTGCCTGGGCTGCGCTGCAGGGCCCCAACCCCTTTTGCTTCGCAGTGTTGGTTGAGTTGCTGTCAGCTCTTGGGACCGATGCCCGCAAAAGCGAAAGTACATTTGCTTCGTAGTTCCCTTGGTCACATCTCTTCCTAGTTGCTTAGCAACCTTCCCCCTTTCCTGCTTAAGAGGACGGTTTAATTGAAGGCTGGGCTGAACTAGTGCTGCTGTGCATCAAGCAGGCTCTGACCCCTCTGCGAACGAGCTGATGCTGCTGGTGCTGAGATTTTAAGCACTGGTCCTTCTCCTGGTTTCAGGGCAGAGGCAGCCAGTACAGTCCCTGACTCAAAGGTAGCATGGGGCTGCCCTCTTCAGAGATGACGGTGTTGCTTCTGGAGACTACAGGTCCAGACTGCAGGACCAGACTACTGGTCCTTTGCCAGTGTGCAAAGGAACCCATCAGAATTGTAACGCAGCGTTGTGTGTCGGGACACGTTATCTCATTTGCTGGCATTCAGAAGACAACCACAAGCCGCTTTGCTTCGTAACAGACAAAGGCTTTGGGCCAGCCCAAACCCTTGTAACAGGACTAGTATGGAAAACTAGGCCATTTGAGAAGGTGGCGTGCAGTTCTGAAATCTTTGACTCTTTGCCTTCCATCCCTTTTGTTTCCCGTGAGTCTTAGAAGTCCTTAGGATGTGATTTGCCCCTGTGTGAAGAAGCCTGGCCTTTTAGTGCTGTTCTTGAGTTGTATTAAAAGCTTGAGCTTTCTGTTGGGCTTTCAAAGTGGATTTTAGTGAGAAGAGTCAGACTAACTCTGACTGCTTGGCTGAGACAAGGGAGTTTCCTCTCTGCTCCTGTGCTACTGCTGCTGTGGAGTGTCTGGTCGCGTTCAGTCCTGCCACACTGGCCAGTTCCTTACAGCATCAGCCCCACCAGGGCTTGCTTTCAGTCCTTCACCCTGGCAAGATTATTGACCCATGGCAGAGCACCTTCATGTTTGCCCGCATGTGCGCAGTGCCCAGGAGGAAGCGAGCAGCCGGCCTGAAAGGCTCGTCAGTGTGTGTCACCCCGAAGCAGCCCTGATCCTGGAGGCGCCCAGACAGCGAGGTCATTGTCAGCAGAGCTGCTCTGCCAGGCGGCGTGTGGTGCAGCCGCCCCGGGTGCCGCATTGTTGGGACTGTCAGCTGCTTGAGAGAAGGGCTGTCTTGAGCAGGATTTTGATCAGTGCTGAGATTCTGGGTGTCTTCAAAAGTAGGGTGCTGAGGGAGTCGGTTCTGTGGTGATACCCCGAAATAGGGGGCACAAGTGCCCTGCTGCAACACCTTGCTTTCCTATCCAGCTCCTGCTCACAAATACCTGGATGGGCAGTTAGTTTTCTGTGCTTCCAAAGGGGTCGTGACGTGCCTGTGTGACGGATGAGGGTGATAGTAGGGGATGCATCCCAAGCAGAGAGGACACTAAACAGAGAACTGGGTAGAAATGGAACTAAACTGCACTCCCTTCTCTCTGCTGTGCCTGACTATCGTGCATGGGGTGTGCAAGCTCTGGGGTTCCTCCCACAGCTCTGATTGCTCCTTTTTGATACTGGGCTTGGGAGCCGCTGCTCACACCCTTTTTCTGTTGCCCAGAGATACCTTTTCTTGGGCAGCAGGTCTGTGGATGCCCCATGTGCCACCTTCTCTGTGGGGGCTGGAGCCATTTCCCTGTTTGTCTCAGCTGCTGCTGCCCTGGTCCTCCCACAGCCTAGCTTTTTATCCTGCTGCTGCCATTGCGTCTGAGTACTCCTGAGGCTGCAGCAGCTGGATTCGTACCTGCCTGCCCACGGCTGTACAGCAGTATCCCCCGCAGTCCCGAGGGTCAGCTTTAGGGGAGCACAGACAGCCCAGCGAGGGGATTGCTGCCCTTTGTGGGGCTGCCATTTTTTTCCTTGAAATAATGTAGCAGTCTGTTTCTGTCCCTGTGTGTGATTTGCAGGGCTTTGCTTACTCCCGTCTTGGTATGGTCCCTACTGACCTTGCCTCTGGTGTTGTGAGCCAAAGGGAGTCAGAGTGCCAGCAGAAGATGGGGTTTGGGCACACGCGGGCCGTGCCTCAGTATCCTGGCTCCAGCCAGCGTTTCATTAGCTCTTGAAATGCCCTGGCCTCCTCCAGCGCTTGGGCTGGCAGCCATCAGGCTTACAGGGAGACCTGTTAGCATGCAGGCCGCTGTTTCCCCCAACCTTTGTGGGCTCTCTCTTCCCTTTTGTTTCTTGTATCCTCCTTCCCTGGTCCCTCCTCCTGCTGCCTCCTTCCCCTAGTGGCAGTCCCACCCCTCTGGCTTTGTTGCTCAGCCGCAGTGGATCCAGCTCTCCCCAAAGCCCCCAGGGAGGTTCCTGACCCTTCTGTCTCTTTTCTTGACAGTCTCAGAGGTTCCTGCTGCTTTTCAGCTACTCTCTTCCTCCATGGTCTCATGCCTTTGTTCCCGCAGGGGCCTGCCTCTGTGCTGCTTGAGTGTGCTCCCTGCTGCCCTTAGCTGCAGGCTCAGGGTATCCTCAGTGTTTCTCTCCTGACCTGGCCCTCTCCAGATCATGGAGAGCTTTGTAGAGTGTTGCTCAGTGACAGGATTTGTCTCTGGTCCAGCCAGACAAATCTCTCTCTCTCCTTGATTCCCTCAGGTTGCTGTGGTTTTCACAGGCCTTGTGCCTTTGCTTTTCACCCCTCCCAGCCAGCCTCATTAATATTTCTGCAGAGTTAATCCTGCAGGTGTATTTTTAATTTCAGCCAAAGGCCCAGTGGTGAGCTGCGTAAAAAGACTCTGTAAGAGGACTATCCCTTCATTTGACCTGCTGGGATCAGGGCAGAGAGGTTGCATCTCTACGGGTGCAATGTCTGCCCATCTTTCAACCATGTCAGCTGGGCTGAGGGGGCAGCAACAGTAGGCGTGAGCCTTGGATATCTAGCCTCATCTCCAAAGAGCAGGGCTAAGTTGGCCTAACACTGAGCATCCTTTGCTTCCTGGCCTGACGCTGAGCATCCTTTGCTTCTGCCCCTGAGGGACAACTTGTGAGTCATCTTCCCAGGAGAGCAGTGGCTGGAAAGGGGACACCCTGTTGCAAGGTTTTTCTCCTGCTACAGCTCCTCACCTACCAGCAGTCATCCAAGGCAGGGATGAGCAGCTTGGAGCCACCCATGTCCAAGTGGAGTAGGGCAGGGGGACCTCTTGGGCAAAGACATCAGATGCAGAGTAGGGCTGCTGCTCTGAAGCACATCCTTGGTCCTGCCTGGCCAAAGGAGCTGTTCAGTCAGATCCTTGCTTGGCCAGCATGCCAGCTCGCTGTCAGGGGGTTTGGAGGTAGCAGGCAGAGGCTCACCTACAGCAGCCTTGTTTGAGACCCAGAAGAGACAAGGCTTTTGTAGTTTCTCTGGCTGTGAGCACTGCTTTTCATCATGAGAACCTGGCATTGCACCCTGCCAGGAGAGACGAGATGGTTTGCGAACGAAGCATGGGACTGCAGGCTGTAGCTCTATGTTCTCGTCCTGGCCTTGGCCCTGACTTACCTTTGGATAAGTCACTTGTGCTGGGGCCTTCCATTTCTTTCTGTGGAAAAGGAGGATGCAAAATTTGCTTTTCTACCTCTGAGGTGTTACTAGAAATGATGTAGCAGAGATTCGTAGGTGTAAAGTGTTTGATTCGTTTATCTGCTAGGCTGTTGGAACCCTTCCGCTTTCTCAGAGGATGGTGGTGTGTCTCAGGCGGGCTCAGCTTAATGCGTTATTTGGGGCTGCCTGGACGCTGCTCTTCTGCTAGCATGTAGCATTCCTGAGAAGAAACCTCAGAGCTTTGGCCAGAAAGTGGTGAACTCCATCATCTCGGCACAGGCCTTCAGTCTTGGGAGCAGCAGGAAGCTCCTTAGTCACAGAAGGGCAGGAACTAAGATATTGTTGCATCTCTTTTGCAGAGGAGGCTTGGGCTGGGTTTTGTCTTATTTAAAGATTATCCTCTGGCTAAACTGGTCGGAGAGCTGACTGAGTGTGCTGGAGTCAGAGAGCTGAGTTTTTTTTGCCCACACTCCTCCAGCCTGGTGGATGGTATTGGAGAGTAGAGAGGGGTCTCTATGGGGTGGACACATGATTTGAATTGTGGAGAGTGGGTGTCAGACACTGAGGAGCCTCTCTGAAAGAAATGGTGTTGCTCCTGCGGTGGGAGCTGGCGGGATCACATGGCATCTGGCCCTTCTTTTTCTGGTCTTGGCAACTAGTGCTGAATCCCAGAAGAGGAATTTCACTAGAAGAGTTTTCCCAGAGCTTCATTAGAAACAGATTTTTAATACTTTTTTTTTTTTTTTTTTTTCCATCAGGACATGGCGCTCTGTAGTTCAGATTTCAGATCAGGAAAGATCAGATTGCCCATGTGAGCTGCCTGGGTCTTGCCACTGTTTCCATGGTGGGAGACTGAGCTGTGCTGCAGGGACTTGGGGATGCTGAAGTTTGCAGGGGTTTGAAAAGTAACTGGACAAACTCTCAGAAGAGAAGTCTGTTAAGCTGTTAAATACAAAGATACCAAATCTTGCTCAGAAAAACTGTACCACAAGTCATTGGGGTCCGGAGAAATATATAAGGAAATGTCACCATATGCTTACTACCGTCACACACTCTTTCATAGGCATTCCTAATTGTCAGCTCTTGGAGCTAGGCTACTTGTCTGGGTTGGGCCAAAGGCCTAATCCAGCTGAGGTGGTCTTGGGTTTTCCTCCTGCCCTGGTTTGACTGTCCTGGAAGTGGTCAGCAGTGACTTGCAGAAAGGGTGAGATGTGCAGAAGTTTCTGCCAGCAAACATGGTATCTGTCTCCTGGCATAGGCTTTAAGGACTCTTTCTCTGCAGGCAACCTTGCCTGGCTGCTTGCCTGGCTGCAAACTTTTCCCCTCTCTGTGCTGGCTTTGCTAAAGCAGATGGCCCTGACCTTTCTCTGGAGTCTGGGTGCTTTCCAGGCTGAGCCTGGCTTGGGAAGGTTGCTGACAAATATGCTGATACGTGGCTTGGGCATGTCTCTTGGGTTACTTGTTGAAACAACTCACCTAGGGCAGGACTTCTCCCTCTTAACTATTGACCCTTATATCTGAATTATCTGCTAGATGTCTGCATAGGCAGTGAAGAGAGTAAGGGGCTTCACAGGACATGATTCACTCAACCTTTTTGAGATACTTTTATTAACATAGGATGAGTTGCAGTGTGGAAGCAAATCCATGTGGTTCTCTCTGTTGGCTTTATAGGGAGTCCAGAAGACTAGCTCAGGTCTAGACGTCTGCATTATGGGTCTTGAGGAGCTTATGACAAGAATCCTACCTCTTCTGGTTCACTTCAAAGTCATGAGAACATCTCTAGGGTAATGTGAGGCCAATGCTGAGGAGGAAGGACAGGCTTTGCACTGTGCTGGAGCAGTGGAAAAGCCCTCTGTGCCTTTCTGTCTAGATACTGGCCTTGCTATAGTCGAGGTCAGTCCAAAGGAACATGGCTCCCAGGGAGACAAGCTGATGAATTTCCCATCAGCGCCATGGCACAGGTGTTCCTGCACTGCCATGTGCATCACTCACAGTGCATTAGAGACTTCAAAATGTTACATGCAAATATATCTGTCCCCTCCGCCGTGAGTTTTTTCCCTGCAGGAGATGGGGGGGGGGGGGGGAAGTGAGGTGATGACCCTCTGCCAGCTCACAGCCCAATAGGGTGCTGTCCCCTGCCAGGGCAGAGGGGAGCTGGGACTGGTGATATGCTCTTTCCTATATCTTCTGGTGCTGGCCCAGACCTAGAAGCTGCTGCCCTCAGCAAGGTTCTCCTCCTGTGCTGGTGGCATAGGATGGCTCTGTTCACTCTCGAATGAGTGAGCAGAGCAAGAACTGCCCATGTGCTAGGCAGCGGGGCAGCCCTGCAGTTCTGGGGTGAAGGTGGGGCTCTCAGTGACAGCATTTACACCTTTTGCCCATGGAAGGCACAAGAGAACTGGCATCACGTGTGCCTCCCAGCCTGTGTATCTCTGGCCCCAGTACTTGTGTGTGGCAGGGCAAGCAGGGAGCGTACAGAATAGCTGTGTCTCCAGATAGCATGCCTCGCTGGCCAGGTAAATGACAAGCTGCTGATTAGCCTCCAGCACAGCCTCTCTCCAGGGGCCTTAGGCTGCATTTCACCTTCGCTGCCTCCTTGCTTGTTGCCTTGGTTACAATCACTTATCGGCGGCAGAGGGGAGACTGACATGCGCGAGATTGCCCAAGTGTGGGCCTCGAGTGCCGTCCTGCTGCTCACGGGGAGGGAGGGGAGCACAAGCGTTTGGGGAAGAGGTGTGCAGGGCTGGGGGGAGCCCCAGGGGGCCCAGAGGACGTGCAATGGAGCTGGCATCCTCTGTGTTGGGCAGTAGTAGGAGTCCTGGAGCGTGGCAGCCCGTTTCATCTAGTTGCACTGGGTGCTTGCATTTGGGTATGGCAGGCACTGCCTGACTTTCCCGCTGCCTTTCATGCTCATTCACTGGGAGAATCCGTCAGCTCTCTACGCCAGCGAATGGGGCAAAGAGCAAGGTCCAGATTCACCGAAGCCTTAGGTGATGCTGGAGGATTCTGCAGCTTGCTACTTCCCACTGACAGCTCTGACTGCTTCAGTGCAGACCTAAGAAGCACTAGTTGTAGGCAGTGGTGATGAAGGGCCCAAAGGACTGCAGTGTCTGCCCTTTTCCTGTCTGCCATCTGCCCTGCAGAGCTGTGCTATGAGCTGAGCTTCAACTCCCTCGGAGCCAATTGTGGCAGTGACAGCCAATTACTGCTAGCCCAGGTTGTGCTGGGCAGCACTGCTGGGCAGGTACAAGTCAGAGGCAGGCCTACTTCTCCTTGGTGTAATGGGGGGTTTGCACAGAGCTTGTGTGGTGTCATGACAGCTGACTCCACCCTTTTCTCCACCTGCAGAGGCTCCACTGTGGGAACACCTAGCACTTTGTTTCAGCTTCTTCAGTTGTTGGGCTTCATCCAGCAGCCCATTGCCACTGGCTGGGAGGAGAGTTCCTGTAAGCAACAAAGGCTTCAGGATTCATCTCATTCCACAAAGCAGCTTTTAACTAGGGAAAACTGAGCAGGAACCCTAGGAGTGTGGCAGGAGGGACTGTCTCGGTTAGAAGCCTGTGCTATGGTGCTGATGGAGGTGATGCTCTGCACTGATTCAGGCTCTACTTGCAGGTATGTGAATACCCTCCTGAAGCTCATCCCCCCTGTGCTGGGGCTTCAAGAGCAGTTGCGCCAGGCAGTCCAGAGTGGGGACATGGAGACGTCACATGGAATCTGCCGCATTGCTGTGGCCTTGGGGGAGAACCATTCCCGGTGAGTGCTACCACGTTGCTGCTGGTGTGCATGTTGCACTGTGTGTGAGGGAGCGGGGGAGGGTCCCCAGAAGAATAAGCTGGCCAGCTGCTCCTTCCTTCTGCTTCAGCTCTGAGCCTGGACAAGCCCGTGTTGTTTGAGATCTAGGCATCCTCTCCAAATGCTGGGCTGGAGGACTCCCCCCACAAGCTCCTGAGATCATGCTCCTGGCCTGCACACACATGACAGTCTTTGCTCCTTGCTTCTAGTGTTTTGGTGTGAGACAAGGGGCCAGTGGGATTTCTTGACTTCCAGCCCTGTTAGGGCAAGGGTGCAGCGCAGAGCCCAGGCTAACAGTGAAGGGATGTCTGTGGTGGGAAGGGGTCCTTGGGGACAGAGTATGCCAAATACCACAGTTCCCCTCTGCTTGGGGCCATTAGCAGCCCGTGTGCTACTGTGCTTCCTTCCCGCTTTGAGCGTGGAGTTGGGCCAAATGCCTCCCAGAGGTCCCTTCCAGCCTAAATTACTCTGATTCCTGGGGCAGTTCATGGCAGATCCTAGTACTGCCCTGGGGCATTCAGTGTCCTTTATCCAATGTTGAGAATTGTAATAACAGAGTTTGGAGCAGCCCACTGTTTCCTTGCTGCTTCATGCAGGGTCTGTCCTGCACCAGGTGATGTGTGTGCTCTGTAGAGAGGCCAGGCCTGCAGCGTTGGTGCTAACCTGACCGTGATCTCTACTCCCCAGGGCCCTGCTGGACCAGGTGGAGCACTGGCAGAGCTTCCTGGCCCTGGTTAACATGATCATGTTCTGCACTGGCATCCCTGGGCACTATCCTGTCAACGAAACCACCAGTTCCTTGACGCTCACGTTCTGGTACACGCTCCAGGTTAGTGGCAGTCACAGGGCAGCCTGCCTTGGGGCTGCCCTTCTTGTGCTGGAGGCAGAGCCTAAGACACAGATGTGTGGATGGAGCCTGGGGTGGAGGAGGCAGGGGATTGCAGCCCCTCAGGGGTATCTCGGCCCTCTGCCATTGTAGGAGGGAGAAAGGGGTCCCAGCACAGTGTCCCAGCTGTGCACCTGGGTTTTGAGCGTACTGATGGTCTGTAAGGTGGAGGAGGGCCCTTCCCACACATGGATTTCCTTGGCCATGTTGCTTGGAACAGCTTATTCCAAGCTCATTGCTCTTGTGTCTGGCCTCTACTTGCAGTGAGCTGCAAGTAGAGCTCCTTGCAGTGAGCAGCTGTGCAGCAGTAAGCAGTGGCCTGCTGCTCACCTACTAATGACTTGGACCTTGTGCCTGGGCTTCCCCCCTTCTGCAGGGTGGACCCTCTCCCTTGCTATGCTTCATTTGTCTCTGTCTAGATGGACACACAGAGCTGCTAGCTGCATGGAGGCACTGCCACTAAGATTGCAGCAGTGCGGTGTCTGGAACAGAGCCGCGCACTCCAGGCTGTTTTTCTTGAAAGGCTTTGGCTTACCCCTTTTTGAGGAACAGCTTGCTGCATTGTTGAGTTTCTGGGCAAAATGAGAAGATGAGGCTATGTCTGGTGCTAGAACAGCCCTTCTCTTGGCAAAAAAGAGCAGATATTTAGGACCTGTCCCTTTGAGAGCTAGGCCCACCTGAACGGGGAACACACTGGTGTGGAACAAGCCCAGTCGCAGCTCTGCTAAATGGGGAATAGGCCTGCTCTGGGGCGACAGGGCGTTCTCCCTGCTGAGTGGTGACGTGGTCCCATTTCCAAGGGAAGGCGTTTCCAAGGCTGCTGGGTTTGGCTCTATTTCTGGGGACCGCTCTGCCACCCAGCATCACGAGCAGCAGGCTGAGGAGCCTTGAAGTCTGGCCTGTCTGTACAATTCCCATATCCCTCACCCTGCACTTGCAGCCACTCTAGGAGAGTTCATTCAGAAATGTTGGCCCTGTGGCTTACTACTTCCACCCCCAATATTCCTTGGAAGTCTGAGCCAGATTTCAAGAGCCTTGTTAATATAACTCATTAAAACTTCACACTCCAATATTTTCCCCGCAGCAGGCCTGATTGTTTAGCTCCTTGCTGCATGCTTGTGCCAGTTGCAAGCAGAGAGGAGGGTACTTACTGTGTGCTACATCCTCTTATGGGGCTTGCAGGTATGGATCCTCTGAAGAGGAAGGCAGGAGCTAGAGAGGCTTCTGGCATGGCCATGACCAGTGCAGCCAGCTTCCTGGAGAGGGGTCCATCTTCCTGGGATTCAGTGCCTGTAGGCCCCATGCATTTTGGAAGTGGGGGTATTAGCATCCCTGATTTCAGGAGACTGCCCTTGTGTCCCCAGCGTGCCTGGCCTCTGCTGTACCCTACCATCTCCGTCCACCCATGTCCACCAGCTTGGACTCTGTCCTGCTGAATTTAGCTGCCTTGTATGAAGACCGCTGCCTTGGGCTCAGGTTTGGGAGAGGTGGCCGAGGTTCACTAGGGAAGAACAGCTGCTTTCTCTGATGCTTTCTCAGTCTCTGTTTCTGTAGTGAGCCAGTGGCATGTATTTTTACCTTGTAAGGCTGGGTTCAGATCACCAGGGCTGAGCACAGTAAACAGCCCCCTCTGTGTGATCCCATGGCTTGGCTCAGGGCAGGTGCTGGGCTCTCAGTTCCTTCCTGCTGTGTCCCGCAGGAGTTGACTGAAGCAGAGTGCAGCCAGCAACTCCTTGTCTTGCTGCCAGACAAGGACAGCCCTTACAGGGTCTTATGGCTCAGCGACAGCCTGTGTGGTGGTAGGGGACAAGCCCCCTGAAGCAAATGTGTCCTGGGAGGTATGAACCCTGCTCTGCAGACAAGCTCTGCTTTTGCAAGGGGTCACAGGGTGGATTTTTGACTGCAAGAAGTGGCAGCTTTCGTGAGTTGCTGGGACTCAATGGGGAGGTTCTCCTCAGCCTGCTTTTAGAGCCTTGCTGCCTGCAAGCATTAGTTATGGCCCAGGCTTTCCTAGCTCCAGAGCAGATGAAATCCCAACCCCCTGTGGCTGCACTGAGCTGTATGTGAGCTGAGGAGGCAGCAGGTTCCTCGCCTCTGCCGCCCCAGGCCCTGTCTGCCCCAAGAAGGGAGGGAGGCCTTGTCAGTGCAGCTCTCTCCGCTCTGGCATTCTCCGCTGGCAGGAAGGAGGGCGGCAGAACGTCACTTCCATGGGAATGATCTATTTTTAGCCTCAGTTCATCCCCACTGCTCCTTTCCTCTGCAATCTGATGCAGTGTGACTGAGTGTGGGTAGGGAGGGGGAGAACAACGTCAGTGCTGTGCCAGCAGTCCCCCTGCAGTGGAGGGCCCAGCTGAGTGGTTGGGCTTTTCGGACTGATCGAGTTCCCCCCATCCTCTTGGTGCTTATGAGTTTGGTTCTGAGCGTGTGTATGCAGGCAAGAGAAGACTGCTTTCCAGGCACCGAAGTAGCTTGGTCTGAGTCTGCTCCGCAGGGGATCCAAGGCATGCCGTGCTCCCAAGGCTAGGGCACACTAGAGCAGTGCCATCGCTCTGTAATGGGACTGTCCTCAAATGCCTGAGGGTCAGCACAGCTGTTTGGGCTCCTGGCATCTTACCTTATCAGCTGCTCCAGAAGAGCTCTGGCTTCAGGGAGTTCTCCCCATGTTGTGTGAGGTAGACCTCAGGGGACTCCCTCCGTCAGCTCTGTGAATTGGAAATGTAACCTCTGATGTGAGACAGATCCTGTCAGCTCCGGGGAGATGCCCGTGAGCTCCTCATACAGTAGATGTGCTGGCTCCAGTGCCTTTGCCCACAACACCTGGTTTATTCTCTCTCCTACCACCAGGACGATATCCTCTCCTTTGAGCCGGATAAGCAGGCAGTGTACCAGCAAGTGTACAGGCCTGTCTACTTCCAGCTGGTGGATGTGCTGCTACACAAAGCCCAGTTCCCCTCCGATGAGGAGTATGGCTTCTGGTCTTCAGATGAGAAGGAGCAGTTTCGGATATACAGGTACAGCTGCAGCTGATGCCCTTCTTTACCTGGGGGGCAGGAGCAGGACATGTTGCTCTGTGCCTGGATGTGATTTTCGGCTAGAATGTGGGTTTGCTTTATTAGGCAGGCCAGAACACAGGTGGTGTCCTGCCTCCCTGGAGCCTGAGCACTGTGAGAAACGCAGTGCTGTAGGGAGACCCAAAGAAGGATGTGGACCCTTCTACCAAGGGTAGTTTTGGCTATGGTGGTGGTTTGGAGATGAGCTGGTGTGTTATCGTGATGCTGGTGCCCTGCCTAGGAAACACTGGGAGCAGGGATTAAGCTGTGACATCAAGCTGGGACAGAGCTGCAGCCATTAGCAAGGTGCTTAGGTGAGCAGATGCTGCCCATCTTCACCCTGCCAGGAAAATGGAGGTGACATAGCATGTCCACAAATAGAGTGCTCAGCAGGGAATGGTGATAGCACTTGGAGACCCCCATGCTCTTCTCCTCTGCAGGGTGGACATCTCTGACACGTTGATGTATGTGTATGAGATGCTGGGCGCTGAGCTCCTGAGCAGCCTCTACGACAAACTGGGACGTCTCCTTACCAACACAGAGCAGCCATCCACGTGGCAGGTGAGTGAGGGGACCAGGACACCAGGCTGCTGGGCAGGCAGAGAGAGTGTACTAGCCCCTTGGGCAGTGACAAAGGAGGCTATCCTTGCTGTGCAGTGTTGAGGGCAGAGAGACATAATAGAGAGGTGAGGAGTATGATCACCTTGTCAGCATATCAGTTGCAGATCACGAAAGTGCAGGGCTGTGGGGGCTGTCCAGGGTCTGTTGGATCAAGGAACAGCTCTTCTTCTGCCCCTCTGTTCCTTAGTGCAGGCCAGAGACCAGCTGGGGTTTGATCTTGGTCCTTTGTTGCTGTCTGTCTTGTTCTGGTGCTGCATTACTGTGGCACAGCATAAATGCTGGAGGGCTTCCATGTCCTTTCTGCATCACCAGCGTGCTGCTGTGCTAAACACTGAGTGCCCTGGCTGACTCCAGGGGAAGCAGCTCTACGAGGGTGACATGGAGGGCCCAGGTTTGCTTTCAGTAGTTGCCGCTCTTGGTGGGGTAGCAAGCTGCCTGCCTCCCTTGCACTGCTGCCCAAAGCCCCTGAGCAGAGCCAGCGCAGTGGGGTGAGAGGAGAGCCTATGGTAACCCGGTGTAGCTGACACTGTGAATGCAGACGGGAAGGCCAGGGTGCTTCTGTAGAGCAGGCTAATCAGCATGTATCTGCTCACCTTGGCATCCCCATCAGCCAGCCATCGCTGTCAGACTCGGGTGGCTGGAACAGTGCCTCGTTCATCATTGTCTGCAGCTAAACCAGTAGCCAGCCAGCAGGAGCAGTGACTTGCAGTCTGGGCACAGCTCCCTGCTGTCTGAGCACTGAGACAGTGTCTGTCACGCTGGCAGTCTGCTGACGCTCATCAAGTTCAGGCTGCAGTCCCATCAGGTGAGACGCCCGCAACTCTTGAAGTGTGTGGACAACCTTCACACTGTTGAGGCATCCTGGAGGCAAGCTGGGATGGATAAATCTTGAAGCCTGTTGCGTGCGTTGGTTCTGACTGTGCAGCTGTCTCCAATTTTTCAGCTTCCCTGGCCTCTATGACTGGGTCTGAGCTAGTCCCTAGCATATGGGGTGGGGAAGGCATTGGGGGTCAGCACATGGCTCTGACAGAGTCCCTCTCCCTCTCTGACAGCACACAGAAGCCTTACTCTATGGGTTCCAGTCCATCGCTGAGACTATTGACGTGAACTACTCCGATGTGGTTCCAGGGCTGATTGGCCTCATTCCCCGGATCAGCATCAGCAACGTGCAGCTAGCTGACACCGTCATGTTCACTATTGGTGAGGCCTTTGCTCACATGCAGGCTGGGGATGGAACCCTTCTGGGAGGGTCCCCTGCACTTGGGGAGGGGGGAGCCCTATCTGAGATCACTCTTTCTGAAGTTGTCCTGCACGGACCTCTGCCGGTGCCACTCTCTTCTGAGCTGGCGCTTTTGTGCTGATTCCTCCGGGCTTTGAGCCACTGGCTGTGTTCTGCTCCACCTACTATCACACCACTCCTGCCATCTGCTTTGGAGTTAGCCCAGACTCTGCTTGGCTGCAGAGCTCTTGCTGTCCCTTCTCAGGGAAGATTAATAATGATAACAGTGAAAAGCAAAGCTGAACAGCCCAGGATGTAGAGACCAAGCTCCCTGACTGCCGTAGTGCATCCCTGCAGTCTCTGATGCTGTCCGTGTGTGCAGGGGCCCTGTCGGAGTGGCTGGCTGATCACCCTGTCATGATTAACAACGTGTTGCCGCTGGTGCTCCAGGCCTTGGGCAACCCTGAACTCTCCATCTCCAGTGTCTCCACCCTGAAGAAGATCTGCCGGGAGTGCAAGTATGACCTGCCACCTTACGCCGCCAACATTGTTGCTGTGTCACAGGTAAGAGCTGGAGCAGATGAGGCTTGGGGTCGCTGGACACTAAAGATCCCTTCGGGGCTGGGCTCTGGGGGCTGCCAGGGCCTGCATGGGAGCAGGGAGGGGCTGGCAGAGAACATCAGCCTCTGCTTTTAGAGCCAAGGGGACACCATCCCCTTTCGTGGGGGGAATCTGTGCCGCAAAGTGGTGGATGCTGGGGAAGTACGGGGGAGAGGACTGCAGAAAGTGTCCAATCTCACATGATCTCCATGAAAACTTCTTCTTTTGCCACTTCTGGAGACAGAGTACTGGGTTAGAGGGACCTAATTCAGAAGAGCTGGTTGGACACATCCCAGGCCCTGATATTCACCTGTTCTAACTTTGCTGTTGAGGGCAGTGTTGATGATGGCCTAACCAGGTTTTCCTTGGTGACCTGGTGGGTCTGCAGCTTCTTTCTGCTGGGATAACTAAGCGCTGTCTCTGAGCTGATCTGCTGCAGAGCCTGTTTGAGTCCATCGACTCCCATCACTGGGTGGCTGTGTGAGATGGAGGCGGGGAGGTGAACATGGTGCAGAATGAGGCTTTTGCTCCCTGCCTGTGGCTGGTCACGAGGAGGCCTGCACAGAGCTGTCTGCTGCTTATCCATGCCCAAATTGTTACTGGCTGTCATGACCTCCTGCTTCAATCCCACCTCCCTGGAAGGGAAGAGACTTTTTGCAGTGCTCACACTCCTCTTTCTCTGTCCCTTTCCCTTTGGCAGGAGGTGTTAATGAAGCAGATTCACAAGGTAAGAGTCACTTGCTCACACCCCTGCCTCGTTCTGTTTGTCCCCTTCAGCCCTCGTTTGTGCTCATGTGTAAACACAAGAAATCCCATCATGAGCTGTTTCTGGAGGATAGCTCAGCGTTGCAACCAGTTTGTTTGGGGCCAGGAACGCCTGGTATCTCCCGCTCACTGCACTGCTAATCTTTGGGCTCTCCATACTTGGACTGGAGTGGGGTTATGCTGGTGGGATATTTCCTCATAGGTAGGGAAGCCCCCAGGGACCTTTAACTTCAGTGGTTCCCAGCCCCTCCAAGCCTGGGGAGGCAGAGGTGCCTTAGCGCAGCAGCAGGCTACAAGAGGAAAGGGGAGGGAGGCTGGTGCGGGGACAAAGCCCAAGCTGTGCTCGCAAATAGCAGAGGGTGGGACACTTCACCCCATGGGGGCTGAGGCAGGTTTGTGCAGAGAATCGGATGACACGGTGGGGTGAGTGATGCTGACATGGAGATCTCTTGAGTACTAAACTGGTCTTTCCTTGAAGGGATGCTGGGGAGAGGATAAGTGGTAGCAGGAGAGCATCTGTTCTCCCAGGGCTGCCCTCTAGCGCTGGTAGGGAGCTGCCCTGTTCTCCTGCTATAGGATATACCTGCGATATCCCAGACAGGGCAGCTTCAGAGCAGCCCACCAGAACTCCTGGCCCTTCTGGCTAGGCCTCAGGCAGTTTTCTTAGCTAGCAAGCAGGGTCTTTGCGGTTTGCTGGAGGACTCCAGGCTGGGCAGTGACCTGCCCCTTTATGTCTCCTCTCTGACTCAGACAAGCCAGTGCATGTGGCTGATGCAGGCTCTTGGTTTCCTGCTCTCTGCCCTACAAGTGGAGGAGATCCTGAAGAACCTGCACTCCCTGATCACTCCCTATATCCAGCAACTGGAAAAGCTGGCTGATGAAACGGTGAGTGCCCTTGTACCACTACCTCCATCTGAAAGTAGCTTCTCCCACTGTGTGTGTTGCTGGCTAGAGCCCCAGGAGGTGGGGTGTTGAAGCAGCACTGCTGAACACAGGCTTTCTTTCCCCTCACCCTGAGTAACTGTTAATTGCCTAACGCAGGCATGAGCGGTGCAGAGCAGAGCCCTACTAATCAGACTGAGCTAGGCTGCAGGTTTTTTTCCTTTGCAGCTACTCATCTGTAAGACCAGAGGCTCCTTGGCTCTTGCAAGCCATGTATTGTCTGGATCAGCATCTTCCTCCCAAGGTGGAGCCCACGCCTTGGTCACACAGCCTCCTCCCTCGTGTGATATCCCACGTGTTGCCCCAGCGGGCGGCTGTCTCGACTTGCTCCCTGTTAGAGGAAGCCGTCCGTGGTGCTCTTGAGCATCCTCCAGGATTCGTCCACCAGTGAGGGTAGGTGGGAGGCCTCATGGCTCAGCTAAAGGGTAGAGAGGGAAGGCAAGAGAGTGCAGTGCAGGGAAGCCCTTTCTCTGGCGCTTTGCCTCAAGTCCTGGCTCCTCAGTCACACCTCTGGGATCTTGTGGTAAAGCACTACTGTCTGTATCACACTTTGGCTTTGTTTTACCTGGCAGCCAAATCCTTCCAATAAGCTGGCTATCATCCACATCCTGGGCCTGCTCTCCAACCTGTTCACCACCCTAGACATCAGCCACCATGATGATGACCATGAAAGCACCGAGGTCAAGAAACTGCCAGTGCAGCAAGGACCCAACCCAGTGAGTACAGTAGCAGTTAGATGCTCTTTGCCATAGCCTAGCCAGAAGCCCTGCTGTGCACAGCTAATGCTAGGAGGAGAGGCTGTAAGGTGGGGTGAATGGAGAATGCAGTGTTTACCACGGACAGGGTAGTGCTGGTGCATTCCAGCTAAAATAGCTCCCTCGGCTCTTCCCACTGCTTCTGAGGTGGACAGAGGTTTCTTGCAAGATCCCTGTTGGCTGGGCACTGGTCTGAAGACATGCAGGCGCTACCTGCCAGTTTTGAGCTGTGCTAGGCATGCTTCAGCAGGGAATGAAGTTTCCCAGCTTCAGAGAGGGCAGGGGGCAGTAGTCCCTGAAGGTTTGGATCCAGGCTGTACTTAGCATTGAATCTCCTCTCCCAAGTGCCATAGGGGCCAATTCTCTTCAGCCTGTCTTGTTCTTTGCAGGTGGTGGTGGTTCTGCAGCAAGTCTTCCAGCTCATACAGAAGGTCCTCAGCAAGTGGCTGAATGATGCCCAGGTGGTAGAGGTAACCAGGCTCCTCACGTGTTACTGTGTGCAGCTCTGCCTTTGCCCTTGCACCTAAATGACGGGTAGGAAAGGACAGGCACTGGGTGATGCTGCCAACCTGTTGTAGGCAATTCCATCCCCTTGTAATTGGAATGTCTTCCTGGGTTGCCCAAAACACCGGTACTGTTTGCTGTCGGTAGCACCATCCTGCTACACTTATCTGTCTGTTGCCCAGATCAGCTCTACTCCTCTCCAGTTATTGAGATCCTGCTATCATCAGTGAGGTGAGAGGTGAGGTCTACTGAGTGCTTGTCTGTGTTCCCTAAGTGGAGAGCTCTGCTCTGACCCACACCTGTGTTCCTCTTCTGGAATTTCTGTAGTTCACTCAGTCTAGGGATTTCCAGGTGCAGCATCCCATCAGGCACTGTTCTCCCTGGCACTCAGGATGCCTTCCTGCTGCAGGGGTGTATCCTGGTGTCTGGGGAGAGCAGTGGGAGCATCCTGCGCCACAGAGTAGGACAGCGTCACCACAGCAAATCTGAGCCCTCTGCCTGGCTGTCTTCCATGTCTCGTTGCCACCTCTTCCCTCCCTTGGCACCTGTCTGTCAAGCCCTGCCCCACTAGAAGAGGGTTTCCTGAAGCCTACTGCTCATTCTGTCCCTCCTCTCCCACAGTCTGTCTGTGCCATCTTTGAGAAGTCTGTGAAGACCCTTCTGGATGATTTTGCCCCCATGGTACCTCAGCTGTGTGAGATGCTGGGGCAGATGTATAGCACCATCCCCCAGGCCTCTGCCATCGACCTCACGCGGCAGGTAAGGAGCTGTGTAAGCTGGGCTGGTGTTGCAGCAGCGGGGCCCCCAGGCTGCCTCCACTCATGCCTGCAGCCCAGGAGGTTTGCATGTGAGGCAGATTCTGGACTGGAGAACAGGGCTCGTGTCCCTCCTTGCCTTTGCCGCACCACATCTCTCAGTGCTTCACAAGGCTTCCTGCTAGCTGCCTCTTGCTCCTGCCTAGCCTTGGTATCCCGTGCATTTAGTGATCTAATCTCACTGCTCTGGGCTGGTCACCATCACAGGCGGTGTTCTCTGCTTCTACTGAAGCAGTGACCTCCATGCAGAGACAAGCCCGGCCCTCTCTATTATGGGTTAATACATATATCGCTGCACCCTGGTCTGAAGCATGCATCCCTGGCTTCTCCCCGCTGTGGCTGCGATGGATGAAGAAAGTCCTGTGCTGTCCAGCCAGGCTGCCGTTCCCCAGGAGGGCTGGGAGTGTGCAGGGACAGCAGCAGCTTCAATCCTTCTCTGTCTCTTGCAGCTGGTTCACATCTTTGCTCATGAGCCTGCCCACTTCCCTCCCATCAAGGCCCTCTTCTTGCTCGTTACCTCAGTCACGCTGACCCTTTTCCAGCAAGGTACGTGTGATTGATTCTTCTTCGTGCCGGGGCTATTTTCAGGCTGTTGCATGCATGAGGTCTGGAGGCATCTTACCAGGAATGGCTGTGTTTTCACTCCTAACTAGGCTAACGGGGCCATGCCTGTTCTTGGATTCATCCCAACCCCTGGAAGGTGGGTACCTTCCTTGCAGGGCTGCAGAAGCAGGAAACCCCAGTGTAAGACTCTGAACTCAAGTGGCAGCCTGGTTCTGCACCGGAACTGGGTGTCTTGCTGTGTTGCAAGGGGAAGAGCAGGAGCTCCAGTCCCAGGTGGCAGCGAGGCTCCATTCAGGGGGAGATGCTGGCCTTTGTCTGTGGGCCAGCAGCGCTTGTAATGGCCGGGAATCAAGCCCTTGTATAAGCAGAAAGATGTCTCTGAACACCTGGCGAACTACCTTTTCAGAGCCACTGCTATGCCCATCATCCCCGTGCAGGGGACAGTCCTGTGTTTGGCTTGCTTCCTGCATTACCCACTCACTACAAAAAGCAAATAGGGTTAGGACAGGCCCCTCCCTTCAGCCTCCTGGTGACTTGTCCCATGACAGGGACAAGTGCACAGGGGAGCTACTGGCTGTGGTCATTCAGCACCTCAGTGGTTCTTGTACGGCGCCCAACAGGTCTTGTTTTGTATTCACAGCCTGATGCTGGGTAACATGATGCCTTCCCCCAGTACAAGGCCCAGAGCTCCTTAGAGAGGTGGGGGATCTATGAGGGCCTGTGCTTCCTTGGGACAGCTCAGTCTGAGCAAATCCTTCTGTGTTAAAGTGTCACTTGGGTCATGGGCAAGTGAGCTGGGCTTATGCAGAGATCATATCCCCGCTTCTGTCAGTGGCATGTGGATGTATGTACAGTAAAATCGTCTCGGCTCAGAACCCAGGGAGGCAGAGGTGCCCCAGGGCAGCAGCAGGCATGTCTGCAAGAGAAAAGGGAGGGGTGGTTGGTGAGGGGACAGAGCCCAAGTTGTGCCGGTGCTTGAACATGAGCTTTGCTCAGGCAAGTGGCTGCCCAGCTCACTGTGTGCCCAGGGTTGTGTTCCCACCTCGGGGGTCATCTTCTGTGGTCATTCAGCCCTGAGCAGGGCAAGCAGATTCTGCTGTCTGAGCACAAATGCAGCAGGAGAGGGTGGGACGCTTGACCCCACGGGGGCCGTGATGTGTCTGTGCAAAGAATCAGATGCCAAGGTAGGGTGAGTGGTGCTCGCATGGAGATCTCTGGGCACTAAACTGGTCTCTCCCAGAAGGACCCTGGGGGAAAGACCTTTGGGTAGGTCCTGGACTGAGGGGCTTGGAGAACATCTGGGAAGGGGTGGGAGGGCAGCTGTGCCAGGGGCTCTTGAGCAGCTGAGGCTGGTGACAAGCATGTGCACGCCTGAGCCCCGCAGGGCCTGTCAAGTGTTTGCTGAGGTGTTGTCGTTCACTTGCAGTTATCTTCCAGGACCAAATGGTACTCTGAAGACACCCACTCAGTCCCCACAATGCAAAAGCTCTAATTCTCCTTGTGGAGATGGTGCCCAGCTAGCTCCTTCTCCTCCTCCTCTTCCTCCCCAAGGACATGAAGATCTCCTTGGCTCTGCAGCACCCAGGTGCTTGCTGGAGATCCTGGGGCTTCAGACCCGTTCCTTTGCAGTTTCTTTCTGTTCTTGGGTTCTCCAAGTTTCATGATTTTTTGTATGTTTTGTTTCTTTAACTTGCTTCAAGCTGCTCATGTTGCCCATCCCTTTCCCCACACACCCCTCCTCCCCTACACTCCTGTTTTCACTTGTAAATTCTTTCTGTATCACATAACTATATGATGTTGAGTTGCTGTTTGTATGATTTTTCTCTTAAGTTACATCTTTATTATATTTTAGGGCCCAGGGATCATCCTGATATTGTTGATTCATTTATGCAACTCCTGGCACAGGTGTGTTTTAGTTTCTTATTCATTCACTTTCTGTTCTCTCTCTTTCTCTTTTTAATTCAATTTAAACCTATTTTTAGCTTTCTGTTGACAACGTTTTTTTCCTTTTAGTTGAATATCGAGTTTCTCCATCTGTTTCCGTGGAAGTTGAAAACAAAACATTCTCCTTTAGTTCTGGGTTTGCACCATCCCCAGGGCAGTGCCCTTTTCTGCACAAGGCAGCCTAGGAGCTGCCCCCCCCTCGCTCTCACCTGGCCTCGGGCACAGCAGAAGCCAGCATGGGACACTTTCGGCTGCTGCCACAGTCACACTTGGGTGACAGAAAATTAGAGCATTAAGTGGTCATTTTCCTACTCTTCTACCTTCCCCCTGTGATGGGTCTTCCTGGGCAGGGACAGACTGAGCTGGCTGGCTTTCCCCAGGGCCCGAGCTCTGCTGCTGGTGGGAGGAAAGCCCTGTGCACGCAGTACTAGGCAATATTTGCCTGAGTCTGGTGCTGCGCTGCTCATCCAGCAAGGCGGTCTCTGCCTGTAGCTGCAGGCAGCAGCAGCCAGGGTTCAGCTCTGAACCATCTGCTGAAGGGAGCAACATGCCTGTGATGGCATCTTGGCCTGGGCCTGTCAGGCCCTGGGAGCTGCCTGGCTCTCTGTGCCCAGTCTGCCTGCAATCCTGGGCTCCTACCGTGCCTTACTGCCTAATGCCCCACAGCTCCTTGGGATGGTGGCCGAGAGGTGGTGACAGTAGCTCCCGTATCTGCAGCCTAGGAGCAATCCGGTGACATCAGCTCGTTGACACCCAGCCCTCAGCCTGGCTGAGCAGCCACAGAAAGTTTGTGTCTGGAGGAGCTGCTTGCCTGTCCCTCTTCAGCAGAAGCAAGTGGGATGGAAAGGGCCTTTGTGTCCAAGGACCTGTGGACCTGCAGCTCTGCTGAGGCTCTCCTTGCTGTAACACAGCGCCTCCTCTGGCCGATCTGCCTGCCTTGTCCTACTGTGTTCCTCTTGCTGCCGGAGGCGCTTTGCCGAACAGGCACAGCAGCCCCTGAAGCACTTTGCCAGCAGCAGCTGTGGCAGGGATTGCCCAGGGCAAAGCCAGTCGTGCTGCCAGTGTGGCAGGGAGCCGTGGGCTGTGGTGCGGGATCTGAGGAGCAGGGCTGACACTTCACCGCTGGCAGTGGGTAGGGAGGGCCTGTACTATGCTGTGTGTGTATATACACCTGTTGAGAGGAACAGGAGTCTGGCTTGCTCTTGAATCTGCTATGGCAACTGAGGGAGAAGCCCTGACATGCTTGATGTGAGTATTAAGTTCCCCAGTGTGAGGCACGTTCCCCGGCACCTACCTAGAGGGAGCGGAGCATTTCCTGTAGCAATGGAAAATGCTCTGGAGGTGCTGGCAGTGAGAAGGGGCCTAGCAGGGTCACTTTCTGCTTAATTTCTGTAATGGCAAGACCTCTAATTACACAAGGCAGGAAGAGCTCATGGAAGAAAAATCCACTGAGTGTGTTTCAATACATAAACGTTCCCTAGCTCAGGATGTTTGAGCTGTGAATAGCTGGAAGCTGGGAGAAGCTCTTGGGAGTGTCCATCTGCTTACCTTGCTTAGCCCTTCCCAGACATCTGCTTTTTCCACTGTCTGAGACAGGGCACTGGAGTAGATGAACTTGTGGTCTGACCTAGTGGGTCTGCAGTGAGTCTCAGCACTGTGAGTTACAGCATATCTGTGTCTCTGAAATGTGTCTGTCCTTTTTAAACTGGATATTCCTGATAGTTAGATACAGTCTTTGTCACGGTGGCTGCTCAGTCACACAGCTGACAACCCACTGAAGCAGGTACAAGAGCTGTGTGTGGGCTGTGCTGGCTTTCAGTCACCCAGCTCAGCCAAACTTCTGTGTGGGTGTCTGGCTTGTCCCGGTTGTTAAACTGTTAGCCCCCTCTGATGGCTGCTTGTCCCATGTGCAGGCTTTGCTGGATGGAGCTGGCATGGAGTGGGGTGGGGGAACCACACCTAACTTTTTAAGCATTGTCCATATATATTACTTTGAAATCCAGGTCCCGCTGAGACCAGTCTTGTCTCTCAACTAGTATTGCAGCATTTTATTCTCCTCTTTTCCTGTTGAAAGATGTGAAATGATTATGATGCTATTAGGAAGCATTTATAAATTTTATTGATGCCAGTTTTGAAAGTTGTAACTTTTTTACAAGGTCCTCAAACACGAGGATCAGTAAATGGGAGGTGTATGTGAGGTTCATGAAGGTATCCTTATCCTTCCTTGCTGCTCAGCATTGGCAAGACCTCAACTGGAGCACCATGCCCAATTTGGCGCACGACATTTTTGTAGATATGGACCAGAGAGAGCACAGAGAAAAAGCATCAAGAATGGTCAGCAGCTTGTAAACATGACAGGGAGGAAAGACTGATGGAAGCCTGAGGAGTTACATGAGTCTTCAGGTATATAAAAGGTAATTCCACAGACGTGGGTAAAAATTCTGCTTTCGTTCACTTTGGCTGGGACAAAAGGTAACAGGATGAAATCACAGAAAAGAGTTCAGGTTAGGCAGTAGCAAATCTTTCTAACAGCATGGAGATCACGTGGGAAGCGGCTGTCATTCGGAGGGCTGGAACTGATTCTCAACAAACCTGTTGCTCCTTGGAGGGAAGGTAGAGCTGATCCTGCCGTGAGATGGGTAAAGGATTAGGCAACCTCTTCAGACTCTTCCCATCCTGTTCTTTTTTCCTTTGGAAGATGCTGAATTTCTCTGTAGCTTGGGGTCCTTCTCTGTGTCTGGACACAGCATATTTGTGTTCTTTTGGAGAGAAAAGTGCAGCTGTGCTGTATTTCCATTAGTCATGCTGTGAGAGCAAACACTACCTATCCCGTCTGCTGGGAAACTCTACTACACACTGGCCTTCCTGGGTAGGACGGAGCATGTTTCTCTGTAGGCAGATGCTGAGACAGCCTGCTGGCAGCATGTGTATTCATGGCATGCCTGTCTCTTCCAGACAGTCCTGTCTGCCCCGATCTGAATCCTCTGGAGGGAAGGCTGGGTCCAGGTACTGCTGCCGGAACATGTGGCTGCTCTGTCTTTGGTCATTGTGAGATGACTGACTTCCTGCTGGCGTGACACCACCTCCAACAGATGCCTGATCTCTTCCTAGGCTTTTTATTCCAGCAGCCCCATGGAGACTGAAGGATCCCATCCCCTTCCTCTCTCGTCACGTGCATGACTTGTTCCAAGGGTTTCCTCCTCTTCCTGTGTCTGCCTGTGTTCCAGGACTGATGACCTGGCAGGGTGCTTTGAAACACATCAAGAACCTAAGGGATATCACATCTCCCCTGGCTTTTTGTTCTCAGGACTTCAAGAGCTAGCTGACAGCACAGATGTGTCCAGCTTCCACAGCATGGCCTGCCCTCCTCCAGAGAAACGTGTTCTCCAGTGATGTTCTTGAGCATTTGTAGATGCGCAGGATTAAAGTTGGAGAGAATTTTAGAGCTACTCTGTCTTTTTATGTGGCAGAGGCTGTTATATCCAAACACGTTCCGACTGTAGAGTGGTCGGTCCGTTGTTTGGCTGATGCTTATATCAGAGCATCATTGGGTTTGTACCTGTGCGTCAAGGTGGAGATTTTCCCACTTCCTTGGCAGTCTGTTCCTGTGGTTAATCACCTTGGTAGAAATGTGTCACCTTCCCTGGTTCAAATTTGTCTGGTTTCTCCTTCCAGGCACTGTTTTTGTCCTCTTCCTCTGTCAGCAGGTCATCTCAGTACTTTCTGATGACTCAGCTTTTTAAAAGGTGTTTCTGGAGCCTGTTCTCCCTAGCCCTTGGATCATTTCGTGGCCTTTTTTCTGTGACTTAAAGATGTGGATACTACAATTATAACCAGTTGTTTCCTTCTTGCCAATCTTGTGAAGAGAGGAAACATGCCCTTCTGGCTCCTGCTTGCTCCCATCTCTTAATACCTGCACATTAACTCTCTCTCACAAGCACCGTAGGAGCTGTCTGTACAACTTGCATCATAAAGTCAGCTGAAATCCTATTTATTTGGGCATGATTACCAGGCTGTGGGACTCTCCTGTAAGTGCTGCCGATCATTTTACTAGTCTCTTATTCCTGGAAATTCATCAGCTGCAGCTTTTTACCTTGCTCCCTAGGGGACTGGCCAGCCCGGTGGATAGCACTGGACCAGGAGTGTAAGCCAAAAGTCTTACAAAAGCTAGAGTCCTTGCAGTTATTTTTATTACTCAGACTTTTAGACTTAAAGCATAAAGTAAGCATTTGCCGTAAGCATACACTGACCGGTACTTGCATCCTTTGTCAGAAGGTCTGGAGCATCAGTGCTTCCATACCCACGGTTAGTGTCTCACCTTGAGGACCACAGTGGTCAGCGCCTCTCCCTTGTATCTGGAGCGTCCATGCCCGGGATTACAAAGCAGTGGTGGCTGGTGTTTACCCCAAGGTCGGCACCCAGGCAACAAGGCAGTAGGTTCCGACGTTCGAGAGTTCTCACCCACAGGGCCCTCTCTGACCTGTCGCCTCCTGCTTGCCGGTATCGCTCGTATGCGTCTTCAGAGTTGCAGTGTGGTTGCTCTGTATTGGGTTCCCAGGGGTGTAAACCGCAGCCCGGCTTTCTCCCATGTCCCATCTTGCCTGTTATTTGGAGATTGTGCAGGAACAGTTCTTTCTCTCCTGCTAGCTCTTTAGCTAAGCTGTCTCCCTTCTCCCTGGCTTTGCTATTGAGAGAAGCGTTTTGCCTCCTTCCCGAGTTCAAAGCTGCCTGGAAGGCTGGTTCTTGGCCCAGGAGAGTGTCTCTGCCTCCAGCAGGACCTGCTGGCTTTGGGAGGTGCTCCAGGCTGTGTCAGAGCCCCAGCTCCTAGCAGGCTGGGCTGCTGGGTATTGCTGCAGGAGGCACTCTCCAGCCTACCTCCTCACCGAGGGGCTGTGGACACATCCATCCACCCTGATGGTGCTCTGTACACCAGCACAGATCTCCACAGTGCTGTGGTGATGCCACCTGACTTGACTAGGAGTCCAAGGGATGACTGTGCAAGTAGGGCCTTGCTGGGCAGACGATGCAGTGCCTTTTGTGATGGCCTAGCCAGCGGCTGGCCAGGATGCTCAGCCCACTGCACGTCCTCCACCTTGCTTTCTTCTTGAACTCCTCCCTGAGTAACCAAGGCTGTATAGCAGTGCAGGCAGAGCTGTTTCTCTCTAGCCGGCATTGTCACTGCAGAGGAGCTCAGCATGCAGGCAGGTCAGGTGAGCAGCACAGCCCTTCTCCCCGGGATGGGCAGCAGAGTCCTTTAGCTCTCCACAGGACCTGCTCTGACTGGGAGTCGTGGGTGCCTTGCTGAGCTGCAGTGAGCAGGCTGCTCTGTGTCCTGCTGTGTTGGAGCTAGGCTGGGCAGGTGGGCTCTGACCGTCCCTCGCAGGGCCTGGTGACCAGCCAAGTTCCTGTGCCATTCCTAAGCTGGACGCTCTGCTCCATCGAGCATACATCCTGGGAAGAAACAGTGGTGTGCTCTGATGCTAACCCTCAAAGAGATGAGCTGAGGGACAGAAGCCCTGAGATTGCATCTTTGCAGGATCTGCAACCACAATGCCCCTGTTAATGCAGTGGTAAGAGTTTCCTAGCCAGATATGAGAGGGTTTTTCTGTGCTGCAAGAATTGGCTGTGTAGGTCTTCCCTTGTATCTAAGGCTTGCTGGAAGAGTCGGGTCTCAGTGGCCTCTCTTGTTCCGTCCCTTCCTCCCTGTCTCTGAAGAGTAAGCTGTAGAAGAGGAGCCTACTCTGAAGATGTATCTGAGGGGTCTCTCGACTGCTGTGGAGGAGAGAACTCACTGTCCTTTCTGTGCCAGGCCTAGTTCTTCTCCACTGAGACTTTTCAGTTTGCTGAACAGGAAGGGGTGCAACAGCCCTTGCTGGAGAGCTAGTGCAGCACTTTGTCTGCTGCAGCAAAGGACAGAGGGGGGAGGCTGCAGTTTCTGAAAAGGCTGATATTTAAACACCTGCCCTGGTCACGGCTCCTTTTGCTAGCCCAGCGTTTGGGAGGTGCCCTGGCACCAGACAGGGAGAGGGCAGATTGGTATTGAGAGTTCATGGGGCTGGAGCAGGGTTCCTGTTGCTGGGGAAAGCACCTGGACCTACCTGGTACAGACTTCTGACTGGAAAAGCCCCATTGGGCCCCATCACACAGAGAAGAAAGCTTCTCTGTCTACATCAGACGTGTGCTACTGCGTGTCCAGACTGGGCCTGCGCTCTGTGCTCCCTGGGTGGAGGTGTCCTATGGGAAGGAGCACTTCCAATATCAGACCATGTTTTCCCCGTGACATTGCCGGAATGAGAAGCAGGTGCTGCCGTGAGCCTGCGGGAGAGCTTGGGGTCTCTGGCTACTGCTGCTCTGTTTGGCTAGGAGAAGCACCATGCAGGTAGGTGGCTTTTGTTACCTGAGCTTGTTGGAAGACTCTTGTGCCAGCTGAACAGTTTTGTGGTGCATAGGATGTGGGTTAAAAGTGGCCCCCTGGAGTGGCAGAGGACAGGAACCTATGGCTGGATGGTATCACCAGAGGGTTAACTACCCTTGCCAACGAAGTGCTGCTTGGGGGGAGAGGGCTCTTAGTCACCATACTGGGAACCCAAAGAAGGGCTGGGGGCTGAGGTGGGGGGAAGAGAGTCTTCTGTGACTAAATCTAAGAAGCATCCTGCAGACTGTCCAGTACAGGGCTGGCTAGACCTCTATGATGAGAGCACAGTAGCTGTGATGAGTGGGCATGTTTCTAAACCATTGCACAGCGGCTAGCTATCAGAGGTTATCTCTAGCATGTCATCAGGAGTGATGCATACAGTTTGTATATACACACACAAGTATAATCTGGTCCCAGTCACAGCAGTGAAGCCTCCTGTGTATCTAGCCTGGAAGCTGATCACTGAGACTGTACTCTAGGGATGCCTTTGGTGTCCCAAATCAGGGTCCTCTCCTGCAGTGCGTGATACAAAGGGTCTGAAAGGAGGTGGGGTAACCCTGAAACCTGCTGCTCAGTTTTCTAATCTCTGATGTACGTTCCCAGCACTGACCGGACATGGGCTGTCCCTAGAGAAGAAGGGGTGGAAAAATAACTGGATTTTGCTCCCAGTGGAGGCCATGGCTGGGGCAGATGGCCGTGTCTCCTGAGCGCTGCTAGCCGAAGGCTGTCCTTGCTGTCATCCTGGGAAGCAGGCTCAGAGGGCAGCAAGGTTATGCCGTGCTGCAGTGGCTCTGCACACAACTCAGCCCAAGGCTTGAGTATGGGAAGGAGCCAGGCTCCCAGCTTGGGCTCTCAGCCCTCCAGGAACAGAGGAGGGCCACCCTGCTGCAAGTCTGTCATCCTAGAAGAGCTGTGGCTGCTGTCCCCAGTGTTGCAGTGACAGCGGGACAGGATAGGGGGCTGCTGTCCCCAGTGCTGGCCTACAGCTGTGAGCAGGATGACATCCTGGTCAGGGCACAGACGTGGCCCTCCTGTGCAGTGGGGCTCCCTATGGCAGGGCAGAAACCTTTCCCGTGGAGTGGCAAGTGCAGGTTGAAGTGCTTCTGTCTGGTAACTGCCCCCCTGCCATGCCACAGGATGCCAGCATGGTGCAGGGGGCAAGCCATTGCATGGCAGTGACCCTGTTGCACCTCAGCTCAGGTGGCCACAGCAGCAGTGCAACAGCAGAGCTGAACTTCACAGTGGCTAATGGGATCGCCAGGCAGAGGAAACAAAGCTTTTCTGATCTCATACTTGTTGCTCAGGAAGTGCCAAGCAGCATTGGCTTCTCAATACCTTCTCTGTCCTGGAGCCAAAATGGAGTACTTTGCTGGTCCAGACTGGGGGCAAACACTAGGTTAGTGCTTGAACTTACTGCTGTGACCCCAGAGTCCTCAAGAGAAGAACAACAAAACACAGCGATGTCTGTTCTCTGCTGGGCCCTGCATGGCTGCCCCTATCCCAGGAGCGCTGCCTCTGCCTGTCCTGCTCTGTTGGGACAGGAAACCTCTGTCCTGTGTCTGTGTCTGAAGCATTTGTGTGCACACCACCTTGGCATCTATCCTCAGCTCTTGGGGTCAGTTCCCTGACTGTAGTGCCTGGATGTTTGACTGACACTTTGTTGAGGGTAAAAATGATGGTTTCCTTCTGTGCTGTGTAAATCTGCTGTGTATCATGAGCGTGCCCAGGTAAGTGCGTGTCCAGGCAGAGGCTGTCTGGGGCACCAGGTTCCTAGGCGTCTTTCTGGCTGCCTCCGTAGAGTTGTGTTTATTCTGTCCATCTGTGTGCCTTGCAGGCTCTGAAAAGGAAGCCGGACCTCTTCCTGTGCAGCAACCTGGATGTCAAAGCAGTGTTTCAGTGTGGTGAGTTCCCTGAGCATGGGCACACATGTTATTCATGCAGAGATGTACTCCAGACCCCTCTGCTGAGAAACCAGCCTGCTCCTCCTGCAGGCTTGGGAACAGACCAGCTAGGGTGCCTGGGGTACCACAAAGCTGTTTTGGGAAGGTGTGTGGGGTTTCTGGCTGCTAACCTGAATGCCTTCTGCCCACAGGTGTCCTTTCCCTCAAGTTCCCTGAGGCCCCAACAGTCAAAGCATCCTGTGGCTTTTTTGTGAGTATCGTGGCTTCCTCAGGCATGTTTGTTCATCCCTAGATCATGTAGCATTCCCCCCCCACCCCCACCCCCACCCCGCAAGGGATATGCTGCTGGCTCTCCAGAGCTGCCAGCATGAGACGCTCTCTCCCTAAGCCTATCCCCTTCCTTCCCTATCCAGCTCAGACCTTTCTAGAAGCCAAGAGCTGGGAGGGCGGAGAGCAGGAGGGAAGTTCTGGGGCCTCTTGTGCACTGGGGGATGCCCCAGACCAAGGTCAGGTGAGGGAGCTGCTGCCCAGAGCCTGCTTTAGCGCTGACTGGCCTGGACTGTGTGTTGCAGACGGAGCTGCTGCCTCGCTGCGGAGAGATCGCCCCGGTGGGACAAGTTGTGCATGAAAATGGCAAGGTGCTGCTGCAGGCTGTGCTGGAGGTGAGTGACACAGGGACCATGGGCTCCTGGGCAGGCCCCTGGGCAGCTCTGAGCTCTGTGCCCAGGGAGCATCCCCTGCAGAGCTGGAGGCAGAGGGCCTGGGAGCGGGGGTGGGTGCAGGCACGATGACACCCGGTCTCCCTGGTTTTCTGAGACAGCGACCACTGCGCTGAGTTTAGCACCCACCAGCACAGGGCTCAGCAGGGTCTGTCTGCTCTGTCGCAGGGCATTGGCGGCCAGGCCTCCCGCAGCCTCATGGATCACTTTGCAGAAATCCTCTTTGCCTTGAATAAGCACTGCTTCAGCTACCTGAGCATCTGGATCAAGGAGGCCATGCAGCAGGATGGCTTCCCCTCGGCCCGCGTCAGCCCTGAGCAGAAAGAGACTTTCAGCCAGCAGATCCTCAGGTTTGTGCGTCCCTCGCTGCTGTGCTGCGGTGGCCAGGCAATGGCTCTGGCCCTGTGGGGTGGGAATAACCCCTGCTGTGAGACTGCGTGCTGCAGTCCCTGCCCCTCCTGCCTGCCTCATGTTTGTCCCCCTCTGTTTGTGTTAGCAGAGAGCGTGTGAACAAGCGGCGAGCGAAGGAGATGGTGAAGGAGTTCACCCTGCTGTGCCGAGGGCTGCACGGCACAGAGTACACAGCAGACTACTGAGCACCTGGCCAGGAATGCGGACAGTTTGCTCAGACCAGCTCTTCCCTGCAAGGAAGCCCCCCATCCTCCCTGCGCTGCTGCAGTACGGCTCGTAGAATAACCCTCCAACTAGAATTAACCCACTCGGGACGCTCCTCAGCTAGAATTGGTGGCTGCATCTTGGTGTCAGCATCTCTGTTCCCCCAGCATGCTCCCCCCTCGCAGGGGACGGGAGTGCCGGCTGCAGGACGCCGGGGGCAGTGGGGAGGGGGAGCCTGGGCAGGACTGCCCCAGCACGGACTGCCCCGCGCTGCACTGCGGCTGGGCTGCCGGCCCTTCCCCAGCACTCTCCCGTGGGCGCCTGCTCCCTGGGGCAGGGAGGCTGCCTCTGTGCCCGTGGCAGTGACTGGCTGTGCAGGGGGGTCTCACCCCCTGCTAGTTTGTATGTGTGGTTGGGAGGGGGGAGGCCCTGCACCTAATTATATTAAGGATATTTCTATGTTGTAGCTGTCATTATTGCAGTGCCTAGACTTTGACTGCCCCTTTTCTCTGGGGAAGAGCCCATCTGGAGGGACAAGGAGGAGGTTAAATCAAGTGTTTTGGGGCTCTTCAAAGCCTCCGGTTCGTCTCTGGCTGCAGGAGAGGCAGCAGGAACATGAGTGGAAGCAGCTGTTGGCCCAGGGAATGAGTGGCTGGAGACTACCATGAGGTTGTAACAGACTCAGGGGGACATGGGGGAAAGCACGGGGCTGCTGGCCAGGAGGGCAGAGAGGGCACTGCTCTCCAGGGCCTGTGCTCTGCTCCTGTAGGGAGCAGACAGGAGCAGACTGTGCTGCCCAGGGATGTCCTTCTGCTCAGGCTGCCCTGCAGCTGGGCTCTGGTGTGGGGTTGTAGACACAGCTCCCTCAGCTGAGGTGCTGTCCCTGCTGCAGGCTGGTTCGGCCTAGGACAGGTCCATCCTCCTCCTTGGGGTTATAAAGCACAAGGGACAGGGAACTCTTAACTCTTTCCTTAGGCCCACCCTTGTCAGCAGCTCTCCCTCAGGGGTCCAGAAGCAAGACAGGGGATTGCAGGACCAGGACTAGCACCAGCAGCTGCCTGCCCTAGCCGTGCATTGCTTCCTCTGGGGTGCGCTAGCCTGCACCAGGCAAGGTGAGGAGGCAGGAGCTACCCGGAGCTGGTGGCTGTGCCCTGCCTGCAGTGCTGGCTCTGGCTGCTAGCCCTGCAGGAGGCGCCAGTGGGCACATGAGGCGCATGGGCCAAATGCAGACTGGAGGAGTAAGCAGAAGCAGTTCTGCCCCACAGGCAGGGCCACAGACTCCCGTCCCTTTGCACATGGGAGCCTCCCTGCAGCACTGACTGGATGTACCCCAGTCCTGTTCATCACAGCAGCTGGGGGCTTGTTCACACCTGCAGCCCCCTCTATGTAATCTGCTTTAGTTTCTTAGCAGGATATGCTAGTGGGCTCTCTCTTTTCAGGGGTTCCCAATTACTCTTTCTGTTCTCTTCGACTGGTTTTACCTAATTCATAAGGCTGCACTCCTGTGGCAAGTGCTGTGATCTGTGTTTTCACCTGGGACCTCTGATATCACCCCAAGTCTGCATTCTTCAGCCCATGTTTTATGCTAGAAGACAGTTCACGCATAACAATGCTCCTTTTAGTTCAGCTTTAGTTAATAATAATAACCAGAGAAGCCCCAACTCCTGGCCCTGACAGCTCAGTGCGAGACTTGTGCCTTCTTCCCAGTAGTGCTGAAACTCCTATTGACTAGGTGATGGAGTGAGCCCCTGGAGGCCAGGTCTGGGCCAAGCGCCTTGTCTCAGCCCTGCTGCTGCCCTGGCTGTGGTCCCCAGCATGCTGTGGGCGTCACTGAACGCACGTGCACCTCCTGCTCTCCCCCACTGGGGTGCTACAGGCTCCAGGGCTGCAGCCAGCACAGGGCCAGCTGGAGGCAGCTTCCCTGCCCTACCTGGAACAAAGTCCAGACCCTCCTTAGATCCTCGCAGGTCCAACACCCTACATCAGGACAGGTCCAGGACCTTCCATGTGGCACTGCCCTGCTCCTGGACGGGTGCCCACGCTGCTGCAGCATCAGGGTTCCTCGCGGCCCTCATCCTCGTAGGCGATGGCAATCCCTCGCCGGCCCTGCACGGCCTTGGAAATGGGTGTCTTCCCCAGCTGCTGCTCCAGGCCCCGCCAGCTGCGGGACTCCAGGAAGGAGGCTGGGAGGGGAGAGAGGAGGGAGCTGTTACCAGAGAGCAGGGAGGCAGCACTGCCCCTGTGCTGCGACTCACCCAGCCGTGAAACCAAAGCACGAACCAGCAGGGCTGATCTCTGCAACTGCCCGTGTCTGGTCCCTGCAGGCCAGGGTGGTGCTGGGGGGTGGCTGGGGGGCCAGGGGGTCGCAGAGACAGACAGCACGCATTTCCCCCGTGATCAGCGAGATGTCGGGAACAGCCTCCTCTGCACAGACTGCCGGCGGGAGCTCGACGTGAGCACAGGCACCTGCCAGGAAACAGTAGTGTTAGCCCGGAGTTCACGCCCACCCTGCCACCAGCACTGAGCTGGGTGACCACAGCCAGTAGGGATGGGAGCAGGGCAGCACGTACTGCTCCCCACAGCTGGTTCCCAGCCGTTACCTGGCAGCAGGTCTCGGAAGTCAGTGAGGTAGCTCCCAGTCCATTCCCGAGCCGGGTTACAGGCCAGCTCCAGCTCATAGGGGGTCACTATGGGCCGGTAGAAGTCGCTGGAGTCCAGCAGGGAGTTCTGAGCGCAGGCCACCAGGACGAAGACGTCCACTTCCAAGAAGTTGGCCAGCTTGGCGGGGTTTGGCTTCCCCACAGCCAGCGTGTAGCTGCGCTTGCCAGCCCGGCACAGCAACTCCCGGAGGTGCTGCAGCACAGCCAGGTAGCCTGCCACGCCAAGAGTGCCCACCAGGATGCCCACCACCCCAGCGTCCCGGGCCCGCTCCACCAGGTAAAGGCGCCGCATCAGGGCCCGGTTGATGTTGAGCGTCTCGCGGCGGCCACAGCCAGTGGCAGGGTCAAAAGAGCTGAAGGGGCAGCAGTTCCAGGTGAGCATGAAGCTGGTGAGGGCCAGGCCCTCAGCTCCCACGTAGAACATGGAGCAGTCCTGCAGCCCTCCCGGTGCCTCCACGGAGAACTGACGGCCAAACTGCTGCACTTCCCCAGGCAGCGCTGGCCTGGGAGGGTCCCCGCACACGACCCTGGAGAAGACAACGTTGGGGTACTCCTGGCACAACTGCTGCTCCAACTCCCCTGAAGGGAGAAAAGAGCGGGAATGAAACACGAGCACAAACCTGTCCTGCAGAGCTGGCACAGCAGAGGTGGCAGGTTATGGGGAGGAGAGCACAGAAATCAAGGCTGATAGTATTTCTCCCTGGCAACTTTGCAGAGCCTAGAGCACTACTAGAGACCCCCTTGCTGTCCCAGAGCACTCACCCATCGCATGGGCATAGACCACATCACTCAGCACCACCACGTGGCTCTGCCGGTCAGGGTAGAGCTCCCGGAAGGCCCCCGCACAGCGCTCGACGTCCAGGGGCTGCCGTCCGAAGATGTGCAGCACTGGCAGCCTTCCGCAGGGGCTGAGGCAGGCTGGGCCGTAGTGCACCAGTGCCTCGGCACCCGCGTGCTCGGCAGCCACTTCATCCACACAGCAGCTGCAGGGAGGGCCCAGAGTCAGCCAGGGCCATCGGGCAGGCACGCAGGCCCAGCACCGCAGAGCTCCTCTCCCTCCTCCCCACCCCCCTCCCCGGTGCTGCGGCCTCCAGCCCGGGCAGCCCCCGGCCCCTCGGCAGCCCTGCCGGGGCCCGCTGCGGAGGCGAGGCAAGAGAGGGAGCCCTTGCTGGCCCCGAGCAGCAGGGCCGGCGCCGACCGCCCCCCCTCCCCGCGAAGGGCCCCGTGGAGGCGGGCAGGGCGCCCGGGACACAGCCCCCCCGGCCCGCACCGACCTGCCGTACGTGGTGTCCCCCAGGACGTACATCTCGGCGCCGGTCGCCGCCTCCATGCGGGCTGCCACCGCCGCCGCGTCCGCCAGGAGCTCGTCGGGGAACTGCAGGGCGACCTGAGGGGGCAGGGGGTGAGGCCCGGGGAGACGCGGCGCCGCAGGCCTCGGCCCGCCCCCCGGCCCGGCCCGGCCCGGCCCGGCCCGACGCACCTTGCGGAACGCGCCCTCCCGCACGAAAGCGGCGGCTCGGCCCGTCTCGTAGAAGGCGTCGAGGTCCCCGCGCGGCGCCGCCGCCGCCGCCGCCGGACTCAGCGCCCGCCGCAGCGCGGCCTCCCCGTCGCTGCTGAACGCCGTTGCCATGGCGCCGCGGGGTCAGGGGTCACGGCTGGGGCCAGGGGCCCCGCTACCCGCCAGCCCAACGCCGGCCACGCGGGAACTGCCGCGCCGGCTTCCGGGCTGGGACCCGGAGTCGGCCAATGAGAACACAGCAACGCCCTCTCCTTTACCGGAAACCCCGCCCCCGGCGGAGCGGGGCCGGGGCGGAGAAAGATAGCCAATGGAAAGCGGCGTCTGTCGCGGGGCATTCTGGTCTGTGTAGTTCCTGCACGGCGGTGCGCCAGGCAGCCAATAGCTGCGCGCCGTGGAAGACGGGGGCCACGTGCTTTCCGCTTGGCCGCTGCGGTTCCGATCACGTGCCGCGGGTCAGGTGACGCGCCGGGCCCGGCCGCTCCGTCGCGTCCCGCGCTGCCGCCGCCATGACGGGGCTCGCGCTGCTCTACTCGGGGCTGGCCCTGGCCTTCTGGAGCACGCTGCTGGGCGTCGGTGAGCGGCGGCAGGGCCGGGCCGGGCCGTGGGGCTGGGCTGCGCTGCGCTGCGGGGGGGCAGAAGGGGCCATGGGGCTGGGCTGGGCCGGGCTGGGCTGGGCTGGGCTGGGCTGTGGGGGGCAGAGGGGGCCGTCGGGCTGGGCCGGGCTGGGCTGTGGGGGGCAGAGGGGCCCGTGGGGCTGGGCTGGGCTGGGCTGAGGGGGACAGAGGGGGCCGCGGGGCTGGGCCGGGCTGGGCTGTGGGGGGCAGAGGGGGCCGTGGGGCTGGGCTGTGGTGGGCAGAGGGGGCCGCGGGGCTGGGCTGGGCTGTGGGGGGCAGAGGGGCCCGTGGGGCTGGGCCGGGCTGGGCTGTGGGGGGCAGAGGGGGCTGTGGGGGGCAGAGAGGCTGAGCTATGTCAGAGGTGTTGGGGCTCGCAGGATCAATGGGGGATCAGTTGTTGGAGAGCTGTGGGGTGACTCAACAGCAGTGAGTTGGGGTGGGGGGGCTGAGATGGGCCGTTTTGTGGGAGTGCCTGGGGACCCGGGCTGGGGGCTGGAGATCCGAATGGGGTTGTACAGCTATGGGAAGTCCTGAGCGGTGAAAGGAGTTTGGCATGCGATGGCGGTGTGTACCGCGGGTGGGCAGGGAACTGAGCTGTGTGATGGGGTGTGGGGTGCGCAAGATACCTGCTCTGAGGGGAAACTGTACTGTGGGATGCAGGTGCTAGAGTAGGATATGTCCTGGGAGCAGAGGAGTAGTGTGGTCCTGGGCATTGGGGGGGGGGGGAGGTGTGGGGAGAGATTTTGGCAATGATTTGGGCTCATTTCTTTGCTGGCTGCCCCCTTACAGGGAAAGGGCTGGAGAAGTCAGCTTTTTGTGGAAAAGGGTGGAAGACCTGGGCAAGCGGGTGCGAGCTTGTTAGTCTGCTGGCGACTGAGCTGCTCTCTGGCAGAGGCATGCAGCCTCTCGCACCATTCACCCACTTAGGAGTGAAGGAGGGCTGGCCAGCAGCCTGCTGCGATGCCAAGTAGCCCTGCCCTGGGGGTCCCCTGGCTCCTCAGCCTGGTTGTCACTGTGTGTGCTTTCTGCTGCCCCTGCGGGTGGCTCAGACCCTCAGCAGCGTTCCCGTGTAACATGTGGTGCTCAGCCTTTGGCACTCTTTGAGTCCATCTGGCTTGGACGGTTGGTTTGCATCTCTGTGTGAGAGGGTGGAAAGGTGCTTGTGCCAGTCGAGGGCTTGCATTTGGGTTCAGTGGCTTGGGGTGAGCAAAGGTGAGTACCTGGCATTCAGGCTGTGGCAGTCAGTATCTTCTAGGTGGAAGAGCAAGCCTTCCCACTTCTCTATGCTACAGTAGCATAAGATGTGCAGTTTTGGCCTACTTCTTGCAGAGCTGGTGCACAGCCTTGCTGCAGCTTGTGGAGGCCTGTGTCCTGCTGCTGGTGGTATCAGGCTTGGTGGCACTAGGGATGGAATTTAATGCTCCTCTGAAAGGGGCAGCTCTAAGGGGTAAAGGGAAGATTTTGCATGATGAACTTTCCTGGTTATGCTGGCTATTTCCTCTTCTAGCACAGGCTGAAGTGAGCACAAGTCAGGCAGCAGCTGAGCAGGACTTGCTTCCTATTTCAGTGTTCAGATGAAGGGAGAGACTGAGTAAGAAGCTGAGGGTGTCTCAGTCCCTCGTGTTTCCAGGCTCTCTCCAGCAGGCCTAATGAACCTATTGCCAGGTTCAGGGCTGCCTTTGAGAGCTCTCTGAATCATGCGGTTTGCCCCAGCTCAGACACACACTGTGAGTTTGAGACTGTCAGAAAATGTTGGTGAGCTGAGCCCAGGTGCTCTTAACTTCCTCTGCCCTGTTGCAATCCCTTTTCTGGAACAGAGCAAGCAGGAAGCAGTCTCGCTCTATGCAACGTTGCAGTGTGCTGCTTCTCCTGGTCCTGAGCCCTGCTTTGCTGGTCCTAGCCCCGCTGCCCTGGCTGCTTTCTGTCCTCCTGGCTGCAGAGCTGGGAAACAGAGCTCTCAGAAAGCGTCCTTCACCCCATTTGCTTTGCATATGAATCCAGGGCTACGTTTGCTCCTGAAGAGAGGGAAGGTGCCCCAGAGATCCGTGCGAAGCTGGATGTAGCTCTTCTTTCCTTCTTCTAGGGGCTGGGGCAGCTGAGTCTGGCTGGGTTCAGTTCCTGCTCTGCAGACCAAGCAATGAACCCAAAACACAAACAAGTACCAAACTGGCAAGGCCTGGCCCTGGCAGCACAGAGGAGAGCATCCGTGAAGGTCACCAGGCACACAGGCTAGGGTGCGACTTCCCTTCGTGCTCCTTGGCCATGGTGCCGTTCCTCATTTGTGTGTCACTGCTGAGGGGAGCCTCTCCACTTCCTTTGCTGGAAGGAGTGACTGGCGTTCCTGCTTCCCCTTTTGAAATTGGCTGGCCTGGCAGCCGTTTTACTTCCTCCTGGTGTGCAGGGTGCTGGTGTCCTCACAACCTGGGTCCTGCATGGTGGATTTTGGTCTACAGGGCCAATGTGGCAGGTCTGTCTATGCTAGCAGTACCAAGGCCCTCCTAGGTGATTAGTTGTCTTGTGGATCTTGGCCATGGGTAGGGAAGGACTCCTCCAACTCTGCAGCATGCGGTCCTGCCTCTGCGTTACTGCTGGTCACGTTGCCTGCTCGCCATCACCTCCTGCCTCCAGACTGACTCCTGAGGGAAGGGAGCAGCAGGCTTGGCTCAGTGGCTTCTCTGCTGTTTTTTTTTTTAAGTATTTCAGAAGTCTCCTGTTTCTTCTTTTTCTGGCTTTAGGTGGAAGTGAGTGCCGTGCAGCCAACTGACTCTAGTCAGCAATGGCAAAGAACTGTCCCTTAACTCTCTTTATCTGGTGTGGAGCAGATGCTGCCACACCGTTTGCAGTTATCTGTTCCTTGGGGCCCGGTCACCGACTCTTTTCCAGCTGCCTGCTTTCAGCCATATAAAGAGTGAATGCCTCTTCTGATCTGCAACTGTGTTTCCCCTTTGGTGTTTACGAGCTCCAAGTAAGGCATAGTTTTGGTACGAGCACCTGTGCGCATGCTCAGGCTGCTGGGTGCGACTCCCTGCTGCGATTCAGCATGGAAGAGGTGCTTGGGTTAAAGATGCCCAAGGATGAGCTGAATTTTTGCTGTCGGTCTTGCTGCTGCCCGCCCCTCTGGCCACGGTGCATTTGCAGAGTGGCAGTCCGAGTTACGAGCTGCTGACTGTTTCCTCCAGGAATTGGTTAACGCTGTGGCCCTCCACTCGGCTGGCTCCATTCGAAGGCAGGTTTGGTTCCCCCTGCCCACGAGAGGCTGGCGAGCGCTGGAATCTCGCAGTCCACGCTGGCTCCCTCCGTCATTGGTGGCTCTGGGCTCTTGTGTGAGAGGAGGCCAAGCTGTCAGTGCAGCACCCAATTTTTCTCTGCAACGCCTGTGCTTTTGCTGTGCTTCAAGGGAGGCTTCTGACCTGGTGCAATCTCCCCTTGCTGTAGCTACGAATGGACACTATGCCCTGATGGGGGGGTCCGTGGACAGCGATGACCCTGGCTGAATGGGATGTGTTTGGCACTGCCATTGCTTGAGGAAGTTTCCCTTTTCATCTCTTGTGGCTGGTGGCAGGGTGCTCTGAGTAGAGCAGGGTGAACTGTCTTTGAATCTGTCCCTGTAAAAGAAGAGCTTTCCTGGGTTTCTCAGGGTTGGGCTTCGGTATTTGCTGCCTGTGTTGGAGTATAAATTTCCCTGGATGTGACTAACCCTGGAGGAAACACTGAGCACGGCAGCTAAGCCTTATTATCCGTGGCCTTGGAAGGACTGGGGGGGGTGGGGGGCAGGAGCTCCTGGCATTGACAGGCTCCTTGTGAGCAGTGCATGGACCCAGGTCAGATGGTGATGGGGCAGCCTGTGACAATCACTCTGGGCACGACCTCGTTCCTCTCATTTCCACTGGGGGAGAAATAAGAGCTCACAAAAAAAGGTGACCCGATGCTATGCCTATCCAGTGGGATTGAGCCATCAGGTGATGCAGATGGAGACTGTCCTGAGGCACAGGGCTGCGTGTTGTTCTTGAGCCTCTTCCGCCCAATGTGGTGTGTGGGTGCTCGGCTGGGATGGAGAATGAAAAATGGGTGCATCAACCACAGTCTTCAGGGTGAAGGCTGGGATGAGGTATGGGGATGCTGTGAGTCCAGGTGGTCTCCGTCCCGTGGTAATGGGCATAGGAGCAGCTGCACGGACTCCTCCTTTGGCAGCACAGGAATGGTGGGGTCATTGGGGCTGGACTTTGGAGGGGCACTTCTGCCCTTAACCCTCCTGCGTGGTGTATGCTGTACTTGTCAGCCTCTGAAACAGGGTTCTGTCCTCCTCTGCCTGTCAACTGATGTGGGCCCACAGGTGGGAGAGCAAACAGCAGCGCCAGGCTGGTGCATGGTGCCTGTCTAAAGGTTCCTGTGTCACTCTTGCTTTCCAGGGATCTGCTACACAATATTTGACCTGGGCTTCCGCTTCGATGTGGCCTGGTGAGTTCCCTGTAAATACTGGCATCCATCCTGCCAGGCACAGGGCTGTGTGAGGAGTCAGTTGGTGTTGGCTGTGCCTGATGGGAACGGCGCTTGCTCTTGAGTGCCAGGCGGTGGTCACTCTGCATCCCAGTGGCATGAGCACTGCAGCTGAGTGGGGTCTCTGCTCCGTGTGAGACCTGGATTTCATCCCTGTTAGAATTCGTCCCTCTTCACAGAGGATGCTTCCTTCCTCCCCCGGGTGCCATGGCCAGATGACTGTGCCTTATCCTGCAGACTGGCTGCTCAGATTGTCTGGGGCAGGCCTGGTAGGTTGGACCTAAGTTGAAACTGTCCTGGAGATGCTGCTGGCACAGCCATGCAGGCTGTCTTTTGCTTGGAAAGATAGCAAGGCTGAGTCTCCCTTAAGACCCCAGGGCAGCTGTCCCCTGTCTCCTCTCCAGCATGGATGTTGGTGCAGGGGATGGCAGCCCCGGGGGAGACGGGCACTAGTTCTGCCATGGGCAGGGCTGGCTGCTCCCTTACAGATTGTTTGTTGGTGTGTAACAGCTCAATTGAACTCTTGAAATTGTCTGTTCTCGCATGGCAACAGCTGAGTCTGTGGTGTGTGTACACCAAAGCACCTGGTTGTGGGCTAGATGCTGGCCATGCATACGTGCAGCTGGCTCCATGCAGGGTCCTGGTGTCGCCGTCGCTGCCCTTTGCCATCTCTGTCTCAGCCCGTCCCCTCTCCCAGGAGAAGGCCGGGGAGCAGTGTCCTCTCAGCTCAGGCTTCCCCTGTGTGGTGAGGGTTAGGAGGAAGGTATTGGCCTATCCAGGGGAAGGTCCTGGGGCACTGGTGGGCAGAGAGGGGCTTTCACATCCCAGTATCTAGCAGTGCTCGACCCATCTTTGGCTGTGTGGTGAGTGTGACGGGCTTGGGGGTGCTGTTATGGGGCTGTGCACCATGGTTAGGGGGGTTCTGCCTCTGTGCTAATTCAGGGTGTTTATCTCTATCCAGGTTCCTGACAGAGACCTCGCCGTTCATGTGGTCAAACCTGGGCATTGGCCTGGCCATCTCCCTGTCTGTGGTGGGAGCTGCCTGGTGAGTTGGGGCTGGGGCTGCAACAAGCTCCTGCTGTCTCACCTTGAGAGCTGTGCCCGTACTGTGGTTTCCCATGGCCGAGCAGGAGCAGAAAAGCATGTGCGTGCAGGGAGCATGTGTGGGTCACCACAGCAGTGGGGCCTGGCCATAGGGCTCCTGGGAGGTCTGGCAGCCCCTTCACCTGGCAGGCAGCTAGGAGCAAAGGCAGCAGAGAGGCAGGGGCATCCCTGACTCTCCAGAGGTCCTGCCAGTGAGCCCAGGCCATGCAATGGCTTCTCCCTTGTCCCCAGCCATTCTGCTGGGGTAGACGGCAGTGCCTGGAACCATGTGTGCCCTGGGTGTGGGCAGTTTGGGCCTGCAGTGCTGCTCCCCAGCTGCATGCCCAGGTCTTTGCTCAGCTGGAAGGACCTGTTTTTTCTATCAAGCCCTTCATGGAGTGCCTGACCCTCCACCAACCACCTTTGTCTGCTGCAGGGGGATTTACATCACAGGCTCCAGCATTATCGGTGGTGGAGTCAAAGCCCCCCGGATCAAAACCAAGAACCTGGTCAGGTAAGCACAGATCTGAGGTTAACACTCCCACCCCACCTGAGCAGTGCAGGTCCCAGCACAGTACAGAGACTCCTGTCCTATCTCTAGCTGGGTGCTGCTGGCAGATAGTTCCTTGCTGAGCTGCTGCTGCTGTTTGTTCTGGAAACAAAGAGCCGTAAAGGAGCCCGAGTGTTGCTTTGAAGGGTCACAAGTGGTGTGATATCATGCAGTGAATGAGCCCAGTGTGTTCAGAACAAACACCCCAAGATCACACTTCCTGCCCTAGGCAAGGAGTGCCCTGCCAGGCCTTGCACAGCCCTTCCCAGCAGGAGCCAAAGGGGGCTGGCAGAAAGGGGGGGGGGTGTCCCAGGGCCTGCTCCCCACAGGGATGTCACCGGTTACTTGGGTGGCACAGCGTGACCATCTCTCTTGTTGGAGAGGAGAACAGTGAGTGGGCTGGGCTGCCCTTTTGCTCTTGGCAGCACTGGAACGGGCTCTGACATGGTCCTGGAGGGGTCTGGGTGCTGGCTGGAGGGTGCAAGTTGGTGTGGGCTGCTCAGGGTGGGTGGCAGAGCCTGGGGCATTGTGGTCAGAGTCTGCTTCTCTCTCACAGCATCATTTTCTGCGAGGCTGTGGCCATCTACGGGATCATCATGGCGATTGTCATCAGTAACATGGCTGAGGTATGGAAGGGCTCGGGCTGCCTTGCCAGCCTCAGGGGTGCAGTGGGCAGGAAAGGGCCGTTGTTGGGAGCCGTGGCCCTTTGGGAACATTGGATGCTGTTGTGGCTCTGTGAGCCCCTGGGCTGGTAGTCTGTGGGTTGGCTCTTGCCCACACTTGAGGGTAGGATGAGGGAGCACACGCAAGATAGGATAATGAAGCCCTGCTGGGATATGGAGTCAGGGCCCAGCTCTGGCCAAGTGATGGCTGCCCCAGGCTATATCGGGGCCAGGTAGCTCTCCCAGAGACCACAAACTTGCCGCTAACCCAGCCATGTGCTTTTTCTCAGCCTTTCTCTGCAATCACACCAGAAACAATTGGAGCCAGGAACTACCACGCAGGTAAGGGCTGCTCAGGTCCCGGGTAACGTGGCTGCCAGCGTTACTTCCTTGTGCCTGCAGCCTCCTGCTGCTCCAACTGCTCTCACCTGTAGAGAATGGGACTGCAGGGCCCAACTTGCCTGGCCCGTGCCGTGCTCCAAAACTGACTGGCTCCATCTAAGCTGACCCTGTCAGCCGTGTCTGAACAGTGTGGCAGGGCCCTTTGTGCTGCCCTGAACCAGTAGGTGCAACTCTCTTGCCAGAAGGCAACTTTTAAGTTACCTTCTCTAGGCCTTCCTGCACCCAGCCAGGGCAGGGACTCTGCTGCTCAGCAGTGACGCTGCTCTCCCCGTGGGCAGAGCAGTGCCACAGCTGCTGGGCCTCTGGGAACCAGCAGCCAGATGTCAAGTCTTACTGGACTCAGCCGGACTGCTGCCTCCCTTCAGACCTCCCTGTGGGGAGGGGAATGCCAGGCAGCTACCTCTCCTACCCTGTTCACTGTCACCCACTGACACTATGGGAGCCTGGCTGCACCCTGGAGCAGTCCTGTTCCCCAAAGAGGGGAGCTGCTGGTGTTTGGCCACTCTGGTTCTTGTGTTGTCTCGAGCCAGAGCTGCTGCAGAATGCCTAGGGTGCAGGTGGAGGGGGTTGCCCCCCGCTCTTACAGCATCCCTCTCTCACAGGTTTCTCTATGTTTGGGGCTGGCCTGACCGTGGGGTTATCCAATCTCTTCTGCGGGGTGTGCGTGGGCATCGTGGGCAGCGGGGCTGCCTTGGCTGATGCCCAGAATACTAGCCTCTTCGTTAAGATCCTGATCGTGGAGATCTTTGGCAGTGCCATAGGGCTGTTTGGAGTCATCGTTGCTATCCTGCAGGTACCTGCCTCCTGGGGTCCCCAAGCTTGTGTGAGCACACGGTGCTTGTCACCTTGCCGCTCTTCAGTTCCAGGCGGACGCACCTGTGCTCCAACATGATCCTCTGCAGTGGTTGGGGGGGGGGGGCAGGGGTGGTGGGTGGTTGAGAGGCCTGGGGGTGACACAGCTCTCCCCACAGGAGAGTGTGCCTTTGCACAGCAGTGTGAACTCTGCTGATAGCTCATCTGAGCTACTGTACCAAGGGTGTCACACCTTGGGTGTGCCCTATGCAATGCTTGTGTCCCCTCGTTGGGGCTGCTGTCTGCAGCTTCTGAGCAGTCCTGGGGTGCCTGTGGCTGCCTGGGCCTGGGTAGGATTGGGGTGCTAAGCCAGGGTTTGAGAGTCACGGCCTAACTTCTCTTCTTTCTTTCTTTCTAGACATCTAAAGTAAAAATGGGCAACTGAGCCCTGTCTCACCCAGCCTGTTCCAGCCTGCCCCAGGAGGTGCTGTATATACTTATTTAATGTTTCTATCCTTGATTGGGGCGGGAGCTGCTCCCAAGCAGGAGTGGGAGCCCAGCTGTATAGACCCCCTTCCCACTGATCAGCCCCTTGGAAGAAACAAATCTCTCTGTGTGAATTCTGCCCCCAGTGGCCTGGCCCAGCCTGGTGGGGGTCGTGCTGCTGCGTGTCCCCGGTGTGTGTAGAATCGATCAACAGTGCAATTCCGTGTCTGTGAAATAAATATGGTTCTTGTCCAAGGCTGCAGCTCTTCCTCTGCCCTGCACGTGGCCATGGACCTGCTGCGGAGGCTTTTAGAGAGCAAGGGCTGATCTGGGGTGACTCTGTGCCTCTGGTGAAGTCCCCGCTCTGCTCCAGGAGCCTGGTGACCTCTGTCCTGCGTGGGGTGGTGCCACACATGCCTGGGTTAACCGGTCTGCCTGCTCAGCCTGCAAGAGGCCACCCTTGCTGGGCTGTGGGAACGTTGAGCTCTGCTTTGCTGCCTGGAGCAGGCAGCAGGCTGCTCTGCACTGGATCAGGCAGGTTCCTACCAGCCCTGACACTGCCCTGTGTGAGGCATGCTGGAGGCACAGGCGCAAGCTGGTCTGGGCCTTTTGGCTCCTGTCCAGATGGCTTAGCAGAAAGAGGGAGTGTATCACTGCTTCTTCTGCCTGCAGTGTCCTTAACCCTATTGTGCAGATGGAGAGCACCAGAAGGGCTGAGGAGCAAAGGTTTTGCGCTTCCAAGATAGTCTTCCAGCCAGCAGCTCCCTTGCTTGATTGTTTGCTGGGTGCCTGGACCCTCCAGTTTACAGTGACCCTGTCTGTGCCTGATGGCTCTCAGTCCCAGGGTAGTGTAGGGGTGGGGGCATGTCTCTGGTCTGCTCACCTACCCCTGGCTGCGACAGCTGCAGCCTGGGGAAGCTGGCTGTGGACAGCTGCTGGCCCTGCAGCTCTTCTGTTGCTTGGGGGAAGGGAGGAACAAGATCCTTCTGCCTCTGCTCCGCAAAGAGCATAGAGCCAATGCTGCTGCAGTCTGCTGCATCCAGCATGAGGCCCTCATCCTGCTGTGCTGTCAGTACACCTTGGCAAGGGGAGCATCTAACTCCCAGGGCTGTTAGTGCTGCTCTGGATGGGAGCACATGTATGCCTGGAGCTGCCCATCTCCCGCCTCCCCTGAATAAACAGACTGGGGCAGCGGAAGGGCTGCTGGAGCCAGGGAAGCATTTACATCGCCTGATCTTGCCCTTAGATGAGGGCAGCTGCCCCCGTACTGCTTCTGCTGGCCTCTTCTGCAGAGGCTCCAGGTTGTGTCCCTGTTGCTGGGACCTTGCCGTTGCCTGGATTCTCTGTGCTGTGGGCACAGATGGCTGGTGGGACCTGGCTCTTTGTCTAGTACAGCCTGTGCCTAGCCCTGCAATCTGTCCTGCTTGCTTTAATCCCATCTGGGAGTGGTGCTGAGGCCTCCTGTACTGCTGGCACAGCTCCCTGTGCCCCAGAGGGGCAGCCCTGGGGCCAAGCTGCTCGTGTCTGCCCCATGGGACAGCAACACCTCAGCCCTTGGTGTGGGAAGGCAGTTGGGGCAAACAGCCCAGCCTGCGGTCCCCCGTGCTCCTCTCTGAACTCTAGAGCAGCTTGCTGTAGGGGTGGTTGTGTTGTGGGGCTGTCCTGTGCTTGTGTGGGGGAGGATGCAGCCTGAGGGCTGGAGTCAGGAGCCCTGATGAGAAGGGAGAGGCTCATCTTGATGCGCACTCACCCCTGCCCTGAACGCAGCCAGGTCAGAGCTGCCCTTGCGGTGCCAGGCTCTGCACTGTGTGGAGGTGGTCTGCTCTCACCAGCTGTGCTGATTGTCCTGTGGGGCTGGAGCTTGGGACTAGGAGCTCTGTGTGCCCAGTGTAATGACAGAGACACAAGTTAGGCCCTGCCCTGGTCTGAAGAAAGGATGTAAAATCTGCAGAGTTTTGTCCTTCCCGCGTGAGGTCGGTTCCCTCATCCTGTGGCAGCGCTGCTGCTAATGGCCAGCAGTGGCTGAGGCTCCTGGGAGCTGCGTGGCCATCCCGTCAGACCTGTGTCAAACCTGTAGGCCCTGGCAGAGGTGTCTTCAGGAAGGGGATGCCTGGGGTTGGAGAACCCATGCTGCCAGTAGAGGGGCTATTCTTCAGATGAATCACCTTCCTTGTTAGAAATTGGGGTCTTTGGTGTTGAAGGGCTCATCCTCTTGTCTTGCAGCTATGGGTGTAGCCCCTGCCATGGCTTGATACAAATCCATCTGCTGTCACAAATCTCCCTCTGCAAGATGCTTACCCTGCCCGCCACGTCATGCCCATGTGTACCAAGGCTTCGGCAGGGGAATAGCTCCAACCTGTTGCCCCTGCTTGGCCCGCGGGCCTGTTGTGAGGACACAGGACCACCGGCGATGATCTCGCAGTGGCCGGGGATGGCCCTTTGCCCCTCTCGTGCAGCCAGCAATGGTAATGCTGCCCCACTGAGCACTGAGTGGGTGAGCACGTCCTGCGCTCCCTTGTTCTAGGTGTGTACTTTGTTGTAGTACTTTGCACTTGGGTGTGCTAAATACTTGCTGCTGAAGTGTGGAGAAAATGCTTAAAATAGGTTCAAAATTCTGGAGCCCCATCTCATTCAGGAACAGCAACAGCGGGAGTGGGGAGCCGAATCAGCGACTGAATGTAAGTATTCTTATAGGGAAAAGATACCAGCTACCAAAGAGCAAAACTACGAGCTGGAGGCAGAAGCTGGGCAGCTTTAGCTAGAGAAGGGCTTGTGGTTTACAGGCATGGAACAGGCGCCCTGGGGCACCGTGGGTTGGGGCTCAGGGCAGGAGTGATGTGGGTGCTGCTCTGACCTCTGCTATAGCAGCTGAGAGGTTTTCTTCTTAAAGGAACTGCCATGGGGTAGGGTGGAGAGCCCTTGCTTGGGTGAGAAGTCAGGTAAAAGGGACCGCAGAAGACAAAACAGGTCTCCAAGGATAGGGGTTGCTTGAAGTGTTCATAAACATGGGGCAGCAGGAAAAAAAGGGAAAGGCTGCTGATGGCACAGAATTACTTGTGGGCTGCACCCTTGTTGGGACTATACCAAGATCTTTCTGTGATGGTATTTTGATAGGGAAAGTGAAATTCATTGCTAGGAAACACCAAGAAACTTGAGTGGGGGAAGCAACTACAAATATGTTGTGATGGGCTCCGCGCCAGCAACGCAACTCAGGGCTGCAGGAGTTGTCCTGGGTGGGTCTGTGAAACCAGTGCCTCAGCAGCTGCCAAAAATGCAGCTGGACACAGAGAATTACTGAGATGGGGGAACAAAGAGAATGTCACTGGGAATACCCGAACCTGGTGTCCAGGAAGCAGGGAGGCCTTGGGGCAACACCTGGGGCCGTGCCCGTAGCACTCGGCAGGTCCCCGGCCAGCTGAGCGCAGCCCCGTGGCGTGAGGCGGCCCAGGCACGATGGGCTGGAGTTCGGCTCCTGGGGGCAACGGAGTTGGTGAGATTCACTCCCTCAGGAGGGCCCTGGGCCAGAGTGGGGGGCTGTGGGGCAACCTGCTGGGGCCGAGCAGCCCCTGGGGGCCTGGCCCTGCGCGCCGCCACCTGCAGGCATGGGGGGCCGGGGGCTGGAGGTGTCTGAAGGGAGCTTGGAGGGGCCCTGGGCACCTGTGGGGCTCAGAGTGCCCCTGGGGCTGGGGTACCTGTGGGGCTGGGGTGTCTGAGGGAGCTTGGGGGGGCCCAGGTGCCTGTGGGGCTGGGGGGGCTGGGGTACCTGTGGGGCTGGGCTGTCTAAGGGAGCTTGGGGGGCCCAGGTGCCTGTGGGGCTGGGGTGTCTGAGGGAGCTTACGGGGCCCAGGTGCCTGTGGACCGGGGGGCTGGTGGGGCTGGAGTACCTGTGGGGCTGGGGTGTCTAAGGGAGCTTAGGGAGCCCAGGTGCCTGTGGGGCTGGGGATGTCTGGGGGGGAAGCTTGGGGGACCCAGGTGCCTGTGGGGCTGGGACAGCTGGTGAGGCTGGGGTGTCTGAGGGAGCTTGGGGGGGGGGGCTGGGGGTGTCTGGGAGGACCCAGGTGCCGGGGGGGGGGGGGGGGGCCGGCGGGGCCGGGGCCGCTTTCCCCGCGGCGGCGCCGAGGCCTGGCGCGGGCCGGGCCGGGCCGGGCAGGGGCTGCTCCGGGGGCCGGCGGCGGGGGCGGCCCTCGGGCGGGGGGCGGGGGGCGGCCCGGCCCGCTCGGCGGCGCAGGCCCGGCGGGGCGGGGCGGGGCCGGGCGGGGCGGGGGGTGGCAGCGGCCCCGCCCGGTGCGGCGGCGGCGGGCGGAGCCGGCGTGCGGGCGCGGCCCTGCTCCCTGCGGCTCTCGGCGGTGCGGGCTGGGCCGGCCGGCAGGGCCCCCGCAGCCCCGGCATGGGCGCCCGCGGGCCGGCGGCGGCGGGGGGAGGCGGCGGCGGCGGCGGTGGGGGCCGCTGACCGCGCCGGGGCTGCGGGAGGAGCCGGCGGGCGGCGCGGCAGGGCCGGGACGGCGCGGCAGCCCCGGCCGCGGTGAGTGGGGCCTGGCCGGGGGCGGCGGCGGGGCGGGGCCGGGCCGGGCGGCCGTTGGCGGGGTTGCTCCGTGCGGGCCCGGGGGCGGCGCGGGGCCCCTCGTCCGGCCGGGCACACCCCGACACCCGCGGCCCGGCCCGGCCGTGACCCGCCGCCCCTCGGGGAGGCCTCCGCTGCGGGGCCGCCACTCGCCGGCGGCCCCGGGAGCCGAGGGCGGCGAGGCGGCCTCGTCGCTGGCGGCGGGGCTCCGAAAGGGGAAACGTCGCGGCCGGGCGGCGTTGGCGGCGGCGCGGCGGGAAGGAGCGCGTGAAGGCGGTGTCGCCGCCGCGCCGCGCCCGCCCGCCGGGCCGGGGGCGAAGCCGGGGCCGCCCCGGGCGGCCAGGTGAGAGGGGCCGCGCGGCCAACCCTTGTGGTAAGCGTTGCCTCGTCTCTGAAGCGCAGCCGGCAGTAAGCGCAGCGAGCCGGTAATTGCCTAACGCTGCATGTTTTGATACGGAATAATTTAATCGGGAGGCCCTGTCGGTTAGGGGAGCGTTCTGAAAAGCTGCATGCGGCAGGAACATCCTTTAAAACTCTGCTTGGAAAGTCTCCCACAGCCCCTTCCGGGAGAAAATACTTTGTTCTAGGTTTCTTTCTGCTTTTTCCAGGAAGTTGCCGTGTTTCCTGTGTCGGGGACTGGAAGATTTGGAGGAGGGGGGCTGGATTTGCTGGACGTGCCCGCTCTCCCTGCGCTGTCCGCCCCGGGTGGCTCCTGCCGAGCCTCCCCCCTCCCAGCGCGGAGCTCTCCGGCGGGATGAGCTGCCGGAGGCAGCGGGCTCGAGCTGCCCCGGCCCAGGAGAGGCTCAGTGCCTGCCGGGGCAGCCATCACGGGGTGTGCGCAGGCCTGTGCGGTGCCGGTGGCAGGTCACCTCGGCTTCCCCAGGGCTGCGCTCGGCCTCTTGCAGCCTGCGCGGCGAAGGTCTCGCGGTGGGGGTTGCGTCCTGTTTGGCAGCTCCGACGGACCTGCCCGCTAGGAGTTTTCCTTGTGTTTTTTTGGCCCGTATATGCTCTGGGCCTCTGCGCTGTCCCGTGGCCACGGTTTAATTCAGCGCTTCTGCTTTTGTTCATGTTGAAGCTGCCTCCAGCCCTAGCGGCCTCCTCAGCAGAGGGGGAAGGCCTTTCCGTGGCAGCAGGCAAAAGGCTGCGCTCAGATGCAATAGCTTTACAGCTGGTAGGTACAGGTTTGGGAAACTGGGGTGACAGGGGAAAACGGGCCAGCGGCCGAGCAGCGGGCCGAGGCACAGCACACGGGCACCTTCCTGCCCTTCGCGTTCCTGTCTACCCTCACAGGCAACGTGGGCTGCGCCGGTAAAAGAAGGGCTGGCTCCCTAAAACCTGCTTCTCTCCTCGAGCGTGCTCCTGTTTGTTTCCCCGTCTGTCCCTACGTGCATGGCTGCTGGGCTAACATGGCTCCGTGTGCTGCGTGGCACTGGGTTCGGTCGGCCTCATGCAAAGGTTGTGGTTTGAAGAGGGTTTCCGGCAGCCGAAATGAACCCCGGGGCTGGGGAGCAGGCCAGGCCCTGTGTCGAGGGCTCTGCTCCATGATACAGTGCTGCGACCACGGGATGGTCCGGGAGAAGACGGCTAGCTCGGCCTCCATCGTGCCCCATGTGCAGAGGGCCTTCTCTAGAAAACGCCTGGCGCTGGGGAAGGGTCCTGGCCTGTGTGTGCAGGGGGAGCCGTGAGGCACCTGCCCGCAGAGCCCGAATCTGCAGTGTGCGGCCCACGGCCACAGGAGAGCGTTTGGGTGTCAGACCCAGAGCCTTTTCCAGCTCCTCTCTGCTTCCTGGTGTGCCTGCCCTGGGCTCCTGGCAGCAGCCAGCAGGCTGAGCCTGGGATCAGGCTGCGTTTGGGGCAGAGCTTGCCGCAGGGGAGGCAAAGCAGAAACCTGGGGAAAGCCAGGGCTGCAGGTGGCTGACGGGCGGAGAAGGCAGCTGAGGGCCTGCTGCTGCCTGTGGCTCGGGGAAAGCACCGGGGACCGGGGCAGCGTCTGGGGTGGTGCGCGTCAGTGCCGGGAACGTGGCTTGCGCCCGGGTTGGTAGGGCCTGGCAGCAGCGATGGTGCTGAGGGATGGCTTGTGTGCACAGGGTGGGCCAGGGAAGGGTGAGGGCTGCACCAGGGCAGATCCCAGCCCGCGGGGTGGCAGTGGCTCCTCCGAGGCGGCGCTGCCTTTCCCAGTGGGGAGCCTCCGATCAGTGCGCAGGAGGGGAGGCTGCGGGGTTGGGCGGGAGGCCCTGCTTCGCACCTTGGCTTCGCACCTCAGCTCTGCGCCTGCCTCACGGGCTCTTCTCCTTGCTCCGCGCTGCCATCACCGCAGGCTCTCTGCCGTGCTGCTCCCCGGGAGGCCCCAGCGGTGGGGCTTGGCAGCAGCCCACAAGCCGGCCGTGAGGCCCTGGGCTGGTTGCCAGCACCCTCGGGTCCTAATTGTGCTCCTGCTGGGGGATGCTAGCCCTGCTGCAGCTTCCCTGCTGCTGGGGCTCTCCCGAGAGGCCCCACTATGGCAATGCCCCATCCCCGTGTCCCCCAGGCCCTGCTAACTCGTGTGCACGTCCCTTGTGGTTACCTTGCCTCGTCCTAGCAGCTTGCCCAGGAGAGGGCTGAGGACGGAGAGCAGGGCTGGGGACCAGGGTGTGCAGAGGGGTCGGGTGACCCCTCCTGCCATACTGCAGGTCTGCCCTGGCGCGGTGGCCAGGCCGGTAAGGGCAGGACGATCTGGCACGGCCAGGGCTCTCTGTGACCCCTGTCCGTGTTCCCAGCAGCTAGCTCTGGCCTGGCTCCAGGTGTCGTGTGTGAGATAAGGGGAGCTGGCTCCCGGCAGCTCTCTGGGGCACGGCGTCCTGGGGGGAACTGCCAGCCAGAGGAGAGAGGACCCAAGCCGCGGGCCGTAAGTCAGACCCCCTCAGGCGTAGCGGGACCCCTCGGCCGCTCCTCTCCCCAGCTCTGCCGGAACGTGCTCCCTTTTGGCGCAGCGGCGCCTCACAGCTGCTCGCTCCTCTCAGCGCCCCTGACAGCCGTCGGGTGCCTCTTCCAGGGAGAGTCCCCGCCAGCGTGGCGGTCACTGCCGGCCCCCCCTTGCTGCTGGGGTGCGGCGTCGGGGACGGGGAGCGGGGAAAGGCAGTGCCTCGGGAAAGGGCGGCTGGCGGGGGCACCCACGGCAGCTTTGCGGCACCCCAGACTGCCCGTATATTGGAGCGCGGCCTTTTCCAAGGGCCTGGCCTCTGCGGGGGTTCTTTGCAAGGCCCCTGGGGGTATCCCCATCTCACGCTGGGCGACCACAGACCCCGACGGGTCCTGGGAGCGGGGCTGGCCTGGCCTTGGCCCTGGAATTGGGGAAGCCCCAGGGCTGGGGACCTGCTGCGGCCGCGAGGGGCGGGAGGGTGGTAATGCTGCCTGGCATGATGCTGGCCCCGCGCTGCTTGCCCTGAGTCACTCCTGCCTTTTTCCTGCTGGAGGAGTCAGACTGAGCTGGGGGTGGGGGGGGGTAAGGCTTTGCTACAGGCTCAGTTGAGGCTGAAATTCAGCCCCAAGAGGCTTGAGTCTTTCTGAGATCGGATGAAAATACAATATTTTGCATGTAGGGCTCTTGAGGGAGATGTTAAGGCGTCCCAGGCGGAGAGCGTAGTGCTATTAAAGGGCCTTTAGGGTGAGAAATCCAATAATAAATTAGCAGCATTGTAAAGCTTAGGGCGCCTGGTGCCATAAAGGCATAAAGGCTTAGGACACCACTTGCAGATGTGGTGCCCTTCGTGCGAGGGGCCATGCGCGTGCCCTCCTTGCACACAGCTGCCTGTGCACGGCCGAGGGATCCTTCCCTGAGAGCTGCCGTGGGGCATGGCTCGTCTGCCTGGTGGGGAGGAGATGGGTGCTGTGGATGTGCTAAGGCAAAGAGGGCAGGGTGGACATGGGTAGGAGCAGTTGTGGGTGCAGCAGAGTCTGATCTGGCCACGAATCGGAAGGAGCTGGGGTCTCTGTCACTGCCGGCTTTGTTGCACAGACCCTGTAGCTGTCCGTAGCTCGTGTTTGGCACCTAGTGCTTCTGGTGTGTTCGCAGCTGTGCTTTCAGAGCAGGGTGCCAGAGTGCAGCATCCCCACGGGGCATGTAGACCCGTGAGCCCATCACCTCCCTGTCAGGCCTGAACTGCTCGTGCTGCACTGTGTCGTTAGGGCTGGGATTGGGTGGCACAAACAGGTGCTGAGCAGGCAGAGTGGGGACATGGCTGGCAGTGTCCTGAGTGTGGGGTGTCTCGGCAGGATCGTGACCGTGGCTTGAGCCGCCCCCCTGCCCTCCTGAGCGCACATGTCCGCCTGCCCGTGCCCAGAAGATGACCAGGCTGCTCTTGGGGGTGACCCTGGAAAGGATTTGCAAGGCCGTGTTGCTGCTCTGCCTGCTTCACTTTGTCATCATCATGATCCTCTACTTTGATGTCTACGCGCAGCACCTGGACTTCTTCAGCCGCTTCAACACCAGGAATGCCTCGCGTGCGCACCTCTTCTCCAACTCCTCCCGGCCCAACAGCACTGCCCCCAGCTATGGGCCAGCCGGTGCTGAGCCCCCATCCCCCAGCGCCAAGCCCAACACCAACCAGTCCGTCACAGAGAAGCCCTTACAGCCCTGCCAGGAGATGCCTCCTGGCTTAGGTGAGATATGTGGGGTGAGAGTGGGGGAATTGGGCTCTGGCTTTGAGCATGGGGCTGAGTTGGGTGCTGGTGTGTGTCCCCTTTCCGCCTAGGCATAGGATTCCTTGTGGTCCCAGAGGCTGAGCAGTGGAGGGGCCACTGGAGAAAACCAGACCTGGAACTGGTAGCAGGATACCTGGTTTCTTCACGTTTTGTTTGCAGCTCGCCCAGGCTCTCTGTCCCTCTCTGGGAAGGGTGTCGGGCATCCCCCATCCTCACTAGTGCTAGTGCCCCTTGCAGGGTTGCTGTTTGCTTTGCCAGCCTGGCTGGGAGAGGTGGATGGCCAGGACTGCAGTTGTGGCACGGCTGATCCTGATCCCCAGCTGCCTCGTGTGCTGTTGGCATCACCCTGCCCTCGCTCTTGCAGTTGGGAGGCTGCTCATCGAGTTCAGCTCCCCCATGACCATGGAGCGGGTACAACGGGAGAACCCCGACGTGCGCCAGGGTGGCAAGTATACCCCCCCAGATTGCCTCCCCCGGCAGAAGGTGGCCATCCTCATCCCCTTCCGGCACCGTGAGCACCATCTCAAGTACTGGCTGCACTACCTGCACCCCATCCTACGCCGGCAGAAGGTGGCTTACGGCATCTACATCATCAACCAGGTGAGTGGGGCAGGGACAACGGGGCTGGTGGGGCTGGGACAGGCATGCAGGCACCGCTGAGCTCTGCGGCCACATGCTCTGCTCTGCAGTATGGCGAGGACACCTTCAACCGGGCCAAGCTGCTCAACGTGGGGTTCCTGGAGGCGCTTAAGGATGACGAGGAGTACGACTGCTTCATCTTCAGTGATGTGGACCTCATCCCCATGGATGACCGCAACCTGTATCGCTGCTACGAGCAGCCACGGCACTTTGCTGTTGGCATGGACAAGTTTGGGTTCAGGTTGGTGCCTGTGGGGCTGCAGCGTTCCCCTGGCTCCCCAGGCAGGCATGGGATGACCTTGCAGGGCTAACACGGGCTTACCTGCTGCTTATTGCCTGGGGCAAGCGTGGGGGTCAGTGGCTTGAAGTGTGGACATGGGATGGCAGAGGGCACAGAGCCCTGCGTGGGGGAGCCTGCAGGGAAGGGCTGGTGCTTGTCCCAGGGGTGCAGGTCCCCTTGAGGCTGGCCCTCTTCCCAACCTTCTCCTGGGGGCTGATCTGTGTTCCTTCACCCTGCAGGTTGCCCTACGCTGGCTACTTCGGGGGTGTCTCCGGGCTGAGCAAGTCACAGTTCCTGAAGATCAATGGCTTTCCCAACGAGTACTGGGGCTGGGGGGGAGAGGACGATGATATCTTTAACCGGTGGGTGCCACCCCCCCAGCCAGCATTGGCTTAGGACTTGTAGTGGGAGTATTGGGGTGTGCTGGGGTGCCCTGCTGAGTGCCGGCCTGGCACTGTCACCAGCCCTGGAGCTGCTGGGATCACAGGGGACTTGGTGGGTCCCTGCCACGCAGCAAGGAGGAGGTTGCTTGCCCACAGCCCTGGGACCCTCCAGGCCTTGGGGAGCTGTGTGGTCATGGCTGGCAGGGCTGATGACTGTCACACTTGTGCCATGGATCAAACTGGCCTGTCTGAGGGCATCGGAGAGCAGGGAGGCTATCTGTGTTCCTTGTGGGGCAACTTACCCAGCGTGGTGCGGCCCAGCCCCTTCCTGCCACTCTTTGGGGGCCGCATGCCATTGCTTCAAGCCAGGTTGAGCTGTGTGAGCGGGAAAGCGGGACTGTGGGCTCTGCTCCACCCTGGGATCTGTATGAAAACTTGAAAGTGGCTCTGTGGTGGCCTCTCAGCACTGAAACAGGCACTTCTTCTGGCAGCCGGCAGGCTGCAGCAGATCTGTATGCAGATCTGTCTCCGTGGCTCTGTCCCAGCATGCACACTCCGAGTTTAGTGCGGGAGTTGGAGAGCTTTAACACTATTTCCAGTGCTCCCCATAACACTGCCCAGCTGCGCTGGCCGCGGCGGGTGTGGCTGGTGGTGCACAAAGGGCCTTTAAGGGTTGTGTGAGCTAAAAGCCCCTTGCAGGTGCTGTGTGTGCAGGCGAAGAGCTTGTGGCTTCTACTCAGAAGTAACTGCTGCAATGAGATGGTCTCGGGGGCTTTCTGCGGAAGGAGGGCGCAGCGTGCCAGGCACTTGGAGAGATTTAGGCAGCCCTTAAAATGTGCAGAGGGCCGCGAGGGGGCCTGAGTCACCACATAGCTGCCTGGTATCTGAGCCTTTGAGCACACTCACTCATCTGGCCCAAGGGTGTCATGTTGCTTGGGACCAGGAGAGGTTTCTATTCACAAGCTGAGAAACTCTCCTGCTTTCCTGCTCCCACTTGGCCTCTCAACTTTAAATGAACTATTCTGGGAGAAGGAACTCTTTCCCCACCTGCTGGCTGCGCAGACAGAGAAACCAATTGAGGCCAGAGTTGTGCTGCACAAAGGGCACCGGCATTTGGAGAATGTAAACAGCAGTGGCCGCAGAGCTGTGGAGGAATAGCGGTGTTTGCTTAGCGCAGGCCGAACACAGCAACGTGTCTGCAGAGCTGGAGGTCGCCTGGAGTGAGCAGCACTTCCTGTGCTCTCTGCTGCACAGCAGGCAGCACCCCTGCCCTGGGCACTGCTGCAGCTGCAGCCTGGCTTTGCTTGACTCAGTCTGGCCTGCGCAGAGCAGGCTTAGCACACACTTGTTTCTCATTTAACTATGAACAGGTTTGTTTTTAATGGTGGGGGGGAAGTGTGTGTTGTATAAAAGCCACATGTGTAGCTGTGCAGTCAGGCCTGCTTGGGGGGCTTCAGGTGAAGGGTCACAGCTGGGCCCCCTGTGGACATGGGTTTTGGGTGCCCCGGTAGCCCAGCCTGCCCCGCACCAGCCCCGCTCACAGCACAGGAGGGTGCTTGGCCAGGCTCTGGCAGTCCTCGGGATGGTGTGTGGGAGACAAGGGTTGTCCCTGGAGGTCTCTGGGCTGGGGATGTGTCCTACCCTGGTGCCCGTGGGTGCACGCTGACCTCCCGCTCTGCTCCCATCCCCAGGATCTCCCTGAATGGCATGAAGGTGTCAAGGCCCGACATCCGCATCGGGAGGTACCGCATGATCAAGCACGAACGCGACAAACACAATGAGCCCAACCCGCAGAGGTGAGCTGCAGGGGCTGGGGGGCGCCAGGACGCCTGGGCTCTCTTTATGAGCTGTCGCTGTGCTGCCTAGGGTCAGTTGCCCCTCATGCTGCGTGGCCAGGGGGCTCCCTGCTCTGCTCACACACGCCAAGGTCCTGCTGTGGGCAGGCTAGTGTCTCTGGCCCCACAGCAGGGACCCCCTCTGGCCCCCGCCTCATCCCACTGCTGTTTCCGCCAGATTCACCAAGATCCAGAACACCAAAATGACCATGAAGCGGGACGGGATCAGCTCGCTGCAGTACCGGGTGATGGAGGTCTCGCGCCAGCCCCTGTACACCAACATCACGGTGGAGATCGGCAAGCCCCCCCCACGCCTGGCCCGGGGCTAGCGCTTGCCCCTGCGTGCAGAGCTGCGTGGAGCCGGCTCTGAGCCGCCGGGCCCTGAGCGGGGTCCTGCCCTGCAGCCGGCGGCTCTGTGCCTGGGCTGGCTGGACACTGTGGATTTTGCCCCAGCCCAGGAGCGAAGACTGGATGGGGATGTTTTCTGCCTACTCTGCTGCCTTTTGGCAGCTGTGCCCCAGCCCACCCCTTGATACTGAGGATTTCTCCCTCTTTTTTTTCCCCCTTTCCCGTCCCCACGAGTGTGTTTCCAGGACCCCTGCTCTGTACTCCGTGTGTTGGCTGAAGAGCCTGTCTGCCCCGCGTGTGGCTCCGGGCACAGAGTGATGAGACAGCCCCCACCCTGGCAAAGAGCCCCTGCCCGCACCAGCCGCTGCACCGCCCCGGGAAGGCAGGACGAGATCCTGGCTGCTCCTGGGCAGCCGAGCACCCCCCTTGGGGTCCCAGCAGGCGCTGCGAGAAGTGGGGTGCAGGCTTCCCCCTTCTCCCATCGGCCGGAGGTGGGAGCAGCCCCGGGCCCCCCCAGCAGGCAGGTACTGGGGTGATGGTGCCTCCCCCAGCCCAGCGCTGCCTGTGCTGCTCCGCACGCAGACGCGGCTTGCTGTCTTCCTCTGCTTTAGTCTGGTGCTTAGAGCCGGGACCCCACCTCAGCTCTGCCAAACAGAGACCTCCGGCTAGCAAATGCCCCTCTCTGTGCCTCAGTTTCCCCAGGGCTGGGGGTGGTGGCCGCGGCCCCCCCTCCCCGAAGGCAGATGCTGCGTGTGCGTGCCCACAGGGAGGCCCCTGCCTCGTCGGGCTGCGGTTACCCCTGCGTGCGCCGGCCGCGGCCCCTGCCGGGGGGCGGTTTGAACCCCAGCACCATCGCGGCAGGGGCTGGCGCGGGGTGGCTGCCCGGCGGCTCCTTCCAGCGGCGGGCGCCGCGCGGCCGGGGTTGGCGAGCGGTCAGGGCTGGGCTCCGGCTTCCCCAACCCCTTCTCGGGCCGGGGGGCTGCAGGAGGAAGGGGCCGCGCGGTGGCCGCCCCGGCCCCCCCTAAAGCAGGCCGGGGGGAGCAGCCAGCGCGGCGGGGCAGGGGCAGCATGCCAGGGCCGGGGACGCCGGTGACTTTTGTACGTTTGAATGTCTGACCCTTTTTTTGAGCGTACGTTGAATGCAGCATTCGGTCGTAGAGACCAGGGTTTTTTGTATTTAATAAAAGTTTCAAAAGTTCGGCGGGTTCCCTCGGGGGAAGGGGCCCCTGAGCCTGCCCCGCGCCAGCCCCATGTGGGCCCTGCGCCAGCCCCGTCACCCCCCCCCACCGCAGCGGCCCCTTTAAGGGGCGGGGCGGCCGTCGCCATGGAGACGGCCGAGTTGACGGCGGCCGCGCGGGCCTGCTGCGGCCCGGCCTGCGCGGGTCGGTGGGGTGCGGGGCAGCGGCCGGGGTAGGGGGGCGGGGGGGCCCCATGGGGCAGCGTGTGGGGTGGGGGCCGCACATGGAGACAGGAATACGGGGGGCCCCATGGGGCAGCGTGTGGGGTGGGGGCCGCACATGGAGACAGGAATACGGGGGGGCCCATGGGGCAGCGTGTGGGGTGGGGGCCGCACATGGAGACAGGAATACGGGGGGGCCCATGGGGCAGCGTGTGGGGTGGGGGCCGCACATGGAGACAGGAATACGGGGGGGCCCATGGGGCAGCGTGTGGGGTGGGGGCCGCACATGGAGACAGGAATACGGGGGGCCCCATGGGGCAGCGTGTGGGGTGGGGGCCGCACATGGAGACAGGAATACGGGGGGCCCATGGGGCAGCGTGTGGGGTGGGGGCCGCACATGGAGACAGGAATACGGGGGGCCCCATGGGGCAGCGTGTGGGGTGGGGGCCGCACATGGAGACAGGAATACGGGGAGCCCCATGGGGCAGCGTGTGGGGTGGGGGCCGCACATGGAGACAGGAATACGGGGGGGCCCATGGGGCAGCGTGTGGGGTGGGGGCCGCACATGGAGACAGGAATACGGGGGGCCCATGGGGCAGCGTGTGGGGTGGGGGCCGCACATGGAGACAGGAATACGGGGGGCCCCATGGGGCAGCGTGTGGGGTGGGGGCCGCACATGGAGACAGGAATACGGGGGGGCCCATGGGGCAGCGTGTGGACAGTGGGGCAGGAGTATGGGAGGCTGGCCATCATGTGTGGGGCTGGGGGGGCAGCACAGGCTCCAGCCATGGCCTGTGGGGGGGGGGAGCCGCAGCTGCCCAGGGGGTGCAGCAGGAATGGGGGGGGGGGGGCCCAGCCCAGCCCAGCCCAGCCCAGCCCAGCCCCTCGCTGCCCTGACCCTTTGCTGCCTAACAGCCGTGGGGCTGCCCCATGCTGCCATGCCAGGGGGCCCCCGGGCGGCCCTCGCTGTGGGGGCTGCTGGAGGAGCGGGTGCCCCCCGGGGAGCGCCCGGCCGTGCGGCGCATGCTGGGCGAGGAGGCCGTGGAGCGCAGCCTGGAGCTGCACGCTGAGGTGAGCTCCTTCCCGCCGCCCCAGCCCTGGCCCCCCCCCCCCCCCCCCCACCGCCCCACCGCGGATCGCTGGCCCCCAGTGCCGTGGGGGGCTGCCCCCCACCACCTGACTCCCTGTGCCGTGCAGGTGGCAGTCCTGCAGGAGCTGTGGCAGGAGCGTGGTGCCGACAGCTCTGAAGAGCCTGTGCGCGGGGCCGGCTTGCAGGCCCTCCTGGCTGCGCCTCCCCAGCTCAAGGAGCTGGTGAGAGGGGAGATCCGGCTGCTGCTGCTCAGCCTGCAGCAACAGGCGGCCCAGCAGGGCAGGTACGTGGGCATGGCTGGGCTGGGGGCTGCCCTGCACCCAACAGCTGAGCTGGGATTTGGGGCTGCCCCAGCACTGCGTGGTGGAGCTGGGATTTAGGGTAGCCCTGGCACCTCCCCATAGGGCACTGTAATTAGGGACAGTGCCAGGGAGTCCCGGGACACCTGCGGGGAGCTTAGTGGGAGGACCCGGGACTCTTGTTCCCACTGGCTGCTCAGCATCACCTGAGGGTGGTGGAAGCCCTTCAGACCCCCAAGCATGAGGGCCATGAGCATCCCCCGATGGGTGATGGGAGGGGTCAGTGCCCCAACTCAGGGCAGAGACCTCACCCGGGGGTCTTCTGCAGGGATGGAGGCACAGCTGTGGCAAGGTACAGCCCCCACGTGGTCAGCTTTGCCATGGAGGGGACTGCAGGAAGGAGGCAAGACATGCTCCTGCAGGACAACACTGCTCCCAGGTGAGTCCCCATCCTGCACAACACCCATGGGCCATATCCACCCTACAGCCACAGGCCCTCTGCTGTATCCCCAGGCTGGCTGCTGGGAGCAGAGGCCTCGCAGGGTGGCTCCCTGGCCCCCTGCACTGCCTGGGGTGGGTCAGACCCTGCAGTGTCCTCACAGGGAGCACTGTTTGGCCTTGCTCCCCCAGCCCAGGCCTTGGGCAAACCCTGCCTGTGCTTTGCCCCCAGCTTGGCCTTGGGGCTGGCCCAACGCCTGGACTCCTTCAGAGACCAGCTGAACATCACCCACCTGCCCCAGGTGCTGCCCCAGCTCCGGTAAGTGAGTGCCTGGCAGGGTCCCTGACGCCTCACTGGGGCTGTGCTTCCATTTCCCTGCCGAGCTGCTGGGCTGGCTGCAGCACAGATCCTGTCCCTGGGGTTGGTGTCTGGGCAAGGCTGTGTCAGAGACGCTGGAGGTTGTGTTGTCAGTGGGGGACAGGCACGGTGTTTGGGGTGGTGTCTGGGCCAGGATGCTGGCGTTCTCCTCCAAGCCACGAAGGACAGTTGCTCTGAGCCTTGTTTCCCCCCTGGGGCATTCCCTCCACCCCGAGAAAGCTCAAGACCCCATACACACCCCGAGCAGCACCTTGCCCTGGTCTTCCTGCTGAGCCAACGCTGGGTCCTAGGACGGGGTGCAGGTGCCTGCTTTGAGGCAGACCCCTTCCCTCTGCTGGACCCAAATACTGTCCATCTCTGCCCCAGGTCCATGCTGGAAGAGGAGTGCTGTGACCTGGAGAAACACATTGCCCACCTCCAGGTGAGTCCTGTGCCCTATGTGTGCCCCTAGGGCTTGGCCTAACTGTCATTTGGCTGGAGGGTCTGCCCCACTTCTGTGCTGTGCAGCGGGTGATGAGGACCCCACAGGCTCTTCTCCCAGTGCACAGCCTGGCGGTACTGGGCCAGCAAGTGGGGAGAGGCTGGGGAGGGCACACATGCTGGGGGCCCAGACACCTGGGTTCTCCCCACTGCTGGGGGAGGAGGCACATGGGGTGATGAGGGGATCTGAGAGCTGGATGCCTGGTTCCCTTGCCCAGCCCCAATTTGCAAGGTGGCAGCGCTCTCCGTTAGGAGCCCTAGGCCTTGTGTGTCACTGATGTGGGACTGTTGTTCAGTTCTCCTCCTGCCCCATTGCTTGGGAGACCCTTGGGAGAGGGGCAGGAGGGTCTGACTCTCCCTCTGTCTCCAGCGCTGCCTGGAGGAGGGACACTGTGCTGCCATGGGGCCACAGGCACCGGAGCCCACCCTGGCAGGTAAGGAGACTGTGTGGGGAGGAGAGCAGGGCACATAGGCAAGGCACCTGTGCAAGTCGGGGCTCACATTCAGCTCTGGACATCTGGTGGTGTCAGGAGAGGGGGAGATCCTGCGCTGTGCCCTGCATCAAGCGTGGGATGGATACACTCTCCTGCACATGGCCTGATGCTCCTTCCTCTCCACGTCTCTCCCTACAGAGCTGCAAGACCAGAGGAGAGCCATGGAGCAGGACTTGCAGCTGGGACCCTGGCCTGCACGTCCCAGCCTCTCCCCAGAGGTGAAGAGCCCTGACCAGCCACCCAGGTAAGCACTGGGGGGCCTTTCCTCACAGGGCCCTGCTGAGATCAGGACTTGGGATGCTGGCAGTGCTCTCTGCCCTGGCACCAAATGCTGCCAGGTGCTTGGGGCTGCCCTGGGCAACCTCTGCTTAACTCTGCTCTCTCTGCAGATCCCCCCTGTGCCCAGGCAGCCCCCTGGGAGCTGCAGCAGAGCCTGGTGCTGTGTCCCCATTGGGCCCCGGCACGCCAGCCCTACGGAGCCCTGCAGCAGGTTCGGGTCCCTGCGCATGGGATCAGCCAGCCAACCATGCCACCCGCCAGGACCCAGCTGCACCGTCCTCCCAGAGCCCTGCCTGGCCCCCCCCTGCCTGTCCGCGCTCGCTCCTTCAGCCAGGGGCTGTGGGGCACGGCTCCCCCTTCCTGCCCTCCCCACCCTCAGTGCTGCCCCCTGCTCGCTCAGCCCTGGGGCGACACCGGAGGCTCCTGCCCTGCAAAGGGTCCAGCTAGGGCAAGATGCCCAGCGTGTGCATGGGGAAAAGCCAGCTGCCCTCTCTGCTCCATGGGATGCTTGCTGGACCCCTGCAGGGACAACATTCTTCCCCAGCAAGACAAGCCCCTGTCCCCCATTGTGCTGGCTTAGCCCTGGGCTGGATTTTATAGGTCCGAACAGGGAAGGGCTGCTAGCCCAAAGGGCAGGAGCCAGGGCCTGGAGCATTCCCTGGTGCCCATCCTGGCTGCTTAGTGCCAGCACTGAGCATCCAAAAGGAAAGGGTGCACCCAGGGGAAATAGGTCCCCCACTGCCCCCTCTGAACCCCCACTAGCTCCCCAAAGAAGGTCACAACAGGCCACGGACTCAGGAATATAAATCTCATTAAAGTCTAGGATACTTTAGAACTCTACTCCGGGAGAGACACTGGCACAGGCAGCGCTACCCAGGGACGCGCGCGTTATTGCTAACAATTAGAGGTGAACAGTAGCGTCGTGACACATGGGGCAGGGCACGGGCACCATGCGGGAAACTGCGCCTCTCCGCGGCGTCGCACGGGGGGCTTGGGACGGGGCCACGGGAGCTGGAACGTCCTGCCGGGGCTCAGCACCCTGCCGCCCGCCGCCCCTGGAGCCTGGCGCTTTCCGTGTCCCCTCCAAGCCATGCTGTGTCCGTATATAAACCATGTGGCTCCGGACCCTGGCATGGGGAGTGTGGTTCTGGCTGGGAGGGGACAAGCTGGGGTGGGAAGGGTCCCACCCCATCCACCCCAAATCAAGAGCTAGAGCCAAGAGGGCTGTAGCTGGAAGACAGATTTAAGACTGCCCGGCCTTGCCCAGTGCATCCTGCTCCACTAATACTGGTTGGAGACCAAGCGTCCCCAGATGGCTCGGAGTGAGTGGGCTGGCTCAGCCCCTCTGTGTCTCCTCTGGTATCTCTCACTAGCAGCAGCTCAGGGGGCGGGGGCAGGTCATCCTGCTCCCCCTTAGCACCATGGAAGGTCCCCCTGCCCATGCCAAGGCTGTTGAGGACAGCTGGGCCCTGTCCTTATCCCGTTGCCCCCAGCCAGGCCCAAAGTGCTGCCGAGTCCTCCTGCCCCGCCACAGGGCAGGGAGCAGCATAGAGCTGTGCCCATGCTGCTTACAGCTGCGCCCAGCTTTGCTGGTACTGCCTGGCCACTCACGTGGGCACCCACAGCGTCCCCCCCCCCCCCAGGGTGCTGTGGGGTGGGGGGCTGATGGGGGGGTACAGTGCTATATGTATGGGGATAGCGGAGCATACTGTGGGTGCATGCACACGCATGTGCACACACACACACAGCTCGCCTCCTGCACGGCCACGGGGTACCGTGTGTGTGCATGCACACGTGCGCAGTGTATGTGTCCGTTCCATGTGCGTAGCATGTCTGCAAGGGACACGCGCACATAGACAAACACGCGCGTGCGCGCGCACGTGTGCCTAAGTGCTTGTCTCTTGTGCTGTGAGGTCCCGTGGCTGGTGCAGGCAGCGGCTGTTCGCAGCCCTGCCGCAGTGCTCATCCCGTCTCCCTGTGCCAGCCCTGCTCCTGGCACTGTCCCAGCTGTGCACGGCCCCTCCCGTGGGACCCTGCAGGCTCTGAGCCACAGCTGGTACCCACCTGGGTGTGTGTGGGGGAGGGGGGCGGGGGGGGTCTCTGTAGTGCCAGTCCCCCCCACAACTGCCCTGCACACACATAGCCTGGCGTATGGGTCAGCTGCAGGCAGAACCGAACCCTGAAAACAGCTGTGCGCCATCCCCGGGCAGGCAGCACCCCGGGCAGCCAGGCACCTGCCTGCCCCAGTCCTGCATCCAACCTGACGCCCTCTCTGTCTGCACACCAGGAGGGTGCTGGGCCCACAGCTCACGGTGCAGTGGGCCACGGTGGGGACGGGGCTGTCCAGCCCTCCGCATCGCTGTGGCAGGGGGGGCCAGGAGCTGGATGGTGCTCCCGCTCCCCCCAGCCCCGGGCCACTCGATCCATGGGGCAGGGCCCCTGCAAAGTGCCTCTAGCTCCTGGCCCTCCTGGGGCTGGGGCCCCCCCTCCTCTTTTGTCCCAGCGTTGCATCCAAAGGTTACCGTAAACACGAGGGTTAACAAACGCCACGGGGGGGGTTAACCGGAGAGGAGGTAGGGGGTCTCGGGGACAGGTGCTGAGAGCCCCCCGCGGTCCAGTGCAGCCCGGAGCCAGGCTCCGCCAGCGGAAGGTGCTAAAGTGTCACCGCGCAGGAGGGGTTAGAGGGGGTGCGGGGACAGCAGGGGGTCACAGTCTGGAGTCCTGGCTGTGGGCTGAGCCGTTGCTGCCCTGCACGGGGGGCGCAGCTGCAGCCTCGCTCCGGGCCTTCTCTGGGTGCAGAGGCTGCACCTCCAGGTGGCACTCGGTGGAGGGGCTGAATGCCGGGGCGTAGCGCCCGCTGCGGTGCTCTGCCAGCGCCGGGCCCCAGTCCTTGCTTGCCTTGGTGGCATTTTTCAAACGCTAGAGAGAGGGAGATTAGGGAAGAGGGTTAGCACCCATTGTGCTCCCCTGCCCCAGCCCTCCACCCATGCCAGCAGCCCCCAGGTGTTCCAGCAATGGGCTGCCCCATGGATGCTGTCTCCATGTAGCACCCATTGTGGGATGCTGATAGCCCCAGTGGGGTGCAGAGGGTGGTGACAGGCTTGTGGGGATGCCCGGGTAGGATACAGGGGGCTGGCCCCTGGGCCACCAACCTCCATCAGTGTGTCTCCCTCGGAGCGGCACACTTTGTAGATGGCATAGATGGGGATGCAGATCACGGAGGAGAGCGCCATGAGGAAACCGATGCTGATGGCCCAGGTAGGGTAGACGTAGTCGTTGTAGGAGATGGGCCGGTACTGGATCACTGTGAAGACCAGGATGAACTGGGGAGGGACAGGTGGGATCAGCCAGCGGGGAGCAGCCCGCCCCCCGCCAACACCCCGCTCTGCCCCATCCCTACTACCTGCCCGGCCCGGTGCCCCCACCCCAGGGTGGCAGAAGTCGGGGGAGGCAGCAGGTGGGCTCCCTTCCCCTTGTCCCATGGGCCTGGGCCCCGCGGATGCAATGCTCACAAAGATGATGGCAGGTGAGATGAAACGCCAGCAGATCTGGAAGAAGATCGGGGGTGGGAAGCCCAACATCATCTCAATGTCCTTGAAGTAGTTGCGGTGCCCTGTGGGGATGGAGTAGCTGTTAGCCTCTGCCATGGTCCGGCTGGGCCTGGGGGGGTGGATTCCAGCACCCACTGACCTGACCCCCTGGACACCCCCCAGGCAGGGAGACCCAACACCGAGGATACCCCAATCCCAGGTGCTGCGCCCCTGCTAATCCGATTGGCTAACAGCCTTATGTGCCTCAGCCAGTCAGAACGCAGCAAGCTGCTGACCGGCCAGAAGTTGGCATGCCCCTGTTCCTGATTGGTTGGCTAGGGTAGCCCTGCCACCTGACTGGTTGTGCATGGGGCACCTACCGTAGATGTACATGATGGCCACACACATGATGCAGGAGATGATGACCAGGGAGAAGCTGGCAGCGTAATTGTCCATCAGCAGGAGCCAGTAGATCCCCGCCTGTGGGAGGGAGCTGTCGGCATGGCTGCCCCAGCCTGGCACGGTGCTGTCGGCATGGCAACAGCACAAGCACCACTGCCAGGGATGGCATGACAACAGCCAGTGCCAGGGTCGGCACGGCAACACTTAGCCTGGATACCACCATCATGGTCAGCATGCCGACACCTAATGGCAGGGTTGGCATGGCAGTGCCAGGCCCTGGGCAGCAGCAGCAACACCACCACCACCACCTGGGACTGTCATGGCAACAATGCAGCCACAGCTGACAGTGTTGGTTAGCATGGCAACACCCCACTGCCAAGACTGACGTGGCAACAGTATGGGCACCACAACAAGCATTGGTATGGCAACACCACATTGCCAGGATCAGCATGGCAACACCTAGCCTGGATACCACTACCATGGTTGGCACAGCAACTTCAGGCTCCAGGTACCACCAGCACCACTGGAGGTTGTCATGACAACAAGATGGACCAGACTGACAGTGCTGGCATTGCAACACATGACTGCTGGAGTTGTCACGGCAACAGCATGCCCCCCGCAGTCTGCTGCCAGCAGTGGCTGTGCCCCCGCCAGCTCCCTACCTGTGTGGTGAGTGGGACGCCCAGCAGGAAGCCTGCCACGGCCACGCCGAGCGTCACAAAGGTCTTCCTGCGGATGATCCACTCGTTGCCCACCTCATCCACGATGGCCGTGACCAGTGTCTCCAGCAGGCAGAACTGCGCGGCAGGGTGGAGGGAGCAGCACATCAGCCCAGTCTCACCATACTACTGGCCCCACCACACTCCCACTGCCGTGGCCCTACCTGAGTACCCAGGCCCAGGAGGATGAGCATGAAGAAGAAGAGAATGGACCAGAGGGGCGAGATGGGCAGCAAGGTGAGGGCCTCAGGGTACGCCACAAAGGCCAGGCCGGGGCCGTGGTCAGCCACATTGGAGACGTCCACGCCCAGGTGGTTGGCCATGAAGCCAAGGATGGAGAAGATGACGAAGCCGGCGTAGACGCTGGTGGCGCAGTTGGTGATGCTGATGATGATGCTGTCCCTGCGAGGAGAGGGGTCAGGCTACTGGGGCGGGCGTGGGGCACAGGGGTGGACACGGGGCCGGGGCGGTGGCAGGGCACTCACCGGTAGCAGTTGTTGTGGAACTTGTTGTAGGACGCCATGGTGATGAGCCCACCCCAGGCACAGCCCAAGGAGTAGAAGATCTGCGAGGCTGCATCGCCCCACACCTGCCGCAACGGCACAGGTCAGTGCTGCGCAGCCCGCCCCGGCCTGGCCTTTGCCTCACCGCCCCACACCCAGCCCAGCCCGGCCCCCACGGCCTGGCCGGACCCGCGCACCTTGGCATTGAGGATGCGGTCCCACTGGGGCGTCAGGTAGTAGGTGATGCCTGTGATGGCGCCCTCCAGCGTGATGCCGCGCACGAAGAGGATGGTGAGCACCACGTAGGGGAAGGTGGCTGTGAAATACACCACCTGCGCAGCACGCCGGTGCCTCAGGCCCCGCCCCGAGGGGCGGGGTCATAGTAGAGAAGGGGTGGAGCTAATCAAGGGGCAAGGCCGTGACCACAGGGCTGGAGCTGGGCCCAGAAAGGAGGAGCCATTCCCAGGTGGAGAGCAGCCAGGGCCGTAAAGGGGAGGGGCCATGTCTGGAGGGGGAGGGACTGAGCCCAGAGGGGGTGGGGCCATGCCCCCAAAGGGGCGTGGTCATGCTCAAAGAGGGCAGCAACATACCCAATCACAGGAGAGACCATGGCTGGTTAGGGAGGAGCTATACAGAGGGGGCGGGGGCATACTCAGGGTGGGAGGGGCATGCCCAAAGGGGCGGGACCATGTCTGGAAAGGGAAGGGGCTATATCCAGAGGGGGGCGGAGCACGCCCCAAAGGGGGCACGGTCATGCCTGGTATGGGTGGAGCATGTCCAATTGGGGAGGAGCCTGTCTGGATGGGGGAGGGGCTATAGCAGATGGGGCGTGGCCATGCCCCCACGTACTTTTCCCGACGACTTGACACCCTTGATGAGGCAGAGGAAGACGACGACCCAGGAGACGCCGAGGCAGCCCAGGAGGGGCAGCCGCACCTCGCCCAGGTTCCCGATGTCGTCCGACAGGTTGAGCACGTACCTCCTGCACGGGGTTGGGGGTGGGATGGCGGGGGATGGCGCGGCGTCAGCGGGGGCCTCGCCGGCGGCGCCGCGGCCGGGGCCAGCCCGCCCTGTCCCCGTCCCCAACCCGATACCTCCAGTACTCCTCGCTGGGGCTGGTGCGCTTCTGCGTGGCATTGAGGAGGCGGGTGAGGTTGAGGGCGGCGCTGCGGCTGCCGTTGCCGTCCAGGACCCCCGCGCAGTCCGGCGTGTTCCAGGTGTTGCTGCAGTACGTCCAGGGCAGCACGCGCGTCATGGACACAAAGAAGTAGTAGAAGGCAATACAGATCACCACGTTGTAGTAGATCCCGATGTAGGTGGACACCACCATCATCCCGTAGCCCACGCCTGGGAACAGCACCGGGGAGGGTGAGCGGCGCGGCGCGGCGCGGGCACGGTGGGGGGAGCGCGCGGGGGGACAGCGGGGCGAGGTGCTCAGCCCGCCGCCGGGCACCCCGCCGCCAGCAGGCGGGATGTGCGGCGCTCGGGGCGCGCTGGCCCCGCTGTCAAGCGGAGCGGGGGGGACCCTCTCGGAGCTCCGCGCCAAAGCTGGCATCGGCAAGGGACCCGGAGGAGCGGGGGCAGCACGGCCAGGCCACGGGGGGCTGCGAGGCTGCGGGCGCCCCTTGGGTCTGTGCTCCCCAGGAGCTGCCGGGCTGGGGGGCTCCCCTTGCAGCACTGCGGTGAGGCGGGGGCCGCAGCAGCCGGGTGACAGAGGCCACACAAGCGTGCGAGGGCGGGTGGGCTCTGAGTGCTGCCAGCGCATGGTGCTTGTGGGCCGGGCACCCACCGGGGAGGGGGCACGGGGGCCAGAGAGGGGCTGCGTGACAGTGTCCCCAGGGTGGGGGGACGTCAGCACCTGCCACCTGTTCGGGTGATGTCTGCAGGGGTGATCAGCGGGGGCAGGTGCAGGGATGCGTGTGTTATAAATGCAGGGGGTGCGTGGGAAGCTGTGCATGCAGGGGCATGTATCTGTGTGTGTGTGTGTGTGTCTGTCTGTGTCTGTGTCTGTGTCTGTGTGCAGGGGACTCATGCAATGTGTGCAGCAGCGTGTGCGTGTCTGTGCAGGGGGCAGGTGCAGCATGTGCTATAGATGCAGGGGGTGCGTGGGAAGCCATGTGTGCAAGGGGTGTGTGTGTGAGTGTCTGCGCGTGTGTGCAGGGGACTCATGCAACGTGTGCAGCAGTGTGTGCATGTGTGTGTGTGTGTGTGTGTGTGCATGTGCAGCGGACTCATGCAATGTGTGCAGCAGAGTGTGCGTGTGTATGCAGGGAGCAGGTGCCGCGTGTGCAGGGATGTGTGTGTTATAGATGCAGGGGGTGTGTGGGAAGCCGTGCATGCAAGGGAGTGTGCGCGTGTGCAGGGGACTCGTGCAACGTGTTCTGTGGCGTGTGCACGGGTGTGTAGGGGGCAGGCGCAGCGTGTGCAGGGATGCGTGTGTTATAGATGCAGGGGGTGTGTGGGAAGCTGTGCGTGCAAGGGGTGTGTGTGTGTGTGCGTGTGCAAGGGACTCATGCAACGTGTTCTGCGGTGTGTGCAGGGGTGTGCAGGGGGCAGGTGCAGCGTGTGCTGGGATGCATTTGTTACAGATGCAGGGTGTGTGTGGGAAGCCGTGCGTGCATGTGTGTGTGTGTGCAGGGGACTCATGCAACATGTGCAGCAGCATGTGCATGTGCATGTGCATGTGTGCACGCATGTGCGGGGGCGGTGCGTGCCAGGCTGCGAGAGGTGCAGGGGGGGCCTGCATGTGCCAGGGCTGCACACCAGGCGCGTGGGGGCTGTGACACGTGCTGGGGGTGCGCGCCAGCGGGGGCGGGCAGCCCCTTACCTTTGAACATGGGGCTGACCCTCCAGACGCCGAGGCAGCCCTGGCTGGCGAACTGCCCGAAGGAGAGCTCCATGAAGAAGAGGGGGATACCGCAAAACACCAGCATGATGAAGTAGGGGAACATGAAGGCACCTGGCAAGCAAGAACCACACGGTGAGAGCAGGCAGCAGCCCCCGGCCCGGCCGTGCCCCCAGCACCCTGCACCCCCTCCCCGGCACGGCTCGGCACCCCACCGCCCCGTGCCCACGGCACCCACCTCCGCCATTGCGGTAGCAGAGGTACGGGAAGCGCCAGACGTTGCCCAGCCCCACGGCGTAGCCCACGCTGGTCAGCACGAACTCGATCTGGTTGCCCCAGTTGCCGCGCTTGACGTTCTCGGCCCGCTTGCTCCGCTCGCCGGGCACGGCGCCGTTCTGCGGGGAGACGGCGCGGGGCGCCTCAGCCGGCGGCCCCATCGGAGGGCCGAGAGCCGCGCTGCGGGGCCCCGCGGCCCTCCGCATCCTCCTGCCCCATGCCACGCTGCTCCCCCCCCCCCGCCCCGGTGCCAGGGAGGGGGAGGGCGGCATGGGCGGCCCCCCCGCGCCGGCCCGATGAATAGCTCTGCCCCGGAGCCCGGCTGCGGCCAAGGAAGCGCCTGCAACTCATACCAAGCAGGCCCGGGCGTCCGAGTACAAAGGGGCCTCTGTTCCCGCTCCCCCACCCCTCGCGCCCGGCACAAGAGGCGCCGGCTGGGTGGCCGCCGGCCGCGGGAAGGGGGCCGCCAGACCCCCGGCTCCCGCCCAGAGCAGCCAGTGGGGTGCAGTGATTAGAGCAGGTGGGGGGGGGTGCCCAGACCCCCGGGTTCCCAGCCGGGCTCCGGGGAACGGGGGGGAGAGAGCCCAGACGCCGGCGCGAGTCCTCGGCGGTGCGGCACGCTCCGGGCAGGGCGGCGAGGCAGGACGTGCGGCGCAGTCGGGACGGGATGGGGGGGCACCCGCAGCAGGTGGCACCCAGCCTGGCTGCCGGCAGTGGGACGGGACCCGCAAGGCAGCGCCCTGCCCCAGCTGGGGCTCCCGCTCCCGGCTCGCAGCCAGCAAAGCCGGCGAGGGGGCAAAGCCCGGGCCGGCCACGTGCCGAGGGCACCGCACTCTCGGCCGTGCCGCCGGGTCCCCGCCAGGGGACGGGGTCCCCGTGCCCAGCCACCTCTTGCCACGGCCGGGCTCCGCTTCGGGGCAAGAACGGGCGCTTTGTGCGGCGCCGGCGACACAATGCGAGCTCACAGCGGGCACCGGCAGGGGCGGGAGGGCCGGCACCCCCGGCGGAGACGGCACCCGGCGCACCGCCGCCCCGGGCTGCCGCCGACGTCCCGTGGGGACGGTGCCCCGCTCCAGGCAAGCTGGGGATCCGCTAGCGCTCGGGGTGAGGGCGCTGCGCAGCCCCCTGCCCCCCCGCCGCGGTGCCGAGGGTCCGGGAGCAGCTGGGGGGGGGGGGCCTCAGGGTGCCGCCGAGCAAAGCGGAGCGGCGCGGCTCCCCGGTGCCGCCCGCCCGCCCGCGCACGTGCGGGCCGCCGACGGGAGCCGTCGCTTCGCATCGGCTCACGCCGCCGGGGCCGGCAGCAGGCGCGGTGCACCTAACCGTGTCATTCGATTAGGGCCGGCACAGGCGGGACGCGGTGCCCGGCTACGTCGGCCCGGCGCTGCCAAACAAAGCCATCTGCTGCGAGCGGGGCCCGCACGCGCCGGGGGCCGCGGGGGGAGCGGGCTCGGCGGCGCCGGCGGCTCCGGGCCCGTGCCGAGCGGCCAGCCCGCGCAGAGCTGGGCAGCCCGCCTGGAGTCCGGGGGGGGTGCGGGGTTAAAGGGGGTGCAGCCCCCCCTCCTTTGGGACCTGAGGGGGGGTCTCAGGGTGGAAGGGTTTATTATGGGTGCTGCAGGGGGCCGGGACCCGCGTGGGAACCTGAGTGGGGGGGGTGATGCTGGCGCTGTCCCCGCGCTGGGGGCGCGCTGCTCGCTTGGGCAGGCTAATCCGATCATGAAGCCTGTGATTAAGCCACCGGGACGTGGGCACTAACGAGGCTCCTGCTCAGCCTAATGAGCAGCACGGCTTGGTGGGGGGGGAGGCGCGCTGCACAGCCCCCGCTTCGCCCCCAGTGACCTCATGCCAGTCCCAAAGCCAAGGGCCACCTTGCTCCCTCCACTGGGCAAGAGGGGCACCGTGGCGGAGCGGGTGACGAGCGGGTGACGAGAGCCATCCCCGCAGCGGCCCCGGCCCTTGTTCACGTATAGGCTGCAAATGGGGAGCAGCCCCCGGCTGCACCCCTGTGTGGACACAGCCTGCGTGGAGGCGCCTGGCTCACTCCCCCCCCCCCCAAAACTGTCCATGCTTGTGCTCCCTTGCAGGCCCAGGAGCTGCCCGGTGCAGGGATGGGGGTGCATATGGTGTGTGGGGGGGAAGGTGCCCCTGCACCCACCGTCCCCCACCCAGGGACCCGGCCACAGCTCAGGCAAAGCAAGAGGTGTCGGGGTGCAAGCGCGCCGGGCAAAGCTGCAGCACCCTGGGGGGCACCAGCCCCACACTTCCAGTCCCCCCAGTCCAGGGTGCCAGGCTCCGGGGGGCGGGGGGCAATGCCAGTGTGGGGTACCAGCCACCCCTGATGTCATCAGCTGACGTCACAGCCCTTCACCATGGCAACGGCGATGCAGTCGCTGCCAGGCTGCGGGGCTGGGCGAGGCGGGAGCTGCCAGAAGGTATAAATAGATGCTAATTAAATGTTGCTTAAATAACCACTTTCCCAGGGCTTCCCCCGGGGCCCTGCCAGGGCAGGCAAGGGGGGCGGGAGGCCTGGGGCAGGGCAGCCCTGGCTGCGGAGGGGCCTCCGCCGGGGGGGGGGGCGCTTGGAGAGGGGACCCTGGGGGACGGAGGGGACGGGGTGCTTGGAGAAGGGACCCTGGGGGATTAAAGGATGGGGTGCTTGGAGGGGTCCCCTGGGGATGGAGCGACTTGGAGAGGGAGCCTCTGGGGGATGGGGCGATTTGGATGCATGGGGCACCCCCGCACGGTGCGCTCGGGCAGCCGCCCCTCACAGCATTGCCCTGCAGGTTCGGGGCCCTGCTGCGCTCCTGTCCCCCCCCCTAAAGTCAGAGAGGGGCCCCCGCTCCTGCCGGGTGCTGGGCAAAGCCAGCCAGTGCAGAGGGTGCCCCCCACTCAAGGGGCACAGAAGGGGTAGGGGGCTGCAACAGCAGCTGGGGGCTTTCGGGGAGGGTGCCGGCCACTCCGAGGGGGCGCGCAGCCTGCAGAGGGGCGCCCAGGGCTGGGGTGTGAACGGGGGGGCAAGGGCCCCCCCCCGCACTGCCCTTCCCCAGGGAGCTCTCCCCTGCCCCGCGGGGGCTCCTGCCGCGGGCGACGCCAGCACCAGCCACGTGTCCTGGGCAGGGCACGGCCAGCAGGGCACTTCCAGGGTGACGCAAGGCTGAGCGGGGTCCAAGACCCAGGGACCACCCCCCCCCCCGCCGCCCCGGCGCTACCCAGCCGTGCTCCCCCAAGCGCCAGGCGCAGGGCCAGCGGTCATGCCTCTGCCCCGCATGCCCATCCCCCTGCAGCTGCCAAAAACAGGGCTTGAAGAGCCACTGTGGCTTGGGGACGCGCTCGCACGGCCACCATCCAGCCCGGCCCCTGCTCTTCTGGCCGGCTCAGAGAGTGGCCAGGGGCCCCCGGCCGCCCGGGAGAGGCACCCGCCGCACCCTGCCTCAGTTTCCCTCTTGCATTGCCTGGATGCAAGAGCTCACTGCAGCCAGGCAGACGGGGCCAGAGGCCCGCGTGGGGCAACGCTCTGCCCCTCTGTCGCTGCCGTCCCCACCCGAGGGTGCAAACGCAGCCCCTGCAGCACACCCCACCCGCCCCGGACCCCGCTGCTAACTCCGAGCGGGCCGACCTCCATCCCGCCCCGGCACAGCCGGGATTCACGAACGGGCCGGCAAGGAGCAGCTCCGCGTCCTGCCCCTCCGCGGGGCCCGGGAGCTTCGCCCGGTCAGCCGTGCCCGAGCCGCCCCCCTCGGCGGGCACGGCCCGGGGGCAGGCGGCTGTGCAGCGGGCTGAGGACTGGCACAGCTTGCGTCGCACTTAATGAGGCCTCATTAGCCGGGTCCAGCTGTTTGCAGCCGCTCACGCTCCGGCGGGCAGCGCCACCCTCCCCGCGGGCCTGGCAGCCCCGGCGCCTCTGTCCCCGCTCCCGCCGGAGCCGGACCTGGCTGGGAGCCACGCTGGGACCACCCCCCCGCAGCGTGGTGCCCCCCAAGCTTCACCCCTGCGCAAGCAGGCTGCGGGACTCATCCTGCTCCCCAGCCACAGCCCCGCTCGCCCCGGTGCTGGGACCCGCTCGCAGAGCGCGGCAAAGGGCTGCCCCACGCACGCGTTCCTGCCCCCATGGCCATCACCGTCGTCCCCGCAAGGTTGCCCTGAGGGCTGCGGGGACCCAGCAAGGCTGGGACAAGCCGGCTGGGTGGTGCAGCCCCCTCCCCAGACCCGCAGCATCCTCCCCTCGCCCTGCCGGCTCGCGGGGCCCCCGCACCCCGGGGTTCGGGTGCGGGGCTCTCCGAGGTGGCTGCTGGAGCCCATGCCGGCCAAGGGCACCCCGCGCCAGCCCGCCCTGACGTCACACCTGCCGTCTGCGACATCACGGGGGTCTCCATGGCAACCCATGCAAGGTCACTGCCCATCGGGGGGACCATCTGGCTGGCAGGAGGGCTGTGCCAGCACCGCCCCCCCGCGCCGCCCCGGCCCCCGAGGCCTCTCCGCCGGTCCCCCTTCCCCAGCGAGCTGGCGCGGGCTGGGACCCCGGCCCAGGCTGGGACCCCCGGAGCGGGTGCCGGCACAGACGCCGTGTCCCGTGGGAGGGCAGGCGCCGGCCGGGGCAGGCGGCCGCCCCCCGGCGAGGCTCGGGGCGCTCCAGCTGTTCCCAGCCCTGCGCCCCGGCTGGGGAGCGCGGCCAAGGCGCCAGCGAGGCGTGATGGCGCGGCGAGGGTGGCGGGGGGGGACAGGGTCGGCGCTTTCGGGAGACCATCTGGGGTCCGGGTAGCAGCGGCCACGTGAACGGCACACGTGTGCGGGGCGAGCTCAGCCCTCCCGGCCTCCCCCTGCATGCACCAGCCCCCCCCCACCCTCTGCTCCGGGGGTCCCTGTGCCTTTCGCCATCCCCTCCCGGCTGCACCGGGCACCCCCCAACTTGGGATGCTCCCACGGCACGGCAGCACCCACACCCAACCTTGCACCCGTGAGGCACGCACCGGCCCGGAGCCACCCCGTGCCAGTGGGACCACGTGCTGCACCAGCCCCCCAGCCCTGCCAGGCACAGCCTGGTGTCCCGACACCCCCCAAGGTGCCCACATGCCCCCCGCTCAGCTGCACCGCCACCAGCGTGCCAGCCCCAGACATCCTACCCCAGCCGTGCTGTCCCCAGCGCCGCAGGCAGCGGCCAGTCCCTTGCAGGGGTTGCCACAGGCGGGTGCCGGCGCGGCGCGGAGCTGGCGAGGGTGCAGCCGCGGCCCCGGCCCAGGGATGCCGGGCCCCGGGCCAGCCCGCTGGAGCGCGCCGCTGCTCCCCGGCAGGCTGGCACAGGGCAATGCCAAGCCCCAGGGACACACCGCTGGAAGCGAAGGGCCCCCCGGCGGGACCTCTCCTGGCTCCCCGGCCCCGCGCCCCCCCTGGCTGCCAGCGCCGGGGCCGTGCCAGCGAGGCGGGGGCTCCGCGAGCACAGGGGACGCGTGCAGGTTGTTTGCACCCAGTGCCCCGCTGCCACCCCGTTCCCGCCACGGGGATGCGCGGGGCAGGGACGGCGCCTCGGGGCTGCCACCGGTTCCCGCGCCCGCCAGGGCCGCCTTTCTCCGGCTCCGTTCTCACGGCGCGGACACGATTCTCCCAGGGCGTTCAGGCAGAAAATCCCCCGCCGGCCCCCCCCAGCGCTGCCCCTTGTTATTCCGGGAAGGGCTGCCGCAGCCAAAAGCCGCTTCCGTAGCTCCGCGCACGCTGCTGGCCCCCTCCCGCCCGGCCGCCAGCACCGCTGGAGATGTCTGGGACCGGCAGGGCCCCCCAGTCCTTAACTCCCGGGAGCGCGGTGCCCCGGCTCCAACCGGCACCACCCCAGCCCGCGGCAGGACGGGGCGACGGCAGGAGCCCACCTGAGCCGGGCGCCCACCGCCCCGGCGCCTGGCCGGACGCTGCATGGCCGGGCCCGGCCGTGCCAGCAAAGCAACCCTGGGAGTCAGGAGCTGCTGGCAGGGCTGGAGCCCGAACAAAGCGCCCCTGACGAGGACAAAACAAAACGTCCTTCAAGGACAGGGAGGGAGAGGCTGGCAGACCCCTCCCTGCAGCCCCACGGGGACCCCCTGCCTGGCCACCCGGGGACCGGCCCGACCGCTGGGGCTGCCCTGCGCTCCAGCACCCCGTGGAGCACCCGCTGCCGCAGCCTCTGCGGTGTCCCGGGGGCGCTGGGCCCCGCTGCCCCCTGCGATTCTGGGATGCCACCCCAGGCTCCCCGCAGGCAGCGGTGCCCTAGTGCAAACTGCAGAGCCTGTGTGAGCGGGACGCACAGACCGCATCAGCCCGCGACCGGCGGGAAGGCACAGGTCCCAACACGCAGCTGGGGAAACTGAGGCACGTCAGGGCCCCAGCTACATGTCCCCAACCCCGAGGGGAAGGGAGAGCCCCAGCCGGGGCCCGGGCGCTGCAGCAGTCTGCCACAGCCCCGTCCTTCCCCGCGCCAGGCGGAGCGGGCACCTGAGCCACGACGCCGGGCGCGGGGGCTGCGCCACCGCGGGAGCCCAGGCCGGGGCCATGGGACAGGAGCTGCACCTGCTGGCGGGGATTAGAGGGCAGGGCGAGGGCAGGGCAGGAGCCAGGCGGTTTGCACAGCCCTGGAGGCAGGCCAAGCAGATTAGCTCCCTTCCCCAATGACCCAGAAAGCGCCGCAGCCAAGGCCCTGTCCCTCAGCAGCTCATCCCGAGACTCTCGCAGCTGGTGCGGCGCAGGGATGCTCCGGGAGCAGGGATGCTCTCGCGGGGACCTGCCCTCCTCCCGGCTTCTCCCACGCCGCCAAGCCGGCCCCCCTTGCCTCTGCACCCGCTGCACTCAGGGGCTGCCCTCGCCCCACCGGCGAGGGGGCTGGAGGAGTCCAGGGCGGCATGGGTAGAGGCCGTGGGCCAGGGCTGCCGGGCCCGGCGCGTGCCAGACGCCGTGGCGTCCCCCGTGGCTCCGAGCATCCCGGCTCCGAGGCGGGCTGGTCGGGTACTTCCGAGGAGCGAGTTAAAGACTGAGCGAGGGCGGCGAATCCCTGGGGCCGGCTGCGGGTGCCAGGCTCTGCCCCTGCCGCACGCAGCGGTGCGGCGCCAGGGCGAGGAGGCAGCGGCAGCACGGAGACACGGCAGTGCCCGGGGATCCGCGGCAAACGCGTCGCACGAGCTCAGGAGTCCTCGGCTGGGGCGCGGGTGCGCACACGGACTGCACGTCCCCGTGGCAGACCTCTGTCCGGCCCCGGATACATCCTCAGCACCTCCCAGTCCCAGCCACGGGGCTGGAGAAATCTGCCTAAGTGTCCTGCTGGCCACCCCGACCCCACTGGGCAGGACCCCACCGGGCAAGACGGGAGCCCGGGGCCAGCGCGGCGAGCGGGGCCCCGCGGGGGGTGCAGGCGAAGGAGCCGCACGTGGGCGCCGGGGGTGCCTGCCGGAGCCCTCCTTCCCCTGCATGCCGCTTCCCAGGGAAGTCCTGGCTCCCGGCCCTCTGGCTGGAGCGTGCAGCTATTTCAGGAAGCCCCCTGGGATGGGGAGGGCCTTGCGACCGTGTCGGCCCTGGAGTTCAGTTCCCATCTATGGGGGAGAAGGGGAAAGAAAGCGCAGCCCAGCCCCTGCTCACCTGCCGGACGCAGTGCAGCCGCCCGGGGCTGCTCTGCCAGCGCAGGGCAGCGGCCGGGCGGGCGCTGAGCTCCGCGGTCCCTCTCCTGAGCCCCTCGCTCGCCAGGTCTGGTGCAGCCCAGCAGCAACAAGCACGGGGACATCGCAGCCTGCCGAGGCCAACAGCGCACACACGCGCCAAGCACGTCCTGCGGCTGCCCGGCCCGCTGCGCCCAGCACCCGCGGCACAGGGCACCGAAGCCCTCGCCAGGGTGCTCTGCCCTGCACCAGTTGCAAGGGCGGAGAGTTCGGCATGGCACTGGTGAGACCTGGCACTGGCGAGACCCAGCACTGCTGGCGTCCTGTCCCTCCCTGCTGCACAGCTAGAGCGCCGGGCGCATCCATCCCTGGCTGGCCCCGGGGCAGGGAGAGCTGGCGGGGCGGATGCACAGGGGTGACAGCCCCACACCGTGCCCCGTGGGAACACTCGTCCCAGGGTGCACGGCACCAAGGGGCAGCCGCTGCCTTTCACCGGGAGGCTCTGCACTCGGTGCGGGGAGCAGGCGGAGGAGTGGGACGGCCAGGGGCTTTGCCGCCTTCGCCGCCCGCCTGCAGGAGCTGGGGCGGGCGATAAGGCAGGGCAGAGCAGCTGAGACGGGCGATAGCATCTCCAGGCACCGCGGGATACCACGCCCCGGGGGAGCCGCGCGGGCTCGGCAAAGCGGCGGCCAGCGCCTGCCCCACGTGCTGTGTCGGGTGCTGCCAGCATCATGCCGGCGAAGCCTCAGGGTGGCACGGTCCCCAGCAGCGAAGCCTGGGGGGCCACCAGGCCCCATAGCAGGGGGGAGAGAAAGTTATGGGGCCCTTGATGCACCAGTGCTGGCAACCCCAGGCAGCCAACGGAGCAGGCGGCGCAGCTCGCCTGCGCTCCCCCGCGATCGGCAGCGGACTCGGGTGTCCTGTTCCCATGCCCTCGCCCCTGCTCCAGACGCTCCTGGGTGCCACGCGCCCTGCATCCACCTTCTCGAGGCAGCGAGCCCACGTCGCCCGTCCCCGACCCCCCAACACTCACCAGCAGCCCCTCACTGCACTTATCAGCCATCACTGGAGGCTGGAGCGTGTCGCCGGCTGCCCGCCGCGGGGTCCCTCGCCTGCCCTCTCTCCGTCGCGCTGGCTACGGTACCAACACCGGCACGCTTCACTCCGCCGTCAGAGCAAGCTGGACAGAGGGGAAAAGACAAACCCAGGCAGACGTGACTGGTGGGGTGGGAACATCCCCTCCCCGGGCCGCCCTCTCCATCCGGGAACCAGGGCGACGTGCCAAGCGGGTGTCTCCCCCGAACCTGGCTGCAGGGCAGGCGGGAGAGGGGCTGGTGGGGGACGAGGACCCAGAGCCAGGTGGGCTGGTGGCAGGTCCTTCTGCTCACTCCCACCCCCTCCAGCTTCTGCAACCCCCCTGGCACCCACAGGGTCGGCAGCTCCCAGGTGCTTCCCAAGAAGCAGTTAAAGATTTACCTAGAGCGGACAGACAACCTTGTAGGCAGCCAGCTCCCGGCGGGTGGGCGTCGGGGGCTGCGGGCAGGAGCACGGGGCCCGGCGAGCTCACCCCCGGCGCGAGCGCAGCCAAAGTGGCTGCAGCAGGCGGCAGTGCCGGGATTCGGCGCTGAGCGGGGCCAGCTCGGGGCTCAGCTGCCGTGGAGGACACAGATGGGAAACGATTGCCTTCTGCCCCGGTGCATCGCGGGCACGTGCGGCACGGGGGGCCGAGCAGCCGGGCTCTGCCTGGCACCAGGTGCTGCCGGACGGGGCATAGGAGGGGGCCGCTGCCGCTTCCCCCCCAGCCTTTGCCCTGGCCCCAGGCCTGGCACTGCCGGGGGCTTTGTGGAGGCAGCCGAGGCCTGACCTCCGTGGGACGGCCTGGGGCTCTTGCAAAACACCGGTTCAGTTGTCCACGCAAGAGCATCAGCGTTTGCAGATCGCACACCAGCATCTGCACCCTGGCCGGCCAGGGAAGGACCCCTTCCTCCTGCCCAGGGACCCCGACTGCTGCCACCGGTGGCCCGACACCCCAGGGCCTGTCCTCACAGAGCAGCCAAGCTGCTGCCTGGGCTGGGGCAAGCGCCGGAGGGGCACAAGGCCCCCAAGGCGTCAGGAGGGAGCGTGGGCCACCAAGATAAAGGGCAGGAGGCCAGGGGGATGCGAGATGGGCCCCCAGCCCCCATCTCCGGCTACAGCCCCTTCGGCACGGGCAGGCGGGCTGCTGCAAGCAGATACTGCGTCCCGCTGCCAAACCCCTCCCCAAAAGCGCTTGCACTTCCAAGGGGAGATGAAATGTCGTCACTGCGCAGGGAGGACAACAAGCCCCGCTCCCTGCGCGACACACGGGCACCTGCCAGCGCCGGGAGGCGCACAGCTGGCGGCCACACACCTCCCTGCCGCCCGCCCATTGCCAGCCGGCCCAGGCTGCCCGCTCTGCGCCCCGCAATGCGGCCCGGGGACTCGCCTTCTGCCTGTCCCGGCAGGGGAAAGCGTCCGCGGGCCGGCCCGCCACTCCCCCGGGGGTCTGCCAGCCGCCGATAAGGCTGCGTTTCAGCGCGGGTGCTGCCGGCTTGGGCTCCCAGCCTGGCAGGGGTGACAGCACCCAGCCAGCCGGGCACGCAGCGGCACGGGCCCCACCGGGCAGACGGGTGCCAGGGGTGCCCGGGAGAGCCAGGCGCGACGGGGATGGACGCGCAGGGGGGTCCCGCGGGGCTGACGCCCCGGGGCTGCGGGGCGGTTTGCTCCCCGGGGCGGGCGGGCGGGCGTCTGCGCCGCCTCCCGGGATGCCGGGGCCGTGGCGGGGGAGGCCGGCGGCCCCGGGGAAGGCGGCCGCTGCCCCGCGGCGGGATGCGGCGCCCCGCGCTCCCTCCCGGCGGGCAGGGCCGCGGCGGCCGCCGGCACCGGCGCAACCGCTGCCGCCGGCTCCCGCACGGGGAGTCCCCGTTAGGCACCGGCACCGGGTCGGACGCCGTGCCGGCGGGGGGGCGGCCCGACCCGGCCCCGCGGGGCAGAGCCCGACGGCCACAGCCGGGGCCCGGGGCCGCCGCTGCCGCCCGGTGCGCGCCCGGCGGCGGGGGGAGCCCGGTTACATCAGCCGCCACGTGGTGACTGCTCCGCCGCCCCGCCGCCCCGCCCCGGCACATGCCCGTGGAAAATTACCGCCGGCCCCCCCACCCCGGCACCGGGGCCGCCACCGGCACCCTCCTCCCCGGTGCCCCCCTGCCGGCGCGGGGGCGGGCGGCGCGGCGCTGCCCGCCGGCACCTCCCGCGGCTCCCCCGTGCCCGGTAGCGCCGGGAGAGCAACAGATGCGGCACCGCTCCGCATCCCCGCGTCCTGGCGGCGGCACCGCTCCCGGTACGGCGGGCAGCGCCGCGCACGGCCCGGCCCCGGCCCCGGCCCCAGCCCCGGCCCCGCCGGCCCAGCTCGGCCCCGCTGCCGCTTCTCCCCGGCAGTCGCTGCCCGGGCCCGGCGCTCCCGCCAGCTGCCTGTGCCGGGGCCGGTGCCCCGGTGGCGGCGGAGGTGCGCGCCCCTTACCGTGGCCGTGGCCATGCCGCCGCCGCCGCTGCTGCCGCTGCCGCCGCCGCCGCCGCTGCCGGGCCCCCTCCCGCCGCTCCGGGTGGGTCTGCAGAGGCGCCGCGCGCGGCCCGGTGCCGGTACCAGAGCCGGTGCCGCCGCCGCCACCGGTGCTGCCGAGTTAATGAAAGTTTGGAGGTCGGTGGGGGCTGGCGCCGCCTCTGTCCCCGCCGCCGCCGCGCTCCGCCCCCCCGCTCCGCTGCGCTCCCCAGCGCCCCGCTCCGGCCCCGGGCCCCGGCTCCGCAGCGGCCGGGCACCCACGGCCACGCACGCACACCTGGGCGCACACGAGCACTTGTGCACATAGGTGCACACCTGGGCACGCATGGCACATACATGCACCCACGGGCACGCACGCACACCTGGGCGCACACGAGCACTTGTGCACATACGTGCGCACCCGGTCATGCATGCACACAAATGCACACTCACGCACACATGGGAAATGCACACATGCATGCACACACAGGCACACACGCGCATACAGGGAATGTGTACGTACATGCACAGGGCACCCGGCGTCACACACGGCATGTGAGCGCACAGCACATGGCCTGCGCGCAGCCCGCACACAGGTACCTGTGGGCACGTGCAGCACCTGGGCACACACGGCCACATGCAGGCTCACGCTGGTGCGTGGGTCTTGTAGGCGTGCACGGGGCGTGCGCTCGCACGCTGAGCACGTAGGCTCATACAGGGCACACATGCATGCACCACATTTTCACTCATACAAGCACACACACGGGGATGTGCGTACACGTGGTCTCACGCACTGCCAGGGCTCGGTACCACCGGCTGAGCCTGGGAGGGGGATGGCCCGCGGGTGCTGGCCATGATATGTGCACGTTAGTGTGATTGTTGTACACATGTGTGCACATATGTGCATACCTGCATGTATACATGTTTGATGTTGGGGGGAATGTGCATATACCTGCTTGCTCATACATGTGTATGTCTGCAGATAAGTGTCACCATTTATACATATACTCACATGTGTATGTGTGTACATGTATATCTATGTATGTATGTGTATATGACTGCACACACATAATTGTGCATGTCTGTGTCTATGTGCATATATGTGCCTACCTGTACATGCAGACCTCCATGTATGTATGTGTGAGCGTACACGTGTACATATGTGTGCGCTTGCATGCATATACTTGGTGCGAACATGTCTATACGCACGTGTGGATTTATGAACAGACGCATACATAGCCATGAATACGTAGGTGCGCATGCGCGCACCCAGGTATCCGTGTGCATGTGTGCACATGCATGTGCTCACTCAGGCATGCCTGAGTGCATGCGTGCGCACCGCCGGCGCACGCCCCCGCAGCCTGCATGCCCAGCCCAGGCCCTGCCAGATGTTTCCAGTAATACACAACAGGACCCAGCTGGGCCACCCCCATCCTGGCCCCTCGCTGCTGCTGAGGCCTCCCCTCCCCTTCCCTCCCCACTGTGGGACATGTATGCTGGGGCCGGTGCCTGTGGCATGGGGTCCCCACTGCCCCCTCCACAGCCTGCACCCCATCCCAGGATTGCCCCCCCCAGCCCCCCGAGTGTCAGCTGCTTCAGCATCCCCTACCCGGCTCTCCACGGGTCCGTGCTGTCCTCGCAGGTTGCCCGCCTGGTTAAGGAGGTCCTTGACACGGGATGGGTCAGGATCGCAGACTGGTGCCCGCACCGAGGCTTGCCGGGGTGCTGGGTTGCGGGAGGGGAAACGGTGCCAGTGTGTTGAATCTGTCACCGGTTTCGGTTTGCAAGTGCAGGAAAGCCAGAACACAGCACCCATAGCAGGAAGAGGAAGGCAGCAGCAAAACCGGCGGGTGCTCGGGTCCTCCCACACCCCTGCAGCACCGGCGCATGGCTGCTCCGTGCCGGAAACCCGGCAGCTCACTAGCGCTGGGGGGATTCTCTCCCAGTGGCTCATGACCTCTCACCCCACCCTGCAGCCCAAATCCAGCACCCCGCGTCCAGCATCCCGCAGCAGGGCCAGCATCAGGCTGCAACCTGCACTCCCACCCTAGGGTCTGGGGCTCAGAGAGGAGCTGCCTGCCACAGAGTCACAGATGTGATCCTCAAGGGACAATTTTCCACAGAAAACTCGTGCTGTCATCTCCTGCATGGCTTTATCTAGGCAGGGCTGGGTCAAGAGCTTCTGCATCCATCGTCTCCTTCCATGCACCAAACCAAACCCAGGGACAGGTGTTTGGGACAGAGCTGGTGCGATGAGGTGTGCTGGCAGCATGGAGACCTCTGGGCTCCTCGTGGCCTCACACCCTTCCTGTGTGTCTTCTTGGTGCACACTCAGACTTCTCCCAGAGACACGAATATGAGAACGGAGCTCGCAGCCCCCCTGCCTGGTCAGTGAAGGGCCACTCCTGCCCTCCAGGAGCCCTTGCAGCACCCTGGCTCTTGGGTGCAACCTCCTCCCCTGCAGGAGCATGGGTGCTTTGGGCACCCATGGCTTTTGCGAAGGGTTCAGCGACGCCTGCTCCCGTGGCTGGCCCTTCCTGCCCAGGTGCTCTGCAGCTCAGCCCTGCTGCAGTGAGGCTCCCGCCACACAGGGGGTTTGCAGGGGACACCCTGGGCCCCTCAGGTGACAACCAAGGTCCAAACCCCCTTCGCAGGCCTTTTTCTGGGCAAAGCAATGGGGTGCAGAGACAGTGGACCCAACCTGCAAGCTCTCGCTCTGCATCAGTGGGTGCCACCGTGTCCCCGCAGTGTTTGGAGCAGCCACTGCCAGTGAAACCTGCCGGCAGCCGCCACGGCCTGGGAGGCTCGGCTGCTGATTTGGTGGGGCCAGCCTGGGGGGATGCCCACCTGGGAGGGATTACCCCCCCCACTCCCCCTTGCCTGCTCCCTCCCGCCTCACCGTCCCTCCTCGGGGCTGGCGGGTGTCACAGCATCCCCCAAGTCCCCGCAGTGTGGCAGGGGGGTGCACCACGCCACCCCCCTCCCTGGCCCCACAGCCCTGGACCCTCTTGCCGCATGGCAGGATCCTCGGCGAGGGAAGGGGCAGCGAGGGCAGCCTGTGGGTATGCGGGTGGCACCGCCACGGTGGGGTCCCCCAGGCTCGGAGGCGTTTTACGGCAGCGCTGCCTCTCCTCTCCCATCTCCATGGGTGCAGTTGCCTGGGAAACTGCAGCCGGGGAAGGCGGGCGGGCGGTGGGCAGGGATCCAGAGGGGTGAAGGGTGGGGAGGAAATGCCAGCTTCAAGCACCTGGGAGAGGGCTGGGCCAGCCCGAAAACGCAGCCATCTCTGCAGATTTCCCATGGGCCAGGCCTCTGGCATGGGGGCGGCGTAGATCCCCAACTGCTCGGCGCCCTGGCATGGCCCGGAGCTGGAGCTGGCCCTCTGCTTCCCCGAGGGTTTGTCCCGCTGGAGCCATGGCACGTGCAAGCGGAGCCGGGCTCCCACTGCCCTCCCCAGCCCCAGGACCAGCGCGGTGCCCCTCCAGCCCGTGGGGTGTGTCCTGGGGTGGGAGGCAGAGAGGGCAAAGTTCGGTTCTGGTGCAGTGGTGTGAATCCATCACAAAGCCAGAATCAATGGTTCCTGCTAACCCTGCTACTCGGAAGGGGCTCCAGCTCTCCAGGCTGCCGGCCAGACCCCAGAGGAGACCAAGCGGCCAGGGAGCTGCAGAGCCCTGGGGACCAGGCGCCCTGGGATGATGCTCATCTCTTGCCTCCTCCCCGGCAGTGGGACAGGGGTTGTGGAGTGCATCATGCTGGCGGATGCCCGGGCCCCGTCGCAGGAAGGATCTGGGTCACCTCAGGGAGCAAGCGACACTGGGTCCATCCCTGCCCATGGCTGGATGTGTTATGTCCCACCTCGTGGCTCCAATGATGGTACTGGAGCTCTTGGAAAGCTTCCGAAATTGACCCTGATTTGCCAGTGATTTGAAGCTGCCTCGTGGCAGCGCTCCCCAGCATGGAGCTGGGAGGGTTGTGATGCTGCAGGGACAGTGCCACACACCCTGGAGCCCTGCGACATCCCCAGCCCATGTCCCACCACACCAGGAGCTGCCCCTGGCCCGGCCCCTGGCAGCTCCTACCCCGCTTGCGGCCCCCGGCCCTGCCTTGCTCTGCCCCAGGCTTCACCAGCAGCTCGCGTCCCCTCCGGCTCCTGAGTTCAGCTGGGCGAGAGCCAGGGCAGGGAACGGCGGCAGGAAACGCTGCGGGCGCTGGTCCTCCCGAGGCGTCCTGGGGGGCAGGGAATGGCTCCTGGGGATTTTCCACTCGGTACCTGCTGGCAGCCTGGGAAAATTCCCCTGCAGAGGAACCACCTGGAAGAAGCCCTGGCTCTGCGGGCAGCGAGGGGGGCTGGCGGGCGGGCAGGCAAACCCCCGGCGGCCTCCCAGGGCGAGCGGCCGTGGAGGGGTGCAGCCGGCCGCAGCGCTGCCCCCGCACGCAGCACGCAGCTTGCAGCGCCTGGCTCGCGTGTCACACCGTGACACCACAGCCATGGGCACGGACAAGGGCTCCATCGCTCGCAGCTAATGCTCTGGCTGCGGCTCCCAAGGCTCGTGTTGCTCCTTTTGCCTGATTGCACCCGGCTGGCAGGGATGGAGCTGTCTGAGCAGGCCAAGCATCACTCCACATCAGCTCTGCACCAGGCTGCCTTGTCCCTGTGACCCAGCTCTGCCTGGGTGTGGGGGGCACCGGTGCCACCGACCCCCTTGGGAAGCACGTGTGCCTCCCCTAATGCTACCCAAGGCAGCACCCAGCTCCCTGCCCTGGTGCAAGCTCTAGGCGGCAGAGAGCATGACAGCTGAGGAGTCTTGGGCTGCCCAAAATAGCTGACCTGGCTCCCCTCGCTGCCCGGCCGCCAGGAGCTATCCTGTGACAGCGCCCCACGGACCCGGAGCAGCTGGAGGCCGCTCCGATCCTGCCGTGGCGCTCAGCTGGGTCCCCTCTGCCTGTGGACTTCTGGCCATGCAGCGCCCTGGCTGGGGTGGGCATGACCACAAGGGCCTTCTCCCCCAGGCACAACCCTGCCCTGGCGCACCCTTGGGTGCTCTGCCCGGGGAGGGGGGTGGGCACATGGCTGGAGCCCTGGAGCTCTACACGCAAACCTGCCTTTGCCCCCCGGCCGGCCGGGGATAGCTGGTGCCTGGAGGCCATGCAAGGCTCCCAGAGCTGCTCTCAGCTCCTGTTGCAACTTGGCATCCAGCCACATGCCATGGGCTGCCTCCCCGTCCCCGTCCCCGTCCCCCCCACAACGTGCACTGGCAATCCAGAGCTGGGCTCGTGTCCCTCTGCAGCCGGCTGCCAGCTCCATCTTCCCTGGCCTGGGGGCTCTTGGACCCTGGTGAAAGCAGGTGATTTTGCTCTGCTGCCTGGGGTTGGTGCTGCATCCCAGGGGAGCGGCGCGCAGGCGGGAGGCAGGGCGTAAATCACGCCTGGCTGCCGAGGCAGGGATGAGCAGGCTGCAGCTCAGCCCGGGGCAGCCGGGCAGCTGGCCCAGCCACGGTGAGCACGTGGGGCCGCGGGGCCAGGACACCTGGGTTCCCTCCTTGCCTCTTCCCTCAGCGAGTGCAGAACTGCGGCGAAGCTTCCCCGGGGGGAGCACACGGGGGCAAGGAACGGGGGTCTACCTGCTGCATCAGGCCGGCAAAGCCCCGGCCAGTGCTCACCAGTGGGCTGTGCTTGCAGACGCAAGCAGGTGAGAAACAGGGCCAAAATCTGTATCTCCCTCTGACCCACTTGCAACCCCCCAGACCCCACTGCCTCCCCAGGGCTGGGGAAGAGTCCAGGCATCCGGGCTCCGCAAGCACTCGCACGCAGGCCCCCCTGCAGACGCCGGAGGTCCATGGGGACAGTCCCCAGGCCTGGATTGCTCCGCATCCTCAAGGACAGCGAGGGGGACTAGGCAGTGTCTGCCTGCCCAGCTCGCCCCTTTGAGGGCCCCTTGCATCGCTCCATCCTTGCACTGTCCTGGGACTTGGGGACATGCTGGGCTGGGCTGGGCCACCCCTCAATGCCCCCAGGATGCTTGGGGGGCCAGCGCATCCCCTATAGGGTCACGGAGGCAGAGGAGCACCGCCCCTGCCTTCTCCTCCCCTAAGTGCCGGGGCAGACAGCCTCCCTAGCAGGGCTGATGCAATCTAGGGACCAGCCCGCCTTTGCCTGGCGATGCCGGCTTGACCTCTTCCCCAGACGTGGGCACCGCGTGAGCGCATGGGGAAGCTGTGGGGCTGGTGCGTGGTGAAGGGGTTTCAGTTCCCTTCGAGGCAATCTGAGGTTTAAATCCCCCCATGCAGGCATGCCGCCTCTCCTGTCCTCCTCCTCCGTGTCATGCCTCCAGCCTCATGCTGCAATTCCCTGTGGGGAACCCGTCTGAGTGTCCCCGGGCTGGAGCATGGCACCACATGGGGAGGTGGGGATGCAGTGCTGCCATGGACCTGGGGGGCTCTGGGACATGGCACAGCCCTTGCTGCGGCTCAGAGACCCTGCTCTGGCTAGGGTGAGGGTCCCAGGGCAGGACAGAACAGAGAGGCTGCAGGCTCAGTGGTTGAAGTCCATGGACTCCAGCATGGGCAAAATCCCAGAAGCTGATGGAGATAAGTAGGTGCTATGGTTTCCACCTGTAGACACAGCCCGGACCTGAGTGCTGGCCCCCACTAAGGATCCAGTTAAATGGCAGGTGGGTGGATATCCCTCTGTGCAGAGCTGGAGAGACCACGGAGCCAGCGCAATGATGCTGCACAAAGGAAGCGTAAGAGGGACCTGATCATGCCCCGGGATCATGTCTCTGTTGGCTGGACCCCACAGTTCACATCTCCCCTCATGGCCACACAGATATAGCCAGGAGAATACAGACTGGAGATTGCGGAGACCAGCGCGAGGTGCTGGAGGGCTCTGCCCTGTGGGGGGCTGAGAACCCACATCCTCTTCTCATATGTGGATGGGTCCGTGGAGGGCAGAGTGGGGCCAGCCCAGGCCAAAGCCTGGAGGAGAGCTCCAGGCATGAGGAGGAGGAGGGTCTGGGTGCTGGAGCACAGTGCAGTGGCTCTGCCAGAGTGTCCCCAGCACACCCGGAGGGCTGGGAAGGGGCCGGGCTCCCTCTGCGGACAGTAACCGCTCACTGCATCTGCCAGCAAAGCAGGCTGGGCGGCCGCATCCTGCAGGGCTCCTGCGACACCCACCGATGTGCTCGCACCCCCTGGGGACGGCGCTGCGTGGGTCCCCTTCCCCCTTGCTCTGTCCCCACAGACTGGCCACTTGGCTGCAGCCGTGTGCGCTGAGCGCGGCCGGACCTGGCACTCGTCCCCCTGGGCATGAGCTGCTCTTCCAGGCCGTTTCCTCCCTCTCCCCGGCCACGCTCAGCCCTGCTGGGCACCGGCACTCGCTGTTCGTAGGGCCGAGACCCGCTTCTTCCATGCTTTGTGCGTGCCCGCTTGCCGTGCGCGCTTGCGCAGGTGCTGGGGTGTGCGTGTGTGGGTCAGCCCGGTGCTGCTGGTGCAGGCACCTGCCCTGGCACGGCCCCCAAGCCCGAAAGCATGGGAAGCTCTGAGCCTCTGGTGGCTTTTGCATGTGCTGTTGGCAGATGGCTCCCCTTGGGGCTGCTCACAGCCCATAACATCCAAAATTCTCTTCCCTGTGCTCCTGAGGGTGGCCCCGAGCCTGGAAACGAGCTCGGGAGCACCTCTCCCTCATGCCTGCTGCGGGGCATGGCCAGGCTCCACGTCGCAAAGCTGCCTGCCCGCAGGACTCGCACCCCGGCCGGACTCGCTGTCCGACTGCAGAGCTCTTACTGCGACCTGGTGGCAGCAAGGGACACCAAGGCTGGAGGGAAGCACTGCGAAAGGCTGGGCCAGGGGATCATCTGGGGACACGGCCCCTGTGGGGCCCATGTGCGACGCCGGGGTGATGGGCATGCAGTGGCTCCTGCCACTCGCAGCTAGCACAGTTTAGGTTTTTTTGGGTTCAGGAGGCAGGGATTTGGGGAGAATCCAGGGGGTGCAAGGCTTTGTGTCAGTGGGCTGAGGGGCAGCACATTTATAGGAGCACATGGGGCTGGCCCAGCTGCTCCCCAGGCTGGGAGGAGGGTGAGGAGAGTTTCCAAGCATCTGCCTGCAGAGAAGATGCAAAACTGACACTCCTGGGTCCGATCACAGCCCATCCAGCCCAGCTCCTAGTCCCCGACCATCACCAGCACTATTGCTTAGTCCTACTCAGAAAAAAGAAAAAATAAACTGTAGGCAGTAGGAAACTGTCCTTTGCTGTGCATCTTGTTTCCCCTTCAAACAGCTGGGGAAGTTGAGGCTTGGGACAGCCCGTGAGAATCAAAACTGTGCTATATTGCCCCCAGGAGAGGCTCTGGGACTTGTCCCAAGCATCCTTAGCCCATATTGGGCCAGATTTTGGGGTGGATGCCCACTACCCTTACTGGGTCCCAGACATGGGACAGCCAGCACCCCTGTGGCCACAGCACATCTCCTCCCAGCTCAGGGCTTTGTAGGGCCATGCGTTTCCCCAGACCCCAGGGCAGAGAGCTGGGAAGGGGAGCTCTTTGCAGGACGCAGGCATAGGGAAGCACGGGCAGCCCCAAGCGAGATGCACTCTCTGTGCATGCGGGCATTCGCCTAATCGCCTTCGTTGCAGGTCGGCAGGGAGAAGGGCCACGGCAATGGGCTTCCCAGCTGGGGGCAAGCTACAAGCAGACACAAATGCCAAGCAAACACAGGCTGATGGCACGCTGCGTCGGGCCCTGCGGCATGCGGGGGGCTCTCTGGGTGAGTTTGAGTCGTCATGCGGGGCCTCTGCGGGTTGCTCCGCTGCCCCCAGCCTGGGTTTGTGAGCTGTTTGGGCAGGGACCTTGTCCAGCAGGGCTGACATCCGCAGGGGGATGAGTCGAGGGAGGTGACATGGGCAATCACAGGCTGGTGAGTGTCACATCTGTCTGGGAAAAACAGAGGGGAAACCGAGATGGGATGTGATTAATGAAGATTGAATTGATGGGGAACCCAACGCCCCTTCCCCTTGCCTCGTGGAAACCTACCGGGTCCCATGGTGAGACAATAAAATGCACGTGTTAAAGACACCGGGGAGAAGGTATATGTCGGGGTTTGATAGTGGTCCGGTAAGATGAGCGTGGTGCCATGCCCATGCCGCGCGAGGGGCTGCGACCCGCTGAGGGGTGACTGTGACCCGCTGAGGGGTGACTGTCAGGGCACCTTGGCAAAGGCACCAGCAGGGGACGGCAGCTGCTGGGGAAGCAAACCGAGATCTGCAGGTGCCTTGAGGTGGCTCTGCGTTTCACCTGCGGTGCGAGGAGGAGCTGCGGTGAGCGGTCTGAGCCGGGAGAGCGGCCGCAGGAGGGAGAGAGTGAGGCGGCTGGTCTTACTTGTAGGATGGGAACGGAGACGCAGAGGGACTCGGCTTCCTGGGACCCGCCAGGCTGAGCGAGGCAAGACGAGATGGCAGCACATGGAGCCGAAACTGGACAAATCGATTAGCAATTGAGGCCGTGCTTTCTGCAGCGAGGGGACAGGAACAGGGATGGGGATGGGGGCAGAGCCTGCCCGGATGCAGGGCTGTCCTGCAGCAAGTGTGTCAAGGACAGTGCACTGGCCAGTGGGGTCACTGCTCCATGGCCTGAGCACAGCGCTGGGCAAACCAGTCCCAGAAGAAGCCAGGGAAGGACGGGCCGAGGCAGCAAGTCCCCTGCTGCCACCAGAGGGAGGCAGACACTGCGACAACGGCCAGGCACTGTGCTGGGGACAGGGCTTGGGGCAGGGGTGAGGCACCAGCACATCCCTGCCTGCCTGTCTGCTTCCCAAACGCTGCTTCATCCTCAATGCTGCATCATCCCAGGACGTGCGGCTGGAGGGGACCTGGGGACATGGGGACACAGCCAAAGCCTGCCGGAGCTGGGGCAAGCACAGCATGCGCCACAGCACCAGGCGCTGGGGCTGGTCTGAGCCCAGCCACGGAGGAGCTCTGGGCCACAGCTTGGGTCAGAGCCTGAAGGTTGTTCCCGATCCCTTCCCGTGTCCTTAACGCATATGGGCACGGAGACAGCTGGGTCCAGCTTTGCACACCCCCTGCACCCAGCATGGAGGCTCAGCGCATGGAGGGGTCAGGTTGACCTGCGGTGGTTTGGGGCTGGAGAAGATGTAGACCTGGACTCACCTATCTGAGCCCCTCCAACGCCAGCCAGTGTCCCTACTGCAAAGGCACGGCGCTGGCACCGAGACCGTGCCCCAGCCATCGCTCCCAGGAGCCGTGCCACATCCTGCCCTCCACGAGGGCCCAGGCGTCCGGGTGTCTCCCCTGCACCTTGCACCCTGCAGCAGGGTCTCTCCTGGGGGTGCCCGCACCAGGGGCACATCTGGTGCCAGCTGTGTGCACCCTCTGCCCCCGGCCAGCGTGGGCTGTGCTGGCAAGCCGCGAGCGCTGGACGGTGGCTGGGTGTGTCTCCGGCTAAATTTAAAGGACTTTGTGGTATAAATATCCTTGACCATAAATAAACAGAGAGGCTAGATGTTTATCAGGGCCTTCCTGGCAGCCTGGCTGCAGCCGTCTGGGCACCCTGCGCCGTCCTCGCGGTCCTCCCCGTGCCGTCACCTCTGCCGGGAGCACGGCCGGCTCCTGCGGTGCTCGACGGGGACGTGGGGTCGGGGTCCTGCCCCGTGCCATGGCCTGGCCCTGCTCCCACTAGCCTCTCAGGGGAAAAGATCCAGCAAATATCGTTCCTCATCCCCAAATGTTGATGCTGGCTGTTTGCTTGCCAGGAGCGCGGACAGCCCCGGGCTCTGCGCAGCTCACCTGGCACAAGCCCGCCTGTTCGCCCAGGGCCCCACACCATGGGAGTGGGCCTGGCCGGGGCCTGGGGGGCACGTGGAAGTGGGGCTGGCACCTGGTGTGGCGGGTCTGGGGACCCCGTGGCACCTCCAACTGAGCCCTGGGGATGCTGCAGGCATTGCTGGCCTGGCCCTGGGGACCCCATGGAGCCTGCTGGCCTGTCCCTGGGTCCCTATGGGTCCCACTGGTCTGGTCCTGAATTCCTATGGGTCCCCATAGCCTGTCCCTGGGTCCCTGTGCACCCCACTGGTCTGTCCCTGGGTCCCCATGGGGCCCACTGGACTGGCCCTGGGTCCCTATGGGCCCTGCTTCCCTGGCCCCAGAGGCAGTGCAGGGGGTGGCCAGGCTGCCACTGCACCATCGGGGCAGCTTTGGGGCAGCCCAGAGCCACAATGGGGGGAGGAGTCAGTGTCCCAATGAGGGGCGGGGCCATTGGCCCAGGGGCGGGGCCAGAGCCCTGACTGTGGGGCAGGGTGAGACCCCACAGCCCGGGCAGCCCCAGAGCCCCCCGTGCAGCAGCTCCCGTGGGTCAGCCGGTGCCCACGGGCTGCCTTGGTCCCCACCGTGCGCGTCCCGGCCGGCTGCATCAGGGCCCCCGGGGCTCCCTGGGCCCTGCCAGGGCCTCATGCACCCCGCTGCCCTGGCCCGGTGCGCGTGCACGAGGTGTGCAAGCGCGCGCGTGCCCGGGGGGCGAGCGGCAGGGCAAGGGGTGCACGGGGGCAGGTGGGTCATGGGCAAGGGGTGCACGGGGCCAGCTGCGATGGCCGTCCCGGGACGGAGCGGCCGGGACGGCTGCGATCAGCCACGGGCTTCAGCTGGGGGACACCCCGGCAGGGATGCCGCCTTGAGCAAAGCGCCGGGGCAGGAGGGGACCGAGCCGTGGGGCGGCCGGGCGGGCAGAGGGCCAGCTGCGCGTTGCAGAGGTGTGAGGGAAAACCGCCAGCATGTCGGCATCCGGTAAAAGTTCACCCGAATTTCCTTGGAGCGGGTCGCCGGCCACCGGTAAACTGCTCGCGGCTGGCGTGGTGCCGGCCTCCTCGCCATCTGCAGCGCGGGGTTAATGAGTAGCTGCAGGGTACACAACTGGAGGGTCATTAAACAGCAGTCGAACAAGCCGGGGCTGCCAGCAGCCCTGGGACAAAGGGGACTGATTCACTGTTTGCCCTGTGACAATATTTACCGTGGCCGGGAGTGAGGGAATGTTTGCACGGGGCAGGATGGCGGGGCGGCGCGGAGAGCGGGCAGGGGCGGGCGGCACGCCGGCCCGGGGGGGCCCGCGCGGCCCCGCCGGCTGCAGGCGGAGTGTCCCCGTGCCCTTCGGCACGTCCCTCCGCCCTGGGGACGGAGGCCACCGAGCTGCCTGGGGCCGGGCTCAGCATCCATCCTCTCGGAGCCCAGTGGCTGGGCTCCAGCATCCTCGGGATGGTGGCCAGGCACCGCGCCGGCCCCTTCTCGCTGCCCCCAGCAGGATTGCTCCGCTGCACTCGCAGGGCCTGGAGCTGCTGGCCGGTGGCCGGAGGGAGCAGGAAGCGCCCTCCAGCTCACCCCGTCACGTGCCTCCGCCACGGGGACAGGAGAGCAGCAGGGGCTGCGCGTGCCTGGCTCCGGGACGGGAGAGCAGCAGGGATCAGCCCCGGCTTCCTTCCCAGAGAGCCGCGCTCCGGCCCGGCTGCAGCATCCCACGTCCGAGCATCTGTGCGCCCGAGCTGCCGTCCGTGGGCCAAAGGGATACCCATCGCTGCCCCGGCCCTGTGGCAGGGCTGCCTGCTCTTGCCCCTGCCCCACGGCGCTCCCGGTGCCCCGGACGCCGGCAATGGGGCTGCCTGCGACAGGCTCCCTGCGCAGGGGGTGCGAAGGGGTGTCACCGTGGCCCTGCTCAGACATGACGCGGCGCCCTGGGGACCCCCAGCAGCCCTGGCCTCCAGCCCAGCTCCCCCCGCCGCCGCCGGGGGCTGAGCACCAGGGGACGGCACAGGGACGGCGCTGTTGGCTGCAGAGCGCAGGGCGCAGGGGCCACGTGGGACCGATTTAGGGAAGGTGTCGGTGCAGGGTCAGCGCCTCCTGCCCTGGCGGAGGTGCTGGCTGCCCGTGGGCTCAGAGTGGGGTGCTCTGGCAGCCCCAGAGCCCGGGCCTCGCGGCCCCCCCGCTGCTGAGCCGCTGAGCCCCCCGTGCGCCGTGCTCACTGCGGGCCGGCTCACCTGCGCGCACCGCTCCCTGCCCTCCGAGCCCCGGGGCCCTGCGGCTCAGGGCGGAGGGCAGCGGATGCCTTTCCAGGCGGAGGATTTCTCTCCTCGGGAGCAGTGAATTATCTCCAGCCTGTCGCACGCGATCCGTCTAGCGTCTCCATCCGCCCACTTGCCAGACTGCACCAGCGGGCACCCGCCGGGCCGGGCCGGGCTCACCGGGGTCCCACTGCGGGTCCTGTCCGAGCAGCCCCTGGCTGTCCCCGTGGCCTTGCACCCTCGCGGGTCAGTGCTGTGGGCTGCGGCAGCCGGGTGGCCTCGGCAGTGCCCCACGGAGCCTTTCCCTGGGGGCAACAAGGCAGCAGGTGGGTGCAGGCCCGGGAACACGGACCCCGGCAGCGCCGAAGCGTGTCCCAGCGCCGGCCGTGTGCACTCGGCTGAGCAAGGACCTGCAGCACCATCCCCAAAAGCCTCGGAGCATCCTCAGCACCCACAGCAGGGCAGGGGCCGGTCCTGCTCCTGCATCTGGGGCTGGTCTGTCCTGCCTGCTGCTGGGGACAGCGCCGGGCTCAGCCCACGCAGAGCCAGAGCTCGTCCGCAGGTCCCCGCGGGCACGACACACGCAGCCGGCGGTGCTGGGGGGCGCATGCCTCCGCGCTGGCGTGCAGCGGGGGGCTGGCCAGCCCCAGCCGCTTCGGCACCCCACGCTGCTCTCTGCGGGGCTCTGGCCCAGGGCCAGCGCAGGCTGGAGTCCGTCGTTCGTGTGTCCGTCCTGTGCCGTGCGCAGGGCCCCGGTGGAGGAAGCACACCAGAAACGCGGTGTCCCGAGGCAGGACCTGACGGCTGCATGGGTTTCCGGACCGTGGCGGTGGTGTGCTGCGCTGGAGCGGAGAGATCACCACCTCCGCCAGCCCCAGCCCACGGACGGGGGACAGGCAGAGTGTCTGCGCAGTGCCACGAGCGCGGGCCCCCGGGACCCTCACCTTCCCTGCACGGGGGGCACAACTCGCGCGAATGTCCTGCTGCCGGCTGCCTGCGCCGGTGCCGCAGCCCTCTCCGGGACCCCCGGGCTGGGGGGGGCCGGGCCTGGGGACGCGTCCCCAGCTGGCGTGCTGGGGCCGGGCAGGAGAGCTGGAGCCAGGACACCGGCGTTGCCGGCCACGCTCCGGCAGACGGGGCACCGCCCTCCCCGCAGCACCACGGGGGGGTGGGAACGGGCCGCAACGGGCTGGGTTCAGCTCTTTGGTACCCGCTCTTTGCCTGGAGCTTCCTCATCCACCTGCCTCCGTCGGGGGCAGGAGCGCGGGGGACAAAAGCCTGTCATTACCCGGCCAAAGGGAGCCTCCCTGCGCCCAGAGCCAGACCCCCTGCCCAGCTAATCACACAGCCCCTCGTTAACCGGCCCCTCCGGTTCACCCCTGATTCAGGGGAACAGCAGGGAATCCAATTAGAGACAAAATGAGAGGCCGGGTGCAGCGGCATCCTGCTCTACCTGTCCTGGCCCCAGGAGAGCAGCGCTTCAGCGGGGCTGAGCCCCACGGCCACTGGCTATGGGGTTATCGGCTCCTGCTGGAGCGGGGCTGGGGCAGGATGGCCCCCCCCGGCCCTGGCCCTGCCGTGCAGTCGCCACCGGGCTGGGAAGGGGCCGAGCTGTGCTGTGCTTGTGCTGAGCCCGCAAAACACCCGCTGCAGCGCCAAGCCTGGCCACTGCCGTGTCCCCTCTCCCTGCACCCCCGCCGGCTCCCCCGCAGGGTCCTCTGTCCCACTCAGGTCTCCTGGCACGGCCGCCCTGATGCCCCCAGCCCAACCTGCTCCCCAGGATGCCTGGGGACACGCGGCATGGGACCGCACGAGCTGGGCACCCGAAGCTGCAGCCTGCGCGCAGCGCCGGTGCCCCGGCGAGCCGGGGAGCGGGGGTGCCCAGCAGCCCCAGTGGGGAAGGATGGCCTGGGCAGACGCTGTCTGCTTTGGGTCCTGCACCGAGCCGGGCTGTAGGGCAGCCTGGATGCCTTCCTCTGCCGCCATGCTCGCTCCCCGGGAGCATCCAGCCTCGCCACTGGCTTCAAAATCTTTGTCTCTCTGGGCGGCACATCCTCACTCTTGGCACTGGGAAGGAAGAGGTGCAGGGCAGACCGTGGGAGCCGGGCAGGGAAGGGTTACGGCCGCAGCGGGAAGTGGTTCCCAGGCCTTCCCAGCGGGAGCTGTGGGGCTCATTAAAGCCGATGGCGATGGCGGGGATGGGAGGACCATCATTAGGGATGGAGAGCTGAGCTCGCCCAGGCCAGCCTCCGGGCACCGCGGGGCTCTATCCCTCCTCTGCCAGCCCCGATCCTGCTTCTCTTGCTCTGCACCCTTAGGGCCTGGGGGAGACCCCGAGCCGGCAGCGGGGCTGGCTGCCTGCTGCCCTGTCCCCCCGGGCTGCCGCAGCAGCGCCGCCCATCGCTTTGCACCCTGCAAAAGTCTGCGCTGACCGATGCAGGCTGCCCCCAAGCCAGACGGGTGCCAGCGCAAGGTGCTGCCTGGCAGAGGCGCCCTGTGCTGGGCTATGCGACGGCAATAAATCCCCTGGGTTTTAACTGGTGCCAGATGCTCCTTGGGTCAGTGGGCCCAGGGGTCTGAAGCCCTGGCTGGCGCAGGAGAGCGGTGCCTGGAGACAGCGTCCCTGTGCCCCTGGCTGTTGCAGGCAAGGTGTGAGCAACCCCTGTGCCTCAAACGTCACTGCTGAGGGACCAGCCGGCACCGCCAGGGCAGGGGCTGAAGCCTCTGTCCCCATCGGGGCATTGTCCCAGCTGGGCCCCTGTGTCACCCTGGGCACAGTGGGGCAGATGGGGCAGCCCGCGCGCCCCCCCAGGCACCCCCTGCTGCGGGCTGGGAGAGCAGCCACCCCCGTGGGTAATTACAGACACCGCCAGCGATGCTAATAGCGGGTTGTGGGAATGAATGGAGCAGGTCTGAGCACCCGGGGGCCACCGTCACCTCCTGGGCCGGCAGGAGCCCGTGTCCTGCCCCCAGGCAGGAGCTCGTGGCCGAAAGACACAGCCCGGCCAGGGGTGACCCGGCTACGCTGGGGAGGGGGAACGCTGGTGGGGACGACCTGGGGAGGGGATGTCTGGCTGCTGGGGACACCGAAATGGTTTGACGTCCAGCCTGGCACCTCTGTGATAACCAAGCCTTGAACCAGCTCTCTCCAAAGGATGCTCCGGGACTTGCAGGGCTGGCCAGACCTGCAGGCTCGGTGCCCGTGGCCGCTCCTGGTTTAACCCAGCTCTTCCACCACGCTCACTGCCTCAGTTTCCCTATTTGGAGAAGGAGAGGCAGGAGAGTGGGTGCCATGAACTGTCTCGCTGCCGGGGCAGGAGCCGTAGCGTGGCCTGAATTGCCCCGGACACCCTGCGGGCACAGCAAGACATGGTAGGGCTTGGCATGGCAAATGGGCTCCCACGCGCCCGCCCACGGCCACAGCTGCACCGTGCGCTCCAAAACACATCCACACCCCTGAAGTGGTGCTGCAGGGTGGGGGGATCTCTAGGCAGGGATAAATTTCCTGCAGGCAACATCAATTTGGCCAACTGTCCCAGTGGTGGCTGGCTGCACCGGGAGCCCTCCCAGCCTTGTCGTGGCCGCCCCGAGCCGTGGGCGCAGAGCCGGGTGACAACTGTGGCCCTGGGCTCCTGAGCATCCCCGGTGCCCTCTGCCCTGTGTGCAGCGAGAGGGAGAGCCCTGCGTGTGCAGAGCCGTCCCAGCCTGGCCTCTGGCACGTCCCAAACTTGCTCCATGCTGGCCACCCCAGCTCGCATCCCTAGGGAGGCCGTGCCGTCCTCCCGCCCCGGTCCTCCTGCAGGGCTGCGGGCACTGGGAAATGCCCCGGCCCCATGCACCATCCGTCCTTCCAGCACGTCCTGGAGCCATGGCGGCGGACGGCGCCCGCCTGGGCCTGACTCGCCGAGCCAGTCCAGCCGCCCCGACCGCCCTGCAGAGAGGCGGCAGGTTTCTCCCCGCGCCTCCCTGGCTCCGGGGTGACTCAGCGCCTGCCCGGAGCCGGTGCTTGCAGCCCTGCTGCCCTCGCCTGCTGGCCCCGCGCAGTCCGCCCGGCCGGATCCGCGTCTCCTGCAGCACCCCAAGCCCGGCCGGGTGGTGCAGTGCATGCCCGGTGCGGGGAGCCGGCGGGATGCAGGGAGCCGGGGCAGCTGGCAGGGGCCCAGCCGATGCTTCGCCCCAGCCTGGCACTCCAGGAACTTGCCCATCCGGATGGGGAAGAGGCAGGTGCCAAGCAGCCATCCGGGAAATCGCAGCAAGCCCCAACATGACTGGCCTGACAGGCTGGGAAAGAGCCGGAAAGAGACAGGCTGGCCCATGTGTCATGGCTCGGAGCCCCGGCTCCTGGGAGAGTCACCAGGAACATCTCCCGGCTGCACCCAAGCCACCTGCTTTGGGCGGCAGCCTCGGGAACCTGCTGCGGAGAGAGCTGGAGATGCACATGATTACACACGCTCCACGCTGCGAATAGCGGCCCGGGACACTCGTGCGTGCGCGCTCGCCGCGCACACGGTTGCAGGCACACACACAGACGCTGCGTGGATCTTGCAGCGCGCACCCCCACGGCACGTATGCTCAACGCACATATGTTCCACATGCACGCGTGCTCCTTCCACACCGCCACGTGCGCCTAGCCCACATGCTCGCCGCACACGCACGCCCCAAGCGCTCTACGCGGACATGAGCATCCCATGCACGCGCATGCATACCCCCCGCACACGCGAACGCACACCCCCCTCAACGCGCTTCCACACCCTGCGCGCAGCCATGCACCCTCACCCATGCATGCGTGTCCCCTACTGACCCTACACTCGTGCACACCCTACACATGCGCAGGCCCTCACACGCGTGCACCCACCGCACACGTCCCCTCGCCCCGCTCCTCCCCCTGCCCCACGGCTCCGCTCAGGCTTGTATGTGCACGCACACTGTGCACACGGGTAAATAGCGTGAGCGCAGATACCGCTTGCATCTCGCTGTCGCCCGCCCTCCCTGCCCCGCTGCTCTCCATGGGGTTGTCGCAGCAGCGGTTGCTCTGCCCCGCTGTTTCCCTGGCCAGCGCAGGGCGGGTGAAGAGCCCCAGCGGCCCCAGCGTGCCAGGACCAGGACTCATCCTGACAGCGAGCCCAGCCCTACACCGCCTCCGCCCCTGGGCCACGCTGCCGCCGGCTCGGCCATGGTGTAGCGAAGCTGCTGCACGCGCCGGCACGGCCCGCCAGCAGCTGGGGCTGCCTCTCCCGCGCACCCGCGGAGGGAGGGCGGACGGGCAGGGAATCGTGGCCGGGCCGGGCTGGGGGGGGAACCACGTCTTGCCCTGGCGCCGTGCCAGGGCTTGGCAACCCCACAACACAGGTTTGCCGAGCCCCAGAGCGGATTTTGGGAGCGCCGTGCCGGGAGGGATAGGCTGGGTCCCATCACGCGATGGAAGACACGCTGCTGGCAAACCCTGCTGGGGACCCAGGCGACCGGGGGCTGCATCCCCCCCCTGCCCTCCAGCACTCAAGCCCCCAGGACCCACCAAGCCCCAGGGACCATGCACCCAGGTGGGCAGGCGGCTGGAAAGAGACACTGGCTCCTCTCCAGCCCTTCGCCGTGGCGGGCGCTGGGGAGCGGAGAAGGCAGCGCTGGCTCAGAGAGGCAGGACATGAGCCACGAGCATCCTCCCTGCCTGCAAACCCCGCCTGGCGCGGTGCACCCTGCCAGTCCCCATCCCCGGGGCCCCGCCGCCTTCCCAGCCGCTCGGCGCCCCGTGCCCGAGGCCTCCCTGCTCCGCAGCGCCGCCGGCCGAGCGCTCGCCACCTGCCGAGGCCTCGGTCGCCGCTGCCGTTGCAAGCCCACAACCGGCGCCGGTGCCAGGCGGAGGCGGGGAGCAGGCGCCTGGGGATGGGGGGCAACCCGAGGAGCCCCGGCGGGGCTGGCGCGGGTGTCCCCGCGGAGCGGCACAGGGTGAGGTTGCTGGCAGCACCGCCGCACTCTTCGAAAGAGTCGGGCGCAGCGAGCCAGGCAGGGAGCGGCAGGAGGTCGGCGAGGGTGCACGCAGCGCCCCGGAGCCGGGGGCCCGCGCGCTGCAGTCCCGAGCAGCGGCCGAGGGCGCCAGCCCCTTCCCTGGGCTGCTGGCCGCAAAGGGGAAGAGGACGAGGACGGGAGCTCCCTGGGGCGCGCTGCCGGCATGGCTGCCGGTGGAGAGCCGGTGGAGAGGTGCCATCCGGCGCCGACCTGCCCCACGGGGCCGTCCCTCCGGCAGCGGGAATCTGCCCCCACCGGGTTAGCCCTGCCGGACGCGCTTGCCCCATGCCTGAGAGCAGGGCTGGCGCTGTGGCCGGGGGGCAAGGGCAGCCCAGCCTGGAGCCACGGGGCGGAGGAGAGGGCACCCAGCGGGTGCCAAGCCCAGCGGGGCGAGGACGGTCTGCACGGGGACAGGCGGAGGGGTGCCAGCCCCGCTCCCGCACCCACTTGCCCGCCGGCCTTGCAGGCGCCTGGGGAGCTGTGCGCGGATGCCCGAGCTGCTGGCACAGCCGGGCCCAGGTAAACGCTTTGGCAGCGAAGGTGCCGGTGACTCAGAGGCAGGAGGAATGTGGAAAATGCAGCCAGACCGCCGGGCCACGTGAGCGGCAGGCAGGGCCGGGCCTGCCAGCGCCGCGTGCACCCTGCCGCGCGGAGCGACGCTCTGCTGGGGCAGCCAGCGCGCCGCGCTGACGAGGCGCCACAAGGCCCTAATTAAGCGCGTGGGCTGCCGGGACGGGTTCAGCTCACCCTCCTCTGCAGCGTTGAGCAACGGCGCTGCGGGCTGGCACGGAGCAGCTGCCGGCCTGGTTTGGAGCAGGAGCCGGCCGGACAGCATTGGCGAGCTCCCCGGGGGCCGGCGGGCTCAGCCCCTGCCCACCTGCAGCCCTTTGCCAGGCCACTCTCGCCCCTGCGGAGACGGTGCTGGGCCCGGCAGAGGTGGTGCCCGGCCCTGGCATTGCCTCCCCCGCAGGCCTGCCAGTGGCAGGATCCTGGTGCACTGGGATCCCAGCCCTCTGCGGACGGCTTTGCTGCCCTAGAGACCTAATGCTGATGGATGGAGCTGCCCAGAGATCACCCAGTCCTCCTGAGGTGTCATGTGGAGGCAATGCAAGCTGCTTCCCTGCTCCTGGGTGCCTCTGGCCACCCTGTGGCAGACTGGGATGGGCACAGGGCAGCCCTGGAGACCCGCTGGTGCCCTGGCTACATGGGGCTCCTGCCCAGTGCCCCCAACAGATGGGCAGAGACCTTCTTTGCAGGCCTGGGGGTCAAGGAGAGGATGGATGGTCAAGTCCTGTAATGAATGGGAAGTGAGGCAGAGGCAAGGAGCTGGAAAAACCTGGTGATATGAGAGCACCATTTGCAGGTGGTGTTGCCTTCAGCCCAGGCTGGAGAGGACCCCAAAGGAGCAGATGGAAGCAAGACTCACGACTGGCCATGGGGCAGGGCAAGCCTTCCCTGCAGAGGGAGGGACTGGGAGTCCTGGGCACCCACCAGGCCAGGGACGAGGTTCCCACCAGCCAACACCAAAAAAGGGCAAGTGGCTACCCAAGCGGTGTGCTGAGCAGGGAAGGGAGCAAGCAGCTCCCAGGACCCCGCACTCGCCATGCATGGAGGAGCAACCTGGAGCCGCACTTGCAAGCCCGACGGAGAGAGCCCAACCTGTGCCCCCAAGGAAACAGCTGAGGGATTTAGGGCCTCTCGGAGAGCAAAAAGCTGCACAGAGCTGGGTCCTGTGCAGCATCCCGGGAGCGTGGGGCAGGATTCAGGGTGGCAGCAACGGCACTGGCTGCAGTCCAGTTAACCCTGGATGTTCAGTCACCAGGCCAAACCCAGGTAGTTTAAGGCCACCAACATAAGCTGTGGCAGAGGCTGAATCCAGACTGCAAAACACTAGGGGTTTGTTGGTAATTTCTCTCCCTTATGTGACTGTGCTGAAGACCCCCTCCTGGACCAGGGCCAGACCCTTGCAGTCTGGATGGGGTGGAAATAGTGCCCAGAGATTTCGTTTAGGGAAACAGAGACACAAGACACTTGCCTGCTTGCCACCCTGTCCTACTAAGCGATGACTGTGAACCAGGGAGCAACTCTGAAGCACAAATTTCCTGGTGGCATACAGGTTTAGCCAGCCCTGGGGTTGTCCAAGGGCCCCCTGAGATGGGTCCTGGTGGCCCCATGGCACAGGCAATCAGTGCTGTCCTCTGAGCTGGGTCTGCACACTGCGTGGGTTCGCACTGCGCGGCACTGTGAGGTGTGCACAAGGATCGCTCTGGGGAACCGCTCCGTCATTTCATGGATCTGCAGAGCATCACCAGTGCCTGGGGTCAGGGAGATGTTTACAGGCAGGACTCACTTGCGCTGGAGCCCTCGATCACATATGGATTCAGATGTCTGGAAAACGGGGTGAGAACTCAGCGGTGAACCAGTGTACGGGGTGCGGGGAGTCTCGGGGCAGAGAGCACCCTCCGGACCACAAGCAGTGAAAGCAGGGAGTGCAGGAAACTGTGGGGTCAGTATGAGTCAGGAGAGACTCACTCTAAAACAAAAGGTGAGACGCTCGGATAAGAAACGCAGATGACTCAGAGTTTCCATGTCTTCAAGATAGTGACCACAGGGGATGGCCAAGGACCAGACGGGACCCCTCTTCCTGCCGAGCCAGGACTAGGAAGGGGAAGCACTTGCACCCTGATGCCTTTGGGCCCTGGGAGCCCAGGCCTGCGGTGGGGAGAGCTGTGACCCTGCACATCCCGAGCTGCCCGAGAGGCATTGGGTAGGGCCATCCGGCGGGGATCCCGGCAGGAGCCTAGCCGCCAGCCTGGGAACCTGGGCTGAGAGCCCATATCTTTGTGGAGTACCCAGGCAGAGTCTGTTTCAATTAAATGGGAGAGATTTCCCCCTTATTAGCGGGCTATTAATCACATATAGCTTTTTTTTTTTTAAATTGAGCTGTTGCACAACAGGTTGAGTAACAGCCTAATAACAGGCTGTAAATCTCAGTTCCCTCTCTGGGAGATTACAGATGTTAATAACAGATAATGACCCACAACTCTCGAGTGGCTCCTTTCAGCACTCCCCTTTGATCCCCCTGCTCTGCCCTGCGCTATACCCAGCCCCCGGGACGCAGTGGGGCTGCAGGAAAGCCGTGGGGCTGCAGGAAAGCCATGCAAAAAACGAGGAGCCTGCTAAGCACCAGCCCCTGCGTCTGGGGTCTGCGTTGCTCAGCCCTGCCCTGGAGCTGTGTCGTTTCCCCAGACCTCTGTGGGGCTCTGCTTTTGGGGTCCCCAGAACTATACACTGCTTCACATGGCCCGTCTTTATCCATGGGAGCACAGGGATATGGGAACAGGTTGCCCAGAGGGGTAGTGGAGTCTCCCTCCCTGGAGATATTCAAAACCCGTCTGGATGTGATCCTGGGCAATATGCTCTAGGTGACCCTGCTTGAGCAGGGAGGTTGGCCTAGATGATCTCCAGAGGTCCCTTCCAACCTAAACGATTCTGTGATTCTGTGAAGGAGCAGCAAAGCAGGCTGCATATGCACAGCCATGCTGCCCTCCAGCTGCAGAAGGAGCCCTTGGGGGCTGGGTGCACTCGGCCATGTGCAGGGCACCCCTGGGCACCTGGGTGCCCACCAGGACTGGGGGCACAGGAGAGGATCGCCGGTCTAGACAGGACTTGGTTCCTGCTCTGCCAGCCCCAGGCCTGCTGCCGGAGGAGTCGCCTCCCGCAGAGCCATCCTGCCGCGAGCCACGGCCACTCGCCACTCGACTATATTTGCATTTGGGATTTCTGCAGCCACCCTGCGGCATTTGCAGCCCCGTGTCGCCCTGCCTCTCTCCCTGTCCCGCTTTCCGAAGCCAGCCCCTCTCCGCCTGGGCCAAGCACATCCCTGGAAATGCCCCCCACCATGCCAAGGGCACACTCTTCCCAGAGATGTGTCATGCCCCAGGGACCTCCTCCAGGGCTGGTCATTCACACCCCACCAAAACTATTTTGAGTGAGATCCAAACTGGAGCAGACCCTAGGCACAAACGCTCCCCGTGCCATCGTGTCACTGCTGCTGCCAGCCTCGGGGCCCAGACCTCACACGCTCAGGGATTGCTCGTGGGCTTGCTGCCACCCTGGATGTAGCAAGACCAGAGGAGATTGCACGCTGGCAAGAGACCATCGCACCGAGGCAGGCACAGGTGCCCGCTCGCTGCAGCAGCCGAACGGAGGAGCTAACCCCTGCGTAACCTCCCGCAGAGGTTTCCAAAGCCGGTCCCCTCCTCGCCTGCCTGCTGCCTGCGTCCCTACCTGAACTCCCCTGGGCATGGGCTGGCCCCTCTGTCCTTGACTGCCCAGTGCCCGTTCTGTTGCAGGATGGAGGATGAGCCTCCTTTTTTATGGCTTGGTCCTGGTGGGACCAAGGGGGCAACCCTTTAGGGACGTGCCCCTGCACCTCACTAGCACAGGAGGGATTGGCAACCCAGAGCCCTCTTCCCTGAAAAGCCACGGGGCTGGCTACCTGGATGCATCGTGAAGTGACCTTCCATCACCTTCTTCAGGATGCCACACACCCCTCCAAGCCTGGGGCGGCCCTGTGAGGCACCGGCTTTGCAAGGCTCGGCTTGCCCTCAGGCGCTCCTCTGGGGCCAGAGAGAGCTGCAAAAGGGCTCTCCTCTCTGGCAAAGGCTGGCCTGTCTCCGTGGGAATTTTGTTTCTGGTGATGCCTCAGCACCATCTGGGAGCAGAGGGATCCCGCAGGAGGAGGGTGGGTGCATGTTGCTCCCAGAGCGAGGGAAAAGAGGGGAGAGAAGGGGGGATTTGCTCCTCTCCTCTGGGCTGGCTCCATCACTGCCAGGCCAGGGGACAGCAGCAGGGTGACATCGTGAGTCTGGCTGCCCTGAAATGGCAGGACAGGAACAGTCTGTGCGAGGGGGTGTACCGAGTCCATCCATCCCCAGGGTCCCCGAGGAAATCCCGCAGCAGCAGGAGGACTCATGCCGGCTACTGGGAGCCAACGGAGCGGCTGGACTCGGCTGGGAGCTCTGGTGGGTGCCAGGAGCAGGCCCCCAGGTGTGCAGGGGCAGGCGGGAGCTGAGTCACCACTGGAGCTGGCCCGGCTCCGTCCCAGGTCATCTCTGCCAGCACCCCCTGAGCGCTCCTGCAGGACCAGGGCCCGAGGCCACCACTGCCACAGGGAGAGGGCAGAGGGCTGCACGGCGCTGGGACGGGCTGCGGGGAGCAATCGCCTGGCAGGCAGGGCCGGCGCGGGCGGGTGAGTCATCTCCAGCTTTCCCTGCCGGGGTGGGACTGCCGCAACCGCCCTGCGTCCCGCTGCGCTCACCGTTGCCCCGAGATGGCACAGCAGCCGGCAGACATGGCAAAACCAGGTCACCCCCCCCACCCCACCCCAAGGACGGCAGACGCAGAGGCAGACAGAGAGATCCACGGACAGGCGGATTGCAGCGTGGTGAATACACAACAGCTCTCTGGTTTTAAGGTTGTGGAGGGTCAGTTTAGGACAAGGCACACTTGCTGCAGGTGCAAGGGCTGCATGGGGCACTGCCAGGCCCTGTCCCCAGCGCAGGCACCTGATTTTGCCCTCCCTGCTCCTTGCAAGAGGGTGCAAACAGCTGCCTGGCGCTGGGTCTCACTGAGGCCGGGAAGCCCCACGGCACAAGCGTTTCTGGAGTGCCGTGCATACCCACACACTGTGTACACATCAGCGCCATATGGCAGCAGTCGCTGGCACCAGCGCCAATGACAGTGGCGGGTTCTGGAGAAGGATGGGGAAACAGCTGTGTTTGCTGTGAGAGGCGACTGCCGGCCGGGAGCTGTGGGCCAGCGCCCCGGCGGGCGCCGAGCCGGTGCTCCCAGCATCACCATGCCGCCGCGCAGGTCTCCTCGCCTCCATCCCTGAGCTCCACACCGATCCTCCGGCAGGCCTGGGACACACTGCTGTGCACAGACACCAGGAGAGCCAGACACCCATCGGGGCTGGGAGCTTGTCTCCAGCAGCTGCCTACACAAGGGCTGCAGAAGAAACTGGACCAGCTCAGTGTGACCCAACGGGGCTTTAGGGTCCTCCTGAGCAGGAGGCATAGGACCACCAGCCCATGGCGCAACAGCGTGCAGTGCACCCTCCGGAGGCAGAGACTGCTCAGGCCCATCCTGTCCGTGGGCACAGCGTGGATGCAACCACGGGCCATGGAGCAGCGTCCTCTCCAGGTCCAGGAAAGGTGCTCAGAGGGGGCCCTGGGGGGGCACAGAGTGAATGAGCAAGGAGGAAAGCACTTTTCCAGGACAGTAGGAGGTGCTGGTCAATCTGTGAGCATGCTTCCAGGGTACCACAGCTGGACCCCACCCTGGGGTGCCGGTCGTCCCATCCGGCCCAGCCTCCCAGCGCCTGGCACCCCGTTACGAGTGGCCAAGCGGTGCTCTCCTTGCCGGTATGTAGCACCCTGGTGTGCCTGTTGGCGGCCCGGCCGCCGGCTCCTTCCCCTAGGGACACCTTGCGAAGCCATGAGGGTGCCGCCACTCCCTCGCGTGGGGAATGTGGGCCAGGGCTGCCCCAGCCAGTTTCTTTTCGGATGTTGTTATTAACCCCGCATGTTAGTCACGGTGTTTGTGAGTGACTAACTCAGGCGCTGGGGGCTGCGGCTATCCCCCGGCACATCAGCGGCCACGTGGGCGCACGGGGGCAAAGGCTTTGCTGCACCGGCCCGGGGGTGCCACCAGCACAGTCGTGAGCAGAGGGCTGGAAATTTCGGCAACAGGGCTACAACGGGAGGAAGATCACAGTGAGAAAGAGTGCGTGCAAGGGAGCAGTGACAGCCTCGTGCCCCGCGCCCCGGGGTGGCCCTTCTCCATCCAGGTGCCTCCATCCCCAACACCCAGGAGGGCTCGTAGCCCTTTTCCATCCAGGTGCCTCCATCCCCAACACCCAGGAGGGCTTGTGGCCCTTCTCCATCCAGGTGCCCACATCCCTGGCACCTAGACAGGTCTCATAGACCCTCTCCATCCCTTCTCAGTGGGTTTCTCCATGCTCTGGGGCACCATCCCATCCTGAGAGCCATGCGCCCTGCAGAGGGACGGTGGCAATGTGACAGCCACCATAGCAGTGATGAGATGTGGCCAAGGAGAGGTTTCTGGCTGGGAGACTGCTATAAGAGAGCCCAGGGCCTTTGATCTGCAGGGGCCCCCGGCCGCGCTGATTGTGTCAGCGGGTTTAGTGCTCTCCGGAGCAGGCACCGGGGCCCTGCTATCAGGAGCAGACAAACTGCTAAAGGGCCCAGCTCCCATTTTAGATGCAAATGACCCTGCAATTGTGGACTTGGAGGGGAGAAGAATCCCAAAATCATTGTCGGTGGAAACAGACCTGGCTGGAGACAAAAAGGTTCCCAGGCGGCTTGAGTGGCCCCTTAATCTGTCCATTGAGGCCTCAAGTGCAGGACATCAGCAGCCTTTGCATTCCCGCAAATAAGCCCATTTATTGGAAGTGCAGATTCCCGGAGGAATGCACCTCTCCTGCCATCCCCACCACCAGCCCCAGCCAAGGGCCACCTGCGCACATGTCCCCAAGTCCCCCTGCCTGCCAGTAATGTCCCCAGGGCAGGTGGCTTCAGCCCCAGGGCAAACTTCCTCTGATGGGCATATCGGCTCTCCTGGCTTTGAAGTGCATCAGATTGGGCTGACGGCCCAGAAAACCTGCTCCGAGAGAGGTCTGAGGAGGCGATCCCCCACCGAGGAGCCCGTGGGCCGCTCCGGTGCCCGCCGAGCCGGGTCCACGCGGCACCCTTGCACCGTCTGGCTCAGCACCTGCTCCAGCCCGCTTTACGGCGGGCGAGTTGGAGCACATTCACCATGTCAAACCAGAATTTGAGTCACTTCAGCAGCATCTGGGCTCAGTAAATCCACCCAAGCGCATGCAGCGAGGCAGGGCCTCCGTCTCCAGCCAGGATGCGGCAGCCCCAGATTTCTCTGGGAGCCGTTGGGGGTCTCTGGGAAGACCCCCCCGGAGCACTGTGGGCTGCTGGGTGATGAAGGCTTTCATAGCCTTCCCAGTGCTGTCCCAGCACCGCTCCACCGGCTCCCCAGACCGTGCGAGCCTGGCCGTCCCATGGGCACCTTGTGTCACCCCAAGCCCCAAAGCGAGGTCCCCCAAGCTCCTTGGGGCAGGGGTGACCAGGAGAGCCACGCACCGCCCCATGGCTCCTCAACCGCCCGCCTCCCCGGGCTGCGGCCTGCAAAGGGCCGGGGGGCGCTCAGTGTGGGGCAGCACCTGTGACGTGGGGCTGGGCTCCCCACCTGGGTAGTGCCTTGCACGCTGCCCTGCCTGCAGCCCCCTGAGCCCCCCAGAGCCCCCCAGACAGCCCCAGGGTCCCCCCAGAGCCCCCCTGCAGCCCCGGCCACAGCCCTGGGGCAGAAGGGGGCCGTGGGGCCATGCGTGCAGAGCAGCAGCAGGGGCCACAGTGGTCTTGCAGCTCCGACCCCCACCAGGTCCCCTCTGCCCCACCCTCAGACACCGGCTCCCTCCGCCACCGGGGCTCTGTCACGCCGCGGATGCCCCTGGTTACGGAGACGTCCACCAGCCTCCCTCCCTCTTGCATGTCACGAGTTTGCTCAGTCCTCATTCCTCCCCCAGCTCTGGGAGGGAAGACGGCTCTAGGGCCGTCAGTCCTGGGAGACACCCCCAAGTCCCCCGCACCCCACAGCAAGCACCTGCACCCAGGTGAAGGCAGGAGGGGTCCGACTGGCGTGACGGGGGGGGGCGGGAGACCTGGGCACAGGAAGGAAGGCCACAGCATCCCTCACGGTCACCCACGGTCGCTGCCTCTTTCCAAAACACCGAGGCACGCGCGCAGATGTGCAGGGCACCGCCACGGTGTCAGGGGGGCTGCCCTACAAAACCGCTTTGCTGTGCTTTGATGTAGGTGGAAAATTCCCTGTTTGGCTGGAAATCTGGGGGGCCGGGGAATCCAACGCTAGTTACGCTCGGCGAGGAATTAAAAACGTGTTTTGCTGGAAAGATTTTTCCTCTCCTGACTGGGGAGGCAACATCCGAACCTTATTTTCTTTTCCACACTGGGAAAAGCGCCAGGGACTCTGAGCGCTCCCCGGGGCCCCGGGGAGCCACGGGAGGCCACGGCTGGACAAGCCCCTGGCCGGCACGCAGGAGGTGGCCCTGGAGCGGGACCCAGGTGCAGCCGGGATGATGGAGACGGAGAACACGGAGGCCGCTAGAGGTAGAGTTTGGGCTCGGGGCTCTTTGCCCGTAGCCCTAACACGTGCCTGGATCAGGCAGGGAGCCGGCCCAGCTGCGGGTTTTAAAATAGCACCTCCCGTCTGCCAAGGACTCTCCTCCTCCGCCACGAGCTGGGTGGATCCCGGCCCCGCTGTGCACCTTGTGCTGCGGGCCAAGTGCTTCACACCTGTCCCGCTGCCGCTGCAGCGGGGAGGCAGGAGGATGGGCCGCTCGGGGTCGTCCCCAGCCGCGCGCGGTCCCCAGCGCTGCTCCGACCGGGGACATCGTGGCCTGCCGGGAGCCTGCCGGGCTCCCAGCCCCGCAGCCCCAGGAAGGACGGGGGGTGTCGTGCAGTCCTGTGCTGCCGAAAGCCCCTTTGGAACTTTTTTCACAAGAAAAAAAAAAAAAGAGAAAGGGGGGAGAAAAGCATTTTTAATAAAAATTCCTTTTGATTGATTGTAATATAGAAAATAAGTCGGACAGTTAAGCACGAAGGGGCAAAGAAGGGGTGCCCTCAAAGCCACCCTCGGGGTTACAGCCCTGTGGAGCGACGATGTGGCCATCCTTGTAGAGATGGGATGCCTGTGCAGGGGGACGGGGGCGTCCCCCCTCTCCCAGCATCGCCCCGGCAGGTGGTGGCCCCGGGACCCTTCGCCCGCTCCGTGTCGTGGGCGGCCGCGAGAGGAGTGGTGGTCTCTGCTTTGGGACCCTTTGCTAAGGGCGGTGGTACCCCGCCACCCTGCTTCCCACAAGGCGCGCGGTTAGGCGGGAGCTAACCGGCGTCACTCCTGCAGGGCCACACGCGGAGCGGGGAGGAGAGCCGGGCGGGCGCGCTGCCGGGGTGGGAGCTCGGGCTTCCCCCTCACCCCTCACCCCTGGGATCGCCCCAGGATCGCTTGCGACTGAATCGCAAGAGCCGGCAGCAGGGTCCCCTTGGGAAGCAAAACCTTGCAAGAGTGTCTCCGGCGAGGAAACCCGCCGCCGCGAGCCCCGGAGGAAGCTCCAGCGATAAGGAGAGCCGCGATAAGGATCTTCCTCAGTCCTTTTTGGGTGCGGGCGCTGCCCCGGGGACGCCGGCAGCCCGGTGCAGGCTCTGCAGGAGCTGGGAGGCTGCGCTCCAACCTGGGCAGGTCCGGGGCTGGGGGCACGCGCCGGAGAGCCGCCGCGGTCACCGCTCGCACACGCACACGTGTGTGCACGGGTGCACAAGCTTTGGAGCATCCTGGGGATGTTACTTGTGTCATGAAGCATTGAGGCTTGACAGGTACTTCGAGAAAAACCCGCAACTTCCCCAGAAAGCACCGGAGCCCCAGCAAAAGGGAGGGCAGGATCCAGGCTCTGGGTGGGCAGCAGCGCAGTTATGAGTGGCAGGTTTATCAGCGCTCTCCTCAGACCGACTGCTTCGGGACAGCAGCGCCCGGGGCTGATGCAGCCCCCATGGGCATCGCCCTGTCGCATGTCCCCGGCCCGTCGCCGTCGGCGTTTGCTGTGCCGCCCGCGGGGCGGCTGCACGGAAACCCCCTTTTCTTCATGCCCGCCTGGCCTGGCTGGTGGCACCCAGGGGCTCGCCCACCCGGCACCCCCGCAGTCCCCTCCGTCCCCAGGCGGGCGGGCGCCAGCATCACCAGCAAGAACAGGGTAGGTCCGACAGCCCGTTCTCGCCGGGTGACTCATGCTGAAATAAATGACGTTCACCATGTTTCAGGGCTTTCGTTTGTATGAGAAAAACATAAGGACCTAAGAAAGTTTCCTTGTGAGCTGGTCTTAAAACGCTGGACGTGCTTCTCCTCCCACTTGCTAATGTTCCCACTACGAAACTTTTTTTCACGTAAACAAAAGAGAAAGGTGGGAGAAAAGCATTTTTAATAAAAATGCCTTTTGATTGCTTGTAGCATGGGAAATAACTGGGAAAATTAAGCAAGAAGGTTCATTTTGGTTATAAAAAAAGCCAAAGACCAGCCCGGTCCATCCCAGCCATCTCCTGCCTGTGCAGAGCCGGCAGCGAACACGGCGTGCAGCCAGGCCCTGCGCAGGGACAGCCTCGCTTCGCCTCCTCTTTCCTTTTTCCCGACCCCTTTTGCCGAGCGTTCGGGGAGAGGATCGTGGCAACGAGCAGCTCGTGCACCTGCCGGCCGACGTGCCCGGTGCCCGGGCTGAGCGCCGCCCCGGCGCGGGCTCTCCCGCAGCTCCGGCGTAGCGCGGCGCGGCTGCGCGGCCGCCTTCGCTTGCAGGGTTATCTGCTCCCGAGCGCATGTTGGTTTTGGCATGGAGCGCCGGGACCACACCTACTATTTAAATACCACAGCCAAGGGCTGCGGGGGGGGGGGGTGAGAAAAGGAAAAAAAAAAAAAACGAATATGAAATATTTGTTGCGGTTTGGAGATACACACACACATGCACACGCAACACAAACACACCAGCCCGGCACCAGCTCGCTGGCAGCTGAGGAAGGAAGACTCCGGCTAAGATTGCCTCCCAAACCATCCTGGCAGCAGCGTTTGCTGAAGGGAAACCCTTTGGGCCAAAATTAGCCCCTGCCACATGCCAAGCCGAAGCCTGTTCTCACCCAGGCCGGGAAAGCCGGGGCAGCCCTCGCGGCGGCACCGGGGCAGGCGCTCTTCGCCCGGCCCCGGGACTCGCGCCAGCTCTTCCCGGGTGGCTCCTGTCCCCCAGGGCCCGGCAATAGCTGCTGGGGGGGTCTGAGCCCAGCCAGCGGGACGGCGTGGGTGGAAATCCTCGAGGAGGCAGTCCTGGTGGGGACGGGAGGGTTTTGTCTCTGCAGCCCTCTGGGATAAGCAGGTCCCCTCCTATAAACGCCGGTCAGGGAGAGGAGCTTGGCGTGGGGGCCAGGGGAGGGCTGGGCTGGCGCCTCCAGCTCGTTCCTCCCTGGGAACAGAGATGGGCAGCGCGAAAGCTGGTGTTGGCACAGGATGCGATGGGCATGGGCAGCCGAGGATGGGCTGGGGTTGGAAAGGAGGATGGGCGCCCCGTGGGAGCAGGCGGCTGCAGCCTGGCAGGGGCGGGAGCCAGCCCGGCTCGGGGACGGAGCAGGACTGGAGGCTGAAGGGGGGTATCCGGGACAAGACGGGTCAGGCTTGGGGACGCAGTGACCCTGCCGGCAGCATCCGGTGCTGGAAGGGGTGTAGCTCGTGTCCTGGTGCACTCCAGGGTGCCGGGACCTCCCCGGCCGGCTGGGAGCAAGGAGATGGGATACGCGATAAAGCAGCTCCCACCGAGCCGAGCTGGCGCCCAGCACCCAGGCCAGGACACCCTGTCCTCGCCGGCTGCTGTGGGCTGCGCGGCAACCGGCTGTGCTCATTTTGTCCCCCCAGGCACCGCGGCACATCGGAGGCTGGAGTATTTGCACCTTTCCCCTGCTCGGCTGCCCTGGCGGGCCGGGTCCCGCTGCCGCTCTCCCCGGCTCCGGCCCCAGCAGCACGGCCGCCGGCGCGAGGCCACGGCGGGGAAGGCGGAGAGGCGCCACGCGGCCGTGCCGCCAGGCCTGCCGAGGCAGCTGGAACAGGTGGATTAACGCCACGTTCCTTTCCCCAGGCTCCTTCCCGGAGAAGTTTTCCCGATGATCTCACTGGATGCAGATTTCTAAATTGTTTGGTCAATTGTTTCATCATCGGAGGTCAATTAAAGAGAAGGCAAGTTCCTGTCGCTCCGCTCCTAACCCCTTCGCTGCCGGGGCCCCAGAACAAAAGGAGGAATTGGGCTTGGGCTCAGGCAGCTTGTATTCCCATTTGATTATTTCCAACCAGGGAGTAAATCTATTTTGGAACTGGTATTCCCAGGGGATGAGCTCACCGGGGCAGCACATAAGCAGGCTTGGAAAAAAAAAAAACACCCTTTTGTAATGTGTTGCAAACCTATTTACTAACACAGCGGCTGGATAATTAAATGCCACTTCCTGGAACACAATGAAGCAGCTTTATGCAATGCTGCGCAAGGGGGTTTGCTCCCGGCTCCGGGCGGCCGGCTTCGCGGGCCGGAGGATGGGCTATTGCACGCGGGGTGCGCGCACCTCCCTGCCTGCACCACGCGGCCGCGGCACTCGTGCGCAGCGGGCTGGGGTTGGCACCTCGCACGGGAGCGTGTCCCGGGGGGCGTGTGGACGGCGGAGGGGCGGTTTTTCCGTGCGTGCCGTGCGGCGGATGATTTGCGCTGGAAACGCGTACGCAGGCAGAGAGCGGCACAAGAGGAACAACACAATCACGTGTCCTGAAAAACAGCTTCCACCTCACCGACGTCTGTCTTCCCCCCGCTGCGGGCTTGCTCCCCGGGCCGCATCCCGCCGCGCAAAGACGTGCCGGTGATTCGAGGCGGTGCCGTTCGCTCGGCTCCGCGTCACACCTCCCGTTCGAAAGTTACTCCCCATGCACCGCAGCGGTGCCCCGCGTCCCACGGCCACACCTGCCTCGAGCCTCCGGGACAAGGGACAAGACAGGATGCCACCGGGCTGGGAGCCGTCGGGTCCCCGCGTGGAGCAGGCCTGGCAAGCACTGGGCTGGTTCGGCTTTGGCGAGGCACTTTCCCTGGTTTAGTCTGTGCGTGAGAAAGGGAGGTTTTACCAACCCACTGACTCCGGGTTAATTGGAGGCTGAATATAGCGTCACGAGGGATGAGGGACGGAAGCTGCGCGAAAGAGAGAGGCTGAGATTTTTAGCTGGATTATTTGAAACTTACAGAGTTAAACTGTTCATGCACAAGGTATAATTGTTAAGCTACAACATTTGAGAGATTATTTGAGACTTTTGTAGATAAATTGCTCATACGTGATGTATAGGCTATTAAACCATGGCATTTGAGAGTACCACTTCAGCACCCGCAGCCCCGGTGCCGTGCAGCCCTACCACTGGGCATTCACACGAGCAGCAATGCCCACTGCAAAACTCCTGGCACGACCGGCTGGAATTGTAGGTTGGGGTTGTTTTTAGAGACCGAGGCAACCACACTGGGAAAAAAGCCCTCCTTTCTTCCCAACTTTCTCTGTTTATCGTGAAAAACCAGAAAACGGCAATTTCTCCTTTTCCCCAGAAGGAATTGCTGGGGTGTCTCAGGTCCTCTCCAAAGCCATTTTCGGTGGCAGCCTGTTCCCGGCCAGCCTTGGCATCGGCAGTCCCGGCTGGGGAGCGAGGGTTGGCTGCGGCACACGCTGCAGCTCAGGACGCCTCTGGGCTCCTCTCAGCACCGCTCAGCGCACAGCATCCCCACCGAGAGCTCAGCGCCAGCTCGGCCGGTGCGATGTCCTGCCCGTCACGGCGCTGGACCCCGCGGCTCCACACGGCGCCCAGTGCTTTCGGTTTTCCTGTACCAGTGAAAGTTGAGCAGCGGAGGAAAAACGTTGCTGTATGCTATAGAGGAAGAGAGGTAAAAAGGGCAGGAAATTTGCACCATGTCCATTTCCCCTTGGCCCTGGGCCGCTGCTCATTCCGGATTCGGGATTTGCGTAGGCAGAGTTAAAAATAACAGGGGTATATAAAGAAAAACTCACAAGGCTGCACCGGCCCCATAGCAGCCCAGCCGCCAGCCCCAGGCGCGAGGGCACAGCCAGGGCTCGGGCACGGAGCAGGCAGAGATCAAAGCAGGACGGGGCCGGGGAGCGCGCGTGGGGTGCGGGGCGCCGCGCTGAGCTGCCACGCAGCGGGCTGCGCCCCAGGTCTCTGCCCCACTGCCCGGGGCTTGTGGGGACATGCCGCTCCGGGCCGGGGCTATGCCGCCTTGCAGGCTGTGAGCTGTCCCGGGGGGGACGTGCACAGGGACCCCCGGGAGCATCCAGCCGCGGGAGAAGCGGCCAAGTACGTTCCTCCGAGCCAAGACGTCAGCCCCAAGCTGACCTGTTCCTCCGCAGCGTTTGCTGCACGGCGGCATTCGCCGGGAGGGACGCGCCGCAGCTCCCGGCGTCCCAGCGCTCCCCGGGCCCGGGGCAGGCAGGGCGGACACGGCAGCTCGCTCGGCCGGTGCAAACGAATCTGCCCTCTGTGCCCTGATAACATTGTGTTTGTCGCAGAGCGGGAAGAGCCTGCCAGCACACGATAAGAGCAGATGACTTTATTCTGGACCCGCTCCGGATTGAATTATGCTTTAATTTCATTTTCAGTTCCTCTTTTCTTTCCAGTAGGGGAAAGGGGGACGGGGACGGGTCTGGGGGCTCCCAGACCATTCTCCAGGCTGGCCAGCCCCACGCACGGGGGAGCACAGAGAGCAAAACCCAGCCAGATGCACTGGCAGCTCTTGGGGAAGTAACCCCCGGAGCGCCCTGTGCCCCGGGGGCCCTGCAGCGTGGTCCCCACCGCACCTCCCCACAGGAGCCCCCGAGGCCTTTGGGGCTCGGGTTTTGCCTCCTGCCAAAGCAAAAGCTGTCTGAGCCGTGGTGGGCATCGGGGGGGCTCCCGGGCCAGACTGCGGTTTCTGGTGGGAAGGGGGCACCGGAGATGCTGTGATCCCGGCCTGCCTTTGCGGGGACGCGCCAGGGTGCACCCCGGCCCCCAAGTGCCAGCTGAGGGAGCGGGGATGCAGGGTGAGGGCTTTTCAGCCCCCAGCGTTTCCCAGGGTGGGGGATACCCCACGGTCTCCTGGGGGCCCCCGAGGCTGCTGCGTCCCGCCGTGGCGATCCGGGCGCTGACCCCTTCCCTGGAAGCACTGCATTGCCCCGTGCGCGCGGCGCGCCTCGCCGGGGGCTGCCGGGCGGCGGGGCCGGCACCGCGGACGCTCCGGCAGGGCTCTGCGCCGGGGCCGGCCCAGCTCACCGCGCCGGGGCTCCCCGGCTCACTTTGAATACGCGTCTGCCAGGCGCCCCGACGTGACTCACGCAGGGCTTTGGAGATGACAGGCTGTGCTCGGCACGGCCATGCGCCGGCTGCCATCCCGGCCGGCCGGGATGTGCCAAGAGCAGGGATAACCATTAACCCTTTCCTCTTTGGCCATCGCCTCATTGATCAGCCCTTCCCACCCTCCTGATTGCCCTCCTGCCGGGCTGCTGTTTGATCTTGTCTCCTTTACAGCCTGCTGTAGCGGCTCGGGAGATAATTCGCGTTTCCTAAACGGGCTTCTGTCAACAGCGAGCTGTGCGCACACCTTCTTCCTCCACGCACCTCCACGCCGGTTCGGGCATCGCTGCCGGGCCGGGGGAGCCGGCAGGGCTGCGCTCGGGACCCCGCCGTGCCCACCTCCGGCTCACGGCGAGCAAATCCCTCCCGCGCTTCGCCTGTGTTCTGTCGCGGCTCCCTGTGCAGCTGGTTCTGGCAGCACTTGTGTTTGCGTGGTGCCTGGCCGGCCGCCGCTCCCCTCCACGCCGGCCCTTCTACCATAACAGTAATGAGAGTTTCCAGGGGAATATCCCACATTGCAAGAAATATTGGCCATAAAAATGAATCCGATCTGCGGGTGACGCCTCTCGAAATGAGCCAATGCTGCACAGATGCAGCAGCCAAAACTGCCTGGAAAAGGGGAGAATCAAGTGGAGCTAGTGCTTGTCTCCTGTGGCATCTGCTCTCGCTTATCTGTAGAAGTCTGGGGCAGGAACTGCCTCACTATTAATTATTATTTGGACAAGAAACAAATAATGGGATTAGCTCGTGGCTTAAATAAGCTTTTCTGGGGGCCAGGCTAAAAGGGAACTCAGCTGAGGCGCAAACGCTTCTTGCCTTTGCCAACGCGGAGGCCACACGTTCAAAGGAAGGACTTTGCAGTGTGTGTGTTTCAACCCGCTGGGTGGCATTAATAAACCTGATCCCTCCCCGGTGGCCGGGCACGCAGGGCCCAGGTGGAGAACCAGCGCGCGGGCTGGAAACCAGGGCAGGGATTCTCGGTAAAAGGGGGAAGATCTGAATCGTTGTTGTTCCACTGGATTACTGAAATAATTTATTGCAATGCTCCACCCTTATAATTAAAGCGCAGTGATGAAAGCAACTGGTAGAGTAGCTTTGGATCCAGGAGCAGCGTGTGTATGTGTGTGTGTGTGCGCGTACGTTCACCTTTGGTGTTTATATTTGTTTTTTTTTAAACTGACTCCTCACTTCTGAATAGCAAAGGCAGCAGCTCGAGTTCTTAGAAAGGTATCTTGAGATGGAAAGCCCCAGAAAGCAGGGAGACAGGCTTGGGGAGATAAGGGCTATTGCTTCTTGACAAACGCAACAGTACAGGGGCCATTCCTGGTACTGGCTGGATGGAGGCCAAGTGGAGACGGTCTCGCGGCGGGCTGGACGGCGTGGGCAGAGCCCCGTGGGGAGGCCTGCCTGGCACCCATGGGTCTCCGTGCCACCTCCTGCCCTCCCGACTTGCTGGCACACAGTGGGGCACCTGGGTTTCTCCCGTGCATGGGGACCTCTGGGTCCCCTTGCGTCCTCCCCTGTGGGAAGCGCTTGGGCGGACAGCACTGTCCTGGGCTCCGCGGGGCAGACACCGGCCCGTGCCTCCCTCGGCGGGGTGCTCGGGCACTGGGCTGCAGCGCTGGGCCCCAGGCAGGGCAAGCAAACGTCCCGCAGAGGCTGTGGGGTGAGATGAGCGGAGGCAGGCAGGCTGCCAGCCCCCGGCAGGCTCTGCCGGGCAGTTATCTCGGTCAGCACACGCACGCTGCACGCAGTGAGATGAGAGCCGGCGCGCTCTGGGCTGCTGATTGTCTCACCGACAGCACCGGCGCAGGGGAGCGCGGCCTCACAGACGCCGTTACATAAAGCGAGCAGAGCAGGGGCACCAGGGCTCAGCACCCCCCGGGCTAGCTCCTGCCCTGGCCCCCTCCCCAGCTTGCACGAGCACCCGCTGCGATGGCACCTTTGTGCACTGACCGGCTCGGTTTCCCCCAGCCCAAGTGCCCGTGCACAGCTTGCCGGCTGGCGCACTCGCAGCTGTAACCGTGCCCCGGACCTCCCCACACGGCACCCCGGCCACACACAGCCGCGTGCGGCACAGCCAGCGCACGGAGCCCCCCGTGCGGGCAGCCCTGCCCCGCTCTCACCGTGGGCCAGCGCGTTGGGAGACCCCCGGCGCTGCGATGCGCGCAGGCACCCCTGCCCTGCTCGTGCTGCGGGGCAGGGCACTGAGGGCCGCCCTGCCCTGCTCGCGCCATGGGGCAGGGTGTTGGGGAACCCCACCAGCACCCCTGCACTGCTCATGCCCTGCCATGCGGCAAGGTGCCGGGGGACCCTGGCTCTGTGACCGCACTGGCACTGCGCCCCGCTCACGCCGGGGGCGGGCACGGGGGACCCCCGCGCCGTGACACCCCTTGGGGCCCTCGCCACGCTGCCCCGACCCCGCGCACCCCAGGCAGGCTGCCTCGGAGAGGGGCCGGCGGCGGCGCCGGGCCGGGCCGGGCCCCGCGGGACCCCCGGAGCCCTCGGGACGCCGCCAGGACCCGTCGGGGATCAGCCCCGACAGAACGGGGGCGTGGCCGGGGCGGGAGGGGGCGTGGCGTCGCGCGGCCGGAGCCAATGGCAGGCGGCGGCGGCGAATAGCAATGAGGGCTGGCCCAATGGGGGCGCAGCCATGCTGTTAACAGCTTAGGGGCTCGGGGCGGCGCAGAGCAGCGCTGTGGCCGCGGGGAGCGGAGCGGAGCGGAGCGGCGCCGTCGGGCCCCGCACCGCGCTCCCCCAGCCCCGCTCCCGGCCCCGGCCCCGCTCCCGGCCCGCCATGGCGGCGGCCGTGGACGAGAGCACCCTGCCCTCCATCTCCACCTTCGCCAGCCTGCTGCCCCTGGAGGAGCGACCCGCCGACATGCTCCACGTAAGCACAGGGCACCGGGACGGGGGGTGGGACGACTCCGGGCAGGGCGCTCCGGCGGCGAGGGCTGGGGCTCTGTCCCGCGGCGGCGGAGGGCCCCTCCGTCGGGGCGCGCCCCGATTTCGGCGGCGGCCGGCGCCCTGCGCCGCGCCGTCGGGGCGGTCCCAACCCGTCGGACGGGTTGGCGGGGGGCGGAGGGAGTCGCCGCCCCGAGCGAGAGGCGCGGGCCGCGGTGCTGGGCCGGCGGGCGCCGTCGTCCCGCCGGTCCTGACGCCCCTCTCCCCGCAGAGGATGCTGCAGCAGGACGGCCCCGCCGCCGTCAAGCGGGAGGAGGACGACCTGGGCAAGTTCGTGGACTTGGATTTCATCCTGGCGCACACGAGCAGCGGCGGGCAGGGGCCGCCGGGCGCCGGGCCGGGCCCCAACTACCCCCTGCCCGAGACCCCGGAGAGCTGCGGCACTACGTACGACAGCGACGGCTCCTACCCCACGCCGGGCAAGTTCCCGGCGCCCTACCCCGAGGGCCAGGGCCATAGCTACGTGGCCGAGCTGCTCACCGCGGATCTGCCCGGCCACTGCGACCTGCAGCGGAGGGAGTACACGGAGCTGCGGGTGCCCGGCGGCCCCCACCATCACCACCACCCCCTGCACCCGGCCCTGGCCCGCCCGCTGCCCCTGGACCCCGCGCAGCCCTTCGGGCCCCGCATCAAGAAGGAGCAGCCGGAGGAGCGCGCCTGCATGCTGGGGCTGCCCGGCGGCGACTACCTGGGGCCGGGCGGCGGCGAGCACAAGCCCCGCGTGGCGCCGGGACCGGTGCCGGGGCCGCCCCTGCCCTACCCGGGCTTCGCCCACGGCCGCCTGGGACCCCCCGAGGAGCCGCTGCCCGGCGCCGACCCCCACCTCCTGGCCGACCTGCCGCCCCACTACGCCGTGGCCCCGCACCGCTACGCGCCCCACTTCGCCCCCCAGCCGCCGCCGCAGTTTCATGGACATTTCAGCGTTTTCAGGGAGCCCCTGAAAGGACCGGGACCGGGCCCGGTGGGGCTGCCCGGGCTGCTGGTCACGCCACCCAACTCGCCGGTGCTGGAGTACTTCCCGGCCGGGGCCCCCCCCGAGGACTGCAAGCCCAAGCGCGGCCGCCGCTCGTGGGCGCGCAAGCGGACGGCCACGCACAACTGTGAATACCCGGGCTGCGGCAAGACCTACACCAAGAGCTCCCACCTCAAGGCGCACATGCGGACGCACACGGGTAAGGGCGCCCCGGGGGGCGGCCGGGGCCGCCGCGTGAGGTGGGGCTGTCCGGAGGGTCCCCCCGGCGGGGCCCCGTAGGGGCGCACGGGGCCGGGCCAAACAGGGCAACCGGGGCGCACGGCCGGTCCCCGCAGTGGCGCCTGGCAGGGGTGCACGGAGGAAACTCCCTCCGCCGGCGCTGGGGGTGCGCGGAGGGTGCCCGAAAGGGGGCCGAGATGCACGGAGAGACCCCTCCTTCGGCCGGCCCCGGGTGCGCGGCGGGCCTGGGTAGGGGGGGCATGGTGCCGGTGCGTGGGCGAAGCTGCCTGGAGAGACCCCGCACGGGGCTGCACAGAGGGGCCCTACAGTGGGGTTGGGCAGGGGCACATGGAGAGGTGGCCGGGGCACACGGAGATTCCCGTTAGCCAGCCAGAGGCACACAGGGGGGCTGCAGGGGCCAGGGGTGCGTGGGGGGCCACCCCGTGGTGCAGCCAAACCGGGCGCATGCAGCAACACCCCGCAGCAGCAGCGCTGGGATGGATGGAGCACGTGGGGAGGCCCCACGGTGGGCTGGGCTGGGGCCAGGCAAGGGAGCACCCACAGGGGGGCTGAGCAGGGCAGGGAGGCCCCGCAGTGGGGCAGGGGCGTACAGAGAGGACAGAACCTCATGGTGGGTGCATGTGGGGAAGGGCAAACAGGTGGGGGTGCACAGAAAGCTCCTCCAGGCAAGGGTATGCAGAGGATGGGATGAAAAGCAAAGTGCCCTTGGGTATGGGCCCAAAAGTATGGACAGGGATCCCTTGGGAAGGGTGCACAGTGGGCCTGGATGGGGTGCACAGGGGTGAAGGTATATGAAGTTGGGGAGCCCCAAGCCACTGACACCCCACTGTCTGCAGGTGAGAAGCCCTACCACTGCACCTGGGAAGGCTGCGGCTGGAAGTTTGCCCGCTCCGATGAGCTGACCCGTCACTACCGCAAGCACACAGGGCACCGGCCCTTCCAGTGCCACCTCTGCGAGCGGGCCTTCTCCCGCTCTGACCACCTCGCCCTCCACATGAAGCGGCACATGTGAGCGGCGGGCCGTGGCTGGACTCAGCCTCCCCTCTGCTGAGCAAGTCCCCAGAGCAGCTCGTGGTGTAAATAGCGTCGGAGTGGGGACGGCACTGGGGAGTAGCCGGGCTGCCCAGCCCTCTCCGCTTGTAGTTTGTCGCTAGCTTTCTCCTCCTGCCCCTTCTGTGAGAGCCGGGCCCGGCCGAGTGGTGGGGAAGAGCTGCTTTGGGGTGCAGATGGTGGAGCAAAGCTGCAAGAAGTTTCTCGGGCCCCTGGCTCAAGCACCACACCAGCACTCTGCTCCCCCTGCCTGGAGGGTCCCCTCCGAGCACTGAGCACCTGGGACAGAGTGATGGGGCTGGTGCAGCAGGGACCTGTCCCCAAAAACTTGTAGCTTATTTTTGACATCAGTTTAACCTTCTCCCCCTGATCCCAGCACCTCACAGCTTCAGGGGCTGTGGTGGCTGACTTTGGACAGGTTTCTACCAGAGACCCGGGTCTGCTGGGTGTGCGGGTCATGGCTCTTGGAAGTGGGTTGCTGGTCGTCTTGGTTGCGGCCATCAGAACAAACCTCTCCTGGCCCAAAAGCCCAGACTGGATGGGGCAAGGGTGGACCTGACTGTGGCCCGTGGGTATAAAGGTTTGCAGGGGTTGGCAGCAAAGTGTCACCTTGCACAGGGAGAGATGGCAATCCTGTTGCCAGCTTGGGACCCAGCCGGGGAGTCGGATCCTGGCTGTTCCCACAGCTCTCCATTTGGGAGCCTAAAATGGCTCTCCTGGCTCTCATCTAATTGTCTGCTTTAATTTGTCTTGTTCTTCCCCTCAGGATGACACCAGGTACTGCTGCAGCTGCCTTCCCCATGCTGCTTTTTTTTAAATTTAGTATGTAAAGGACAGTGAGTCCAGCTATAAATGCCCAGGTCTCTGCTATACTTGAAACTTTCTTAGAGGAAAAAGAAAACTCAAAAGAATGAGTCTTTTTATGTGCAGCTTCTGCAAAGCAAGTTGTAAATTAAACAAAGCAGTAATATATAATGTTTCTGTTTTTTAATATATTTTTTTCTTCCAGCTGGGAACACAAATGAGTCTCGGCTTTGGGAAGTGCACTGTTCCCGTCTGTGTATATTGTTAATTAACATTTCTCTGCTTGGGCACGTTAGGTCTCTCGCACTCCGAAATGTTACTTTTCTTTATATGCAAACTGTTGAAATATTGTGATCTGCTGTATAATAAATAAACAAGATGTAAACATGAAAGAGCCAGGAGAGTTTACTTTAAAGTTTTCTTCTTTCTTCTAAGAGAAGTAGGTGAGGCTGGGCTTGCTTGTCAGTAAATATTTACATCGATGTTCATTTCTGCTTAAGTTAGCTGCGGAGGATCAATGGGCAACGCCCAAGCCTCGGCATCTGAGTGGCATCTCCTGTGCAACAGCTCTTGAGTCACCCCGTTTCCCTGTGCCTCAGTTTCCCTAATCTGCAGATGGGGCAATTGCAGTGCAGGGAAGGTGTGACTGGCCCTATGGTGAGTCAGAGCCAAGGGGAAAGGCAGCCGAAACTACTGGGAGCCTCGCTGTCCCCGCAGCAGGAGCTCTGCTGCACCAGCCTTGTGGTCACAGCCAGAAGGTCCTTCCTGGGCCAAGTCAGGTGCCCAGCCCCAGTGTGTGCTGTCCCTGCTCACTGCTGGGGCCTGGCAGCTTCCCGTGGTTCAGGTGTGGAGGTTTCCCCCTGCGTTAATAGGTGGTGACTCAGCATGAGGCTGCCGGCAGGTCCTGAGCTCAGCAAGCAGGTCTGGCTCCATCCCTCCTGCCCTCCCACGGCTGATTACCCGTGATGCACGCATGGTGCTGAAGGCCTGGGCTTGCCTGGGCCTGAGACTGTGTGGAGAGAGCATGGCATGGGCTGTGCAGTGCCCTGGGCTGCAGGATCACCCCAGGCAGCTGGCCAGGGCTGGGGGATGCCCTGGGGGCTCCTTGTCCTGCAAGCGGAAATTGGATGTAGCTGTGCCACAAATGCCAGCTGGGATCTGTGGCCTGGGGTAGGCCACATCCTGATCCTTCAATGTTTCTTGCTTGCAGCTCCACTGAATCCAGCTGGAAGAAGAGGGGAATGGCAGAGTAGGGCTGATGTCCCCCTGTGATGGGTGGCTGGTGCTGTGGGGGCACTGGCTGGCTGTCCCTGTGCTGTTATCCAGACTTTTGGGGTCTGCCTGCTCTGGGTGTCCCTGGCTGCTCCAGGCAGAGCAGCAGCCAGCCCTGGGCTTTAAGTCCTGCCCATGGCCCAGCTGTGGAAGTGTATCCACCAGTGTCACAGAGCCGCCAGGCTCAATCACTTGTCCTTTCTATGGCTGTCTCCACCCTCTGCTCACCCCAGTTTTTGAGGTGTGCGTGTGGGGGTGACAGCACTGGGGGCACAAGTGACCTGCAATGGGATAGCTGGAGTATGTTGCTCCTGGGGCCCTGGTACCCAAAGATGAGGGTCCTAGATGAGGGTCTCAGTGGCTGGAGCACAGCTCCAGAGCTGCTGCCTCTGCTCCAGAGACTTGTTCAAAATGTCACACGGAGGGAGAGGGAAAGGTGTGGGCTGTTTGAATTAGCGATGAGTCAGGCTGGCAGCGAGAGTGCGTGCCTGCGTGTTTGTGTGCGTATAAGTAATCTCTGGCTTTGTGTTTTTATTATGATTATTATTTTTATTTCCAGGGGAACGATGAATTTCTCCAACCATCCTGTCCCACTGGAAAGGCTGGCTCTGCTGTCCCATCCTCCTGAAGCATCCTGGGAGCTGGAGTGACGGTCTGCGGCTGTTTTGAGGTTTGCCTGTGAGATCAGAGCGCAAACCAGTTCTTCTTCGCCTTTCATCATCGCTGGGCCGGGGCGGGAGCGAGGCACGGCTGTGTGCGCATCGACTTGCTGCCGCTGCCTTGCACGGAGAGGACAGGCAGCCAGGAAGGCGCCTTGGCTCCTTCTGTGGGGCAGAGCCACTGGTGGCAACAGCTCAAGCTTTACTCCCTGTTCTGCTGCCAGCTCCCCTGAGCCCTGGGGCGAGTTGCTCCTTTGGGTACCCGAGGGGGCAAGGTACTCGCAGGGACCGGCATGACTGGGAACCTCACCTGAGCAAGGAGTGGCTGTAGTGGAAAAGGCAATTGCGTTTAATTTGCTGCTAATAGAAAACACTTGCTCTTCCAATAGCCTGGACCAAGATGCACCAGCCATGGGTGAAGGGAGTCCAGCCTGTTCCCCAGCAAATCCCGCCACACAAAGTGATGAGGGCAGCAACAAAACACACTCGGCGATGCTAAAGTAATGCCCCGTGCCAGAAGGGCCTGGAAAGGCAGGGCTGAGGCACTCTCCCTGCTCATGATCCGCAAGCCGGGGCTCAGCTGAAAAGCGCTTTGCCCTGGCCGGGCTGTGGCACAAGAGGACCCAAATGCTCCAGTAAACCTGGTGGGGCCCCCTGGGCAGGAGACATGGCATTAACAATGTGTCCTGCTCAATGGCTACCCTGGAGGGGAGAGGGGGATGCTCCAGAGAAGCCAGGCTGGTGCCTAAGCCCACTTAATCCCCCTGCTGGCTCTTTCTGGGTCTCCAGCTGGAGCACCCAAAGCAGATCCCAGTGTCCTGGGTTGCACGTGGGGCTGGTGCAGAGGTAGGGCTGGTGGCAGAGCCACCCCGTGGTGCCCACGCCAGGGCCACACACACCCTGCTCCCGGCTGCATCCCCCTAGCCTGACCTTCCTTGCCCCCAGCCCTGGGCCACTGGGGCTCACGGGGGCTGCAGTGGCAGGCGATGCCAACGTCCCCAATCCCCCCTCCCTCACGTTAAGGCACAACCCTGCTGGCCTCGGGGTGCAGCCGAGCCAAAGCGGCGCTGTGAGGAGGAAAGCAAGGAAGGGAAAGAGGAGCCGAGCGAGGCAAGGAGAAACACCTTGCCACGCGGAAGGTGAGTCACGGCCGGAGCACGGCCTGGCGCTGCGCAGCTACCTGCCAGCTGGAGCGGGGCGCCGGCGGGTTTGCGACTGGAGGGCCGGCAGAAGAGCAGCTCGAGCAGGTTTTCCGTCCTCTGGGGAAGACCCAGCTTTCCCCACAGGGGAAGCGTCCCCCATCCTGCAGCTGGCTGGTCCCACAGACCTGGCCAAGGACGTGAGGCCTTGGGGAGAAGGGGGAGGCTGCAGATGTGGGGGCCCTGCGGTTGCGGCAGTGCACAGGGATGGGCAGGGAGCCGTGGCCGCACTGGGCAGTGGAGGTGGGGATGCAGCTCTGGGTACTCCTGGGACTCCGGTGGGGAGGGACCAGGGAAGGGTTTGGGGGTGGTCAGGGCCCACACAGCCCTTTCCTCGCAGGGAGCGTGAGGTGAGAGCGTGGCCCTTCTGCAAATGGGGTGTCTTCATTGAAGGATGCTCCCGGGGCTGGTGTCCAACCCTTCCTGGCCCATCCCTGGTCCTGGGGGAAGTCCAGCCGCCTGGCCCCATGTCTCCACTGCTTGTCCGCGGGGTGGGCTGGGCACTGCGATAACGGGGCTGTGGCTGTCACCGCACCCTTAGGAAACATTTGGCTTCAGGCACCTGAATCCACGGGGAAGTGATAACTGGCCGGCTCGCTCGCCCTACCTGGACCCACACCTGGCGCTATCGTGCCTTAGTCACACACCGAGAGTTTTTCCACTGCTGGGCCCCAGATAATCTCCTCCCACCCCACTGGCCACAGTGTTTGCATTTGTCCTCCTCAGCTGGTGCCAGGGCTGGGAGACACGCACACCTCGAGCCCAGGGCTAGCAGTCACACATACCACCAGCTCATGGCTGCTTTTGGCCTTGTCCTGCAGCTGAGGACGGGGAGAGGGAGCAAGGAGCATCCTTCCCCCAGACTTGGAGTGGCCAGGCAGCTGGCTGGGATGGGACCAGCTCTGCTTTCCTGCCACACGTCTTTGTAGCAATGCCCAGATCTGCTGGGTGGACAGAGGATACCCCTGAACTGGGCTGCTCTCCCATCAGAGGGATTACGTGCCCCCCAGCACGTCCTGGAAGTCATCTGGTTAAAAATCACATGTGCTGGGGGCAGAACACTTGGAAACTCATCGCAGCAATTTAACCTGGTCTGCTCGAGCCAGGTCTTGGCTGGGGTCTGTGGGTCAGCTTGGCGAACGCACGCTGTTGGCCCCATCCAGGGAGACTGGGCCGAGTTGAGGCTCTATGGGATGTGGCCAAGGCACCCCGTGCCAAGACGGCCCTGGGGCCGTGCAGTGCTTGTGCCTCCTGCTAAGGGAGTGATGCTGAGCTGGAAGACAGGCTGAAGGGTTAGCTGGGCCGCCTGGGACCTCTGGACAGCAGGAGAGGGGTGATGGGTTGTGATGAGAGATCTGCCTGTGCTGCAACTGTGAAAGGCTTGGAGGGAGTATTGCCTCTCTGTGGGCCAAAACAAGGGGGTTCAAAGGGGGCTGGGAGCAAGAGCAGCAGTGGTGGTACAAGAGACAACACGAGGGCTGGGAAGGGGTGCACATGGCTCTGGGCTGTGCTCCTGGGGGTGGCACAGCCCCTGCGCCCAGCCATGCTCCCTGCTCTCGCATGGCCATACAGGACAGCCCGGGGATGATCGTAATGCTGGCTCTGTTGGTGTCCTCCAGCAAAGCCCTGGGGCACAGGAGCACTGGGCTGCTGTTGGCATCCCTGACCCACCACATGCCCTGGGCTCTCCCCACACCCCAGGAAGGCAGGACCCCCCTGCTCCGGGGAGGTGACAGGCCTGGGCACCTGTCCCCACGCAGGGCTCACATGGATGGCGCTGGAACTGGGTGTGTGCAGTGCCCCAGTGCCGTGCTGAGCCCCTTTTCTCTGGGAGAGCTTTCAAAGCCCAAAGGATGCAGTGGCTGCTGCCCAGAATCACGCCCTGGGTCCCTTTGAACGCAGTGCTAATTGCTTCCCTGCTGATCACATTAGCAGAAGCATCCCGCTAATGTGTGGATAGGGGCAGCTGCGACACCCGCACCTGCAGGAGTGGGGGCAGGTGGGCTGAGGAGTGCAGTGTCCAGGCCTGACCGCCCCCCACCTCCACCTTTCCTTTGGTTACAAAGCTGCTTCCACAGGGAGCGAAGCTCAAAATGCTCTGCCGACTCAGTTTATGGAGGAGGAGTGACTCGATCGCAGTCCCCTGTATTGGTGACAAAGCTTGGGGCTGAGTCTCCCTTGGATCTAGAGAGCAAAGCAGAGCAAAGGGGCAAGGTTGGAAGCTGGGCTTGAGCAATTCAGGCCTGAAAGCAGGGGATACAATCAAAGCCTGAGGCTACTGAATGGCCATCTGTCTCTGTATTTTAAATCAGGATTTGTTGTGTTTCCTAAAAGCGCTGTCTAACTTCTTCATGAACAACCTGTGAATGACCTGCGAGGGAGGGGCGGTGAAGAGAGAAGTGCTCTTTCTCTGCTGTTACAAAGCTCTTCAGGGTGAGCAGACCTGTGAAGGGACAGTGCCATGTCACCCAGGTAAAGCAGAGGATGAGGCAGTGCCAGCAAACACAAAGGGAGGCCCACCTGGGAAAGGCAGCCCTGCCTCGGCAGCCTGCCTTGGGGGGACGGGGACACCACCTCCAGGCCAGCAAAGGCAAGGGAGCTAGGCAAGGTGCTAGAAATGATTAGGAAAGGACTGGGGAGTAAAGTGGAAACCTGTATGACAACCCGGGACAAGCCTAGCGTGCCACATCCGGAATATTGTGTGTGGGACCGGTCATGCCGTCTTGGGGAGCTGGAGAATTGCAGCAAGGCTGGGAGGAAAGGCTTGCGGGCACAGACAGCCTGCAAGGATTGTCCTGGGAGAGAGGTGGTCAAGGCACCCCGGGCATCTGGGGCAGCAGCCCGTTGCAGTGAAGGAACGGGCCCAGCCCCTCATGTCTCTTGCAGCTGATGAGTGAAGCGGGGCACCCGTGTTACACAGGACGCCCGACGGCCCGGTCCAGAGGCAGCCTCCGGCCCAGGGAGTTCTTAAATCACTGGCTCTCGGATGCCAGGTGGGCAGGGAGAGCATCTCGGGGCAGGTCACACGTACATGCTGTCCTGACACTCTTCCCTTAGCGTCCACTACATCCTGCCTTGGTTTCTAGCCAGGCTAGAGCCACTCTGCATGAAAAAGCCACGTGTTGATGGGGACCAGGACTAGGATGGATGTGGTACAGCTGGGAGTGGAGCAACCTCAGGACTGGCTCTGTCCTTGCCAGGTTCCTCGTGGGAAGAAGGGCTGGGATGCTAAAACCCACTTCTTCAGCTGCAACTGTGTGGGATGGGACAGAAGGGGGGTCAAACGATTCCTAGGGACAACAAACGGCACTCCAGGGGTGTCCTGGTTCCTGGCAGGGGCGCTGACATTTCCCTCATGGTCCTGGAGGAAGGCACTGTCTGGCTGGATGCTGGCGCAGAGCTGGCACAGCCAGTCTCCAGGGGAAAGGATCATCAGCAGGCTGGGAACGACAGTAGCTCGCACACAGCTCCCTGCTATCAGGGCTGTAGCACAGGAGAAGGATCCCCTTTCCTGGACCCTCTGAGGTGGCTGATGGATCCCCCCGGGTCTGCGCGCCCTGTGCTGAAACCTCCCGCGTCAGGCAGACCTGTCGGACCCAGGAGGCAGCCTTGCTCCTGCCTTGATGTAGGGGGTAGGTGATTTCTTAGGGTTTTCCTGGCCCTATGCTGCTGTTTCCCCTCCCTTCCCACTCCCCGCTTCCCTTCTTTGCCCAAGGAACAGGAGATAGGTCCATGTTACTAAAGCTTTCACTTCTGGCTGCCTGCAGACTCAGGTAAACACTGCTGCTCTGGAGCACATCAGGAGGGTTTCCTTGCCAGACGTGAAGGCGAGGAACATGCTCTTTGCGAAACGAAGCTGGGAACGGCGGCCCGAACGTGCCTCGTGGTGCAGCACCCGTCTGGCAGCCGGCCACTTGGCACCGCCGCCGCGCTGCCTCGGCCGGCTCGCGGGCTCTGAGCCTGACGCACGCTGACAGGTCCCTGCGCGCGGGTGGAGCGAGAGGGCTTGATATCCACGCTCAAACACCTGGGATTTAGCGAGAAGACGGCAAAACTCCTTACAAAGCTCCGCGGGGAGCGTGGGGTGGCCCCCGCGGCCCTGGGGGGAGCGGAGGCGCCGGGCAGTTGCTGCCCTGCGCGCATCGCACCCGCTCGTGCCGGTCCAAGCCGCTGCGTGGCCGTCCCGCGCCCCGTCTCCCGAGCCGAGGCCGACAAAAGCCTCCGGCCGCGCGACCACTGCCGTCGGCAGCCCTGGGATAACGCCGGGATGAATGGCAGCCAGGCGGGGAGCCCCCGGCAAGACCTCTCTGGTGCCGGGGGCTCCCCGTCCCCTGGGTGTCCCGGCTCCGTCCTTCTCCCGGACGCGGCCAGCATCACGGGGCCTGGGCTCGGCCGAGCAGCGAGGAGAGGGGGCGAGGGTGCGCGGCGGCCGGAGCAGGGGGAAGCGAGGTCACCCCCGAAAGCGCTTGCCAGGCGGCCTGGTCCGGCCGCTGGGGGGGCCGCGGACCCTGCGCTTGGCCGGGAATGGCCGTGCTGCCATCTCCTGGCGAGGAGCAGCGTCCCGAGCCGCTCGCGAGGGACGAGACCCGTCTTCCCCGCCGCAGCTGCCTCCCCAGAGGGGTTCATACGTGCCGCACGCCCCCGCAAGGCTGCTTCCCTCCTACCCCACAGCAGCCGCCCCCCGCGCCTCGCCGCAGCCCCCGGCGGCTCGCGCCCCCCGGCCGCCAGCCCCTTGGCCTTGGCCGGCTCCCCGCCAGCGCCCAGGGCCTCACGCCGGCCCCGCAGGCCTGGCCGCCCACGGCGCCGCGTCCCCGGCCCTAGCGGGGCGGCACGTTCGCCTCCCCGGCTGCCCAGCGGCAGAGTCCTCTGGCCGCGTAGCTAGCGGGTGGCGGCGCCATTAGCGGCGGTGCGGTTAGCAGGCGTGGGGCAGGGCAGCGGGGACAACGGAGCCCCCGCTCTGGCCGGCGGGGTTTGCCCCGTCTGGCCCACTGTGGCTCTCCGCCTTGGGCTGGGCAGTGAGGTTATTCTACCACTACTATTTCTGAGCTGTCGGGGCGAGGGGGTGATGTGGGGCTGTGCGGGGCTCAGGGGTGAGTTGTGGCGGGGATGGCGGGGGGGGGGGGGTGGATCTACCGGGAGCGGGGCGCGAACCCGGATCTTCAGCACCACTCGCTCCCCCCGCCAAGCTCTAGGGTGCGCTGTCCAAAAGGCTCCGGGTGTTTCCGGGCGCGTCTTGGCGGGACCGGAAGTAGCGTTGCCCGGGCGGCGGTTTTGGTTGCACCGTCCCGGAGCCCGGTGGCTGTGGAGCCGGCGCGGGTGAGAGCGGGACGGGGTCGCGGTCGCGGTCGGGGTCGCTGCCGGGACACCGTCTGCCCAGGGCAGCGCCTCATCCGGCCCATGCGTGCTCGGGGTTACCGGGCCGGCGTGGCGGGCAGGGCCCGGCCCGGCCCTGCCCCGGGGCGGCCGCGGCCGCCCGCCGGTAGCGGCCTCGCGGGGAGGAGGGGAGGCGGCGGCGGGCATAGCCCTCGCGGGACGGCCGTGTTAACCCCGGTGCCGCGGTTTTCCCCGCCAGAGCCGGGCGGACAGGACGGGGCGGGCACGCCGGGGCAGGCGGCGAGATGGCGACGGGCGCGGACGTGCGCGACATCCTGGAGCTGGGCGGCGTGGAGTCGGAGAACACGGGCACCATCAACAAAAAGGACATCATCAACTCCGATAAGGTAAAACGCGGCGCTTTAAGGGTCTTGTCCTCATTTTCTAGGTGCTGACTGGCCTTGGATGTAACGTCTGAGCGGAATATTTGAAAAAAGGTTGGAATAAAGCACGTTTTGGCCACAGTCTATTTAGTTTGGGGCTCCCCAAGAGCGTCTGGAAATGCGTGCAAGGCCCCGTTCCTGGGCTCCCCCTCTTGTTACTTAAGCGTGCCATGGTGTTTTGGCAATGTTTAAGCTGGAGCTGTGTGAGTGCTGTCCTGTGAGCTGGGCATGACCCCCAGAATGATTTTGTAAGGCTCTGAAATTTCCCATTTGGCGGGAAAGCGTGAAGTTTGATTACCGTTCTAGCCTTGAAGCAGATAGAAATAACGTAGCGTAGTTCTGTTTTTGCAGACAGAAACGATGTCTGATGTGGCCACATGGTCAATGTTTTCAAACCTTCCTCTTGTGGGGAAGGTGTGTGTTTGAGACTTGGAAGAAGTGAGATAGATTGTCTACAGGAACGTGGACAGATTGGTAACCTCTGTTAAGGACATGTGCCATTACATGATGCATCTGTAATATACAGCCATATGTTATTTGTTTTGGTATCTTAAATTCAGACAAGGTTTTAGCTGTCCCTTGCTTTGCAAGGTGTTGTGGAGGTTAATTCCTAACTAGTCGCAAGATGTGGAGATGCTTGGAAATGAGGGATAAAGATGAATTCCCCCAAAGCTCTCTGTTATGGAGACCAAAGGGCTTTGAAGTGAAGCCTACGTACAGGCGAAATACTACATGCCTGAAAGCACTTCCTGTCTTTGCTTGTCTCCCCTGAAATGTTTATTTTTGAAGGGAAGTGTAGTGATTTGATGACTATCTTGCTGGGAATAGAAAACTTAGTGTAATCGATATAACTGAAATGTGCTGAGCAGCGGTACCTTAAAGGTTGAAGTGTTAAAATCCCTGATTATCAGCTCTTTTGATGGATAGTACGTAGTGGATAGCAGATTGTAGGCTGGCTTCACCTTGTGCTGTTGTGCCACTGACTGCTTAGAGTTGTGAGTTCTTTGATTTAGATGCATTTGTGTGAAAACTAATAGAGACCTGGAGAAATACTGATGGAGGTCTGTCTTTGTCTTGAAAGAGAGAATAAGATAGGGTTCCTCCTTAAATGTACTTCTTTAACGCAAAGAGAGGAGAAGGGCAGGTGCAACGAGAGTTTTGGGGGAGGAGTAGAGAAGACCACTTGCAGCCATGAGTTAAATATTGTAAATTTCTACAAAGTATGGAAATTAATTCTATGATAGAAAAGGATAGCCTCCATGGGAAAACTACTCTGTTCTTCCTCTCATCTGTGGTGTAAAAAGCTGGGGGCATCAGAGGAGACCAGTGATCATACTGAACGTACTCATGTTGAGAGAGCGCGGCGAACCAACCATCGCAACCAGTATATCCCCACGGGTGTATATGGTCACTGGTGATGATAGGTTGCTCCCTGTTTCACTTCACAGACGCATTGGTGAAAGAGCACACAGAGGGCAAGCTAACCTCGTTTTGAATGAAGGGTGGTAACTTCTTAAAATTAAAAGTCATGGCAAGGTGAGAAGACTAAAAATAACTCAGTTAGTAAAAGAGATTTTTTTTTTTTTAAATGGAAGGGGGGAGGGGAAATATGTTAGAAATCAATAATAGGTATATAAGTTTTGAAGTTAGAAAGAGTTTCATCAGTTTCACTTATCTGGCAAGACTTAAAAGAGGAAGAAAATAAAATGTATGTCTAGAAGGATTAAAAATGATGATGGAATATTTTAAAAGTGTACCAGGAGCGGAAAAAGCCATAGCAAAAGTGTAAGCCATTATCACATGGAGAGAGCAGAATTGCTAACAGCAATGCAGAACTTGCTCAGGAAATAGTTCTGTTCAGAATTAGAAAAGGAACATACTGATGTATTTAAATCATACAAGAATGATGAAGTACTTTCCAGTCCATTAGTGACTGAGAATGTTAAAGGGAAAAATTACTAGGCATAAAAACATTTAAATCAGTTGGACCAGGTAATTTGTACTCAACTCCTAAAAGAGCTGGCTGAGCTGATCTCTGGCCTGCTGTTATTAACTTTTAATAAATCTTGGAACTTTGGGGGGATTCCAGAAGCCGGTATTCAAACAGGGTGTCATGGTGACCTGTGGATAACTGCCTCGGTTGGCCTTACATCACTCCTGAGTAAAGTGATGGACAAGGTGGGAGAAAGGTATTTGATTAGGAGTGAAAAGGTGCTCAGATAATGAATGGCTGTCATTATGGTTTTATGGAAAATAGTTGTAGTCCAAGCTGATGCAGGTTTTATGAGATTTCGAATTGGCTTGATAAAGGTGCAGTTTTAATACAATACAGTGCTATATTTACTATTGCAAAACTTCTTGAAAAACATTCTGATTTAAAAGTAGATAGCGATGTGGTAAATAAGTAGTTGTAAGTAATGGCATGGTAAATAGTTACAAAGATGGTAGAATTAAACCAAATGCCCTGGACTACTCAGTATACTCAACCTGTTCAGATAAAGTGTACTTTAATAATGCAGTTGTTGATGTATCCGTCTGAATCCAAAGTCAATTACTTTATAATTTAAAGTTGTATGTGTGATACGAGAAATGGTGGAATGTATCTTAGAAATCATCAACTCTGTGAAGGATTTAAGGGCCAGATTGCGTTATTTATCTACCTTAAACCATGCCTTTAACATTTCAACCCTAGCACAAAGAAACTATGGCAAAAAATCCTTTGGTCTATCCATGGAAGACTCGAGGTGGGGAGAAGTGTTCACTTTTGTGGGTGGCAGTGCTTATACAGTAGTCCCGTATCAAAACTATCTTCACTTGATCGCAGCTGGTAAATACTGGAGTTGCTGCAGAACAGGGTGATGGAAACTTAAGAGTGTAGGAAGACATTCCTTACCGTCCTCTCCAAAAGGTAGAGCGATCGCTTACTATTCATTAATACAAAATACGTAAAATACAAAAAAAAAAAAACAACCCCAAAATGTGGAGATAGTATTTACCTAGTGAAGAAAGACTTGATGAGTCATAGCTGAAGCCAGATATTGAGCTTGGATATTAAGGGCATGTTTTTAACAATGAAGCTGTTTCAGTAGTGGTGAGCGCTACCACTGTAGGTGGGCATGCTCGGTCTTTTGATGGCATTCCACTTAGAATGGGTATTTTCCTGGAGAAATCCAAGGCACCTAAATTTAGATGAACGGATAACATGAAAAATGTCACAGGGCGCTGGGTTATATAGCTTAATGTTCCTTCAGGGATTGCCACTTCTGAATCCAAAATTCAAATCTTTTATTTCAGAAAAAATCCAAGAAATCTTCAGAGACATTGACGTTTAAGAGGCCAGAGGGAATGCACCGAGAAGTTTACGCGCTCCTCTACTCTGACAAAAAGTAAGAGTTTACGGTCGTCTGTGCAGGTTGTGGGGTAGCCTGGGTTCTTGGTGGCGGGGCAGCATCTGCTTGAAATTGTAGACAGTCTTGCTTCCCAAATGAATTCATTTCCCTTTGTGCTTGGCCCACTTTTGTGCCTCTCAGGATGTATTCTTTCTCTGTTCTGAATTTTAGGGGTTTGGTCTGTGTATGAGATGCAATAGGTACAGGCAGAATAGGTGACTGTAGGAAAAGCAGTGTTGTTATCCTTCCGTGTCTAATTCTCTCACGCACAATTGGGAATAACATCTGCTTTTATTTCTGCAAAAATAATTCTGCTGCAGCTTGTATTTAGCTTGCTATGGACCGTGCTCTTGCCCCAGAGGTCTCTTGCATTGCCTCCTTTCCAGAGGGTTCTTCCTTTCAAACCTGTCCATGGTGTCTATTCTGTCCTCTGATGCATATGACTCTGCATTTATGTATAGTGAATCTTGTTTCTCTGGAAGTATGTTATGGTCGCCTCATCCCTTTTACCTCTGTGGGTTTGGCTCTCCTTTAGAGTGCATCAGAGTTGATTTAGGGGAATTTGGAGTTAGGTGCTGTTGTATGACTCAAGACCAAAGGGGCATAGAGGAGCTCAGCATCTTGGTCTTTCACTCTGGGAAGTTTAAAACCTGGAATAAAGTTTAAACTTAGCTTACCCCTTCCCTCCACTGCTAAACGTCAGGGTGGCCAAGCCTGCTCTGACTTTGAAATCTCTCTGGGTTTCCCTGGGCTGCTTCCTGCCTCTCTTCAGCCAGTGCTTTTCTCCACCACAGGGATGCACCTCCGCTGCTGCCAAGTGATACAACTCAGGGTTATCGAACAGTCAAAGCAAAACTGGGGTCCAAGAAGGTTCGCCCTTGGAAATGGATGCCCTTCACCAACCCAGCAAGAAAAGATGGAGCGATGTTCTACCACTGGAGGAGAGCAGCAGAGGAAGGGAAAGACTACCCTTTTGCCAGGTTCAATAAAGTAAGTGGGAGTGCTTTCAAACAACAGCATGCAAATAGCAACGGGAAAGTACCCTTTGGTCAGGTTCTCGACTGTCCAGACAGCAGGTTCTTTCGATGTGGTAAAGCTGAGTTAGATTTGGCAGTTGCATTTTAAATTGCAGCATAGCTTGCAACCCTGTGATCTCGGACTGTGTTGTCTCCAAATCCTTCAAGCTAAGTGGTCTCAGTATGTGGTCAGCGCTTGCCAGAGCACCTCCATGTTTCGGGGGTGCTGTGACCGATTAGGAAAGCAGGCGCTGTTCCATCAAATGCTGTTCCTAACCAACATCCCCTCTCTGATTACAGGCTCTTGGTAGTAAAAGATATTCTATTCTGAGTGAGGCTTTAAAGTCAGAAGTCTTGTTATCTTGCCCAGTACGAAAAACTTCACTTGCAGCTTCAACTTGCAGCTCCTCAGGCAAAAAGCTGGCTTGCAGCCTCTTGGCCAAATTCCAGCACAGATGTTGAATTACATAGCGTTCCCTCTGAAATTGTCCTTGTGGTAATGGTGTGGTGCAGTACCCTATTCTTTGCATCTTATGTTAAGCTGTCACAATGTGTCGTTGTAGTCTCCTGCTGTCTTTTGTCCTGCATATATGTACTTTGAGTTGCTAGCGCTTTCAAGGGTATGCACAAAGGAAACTCTATCAACGTTTATATTTCAAAGGCAAGACATCAAAAGTTAGGAACCAGCAGAGTTAGGGTGCCTCTATAATCTAATTTAACCCCCTTCATGATGCACATCTATATTAAAAGAAAAAAAAAGTGTGTGGTCATGTAATTCCACAAAAGCTCTGCTTGTGTATAACTGTATACAGCATTTTAAGTTTGTAATTCACAGAACATCAGCACTCACAGAATCTGGTTTCTGGCAGTTAAATGGTTGTTTGACCTTTTATGTTAGGCTCAAGCTCTGACTGATGCTTTCCCTGATGCTTGTTGGGAGGCTGGTAAGAACCTTCTGTGATATCTCTTCTCTGATGTCTAGGGTGGAAGTCTGAAGCATGACTCACTTAGTCAAGGCACCTGCCTAGCTGCCTGTTGGAGTGAAACTTTGGAAATGTAGTTGCCCTTAAGACTCTACTGCTCTAACAGTTTTTGGCCAGCTTCAAGTTTATCAGAGGGGGCCACACATGGGTGTTGTAATTACACAATTCTTGTTTCCCTAACTTTATCATGTACCGTGAATTGACGGGAAAAACAGTCATAAGCAATGCTGCAACCTTTAGATTAGTGGCATAGACCTCTGCCGTCTGCACATGCACAATTACCTAATAGTAGGAGCAGGTGGTTGCCTTTGGTGTGGATCGGTCCTTGAGGGGCAGAAGGCACTCACAAGGGGCTTCACAGATATTTGCTGATGTCGGAGGAATTTTAGTTATTTTTCCAGACACCTCTGCTGGTTCTTTCTCCCATACTTGGTGCTTCTGCCCATATATCTCCCTGCCTCCCTTTGGCACAAGCCCATTTTCCTTTCTAGTCTGTCCTATTGGTCACACAAGCTCTTTAACACAACTCATGCATCGTTGCTCAATTGCTCTGTCTTCTCGCTATGCTCGCAGTCTTCCAGCCAGTTCCTTGCTCTTTGCTGTGAAACCCGAAATGAAAACCTAGGTTTGACAGTGTACACTGTCCCTTGGTCCAGGAAGTAAAATAAAGAGTGTTAAGAACAGCCTCACTGGTGTCAGAGCAAAGGCCCGTTTCAGCCAGTATCCTGTTTCTGACTATCATTAGTAAAGGCTTAGGAAAGGAGTATGAGAATGGGGCAAATGTAGAACATTTCTTCGCAGCTTCTGGCTGTCTTTGGCTTAGGGATTTCTTAACCTGGGGTTTGTGTTTAAGTATTCTTGATAGGGGCATTCAGGGTGGAAAGGCCCAGCTGCTTTGTGGACGTCCCGTGACAATGAATCGTGCAGGTTAATTCTGCGCTGTGTGAAAAGATGCTTGCTTTTGTTCTTTTTGAAGTGCTGCCTGAGCATTTCATTTGGTGCCTCTGAGTTCCCATGTTACAAGACATAGTTAATTGTCCTTGTTGTGTGGTGCGTTTTCAATAATTTGACATAAATCTGCCCTTCTGTATTCTGGTTCACCCTTGCTCTCAAATATCCTTTCTTTTGAAATGGATGGGCCAGGAGCACACGTTTCATGTGTGGAAGCATCGCGGATTTATGCGTTTGTCGTGTCTTCTCTGGGTTTTTTCTAATCATTTTTGCTGTTTAGTTTGTCTTTTCACAGCTGCTCAGCACTGTGCTAATGTTTTCACAGAACTGTCTCGTGGCTCCAGGCTCTTTCCTGAGTGGTTTTAGCTAATTTAATGCCCATCATTGTGTGAGTTTATAGTGTGAATATAGGACTGAGAGGGGTTTTCTGGGCCGTTACGTCCTCTTCTCAGCTCTCTTAGGCACTGCACCATCTAGTCCCATTCATAAACTGATCAAGTTCCTTCTGAAAAGCAGTTGGATTTTCCTGCCCCTGTGCTTCCTTGGGAAGCTGTTCCAGACAGTCTCTGCTGTTTCTCATTTCCAGGTTAAATTTTCCATGTTAAATTGGCATTTCTTTGCAAGCCAATTTCTTTGGCTTGGTCCTTATTTCAGTTGTTCTTTTCTTCCTGTGGCGTTCTTTTCTTTTCATCTAGCATACTTGAAGCCTGCAGTCAGATTCCCTTTCAGACTTCCTTTGCTAGGTTTCTTTCTCTCCAATCTGCTGAGGGAAGACAAGCTTCCCACCCCATTACTCATCCCAGTTGCTCTTCTTTGTACTTGTTCATCTTTCCTGAACATGGGTCAGTGGAGTTGTAGTTGGTATTCCTGGCAAGATCTCACTGTGTAGCATAAACCCTGCCAGTTTCTGCTGGAAATCCCTTTCTGGGGGTTGTATTTGCATTTTCAGGGCTGTGTCATGTTTGCGCTCCTAGTCACCTTGTGGTTGGCTCAGGTTTCCCAACTGATGAGTTCCTACCTTCTCACAGAGGTTCTTGTTTGTAGCCCTCAAGCGCTTGATTTTGTTCTTTGTACTACTGAATCTATTCCCTTTTCTGCTACTCCAGTCTTTGAGGTGTTTCTTACAGTGCAGAATTAAATATTGGGTTGCACAGCCACAAGACACTAAAAGCTTACGTGACTTCTGCAAACAATTGAACAAACTCATGAAAGTTATATCTGTTAAGGGTGCCTCACTGTGGAGACTTTTTCTGGCTCAGGAAGCCTTTGAGCAGGTCACAATATGCTCTAGAGGACCCTGCTTGAGCAGGGGGGTTGGATTGGATGATCTCCAGAGGTCCCTTCCAACCTCAACCATTCTGTGATTTACTGTCTTCTCTTCCATCCACTGCAGGTGGTCATGCTGGCTCATTTTGTGTATGTATGCTACTCTAGCAAGTACCCTTTTTTTTTTTTCTTTTCTTTGCCACTATTTACATTCCTTAGGGTGTCTATTAGGATGGCTTTTCTGCTGGTGGAGGTACTTTTTGAATGTAGAAGTGTGGTGTGTCCCCAACTGATATGTTTCATTCTTATGTTTCCATGCTCTTGAGATGGGAGAAAGGCAGTAGATCTAAAGAGACTGATTTGGAGGCTCAGAGACGCTCCTCTGGGCTGTGGGGGGTTGGTGAGGATGCTCACTTCCCTGATGTAGGACTTGGGAGGGCATAGAGGTGTTGAAGAGTGTGTGCTGTTCACATGCACGTGATGTTTTCTTGTGGAGGCAGGAACTCATCAGACAGAGCAAATCTTGTGTGCAAGGAGTGGTGGGAGGGGGTAAAGGAGGAAATAACAAACTTGCTTACGCTTTTGTGTTACCACGTACTAGGACTTCCCCTAATACAGTGAACATTTCTGCTGTTCCCTTAGTATTTGTGTGATGCTAGTGTTTAGGGTAAAGCCCTTGCAGAGCAATTCCAGACAGGGCACAGTGGCATGGTTTTGGCCTTTTAGGCACCTGGGAACTTGGAGCTGGACTGTCATTCAGTCCTGTGGCTCTGCTGGGGAAGGGGTGAATGATGAAGGGAAGGGCAAAATTGTTTGCCAGGTTTGTGGCCCTCAGCTGTACTGCACCCAGCTGTACAGATTTTCATTTTTGGTGCAGACAGTGCTGTGAGAGGAAAGTGGGTTTTTTAGCGAAGCAGGAAGTGTGCTAAAGGCTAGGAATCGCCCCTTGCCTGTCCTGTTCCTCCCACGCAAGTGAGCATGTCCCAGCCCAAATAAAGAGTCAGCTGTCAAAGCAGACGATGTCAATGTGTTGCTGAAGCTGTTTGGGAGGAATGGAGGGAGGCTGGCAGAACCTTGGTTTGGCTCTCAGGTTAGCCTAATAGTTTTGGGATAGTTTTATTGTCAGGATTTGGGCTGGTGGCCTCTGCCTGTGTTGACTATCTGCTGATGATACCTAAGATTAGCAGAGCCCTAAGGAGCAGGCAGTATTTCCCAGTAGGCTCTGCAAAACGCCACATTTGCAGCCTTAAGATCACAGGTTGCTCCTTGTCAAGGCTTCTGCCTGGTCTGTCATGTTGCCTGTCAGTTCCTACTGCTCAGGGTCTTGGCAATGCCTCCCTGATCCTTTGCCCCCTCCTGTCAGTGGATCCTTTGCCCCCTCCTGTCAGTGCCCTGCTCTTCCTTTTGGCTCTAGTTCCTCAGCCCCTGCTGGCTGGTGGCTAGAGAAGGGCAGCACTGTAAGAGAGCTCCCATGTTTTTCTCTTTCCTGCATAGACAGTGCAGGTACCTGTCTACTCGGAGCAGGAGTATCAGATGTATCTACATGACGATGCGTGGACCAAAGCTGAGACAGACCACCTCTTTGACCTGGCTCGGCGTTTTGACCTGCGCTTCGTGGTGATTCACGACCGTTATGATCACCAGCAGTTCAAGGTGAGTCCCAGGGGCCAAGGTGCTGCTAGCAACCTGCTGCTATGGCACGTGCAGGGCTTGCTACGCTGCAGAGAGCAAATTACCCTTTATATCAACTTAATTAGGGGAAAATAATGAATTATTGGCAACAAGGAATATTGAATTTCCAGCACAGGGCATTGCTGCTTGCTTTGTTTATAATTAAATCCACTGTGACTTGGGCTCATTCCCTGTTGCATTTTATTAGAAAGTTAGAAGGCTAGGAGAACAGCTCATCGTTCCCTGAAGGGAAGGCAGTTGGGAATTTTGTTCGACTGAGCAGGGTAGGTGTTAGGACTCTCGAGTTCTAGTTTAGGCCCTGGGAGAAGGATCTTCTAATGGTTCTTGGGGGATTGGGCTCCTAGGTTTTTTCCTGATGTTGCTCCTCACTTGTGGTCTGAGCTGATGCAGGCATCTATCATCTCTCCTGTGAAGCAGGGACCATCCATGGGCAGAAAATGCAGCTCTCGTGTCATGGTCTTAAATCTCCTCTGACTGCCAGTTCCCTGCTCCCTGGTGACGCAGGGGAACAACGTGCCTCCCATAGAATAGCTCCAAAGGCTGGAGTTGTTTGTTGCCCTTTGAAATCTCAGATGAAGGGAACGTAGCAAAACAGAATAACAGGATTCTGCCTAGCTGGGCAGCCCAAACACCTTCAGTGCTTGGTGTAAGAGAACACAGCTCAGACTCTGTGTTAGTATAGTGCAGTGATGGGCGGGTACTCCCAACAATGAGTTGTTGCAGCTGATACCTTCTTAATCATGACTTAAAAGGTTGCTCTCTGGAGCAGCTGAGAGGCTGGAGGGCCTCCAGCTTGTATGTCACAGTCCTGTGGTTCAATCTCAACTTCTCAGCTGAAAGCTCAGACCCCACTCTTTGCTTTGAGATTGGCTTTCTTGTGCATGCTGACTAGAAGAAGCCTCCGTTCCCACCTGCCCAAGCCATCCCTTGCAAGTGAGAGGACTACCATGTTACAGCAATAGCTCTGGTTCTCAGGGTCTTTGAGCAGTTGGTGAACAAGGTCTTGTCTCACTGGCTTCTTGGAGAGATGGGGAAGCTGAAGTCCAGAGAGAGAGACTCCTTTCAGGTAGCTCTCTGATTCCACAAGGACTGGCAAGGCTTCATGCTGATCCTTCTGCCAAGCATCGCATCTTAGACCCAGTCTGACATCCTTCCTCCAAAGGCCCTTAGCTGGCTAGTGCACAAGTTTTTGCTTGGCTCTTTCATAATGTTGTCCTCTTGCAATGTCTTCCACAGAAGAGGTCAGTGGAAGACCTGAAGGAACGCTATTACCACATCTGTGCCAAATTGGCTAATATTCGTGCTGCTCCAGGCACAGATCTGAAAATCCCGGTCTTTGATGCTGGCCATGAAAGACGGAGGAAGGAACAGCTGGAAAGGCTGTACAATAGGACACCAGAGCAGGTAACTGGGGGAAGAAACTAGCACTGCCCCAACAGATTTACGGTAAAGATATAAGTTGAATCAGTAGGTGGATGAAATAGGCTAGAGGGTGGGAAAGGGAAAGACTGGACAAGGAAACAGCAACGCGTAGGCACTGCTTCTATTCTTTGTTCATGCCACTTTAAGGGGTGCAAAAGAATACTGACTTTTCACAGCGTTGCACTTGCAACTTTAGTATGTTTGGGTTTTTTTTTTACCCTTCTGTCTTTGTGCTTTTGGCCTCCCTGTCTGGAGGTGGGATTAGTTGCTTATGGATGTGGCTGAAGGGTGGCGGGGGGGAAATCACAGATGTTATCGTATAGTGCTCCTTTTCCAGGTGCTTTCTCTGCTGTACTTTATTGTCCTGTTTCACAAAGAACTGTGGTTAGAAAGAAGCAAATCAACTTCTGTTAGTAGAGATAACCAAAAGGTTGGGATTGTCAGCGCAGTAATTAAGGCAGGATAGAATCGAGTTACCAAGGGGCTAGTTTGTAGAGTGGTATTGCCATGGATGCAGGATAAGGCTATGAAGCGTAATGTGCTCTGCAAACCCAAGTCCTGTGCAGCCTATCAGGCCAGGTTACTTAAAGGCATTCCCAGGCTGGCTTTAGGGCAGAGTTGCTATCGGTAGATGGCCCCCTTGTCTTGCTAGGCCTCCTCTGCTGCTCTGATTGCTTTTCTGTGCTCTGGTCTGCAGGTGGCAGAAGAAGAATATCTCATCCAGGAGCTCCGCAAAATTGAAACCAGGAAGAAAGAAAGAGAAAAGAGAACCCAAGACCTGCAGAAACTCATCACAGCTGCTGACACCACTACTGAGCAGAGACGTGCAGAGCGCAAGGCTCCTAAGAAGAAGCTGCCACAGAAGAAGGAGACAGAGAAGCCTGTAAACACTTTTGTTTTTTTCCCCTCCCTTTGTGCTCTGTCTGGGTAACGTGTATTTTCTCCAGCAGTTCTACCAGCATCAGACCCTCAACTTCTTTTGGGGAGAGAGTGGCTTCTGGCTGCATTCTGGCAGATATGTTTTCTGTTGTTTTTTTTTATTATTATTTTTTTTGGAAGGCAGAATGGTCTCTGGTAGCATAGTCTAACACAGCCATTCTCGGACTCCCATGGTGTGCTGTTTGTCCCCCTTCCGTTTGGTAACTGCTGGTTTAAGTCCCGTTTCCCTTCCCCTCCTTGAGAAAAGGGATGAAATGGTGCCAGCCAGCCAGCAACTCTGTCTGCCTCATGGCAGAGAGAAGCATCTCTTTCCCTGCTTCTCCCAAAGGGTATTCCAGTACTGTTGTCCTGTTTGTCCCGCAAACCTGTTGCCTTTCACCTTCTTTTTCTAGTCCAGGTTTCCCTTTCATTTCCCTTTCATTTCCCACTACTGGGTCGCAGAAGCCTCTCTCCTAGGTTGGTACATGTGCCTCTCCTGAGCCTCTGCTGTGATCAGAGCAGCCTTGCTGGGGGACTCCTGTATTCGAGGTGGGGGGGTATTAGTTTTCATTTCTCCCTGAGCCAAGCTAAAGTTTAAGGAGCCCAGAATAGAGGTTTCAATTCACATTTGATGTTACCTCAATTTTCCTTCCTGGAAAAAGAAGACAGCATGGACTGAACTAAATTCAGCATCTTCAGTAGGAAAGGGCTGTTTAAAAAATCCAGCTAGTCCCTAGGAATTCCTGTCCCTCCACACTGTGAGCAGAGAGCATGTGTATCATCTTCCCAAAGGGTCTGTGCAGAGAGAGGAGAGAAGCAGTGAATGCTAGACAGTTATTGCTTGATGAAGTGTACCCATTAGGCACCGCTACCTTAAAACTTCTCCCCCCCAAGTAATGAATATAGTAGCACTGGGGACCTTCTGCTTCTAGCATTAATTCCCTTGAGGGCTGACATGGTAAAGCTCACCCAGTGCTGGCGTATCTGACTCTAAAGAAAGCAGTTTGTCATTGGTGGTTAGGAAAAACGGTGGTGATGGGGAATGGGACTGGAAAGATGCTGAGGATGCCAAGGTGAGGGAGTCCAGCCCTAAATGTTGCCTGTGGGCTGGTGCCTGTCTGCAGGCGTGTAATGGATAGGCACGCCAGGGTGGGCAGAGAAGCAGTTTCTGTTGTTGCACTAGCATCATTTCAACCATGACAGAGTCCATTAGGAGTCAATTACCAACTATAGCCAGGAAATGTTAAGAAAAAAATTGCATTTTAACTAAGAATTTGAATTGGGAGCTGCATCAGCATCATTTCAACAAAGGAAAATCATTTACCAAAGAGTCAATTGAGGTTGAAGCGTTTACAGCATGTACAGGCATGCAAGGCAAAAGAACCCATTTAATTGCTTATGTACTGAGTGCAGTCAGAGTTGGCTCAGCTAAGCCAGAGATCTTGATTTACCCTCACCCCTTGTGTCAGGGTGTCCAACAGCAGGCTTGGGTGGGGGGGGGGGGGAGGTTGGACTCGGCCTTCTTCCACAGGAAGTGGAGAGGATTGTTTTTTGATTGCGGCTTTTGTCTCTGATAGTCCAAGCTGAGAGGCTGCATCCTACCAAAGATGAAAGTGATTCCCTACAAGTTCATGAGCCCTGTTGATATTTAGGGAGTACTTTTTCCACTGTGGTCACGTTTAGAAATCTATTCATGGGGCCTTTGTGTTTATTTGGCTGAACACAGAAAACTAAAAGATCTGAATGGCCGGCCACGTGGAGTGGTTTGTAAGGCATCACCTCAAGACGTACAGATAGTTGATAGAGGTGTGAGAGTCATTGGCAGGGAACGTAAGGAATTAAGTCAGTGTCTTGTAGCATCTCTTATGATCTTGGGGCAACCCTTGGTTGTCTTAGCCTTGCCTATAATGAACAAAGAGCAAGCTGCATAGCCTCTCGGCCCAGAAACGTGGGGGCAACATGGCAAATGGTGCCTCCGAAGGAATCGAGAGATTTGAGATGACTCTTCATTTTGGAAAGGCATGTGATTGAGCATGCATTTTGTAGAGATTGTGGCCATTCATGAACTGAGTCATCAGTGTGACTGGCCTGTTAGGGGCACCAACACCGTTCAGTGCAAAGGGTCCTGCAGATAGCCCTGGTGTATCAGTGTGGCTCCCATTCTAGTGAATTGATCCTGCATGCTGTGAACTTTTGAGAATAGTAAAGAGAAGAGATATTTTCAGCTGAAGCTCTGCAGGCAGTAAAATGCCCTGGTTTAGAAAAAGTGAACGCCCTAACTAGCATTTTGACAGGTATTTTCTCAGTAGTTCTCTGTCCCTTCTTATTCTTTTTCCAGTATCGTCAGAGTGGTTTCATCATTTAAAAGTATGCTCACCTTGTCCTTTGCTCAGCAGCACAGGTTTCTAAGGGATTGCATTAATTTTTGTCCATTTCATTCCAGTGCTACTAGATGCTCCGCTCTCTAGCGGCAACGGTATTAGGCATTTGCCTTCCTGTATCGCCATGCTTAAAATGTGAAGTGGGCAAGAAAGAAAACTGCCTAATGAACGGACAAATGGCAAAATGTGTGTAAATAGTAGGCCTCCCTGGAGGGAGGCAGTCCTTAGGATCTGTACATCCTCGTTAGTGGGCTCATATCTGTGCAGATCAGAGGTTTCTCAGCTCATTCCTTAGAGGGCTTGCAGTGGAAAGCACAGATTTAGGGAGACTATTGGGCTGTTTTGATCACTGAACTGGGCCTAAGTTAGATAAGGATGATACTGTGCAAATATGCATACGTTAGGATTAAGGCTTATGATTGTGTGGATGGGTGCCAGGATCTGTGGAGAGCAGCGCATTTAAAAACAAAAAAGGAAGAAAAAGGAAAAAAAAAACAGTTTGAGCTCTCCAAATATATCTTGAACTAGAGTATTATTTTCAGTGGGTTTGCTTGGGATTTTCTTCTTTCCTCAGCTCCGACATGTGGCCATGGCAGGTGGTTTTCTGTCACAGGAAACAGTGTTTCCCCTTCATACAGTGTCTGTATCAAATGTTGTGTTTCCTCTCTCAACACATCCTGTTTCGATCTCTTTCAGGCTGTTCCTGAGACTGCTGGCATCAAGTTTCCCGACTTCAAATCTGCAGGTGTCACGCTGCGGAGCCAGAGGGTAGGCTGTTCTCCTGGTCCCTTGGGGCCTCTGTTAATATCTTTCAGTCTGCCTGTCCGTCTCCTCATCCGTTCTCCTTTTATAGTTAAAGAAAGTCAAAATCTTGCCTCTAAAATAAGAAAGGAATTCCATAAATGTGGAGAATCAGAAGCCTGGAATGCTGGCTCTATGAAAGCCAGCTCATCGCCTTGCACAAGGGCACCTGAACCTGCTGATGTTTGTTGTTCTTGTGCCCACTGTGCTGTTAGACACACACGACAGGCCCAAGTGGGGCTGTCTAGGCCAAACGGAGCTTGCAGCCAAATGTAATAGGCCTCCTAGAGTGTGTGTGTTAATAGATCAGAAGGTGCCTTTAAGAACTGGATGGTCAGGTTATGACTTGAAAAAGAGACAGACATAAATGCATACAATTTTGAGCCTTCATCTTTCCATTATCTGACTTCAGAAAATATTTTTGGGGAAAAATCCTCATGCTCTTTTTCTCCCTTTGTTCATTCTGTCATAAATACACCTCTGAGAAATTAACTTTCTTGCTGTTTTATCTGCAAGGCTTGAGGTCTGTCTCTTAGCGACAGGTTTTGGGATACTGAGTCAGTTAAACCTGCCTGTCTGGCTGAATGTTTTCAGAGGGGCTTTGATAGCAAAATTCTGTTTGCCCAGTACAAATGCTTTTTTTTTTTTTTTTTCCCTTCCCTTCCTAGCCAAATAAAATAATCCTTAGTTGCTTTTTTGCAGCAATGGTAGATAAGTAGGTTTCCTGCCCTGCACCCTCACTTGGCAGAGTAATTTTCTAGACCATTTTTAAAGAATTCTTTGATGGCCGAATAGTTTCAGATCTTGTTGGGAATACTCTGGGGCTGTTAATAGCGATGTGTTGGTTTGACAAACAGGTGCATGTGCAATAGAGGTGGTATGCCTCAGCAAGGTCACTGCTGGGGGCCCCCTTTTTTTAAGCACGTGTGACCATCTGCAGGTTACCTGTGTGAGCAAGGGGTTCCGGCCTTGAGGAAGTCAAAAAAAAAAACCCAGCAAGTGCTGGGCAGGACTGCAGTGCATGTGTTGAGATTTATGGAGACATAGCAGATGTGCTCTCCAACACCAAGATAAATAGAGCAATTTATGGAGATTGATTTGGGTTTTGAAAACTGATGGTTGATCTTTTCTATTTTTTTCTCCCCTGGAAGAGAAGCTGAGCAATAACCTGCCAGTAGTGGAACCATGTGGCAAAGCCAGCAGCCTTTTTGTGTGCCAAACAGGCTAATTCAACCCCCATTCTTTGTGGAAAATGGGTGCTACATGCTCCTCCCTGTCTCTTTTTAATGCTCACAAAATGTAGCAATAAGCTGAGGCAGGGCAGCCTGAATGATCAACTTTCAGCCTGCAGTATCCAAGCTCCTGAGGTGGTCCTATGCTCTACTTGAAAGTTTTAAGGAGGTCAGCACTGTTACTAGAAATGCTAGTGATCTCACATTGAAAAGGGTTGCAAATCACTGATCGAGATGAGAAAACAACACTTTGTTGGTTGGGAATGTGAGTCCATCCTAGCAAACTGAGTTCATTTGTGGCCTTTAGTCAGTCACCTGGCTTCCTTTTTCAAGTCTTCCCTGTTTTTAAAAAGGGAGCTAATAGACTCTCTTGTTTCACATATGGGTGATGGGGAGAATTAATTACATGAGGTCAGTAAAAGCCTTTTGAACTGGTGAGAGATGCTGAAGTGCTAAGTGGAATAAAGTAGAATCGACAATCTGTGCTAATCTGAGTATTTTACTCGTGTGATTTACGTGGCAAACCTTCTACACACCAATGATGTGGAATTGATAAGGGTGGGAGCTGGCTGGGGCTGGGTCAGGGGTTGGTGTGCTGTGCTGGAAACGCCTGTATTCTGGCAACGTTCAGTGTAAGGCGTCTTGCCCTGAGCACACTGGAAAATGATTTCTAAAGGCTTGTGACATGCTGCAGTAAGTTCTTTTGCCTGAGGACCTAAAGGATTCCTCACGTAAAGGCTTCTATTGTTCTCTTTTATTTTGTACTTTAGTACTGTGCCTTACGCCTTGGTAGTTAGGCGCAAGGCGCGTTTGGATTTTGCGCTGAGATCAGGGATTCAGCCTCTGTCATGTGTGAAAAATGTACCATATCATCGCTGGAATGACAGAACTTACTCTTTGATTAGAGGGATTCTTCTTTTTTTTTTTTTCTGAGAATTTACTATTAGTCTGTTAACATGACTTAAAATTAATATACAGAAATGAGTCGTTGAAGAAGAAGTTAGCAGTCTATATTCAATTTGATTTGTTCCCAGTAGCCTTCATGACAATAGCCCAGGCTTTCCGATTCCTTCTGTAGTTAAAACTTGCAGAAATCTTATGCACGGGCTGAATATGAAGACTTTTTTTCCCCTAGAATTACCGGTCACTTACGACCATTGTTCTTCATAACTGAAAGTTTCTCCTTCAGCAGACGCTGAAGAGTAATCTTCTCCAGTGAATTCCACAAGCTACCTTCTTTCACAATGCTTTCAGTCTCCTATTGTTCTCCATACCGCTGTGGCCACAGGCAAAGAAGGCCACAGCCCCTCTGCCCTTGCTCTGCATGGGATTTCCCCTCTGCCTCCTGACAGCACAGATTGCAAGTTTTCACTAATGGCGATGGGAAGCTGGGCATTATGAAAAGCTTCATCGTAATTCAAGGCAGTGCATTGCCTTGGTGCCACTGAGAACAGTAGGCAGTAGCAGATGTTTTGGAAGAGGGTAAACCTTTTATGAGTTTCTTGAAAAGGAATTTTACACTGTTGCCTTTGCTGTTAGGAAAATTGTGTTATGAAAATAACACAAGCAGAAATATATTATTAATCCTAAGTGTTACTTCTAGAAAACTTCCTGTTGTACCAGATCTGCTCAGCTGGGATGGCAGAAGGCCCAAGAGCCAGAGGAAAGGAGAGATGAGTAGGGAATTTATACAGGGAAAGGAGAGGAAGAGACTAAAGGAGAGGCATACAGCTACGAGGAAAACTTTGCTGAGGACATGCCTGAAGGGAAGGAAAGTTAGAGCTGTTAAAGTTGAATCTTTTCCAGGACCCAAACAAACTGGCAGTAGCCACGCATTTGTGATCAAGTGTGATGTTGCTGCTACTGGGCAGAACTGAGTTTGCTTTGAACTCACTGCAGTGTTTCTATACCATGTCACGTTTAGCTTTCTGTTAAGGTTAACTAACTCTGTCTTTGACTTTCTTATGTTCAGAGTGCTTGGATTGGGATACTTAATATCTTGTCAAAGAAATTTATCTTAAAAATGCTCATCTGCTCTCTCAGCCTTGTCTGAGAATTTTAAGTTATGATTTTGTTAATGCTGTTGAATTGCTGCAGCAGTCCTTTTAATAGCGATGGTAATGAATGGAAAAGGTGGGCATTTGTCCGCTCTTCCTGCATGTTTGAGGTATGAGTCGGTGTCCTTGCTTTGTTGTTACGGGTTTTGAAACAAAGGAACTGGAAGAGAATCAATTGAGTGATGTCTCATTTGGTAACAAAACTCTTAAGATGAGAAGGAGTTTGCAGAGATCTCGAGCCCACAGGATGCACTGAGGGATGCTCCCGCTCAGTTGTTCACAGCCAGCCACCTCGCGCAAGAAAAGGCTTCCAGCCAGCAGCTGACTCTGCCTACTAACCAGGACCTTGCAGATGAATTGCCAGTCAGACCAGTTATAAAAGAAGCAGGGGAAGGAAAACTTTTAAGTACAGCTTTAGTAGTCATTGATTCAAATATTCATCCTCGCCAGCTTTTAAATATTTACTAGCCAGCCAGCTGAGCATTTTTTAGCACTGATTAATGAGTTAGAATTTACTGTGGTTGGGCGGGGGAAAATGTGTGTGAGACTCCTTCCCCCGCCCTTCTCCTTGGAGTAGGAGACAAGTGCTTACTGCAAGCTCCAAGACGAATGCCCCATCTAGTGAAAGATGGGGTTGTATGTATGTATTTAGACATGTTTATTCTTTATATTTGATCTGACCCACAATTAAATGGCCAACCGCACTGCCTGTTTGTTCTGCTTCGGAGGCTGTTGGCTCTGTTCCTTCCCTGTTATTAATGTAAATCCAGACCTCGTCAGCTGTGAATGTGTGAAACATCTGTCTGTCCTCCTGTGATCAGTACTGTCCCTTCACAGCTTTGGAAGCAGTTACATAAAATATCTGTTATTTTTATTTGGATTTGATAAATTTTAATTACTTGGACCAATTAATAATTTATTTGTTTTATATTGATTGCACTCCAAGGCATCTTGGTAAGATAATCTGACGGTGATCAGCACGCTCTTATTAGGTAGAAAGTTTATGTTTTGAGGTCTGAGCTTCCCATGGATTAGTAAGCTGAAATGTGCTTGTTGCTTCTGTTAGCAGCTTTTCAGTAGTGAAGTTGTAAATTTTGTGCTCTACGAGAGCGTGGGTGAGAGTCATTTCTGTGGGAGCCTGACAGAGGTGTGGAGGGAGGGTAGTATCCTCAGTTCTGTGAACAGAAGTTATGAACAAATGGTGTGGGCAAATGTGGAAATTCATGTTGTGGCATTGCTATCTATTTGTTGGATTACCTGTGCTTCAATTAGGGTTAAGTAAGTGCTGGTGCATTTCCTAATCAAACCTGTCTATAAAGAATGAAACGAGATGGAAACATTGGCGTATTTATTTTAAAGAGGACAATAAAAAGATGCAAAATGTTGAACGAACTAGAGAAGGTGAATCCAGCACTTCTCTTCCTCCATTCTCATTCTTAACTAGACTGAGGAGCAGTTAAGTTGCTAAAAGGAAATGCCTCTGACACCTTGTGTGTAGAACTGTTTGCTGTGGGGGAGCAGCCAGACCACAGCCTTGGTAGGCTTGGCTCTCGGGTATAAGGAGAGCACTCTGTGTACAGAAATGGCATCTTAAAATAAATATGAGTTCTGGAAAGGACACTCCTTCCCTGGGAGTTGGTCTGCTTTTAGCTGATGAAGAGGGTTTTTTTTTGGTCTATTAATGACTTCTTGGTATCCTAAAGTAGGAGCGTTGCTTCTCTTGTTGAGTCATCAGGTACCAAATACTGTCCATGCAGTACCAGCCCCAGGGACCTTCATTCTTGATGGTTTCTCAAATCAATCAAGGACTGGCGGACCTTTACTCTTCCAGCTCCATATGCCTGTAACGATGCAGTCTTGGATGTCATTCTTCAGATAATCTGATGATCTGTAACTCATGTGTAGCATCCTATGTGTTACTTTTTAAATTCTTTCATTAACTTAACCAATATCCTGATCAGAGTGTAATTAGTGGCTTTGTTTTGAATTTTTGTACCTGTTGTGTCAGTGTAGTTTGTTAAATTGTTGAACGGGAAGGCAATAGCAGTTCAAGGCTAGATGTGTATTTTGCTACAGTTTCTTGGGTTTCTGTCTGATTTGGAAGTTTACATAATGTTCTTGTACCACGTGAAACCACGGTCACGCTTCCCCTCCTAGGGCCTTCCTTGGAGCACTCCCATAAGGGTAGCACGCTCTTTTCTGTGCTCTTGATTTGCTTCAATTAGATACAACCTGGAGGCTGCAGCTGTCTCAGTTTCCTGCAGTCAACTCTGCAGGTCTCAGCTTGGTTTAACACCTGTAGTGAGAGGCAGTTGTAGGATTATCTGGGAATCAACAGATCTCCTAAAGCAAAGCACTGTAGTGTCACACTGGTAATGTGCTTTTAAAGCAAAATACCGTATATTAAAAAATGTTCTGTGCAGTTCTTTCTCCAGCACCATGTATTTCACTGTATTTTTTCCTGCAGAGATACTTTTTGTAGTCCTTTTACATTTGTGTTACTGCAATTGCACAGTATTTACTTAAAGCAGAGAGTGTCTGAGGGAAAGAAAATCTCAGAATTGGTAAATGGCAGATATGATTACTTCACTTGCCAGAAGATGACCATCTTCTAGATGGCAGGCAGTCCTGGCAAGGTATGAGGTCTTCTGGTCTTCTCAGATGTCTTGTTTCTTGTCAGAGCCGGTATGTCAGATTTGGAGAAAAGTGACTCTGTCTCCAGGTCAGCAGCTGTCGCTCGTGCTGCTTCCAAGTCATTCTCATTTTAGGCCACTTGTACTGGGTCAAAGAAAGCTGGCGGAGAGGGTGGGAGAATAGAAAACCTTGAAGGTCTTGTTACCTGCACTAGTGAAAATCCATCATGCCAAGACACTGACACTGCAAGGCCTTCGATTCCTTTAGAAAGTGTCCCTCAGCTTTAGCCCATGAATTGGTGCTATAGATGCATTAATGTTTATAGGATCAATGAGCTGCTGCCCTGCAGTGTGGCTGAGTGTCTGTGCTTCTCTGGGATCTATTGGCCTCCCTCATCCTTGGCTAAACTTTTACTAGGTGTATTCCTTTAAATGGTAAAACAGGTTTAATTTACTTGGAGAATTTTACTAGTACAAAGTTTGTATTTTTGCACAAATGATTTGGGAATTTGTTAGATGTGTCTAACTTTAGTCCAAAAAAACTTGAAATAATCATTTATGTAGGTTAATATAATGTTTTCTTCTTAAAGGATTTTTTTTTTTTTTTTTTTTAGCACTAAGCCACACTGATGGAGCAAGCTGATGGTCATGTGCCATCCCAAAGTGAACGCTGTTCGTTTAATCTGTTACATAGCATAGTAGAGATGGCACAGAAGTATGATTAACCATGTTTTTGTTTTTATTTTTACCTGCCCTAAATCTTAGTCTGACAGATCAGTAGGCCATGGAGTCTATGGCTGTGAAGTGGGGCTGGGAGAAGCATGTATGTGCATTGAGGCAGAGAATACCTGTGCAATTTCTAACTTTTCCAACTTTTCCAACTTTGCCATATATCCATTGCAATTACACATCCACCTTTCATTTTAGCACTTTACTTCTGAGCAGTTAAGCATTTCAAAATTCCGGAAATATGTACTTTCCTATTCAAAGAGTAGTAGTCTACTCTACTCACTGAAATTGAATCTCTCTCTCTCTCTCTCTTTCTTTTTTTTTTTTTTTTTCTCCATTCCAGAGCTTTAAGGCTAACATAGTTAATATGGTTCTTTTCCTCCCTGGGTCTTACAACTGTGCAGAAGTGAAGGCGCTCTGCTCCTGCAGAGTAGAACTATGCAGCCAGGGAAAGGTTGACCACCTTTCCCCATTTTAAGCCAGAAAATGCAAAAAAAGTTATTCATTTGAAACTTTATTGCTCCTTCCTCCTGGAAATCCTCTAAGCAATTCAGGATTTTTAAAGATACCCGTGAAGAAGGTGCCTATAGAAAAAAGTCTTCATGAAATGCTGCTGAATTCATGAAGAAAGTGGTTTTCATTGTCAGTAAGCTGTATTATAATGCTGAATAGCACTATTGGTACTGGTGTGTTAAACCACAGTTTATAGCTATACAGAATCAGGTCAGAGGTATGGAGTTCTTGGGAATAATGATTTTAGGACAGTCATATTGTTTACGGTTAGGGAAAGGTGAGTTGGAGGAAAAGATTGTCCCCTCCCTGACTCTGCACTTCATTCCCTTTTATTCAGTTTGGGGGCATGTGAAATGTCTGAATAACCATTCATTAATCATTTAAAGAGGTGGTATTTTGGTGAGAGACCAAACAAAAAGCTTCAGCACCAAAGTGAAATTTTTGGAACGCTTGAGTATGAAAAATGGAGCGTTTATGAGCAAAGTTGTAAACTGAGAGCAGATCACTTGAGATTACCATGTAGATATAGTCGCCTGTGGAACATAGCTGAATCTCTCTTCCAGACCCCAAAGACCTATTCCTTTCCTAGTGCAAATCCACTGTCAATCTCTGCTTATCAGGTAGTGAAGCTGTCAGAAGTAACAGGGCACTGTGTTGCAAGTTTTATTGTTATTTAGTCTTCATTACTCTTCCAAAATATCCTAAATAAGTTTACCAGGAAGCTTAAAAGTGTTATCATCGATCATTAAAACTGAATGACACACAAAGCCAAAGGAACCAGGTCTTTTTGAGGGGGCTGTATCCTCAGTACAGTTATAAGAAATAACGTTTGTTCATTTAATGAATTTTGCCAATTAGCAATTAATTTGCAGTAGGTCTCCTAGTCATTAGTGTGAATTAGCGAGGTTTTGTTGGCAGTATGTCTGAACATAAATAAAGGCATAGAAAATCCTGTGTCATGCAAAAGCTCAAGGGTACTCAGCTGTGAGACCCTCTATGGAAATCAAACCAGTCGGGGCCAATTCCTATTCTCTCTCTCCCTACGATGAAAGTGAGGTGGATGCTCTGTTAGTCTATTTGAGCTGGGTAGCCCAATTCCTGATCAGTGCCCTTTTCTCCAGGGGAGAGCAGACTGTATGAGCATCGGTGTGTTTGTGCCTCTCGGGCCAAGTGCTTTAACGTGCAGGCAGAGGTTGTGTTTTACCAAGATCAGGCAAAGCTTCTTCTGTCTAGGGAAGCCCTAGTACTGTCGCTTCATGATGTTGATTCACACAATTTTCTGAAGGTCTTTATTTATTTTTCTCTTGATACATGCAGTTCATGTGTTTAATGCAGGTTGTTTATAGCAAGGACAAAGGATTGCAGTCCTTAAATCAAAAGCGACGTTGGTGTAATTATAAGCACAGGCTGGTGTAGCAAAGAGGGCTGTAGGGAGAGGTTGTCAAAGGAGAAGAGCATCCAAAATATAGTAACCTCAAAAATCCCAGCTAATCAGTTTTCTGACTAGAGCAATCTGTTTCCCAGGTATTATTATTATATGGGGACTTTAGAGATAATAAATAACAATAATAGTCTAGCATGAGGAAGGAAAGAAAAGGGCAAATGCCATTCACCTCGGATACTGTGGTTTCTCACTGGAGTTCTCCGAGGAACGTAATTTTCCTCAGCCCTTGCGGAGGGCTCGGTCTATGACCGTGCTGAGCACCTCCCAGGAGCTGAGATGTAAGCCAGGAGATTGCACTGAGGGTTGCTCTCTTTAACGTAGAGGTCTGGCCCGCAGAAACTGCATATCCCAGCACACACTGGTCCATCTCAGGCCAGAGAGCTGTTCTGTGTAACTAGGACCTTGGTCCTTGTAGATTCCCCTATTCCCTCAGGAATGCAGGCAGGTGTTACAGCAGTTCTAGCATTGTAGTGCATCTTTTTGGACTGGGCTTGAGTCTAAGAATGGGAGTGGGATTTGAGCCCCTGGTCTCAGGGTCAGGAGCTGAATCAGGCCCTGCCATTGCACCTGTGCATCAACATGTTTTGGTCAGTCTTCTGTACAGGAGAACCATGCTCTGGTTGGTGTCCTGCCAGGATTTTGAGGAGGTGGCTCAGCTTTTGCAAAACAACATCTACTTAAAATGCTAAAACAAAGCAGGCTTACTGAAGTAAGCTTGAGCTTATCTGAGCCACACAGGGCACTAAGGCTTCGCCCCTGCAGCAAGGCAGCCCAGCTAACGGACCCTAACTAACAGATTATCAGCGGCGTTTGACTAATAGACTGCTCATTTAGTTTTAATACATTTTGCATAGAGAGCAATCAGCCTTCATCAGTCTTAGAGATGAATTGGCTTAGCCAGCTAAATTCTAAAGATATTAGTCCGACAGCAGCCACATAAATCATAACATTTTCTTAATGATGGTAAAATTAAAATATACTCTTGCTTTGAGAAACCAATGAAGCCTTCCTATTTGCAGGCCAGATCCTCCTGCCTGAATTAAAAGGAAGTTTAATTGATGTGTTCTTATACTAAACAAACAGCCCTACTCCTCCTGAGCATTTCTAATGTTCCTTTCTTTGTAGTTAGATTAATTTGTCCTTCCTGTCCCTGCCCCATCCTCTAATCTTCAGGAGCGTCAGTCAAGACCTTCGCTCCATATTCATTTGTTGACCAGACTGCTATCGAACAAGAGCAGGATGCGCACAATGTTACAGTTGAAGGCTTTGCCGGAGTAATCATTTGTGTTGCCACTAGTTTCTTGAGCTGCTGGTAGCCTCCTAAGGGAAAATCTTGTGCTCTTCCTCTAACCACCAAACCGAGGTGGTGTTGCTGAGTCATATGGTGCTATCCCCTCCTACCTGTCTGCCTAGCCTAGCATAGCCAAGCATGATCTTTTCTGATTTCTTGTCTGTTGTTCCTGAATTCGGCTTGAAGTCCAGCATGCTTTTGTGGGCTGATGCTTGGCAGAAAGGAATCCTGTCTTTAACTGGAAAGGCCGTAATGTGTTTGGGTGCTGGGGACAAGGGTGAAGACAAATTCTCAGGAGCTCTGGTACTCATGGAAATATTGTCTGTCTAGAGGTCTTTGGTGAGGAGTTGTAGTCTCATGATGCTGGGTTCTTTTGTGTGTGTGTGTGTGTGTGTGTGTGTCTGTGTGTCCTAGAAGTTAAGGATAGCACAGCCCAACTAGGTCAGCCTGTACATCCCCTTGCTAAGACAGAATTGCGTGTGTGGTCCATCTTCAGTGTTCTGTATGATTTCTTGTATTGGGGTGGACTAATTCGCTGGACCAAGACCTTTTGCTCTTAGGAATATCTTTGTGATGCTCTAGGCTAACTGTTCCATGTCTTGCTAAGCGACCTTTCCTTGTTTGAGATCCAGCTGCTAGCCGCCACGTAGCACCCACCAAATAAACAGAACTGTCCCCATTCTGGCATGCTGGGTTGCCGCCTTCCCCTGTCTGGCCTGGGACTCTCCCCAGTCCTGTTGCTTTTCCTCAGAGCCTGTGCTGCAGAGCTACTATGGAAGGCTATTTAGTATGATTCTACTCGAGTTAAGCCTCTGATCTAAAGGCTTGACTGAAATCCAAATACCTGATACCTCTGGCAGTCTTTTCTCTGCTAAAACAATCATTTTGTAGTCAAGTGTAAAGATTCAGTCTCTGAAGTATGAAATTCATTGCTATGCAGAAACCCCAGCCCTAAGCCAAAGACTCTCAGGGTATAAACGAGGATAGAGGTGGCCTCTAGTCCTTACCCGTGCTGGCTGTTTGCACAAGGACAGGTTTTCCTCTCTTTCCCTGCTGCTCCTGTGCAAAGGGCAACAGCTCTCACTTGCTGTCCTTTTACATCCTCTGGATCAGTTTTGTTTCTTAGCAGTCCTTCCTTGGTAGTCCTCATGGTCCTTTGCTGATGTCTTTATTGTGCTTGTAATATCTAGTGAAAGGACCAGGTGCTTTGCAGAGTATACTCTGAAGGGCCTGTTCCCCTTGGGTGCTCTGTAGCATCTGTACTCTGATTTATTGGCTGAAATGACGTGTTGGAGAAGGTGGGTTTTCCTAGCAGGTCCTGCATTTGGTTTGTGGAACTGCTGGTGGTATGTATTCAGCCATAGCTGAGTTAAGGTTAATGCTTTCATCATTTTGGTATATGCGTGTGGTAGTCCTACTTTCAAACCAATTAAAGTCCCAGATGGTGTCTGTTGTTGTCATCTTTGTGTGGCAGGAGTTGGGCTGGGGCGATGAATGCTGTGGAAAAGTTGGGAGGTTGATATTGGGCTGCTTGTTTCAGGGACCTTCAGCCTGTGGCTCATGGGAAATAAGCTAGCAATGAGACCTTCCTGTGGACTCACCTCAGGGGCCAGTTTTCAGGGGGAATAATCTGAAAGCAGAGCCGTTCTTTATTCCCAGCCCAGCGGTGCAGCTCATGAGTTCATTTGGCAAAGGTTGGGGCCACTGATCTGTGCTGGGTTGGTTACCGCTACAGGTTACTCTCACCTCATGGCTACTTAATGGCCTGCTGGGCACCTTCAGCTGGAGGGTTTTTCATAGGGATGGAGCTCCCCAGGTGGAGGTGTTGGCATGGAGGGGCAGTGTATGAGCATGTGTGGTAAGGTGGCTCATGCTGCTGTGTTGTGAATCGTCTCTCCTGGTCTATCTGCTAGCCTCACTGAGGAAGGAGAGCGCTTTCATTTGTTCTTGGATATACCTGCTGGGCTCGGAAACCTGTTTTCCGTGCCATATTGTGCCAGCTGTGTTTGTGCTGCTTGTAATCTAATAAACGCTTGGTCTGAGCAGCTAGCACTCCTGCTAGAGCCCAAATGAATGCAGAGGAAGGACCCTGCTAAGCGTATGCATTCTTCCTCTCCTGGCCAGCTCAGATTCCCTTTCATAGCTCACATCTGATGCTTCCTCTCTCACCTAGCCCCTTAGCTCCAATGTAAATGTGTGTTCACACTTCCGCCAGTCAAGTAACTGTGCTCTCTCTGTCTCTCCCCTTTGTTATAAAGCCTGCTCTGTAAATGAATCCCACAGGTCTGGGGCTCAGCAGGAAAAAGGAGAAGTGAGTCTGTTAGCGCATGAGTCTAATCAGGCCGGCGAAAGCGAATAAAGTAGGGCAGCATTGCACATTAGCCACTGTGTAAATGAGCCCTTTGATGGGCTGGGCACCGCGGGAGAGGGTTTGAAGCCAAAAAGAACTTTTGTTGTTAATTCAGTGACACATGGAAACTGTAAAACAGCGTGTCTTGCACACACACGAGAGAGAAAATAAAAGCCCTCACGACCGGGCTTTTCAATGCCTGCCCTCGGACCTAGTCTGAAAACTTTCAGCCCCTGTCTCCCTCTCCTACCACTTGATTTTTTCCTTTCTCTCCCTTTCTTTTTTTGTTCCCCCTGCACTATAAAAAGAAAAGCTCTCTTGCCTTTTGAACTAGGCGGCTGTGAGTGAGGGCTATCTCTGAGCTGTGTGGCTCTGTTACCTTTGTGTTCCAGATGAAACTGCCAAGCTCGGTGGGACAGAAGAAGATTAAAGCCCTGGAGCAGATGCTGATGGAACTCGGAGTAGGTGAGTAAAGGGGGCACGCGAGAGAGAAAGAGACACACAGAGCTAGCCTTTGTTCTCGAGATGGGCTATTTTTTCCCCTAGTAATACAGCAAGTTTCTTGAATAACAGTATGTGAATGGTTTTTAAAATATTTTATGTGTTTAAAAAAAAAAAAAAAAAGAGAGGGTAAAAGCCAGAACAAGATGCACAGGGGTTTTTTCCTCCTAGTAGAAAAATGTTTTAAAAGAGCCTTTGTTTCTCTCTTGTTTGGGCCTTTTTAACCATCAAGAGAGGCAGCACAGTATTAGGAAGGCAAATCTCAGCCTTGCCGGGAGAGGTACTTCTGAGTGTGTTAGTGACCATGGCACGCACATTGTTCAGGGCTGCCCTGTCTTGCTTTCAAGCTTCATTTCCTCTTAATTTACTGCTCATGGTGGCAAGTCCAAAAGTCTGGGACTGTTCATCCCCCCTTTATATGTTGCATGCTGTGTGAAAATCTGGAGCATCTCTACTGAAAGGCAAGTAAACACACATCCCTCGCTCTTGAACTCTGGTGTCTTAGCAGCAGAAAGAAGGGTTCACTTAACATGTACAATACCCACTTCTAGCTAGAGGGGAAGAAGTGCAGCCCATGGCCATCTGCTGCCCTCTGTGCAGTGGGTACAGTTTGCAGGTACTACATGTCCCAGCATGCAGTGCCCCTTGATTAGAAGATACTTGATGACTCCTTTCCCCTCCTATGGCTGGGGGAATTTAAAAAAGCTTTATTGTTGATTTAGAGGTGATTGGTTCTGGGAGGAGGCTCAGTAATTTCTGTTAATTGTTGTTAATCTTGGGGCTAAATAGTCTATGGCATGATATGTTGCCTCAGAGACTTTATGCAGTTCTGAAGGCCTCCTGAGGCAGGTGGAAGCAGCTAAACCAAGGTGGTTTCCTCTCTCCCCTTTAAAACTAAGGGAGTTGCCTTTGTTGTTGTTGTTTTTTCTCCTTAGGAATAGTCGGTAGCCCAGGGAAAAATAGGAAGATCTGCTTTCTTAGGGGCTGTGTAGTCCAAGATTGACAATAGAGGAGAGTTCAGATGGAGGGAGATTAATTAGGTTATTCATGTGTTTAGTGGAATGGCAGGGTTGAGGTTGTAAGAGTGCCAGTGGAGCTCGCAAGGGAAGCCTTGGGAAGCATCTGATCTGCCTCCTAGGGCTCACTTTCCTTGAGAGGTAAGGAGGGGTTCCCAACTCCCCGCTCCTGTCTTACAAAAACAGCATGGCTCGAGAGCTTCCTGTTGCTCCAGCCCTGCTGTGCCTTAGAGCGCAGAAACACACCTTGGCCTTGTGTGGCTGAATACACACAGTGCTGGCAGGAAGGGGTCATGTGGACAGCCCTGCAAACAGGGAACAACTACTGTATGTTGGGTCAAACAGAGTTTTATCCTTTTTCTCCCTGGCACATGCAGCTCTTCCTGGTTTTTGTGCACGTATGTGTGTGATGGACTGTAACAGACTGCAGAGCTTGGAGGTGGCCTGCCAGACCTTGCTACAGCTGGTTCAGGTTAAAATGTGTAACACAGCAGCAGAGCAATTCTCTGCTTCAGTCCTGCCTTTGGGAGGAGTGACAAGAGAGGCGAGGGAGCTTGGCGCATCAGCCCCTTGTTGGTGGAAGCATAGGGGACAGCAGTTTTTCTGTCCTCTGTAGCAATGCGTGAGGACTTGCTCCAGAGACCGAGTTCACTTCATGTGACCTCATTGGGAGCAAGGTTCAGGCCTCCTCGTCTGATATGGGTCTTCCTACATCCTTCATTTCATGCTCTGAGCCCTGGACCTAGCAAGTTCACCCTTAGTATTTGGCCAGAACCAAGGGAGCTCCTGCAAAATCCAGGTCTCTGACCCGTAGGGATTCTGGTTGCTAATAAACCATGCAGTGGGAGTGAGGCTCTTGGCATACCTTTATGGGAATGAACTGGGCAGCGAGGACCTTTCTAGGGATATGCTGTCTTTGGGTTGCAGCTGTTGGTGTTTGACAGGACGCCTTTTCTCCCTAGATCTCAATCCCATGCCCACGGAGGAGATTGTGCAGATGTTCAACGAGCTGCGGAGTGACCTGGTGCTGCTGTATGAGCTGAAGCAGGCCTTTGCCAACTGTGAATATGAGCTGCAGATGTTACGGCACCGCTATGAGGCCCTGGCCAAAGCCGGTAGTATTGGCCCCCTCAGTGTGGAAGGCACCCATCCGGATGGCCAGGCAGGGCTCGGCATCGAGGAGGGCAAGGGAGATGCCAAGGACCAGATCATTGATGTAGTAGGAGCACCACTGACCCCCAACTCGGTGAGAAGGAAGGTTGGGGGGGCAGAACAGGGAGCACTCAGGTCTCCGACACAGATGCCCTGACGAGTGCTGGGGATGCTGCCCTGCTCTCCCTTCAGGCATGCACATCCAAGGGAGCACAGCGTGCCTGTTCCCCTGAGTCCCAGGGGCTGCTCTCTGGGCTCATCTCTTGTGCTGGACAGTGTTCTTGGTGCTATAGGTGGGGTCAGCAGGGCTTTCTACATCCTGCATACAGGCAGATGGCTTGATGTGGGTGCTGCCACAGACCAAAGCAGTGAGGCCTTGGGTGATGCAAGCTTGCACCGGGGCAGGAACAGTGATGCCAGTACGGCTGCAGTACGACCTCAGGTGCTTTCCTCCTAAACACAGTCCCATGAGGGTTGCTCAGCAAAAGGAGGTCAGCAGGAATAGCGGTCCGGAGATGATGAGCCATAACCTGCTTGAGTTCCTGGAGTCGAGCAGTAGCCCTACCTGGGGCAGGAGGCTTGGGAAGGGGAGAGGTATTTGAAGAGCCAAGGGGGTGTTTTATACCACCCTTCCAGTGCTGAGAAAGGGACGCCAGACTTCGGGGTTCTGGAGGCCACCATAGCTTCCACCATGAGCCCTGTGGCAGCATCCTGGGCACGTGCACATCACCAGCCCTCTCCTCCCTGCCTCCACACAGGTAGGCTACCTGCCCCTCACCACTGCCTCAGGGCCAAGGATATACCTGGGTGTCAGCCATGGTTGCTTTCCCCCTTGTGCAGTCCCCTTGCACAGCTGAGCTGAACTGTCTGATGAAAACCTGCCCGTCTCCACACAGTGGCATCCCTGATGCCTCAGATATACTGCCCCCAGTAGCGGCACAGACCTTTACTTTCTAAAATGTATAATATATTGCAGGATATTGAGAACACCTTATCTGTCAACGACAGAGGTGACACATTAATCTGGACTTGAGTAATGTCCTATTCAATTGTGACAATATGGAGTCATAAGGAAGTGTTCCACTGAGACAGGTTCATATTTGCAAAGGCGTCTTCTGAGTTTTTTTCACTGCATTCAATCCACCACCACCCCCACACGCCACCACCCATGCCCGCGTCCAGAAAGGTCTGCTTTGCAAACCTTTCAGGCTGATTCCCAGCACACTCACTCTCCCTTGAGACTTTGCTTGTTGGGAAGAGGGGGACATGATGGTGGCGGCTGCAGACGGAGGGACCCCTAATGTTTCTGATCATGTTCTTCCTCAGCGCCACCTCCTGGAATTGGGAACAAAGAGGTGGGCCCAGGCAGCCCAGAGAGGGTTAAAGTGACCTGGTCTCTGACATATTTGAAAGAAATATAATCAAGTTAATTCACTGCAAGGCAAATTCAGTACCTAAAGGGCCCCCATGTTAAATACAGCACTGACCTTTACCGGCTGATTACACAAAGACGACACAATTAGATTAGTCCAAGACAAAAGGTCAAGCACATTCACACTGTGACCATTTTATGCTACCTTTCGAGGGGGGAAAAAAATTACATCCCAGCTGGAGGGGTGTTTTGGAGAGGAGGGGAATGGGGCTGCTGTACCGTGTTCTGCCTGGCTCAGGTATGCTGTGAGAGACAGCCTGGGCCTAGCACTTTGCTTGCCTCGTCCCTTTTCCACCACCCTCGCCATCGAGGCAGTGTAAGAAACCAGCAGCCTGTGGTCCACCAGCAGCTTTTCCAAGGATGGGCCGAGTTGAGCGGTGACCGCATGTGCTTTCTACCAAGGCTGCTGACGTTCCCTGCCCAGCCAAGAGCTGGCAGGAGCATCCCCAGCACCTCTTGCTCAGTGACACAGTTAAAACCAGCATAAGAGCGGTGGGCTGGAGTCAGCCCTGAGAAGGGGGATGGCTGGGGAAGGTGCTGGTGGGGTGCATATGAGTGTCCCTATCCTGCACAGCTGTAATCCTGAGGTGTCCTAGGCTCAGGTGCCTGGTGTGATGGGAATGGTGTAGGAGACGGTAGGCTCAGGAGAAGGTGCTGCAAAGGCTGTTTCCCATGTAAGCCTGTGCAATGCCCTATGTAAGCACAGTGCACAGCCCCAGCCTTTTTGCCTAACCCCCATGGATGTTCTCCCACGGGGGTGGGAATATAGGTAGTACAAACCGCTACTTGCAGAGCAAGTGTTTTGCTGGGGGAGATGCAGCCTGTCCGCTCAGCAGCGTGGCATGTGCAAGCACAGTGGTGCTCTGTAGTGGTCTTTCCCTCCCTCGCCTCCTGCAGCCCTGGCCCTGGGTGTTTCTGTGGCTGACACCTTGCCCTTTCCTTTCCAAGGCTGCTTCGGCGGTTTAACCCAGTCACGCTAGCCTTGAACTCCCAAGTTCAAGCGCCTGTTTTGCCCCTGATCTGCCAGGGGCCCTCAGAGGAGTCATTTAATCTCCCTGCTTCAAATCCCTCTGAGTTAAATAGAGGAATCCCTTTGTGCTGTTGAGTGCTGCGCATCCATGGCACTCCACATGTTGGATTCAGTGTGGATTAGTTCAGTCTCCAAACCAGCTGCTTCTCTGAAGCCAGATTTGTTTCCCCAGGGAGAATTGTCTTGCTCCAGGTGTTGGAGGGATGGAGTGCAAAGCCAGGAGTCGGATTAGGAGTCCTAGCTCTCAAGTCCTGCCCTGGAAACCAAAGCCACCCCAGGGTCCTGAGATAGTGGTTGTGGGGACAGCTAGCTGCCACCATCTCCCTGGGCAGTGCTCTCAGTCTAGGGACAGGGACACCCTTGTTAGCAGGGTGTTTCTTTGGCTCAGTCCTTGCCCTGGGGATAGGCAGAAGCAGCCGTTGCTGGGGAAGCATCCAGCCCCTCAGCAGTGCTGCCTGTTAGAGATGCCGGCCCTCGGGCCTTGCTGCCAGCCCTGGAAGCCTCTCGTGTCTGCGTCAAGCACCTGTAGGTGCGTTACAGCTCCACGCAGCAGAGCATGTGCTTTTCGCCTGGGTTAGGAGAGGTGTCTGCATATCTCGGTGGCGAGACACTGCGGGCCAGCATGAAGCCCAACACCGTTCTGCCCTGCTGCATCCGCTGCATCCCTCCTACCGTGGCTGCCTGTCCGCCTTCTCCTAAGGGCTGTGGTGCCCATCGCTGACCATTAAAGCAGAGCTGAGATCCCCCCAGTGCCGTGTGCCGCTGACCCCGGTAGGGACTTTACTCAGGGCCTTCAGGAGGTGAAAGGTGAGCCGAACTTGGAACAAATTAGTTCCAAGCAGAAGTTCAGCCAGTTACTCCAGATTGGATCCTTTGATTTCTGCAACTCAGACTCCACTCAGTGATCTGTAATGAGTGACTCTCAGAAATCCTCACATTGCAGCACTTTGTTCCTGAGCTCACAAGTCAGCCCATTAATGGGTAAAGGAAAAGACCTTGAGTCTAAGAAGTCTCGGGTTCAGAGTCAGAATTATTTGACTTTTAAGCTTCCTTTATCTGAACTCCTGCTGACTTCTTGTTTTCTGAGCCTGTTTGAAAGCCAGAAGTTACATTGTTAAGATCAAACATTCTCTCTTTCCAGATGGAGTTACAATATCTGTCTTTTTATATATATATATATATATATATATATATATATTTTAATATATATATATAGTGTATATATGCTAGGGTGTATATATATTCCTCCCTTTTTTTAATCGTTCTTCCCATTAAAAGAAACTAGACTTGTAGGCTATTGTAAATTATAATGTAAAACATTTTTTTTAACCAGACAGTTCCCAATTTTGCCCAAGGCAACTGGAATGGCTGTGCCACAGAAGGCAATAGGAAGGTGATTAATATGAATTTGTGACATATTTGAAAGATGGGTCTTTTGCCATATAAAGATTATCAAACACATGTGCTCTTCCCCATTAATTCCTCAGCCTTCCCAGGAAAGCTACAAAGCCCAGCTCCTTTGTTTCCCGGGTGGGTTTTGTTTTTTTAAATGTACCTTTCGGTCCCCTTGATTACCATGTATTTGATTTTTATAGGGCATCTGTTCACACTGTTGTGTGGGTTCTCTGGCCCTTTTATTTCCCTGCTAATCGGATCCTGAGAAGGCAGCCGTGCCAGGTCCGCTGACAAAATCCTTGTGTGTGTTGTATTTAACTTTTAGCCGTGCAAATTCCATGCTCTGTTTGCCGTCTGCCCGGCGCAAAGTGGAGACTCGGGGCTGCGTTCCTGCTGGGGGAGGCAGGCAGGGCCTCCCACCGTGCCGCTGCCACAGAGAGCGCGCTTGCGTGGGTGTGAGACACCAGACGGGCTAAAAGAGGAGGGACAGGCAGGCCTGCTTTGCCTTGGAGAGCAATACCTCTGCCTTGTGTGTCCCCTGGTTGCCTGCTGGCTTGGGTGGTGGCAGAGCCAGCGTTGCTGCTGGTTGGTCTCCCTGGAGTTGTGCTGGAGTTGACCGGCTGGTGCTGACCTGCAGACCTGCCCGTGCCTTCCCAGGCAGGCTGCAAAAGCCCTCCATCCAGGCCATGGAGGCGTGGAGGAAGGCATGAGGATCGATGCTGTTATACCAGGTCCCCGTAACTTCCTTGAGAGAGCCAGCAGTCAGTTAATCAAGTGGAGAGGGGGGAAGATCGGATGTGTGTCGGATCCAGCTCCTAGCTGTCATTCCCAACCTTTGCCAGCACAGGTATGAGCAGCCCCTGGGCTGGGCTCTGGCTGTGCCGCTTCAGTGATATGGCATGTTGCTACCATGATATTTTCTGTGGTAGTCATCAGTTGTCCTCATTTTGCTCTATGCCTCAGCCCTTCTCCCACGCTGCCCCCACCTCATCCCGCTGCAGCTGCTGCGTGAAGCGCGAGCAAGTGTCCTGCGCAGGCTGGGGTGGCTGCGTGTGTCCACAGGGCTTGGCGTGGCGGGGACCTGACTGCAGTCACGATGCCTGTGCCACGCTTCCCGCAGCCCCCAGCATCCACTGCCTGTGACGTGTTGCGCAAAGAGGACCCGATCTCACACGGTGCAGCGGGGCCCCATGAGCTCAGCCGCTGCTTGTCCCTACGGTGCCAGGGCACCCAGCACCCAGGAGCCCAACTTTGGCTGCTGTCCTGACTGCGATGGGGTGCGGTCTTGGCCCTCGTGTCCGTGGAGCGCCAAGCATAGCGAGTCTCATTGCGAGTGCAATGATAAGGCCAGGGTTACGTTCCTAGGTTGGTGTGGAAGGCCCTATCTTTCCCTAGATGCCCAGGTTCAGCCCTAAAGCCTTTTCTGTGAAAGGTGAGGCTTACTTGAGCCCACCAGGCTCGCTCAGGCGCAGGCATATCGGTGCGCGCTGCCTGGAAGAGAGGTGGCTTTTTGGAGAACATGGTTCTCTGTCAGCCGCCTGTCCCTCCTGGGGTGCTCCAGGGCCATTTCACGGCAGGTCTGAGCCCCCCTGGCCAGCAGAGGTGCTGCGTGTGAGGGGGGTTTGCAGGCTGTGCCCTTTCCTGCCCCGAGCACCCACCGGCACAGCTCCCCGTGGCGCGGAGCCGCTCTGCTCTGGGGTTGTGCTCCCAAGGCCCTGTTTGTTGGGCGTTCTTGTGCGCAGGCTCGCGCGGGCCGGGGCTCCTGGGACTGCTGGGCTGGTGCAGAGCTCAGCCCTTTTCTCCTGGTCACCCCCAGGCCTCCTGCGCCGCAAAGACGATTGTCCCAAAGCTGAACATTGGGACAGCCCGTTTCTGTGTTGGGGAGGTGACGTTCCCTCTGAGGGTGCCAGCCCAGCCTGAGGGTGCCTCCCTTCCTCCAGAGATCCAGCGCCACCTTCACCCGGGTGGACGGCGGCATGGTTCAGCGCCGCTTTGGCACTGCCGGCACTGACGCTCGCTGCCCTGGCCCCCGCGGCTGGCGCCGGGACAGGCTCCGAGACAGGCGGGTGTGTTTGCTGCGTGACCTGAGCGCTCCCACCCGCTGACCCTGGTTTTTCTTTTGTTTCCCCCCCCCCCCCGTCTCCCTCTTGGAGCAGAGAAAGCGAAGGGAGTCGGCCTCCAGCTCCTCCTCCGTCAAGAAGGTGAAGAAGCCGTGAGCCCCCTGCGCTGGGCGAGGAGGAGGTGCAGAGCTGTGTGCAGGGGCAGTGCCGTCCCGTCCTGGAGCCCCCCGGGACAGCTGGCTGACGGCCGCCGTGGGGCAGGAAGGGGGCCTGGCTGGGGCAAACGATACAGCGCTCCAGAGAAGAGCGGGAGGCGTCCCCTTCCCAGCGCCACGGCCCCATCTGCCCCCAGGACCGCTGGAGCGGTGCAGCCTCTCGGCACCTGCAGCAGGTGCTGGAGGGCAGCCCCGAGGCTGCAGGGGGCCGTGCAGAGCTCTGCCAGCGGCCACTGCTCCGCACGAGGCCACCCTGCAGCCGCTAGCGTTAGCTGCGTTTTTGTTCTGGTGATTTTTGATTTTTTTGGTTTTTTGTTTTTTTTTATATGCCAGATTTTTGTGAGCGTCCCTGTAAATACAGAACCCGTCACTTGTACCTGAACCGGAGTCGTCATTAGCCCCGGAAAGCTGTGTGGAGCGAGAGGAGAGCGGCTGGGTGCCGTCTCGGCTCCACCCCAGGCAGGGTCACTGGGAGCCCTGGCTGCTGTGGGCTCTCTCCAGACCCATTTCCCTTGGTCGCAGGGGCCACAGTGGTGCCACATTGCTGGCCCCGTCGGCTGCAGCCACCTGCCCCTGCTCGTGGGGATTTCACCGGCCTGCGCCCCATACACCTGGCCGCCAGGTAGCTGCTCTCCTCCAGGGGTTCTTGCATGGGCAGGTGGTACTTGCTGCCCCACGCCTGCAAGCACCGCCTGCCCCTGGATGAGGGGCTCCCCCTGCCAGGCCTCCCCCTTCACAGGTGCGTCCTCGTGTTGTCCCCGGTGCTCGCTGGCTGGCCTGGTTCCTCCTCCGGCCACCCTGCTCCAGGCAGGCAGGACACCTCCGGCTTCAGTCTGCGGTGAGAGGGGCCCCTGGTCCCTGCACCTCGTGTTTAGCTGGGCCCTGGCGGGGCCGAGGCAGCGCTCGCCCCGTGACGGGTGCCTGGGCTCGTGCAGTGCCTCTGCGGGCGCCGGCGGCTGCGGCTGCGCACCCTGCTCTGTGCGGAGCCGGGCCGTGGCCCCTGGCCGCCTCGCGCCTGCCCGCCCCACAGCCCCTCTGCGCGCTGCCTTTCAAGCGTGGCCGTCGGTCGATACGCCGTGACAACGTCCTCTGAGTCACATTCTCGCCTGCAGGAGTAAAGGGCAAAGGCCAAGTTCTTAGTTTTCATAGAAAACTAATTAGACGACTCCATTGAAAATAAGTCAATAAACCTGATCAGGGGCTGCACAGAAGGAGCCATTAAAACCCCCATGACCTTTGCTTGGAGCATGCGGGCTGGGGCTGCCCCTTCCCTCCAGGAGCTGCCTGCTTCTGACCAGCAGGACAACCTTGTCCCTGTCACCCAGTCTCTGAGGGGATCTGCCTGCCTCCCCCGGACACGGTGGTGCTGGGTGCCCAGCCATCAGTGCAAACCCTTGGGCTCATGGTGCTGCAGAGCTGGCTGCGCTCCTGACAGCTCTGCTGCGCTCTGGCCCAGGCAGGCGAGGGCTGCGCGTCAGGGCCCTCAGCATCCTGGGGGTGCAGCAGACGCCCCAGCACGTCCTCCTTGTCACCTTGTGCAGCGCAAACCCTGCTCTGCCAGCACAGTTTGCCCAGCACCAGGATGGCCGGTGCTGGCTGCAGCCTGCAGCAGAGACGGGCTGAACGCGCCAGCAGTCCTGTGGGTGCAGCTGCTACCCACGTGGGCACAGCGCCCTGCAAGGGCGTTTGCAGGTTGTGGCAGGTGAAATAAGCTGCTGTCGCTCACGCTCTGCCCTGCGCAGGCTGTCAGCCCCGCAGCACGGCCTCGCTGTGAGGAGCGGGGCCGCCGCCGTGCTCCCTGTGCGGCCTCGCTGGGAGGCACAGGCGCCCAGCACTGCGTGTGCCAAGCTCGACGTGAGGGGGGGTCCCCTGCACGTCCTCTTGGGCAGCAGTGGGGGCCTTGGCGCTGTGTCACAGCCCCCCACAGCCAGCGGCCGGCGGGGTAGAGCCGCGACAAACTGTGGTGCCACCCGCCCTCTCCCCTGTGCAGGCACAGGCGGGCATTGGCCGTGCACAGGACTCTGTCTGACGTCCTCCTGCAGAGCAGTTGACGACTATCCCGTCCTGCCACAGGCCGCTGGCACTGGGGCTGGGCTGTGCCAGGCTGCAGGGCAGGGCGAGGTGACACGCCAGTGGGACCTGGTGACACTGGCACACTGCTCTCACCCTGCACTGGGCACAAGGCTGTGCTGGAGGGGGCACCCTGGGCTGGGGCCTGCTGGGGAAGGCTGGCAGCCCCCTCAGGGCTGTGTTGTTGTGGGGCACCAGGGCTGCCAGTACACACGGCCCTGTCTGTGCAGCTGGCCCCCCTCCCTGGTATGGCTGAGCAGGGCACGGATGGGCCTGGCTGGCAGCTCCTTCTGGGGAGCTGGTGACTTGGCCAGGGCCCAGCGGGCACAAGAACAGCGGGGGTGGCAGGGGAGACTGATTGACCTATCTACGGTACCAGCATTAGGTGACCTTGGACCTCCTAGGCCTCCCTTTACAGCCAAAACAAATTGCCTTTGCACGTGTTATTTTGGGGGAGGGGGGCAGATGTGGGGTAGGGGGGGCAGGGTGCCATACCCCCAGGTGGGGGAAATGCCTTGCACAGCATCATCCTGCTCCCACATACCCACCCGGCACCCCATCTCGGTTCCCTCCACCCCCTGCCGGCTGCCCTCCTGCCCCCGCACACACTCGCACACATGGACACAGCCTGGACTCCTTTACCCCCAAACTTTATTCATGTGGCACATTTACAGCAAGGATTGGAATAACTAGACAATGAAAATGCTGGGTTTGCATTATCGGTTGGTTTAACTGGAACACCACACACCATGCAGTCATGTACCGCCAAGTTCAGTGCCTGTATTGCCCTTCTGGCTGCCGTCACCGGCTTCGCTCCAGGCCATGCACGCACGGGCCCAGGGCTGCAGCCTCCCTGCAGGTCAGCGCCCGGACGCGGGCTCCATTCAGCAGGGCCCCGGGGCTGGGGGACACTGGGAGACGCGCACCCCCAGCCTGCCCCCTAGCTGCCCCCCAACCGCCCTGGCCGGCTGGGAGCCCACCCGGCCGGAGGGGATGTGCTCGGCAACTCTCAGGCAACAAGCCAGCTGCTGCTGAGCGTCCGCGGGGACCTGCGAGGGGCACGGCCCGGCCCGCGGCATGCGGGGGCCGTGGGGCCGCGGGGGGCTGAGCCTCGGCTCGGGAACCAAGGGAGGCCGAACGGGGTTGGAGGTGAGCGGGGTCAGGGGCCTTGGCCAATTTGGAGCTCCCCTGCTTGGGTATCTGTGAGTTGGGGGCCAGCGCGCGCCGGCACGTCCACCGCCGGCAACGGACGTGGTGCTGTGACGGGCCTGACCCCGGTGGAGCTGGAATCGGCAGGGCTGGGGCAGGGCTGGGCATCCCACCCATCCCTGGAAGAGGCACGAGCAGACGGGACGGGGAAGGGACAGGGGACTCTGCGCGGACACTGCCACCTCCCTCCTGCCGCCCGCCCGCCGTGCCCCTGCCCCACTGAACGGAGCCCTCCGGGGCCCCGCAGCCCGCGGTGGGGCTGCTGGGGCTCTGCAGCGGAGAATACAGGCACTTCACCTTGAACATAAAGAGACGGATTGCGTTTGTCACATACAGGAGTCAGAGAGGGGTTAGTGTTGACTCAAAAAGAGGGGAAAAGGCGCTCGGGGAAAGGCCGGGGCTGGCGGGGAGGGTTGGGGGGGGGGAGCCGTCTCGACGCTGCTGCGACTCTACGAGCGCAGCGCGGGCGCAGGCACGCGCCAGTGTTGCTGCCGCAGCCGTCAAGGCCTGAAAACATAAAACCAGAGAAAAGAAAGAAGAGGGGAAGGCGGGGGCAGCCCATGCCGGGGGGACGCTCTGGCTACAGGGCGGGAGAGGGAGGACGGGGTGGGACATGGAGGGGGGGACGGAAATCGGGAGCCAAAGAAAAGAACAAACTACAAGTCTAAAATGTGGTGCAAGCGCCCTACGCGGCTGTCCGCTAGCATGGCATAATGTCCGGAGCAGCCCAGAGAGGGAGTCACATCAGGTCTACACAGATTTGCCTTCCCATATATACAACCTCTACTGGAGTTAACAGCTGAATTGAGATTTGTGTCGGTTCCTCTGGCCTCGGTTGCCGTTTGAATGCTAGAGCCCGTCCTCCCCGCCTCGCCGGCGCCGGGCGCATGCAGCCCTGCCTGGCCTGCCCTGGGGATCAAAAGGGTTTGGAGGTCTGCTTGAAGATGAAGCCTCTATGGGCCAGTGTCTTCATGATGTTGGCGATGTTCTTACAGTCGTCTGTGGAGAGAGCACAGAGGTGCCGGGTTAGAGCCACGCTCCGGCTGGGAGCTGGCGTGGGGTAGCCAAGACGTCACGCAGCCCCGGCCCCGGGTACCGGCTGTGCCCGGAGCTGTACGGCCCCCCCCACTGTCCCACCAGCCCCAGTTGCCCGGGCACTGACCCTGCTGGAGCCCCCTGGCCTGGCTCGCACAAGGATGGACCCTCCGGCTGCGACCCACAAGAGGACGCGGACCCAGGTGGGCTCAGCCCCACCAGCCTCCCCTAGGCGGGGAGGGGGGGGTCAGCCCTGCACCCCGCTGCTCTCAGCAGGGCTCCCCAGCCCCCGCCAGGGAAAAAACCCGGCTGCTGACCCCAGCCAGGGCCAGGAGCGGGATGGCACCTCTGTCCCCGGCGCCCTGCAGCGGCGTGGGGTGAGTGTGGGGCCCCAGCATCCCCCGCACCAGCCACCTGCACCCCTCGCAGGGGTACCCGGAGGCCAGGTCCCCCGTTACGGCCCCAGCGCCACCCTGGGACGGACGTGGGTGGCTCTGAGCTGGGCCAGCGTTCCCACAGCCTGAGCCAGCGCTGACTCCCGGCCTGTGGCTGCCTCCCTGCGAGGCCAGCGCGGCCCCGGCCCCAGCCCGCGAGGCAGCGGGCTGCACCGGCTCCCCTCTTCCAGCTCCCTCCGTCCCTCCGGGGGCACAGGGCCGCTGGCAGCCAGCAGAGGGGCTCTGGCCACAGCCCACGCCTGGCTGCGACGGGGACGCGGGGCCACGCCAGAGCCCTTCACCGTCGGACGAGCACCTTCCTCCCCTTGCCCTGGTCCTCACCGGGCAGAGGCCGCGCGCGGTGCCCGGCTCTGCCCCCTCCGAGGCCTCGAGGCAGTGCCGGGGAAACGCGGGGGCGACCGTTCTCTCTGCTCGCACCTGCAGTCTGGGGTCGGCCCCAGCCCGTCCAAGCGCAGCCCTCAGCCCCGCCGGGCGCTGCCGGGAGCAGGCCGCCCCGAGACACCCCGGCTCGCGTGCCGGCCGGCAGCGGGCACCCGGCGCGGCGAGCGGCAGGCGGCCCCGGCGCGGGGGGACGGCCCGCGGCGCCGCGGCTGCTGGAGCGCGAGGTTGCAGGGCAGCGAGCCGGGGAGGGGGAAGGCTCTCGCTTGTGTTATTTACCTGGGACTAAACGCAGGCACCGTTTGCTAAAATAGAAGCCGGGCTTAAATTGATTCCTGGTGTCTATATTTCATGTTGAAAATTGGCTTGTAAATCCATGTTTTGATCTATGAGGGCCGTCTCCTTAAGAAAAAGCAAGAGTAAATGTGTAATTTCTCCCTTGACAGCACACGGCACAGAGGCGATCCTTCTTCCCGCTCCCCTCCGTTTCGGGACAGCTCCACTCGTTCCGATTACCACTCTTTCTTCCTCGCCCCACGCCTTGATGTCTCCATTTCATTACCGCGCGCCCATTTATCAAGCTGTTACCGTAAGGGTGACTTTGCCCACTTGTGTGTGGCAGCGGGGCCCGGCTGACACGGGGAGAGGGTGCCCCGGGAGGGGGCGCAGGCAGGGCCCCCCTCTCGCCGCCCGCCGCCGGATGGATGGGGCGGCGGAAGGAAGGCTGCATCATTACTGATGTGTAAATGATAAAGAAGCCTCCACATCCATCTCCCAACTGTAAATCCAGGGAGTGCTTTATAATCAAGCTACAGCGATAATAATGTGAAATTAGGTCTCTCTATCAACGGGAGGAGGCCTTTTAATCACGGCTTAAAGGGTGCAAACGCTGTTTATCATAATTGAACTGTATCCGGGCTAATTGTGGCCATATTTCACTGTCTAGGAGACAGCAGGCTGCCTGCTGACAGTGCCGCGCGCCCGATCGAGGGCCCTGCGCAGGCTCTGCCCCGCCGCCAGGTGCGGGCGCGCAGGTACGGTGCCGCCGCGGCTGCCGCTGTGCTCCCACCGAGCCCGGCCCGGCCCTCCTGCCCGCGGGGGCGGCACCTACCCCGGCGCGCCCCAAATCCCCCTGGACAGCAGCAAATCTCCTGGTGTCGGGCCGGGGCGGGCGCTGCTCCTCCGGCGCTCCGGGGACGGGGGCGAGCGCAGAGCGATGCTGCGGGGAGCCCGCGGCTCGGAGGGACGTCCCGCGGCCGCCTTTCCCAGCCGTACGGTGCTTTCCCCCAGTGTATCCCCCCAGGGGACTGCCGTGACCTGTGGGGGGCCGCCCGGCTCCCGAGGCAGGAGCGCTGGGCCGCAGAGCGCGCCCCGGCAGAGCGCGCTGGGCCGGCGCACGAGGAGCGGGTGCTCCCGGAGCGCTGCCGAAGCCTCAGCCCTCCTCGGGACACGCCGTCCCTCGCCGGCATGCCAAACCGAGGAAGGGAGCTGGGCACGGGCCGTCCCACTGCCTCCGAGGGCCAGCCTCGGGCCCGGCCCGGTGACGGCGAGGCGTCCCCAGCCCTCCGGCCAGTGCGGGGTGGAGACGGGCACTGTCTCCGTCCCCTCCTAGCCCAGATGGCACCTATGGCTCAAGAAGGGCCCGGGGGGGGGGGAGGGACAGCGATGACGAGCAGACGAAAGGTGTCCTGCCACTGCATCCCCCATCGCTCCCATCGCTGCTCATCCCCGCTCGAGCAAGCCCCTCGGGTCCTTGGGCTTCAGGGAGCTGCCCAGGACCATCCCCTCAGCCATCCCGCCATCCCGGCACAAAGCCAGCTCTCAGCTTGCCCTCTGCTGGGCCCGCAGCCCCCTGCCCCAGGCACCGCGCTGGGCAGGGAGCAGCCGGCGGCGCCGCGCCAATCCCTGGGCCCAGGGAAACCAGCCCCGGCCCGGCCTCGGAAAGCCAGCTTTTACCAGGACGCCAAGGGAAACGGCGGCTCAAAACGAGCAGGAACTGAGGCCGCAGGGAGCGCAACTGGCTCCCTGCAGCCAGGCCTGGCCTGGGGCCCCAAAAAAGTGAAAGCAAAGCAAAACCCGGCTGCCACGAGCTCCATCAGACCGGCGACAGCGGCTTGTGTTTAAGAGCCGACTGCAGGCGGGCACTGCCACCCAGCCGCCCCGCGCCGCCAGGACGGGCCGCGCGCCGCGCCGCAGCAGCAGAGAGCCCAGCAAGGGACCGGGTGCCCGCGCGCCAGGCGCCGTCTCGTCTGCACAGCTGGCCCCCGCCAAGGCCTCGCTCGCTTTCACGCTCGCTCCCAAAGCTGGGAGCTGCCCTCGGCTCTGCGCCGTCTCGCTGCGCGCCCGGTGGGAGCCCGGCAGGTACGCGCCCCGCAAACAGCTGCGAAACCGCCTGCCCGCGCTGGCGGCATCCTCCTCGCCGCCCCGGACGGTGCGCGGCCCCGCCGCAGCAGAGCGCCAAGCTCGTCCGAAGTCATTTAGCGAGACCGGTTCCAAATCAGCGCGAAGGTAAACACGCTTATTATAATTATCCATGTTAAAAAAAAATCAACAACAGCAGAACAACTTTCTAATATGCAATTACAGCCATCTATTGATTTTACAATGTAATCCGCTCCGATTGATTTAATAACACAATTATAGGCTGGCTCTCGGGATATTAGAGTGGGAGATTTTCATAAACTCCAAAGCAAAAAACTAAGCGGCTTTTAAAACAACACAGTCAGATGGCCGTTTGGGGAATTATTAGCAATATGAAATCCTCTAAATCTGGCCGTCGTTACCTTGTGAAAGGAATTTCTATTACAAAAATGGCAATTGACAACCTAAGAGAGCGCGCGTGGGATTGCTTTTCTGCTCTTTCAGTGCTTAATCCATGCCAGAGGCGACCACGGGGCTCGGGATGTGCCTGGGCCGCAGGCCGGCAGCGCGCGCGGCCAGCCCTGCGCTCGCCGCCCCCGGCGCCCGGCTCCCCGGGGGCGACGTGGCCGCGGCGGGCGCAGGAGCCGCGGGGCGGCCTCCCAGTGCCCCCAGCACCCTGCCTGGGGCCCTTGCAGCCCAATGTGCCTGGGGGCCGCGGCAGCGGGACCTGCCTCCGCGCGGGGGGCAGAGCCCTCCCAGCCCACCTCCCGCAGACCGAGGCGGCCCGGCTCCCCCGTCCCGGCGGGCACCGCGTTGCCCCCGGCCCCAAACGCAGCCCCGAGCGCGCCTCCGGCCCGTCTCCCAAAGCCTCGACGCCCCGTCCGAGGCGGGGGCCGCGGCCGGGGTGACCGCGGCGCCGGTGCCCCCCGCGCCGCCAGCCGGCGCCGCCGCTCAGCCCGGTGCCGCACGCGCGCCCCCGCTCTCCCCTCGCGCTCGCTCCCTCAATGTATTCCCGACTTTATGGGCACATTTTTCTTGTCAAGCTGACAGGGTTGCTAAGTGGATTTCTCCCTGATATGCGGACGGATTATCACATTACTCCAATGTCCTACACAAACATATTACTTTATATTCAATAGCCCTAATGAATATAAACTGCTTTTTCTTTTTTTGGGGTGGGGGGTAATCTATAGATTTTTAATGAGGGCACTATTAACTCCCTCCTCTTTAAAACAGACTTAGGTGCAGCCTCTGAGTAGAAAATCAATGGTGTTATTGTAGGAATATTGTATATTGATATTGTAATAATAAGATGCAATTGATTTAGGGGTGTTGTGCGGCGTGCAGGAGAGGGGTCAGCGCGGGGTTATCCTGGCAACGCGGCGGCGGCGGCTCTGCCTCGCTTCCCTGCCCCTCGGTTTGCCGCGCCGCCCCCGAGCATCGCCCGCCGGTCGCCCCCGCGGGCCGCCAGGGAGGTCGCGCGCCCCGGGGCCGCCCCGGGGCCCGTCCGCCAGCGCAGCGCCAGCCGCCCCGCCAGGACGCCGGAGCCCGCCGGGCAGCCGCGCGGGACGATCCGCCGTCACGTTCGGTCTCGTCCCGGCCTTTTGGCGGGTCACCCCCTGCAGGCCCGCTGCGGGCTTGGCGCCCGTGTCCCGGCCCTGCCCCAGCGTCGCCGAGCTCTCGGCCGCGGGGGTGCCCAGCGAGGGCGAGCAGGCGCCACGCTACGGGCGTCTGCATGGGGCAGGGGGAGCCGCCTTTTAATTCGGGCTGAGTTTGCCACCGTTCAGCATCACCGACCGTCCTCGTCCGCGGGCCGGGAGAGGGGCGCGCGCTCCCACGCGCTCCGCGGCTGGGACGCGGGCAGAAAACGCGGCCGCCTCTCGTCTCTTGTTCGCCGTCTCGCGCCACCGCCCCGCACAGAGCAGCGGCCTCGAGGCTCCCGGCTCCCAACCCGCACCCCTCGGCCCCGGCGCGCCGCGCGCAGCCCCCCCGGCCGGTGCGAGCCCAGGAGGATTTGCCTTGGCTCAGCAGGGAGGGCTCAGGCTTTGCCCACGGGGGCCGTGCCGCCGCAGCCCAGGGCACGGCCAGGAGGAGCGAGCCCCGTGCGCGAGGCGGAGGTGCCGACCGGCCGGGGCTGCCGAGGGGCAAAGAGCCCAAACGCGGGCAGATCTCTAGGGGGGAAATGGGAGGCGTGCGGCAACGGGGGCCCGGGGCGAAGCGAGCGGGTCCGAGCGGGACCTGCAAGGACGAGCGGCTCGGGCGGAGGGAGGTTTCGGGGCAGGGAGCGACGCCGGGCGGGCGCTCTCGGGGCAGCGGCGGGGGCAGGCAGGTCTCGGCCCGGCCAGCACAACCGCGCAGGTGTCCGACCCGCTCCCCCCGGCTCCCGAGCGCCGGGAGAAGGGGCCGCACCCCCCGAGCACAACGTCCCGCTTGCGTTTCTCCACCTTCCTCCAGCTCCTCCCCGCACCGATCCTGCCGCAGCGGGGGGATCGCGGGGCCGAGCGCTGCCGAAACAGCGGTGCGCTGGGCTGAGACGGCGCACGGGGGCCGGCGAGCGAGGACGGGGCCGGCGCCGCCGAGCAGCCGAAGCACCGGTGCAAGGAGCAGGCTTTTAAATCACAGCGGGGCCAGCGGCTGCCCCGGCGGGACGCGGCGCCGCGGGAGCGGGGGCCCGGCTAAACGCGCTCATTTGGAGCAAGGCCTGTGGCACCCGTGCTGCAGCTGGGAAGACGGATCACCCCCCGGCCCGGGCTGAGCAGGTCCATATTTAAACTGTCCCCATGCTTTATGGTCTGTACAAGAACTGATGCTCAGGCGACTAGGGGCCATTTGTCAATGTTATAATGGCAGATTACTGTTAATGAATAATATCACTGCTCCCTTTGTATAACAGCTCCCTGCAAAGCGGAAACAAGGCCGCCCGGCCCCAGCCTCCCTTCACCTCCCCGCTGCCCACCCCAGGCCGGCGGCGCCGGGTGGCAGCAGGCGGCCGCGCCGGTCCCCTCGCGCGCAGCCAGCCCCGCTGCCAGCACCTCCGGCGGTCGCAACGGGTCGGGCGGACGCCGGCTGCTCGCCCTGGAAGTGAGGATGTCCCCAGGAGGGGACGGAGCGGTGGCTGCGCGAGGAGTGGCAGCGCACGTCGGCACAGAGAGGCTCTCGCGGCCGCTCGCCCTGCCCGTGCTGCAGCCAGAAGGAGCAGCGTCTAGTCTTCATCCATCCCCACTGTGAGACACCCCGCTCACCGGGGCCACGCTCAGCTCAAAAGCAGGCTCAGGACAGCCCTGCTACAAGGGTCACGCCAGGAAACACGAGTGTCTCTGGCCCCTGCACGCTCCCGGGCCGCCTGCGGACCAGGAAACAGGGAGCCACGGCACCGACTTTGTCCCCAGCCACGGCAGCGCCCAGGCTGGACCGGGGCTGCGCAAGTCCCGGCCCCACGTGTAACGGCAATCTCCTCCAAAGGTCCCAGGGCCAGCAGAGCCGCACCAGCTTTGGGGCCGGGAGGTCCCAGGCCCCGGGCTCAGACCCTGCTTCGGCACTGGGGTGACCGCGGACGCGAGCATCGCTGAGCCTGGCGCCCGGCAGCAGCATGGGCCGGGCGAGGGGAGCACAGGGCTGGGGGCACCGGCGGTGCTGGCCTCAGCGGTGACATGGACCCGTCAGAGCACAGGGATCCCAGCCTGGAGGGAGCCGTGGGGAGGACGGGGCGGTCCTGCCGGGCTGCTCCCAAATAAATGGCCTAATAATCCTCCGCGCGGTGTGAGGGGCTCTGCAGGCCCTGGACAGCCGGCAGGTATATTAGGTGGAGCTGACAGCGACGCGCAGAATATTAAGAATAACTTACCTCATTATCTGCAATTACGTTACTGCCACACACCTCATTTCTTCACGAAGAAAGGAAAATTAGTTTTATATTGACTTCATCCCAGTGCCTCCCCTGACTGCCCCACCACAGAGCGCCAGCAATGCTCTGAAGAGGATTTGGCACACAACTAATACGCGCTCCTCCCTACCTGTTGCTGCTCCCTTCCCGGGGAGGGACGCCCTTCCCACCCCCAGGCACGCACGGGTCAGGCAGGAGCGGGCAGCCCAACGGGAAGGCAAGCCATGCTGCCCGGGAGGCCTCCAAATCCTGCTCGTCCTAGCAGAGATGCTGGAGCAACCACCGTCCCCTCTCTCCTCCTGCACCCGACGTGGAGGGCGAGAAGGGGGGAAGGGGGCACACGGCTCGGCGGGTCGTGGGGAACCGTGTCCCCGTTCCCCTGCAAGGCAGGCGCGCTGCCCATTAGTACCCGACCCCAGGGTGCCACGTGCCAGGACGGAGACAACCCTCTCCGCAGGCTTTTCTTCCCAAGCCAGGGTGAGACTCGAGGCGCACCCTGACGGCGCAGCCCTACCCCGGTCGGGGCACACAACAGCAGTTTCCCTGCGCGCCGATGTGCGTGCACACACAGCCATGCACCTACACGTGTGCACACGCGCTCCCGGGTCTTGGCTGGCGGGGCGGCCTAGCCCCCTCTCTGCTGCGGGTGCCACGGGACCTGCCAGCAGAGGTGCCCCCATGTCCCCGGGGATGGCAGTCCTGACACGGAGCCAGGACTTTCCCCGCAGAGCTAGCGCCCTCCCAAGCCAGGGAGCCTCCTTCCTCCGAGTCGCTGCAGCCGGCGCTGCTGCCACCCAGCCCTGGCCGTCCCAGGGAGGTGACGCCGCCAGCGGCCCCAGGAAGCAGCTGGGCAGAGGACCTCAGTGGAGGGGAGCCCGGCGTGGCGCTCAACCTGCCGTCCCCGGCATCTGCTTCCTCCCGCCTGGGGCTGGCTGCCAGAGCGGCGCTTCCTCCCCGGCCACCCCGGGCTCTTCCCACACCTGCCCTCCGCGCTGGCCCCCTTCCAGGGCAGCAGGGGCTGGAGGTTGGGAACCGAGGGCCGTGCCCGCTGCCGAGACACCCCGGCCACTGAGACAGGGTGGCAGCCAGCCCCCGGCCCCGGAGACTGAGCCCGCTGAGCTCGGCTCACGGATGGCGCGGCGTGGTGCGGGGGGGAGCCCGTCGGTCTGGGCGTCCCAGCCGGAGGGGACCTAATGCTGGTGCCGAGCTCTCTCGCGCCAGCCCCAACGGCTCTAGGAGGGCAACTAGGGGGAAACGGCCCCGCTGCCAGCCCCGCGCTGCCTGGGCTGGGGCGAGCCGTGAGGGACGCGCCGCCGCAGCCGGCGGCGCGTCCCCCGGCCCCTCGCACCGCCTCGGCACGTCCGGCCGAGACCCCGCGCCGGCCAACAACGCGAGCGCCGCCATCGCCCCGCTCCCGTCGGCGGCCTCTCGCCGCCTGGGAGGGAAGGGGAGCGGCGTGCTCAGCAATACAGGGAAAAAGCCAATTTCATCTTTATTAGAAGGAGATTTCTCTTTTAGTAATAAGCACACTTCAAATAATTAGCGTGTTTTACGTAATAATGAAATTATGGAAATGCAGGCCACTTATTCAAACAAGTCACCATTACCATATTTTTAAATATTAGACTTAATTAGAGTTTATCACTTCAGAGAAGTACGAGGAGTGGAGATTTTTTTTTCCTTTACAAAAAAAATCCTCATAAAGTGTTTATTAAGAGCGGGTAAGAAGGGGATAATGATCTGTTTGGAAATTAAGGCAATCAAACATTTAATGCTCTGCACTCCTGTAGGCAAAAGCATTCAAATGAGTCAATTATACATCCATTATCCAGGCACGATTAAACAAGGCAGGACGGGGAATTTGTCCTCCACATCATGCGATTGTCGCGAGGACTTATGTCCACTTAAAGGCAGCTAATAAAACACTAAACTTGAGGGAGAATAAGAAGGAAGGCACGAGAAAAGGGAAGAAAAGGGAAGAAAAGCAAAGAGGAAGAGGGTCAGCAGGACCGCAAAGGGGAGAGGGTGCGAGGGGCGTAATGGGGTAGCACTGTCTGCATCCCAGCCGTTCATAAATCAAAGTAATTAAGTTAACATGAAAATCAACTTCACCATCCCGTTAAATTACAGCATTTGCATATTGGGACTCAAATGAAGTAGGTAGTGGGTGAGGGGGGCCGGCGGGGAGGAGGGAACGGGGGAGGTGGGAAGAGAAAGATGGGGGGGACCACGCACCAAAAAGGGAACCATTTATTACGGTGAATAACTAATTTCAGAATTTATAGCGCTGGATTTTCGTTCCCGTGCCATTTATATTACAGAAGGAAATTAAGGGGCGGGCAGGAGGCTGGCTGGACATCTTTCTGCGTTATTGCTTGTCTGCCATTTGCAAATCATTATTAATTGTGGCCTGTGTCGCTGGTGCAGCAGGGCAGGGTGCCTGGACAGCCGGAGCAGACACACATATCTCTTCATCAGGACCCCAGCCGCTAGCCCTGGAGAGCCAATTACCCCTCCCTGATTGGTATCAGATAAGGAGGGAATTTTTACAAATTAGGGAATAAATAGAATTTCCACACGTGGAGCAGGGAGGGCTTGAGAGGCAGTAATGAAAAACGATACATCACCATCAGCCAGACAACCCTATTCATACGCCGATGCATTACGCTCACTACTCATAATCCCGCCGAGTGACAGACAGCCTGCGGAGAGCCCGGCACGCCGCGGCCGGGCCGGAGGGAGCGCGTCCCGCGGCCACCAGACCCCCCGGTGGGGGCGCGCGCCGGCCCCGCTGCCAGGCCTCTCCCACGGCCCCGGCGGGCGGCCGGTCGGCTCCGCGGCGCTGCAGACGGCCCTCGGGCCCAGGCGGGTGCCGTGCCCGCCGCGCTGCCCGCAGGCGCCCAGCGAGGCGAGCCTCCGAAGCCAGCGCCGAGGGCGGCGCGCCAAGTCGGCAGGGCGAAGCGGCTCCTTCCCCGCCAGCACCGGCAAGCAACCCTGAAGTGCCAAAACAAGAGGTGACTGCAGCGTGCAAAAGCAGGCCCAGGGCGTCTCGCCGCCGTCCCCAGGGCCTGGCAAACGGCCTCGCTCAGCTGCTGCCCCGGCGCTGCTGCCGGCACGACGGCCCCAGAGGGCAGCTCAGTCTCTGACCCGGCTCCCGAGGCCGCAAGCTCGTCTTCGCCAGGAGCACCGACCGGCGCCCTCGGGATGGACCTTCCCCCTCCCTTGGCGGCTCCCGGACGTATTCTGCTATTACAAAATCCCTGCCTAATTTCTGGCGACATCCCAAGGCGCCGGATGGGCCTGGGGACGCGGCCAGCGCCAAGCTAACCGGAGCCTGGCACGCGGCCGGCCTCGGAAAGAGCGACGGCTGGGAAGGGGGGACCCTGCCGGCCTTCGGGGGGCCCAGTGCGCGGCGCGTTCCCCAGCGCCGGAGCTGAGCGCCTCCGAGACCGTAATTAGCTCGCCCTTATGACAAGCACGTCACTAAACAAAATGCTCGGCAGGAGATCAATCTCGCCTGTAAGTCACGCAGCCTTTAATTTATTCAGCATACAATGTCGCTCCACCACTGGCTTCCTGTAATTTATACCGTACACTGTCGTGTATTATTTAACTCGTCTGAGTGTTTTACAGCTCGCCTGAAAGTCGCTGTGCAAAATAAAGTCACGGCCGGGGCAAGGGAGAGGTGCGGGGAGGATGCACCCTGCTCCCTCGCTCCGCGCCCGGTACGGGTCCGGCCAGGCTCGCGCGCCGGGGGCCAGGCGACGATGACAAGTTCCCGCAGAAGTTGGCGGCTCATGATCGCGCCCGCTAAACCGGGGCTCTGGGTGGGAACGGGGACGGGAGACAGGTCCCAAGAGGAGCCCGGAGCTGGCAGTGAAGAAGGCCAGCCAGGCGCCTGCCCATCTCCGCAGGGGGGACGACGGCCCCTTTCCGCAGAGAAGCTGCTCAAACCACGGCTGGAACTGCAGGAGAGACGTGCAGCGCCGGGGAAGCCTGGGAGCCCCGTGTCGGTGCCGCGGTGAGACGGCTCGGCAGACGTGACAGCGTGATCTCCTGGACCGGGAGACGGGGGCTGAGGGCAGCTGCCGACAGGGGACAGGGACAGGGAGGGGAGCGAGCAGCAGCACTGCCGGCACGTCCAGGGCTTGCAGCACCGGGCGCTCCACCACAAGAGCTGGAGAAAAGGCCAGGGGATGGATGGGAGGCAGGACGCTGCTGCAGACGCGCTGCGCGGCCCGGTGCCCGGCACCACCGCGGCTGCATCTTCTGCCTTGCTTGTGAAAACAGGACCATCGCTGCCAGTGCAGCGTGTCCGCGGGGATCCCGGGGCGCACCGCTGGGAGCAGCCAGCCCTGCCGTCTTGGCGGGGTGTCATCCCACAAGCAGGGTGGCGGGCACTGCCCTGCTGCCCCTTTTCGCCGGGATGGACCCTACGTGTGCTGCTAGCGGGGATGTGGCACTTCTCCCAGGTGACCCTGCTGGGAAGTGTCCCCTGGAGCGGGGGACAGGGCAGGCAGGCAGCATGTGCTGGGAGGAACGGCTCCTTCCCGGCCTCTCCAGCAGGATGCTCGGTGGTGTCCAGCCAGACCCTGAGTGCAGGAGGGAGATCTTACCCCGAAACAGCAGTAAGGCCAGACTGAGGCTGGCCTAGGCTGAGACCCGGCTACATTAGCTAATCCCAGCTGCTCTGCACAGCTCACCTAGAGCGTGTCTTTGGCCGTGCAGCTGAATGGAAACAGTCAATGATATAGAGCTGGGTATTCTCCATAGGGAAGGTTAAAACCTCTGTTCAGTGTAAAGTTGCCATATCTAAGCACTTATGATCACGATATTTATGGCCAGTTTATTCCAGGCTGTTAAAGGCAGCAGTAGTTATCCACAGATAAAGGGAATTCAGCTCCCCTGATGCTGTTTCTCCGCGTGTCGCAGGCATGCCCAGCCAGGGCTGCGCTGGGCGCCTGTGGCGTAGCTCACGCCGGATCGCCTCCCTGCCAGACCCAGCATCGGGGCCGGACACACGGCCGCTGGGCAGCCTCAGCACAGCAGGCGAAGGTGGCTCCCTGTTCGGCCCCACCAGAGCCGGGGGAGCCTAGGGATGGGGGGGGGGGGTCCCATGAGGTCCCCGACCTGCAGGGAGCAAGGCAGAGTACCCCTCAGGCTGGTCACCAGCCCCAGTGTGAGTGACCTGCTGGTGTCCTCTGCCTCCCATATCCCCGGCGTGTGCTAGCATACATCTGCCATGCTCTGCTCTGATTGGGGGGGGGGGGGGGGGGCTATATTTAAGGCAGTTTCCCCTGCAAAAGGCCAAGCTGCCCTGGGTTTTGCAGGGTGTTTCAAGCTCCACAAGCTGGCCAGGCGCCCAGCCAGACCCTCTGCCGCTAGCTCCGCTCCGCACACAGCTCCTGACACACAGTCCTCCCGCCCAGCCTGTGGGTTCAGTCCCACCACTGGGATTGGGACCCTAATTAGGGAGAAATTTCAAGGGAGAAATGAGAGAGTTTATAAAGCCGCGTTTCTCCCGCTTGTGAGTGACATGAGATGTCAGAGAAAGGAAATAAAAGGCAAGGATGCAATTCCAGAGCTGCCGAGACTGTGTGGCGAGTCCTAATGGAAAGTTCTGCTCTTTAAAGCTTGGTCAGATGGCCTAGTTATTGCTTTAAAAGGACTCAGAATCAAACCGCAGCGCTGCACTCGAATCCTTCAAATAAAGCGAGCTGTGTTTCTGCAGGTCCAGCGAGGCAGAGGCATGCGATTACACAGAGAAGGGCAGGTCTCTTTATCTTGGAGGGAGACCTACCTATTTTTAAGCATTAGCTCCAAATCACCAGCTCACCTCTTTGTCTCACACAAACCCTCTCTTGCCTTCTGGAGGAGAGATCAAACGCCAGACCTGCTGCCATTGTTTCTCTCCCAGCGAGATGGATGCGGGACTGTAATCTTCCCACAAAGCCGCACGCTTCAAAGGCATCAAAAGTGCTTATTAAAAGTCCTAGGAAACTAATTTAATAACATCCCAAAGGGCTGGAAAAATCAGCACCAGCAGCTCAAAACATAACCTGGCGAGGGAGACGGGTCCCGTTTGACACTACCCCGTCTGCACACGCTGCTGCTCTGCTGCAGGCAGAGCCCGCCGCGGCGCCCAAAGCCCTGCGCCGGCAGCCCACCCCGCTGCACTGCGGCGAAGCCCCTGCCCTTGCCCCTCGGGGTAACCCCAGGCATCGCCTGCTCCCCCGGCTCGAGAACGAGCCGTCCCGGGCGCGGGGGGCTTGCCCACAAGCCGCGTGGGAAGCCTGCCGGGCCTGGGGTAAAAACCGAAGCTCTGCTTAGCAGCGGGACGGCGGGAACCTCCTGCTGAGCCGAGAAGAGCCCCGGCCCCGTTATTGCGAGCGCTGGCCCCCACGTCCCTGCAGCCCAGGCCTGGTTCACATTCAACCTGGCTGAGGCACATCTGGCTATGGCACATCTGTGCAGCCCTGACGGGCACCGCCAGCCCGACTCTGTCACCTATGGGACCCTCTGTCCCTACCAAAGGCTTTGCACCAAGACTGCCGGACCCTGGGGGATGGGGCGTCCTCATGAAGTGGGGACTGTCCTTCTGCCTGGCCTCTGCGCCTCAGCTCCCCGTTTAGCCAAAGAGCCCTGTGCCATCCAGCTGGCACTCTGGCCACAGCGGGGAGCAGGATGTTTCGCAGACCCTGGGGTATCTCGAGGCACCTCTGGGGCTGCGACGACTGCAGCAGGCAGCGCGGCGTGCCGTTCGGACGACGCGGGGCCTGTGGCTGCAGAGCTGGAAGCACCCGGCGGGGGCCTGAGGAAGACGCCCAGCGCCCAGCCAGCCTCGCGGGAGCCACGGGAGGGTTGCAGGCTTGCCTCTCAAACAGGTATAGCACCAAGCGTCCTTTGCTGGACATCTCTGTCACTGCCGGAGCGACGGCCGGCCTCTCGACGTGTTTATGTGACGCTCACACAGACTGTCAGGCTAGAAAGACAGACACACACACCAGCCAGATCCGTACGTTACGCAGACGGGGATGTCAGGCAGACCTGCGCAGTACCAAGATACGTCAGCGAGACCTGCCGGGCCAATACACGCGTCTCCCCGTGGCTAACGCATGCACGTAACACGCACGTGCTGGGGGGCCGGCAGCAGCACGAGGGACAGCCCCCGACGGCCCCGGCTGCTCCGCGCTCCCGTCATACCCCCAGAGCTGGTCTCTGCTCCCAGCACGTGCCGGGCGGCTGCCTCCGAGCCGGCCGGGTGATGCGCGAGGCCCCGGGGCTCTTTCCGTCCGCGACGCCCCGTGCGAGCGGCGCGGGCCTTCGGCGCAGGCGCCCTCGCGAAGGGGCAGGGGATGGAAATTAGCGCTCCAGCCTCCGTCTCATCCTGCCCATTAGCGGGGCTGTTTTACTCCGGATCATTAAATATGTATATCTTATTACACGCCTTGTTACAGTATTGAGCTCTATTGACTGATAATAAATTCCAAGCATCATCCTGGTCATAAATTTATCTGGAGATGATGAAGACTCAATAATCTAGTCATGCAGATAATATGATAGGGCCTTAAAAAAGATCATTACATTATATGTCAAAATTAAAAGTGAAATACACTTTATTAACACTGTTTCCACACTCGGGGCCATTACTTGTTATATCCTTCCCTGCCCTCCCATCCACCCACACACCTCAGTCCCTTGGGTGAGCCAGGGAAGGCAAATCAAGGCAGAGCCGGCTGCAACTCTACCCTGGGAGCTTCCTGCAGGCAGGAGCCGGGTGGAGGGGCGCAGGGGGATGCCAGGCAATACGCAGTCTTGCCGGACTTTCCAGCTTGGCCCCGAGGACGCAGAGTCTTGCCCTGTTACAGCACTGCAGTCTCGCCTGGCTGGCGGTGGCCTCCAAGGATCCCCACGTGTCCCGCCAAGCTGTCGTGCCCGGTGCCGCTCTGCTGCTGGCGCGCGAGGCAGAGCAGGCAGGTCCCGGCCGTAGCAAGGATGACACGGCCAGGAGGAAGGGCAGGCTTGTCCCAACTTTCAGAAGGGAAAAATGACGCCCGAAGCTTCGGCCTCCTGAGAAAGCGCCAGACCTGCCCACCCGTTTGGGTTAGCACGACAGCTCCCCTCACCAAGCGCCTCACCCCCCGGCTCGCGCAAACTGCAGAGCCGGGCTGGGGGGACCCAGCTGGAGCTGTCGTAGCAGAGCGCGGCGCAGGCAGCCGGGCAGCAGCAACGCAGACGGCTGCGTGGCAAACACCCTCCTCCCCAGCCCAGGACCCGGCTGGCTGTCGCGGACTTGAAGTGAGCACCAAAGTTGAGCGCGGCCCCTCCGAGAGACGAGGGCTGGGCCAGGGCTCCGGGCAGGATGCTTCCCCGTACCCCGCGGCGCTCCCTGCCAGGCGGGACGGCAGGGAAAGCACAGCCCGCCGGGACCGCGGCCCGCCAGCCGCAGCCAGCCGGCAGCCCCCTGCCACCTTCCTGTGGGACGCGGGCCGGAGGCTGGGCTCAGCCAGCCCTCCAAAGCGAGTCCTCTCGTTTAACAAGAAGGTCACAGCCATTTAAACTCCTTTGATTAGGGCAGGTGGCTCGCGCGGCTCCTGCGTCGCGGGGCTGGCCTCGCTGCGCTCCAGCCTGGAGAGCAATTGTACGTATCAAGTTTAAAGCGGCTCCAAGGGCTCGTGCGCTTCGGTCCAACTCTCCTCCCAACAGCTCCCCGCCGGCCGGCCCCCGGCCCCCCTTCCCTCTGCCACCTTCCTCTCCAGACAAACAAGGTGACGAGCACCGGGGGCACGCGGATCGATGCGGCAACACAGATCAGCTGCCGGGAAAACCAATCGCAGATCAGATTGAAACCGACTTCTTCTTGTATCTCCCCGGCTCTCGCTACAATAGATTGGCTGGAGAAATCCGATGGAGAGAGGAGACAAAGGGGGAGGAGATGGGGGAGAGGAGGAAAGGGCTGATAATGCTCCCTGCCGTGGCCGCTCTAATCTGTGACAGCCCGAGGATTTGCTGAAAACCATTATCACATTTCTCTCCCTTCTCTTGTCCCTGATAAAGCCCCGGCTAATCTGTTTGTTGCAGGTATTGAACAAATGCATTTAGCGAAACAAGGGGTGTGCGCGCACGTCTACGCGCGCGTATAACATTTTTTTCCCCCCCCCCCCGTGTCCCCGGCCTCTCCGGGAGGCAGAAGGGGGAGCGGCGAGGGCAGGGGCCGGGTTCAGCAGCGGGTACCGGGCGCCCCGCTGCAGGGCCAGGCTCTGCCCCGCCGGGCCGTTTCCAGAAACGTTTCCTGGCGCGGTGGAAACGTCTCTGCCAGGCAAGCGGGGCAAGGCGGAGGGCGCCTCGCCGCACCGGGCCTGCCGCTCGCTCCTCCCGTCCGGTCCGGCGCTGCAGCGAAGCGCTGCGGGGAGGAGCTGCAGCCAGGCTGGCCTCTGCCGCCAGCCTCAGCAGCCCTAAGCACCGGTGCTTCCAGGGCTGGCCCCTGCCCGGGCAGAGCTCCCCGTCCTGCCTTCGAGGGCAGCGCACGGCCGCTGGAGCCTGACAGACCCTGCCTTTCCCGGCTCGTTTTGCAGAGTTTTTTCCTAGGCGCCGCATTTCATCTTCAAGACACAGTTTATCCCCCCCACGCTCTTATTTAATACCAGCCTCCGGCTAAGTCTGTCGTCACAAGAAAGCCGTGCGCGTGGCGAGGCCCTGGGCACGCTGCAGAGCCTCCCACCTGGGCCACGGGAGCAACGCGGCATCAAAACCTCAGGTGCGTGCGCTCCTGCGGGGCAGAGCAGCGGGGCTGCCGGGGCAGGGGGCCGAGGGGGGTCGCACCCCGGGAACAGGCGGGGAACAGCTCTCGGGCGCCCGTCTCACCGCAGGCTCGCTGCGCTCGTGCCTGCCTGTCCCAGGGCTGACCTCAGCCCTCCCTTTGCAAGAGCCTCCTTCTCTGGGGAGGAGAGATAATTCAGTCGCTATGAAAGCCCAGACCCAGGGCTCCCCGCAGCCGCCTGTTACAAACAGTTCTAGTGGAACATTAATTATAGTAATTTAGCCGTGGAACACTAACTGCAGCCAGTGCAATAGCATTCAGTACATTAGTGGCTATAACCCACTCCTTAAAAAAGACATTTGGCTACTGACAGCTGATAAAACGAGTTGTGAAGCATAACCAAAGGGAAAAAAAGAAAAGCGCACTGGGAACAACCCATGCAGCGGTGCGATTCCCCAGCCGGCTCCGCGTCGCCCGCACCTGCAGCGCGGGCACCCGCCGTGGGGCAGCCGGGACCCTCCGCGCAGCTCGCGGCTTCAGCCACGCACCCGCTGCACCCGAGGCGGGTAGCGGGCGCACCCTGCGCCGCACGACTGCCCGGGGAAGGGCCCTGCCCCGCTCCTGCTGCCCGCGGCCCCTGGGAGCAGCCCATCAGCGGCTCCACGCTCACCGCTGGGCTGCCCGGTGCCAAGGACAGGGACCGTCCAGGAACGGGGGCAGAGCACGCGTTGGGCACCTGCACCCCGGCCCGGGCGGGCGGCGCGGCGCCGTGCCCGGGCCCGCGGGCTCCGCGCGGCACGGCTCGGCAAGGGGGGGAGCGCGGGCCGCGGCTCGGCAGTATGTCAAACAGAAGGACATTTCCTTCTATCTCTCAGCCGCCGCCCCAGGGCACAATCCACCTACATTCAATCTTTACTCCACTACACATGTTTCCTTTCCAGCCTCGGATTATTTTTTATCATCAAATTACCGTGGCGATAAGATGGAGTAGATGTGATAGCGAGCAGAGCTCCCGACCTCCCCTCTCCCCCCGGCCCTCCCCGCCTCCCGCCGTCACCCCCAGCCTCCTTGCTCCAACCAGGCAGGGGGTTATTCAAATGTCATCGGGGGGTGAGGAGAAACCCCCCGGCGGCTGCACTCTCCGGCTGAGACCAAACAGCAGATGACAGCGAGCGCCTGGGCCAGAGACAGGCGGCAGCCGCCGCGCGGCCCGGGCGCCCACCAACTTCGCCGACAAACCTGCCGGGTGGCGCGGCGCGGGACCCCTTGCAGCCCCCCGCGCAGCCGCCCGGCCGGCCCAGCCGTGCCCTGCCTCGGCTCACCGGCCGCCGGGAACGCTGCAGCCCGGCCGCACCAACGCTGGCGCCCCGGGAGCAGCAGGGCGGCGGGCCGTGCGCGACCCCCCGCCCCGGGGACGGCGCCGGCAGGGGACACCAGCACACCGGGAGCCCCGGTGCAGAGGTGGCCGGGAAGAGCACCGTCGCGCTGTTAAAAGCCAGAGCAGCGCCGCGAGGCCCTGCCGAGGAGCGCGTGATGAATCCTCCCCAGCTCCTTGTTTACTCCAGCCTGCAACAAATGAGTGCCTTCCCGGCCGGGGATAGCTCATCCAGAGGAATGCTCTTTCAGGCCGCTCCCTCTAATCCCTATTAATTTAAATAATGCTCGGCCACTCTTCTCCAACTATTTATTATTTATCAGGTTTGTTTATTTGTAGCTAACAGGTAGCGCTCAGCATGCGTCCACGGCACGGGGACAGGGGCCGTTCATCACATCGGCTCCCCCGCCATCCACCATCCGTCAATTACTCCTGCTTCCTTTAATTAGTAATGAGGACTAATATCTCTGCCTGGGATGCTGGCTGGAGCGGAACTTCCCTCCGGTGGAATCAGAGCAGCACAAGGGAGGGAATGAAAAATAAAACCTGAGAAAAGGCTGCTGCTGCTCCAAGATGAGCGGGGGTGCCCACCAGGCCCGGGCGCAAGCCCCCACGCACCCCTCCCAGGGCTGTGTTAAAGGAGGATTTCGGTCACCAGCAGCCCTGCAAGAACCCCTTTAGGCCAGAGGCTTCTGCCCGGCAGGGCTGGGGATGCGCAGCCAGGAGGTCCCAATCTGCGTGTGCCCTTCCCTGCATAGCAAGGCCATCCCAAACCACGCTGACCTCCTGGCCGGCCCTGCCTGCTGAGCTCTGCACTGGTATCGGCAAGGGGAAGCCTAAATTAAATGCCCATTAGAGCCTGCAGCTCAGCTGCATGGTCCTCGGGAGCTCTGTATCGGAACAGGCCATCCAGAGGCAGCCTAATAGCGAAGGCAGCACATGATATAAATGGAGCCCCTTTGATTTATTGACTGGGAGAAGTTTTTACACGATAGCCCATTAAGACGGACGGCTCTGTTTACAGCCAGGCCATCTAGCTATAGGGACCCTGAACTGGATGGTGTGTTTTGCTATTGCTCTTCAGGCAGACATCTCATTAAGGGGAACAGCATATGGAGCTCTCTGGATCTATACTTCACGAGTCCTGAGGGAGGCTTTTACCATTTTTAATAAGCGGGCAAGGTTAGCAAACCTGCAACACAGTGACCTCCCCTCCCTGTGCGATGGATCTCCGTGAAACGCAGAGAGCTGGACTCATAGGGTGCGCACGGGACTCCATAAATCATCTCTTTCCCGCAGGCCAGGAAAACCAGCCAGCAAGGATGGGAACCGGGGTCCGGACCAGCCACTAGGGAACGCCGCCTTCCAAAACGGCTGGCAGCCCATAGCTCCACTGAATGTGCTGGGGGCACGCAGCTTCGCGGGGACCCGGAGCTGTGCGGGGCGTGCATGCATGACGTACCCCTTCCCATCCCCGGCTAGCACTAGCAGGGGAACAAGCAGCACGTGGGTGGCTTAGCCGGCAAAGGTGCTTTAAGGAGAGAGCGTTAACACGATAGCCGCACTGCAGGAAACGAAACCCACAGCTGGCTGTAGAGGGGGGATTATTCCGTATTCAGTAACACGGCTGTTTGGGAGAACAAGTAATCTCTGGCAAAGACCTCCGGCTCTTCTCCGATCTGATAGAGCCGTGCAGCCTACAGACAAGCTGGCTTCTCCTGGGGCTGGCGTAGCGCGACGCCCGTGGGCCGGGGCTGCCGGGGATGGCAGGCAGGAGGAGGTGGAGCAGGGAGGAAGGCTGCGCAGGGCAGGGCACAGGAGAGGAGCAGCCCAGGGAAAGGATGGACACACGGCCAGTAGCTTGCCCAGGACACTGCTGTGCCCTCGCTTCCTTCAGCAGCCTTCATACAGGGATGACTCTACTCGGGCACGTGGCCAGCTCGGCCAGAGAGGCAGAACAGGATATGGACAGACCCTTTGGCACGTCTAACCTCCATGTGCAGGAGCAACGCTGGCTTTGGAAAGCCCTCCAGATGTCCAAGGGTCCAGAAGGGAAGTTGGCCAAACTGAACATATCTGTGGGGTGCTCGGACACCCAGTGAGCTTTCCAAAGCAAAAGGGCTTTTGCAAGGTTTAGGTGCCCTACTCAGAGCACCACTTACACACCCAGAGATGGTAGCACAGACACACGGCCTCAGGGCAGCAAGTACCACATGCTCACGTGCAGAGCGCCTACCATCTCAGGTGGGTCCAGGTAAACATCCGTGTGCACACACTCCCCAACACATCCCTGCAGGCATGCACACAAAGCCATGCCCACACACACTCACCTCACTGTGAGATACACACACCTTCCCAGCCGTGCTCCCTCTGCCCTGCAAGGAGGGCTGTGCCGGGCTGAGAAGGGGGAGCAGGGTGCTGGACACCACTTCCGGCATCACGCTGCTCGGACAGGCTAATGGTGCAGATACAGCCACAGCCACTAAAAGACAGGTGGAGGCTTTCAAAATTCATCAGGGTTTTAGATACACAACAACTTCTTCATTGCAATAGCAAATCTGGTTCTTGGCTCACCAGCCAGCTCCGAAATCTGTTTTTCACTCCTGTGGTACCAGCTAAGCCCTATAACTATCAGCGATCACTAGTGCTCAATCTAAGCTCCATCTTCTGTGGGCATTTAACTTAAACTGCTAAAATTCACACCATGAAAAAACCTGGCAGAAAAGCAGGAGCCTGAAAAAACGATCGTTTCCCTTAGAAAAGCCTGCTTGGGTCTGGCTGAGAAAGAGGGAACCGAAAGAAGGCCAGCCAGCCAGACTGTGTGGCATATTTGGGTCTCTTTCTGGCAATTCTCTCACAAACAGTCTGAGCATCTTTGAAATGAAATTTTGTAGGCGATTAGCTCACAATGTGAACTTAATTGCTTTTGGTATTTAAAAAACCCCATTAAATTAAATGGCCGAGATATTGAGGCTTAAGCAATGGCTGCCTCCAATGCACGGTAACTACCAGGCTCATTACTGGGATGCCAATTCCCCTGGCGGAAGCTACAGACCCATGCGACGTGACCGGGGCTGCTCTAATGCTCACTCCCAGCTCACAGCCCGGGGAGCAGCTCCGGTCCTGGCTCCTTGGCCTCGTGGAGAGCAGGTGCTGCAGGCAGCCTCTGCCAAAGGACCCTGAAAGGTGAACCAGACCTTGCTAGAAGAGGCACCATGCACTTTGGGCAAACCTCAGGAACAACACTTAAACGGGACATACGCACAGCAGCTTGCCCAGCAAGGAAGAGCAGAACATACTGCCTCTGATCGTCAAGGAAGAAAAGCCCAACGCAAAATGAGCCAAGCTGGAAATGCATAGGGACCCCATTCAGGGGGATATGTGCAAGAATAACCCCATTATAGCACTAACAGGAAAGCTCAGGGTGAGGCCACCATGGAGTAGCAACCCAGCAGCATGCTGAACTCTTGGTTCCCCAAAGCATCCTGTTTTGGCCCAGATGAACCGCATCTTGGGCTGATCCCAGAGGACTTGGGGTGTTCAAAATGCCTGGTGCCCCGGGCTGCTCTGACATGAAGGACAGGACACTGGGACCGAGCGGATGAGCTGCTCTGCTACAGCTGTGACCCAGCTGCCAGGCAGAGATTTCTTGCTGGGCTTGGATCACCATGTTCCCCAGCTCCCTGCATTTCTCTGCTACCCGATTATCTGTTGGGGCCCCTCACGCCTCTCCCCTGTGCAGCATTTGCACTGCCTGCACTTGGAGAGCCCCAGGTACAGAGCACTGCAGAGCAGTGAGTGACTCCCAGAAAGACTGTGAGCTTGTTTGGTGCCATTTTCCACAGGGAGAGCCACAAAGCTGGCACCTTGCACTTCTTTATTCCAACACTGAGCAAAGAAGCTCACTCTCCTTCACTAAAGAGCTAGCAGCATGAGCCACTGAGGGAGCAGTGCCCCGCTTTGCATTTAGCGCTGTAATACAATAGAGTGGCAAATGGTAGTGCTTTCACCTTACTTTACTTGTTTGTTTAAATTATTTACACTCCTCAGATGCAAGATTGCTCTCCAAAAGGAGCATCCTTTTGGCTGCTGCAGCTTTAAAATGACTTGCATCCATCACTCAATCGCTTTCAGGTCAAACGCACGCTCCCGACTTAATGACCACATTTCCGCAGCAACAAATCTGTCACTGCTGTTTGTTTAAAGCCAACAATCTGTAGGAGCACTGTGTGCAAGGATTGAATTAACTCAGCATCTGAATGACTGCAGTGCCAGATCATTCAAATTGCACCTTTCCCAAGATCTTCTAGCAATGTTAATTAATGTTCCTTGTGTGATGTGCAACATGCTGCAATGCACAGGGCTGCTGCAGCGAGCAAAGCAAGCTCCCCGCGGGCTTGGGAACACGGGAACCAGGTTTCCGGCTGGCCTGGCCCCAGGGGCATATGTGCGCGTGTCAGAAAGGAAGGGCTGGTGGCTCCCCTGCGCTCTAGGGCCATCTGGCACAATCTGCCCTGATTTTCCCAAAGTTCAGTGACTCAGCTGAGATATTCCATGCTGGTATCTGACTCATTCTGATTTTTTTTTTCCAGGAAATTCCATCCCAAACTGTTAATACATTGCCATGAACAAGAATGAAAAATATGTTGGTATTTCCCTCAAATTCCAGCCACTTGTTGCTTGGGGTTTTTTTGGTGCCCAGGTGCTTTGGAACAAAGCCTTGCAATCGGTCAGGGAGGTGATTTTGGGGCCGGGAGCCTTTTGGATTTCCCACCAGAATTTCCCCAGTTCAGGGTAAAGGGCCCTCCCTGCCTGCAGCCCTGGGCCAGCCCCATCGGTCTCAGCTGCTGCAACCCTGCTGGCACCCAGTGCAAGCACCTGAGTGGGGAGCAGAGACTGGGCCCTCCGGGCACTCAATGACTTCCCCAGGAAGGGGGCAGGAGGAAACTGCTTCATTGAAATATTGCGCAAACAAGAGCCAGACTCAGGAGACAGGTGAAGCAGGAGGAAATTGTGACGGGGACTGAGAAGGGCTGGCGGCTGCAGAGAGAGGGGTGCAGAAGAAATCAGAGTAAGGGGGGGAAGGGACCAGGACAAGGAAACGAGGACAAAGAGCTGGGACCCAGCCTCGGAGGGAGACTGAGCCTGGCAAAAAGCACAGAGAAGGAAGGAGGGACTAGGATTTCATCCAACCTCCAAAACACACAGCCCTGCTGCTGCCATCCGGATCCTCCGGCTACTCCAACCCTTGCCCGCTGGCAACGTCCTCGGCCCAGGCCCCCAGCCCTGACTGGCCACAGGCCCCATCTGGGCCAGCCACAGCAATCACATCTCCGTGGAGCAGAACTGGGGTCTGGTGCAGGGTCCTAACAGGGAGTTACAGACCCACCACGGCTCACCTCAGCTCACTGCAATTAACGGGGGCACTTCTCTAATCTCTACCTGCCATTGATTTCAGTTCAGCTCCAATTTTCTTCTTTGACCTTCTCTCCTCTAGATCCTGTTCTCAAACAGAACACAAATGCTCAACCATCCCTTTCATTTTACCCTGAACAATTCCAACATGGCCCAGTTAGAGGCTGGGGAACGTGATGAACAATGCCTGTTTGAGCATATATGCTTATGTATAGAGAGGAACACACCACTGGCTGCACAAACAGCCCCCCAGAGCACACTCACCTCGGCTCTGGCCCAGAGAGGGAAGCTGTGACGCTCTGACACTGTTCAATCCATCTGTTCTTCTCCTCTTTTATATAGGCTTAGTCTTGCACATGGGTTGGAAATGTCACCAGTTCCCCAAACTGCTCTTCCCCAGCAGCATGGTGACAATGAGAGTGACAATCCCAGCACCCACTGCACTTCACACTGAGGACGTCCACCCAGAGCCGTATGCTGCTGGGGTGTCCCTGAGCCAGTCCTGGGTGCATCACATGCCAGAGGACACACTCCCGTCTCCTACCTACAACTCAGAAGACCACAGGGAATCCATCTCCACAAGAGGAAAACACAATAAAGGGACTTTCAGAAGGTTTCCTTCAGGACAGTTGCCTTTTTTCTAGGAGCCTCTCGATCCAGTGGGGTGTGTGGAAGAGCACTGTCTCTCCATCTCCTCCCATCCCCAGCACTGCACTGGAGAGTCCTGAGTAATGTCCAGCGGTCCCAGCCCTCGCCTGTTTCCCCAGGATCAGACATGCAACCCTCACGGATGAAAACAGTTTTAGAAGGGTTGGTGGCTTAGAAGGGTTGGTTGTTTGCTCTGGTCTCACCTCCTTCTCCAGCAGTGTTTACTTCACAGCCAGTCCCTGACCTGAGTGTGTTGCTCCTGTCATCCCTTCAGTCATCTGGGCACTGCACTCTTCCAGCCACTCAACAACATAAGTAGCCACAAGAATGGCTCGGTCTGCTTTTCCACTAGTACGGGTCCTACCGAGGAGTTACCAGCTCAGCATGGGTTGCCTGACAGTTTTTAACCTGTCCCAGTTCCTTTGCTTAGACTGGAAATGAGTGCTGGGAGACAAGCGGCTCAGGATCCCTCTGCATGCGGCAAAGCAACAATGCGCTTCTCATAGAGCTGTGCTGCTGAACAGACTTCAGGGCTGGTTGGGTTCACACAACTGCTGTGCAGTGTGGTGCTGGCCTGAGAGAAGCTGCTTCCTCCACCCAGAGATCCTCTCCCCACCAGCAAGGCAAAGAGGTCAGCAAGAACTTGTCCCCCAAATCCCTTTCCTCTGGCCCGACTGTGCCTGGATTTCAGCTGCAGGATTTCCATTTGGCATCTGGTCAGCATCTGGGGTCAGCTGACCCCAACCCAGCTGACCATCTCTAGAGAAAGATCGCTCCCCTTCTCTGTGCCCCTCTGGCCACAGATCAGCGACTCTGGTAGCGACTCTGGATGCTGGACACCCAGCATCTTCTTTAAAGGCAACTTAGACAACAGCTTTCCAGAGCAAGAGGATAAACCACGCTCCATGTTATCATCAGCTGTTGTGTGCTCTTCTAAACACCACAGCATGCCACGCTCCTGAGCACCATCCCCTTCCACCATCGCCGTTCCCCATCCACAGTCCCACGGGCGGGCACAAAGACCTCGAGCGCTTACCTCCAGGGCACCCTGCCTGCCAACCACATCTGTGCACAAATGTCCCCTTCTCCGTGCCATGATCTGGAAGGGGAGCCAACCATTCGGAAGCAGTTAAGATCAGGTTGCAATATGCTAGCAACAGCAAGCAGTGGAAGAGTGGGCCATAGAAAGTGCCTGGGAGGTGTCCCCTGGTGAGAAACACGGCCAGCACTACATTGGGGTGGGGGGCAGTTGTCAGGGGAGCACTGGATGGGAGAGACATCATCCCTCAACAACTACACCTTTCTGGCACCCCCAAAAAGGGTGGGAAACCTCTGCCAAAGCTCTTTTCTCAAGGAAGCTTGGATGCCAGAATTTCTGCCCTCACGGGGCCCTTCTTTTCCTGGCAGCAATTCACTACGTAAAGAGGCTGAATATTTATAATTATGCTCAAAGTGGCCACTTTGAAAATCTATATGTCTCTAGGCTCCCTGTACATCATGATGTCAAGTCTGTGAATGGAGGCATCCATCAGACGCCTCACGTCGCAGACCTTGGAGCTGTGATAAACACCCAGGAAATGCTCACTGAACCCCGTATCCCACCGCTGCCTTCTGGGGAAGAGACATGGTCTTTGGAGGGTGCCCTGATGAGGACTTCCGCAAGGGACACCTCTAGGCACTCAGCCCTCAGATCTCCTGAGCTTTACAGAAAAAAAGTAGCTCAGACCACAGAGGCAGGCTCAACCTCCATTAGCAGCAGGGAAATTGAGACACAGAGCTGGAATCTCCTCTCCACGCCATCCAAGATGTCCAACTGCAGAGCTGACCCCAAAGGCATGCTCCAGCCCACTGCCACCATGCCCATACTTTCAGGGAGTTTATACCGCACACCTCTGTCAGGGTGGGGACACGAAGGGGGCTTCGTGTCACCTTCCTGAGAACTGCAGCTGTCGCAATCCACAGTGCGGCAAGCGCCCTGCCTGCGAGATGTCCATGGAAGAGCAGGAATGCTGCTCTGCACAGACAGGGGGAGAGAGGACACACCAGGCTTCACTAACACTTTGCCCAGGCTGTTCTTAAAAATTTATTACTCTGTTGCAACATGAAAAATAAGACAGAGAAGTAATCATTAGTATAACTATAACTCCCCGTGCAATAGTCCCACTTGTAAATTGAGATTTATGATTGCAGCTGCCGATATTTTAGAGGCCGGTGCAGGCAGCGGTGGCAGTAGAGCCCAGCTACGCGCTGCCCCGCCGCAGTTACAGTTTATCACAATCTGCAGAGATTATTGCAATGAATAATACACAACAGGCTGGCAGTGAAGAACTATTCCCGATCAAACGCTTCTGTAAACAACTGAATAAATAATATTGCTCAGCCCCTCTTTACAGCCCTCAGAGGCCTGGGGAAATCTCTCATTACTCAGCAGGAGAGGCAGTGGGGGGCTCAGAGGTGCCATAGGGCAGGGGGATGGCGACTCGGGGTATGAACTGGGCATCATGGGGACTGGCACTAACCACACAGACAGCTCACCATACCATTTTCTGGCAGAAATGGAGGCTGAGACACACAGACCCACTCACAGTCCCACAGCGACTCTGTGTGCAGAGACGGGTAACGAAGGCGCCTTCGTGGCCTCTCCATGCCGTGCTGTCACTGCTAGGAACAACCTGCTTGGACAGACAGACACGAGCTCGAGCAGGCACCGGCTGCCAGTCCAGGAAGCCAAAGGCACACGCACGCAGGTATTGCTGTCCTCTCTTCTGCTTGGCAAAGCATTTTCTAGCTCCTGATATTACCCTGGGGCCCGCGGGCGGGTTCGCGGCAGGTAAAGAGCAGGTTCCTCAGCAGGTGCAGCCACTGGGGACAACTCTGTCCCCGAGGCGGCCGGCCCATGTCTGCAGCAGACACGGGGCATTTGGCAGCGCAGGGGCTGAGCGCACCGTGAGCAGGGCTCCATGCGCTCCCTTAAATGTCAATAAGTAACGGAACATGATCAGGCTTGTGTGCCAACAGCTGCAGAAAGGGCATTTCTCACACAGCTTGAAAGGATAAAGTTCAGCCCCAGAACACCCTGGATTCCCCCTGCCGCTGAGAGCTCCGGGTCTGCCTGCCGCCTCGCCGTGCAGCACAGCCTGCTGCTCCCCGGCCCTCTCTCAGCGAGATGGCCTGTCCTTCACCTAGCAGCCCTTCTCTTTGCTGCCGGAAAGGCGGCGGGATGCTGAAGAAGTGACGCAAGGGGAGGCTGTAGCTGAATCTACACCACAACTCAGCTGTCCCAGCACCAGCCCCCCAAAACAGCACAGCACCCACATCACTGCTCCCTGCAGGCAGCACCTCCTCTGCCCACCCTGTCCTTCCACCAATCTCCCTGAAGATGCTTCTTTACTACGCAAACTCTGCAAATGTCTATGCTCAAAATATCCTCCGGCACGTAGCAGGCTGAGAGACAGGGGCCAGCAAGGCGCTAAGGGAGGGCTTTCCCACCTTCGGCTATAAACTAGCAGTGGAGCCGCTCTCTGACATTCAGGGATAACGCATCATGCTTTTCAAGAGGCTTGTATCCACATGTACTTTCCACTTGGTCTTGGCCCCCAGCCCCTGCTCGGACACCCCACGGCAGGCAGTGTCCCCCTCTGCCTGCCAGCCTGCCTGCCCCTCGACTCCAGAGCTAGCTCACGTGGCACCTGGGTTGTTTCCGAGGCATTCCCTGGTCCCTGAAGGTGGCTGGTTCTCCTCACAAGGCCCCTGCGGACAAGGCCCTGCCACAGTTGGGCAAGGGCGAGAGAAGCAAAGCAGAAAAGTTTGCATTCCTCTGCTGGCTGAGCTACCAACATCTCTGCGTGTGCAGGAATCGGCTCCAATTAATCCCCCCTCAGCTTGGCCCGCCTGCTTCATTACCTCCCCTTGATGAGAACCATCAGTGGGGCCTGTATGATTTTGCTAATTAGCCTCACTTCGTTTATCATTTCCATTTTCTCCCAGAGACGCTTGGCTTGCTGGGCGACAGCTTCATCTCCCGCTGAAACAATGCGGCCCCTTCTGTGCCTGTCTCACTTAGCGCTGTCACCGCAGCCATTATGAAATTGGGGTTTCATTTACACACTAATTAAACATTACAGCTTGTTCACAATTACAACATGGGGATGAGGAGGTAACTAATTACTTAAGAAATGAGCTAACATTTATCTCCAATTCCTCCCCCTAACCCACGGCCCTCCTCTCCAATCAAGATTAGAAATTGTTGTTCAACACCGACAGCACAGCAGGCCGCTGCCTGCCTCCGCGCATGCAGCATCCCCTTCGCGGGGCCGTAGAGGAGACTCCGGCCCAGGGACAATCAATCAGCCCCTAATTGCAGCCAAGATGACGGGGGGCCACAGCGATCACTGCCGTGGCGAGAGGCGCTGCGCCAAACAGAAGTCACAACTCGGGCGGCAAGGTGGGTTGCGAAGGGACAAGGCAGGATGCTAGAAGGACCGATCCCGGCCAGCTCTGCAGGGAGTATCGCCAGGCGATGGGAAAGCCGGCTCTGATGGGAGAAGAGGTTGTGCCTGCCCGGCTCCTGGGTGGCTCCATGGGCCATCTGCCTGCTGCACCTCAGTGAGAAGGGGAAGGTGCCCCTCAGCTCAGGCTCCAGGGCTGCAGGAACCAAGCCTCGTCCGTGGTGCCCATCCCCGGGTGGCTCTGTGGCCCCACGCTCTGGGGAGGACAGGGCCCAGCCAGGCCAGCTCTGCTCTCCACCATGGCGTTCCCAGGAAAGCCCAGGCCACGGGACAGCCCAGCCACAGCGGCAGCAGAGCCTGGGTGCGAGATGCCCCCAGGCCTGGCTGCCAGCACCCAGGAGCTCGGGAGGTGAGATCCCAGGGATGCAGCAACGGAGCAGGGCAGCAATGCACGCCTTGCTCACAAACACCGCTAGCCCCTGGTTTTCCACTAAGCCCCGCGCTGCCCTGCAGGCCCGAGGTGCTGGCTGTGGGAGCACTCCCTGGAGACCACAGCCCGCCGGCACCCCCAGCACGGCCAGGCTCAGTGGGCTCTTCCCCGCCGCAGGCGTCCCACTGCACACGAGCACACTCCTGCTGGGTTGTCACCTACAACCCAGGGCTGGAAAGGACAAGCCGCGACTAAAATCAGTGGCTCTTTTTATTTCCCCTGGGCAGGAAAAGGCAGGGAGTCAAATACCACGACAGTTTGGGCTGCTGCTGTCACCCCAGCTTATTCATTCCCACCACACGGACACCCCCAGCCCCAGCCCTCCTCACCCTCCGCTCGCTGGGAGGGGAAGCCAGGGGCTGCCCTTACTGAGAACGGCCAACCCCAAGGGCTTGGCTGGCAGCTGAGCCTCTGCCTCGCGTCCCTACCACCCAGGGCCCTCTGCGGGCAGAGTACGCTCAGGACATCTCCTTCGCACTGAGTCTCTAGCAACACTTCTGAGAGCAAGCAGAGGCATGGCCATGCAGCAGGACGGAGGTGGTTCGAGGCTCCCAACCAGCGGCCCAGGCGCTGCAGATGCCCAGGATGCACCTAGCGCTCTTCGCTCGGCACCACGCGGCTCGGGCTAACTCGCAGGAGAGAGGCGACCCCAAACTCAGGGAAGGACTGGAAATTGGACTCTTCACCATCCACCCCCATACAACCAGCAATCCTCCACAGCCTGTTCCCGAAGCAAACAAAGCCAGAGGGAGCTTCCCAGCTAGCTGGCCAAGGAGCCAGGCGATGCTCTGGAGAAGGTTTGAACAGCAGCTGGACACATCCCTGGGTCTCTCCACACAAATTTCCCCTCTCAGCCTCTCTGGGGGTGGCTGGTGTTTTTGTTTCCCAAGCGACTAAACACAACCACAGAGTCGAATCTGCTCCTGACCAAAGTGTGCAAGAGAGGACCCGGGGTTAAAACTTGGCTCTGTAAGCATGCTGAAGCTGACGGAGACCAACATGCTCTCCATGTTGATGGGCAACTCATCTTGAAAAGACTTTTTCTTCAGGGAGGAATTAACATTTAAAAATGAGAACCATTAGAGTAAATAAAGGAGGCTGTCACTCGGATCAAAAGGCTACACAAAGTGTGGGCTTGGGATACAAATCCGATTAGGGAGATGGGCCTTTTGGAGTAGGCAAGGAGCAGGAGCGGGCAGGGGCACCTTCCTGCATTGCCCGGTGTGGGGTGGCTGGCGTGGGGATGGCAGGGCCCTGTGCTTGGCCCAGCAAGGATGGGTGCCGTCACTGCCATGGAGCCAGAGAGCAAGCAAGTCCTCACCTTGCTGCAGTGCAGGTGGGCAGAGGGTGCAGGCAAGGTGCACCCACAGCCGCAGGCTGGTTAGAGGAAAGGGCAGCAGAGTCGGGCGTTGGTGAGTTGGACTCTCCTGGGATGGAAGGGAGACAACTGCTGGGCTGTGTGTTCATTTGCAAGCCAGCAAGACAGGCTACTGGTTACGCAGGCGAGAGAGGCTGGGATAGGGGCACTGGTGCCGTACCTGGACACTTCTGCAGGCTTTGGGAAAACGCAGCGCTGTTGCAGGTCTTTTGAAACACAAGAGACTCCCCCCATAAACAGTCCTAAGCAGTGGAAATGCTCTCAGAAAAATACTTGTTCAGCACCAGGCAATTAAGGTTCTTTTGCAACTCTACACCCATGATTTTGAGACAAAGAATTCTGCCTTGGCATAATTTGAACTGCTAATTGCTTTCCTGATCTGCAGTCAGAGAACTGAGGTGAAGTCAGTGCACAAAAAATCACCTTTCCCGTGTGGGAAAAAATTCACAGCCGCTCTCCGGGGGGAAGGGGACGCTCTCTTTTTCCCTTGAAGCAGCTTAAAAAATAATGATCAGGAAACAGTTAAGCAAAAGGGGGGGGGTGAACTGGTGGCTTTAAAAAATAAAAAAGCCTCACACCACTTTATAATAATAGTAACAACTCATTCCCATAGTTTTTATCCTTCCTGTCTTTAGCCCACCAAAAAAAAAAAAAAACCAAAAGAAACCCAGAGCTAAACTACTGACACTGGCTGGGAGCTTAGAACTGCCGCATCAAACAGAGCCCTTGAATCTCCTGAACATAATTGTGCTGCCCTCTAACCTCAACCTTCAATCAGTGCAGTTTAACTATCTCATTTTAGCCTACAGGACACACCCCTCTGCTAACTAGCAGCCATATTCTTCTCATTAGGAGACTGCTCTGTACAGAAGCATGGAGGCAAATCCGTTGTCTCTCTTTTTCTCTCCCTCTCTGCCTCTCTCAGTTGTTATATATATACTTCTAGAAGGGGAGAACACTAGGAGAGGGCTTTGCGGGTGCTGGAGATGGCTCAGCTGCCAAACTCTGGGTCCCCGGGCATGAAAATAAAGCCAAACCAGTTGTTCTCATTTAGAAACAAATAGTATGCAAGAGGGACAGGAAGGTTTTGGCCCCGGTAACCCTCTGCTCTAGGCAGTCGGGCTTGGCAGTCGGCGGCCCTCGGAAAGGGGCAGCTAAGGGCTGAGCAGTAGTTCCCCTGCGACGCTCGGCGTCTCTGTGCCAGGCAGGGGCCGAGGGCCCGGGGGCCCGTTTAGGTGCGGACCCGTCGTAGCACCCTCAGTGGCTTTTCACGCCTCAGCTGGTCCGGGGCGCGGGAGCTCAGCATGACCGTCACCCGCTGGCTGTGCTTTCAGAGCAGAGGTGCTGGGGAAGGGCCCGAGCCGGCAGTCCCTGGGGGCGCAGGTCCCCTCCCCGCGGGGACGAGGCCGAGAGGAAGGCGGCAGGTGGACAGAGACACACGGGCCCTGGTAGGCACGGATGACCTGCACGCGCTGCTGCCACGGGGCTGGCAAGGAAGCGAGGGGCAATGCAGATTCAGGGCTGGGGCGTTTGCGAGGCTGCAGGAAGGTCTGCACAGAGAGGCGGCTCTTCAGGCCTTGCTGTCACCTCCGTTTTCCCCTGCACATCTTGTTACGGGGCTATGTATAATTAACAGCATGGGTAATTACATCAGGAAAACTTACCAAGGGCTGCCACACGCTCCCCATCACTGCGGAGCTCCATCACATCAAGATTAGAGGAGTTTGGTTTTTTTCCATACTAAAAGATCAGCTCAGACTCACATGGGAATGAGGCAGGACAGTCCTGTGGCCACACAACGCAGCAGCTCACAGCATGTGATCTGGCCTGGTCTCTGAGCCGCAACCTGGCCAAAAACTGATAGGAGCCCTCAGGCCCCCAGTCCCTGTGGTCTCCTTGCAGACCTTCCGAGCACCAAGGGCCAGATGTGTCCTGCTACCGGCTGGGCATGAGAGATGCGCTGGGCACAGGCAGCTTGCTCTGAGCAGCATGGGCATGGCTTGCCCACCCTTAGCAGTGACCCTTTCCTCCTGCCTCCCCCTCCAGGACAGCATGGTCCTGCACACCAGCAGCACCTAGTTTGGCGTTCACACTGAGGGGAGCCTCCCACCCTGCAGGCTCATCTGTAGAGCCTTGTGGCCTGCAAGCAGGAGGTCCAAGGCCAACCGGACTCACCTCCAAAGACACAGGGATGAGGCGTACTGAGGAAGAGCTCACCTGCAGCAACCCCTTACGGCCCCCAGAAGCTCAGAGCAGAAGCAGTCTTCCCATGAAAGGCCCATTAGACAGAAAAGCTGTGTGGAGAGACCCAACCTGCTGAATGTAGCTAGCCTTGCAACAATCAGCTCAGGCCAGCAAGAAGCTGCAGACACAAATAACATTCCTCTTGTAATGCCAAGACCTTGCCCCTTAGCTGGGATGCCCGAAGGCAAAGTTCAGCCTGAGCTGTCCAGATGTCAGGGGCAATAAATCAGCCCTACTGATCAGTCTACTGATCCCAATTGGACATTATGAACTTAGACCTCACCAGTGCAGCCCTCCTGGGTAACCAGACCCTTATTGTGCCTCAGTTTCCCTCCATGTTCTACATCAATTTATCTTGCAACTGTTTTATGGCAGAGATCATCACTCCCTACACAGCCGAGCAGTGCCTGGTGTGACATGCTGTGACACAAGCACCAGTGCCATTAACAGCAGTCATTCTTACACAGGGTTAGAAACACATTTGCACAAGGGGACTGGAATGGCCTGGTTTCAACGGAGGCCACAAAGCGAACCAGTGCTCAGGTCAGCATACGTCTTGTCAGACAGAGGGCACTGTCCCAGCTGCTGCGCTGCTGCCCAGGGAATACTGGGGTTTCCACACCATCATCATCATTCCCATCATCAAGGTATCCAACTACTGGAGAAACCTAACCACGCTTACTGAGAGCGGGCCTGAAGATTCCCTTCCTTCCCACAACTTAGGGGCAGGAGGATTGCTCAGGACTCTCGGTCTCTCCTCTTGTCCCTCCCTTCTCCCCAGCAGACACCGACCTGCACAGAACAGCACGGCACAGCCCCTCCTTGACCGTGTCTCTGCAGCCCCTGATTGCGTACACCAGTAGGGGCAGAAGGAAATGCTGCCTCCCACAGCTGGAGGCACAGGACTGCTGCCACAGGACTGCACCGTGACAGACCGGGGATGAGCGAGGTCTGCACAGATGTATGTTGGGCAAGGCCCTTCTGGTCTCCTTGCCATTGACCAACATGCCCTACAGCATCAGCCTGTGACTCCTGTTCAGAGCCTGGTTAGTGGCAGCTACTGATTTAGGAAAAACCTCCCATTTGGCTTAAGAAATGGAGAATCTGCTCTGTGAACTGCCTGATGGAGAGATCCGAAAAGCACGCACCATGGTCCTGCTGGTGTTTGCCTAACTTCACTTCCAGTCATGGAGCCATTCAGTCAAAGAGCCCTCTGCTACCCAAAATCACTTCCCAGGCAACACAGCTGGGCAGCCCAAGCCCAGACATACCTAACCTGTTGCTAGAGCCCCTGAATTCTTCTGGAATAAGCTTTCCAGACAGTGAATCATCCTCCCAACTTGCTCTCTAATGGAGGAGGATAAGACCACCTTCTGGGCACATGCACCAGCCCCTGCTGTGGGTACCCACTCAGCAGAGCCGAGCCCTCCTCCCGCTTTCCAGGGTAAAGCAAGCCCAGAGCTGGGGTGACTTGCGCCACACGCTCCCTGTGGGTCGACAGGCCCCCATGCCACAAACCTTGATTTCTTCCTGCTCAGAGGCGGGGAGAGCATCTCTCCCGCTCCTGTCTGACAGAGGCTAAAGCCTGCCTGGCACTTTGTGCCCAGAGGCAGGGCCGGGCTGGAGCAGCGCAGCAGCCCTCTAACAGGGCTGGTCCCAGTGACAAGTCACCAGCAGGGGCAGCTCCAGAAGATAAAGAGGAGAGCAGATGCCCTCTGCTCCCAGCGCAGCCCCGTGCTGGGAAGAGGCAGCAGTTTGGCTGACAGAGCTCTCCTCTCCTGCCTGAGCCCTTTGCTCTGGGATTTTACTGTGTTAGCAACTTGGGAGCAGGGGGGACACACAAATATGTGTAAGGAGTGAGAAAAACACAGCTCTGGACAGATCTTGGACAGCTCAGGCCCCATCTTCCCCACCCAGCAGGTCATCCAGGCCTTGTCCCTAGATCCTCCGCTGAGTTATACTGGCTATTAACACACTCCAAGTTCGTTATCTTAAACAGGCCACTCAGGACACGAGGCAGCAATCCTTAAACCAATTAATGCAATCCTTTGATTTCAGGGGAGAATGAAGGAGCCACGAGCCTGCCTTAAAGAGGGGACTGTCAGCGCGGGAGCAAGGAACGAGCTACGGGTCAGAGCGTAACAGCGCAGAGGCGCCCGTTAGCTCTTCACAAGAGGCGGGGGCTGGCGAGCGGCTCCCAGACCCGGCTGCTGTCAGCGCCCTCCTCCACATCCCCCAGCGCTCCCCTTGCCCAACACCACCGCCCAGAAAGAGAAAAGGAAACCGGTGCCGCAGCACTTAACACAAACAACAAGCGCTGCCAGGCTGCATGGGCAGGGGCTCCCAGGAGAGGGGGGAACCGCTGGGGAAGAGGGAGCGGGAGAGATGGAGAGTCCTCTTGCCTTGTCAGAGCACCCGCGGCTCTGCCGACCGGGGCCCACACCAGTCGCCCTCTGTCCCCGGTTCTCCAGCTGCGAGGCTGTGGCACGGGTGTCCCCCTCCTGGCTACGCAGAGCCAGGCGGACGGGGGCAACGGCACGGGGAGAGCCTGGGATGCGGTGCAGCTCCCTCTGCTCCCACCTCCCGCAGGGCACGGGCCGGTGCGGTGCCGCTGCGCTGGGGCAGGCGCTGCGGCGCGGAGCAGGTCCCCTGGCTGCAGGGTTGCCGTCCTGCCATCCGTCGGGAAGGAAGGGAAGCGGCAGCCCCGAGCGTGCGCAGCGAAGAGGACAGCAATGCCTCGGTGCAGGAGGAAGTCACAGGGCTCATCTTCGCACACGCGGCAGTGAGGAGCTCCCCTCTGAACCACGTCACCCCAACCACCACACCGAACCAAGGGAAAACAGAGCTCCACAGCCTGCAAGTCCCAAAGGCATGCGCGAGTCCAAGTTCAAACCTAGAGAGCGTGCCCCACATCCGTGAGCCTGGCAGCGGCAGCATCAGTGCGAGCTGAACCCAAAACACACTGCTGCGAGCCAAACCCAAGCTACCGCTCCGGGCAGCGCTGGGGACGGGGATGCTGAATGGCACTTTGCAAGATGCGGTGGCGTCCCGCGAATGGCCCAGTCTCACCACGCGCAGCAGGCCCAGGGCAGAGCTTCCTCCTGCCTTCCTCAGCCGTTCACCGCCACCGAGGCTGCTCCCACCACGGTCTGGGGTTCAGAAAACCACAGCGTTGCGGTGCCCGGTCAGAGGCCCGCGGGCACCCCGAGGCCCCATGGGCAGCACCACCCCACTGCACCCACCGAAAGCACAAAACTTTCTTTTTCTTTCTTTCTTTGCTTCCTCTTTTTTTTCCAGCACAAGGTCTCTCTTAGCGAAGTCTTTCAGGGGAGGTGGAGAGAGAGTAGGAAGCCAAAGAGAATCATCTTGCTAGTCAAAGCCTTTAACAACTATTTTTAATATCAGGCAGAGGAGCAGGATTTTGAAATGAAACAGCCAGTACCTCTTTGATGGGTGAGCTACAGATCTTGAAACAAGGTCCATTCCCTCCTCCTTCACTAACTAACAGCCATATTTCTCTCATTAAAGACAATCTGGCCGTATTTTCAAACTTCTTAACAAGGCGATCACCGTAATTTGAGATTTCTATTATCCATGCTCCTATTACAGCAGTCTTTTAAGCAGCTGGCTTTTTTTTTTTTGCTTTCTTTCCCTGACTTTGTCTCTCCCCTCAAACTGCCATCAGTGGTAATGACGTGCCAGGAAGCCAGAGCACCAAGAACCATCTTTTTTTCTTATTTTTGGTGCTAGGTTGTGGGGGTAGCAACAAGGAACAAAATAAAAAGCGAAATGAAGTTTGGTTATCGCTCATCTGGAGTTTGGTTTTTAATCCGCCCAGGAGCACAAACGAAGCCAATGCACCACCTTATCTTTCCTGTCGATCCCAGACGGCCGTCCCCAAAGACCCCCAGCTCTCTCCCCTTCCCAAAGGCGCCCGGCCACAGCCCCCCTCCCTGCCCCATTAGTCCTTTGCGCGGGCCCTGCCAGATGGATGCAATTTGCATAATATCACCGGCGGAGGCTGGCAGATCAACAGGGGTCAGGCTCTGACATCTCCAGCACAGTCTATCTCCAAGTGCTAATTTGGACTGCATTGATCTCTCTTTCTGATTTCTTTGTCATTTACGTCTGCAACGGTTTGACAGGAGATACAGAGACAGACAAGGGGGGAAAAGAAGGGGAGGGGGGGAAAGAAGAGGAGAGCAACAAAGATTGTAGTTACAGATGTCTTTAAGGGAAAAAACAGATTAATCCAAGGACTCCTCTGAGGGTCGCAGCTTTGAAACATCCTAATTATCCTATTCTTACGAATTCCTGTACAGACTTAGAGGGGGGTCTTGTCAGGGAACTCAGGGGAATGGAAACTTGTTAAATTGCGGTGGAGTCTCTCCGGCTGGCTGCTACCCCTTCCCCTCCCGGCCCTCGCAGTGGTTTCTCATTAGGTGAAGCAGGGCAGCTTTAAACCCGGCGTCCCTCGCTCACACAGCCTTCCCTCCGCACCTCTGAAACGACTCTCATTAAAGGCAGAAGTAGCTCTGTCCAACTCGGGCATCAGTCTCTCCTTCGCGGACGCTCGCTCCCCCGCCGTCCCGCACCGCACGCCCCGGGCGCTCGCGCCACCGGGCCTCCGCTGCCCTGCCCGCGGCGGGGAGACGGCCCTCCGCTCAGCGAGGAAGGCGTCGAGCGCCGCGCGGGCGCCGAGCGGCACGGACCTGGCTTGCAGGCTGCAGCGTGAGCAGGGAAGGCTTTGGGGACGGCGCGAGGCTCTGTGCGCAGACAGGGCCGGCAGCCCCGCAGCCCTGCGCGGGCGCACACCGGCGTGCGCCCAGGGGCGCTGCCTGCTGCGCACACGAAGCCACCCGCGCTGTGCTCTGCGCAGCGGCTCTTCACCCCACCAGACTTCCTTCCATCTGTCCCGCGTGCAACACAGGTCTCAAAGACACAGTCTTTATGCACTCTCTATGCCTGGCACTACACATTTCTGTTTCTGCTGCCCAGGGCTAACTGTAGTTTCCCTTGCCCCAGGCCCAATACCCCATCCCAGCTGGGTACTGCCGGTGTTCAGCCTACAGCTCCTGAACCTGGCCATGCTCAAAGCTCCTCTCCCTCCCCGCGTCTACTTGGCACAGCTCCCCCAGCCCGCTCCAGGGTACCCAGGCAGGGGCATACCAACGTCATGCCCTACTCTTCCTGCTCCAGAGGCCAGCCTGTGCACCCTCATCACAACCCCACTCAGAAAACCACCCCTGGGTTTAGCAGCACCTGGCATAACTACCAGCCTTGGAGTGAGACACCTGAGAGCAGAACAGCAGAGGTCTCCAAGGTCCCCAGAGAAGAGCATCAACAGAGCCCGGTGGATGGTCAAGGGCAGGACCGGGGAGAAGGGGGGGGCTGCAGATCAGGGCCACATGGCTTCAGCACAGCTGTGCAAGCAGGGGGAGTTTGGCCGGGACAGTGGGAAGGGGACATGAGTCCTAGTACAAGGTGGCAGTGGGGAAAGAGAAGGCTGGGGGCAAGGGGCTCCAAGGGGGATTCAGGGCCACAGCTGGAGCACCACTGTCCTGAGCTGCTGAAAGGAAGGTGGGCTGAGGGCAGCGCGCCCAAGGCAGGCTCCTGGGCAGTCGTTCAGGGCCTGGCCGAAGCAAATCCACAGACTCCCTGCACGGCTGCGGTCTGCACCCTGAGCCCTGTGCACTGCTGGACCCATTCTGCTGCCAGTCTCAAATGAGATGTTTGCAAACATGGGGAACGGGGCACAAACCTGCACCCGCTGCCCTGAGGGCCGAGGAGTGTTTTTCTAACCACCACATCTCCAGCCTCCTTGCAGAGGGAAACCACGGCGCTTACCAGACTTGTACTGCACAGAGAGGAAAGTGAGGTCAGAGTAGAGACAACACTTATACCCATCACCTCGTGAGACTAGAGCTAATCCTAGAGGAGAGCAGCCGCAGAGAGAGAGCACCAGAGCAGAAGCTGCCTTGTTATCCCCCGAGATGCCAGCGCAGAAGGGCAGGTTTGGGGATATGCTGCTGTTGTAGAACAGTGTGAAGTTAAAAGGCACCTTCCACAGGAGTCCAGAGCAGAGCAGGACAGGCAATCCTTGTTCCTAATTGAGACATTTACGTTCATTAACGTAACTCATCCCCACCTCACAGGTAACAGAAGATAAACCACCATTTAGCTCAGTCTGGGACATACCACAGACAGACACCAAGGCACCAAAAGAATCCATGGGGAAATCAAAATGTCACCTAGTGTTTTACATCGCTGCTTCCTACAGAAAAGGCTTTCTGGAAAGTTAATGATCTTCCAAGGCTTCTTACCTAACAAGCATCTTGCTGTGTCTGAGCACGCATCATGATGCATGGGAAGCGCTGCTTTTTACTAGAGCGGGAGAACAAGTGCTAGCAAATGTTTTACCCGTCCAACACAACATGGGACAAGGCTCAACTGGAGCAAGGGTTTTTTCCACTGCCCTGGGAGTCAAGCAGTGAAGGGGGGAACATTTTGCAAGGCTCAGCAACGGCACTGGACAAACGGGATGGGTCCCGGGCAGTGCAAGGGGTTCTCTATCGTATAGATCAGTTCAGGTCTGCTAGCTCTTGTGTTTGAGACTGGCTGATGTATCACAGAGCATCTGTGAAACAAACTCTCCATCGGACCCTCCCAGTGCTTCCAGGATGTTAACAACAGTTAGAATGATAAGAAAAATGCATCTAAGATGTATTCATCTGCCACTGGGGAAGGGAATTGGGTTGGGGCTGCCCGACTTGTATTGCAGACTGCAGCTGGTCTGAAAGGGAGGGACAGCAGATCTGCTCCTCTCACCAAGTGAGACACTCCCCACTGGTGGTCAGATGAGTCTGCAGAAAGCCCAAAACAAGGAGCCAAAGAAAGGAGCGTACGGCAACAACCCTGCCAAGGAGCGACTGCAGTGCTGACCTGCTAGGGGACAGCTAGAACTGGCGCTTGAGGTGGATCTGCCCTGATCTGCAACTGGGCCTCCCAGGCATCACTGCACGGCAAACAACAGATAATCCAGAAATCTCTGTTAAATCTGCAGCCTGACGCCAGTGCTGCAAATGCAACTGCCTCTAGCTGGAAGACAGGTGCTTGCGCCCACCTTCTGCACAGCCTGCGTGAGCAGAAACTGCTATTGCCTCTCTGGCGGCTGGGAGGAGCGTATCGCAGCACCGTGGCTTTCCTCCAGCAGCTTATGCCCTGCAGCCTGTCTCACCCTCCCCTCCAAGGGCAGCTTTCCCCGGGGACCACGAGCCCGCCGGCAAGGGGCACAGCGAGAGGACGCCAACAAACATCCCTGGCAGCAGAGAAGGCTGAGCGCAGGGTGCCCCCACCCCGGCCCCGCGAGCGGCGCAGGCGGCAGCGGGATCAACTTTAGGCTGGGTAGGACGGAGGGGTGAGTGCAGTCAACACAAACACTCAATCATCCTTCCTTTCTTTCTTCTGTGCCTCCTTTGTTAACTGCAGGAAACAGCTGAAAGACCTTGAGTTTCCCATTGTAGCGTGTATGGGAACAGAGCTGCAGTGATCAGAACATACCCCCCGCTGCTCCCGGGGAAAAAGGGAGAGCAGAAGCCTTTCTAAAAAGGGTTTACGATTAGAAGAGTGTTCTGTCACTCGGGCGCGCAGTAATCCACTGCGCCACCAAGTCCCTTCAGAGAGATGTCGAAAACTTAAATGACTGAAAGCAAAAGAGCCCTGGCTCAGGTTCCCAGGCAGCCAGACATCCTAATTATCTTTAGATCCACTCCCACACGGAGGGGAGAGAGCGCACAAGAGTTAAAAAAAAAAAAAAAAAGGAAGAAGAAAAAAAGAAAGAAAAAGTAAGAAAAAAAAAGACTGTCACATTGCTTTTTTCTTTTTTTAAAAGCTCGTCTCTGCTCACTGCTTTTCCAGCTGTGACACCTCTCACGGTAGTTAATTAGAATCATGTCACCACGTTAATGTGCTCTGACTGGACTCTGACAGACGCGCGTCCTCTCGCCGGCCACCCCGGCCTCCCCGCAACAGCTCCTCGTGCACGCGGGGCCCGGCGCTCCCAGCAGCACCCCTGCCACCCGCGCGGCACCCGGTCCCCGCTCCGGCGGCGCAGCCACGCGCCCGCCGCAGCGAGGCCGCTCCCTTCGCCCTGCCTCCCCCCGCGCCGCGATACTCTGCCTTACTGCAACACTCGGGGAACATCCGCTCCACCTGTTCGGGAGCCGCCTGACCTTTACAAGCACTAATTCAAAATGACACTGCTCATTTGATGACATTTCTGTTGATTTTTACTTAAGTCTCTTTTAATTATTTAACTCGCAGTGTTTTCCCCTCTGCCTTAGGCTGCATGGCAAGGGAAGCCCCTTTGCAGCCAGGGCAGAGCAGCACCCAGCCCCTGACCTGCTCGCCCTCCCCGCGCCCCAGCACCCAGCCCCTGCCCTGCTCGCCCTCCCCGCGCCCCAGCACCCAGCCCCTGACCTGCTCCCCCTCCCCGCGCCCCAGCACCCAGCCCCTGACCTGCTCGCCCTCCCCGCGCCCCAGCACCCAGCCCCTGCCCTGCTCGCCCTCCCCGCGCCCCAGCACCCAGCCCCTGACCTGCTCCCCCTCCCCGCGCCCCAGCACCCAGCCCCTGACCTGCTCCCCCTCCCCGCGCCCCAGCACCCAGCCCCTGCCCTGCTCGCCCTCCCCGCGCCCCAGCACCCAGCCCCTGCCCTGCTCGCCCTCCCCGCGCCCCAGCACCCAGCCCCTGACCTGCTCCCCCTCCCCGCGCCCCAGCACCCAGCCCCTGACCTGCTCGCCCTCCCCGCGCCCCAGCACCCAGCCCCTGCCCTGCTCGCCCTCCCCGCGCCCCAGCACCCAGCCCCTGACCTGCTCGCCCTCCCCGCGCCCCAGCACCCAGCCCCTGCCCTGCTCCCGCTCCCCGCGCCCCAGCACCCAGCCCCTGCCCTGCTCCCCCTCCCCGCGCCCCAGCACCCAGCCCCTGACCTGCTCGCCCTCCCCGCGCCCCAGCACCCAGCCCCTGACCTGCTGCCCCTCCCCGCGCCCCAGCACCCAGCCCCTGCCCTGCTCGCCCTCCCCGCGCCCCAGCACCCAGCCCCTGACCTGCTCGCCCTCCCCGCGCCCCAGCACCCAGCCCCTGCCCTGCTCCCGCTCCCCGCGCCCCAGCACCCAGCCCCTGCCCTGCTCGCCCTCCCCGCGCCCCAGCACCCAGCCCCTGCCCTGCTCCCGCTCCCCGCGCCCCAGCACCCAGCCCCTGACCTGCTCCCCCTCCCCGCGCCCCAGCACCCAGCCCCTGCCCTGCTCCCTCTCCCCGCGCCCCAGCACCCAGCCCCTGACCTGCTCCCCCTCCCCGCGCCCCAGCACCCAGCCCCTGACCTGCTGCCCCTCCCCGCGCCCCAGCACCCAGCCCCTGCCCTGCTCGCCCTCCCCGCGCCCCAGCACCCAGCCCCTGCCCTGCTCGCCCTCCCCGCGCCCCAGCACCCAGCCCCTGCCCTGCTCGCCCTCCCCGCGCCCCAGCACCCAGCCCCTGCCCTGCTCCCCCTCCCCGCGCCCCAGCACCCAGCCCCTGCCCTGCTTCCCCTCCCCGCGCCCCAGCACCCAGCCCCTGACCTGCTCCCCCTCCCCGCGCCCCAGCACCCAGCCCTTGACCTGCTGCCCCTCCCCGCGCCCCAGCACCCAGCCCCTGACCTGCTCGCCCTCCCCGCGCCCCAGCACCCAGCCCCTGACCTGCTCGCCCTCCCCGCGCCCCAGCACCCAGCCCCTGCCCTGCTGCCCCTCCCCGTGCCCCAGCACCCAGCCCCTGACCTGCTCGCCCTCCCCGCGCCCCAGCACCCAGCCCCTGACCTGCTCCCCCTCCCCGCGCCCCAGCACCCAGCCCCTGCCCTGCTCGCCCTCCCCGCGCCCCAGCACCCAGCCCCTGACCTGCTCCCCCTCCCCGCGCCCCAGCACCCAGCCCCTGCCCTGCTCGCCCTCCCCGTGCCCCAGCACCCAGCCCCTGCCCTGCTCCCCCTCCCCGCGCCCCAGCACCCGCGCCTGTACTCCAGCTCTTGCTCTCAGCACCTCCTGGCAAAAGGATGGTGCTGTGCAAACAGCACTGCCCTCAAGTAAGGCACCAGCTGCATGACCTCCACTGAGAAACAAAGAGCCCAAAAAATGGGGTTTGCCTGCTCTGTTCCCAGCGAGGGAAGCAGGGGGTTCTCCAAGGGCTTCTCCAGCCGCCCGGGAAGGACTGGGTGGGCAGGACTCGCTGTCCCAGCCGGGGCCTCATGGGCCGAGATGGAAAGCAGGCAGACACACAGAAGGCAATTTCACAAAACGCTGCCACGAGCAGAGGGCGCATTGTCCCCCGGGCCACCACGCACGGCTACAGTGTCCGGGACAGCACCCTGTCCCCCCAGGGATCCTCCTGCAGCTGGCTGGAGGCTCTGGGGCTGCACGTGGCTAATGGCTCCGGGCTCGCCTGCACCCCGGGAAGGGGGGGGAAGGAAAGCAAGAGCAATCAGAGGAGGCTGCAATAAAGCCAGCAAGCTCCGAGGACCTTGGGGGGCGAGGACGAGTCTCATCTGCCAGGCGCCCAAGCTCCCGGGGGAGAGCGAGCTGACAGTGAAAGGCACCCATTAGGGCAGGCAGCCCGCCGCCTGCCACTGCACTTAGCGAGCGCGTCCCCCCACTGCCCTCTCCTTCGATGTCAGCGCGGAGAGCGCCCCGGCCGCTCGGGGACGCAGACAGACAGAGCCGGGCGTGGGGAGAGGACGGCGGAGCCGGGCGGGAGGCACCCCCGGCCGGCGCTCGCCCGGCTCCCCACGGCGGTGGCAGCGCTGGTAGTTAATTAGAATCGTGTCACTAAGTAAATGCGCTCTGCCTGGACTCTGACAGACGCTCACCTATGACACCAGGGGCCAGGAGACAATCCACATCAAACTACTGCAGTGTGACCCTTTTAACACAAAGAGTAAACTCACTGCACGTCGAGTTGAAGCTCATTAAAACTGTCTACTCTGCGAGCATCCCATTAACCCCACTGTTAAAAACACGCAATTCCTCTTCTTCTTTCCGAGGCCTAATTAATGCTCTGGATCAGGAACAATATCACACCCTAACCTTCCGCGATTTCCAATCAGTAAATGAAAAGAGAGAGATGGAGCTGGAAAGACGCAGTTGAGCTCGCTGGGTCGCTCGCCGTACGGGCTGCCGAGCTGCCGAAACAGGTAGGGCTTTTCTGGCCGGCGAGGCAGAGCCCCGCACGGAGGGACGGCCGGCAGGCAGGCTGCCGGAGGGACCAGGCGCGCAGGGACACGGCGGAGCCCCGCGTGGAGGCTGCGGGCAGAGGCACCGCGGCAGCGCCCCGGGCAGCCGCCAGCCGTGCGAGACCCCGCGGCCATTCACGGACTAAAGCACGCAGCAGCGAGCCGGGGTTGTTACAGGATTACACCCGCCGCTGGTGTAAAACAACCTGCCAACGTCCAGCGAGGCGTCACGTCAAGACAGCCCTTCGGGTCGCGGCGCGTTTGGCACAGCGGGAGAAGGCGGCGGACGCCAGGCAGGGCGCTCCGGCTCCCCCGCCAGAGGGGACGCAGCCCTTGCCGTGTCCCCGGGCGCCCGCGGGCACACCGCCGCACACCGCATGATGAAGCTCCTGCCAGTTGCCAGCGAAAAGCCCCGCTTGCAGTTTGGAGAGGCAGGTCCCTGCGCTCCCCAGCGGCCCTGCCTGGCTGCCCGCTCCCCTGGGCGCCCACACAGCGCTAGCCTGGCAGCGCGTCCCTCCCTGAGCTCTGTAACCACGCTCCCCGTCAGCCTCCGGGCTCGGCAGGGGGTTAGGAGTGATACGGAAGAAGGATGCTACGGGCTTTCCCCGGCCCCTCGGACACCTGCGTTCGGTTCCTCACCTTGCCCGTGTGACCCCAACGAATTTGCTTGGGTTATGTCTGTCCTAGCTCAGCTTCTGCCCTCCTGTCTGCATGGTTTGCAGGCGCTGCGCCAAGCCCTGGGGCCCCCCCAGCCCCTGAAGAGAGTAACCCCGGACTCGCTCTGCGCTCGCTCGGGGCCGGGTGGAGAAGGGGAGAGCCAGCCAGGCACCCGCAGGGTGCACCCTGCTGCCTCCCTCTCATTAGCCACGTGCCAGGGCTGGAGTAAAGCCCATGACTAACAGGCGCTATTACAGGATGGTATTTCCTGGTCTGAAAGAAAGCCTCAGCCGTGTACTTTAGCTTCATTAGCAAAAGATGCAGCAGTCTGCTTACTTTCTTCCAAAAAAAAGAAAAAAAAAAAGAAAAAAACACCACACGAGACATTTAGAATTAAATCTGAAATCATAATAAACTGCATGTTGAAGTCTAAACTTAACAGAATCAATTAAATTCTGTAAGACTGACAGCAAGGAGTACTGCCTTATATCATATTTTAAAGGTGGTCAATCCACTGTAGATCACCAGCTGTGAACATGGAACCAGAGCGGACAAACGGGAAACAAACTTTCATAGCTACTTCTGCAGATTCAGAAGCTTTTGCCTTCTTTCAGTGTATTTTCAGGTCAATAACTGGCTCATTCAGAGCCGAGAAGCAAAAAAGAACTGAAAAAAAGTGCCTTTTATCTTCTCCATAATCATAAAAACAAACAAACCAAAAAAACTTACATGGGAAAGGATCACATTCACTAACTCTAAAATCTTGAAAGGGTGGTTTCCAGAAACACTTGTTCAACTCACTAAGCACTGTTCTCACTCCTTCTGTTTCATACATCGGGTGTTTTTTTGACAAAAAAAGTATTCTGAAACTTACTTTTTCTTCTATAAGTATATGCAAGGCAGACATGATTTCACTAATAAAAATAATTTAAACTACTACTTGGGTTCTTTAACATTGCATTCCAATTTTCATCCAAAAGCAATACTACCCAAATCCTGATTAATAACTTAATCACCACCTCTTTAATAAGATGTAGCAATATATAATTTTCTAATAGAAGAAATATCTAAAAACTAAGAGTAAAGGCTTATTATGTTACGTGATCAATCACAGTAAATGTAGCAAATATAGGACGTTTGACGAATAAAAGAATAATCTGATTTAACACACAGGCAGTGGCAGACAGAGCTGAATATGTTTTGATGGGTGCTGGTCAGTAAAACTTGACCTTTCTTCAGGGAAATAGGCAGGGAAAAAAAAAAGAGTAAAAATAGAATAAAATCAATTATTGAATCCAGGTGCCCCTGCTGGCTGATTCAAATCAGAACTAAAACCTGTGTTTTAAATCATTCTGATTTTTGTCAATCTCTGCAACCCAGTGTAGCGACCCTGATGATAGAACATGGGTCCACCGGTGTTACTACATGAGCAGAACCTGCTAGCAGGCAACCTCCCCGAAATCTCCATCCTTCCCAGAAGCCTTTCGTCAAGCGCATCAATGAATGCTCCAGGTTTCCGGTACCTGAGGGCTACCCTGTCTCCAAAGGTGCAGGTGTGGCATGACCAAATGGCATGACCAAGGCTGGGCAGCAGACTGGAGGCAGAGCTGGGATAAGCAACGCAAACCTCCGTGGTGAGAGCAGGAGGGGAAGCAGCAGGGCAGTGGTGCTGCTGGGAAGGACACGGACCAAGCGAAGAGGAGCAGACTGAAGACTTGTCCCCATGGGGAAGTACTAACGTCCTGGCAAAGCCTCGGCATTAACACCCTACACAGTTACGCTCGGCCACGATGAATGCAAGGTCGTTCTCTTCCACTTTGAAACGCACCACCAGTAAGTCAAAGTCACCAGCCAGGGAAAACACTGCTTCTGTCTCCAAAACACCACAATGCCCTTGACCTGCGCACAGACTGGCCAACAGCTGCCCAAGCAGTGAGAGGAAGGAGCCAGGGAACAGAGTCCTGAGGGGCTGCAGAAGGCCACCTCGTCCACCCATCTGCTCCAAATGAAGAGCCAGTGCCACAATACGCAGATGTCTAAACTGTCCCTAAAAACCACAGCAGAGGAGAATCCTGTGCCGCCCCAGACAACCTGTTTCACTGCCTCCCTGCCCTGACAGCTCGGGAGTTGGGGAGGAGAAGGTGCTATCGCATCCTGGGCTCCCAGCCGGCCAGACATGCAGACTGGTAGCAAGTATCGGCCTGGGGAAGAGCTGCACAGAGCCAAAACCACGTCCCATGGGTGCGATGTGGTCTGTGAGAGGACACTACAAGGCTTCAGACAGGCAGGAGCCCATGAGCCTCTGAAAACAGGGACCAAAGTACTCTGTCACCCATCTTTACCACTGCTCATTTTACAGGTGCTCTTAGGCAGCCTTCTCTTCTTTTAGGTGACCTGGCTCTGCAGCCTTGCCGTTCAAGTGCTCCAAGGGCAGCTGAGCAGCCTCTGCTGAGACCAGAGGCGATGGGACCCGCTGAGCCACGTGCATGCAGGACAGCAGCGTCACAGACAAGCTGGCCCCCGCTCAGACAAGCCCCGAGAGGCACTAGCCCCTCTCCAGGTACCTGCTGCCACGACTGGGAGCTGATTCTTGTTTAATGCGTGGCCGAGACCAAGTTAGCCGCTGCTGCTCTTGTACCCAGTGCTGCCAAACTCACATCATTTCTGCCACTCGCAGGAGAACAGGATGGTTTTACTTCTCTTGTCCCTCAGGCCAGATCCTGCTTCCCACATAGAAAACTTCCCTGGCCCTTTGGCCTCCCACTCACACAGAACAAGGGATGAAGAGTCACAGCTGCCTCTCAGTGCTCGTCACGAGCATAGGGATGTGAAGGCGGCTGAACATCCCCGGCAGCAGCACGCTGCTCTGCACCCAGGCTCAGAGGGTGAGAGGTGCCAGGATGCCTGGGAAGGCGCCTCTGCTTGGAGCCTGCACTCTGCAGCCCAGGACAGGGTACCCGCTCGCCTGCTGGCTGCTTTGTGAAGGCAGGCGGCCTGTGCAACAAGATCAGCACAATTTGGCTGAAATCTAGGAGCAATCTAGACTGGCAGCCTGTGAATCCTGGCCTTTGCTGGAGAGTCCCGAGACCCCCATTAAAACCTGCAACTCTTTTTTGGCAAGCACCATCTCAAACAAACATTTTAAGAACTGCAGTGTGCATGTCAGTAAGATGAGTAACTTCTTGGCAAGACTCAACTTTATTTTACTGAGGGCCAAGAAATCATCAGATAAAAAGAAGTTCCTGACCCCAAGATCCTGTAGCCAACAGCAGAGTTCACACACATTGAATCCACGTATGAAGAGAGATGGAAGCTGCAGGAAGTCCTCCCTTGTCCTCAGTGCCAAATTCGGCCCAGAGGGAATCCTTATAATTGAAATATCAACCCAAGGAAAGAAATGAAAGAACAGATTTCACTCCCTGTTGCTTCTTATCTCTCAAGGATTCCCTGCATCCTCATTCTCTGGAGCAGGATTTTCCCACTTATTCTACCTGGAACTTATCAACAAGCTGAAATATTGACATTTCCCCTCTTCCTTCACCTTTTCCCTCCCGTGAAACAACTGCATCAGGGCTCTACACTTCCAGCCACAAGGCAGCCTGCATGGTGCTTTGGGACACAAAACGCTTTACTAACCCTCGACAAGATTTGCAGCTTGCTTTCCTGCGAGCAGAAACCAGAGGAAAGCAACGCAAGCCCTGTTCAGCAATTTGCTGTTGCATATGCACAGCCCTGTTTCTCAGGGGATGTGGCCCAAGACTTCACCCTGTTCCACCACGGATCCCTTCTTTCTAAAGGTGAAGTTTCCATAAAGAATCTGGCCTTGACCCTGCAGGCTCCTGAGTGCCCTGAACTCCCAGGGATTTCAAGCAAGATGAAGGAGAGGAGACGGAGCGCTGAGCAGGACCGGTCCCAGAGCATGCAAGGTGTACAGACTGGGAGCAGACATCTGCTGACCCGGTGAATCACAGAGCGGACTTGAAAACAAAACGAGATACAACTGATCAGGAAGACAGCAAAATTCCTTGCAATTGGTTTGCAAAAAGAAGTGGCCATCCACTGCAATTTTCATGTCAGGTTTGAAAGGAAACACCCATGTCGCATATCCCCGCATAAATGAGCTGGAGATTTACAGAATTGCCTGCCTCCTCCTGGACTGCTCCTCACCCTCCCCAGAAAAGTGGGCTCTCCTACACAGCGCAATATTTGTGAAACCACCGTGGCTGGCTAACCCGTCTCCTTGCTGCTAGGTTTGCAGCCCTCTTCCGTTTGAGACTTCTGCACAAGAAACTGAGGGGCAAGAAACAAAGCTGCTTTTCAGCTGGCACTCTGCAGGGGACAGCTCAGCAGCCCGAGGGCCCTGAGCATCAGGGGCTGACCCTGGTTACACACATCCTTCTGCTCTGTGCCTTGGACCCCCCTCCCAGCTCCTCAATTTCCCTCAAGCCTTCTGCACCCCAAGACCAGTCACAAAAGAGAAGGGAGGCTCCAGACTGCAGAGGAGCATCCCCAGAGCCACAGCCAGCTCCTGTCCCACTGCAGATGGGAGCAGAGCTCCTACAAGAGGTGAGAAAGTAGTAGGTTAGCCATTCCTGACTCTTCTTCCAGCCTCAGCTCTCTGAAAATAGGTCGTTTATTCGGCTGGGTGGGCAGGGCTGTGTCAGGAGGAGCAAGGCTACTTATAACCGGGGAGGAAAGGGAAGGGCAACCTTGGGCAGGGAAATGGACAGTTCCTCCCATCTCTGAGGTGAGAGCAGTTGCGAGCAGGAAGGAGGGGTGCTTCTCCGAGCTCTGCCGGAGACAGCGGTCAGGACCGCTCAGCTCTTGGGACGACCGGGAATAAGCAGGACGACTGTGTTACAGCACAGCGCAGGCCCCGTGGTGGGTACTGAAGGACTGTGCAGGACGCACAGTCGCTCTGGAGAGAGGCAGGCAACACGGGATCCGAGGAAGCCAGCCCGCCTCTGAGCTGAGCACCCCCTCCTCGACCCTCGTCCTGGGGAGCACTCGAGCTTCCGCTGCACCCAACAGGATCCATGTCTAAGGCTTGAAAAACCAGCAGGCTGATGCCCAGATAAAATGCAGGGCAATGCATGTCTCCTGACACCTGCACCTCCCAGGAGGCACCCTGAGCATCCAGCCCCAAAGCCAGCAGCCCTGGCACAGCTGGGCCTGGGGCTCTCTCCCACCCTGCCCGAGCTGGCAGGCAGCAGAAGCTGGTCTCCCCGGCTGTGCTGGCTGCACCTCCAGCTCACTCTTGGGGGCCAGCCTGCATTAAAGCCACCAGGCACTGGGTGCCCACCAGTTGCCATCTCCGCAGGCAGGCGGAGGATCACAGACCCCCGGGGCAGAGCTGCTCTGGACCCAGCTTGACCAGAGCAGCCAGCAGGCTGCAACACACTGGGCATGAGTGCACTGCTGGTGCTGCCGGGGCAGTGGAGGCCTTCATGCTGCTGACCTGGTCCCCGTTCACGGCACCCGTATATATACACCACTTCCAAAGGAACAGGAGGAGAGGTGGGTTTGCCACAAGTCAGAGGGCTAGATATCACACTGTGAGAAGGCAGCTTGGCTGCCAGTCCTTGGCATGCCACTCGCCTGTGGGCAGTCTGCCTGTGGCTCGCACTGTACCAGGGAGCAGCCAGGAGGGCTCCCCAACGGAGGGAGTTTGGCGGAAATGAAGAAGCAAAATCATCGTGAAAGAAAGGAGCAGTGAGGGACATGAACAGCATCCCTCTGAACTCAGGCAGGCAGAAAGACACCCTTGCAAGCCAACAGCACTGAGACAAACATGGACAGAAACTAGCGGCAGACTCCAGAGGTGCAGGAAGCTTTGTCAGAGTAAGAGGTGACAGCAACAGAGAGCTCTCACCATAAATAAAACAAGTGAAGAGGCACAAAACAAGCCTGCACAACCCATGGGGTCCCTAAGAACAGCCCAAACTCCCCGAGTAGGACAACTCCCTCGGTCCCAGCTCCCTCCCCGTGATCCCCCACCGTGGCACACAAGCAAGACAAGTCTGCTCCCAGGCAAGGAAGCAAATTTTAATGCTACCTCTGTCAATAATGCAACCAGATCCATAGTTCAAAAGGAGCTTGCTAATTAAAAGCTAGTGAGCTTTAAATAATTCATCTCCTTAACTTGGATTGATTGGAGAGTTTAATAGTTAGAGTCTTGAAACAATATTAAACAGCCTCCTCAAGGCCCAGGTAGCAGGTGACTCTTCCAAGTAAATCTTACCTTCTTGTAAACTTAAATGCTCACAAGTGACAGCGGATAAAGGGCTAGGAGGCAGGGAGAACACCTGGCCACTAATCTCAAAGGGGTGATCCAACATCCCGTGGAGAAACAAGACAGGCAAGAGGGATGCAGCCCTTTGAGTTACAGCCCTGTATACATCCCAGGGAACCTGGGCTGGGAACCTGGGCTGGGTCCCTGGTACCCTTCCACAGAGCTCCTGCCGGTACCCGCAGCCTGCTGCTGCCCCAGCTGGGTCGCCCCACCTCTGTGCTTCCAGCATTCAGCAGCAGGCAGATACACAGTGTCTCAGGCCAGGGACACTTGGCCTATTTATATCACTTTGATCCCTGGTGTGGAGGAACCCGGGGAAACATGGAGCTGTGCCAGTGTGCATGGTGGTCACAGCTGTTTACCTTAGAACAGGTTGTGGGACCATGAAACTCATCACATGTGTGAATAAACCAGAAGATGACTCAGTTCTCCAGCTGGGGCCATGCATCCTCACTCTACAGAGTGAGCTCACGAGCTCCCAAAGCTGCTCTACCCAGCAGCGCTGGACACGCAGGAGCCTCCGTTCCAAGGACGACCACAGCATCCGAAGCAGCTGGAGTACTGGCCCGGCAGGGGACCAGCCTGGGGACCCCTGCACTCAGCCCCAGGCACAGAGCGAGCCCATATCCAACCTCAGCCTGAGCATTGCCAAGGAGGGGAGCAACCCCTCCAGCCAGTGGGATGTGCAGGGAGGAGGCCGAGAGCGGGGACGTGCTCCCCAGCCATCCCTCTTCTGGCTGGGGTACGGGTGCTACCTGTGCACTGTGGACTTGGGTCTGTGCACACGTGTTTGTCACAAACACCCTGGTGGACACGAGGGCCTGGAGATCAGCTGCAGCCTGGCACAAAGACACTGCCTCTGGGAGCAATGGGGAAGCTAACGAGGAGTCAGGGATATGTGGCCCAGACCAAAGCGGAGCACGCGTCCTGCCCACCCTTTCCTTCCACCAGCTGGAGACCCCACAGCTGGCTCTCACCACCCCACCTCAGACCAGCTCTCGGAGCCGAGGCGCATCCCGAGCGCCCTGGAGCAGCAGTCGCAGGGAAGGACAGGGCGCAGGGCTGCGTCACTCACCTATCCCGCTGTGAGGCCTCCCTATGTGCTGTAGGTTCAGTCCTTTGTTCATGTCTAAGAGCCCGTTCTTTGGCCAACTCCCCATGGCAAAGCTGTACGCCTGCAAGAGAGAAGCAGAGGGTCAGACCGCTACACAGCTCGCACACGGACATGCTTGAGGAGCGCCCTGCTGCTTGGAGCAGCCTGGCTGCTCCTCCGGGCACACATGGCATCTATATTCAATACATTCACTATAGACTCCCACATCACCCTCACAGCCCCGGAGGGCAAGCACTGTCCTGCCACGATCCCACACCATGCGAGCACCCAACACTGATCTGTGCTGGGTCACGCCATCACAGCATACCCGTCTCCTTGGGTGCTACCCTCCCACCTCCCTGCTGCGACCAGCAGCTCACACCTAGCAGGGGTATAAACAGGCGGGAGCTGACCAGGCAGGAGTAGAAGAAAAGTCGCGGACAACTGCTGACAGCTTGCCGCCCCCTGCCTGGGCGCTGTGCTGGTTCAGCATAACCCGAGGCCACCTTCCCTGGGCTGGGCAGGAGCCAGGGACCGAGAGCTCATCCTCGGGCCGCTCCAACACCATCCGGCCTGCCGATCCTGCCTCACCAAGGAGGAGGTGGCTGGGACTGCACGGGGCAGCTCAGGTCACCAGCAGGAGGCACAGGGGCTTGGAAAGCGGTGTCAGAGCCCAGCCTGGCCAAGCCTGCAGCCCCTTCTCCTCTGGCAACCACCACGCTCCCAGTCTCCCACCTCCCCTCTGTTCTCAGAGTCCCAGTCCCCAGAGTTGCCTTGTGACTCCCACAACTCCTCTGGGCTCATCATCACTGGGAGAAACCCCACCAGGACCTGATGGTGCTACTCCATGGCTCAGAGCCTGGAGCCTGGCCAGAAGGAGCCTGCCACATCCCTGCGGCATTGCACGGCAGGAGTGAGAGGCAGCGGGGAGCCCGAGCGGCATAAACCCACAGGACAATGCAAATCTGAAAGCAGCTGGGCTTCCATGCCCTACACACGTCTGTAATTATGGTCTGACAGCCACATATCTTCTTCATCTTGAGGAATTAAGCTTACTGCCACATTGTGAGCAGTAAGACCAGCGCGTGGGCTTAGCATCGCTCGCGCCGGCACTATCTCTGCTGCCGTGAGGGCCATTGTCCCCAGATGAGATCAGGTCAATCCAGCAGCGCGTATCTCCTTCCTGCAGTGGGGATCATCGCTAACCGCGGCCACAATGCTGCAGGGCATCACCACCACCCTCTGCACTGCTAGGGACGATAGCCGAGGGGAGCTGGGTTGAAAATGTCTGGGGAGATGCCACCTGCAGTGGGAACGGGGCCAAGCTGGGAGAGCGGCAGGCTGGCAAGGCTGATCTCAGCCAGAGGCAAGCTGCTGGGGACAGCTGGAGAGCCAAGGGGCTCCCCACGCCAACATGGGGCACCCCTGCCCCAGGCTGCGACCAGGGGCTGCTGCCACGTCCCAGTGCGGCTGCCAGTCCCTCTGCCCGGCTACCTGCTGCTCTGCCCACGGCGGGCACGGCCAGCCCCTCTCCACAGCCCCCACCGCTAGCCGTCCCCAGGGAGCTATGGGTTTGGGGTAGGTAATTTATTACTGGCCTACGTAACCATTTATGCTGCTTTGTTACTCCTGCCTTAGCAAAACAGAGGGCTCCACAGATAATTAATAGACAGCATTGCTAATCCTATTGGGAGATGATTAGCAATTAAAACTCCTAATTAAGTCTATGCATAATTCACTGAAATTACACTTTGTGTACACAACAGGGAGGCTTCCTTTGCCTTCAACAAATGCGCGCTGATATCTTCATCACTAACAAGATTCCCTGCAGCCTGGATCCTAGGTGGTCACCTGGGGGGCAGTGGGGAGCCAAGGGTGCAGGTGCCAGATGGGCCCCTGGCACCCACCTGCCAGGCAGCCAGGGTGAAGGCTGCAGCAGCTCTGTGTGTGGCTCCCTCTCCTGGGCTCCGGCCCAAAGAGCAAGCCCACGCACAGCTCACGAACGCTGTGCGCTCAGCACCAGCAGATCCAGGCCCAGGTTTGCTGGCAGCGACTTTGGGAAGGGGCGTCCCCGCACGCTGCCTGCCCAGCTCTGGGCCTGTCCTCTCTGACTCCCGCCAAGAGGGTGGCAGGGTCCCAGGAAAGTCACAGGGGCAGCTCTGGGAAGCCCTTGACACGGGCCACTCCAGTCGGCTTTCTCCGGCCACAAGGCAGGGCCAGCACAGGGCAAGGCTGAACTAAGACCCAACAGCTGAACAAGCAACGCTGGGGAGAAACCCCCCTGGCTCTGCCAGCCGTCCCGCTGCTGAGCTAGGGTACAGTGCTGGGTACTCACCGGGTTCAAAGTTGTCTGAGGCCTGGCACAAGGACAGGAGAGATGCTGGGGCCACCCACAGCTGCTGCAGTGGTGCCCAGCAGAGGTTTGGGAACTGCCCTGCCTGCAGCTGCAGGGCGATGGCCAGCCCGGAGGCCTGGGCAGACAACGCAGCCCAGAAACGTGCCGAGAGACCTGCACAACTGCACCAGGCACAGCAGCCAGTGCCCCGCTCCAGCCTGGCAAAGCCTCCCTCGCACTCCTCTGCCTGCAACGCAACCGCAGCACCCCTGGGTCCCCTCCTCACCCTCTTCCTGCACCCACCAGGCTCAGTCCCCTGGGCCTGACCTGCCCTTGCCGCCCTGTGTTCAACCACCGCTGTGAACTGGGCTCCCGACCCCAAGCCCTAGAGAGATGCGCGGGGCAGCCGAGGAAGGCAGGCAGCCCATGCCACGTGCCACGGCCTCCCGGATCTGCACCGGGCCCCCTTTTGCATAGCCTTTTGCTTTGCTAATCAAGGTCATTTGGTACAGCTGCACTACCTGAGCAAACTAGCTAAGCAGCCACTGTGGAAGTTGCCCTGACCACTGAAGGTCAAGTGTGCACTTATGCATATTCAAAGCTGTCTGCAGGATCGATTGGGTTTTAATTGTTTTTCCTGGGGTTTTGGAAGGAAGTGCCAGGGGCATTGATCAGTCCCAGACGAGGCCGCTCACACTTCAGGGCTTGCAGAGACTGTCACTTCGGTGCAGGCGGATGGAAATGCGGGTGCAAGAAGACAGAAAACAAAACATGCCATCGGAGAAGCAAGCACCCCAGTCCGCAGGGAGCAGCGCCCGTCTGGAGGGGAGGAGCGCTGAGAGGCGTGATCGGTGGCTTGTATTTGAAAATAAAGTTTTTTAATTAAAATTGGCAATTCTGAGCCGCCTGCCGGCAGCAGCCACACAATCAAGAGAGAGGAGCTTTACTGTTTAATATTTAAACACAACGTTTAATCTTTAAACAGGAAAGTTCTTCTTCTGACTGTTAAAGCAAGATGGCAAGGGCCTGGCGTTCCCCGACACAGGGCTGCCAGACTGCGGGGTGGCAGCGGCGGCCGCTCGCAGCCGCCGGCGGGAAGCCGGGGCCGTCAGCAGCCGCTCTGCCGCCCGCGGCGCCGCTGCCCGCGCCGCTCCAGCTCCGCGCGGCCGCGGGCGCATTCAGGGCTCAGCGCTTATCCCCACGGCAAACCGTGCGAAAATCTGAAACGGTCCCGTTCACTCGCAAGCCGAAGGTTTTACAGAACGGCGTGAGACCCGTTTCAGCAGGGAACGGTAATTTGTCCCTCCCTCTGATCTTAGCCCCGTGTTGCAGGGACGGGGTTGCTCCCTCCTAGGTGAAACGCGAAAGAGAGAACAGGACCCCGGGGCGTTTCCTTTTCGCCTACGTTATCTAACTGATAAAAGTGCAGGCATCTTTTTAAAAACTATTTAAAAATATTTGGGGTCAAAATTCTGAATTAAAAACAAACACAGCCATTCTGAGCTGCTAAAAAGTAACAAAATTATTTTTACAAAAGGATTTTCAAGCAGCTTGAACGTAATTACTTTCATTCACACCAGCTCTTAGAAAGGTCTCCCTTTTTCCTGATTTTGCTTGTAATTCGCCGAAGCCTGCATTTACCTCCCTGCCAATGCTCCTCTGAAGTCAGATTTTTATTAATTATATTTATTTGCTTACACAATCCCACAGGCATACGCAGCAGCTCTCAGACAAGTACTACCCTAGGTCCCCGATGCAGGGATCTCAACTCAAAGGTAAGCAGATACTCTTGTGATAAATGTGAGCTAACAGCAGCAGGAGATTAGGAAACATACTGTACTTTCATGCATATAGGCAACACCACAGATAATCCATGCCCTGTCAAAAGTAGGAGCATGGGGAGGTAAGGCCTTAGGTGACCTGCACCTCGGATAACCTGCAGCAAACCCAAGGCAGGGGAATCAGCGGTGGGGATAAGACACGGGGTGCGGGAGCCTGGGGCAGAGATGCTGCGGGCCAACGCACCCTGTTTTGTCCAAACGGCCACGCAACCCGCGGTGCTGCACAATCTCAGCATCCGCGGCTGGCGCCGTAATAAAGCAAAGAGGGGATGAGCTCCCGCTCCCGCCGCGTTGGGGGCCGTCGCTCGCCGGGGCGCGAGGCAGTGCCCGGCTGCCGGCCCCCGGGAGCTGGCTGCCCGCCGGCCACGGGCACCTCAGCGCCGCACACGACGCCCGGCTGCGGAGGCAGGGGCACAGCTCACCGCCAGAGAGAGAAACAGCTCCGAGGAAAAGCCCAAACGGCACCTGCCGGAGGCTGCAAAAGCCAAGGGCAGCGCGGCAGCGATTCAAACACGGAGCAGTCCTGCCTGCCGGGCCCCGGGGAGCAGGCGCTTGTTTGGGTTACACCGCCGCAGTGTATAAGCAGCACGGTTGCAGAGAAGATGTTCCAGGCGGTCAGAAAATTCCCAGAACTGGAACTTGTCAAGCTGATGTATTGATCTAAGTGGACTGAATAATGCTCCATCATTTATTTATGGGGAAGCGCCCAGCACACTTCACAAAATCTGGTGTTTGGCAGTCACATTAAGGCAAGATTTAACATCTTGCATCAGGCAAACAGGGCATCTGTGCAAAGGTCAGGATGCGCCCTTACACGGGGAGTCTCACAAATCCTCCTTGCACGCCCGCGCGCTGGCTCTAGCAGCAAGGGGCTGCCGTTATCCCTCCGGGAGGCTGCAGGGGCTCTGCTAGGGCCAGCACGGACCCTGGCAGAGCCAGCTCCGAGCTTCCCCCATCCTTCACGCACGCGCCGACGCCGTGACCTGTTCAGCCAGCCCCCGGCCCCTCTGCCCTACGCTCAAGCTGCCGCTCCGCAAGGAGTTGCACCACCTCGGGTGCAAAAACCACCCGAGAGCGGCCTCAGCCCCGAGGGAGCGAGCGAGAAGGGCCTCCAGGGCTGAACGCTCCTGCCCTGCCCCGCTCCTCCGCGCCCCTCTCCCGTCTAGCGCCGCCGCGCTCCGTCGCGCAGCCGAGCGGCCACAGCCAGGCAGGGGGAGACGGCGACCTCCTCAGCGCAGCCGCTCCGCCCAGCTCACGAACTGGGGCCTTCAGCTTAAGGGAAGCGCTGCGACGGCACGAAGGGGCTCCTGCCGCTGCACAGCGGGAGCCCTGGGCAGAGGCACCGCGTGCGGCCGAGGACGGCGCCGTGCCCGAGCCGCGGCCCCAGGGACCGCCAGCGCCTGCCCGGAGCCGGCTTCGCTCCTGCTGAGCCCTGCGACCCTGTCGTTTTGTACCTCCCAACAAGTGTTTTTTAACTTCACGCTCTAATTGTAATTCGAATATTAATACGGACGCTTTCAGACAGGGAGAAAATATTTCCTTTTGGGAAAATCCTATCAGGGGTGAAGGTGCGCAGCGATGCGGGAAAAGGCTGAAGGGTGGTGTTAAGGAATAAAAAAAGACATTTTCTGCCTTCTGTTAGGAATTTTCAAAAGAAAAACTATGTCCGAGAAAAGCCTGCTCTCAGACAGAAAGCAAGCAGTGGGAGATCGCCCCAGCTGCTCTCCGCCGGCCCGCTTCTCGCCGGGCTGTGAAAGCAGCCGGAGCAGGACGTGCTCCCCCGGGACAGGCCTCGCGCAGCAGCCTGCGCGTTGCAGCTGACCCCCGTGACATTTTTGCAACGGAGAAAATGACTTCGCCACAGCAAAAGTATCTTCTTCCTCTTGTCGTGTCAACTGTGTGCCGCATACGCCCAAAATAAGCGTTTCCCTCTAACTCACCTCATTCGGCTGCTTCCATGATGAGGTGACAAGGTTTTATATTACTTTGCACGTTGGCAAGAAAAAAGAGGTCACGTCTGCGACTAAGAGGGCTTTTAAACATAGCTTAAAATGTTTTCAGCAAAACCCAATAACCGTAACGTTTTGGGGCTGGGGTTGTCTGACGCAGCACCCAGTACAACCGGCTTTCCAGGGCGATCCCTCAACACCCTCCTTCAAGTGCGAGCCCAGCGCCACGACGGGAACCGGACGTTTCTTTGCGGGCGCTTCTTGCCACGCAAACTTTCCGGCACCACGCAAGACAACGGCAAACCCAATGCCGCGGAGGGCCCGATGGCACAGCGCAGTCGTCGAGCCGGGCGACGAACAAGCAGGCGCTCGGGCGCCGGGCCGACAACGCTGCTCCGCCGCCGCTGCCGAGGGGCGCGGAGGGACGCTCGGCCGCCCCGACGGGGACCCGAAGCCCTCGTCTCCCGGCCGCAGGCCCAGCTACCCTCGCGGGCTGTCGGGAGGCAGGATTTCCCCCCCGCTCCGCGCAAACCCAGAGATAACTTGTCCCTTTTAAGCAGTTTAGTCAGAAGTGCTGCTGCATTCACAGCTTTTCAAGTATTTTTAAATCACTTACAAAAGCAGGATTAAACGATCAGGATTCCATTTAATAGGACAAATAAAGAAATAACAATCTACTCCATCAGCCCCGCGAAAGGCAGGCTTGATTTAAAAAAAATAAATAAAAAAATAAGTATAAAAGAGGGAGAGAAAAAAAGGAAAGGGGGGTGAAAAAAAAAAGGATAATGTGTGTTTACTCAAGCAAAGAAAAAAATATTTAAGTGATGTAGGGGAGAAGATTGCGGTAACTAGTGAAGAATAACATCGTCTGCTTTGCTGTCAAATCACACAAGAATTTCAGTAATAGATTCTCATTCTGACACTCAATTCAATTCGAAGGTGATCCTGCTTTATCCCAACACATCAAATATTAAACACTCGTATTAGCCAGGGTGCCGTCGCCTTTCCCGGCTTAGACGCGGCAGGAAGCTTTTCCCCCTACTTTCTCTCACTCACTATAATATTCTCAATGTTATCTAAACATGCCTTCATACACTGGGGTTCCTTATCAATCCCACCCGGGGGGGGGGGTACTTAAAACGGTATTAGTTGGGGGGGCTTTTATTATTATTATTTCCAAAGCTTTTCAATTTTGTGCGGAAAAAGCTTAGAAAAAAAGGACGGAGGGAGGGGAGGCAGCGAGAGAGGGAGACGGAGCGCGAGAGCGAGAGAAAGTATAAGAAAGGGAAAAGCAGCCAGCAGCTCTTGTTTGACTGATGCCTTTCAACAAGGGCAGTCTAGCTTGTCAAAGCCCGGGCTCGAGATGAATTGGCATATCTATTCAGCCTGCCTCTGGATGTCATGCAATACAGTTTCATATTCCCAGATAAGGCATGATAAGCAATTGCTGCCCTGACACCAACTCCATCCATCCCTGCCTTTCTGTACACGCGGCTGGGTGTATTACAGATCTCTGCTACGCCGCTAATAAGAGACATTTAATTCTCACAAACGCGGCAGCAAGAGGGACCTCCAAGCTGACCAGGTAAAGCCCCCCAAAAGGCATTAAAACGGTCAGCATTTAATTACTTTCTCTCGGTGCACTAAGCTCCCCAAACACTGGTGAGCGGCGCCGGGTGCACACGAAGCCCGGTTCTGCTCAACGCGGCACATGCCACACGGGGCTGAAGTCTCGGATTAAACATCTGTGCTAATAATTAAGGCGAGGGGCTGACAACAGCAGAGGGTGCTTGTCCTCTGCCAAATAAATCTAGAGTACCGCTCAGCACGAGGCGATTAGGCTGGGGTTTGGACATGGCAGGACGCATGAGACCAGTGCCCTTTCCGCAGCGGGTGGTTTCAGGGCTGCGCACAAGGCTTGCCCCTCTCGGCAGCACAAACCTCACGAGAGCTCCGGAGGGACTACTACACCAGGAGCCACATGGAGGACATTGGGTCCAGCCCCACGTATGCCTAAGCACGTGTAAATTCATTAATCCCACTGCTATCCCAGCAGTGCAGCTGGCAGCAGGAGGACGAGATCTGGAGACCGTCTTCTCATCTCCTTGCTGGAAAGGTTTAGAAAGAGATGCTAGAGCAAATGGGAATTCTGGGCAGACCCACCTCTCCTCGGCCCCGGCGCAGGCTCTGGCTCACCCTGCTCCTTCCTGCGAGGGCAGGTCTTCCCCCGTACGCAGCCAGGCAGCTGCAGGCCTGGGGGCTCCAGGCAGAGACGGGGGTCTGGGGTACGGAGGGCCCTTCTCACGGGCCCCCTGTGTGCAAGGGACTCTCCCCTGTAAACCGCAAGCACCAACGTAATACGAGGGGGATTTGTACCTACTTCTCCTTTTGGTCCTACTAAAGGTGCACAAGTTTTTGTAGGACCTGCAGGACTAGACGCTTGTATTTCCCGCTAGCTTATCAGCGTCTCCTTGGTGAGGAAAAGGAAGGCTTGCAAGCACAAATGAAAACGCAGGTTTTGAAACGGGCAGCCTCTGGCCTCACTGCGCAGTGCCACACCGCACCGGGGACCGCAGTTACTTACAGGCACCTCACTAAACCCAGCCTCGCTGCCCTGCTGGGATGCCCCGGCTGGCACGCTGCTCTCTTCCCACGATGGCTTTCAAAGGCTTCCTGGAAAACAGCGCTGCACGTCCTGGCAGAGCGAGGGCAGCCCCCCTCACACACAGGGACCTTGCTAGCCTTCCCCGAGCTAGCCTTCAGCAAGCCCAGCTTGCATCTGCCCCAGTCCGTTTGTAAAGCCTCAGGTTAAATCAGCCACATCTTTTCACATCATACCAGGCAGTAAATTAAACAAATACAAATATGAATGGCCTCATTTTTGGAAAGGTCAGCAGTGACCTGCAAGGCAGGGAGCACTCAGGGAGCTGCCTGGCTCTGCCCACCTTTGTAACTGCTTTAGAGGCGAGACAACCCACAGCCCCACGGGAGGAGGAGATACCCCATGGCAGGCAGACAGGCCAAGTGGAAGGAAAAGCAGCAAGGTATCAGGTAAGATGCAGATGACGCAGACTAACTATACGTGCTTTCTCCTTAATAAAACAAGCAGACCATGCCATCACATCTCTGGCTACCGGAGCCCTGCAGAGCGCATGCATGCCATGCACACACACTGAAAGTGATGCAAGAGAAACACTACTACGTGTTATTACTTGTACTGCAGCACTGCCTACAGACGCAAACGGAGACTGGGGATCCCTGCGCTGGGGTTTAAAACTGCTGTGGGAAAGACAGCCCCTGTCCAAATATCCCGCAGTGTGAGCAGGTAAGACATACTCATGTTTCACAAAGGGAAACTGAGGCACGCGATGGTCTCATGCCTGGTCCTCCATCCCACCGAGACATATGCCTGAGCAGCCTCGGTTTACCCTTCTCCTGGCTTTACCCCAAGCAATACATGTCTGTGCCAAAATTTCTCTTGACTTCAGCACCAGCAGGACGGACCCTGCAAGCAGCTACAGCCCTTCTCCAGGAAACATTTTGGTGCTTCAAAGCCCCTGCAGCCCCGCTACGCAAAGGGGAAAAGGCCCCGTGAGCCCGACAGGATTAGCACACGCTGGGGCTGACGCAACAGAAACACGCTGCCGTGCCTAACTGCGGAGCGTCAAAGTGCCAAGCAGTTTAGGCTTCACATTTCTGTGTGTTTGAACAAGAACTGCCTCTGCCTCGCTCCCAAGCTAAGGATTATCCTGGATAAAATGTTCTCGACTGCTGTGTGCTCTGAGGCTGGTGACACACTAGGTTAATGCCTTGGAGACCTGGGTCCAAGCCCTGGTTTTGGACACAAGGAAAACAAAGCTACAGGTCTGAGTCGCTGGAGGGCTGAGGAACAGAGCTGTGACACGCACAAAGCGCTCCGCTGGCTACCGCACAGCCGGCACCGGCCAAGGAGAGGAGAAGAGCAGAGCCACAAGCGGTACCAAGAAAGCAGGTCCAGATTCAGGGCTCCCCGGCAGGACGCAGGAGTCTGGGGCTCAGGGTCGGATGGGCTCAGCTGAGCTGCGTGGGGGGAGCCTGGGGCTGCTGTGCAGAGAAGGGGCTATGCTACACTGAGGAAATCTGCCCAGCACCTTCCCAGTTCGGGGACAACAGTCGCAGGCTCACGTCTGTTTGAACGCGGCTGCCTTCTCGCTGTGTCGCAGCACTTCTGGCTGCACCGTGGGGCAATTAGACCCAGGTCGGGTTACACTGATTTATGGAATCAGCTCAAAACACTGCTTCCAACGTTAAGATACACAAGCAGCTTCTGATTAGCTCTTGAAAGGCAGAGACACATGACGAGTGTGGCAGACAGTTACTAGTGAGTGACTACATGCAGCTGATTTACTCTTCCAGTCCTGAGAAGGACTAGATCACACTCTGCGGTAACGTCCCCTGAGGACCACCACGGCCCCTGCGGGGCCAACGCAACCAACACAGCAGCACTGAGCCCTTCCCCGCTACATCACCGAGGCAGGCAGAGGGGCGAAGCTGGGTACCACACGAAGCAAAACCCGTAAATGCACATTATGGATTGTCCCCCCACAGCCACACTTTCCTGCCTAGGCTGGCGAGAAAGGACGAGTCCAATACTCCTTGGCTCTTCCTGAGGAAACTGGAAGCCAATGGGAGGATGCCCCCAGCGATGCTGGAAAAGATCCCCGTCAGCCCGCGGGTCCATGAGCACAGCCAGCAGCACGACCGGCCCCAGCACATCGGCCGCTCTGCAGAGCTGAGCCGCCGGGGCAGTGGGGAAGTGGACGCGTCTCCCTCGACTTGGATTTAGCTGGAGATTATAACAACCAAAGAGAGCTGCAATTTTGCCATATTACACGAAGCCGGGTAACAGCATCCACTGATGCTGTCTCCTTCCCCTGGTCCTTCTCAGGCCACAAACGGTGGCTGTGACCCTCGGCCGTGCCCCACGCTCCCCAGCACGCACCCCCTGTAATCCTTCCACACCAAAGCCAGCCCCAGGCTCGCTGTCAAAACGCTCAAACCCTCCTGAAGGGGGTAATTTTCCCCCTCGATTTCTATTTTTACACACACACACGCTCGTCTCTCCCTCGCTCGCTGTTTAATTTCCGTGTGAGAGGGAAGCAGGTGCCCGTGTTCCCGTGAGCTCTCCCTTCTCTAGGCTTTTTTTCCCTTCTTGGATCCTGCCCCATTAGTTTAGTGCCCAGCCATCTGCGACGTCTCCTGTAATGCTGTCCCCCTTGTGTACCAGGGAGCTTTTCCATTAGCGCCTTTAATATTCTGACACCTTAGCACAGGCTGCTATTACATTCAAACACTGATCGCCCTGTGAAATTACATCGCAGGGCTTGCTAAAATGGAATTGTGTATAATCAGGCTCCTCCATGCACTGTCAGTCCCATCACAAATACAACGTAAAGCAGGCTTATGGATGGGCTTAGCAGCTGCTACAAGTGTATTTTTTTTAATAGATGAAGTATCCCTTATTTAAAGCATTTCCTTAAGAAAAAAAAAAAACAGTGAAAGACAAATCAACAGCTGCTGCACTATACCACCGGTCTCTCAAAAACGTGTTATTTACTAAGGTAGCTATCTGTTTATCTATAACTATATCAAACAGAGAAGGAGGGTGAGATAAAGATAGTTAAACAGACAGCCAAGGAGATATCTGCCACCGGGAAATAATAGCTAAATAAAAAGCACCATTATTTACTCCAGAGAGGGGAGGAGGGAAACCCAGCGTTTTCCTCCAAGTGCGGCCGCGCTGCTACCGCACAGGCGTTAACACCCGACAGGGCGCCTCGGAAGCAGGCTCGGGTTTACACGGGCACGAAAAATGCCCCTGCGCAGCCCAGGTCCTGCAGCACCCACGGTCGCTCACCTTGCACCCGCGAGGAGGCGGCGCGGGGCCGGGCCCGGGTGCCCGCGCGGTCCCCGCCGAGGCTGGGCTCGCTGCGAACAGAAGCCAGGGGCTCCCTGGGAAGGGCCAAGCTCCGCGGCAGCAAGAGAGACAAACGTGAAATCACTCCGGAGAGGCTTCAAACGCACTTCTGCGAAGTGAGGAAGCCACTCAAATTAAGGCAAAATCAGCTAAGTGCCTGTGCGAAGCGGGGCCCTCTCCCACCCGCAGCCTGGCCCTCGGAGGTTGCAGGCAGCAGCACGGGGACCTGCGCTCCGGCCATCAGAGGGACGGCGTGCGCTCCTGCCCGTGAGGCTGCTCTCTACACGGCACGACAACGCATTGCAGCACACAAGGGACTGGCTCCTCAGCTTTTATTCCACCTAAAGAAGTGATGGTTTGGGACCAAGATATTTCAGGTGGATGCAGGAAGTGGCAGGGATGCAGATGACCCATCAGAGAAATGAGCTCCACAGCTCCTCAGTGGTCTCCAGGTTCAAAACGCTGCCCGTTACCATGCCCTAAAGGTTATTCTCTCTGTCTGCTGTGAAGTGTGATGGTACATCGCCTAAAGGGAGATCTCCAGAGGACCTGTCACCCTTCCGGTATCTCCTCCAAGAAGCACCCACAGGAATGATGAGAAGGCACTTCATTTCTGCACACCTTGAGAGAGTCAGTCCTGATCAAGCATGCTGGCACTACACGGAGCACATCTATGGGACTTGTCCTCCCCTCCCAGCAGAGTCCGTTGTCACTGTAACAGGCTGGGAAACAGAGCATCCACCCCACAGAAACACCAATGCTTTTACATTTCATTGCATCCTAAATCAGGATGAAAAAGCCAAAATATCATATCATTTCACTGCATGGGAACAGTTCCACTTGGGAACCACAAAAGTTAACCCACCGACAGAAGTGCAGCCCTCCGAAAAGGAGCAATCTATTCCTTTGTGAAACACGGACATGACATTTGGACTCCATCTTTTCCAGTGCAAAACAAAGCCATTTATCCAGAGCGGACACTCTACTCTCTTGCACCAAGCACAACATGCCTCTGCACCTGGTGCTACGGACATTTTCAGAAGGGTCATGTCCAGGGACTGTTCAGCTGCTGTTGACAGACATGCCAGAAAGGCTGAGGATGGGACCGTGGAGGGTAGAGGCCCATGGACAAGTTACCAAGAGAAAAGTTTAGCAAGGCACTGTACAACTGCACACTTGTTCATGCTGCAGATGCTTCTGTTATTCACTACCTGGCATTTTCAAGGGTGCAAGCTTGCATGCTGGCAGTGAGGGAGGGATGCTGGGTGATCAGCAGGCTTACGCCTCAGTTTCATAACTTGTTCTCGCAAGCCCAGGCCATGAGGGATGGAAAAGAAATAACAGAGTGATCCTGTAGGACTTTCTCACAACAACTTCTATTCACTTGCCTGCATGACTTACCATATCTCTCCTTGCGCTCTCATCCTACAACTCCTTCCACATGGGGACCTGAGAAGGTCTCCAGGCCTTCCTGGGGCGGATCCATGACCTTCTCTGACGCTGAGGATCTGGTCCGTGCAGGACAGACCAGAGGGCCAAGGAAAGGTGTGCCCTGCTCCCTCTTATCTCTCCTCTTCCCAGACAGCAGAATCTCAGAGGCAATTTTTTTTTCTTATTTGGCACAGCACCCTGCCCAAAAGAGCTCTGATGCTATATCTGCGCCTCTAGGTGTTACTGCTCTGCAAGAATTGAATAAAATAGAGTTTCTCAGTGCTCCCACAGGCTGCAAACCTGCTCAGAAGGGAGGCAAGCCAGAAGAGCAAGAGAATGGCAGGTGAATACAATGCACAACGCAGCAGGGAAAAGATCAATAAAGATTACGAGGGCAGTGGCCGTGTCCCTTGTCCATGTCAGAGGATCTCAGGGCTGCAGTCAGGAAACACCAAGGAAAGTTAACAAGGCACTGCTGCGCTGGTGCCAGAGGATGATGATACCTGTCTAATCAAAGGTAGAGTTTACACTGGATCATCTAAGCAGCAGCTCTTCCTCATGACTGTTGACTCAGGTCAGGGTTAAGACTGGGGAGGTTAAAGCAGAGACGCCTCTAAGAGCTCTGATAGATGCAAACACCAGACAAGCCAGCAACGTGACCAGGCCCAGCAAGCACAGCCAATTGGGGCAGCAGGAGACAAAACTGAGGCTCCTAGATTTTGAAGGAAGAGTAAACAGAGGGAGATGGTCCAGGGGCTGGGCAGCACTCTGCAAAAGAATAGACCTGAAGGGAGGTCATAAAAGCAGAGATTAAAAGGACTCAAGAAGAGGATGCGGTGAGGTCCCAGGAAGAGGTTATTAAAAGGAGGTGTGCGGGGAGGAACTGCAGTGGCTGTGGCCAGATAGGAGCAGAGGGCAGGACCCACTACCTGGACAGGAACTGGGTGGTGACCAGCAAGCACTGTGCTAGGGTGCTGAGAAGGTCACAGGGGAATCGTGACACGGACCATACAAAATTAAAGACCTTAGGTTCCCAAGGCCTCATCTCACATGTCCCAGGGGCGTGAAAGGCAGCTGCACTGCTCTTTGGTGCCATGCTCTGGGCCAAGCTCACTCATCACCAGCCAGGCTGGGCTCCCGAGCACATGGGCAGCCACTGTTCTCTCTCACAGCCAGACCGGGTTGCCTTGCTGGGCAAGCTGGGACACACTCTGGTTATGGCTTTTAGCCCTCACTGCAGTTTTGCGCATTACAAGGCACTGGGGGGGGCTGCGTCACCTGGCCACACAGATGCCCTGTGGGCCCTGCTCCCTGTAGAAAGAGGCATCGCTGCCTTGGCGCTGCGGAGGGCTGGATTCAAAGGCTGGGCTGGCCCTTCCCTGCCAACCCATGAAATGCCATTAGGATTTGCCCAAGTACTTGCTGCTGATGATGGAAAGTCTAAAGGGAAGCTCTGGTCCCAGGAGCACGTGCTTATTGGACTTATTACCGAATGTGGATGGAAGAGAGAGGCTCCTATGCAGCTACAGCACAGGAACAAGGCCATGGAGCTGTGCAGCACTTGCACCGTCCCTCTCACCAGCCTTCAGCTGCCCCAAAAACTTGTTTCTTACCTGCGCTTGGTGTAGCAGCCTACAGCTGCTACAGCTGATGGGAACAAGAAGAGCAAGTGAGAAGAAATGCCTCCCAGAGAAGCTGAGCTGCAGCAGAGGACTGAAAGGCTGAGGGGGGAGGAGGAGGTACAGGGGCTAGCTAGAAAGTGTTTGGCCAGGGATAGCCTGGCTTTCCTGGCCGCAGAGCCATGCCAGACAGCCTACCTGCTGCCCTGTGTGGGGAGCACAGCCCCCGCCAAAATGCCAGCAAAGAGCAAGCAGCTGGTATAGAACAAGGTGCCCCAATTAGCTCTCCACTGATCTAATTAGATCTCTGCTGGGACAACTGGAGCTAGAGAAAGGCAACTTGCCTCCTTGACCAGATGCTGAAACCTTTCCTGCTTGCATCATTTTATTTTTCAGATTTCAACTTGCAACACCTTTCGTGTTAGGCTCAACAGAACCTGCCCTGCATTGAGTCCTACCGCAGCTCCTCATCAGCAAAGAGCAATTATGTACGTACAGAAACGCACGCATCCAGCAAACGAGCGCAGCATCCAAGCACCCTGCTCCCGTGTGTCAGGGAACAGCTGCGAGGCTGCAGATCACACACATAAGGACAGAGACAAGGGGCATTTGGTGGCAGATCTGAGCGGGAGGACATGGCAGAGCGTGCCACTTCCCTGTGCCTCCCCCCGAGTGACAGCAAGGCGGCCCCGTCAGTCGTGCGAGCGCGCCTGCCCTCCCCGCTGCCGCCCTGCGCCACCCCAGAGAGCTGGCAAACGAGCTTCAAACCGGCTCGCTCCTTGTAATCGGAGTCAGTCAGTGTGTGTGTTACGCTCGAGTTGATGGCTGGTGTTAAATTCAATGCCTTGAGTATCGATTTCCTCGCACATCCAGGACTTTGTTAAAGGGTTAGCCATGAACCGAGATCAAAGGGAGGTTAACTCGTTTCTCATAAGTGGTAAAGCAGACCTCTAGCAAAACCGGTCTCCGGGCCTCCTCCACAGAGGATGCTCTGTGCATGTTGTTAGCTACCCCGGTCTTCTCGAAAGCCAGATAAAGCCACAAAGCCACCTCAAAGCAGGGAAATAAAATGATCCTGACAGCTCCCCACAGCTATTATGATGGCCCACGTGGGACAGGCAGGGTGGGTCAGCACACTGCCCTCCCCAACCCGACCCGCCCCTCCATCTCCCCCATCCCCCTGCTTCTATGGCAGGAAAAGAGGGGAACCAGACCTCTGCTGGCTGCACCCCGAATAACAGGCTGCAGCTGAGGGGCTTGAGAGGGGAGAAGATGCCCCCAGGGGAATTAGAGGTGCTTGAGAGCAGTAGGGAGAAGCGGGGAAGGCACACGGCTGCTCCTCATTTGGGAACGTTCCTTGTCCCTGTGCCACAGGGGATAAATGGGAGAAAATAAAGAGCCACTAAGAGAGCTGCAACAGGAATGCACCCTGTCCAGGGGCTGGGGCCTCCTGGCACGGCTGGCAGATACCCAGGGGACGCTGTGCGGGCTGAGGAGCAGACCTGGGACCTGCGGGTGGGCTGTCCCCTCGCTCAGGGGCACTAAGGTCTGATGAGGCTCAGTGTGCCCTCGGGGCTGAGGCTGCCATGTGTGGGGCCAAGCCAGGCACCCAGGTGAGGACTAAGCCCCCAGTTAATGACGGCAGCACCTCCAAGTTCAATGTCATGTAACCTGCTTTCCAAACCCAGCCCTTGGCATCTCTGCAAAGACAGTCACTAACACACGTGCCCAGGTTTGCATGTACCAGTTTGGTTTTAGGTCCCAGGAACACACCTGTGTCCTGAATTTGTCAGTGTAGCAAATGCGCACAGGACGATGTCAAAGCCTCCAAAGCTTAAGCAGAGGAAGAGCCAGGAGTGCTTGCTGTGCCAGTCCCACCTCCCCGGCCTTCCTGAGGCAGCAAACGCTCCTCAAAACTGAGGCCCACTCAACACACCTTGCTAGCGGGAAACACTGCTTTCCAACCCAGAAGACTTGCCCTGCTAACACCCTGCTCCTCCGGACCTGCTGCCCGAGCCAGGCAGAGAGCGCACCTTCACCATGAGCGGACACCACAGCCAGCGCCATTTCAATCTTTGTGGCTCCCTCTAGCTCCATTTTGCTTTACGCTTTACTTTCCCTGTCCCACATTAAGTAATTTTGGTACTAATAATGCCAAGATCAGTAGGTTCGGCCACAGCAGTAAGAGTTGATTTAAGTGCACAAATCAGACTGCACTAAGACGGATCTGGCTTTACCTTCCTAATTTTTAAGTGGTAGAGGCAGGAGAAGAGGTATAGGAGACAATCTGGAATAGTTATCATTGGTATTAGTGAATGCCCTGAGGCACTAAGCAAGAAGCATCCATTTCAGATGAACATCTGCCAACAATAAAAGATAAAATTTCAAAAGTACCCTTAGGTACTTATGAGCCTGGATTACACCAACTTCCTGGGAGGCTCTGCTGCAGCTTCCTTGGGACTTAAGCACCCAAGTCATTTCCAACAACAGGACTTTGGCTCCTAAGTCATGTTGGCATGAGCCTCTCTCCTCCTTTCAACAAGAGCTGTTTATAGCACAGTCTGCCTTTTCAAAGGAGACGTTATTCAACCAGACTCGCTAGCGTTCAATGGCACTGTACCTTCCGCTCCAGAGTGGCACTGTGATCAGTCCTCATCTCTCCCAAGAGCCGTGCAGCTCAGTAAATAATAACTCAGCAATGCTACTGGTGTAATTCCCCCTGTCCTGCAGCATCTATAGGGAACAGAGCCCCATGACATCCCATTCTGGGGGTGAAACTTTCTGTGGGAGCCTTATTCCTGAGCATTTGAAGTCACATTTGAACAGGGTCCTCCATGAGTAATAAACAGGTACTCCTCCACCCGTTCTCCTCTATCCCAAACTCATGCCACCCAGCACTCCCCCAGCAGCTGATTTGTTTTAAGTGAAAGGTTTATGCCAAAGTGCTTAGGGAATATTTGCTCAGTGCCCAGCATACCAAGCGCTGAAGATTTCACTTAAACTCTCAGCATCTGTGTATCTCAACTAAATTAAGCTATTTGCTATAAAAGAGCACAATGACAGTAATGGAATAATAACAGCATTAATAAAACACAACAATCCTCGAATGAGAAGCAGACGCATCAGACAGCTTCAACCAAGAGAAGAAGGCTATTTTAAAATCGCTCACACAAACCATCTGGGGGTGGAGAAAACCAACAAAAGCTCTGAAACTCAGAGGTCAGACTGAAATTATGTTTTTAACCTCAAAAGAAAGATGCTTGCCAGAGTCTTCCCAGCCAGAGAGCTCCCACACCAGCTGGAAGTGAATTTCCACAGCTCCCTGCAAAACAAGGGCTTATAATAGGAATGCTGAACACTTCCAGGGAGCATGCTGGCTCCACAAATGGGGCGGTTGGATCACTTTACTGGGGATGGCGGGGGGTGGAAATCAAAAGCTTGTCAAGAAAGGCCGCTCTGAAATAGAAATGACCCCTCAAGCATCAGCAAGGTTTGCAACACAGCTCCTCGGATAGATGCATTGGTGCATGGGGTTACGTGGCATGTGAATGCCTAGCAAGCGACGCAGGGCCAGATGCCTGTATGTCATTATGCAAACATCCAGATGTCTCACACTCACTACCACTGCCGTTCCCTTCTAGGCTGGAAAACTCGCCTTCACTTCATTCACAAACTCCTTCTCCTTCCTTTGTTTTGGATGAGGTTGAGATTCAATGCAGCACCTTCAGCTTCACAGTTACCTCCATCTCATCTCACAGTGACAAAGTAACCCCTGGGACCTGCAGTGGGTAGGTGCCAGGCATACCCAAGTCCTGATTGGAGCTCTGGGAGGCCCTGTCGCTTCGCTGGCCCCCTTTACAGGAGAAGACAACTTAGCACTTATGATCAGAGCAATGAATGCACATTAAGCACCTCACATTGTCTCCGAGGTCTTACAACATCCCCCTCCTGCCCGGAGGAAAGACCCCAAACTATGAGTCGACTTGGTCTTGTGGGAGGCTGTGAGGATGGGTGAGCTGCTGCTTCGCTGGGAGGAGGCCAAAGGTAGGAGATGGAAGGAAAGGACACATCTGCTTCCACCCCCACCAGTTTCTGTCCACCATCAGGCTGAGAACTGTCAACAGCAGGTCTGCACCAGGAGCAATCTGGCCTAGTGTGAGGAGCTAGGGTGCTTCTGCTTCCCTTGCTAGCAAGTTTCTTTAGCCCAAGCCTTGCTCCAGCCACAGGGGTAGAGACAGAGCAGCGTCCCTTCCATGCTCCGGTGTACTTGGTTGCCTCTGCACAAGGTACGTGATAGCTGCTCCTCTCCTTGCTCTACCTGCCAAGAGCCCACACGCAGATCCTCCCGATGATATTGCAGCAGAGTCAGATGTCTGCTGTTCTCAGTGATATGCAAGGAAACACAACTTGGGTTGCTGTCCTGCAGCCAAGCTCCCCAGCATGGCCCAAGCAAAGGGCAGGCAGCCGAGACTCCTGAAAAAGGCAGAATTAAGACAGCAAGCAGGGAGCAGCTGGCTGGCTTTCCCACAGCACAACGGGTACCATCTTCTGCTCTACTGGCCTTTTGAAAAGAAGCAAAGGTGGGTAGCAGGTCCCTTGGTATAGAGTCCATAACGCTTAGGCTCACATGCTGCAAGACCTGGATACAGGTCCATAAAACAAGTTCCTCCTTCTCGTCCCCTAAACAGAGAATTTAAACTTGGCTGATCTGTCTCCTACCAAGGTGTCCAACTGATCCACAAGACAGCTCTTTCCAAGTTGTGCCCCTCTGGATCCCTGTGGAAAAAAAGCCAAAGCAGCAGTTGCCCCAGATTTGAACAGGCTGCAAGTTTCTTTGTTTTCATTACAATTTCCTCTCCTGATGCCTTTTTTTTTTTAAAGCCATTTCTGTTTTGCCCCCCGGAGGTGCTCCTGTGATTGAATGAAACACGACCCCAGGCTCCAATAAGTGTATTTCAATTACATCTGTCACCACGTAACAATGTAATGATATATCATGTGATATTAAATCCATGGTAATCATATCAGCGATTTTTTTAATAGTGCACTAATCACATTATTACATCTCAATAATTAACAACAGAAGGCCTAAAAACCTAGATACAAAGCAGAAAGCTCAGTGGGTTCCCAGCTCTTGCCCAGGAGAGGCTCAGAGGAGAGCAGGATGGTGGGGCACTGCCAGGCAGGCGTGACATAACAAGTTGCAAATCCACACTGCTGCCAGGGTGCAGGAGTTTTGCACCAACACCACTGCGCAGAGCAGCCAAGTAAGACTAGACTCCTTCCCAGCCCCAGACTGAAGGAAAAGTGAGTATTTTGGAGCCAGAAGCAGCCATTTGGCACATCCCGTCTTGCCCACCATTGCTCGTTTCTCCCCTGCCACTTCTGTGCCTCCACCTTTTCTCCAACAAACCAATCCCTCTGCTCCAGAAAGCGTCATGCAAAGCGTGCTCTCCCACAGCGCCTACAGATCACTTCAGAGGCTGTGGAAAAGCATGGCCTGGTGGAGCCATTACACAGAAAAAGAAGGTGTCCTGCAAAGGAAGCACCAGTCCTACCGACACTTCCCTGACAGGCTGCTGCATCTCCCCTTGCACCACTCAGAAACAAAGCTAAATGAGCAGTCCTGCCTTGGAGACACTGCAAAGCTCAAGGTCACTATGGCTTTTGCAGCACAACAAAAATCTCAGCTTAAAACTGAAAAATGGTGAGAATCCTCCGGAGGGACAGGGATCTTCTCGGTCCCAATCTCCTCCCCGAGCTCTCACCTGCACTGCTCGGAGCAAACTGGAGCTGGACTCCATAGTACTGACTTACAGAAGATTTTGGACTCTTGTACATGGAGGGGACTCTGAGTTACAGTCACACAGGGTTTTGTGCAAGGAGATTGCTCTCTGAAGCTCCCAGCTGTGATCTACTCCGTATATGTGGACTTACTTCCTGACCTCACCCATGAGGTGAGTCACTCTGGCCCACCTTGCTCCTTGATGGCAGAAAACCCAACTAACCCAAGGAACATACAAGAGGGGCTCCTCAGCCCGTTACACTAAAGCTTGCAAAGGTCTGGAAAGCTAGATGTGATGTGCCTGAATCCTTGGCCTCTCTACCCTTCGTGTGCCTCTATGCAAGATCGTGCTGAAGAACACTGCAGGTGGCAGAGAGCTCCTCCCGCCCGCACAGAGGAGTTGCTGACAGACAGGCTGGTGCAGAGTGCTTGGGCATGAGGAGGCCCATGGGGCACCATCTCCGGCTGTGACAGAGCTCTCACACTTTCTTCCAGTTGCAGCCTGGTCAATCTAGCAATTTCCACATCACAAGCTGATCTGAAGAGAGCCTCATTACCTGCCTTAAAGTTCCAGCCCAGCACTTAGCTCTTAAAGACAGGATTTAAGAAATATTTGACTGATCGTTTCTCTCCTCATTTAGTTTGGCTGCTCTGAACCAATTCAACCTGTGAAGTTCAAACAGTGAGAACGGATGGAAATGTACGTGCAGGCAGTCGCACTATGCACTGCACACAACTTCCCAGCGCCCATACCGGCTCTTCCCAAAGGGCCAGGTCCTAACCCAGCCTGATCCGCACAACCTCTCCAGCAGCCACGAGCACCCGTGGGGCTTTTCCTACCCACACTGTCCACAGGCTCCCCACCATGTGAAAAGATTCCTGGCATCTGAGTTCCAGGACAGCTTCGTTCCCCTTCCCTCTGCCACTGTCACACCCTGTCCATAGCTCTGATGCCCTGGCAGACTTTCTGCTTCTGCCTAACGTCTTGTCACCACTACAGCCCCTTCCTCGTGGTTGCCTCTCCCCTTCATTTCCTATGTGCACACCTTTCTCCTATCCAGCAGCTGGGCACCCAGCCCTCCTGCCGCCTGGCAAGCAAAGGCGTTGCCCACCAAGCTCACGCTAGCCCTGGGGCACCCTGCTCCCTCGCCCTGGGCATGGGAGCCAGGACGGAGGGCACAGCCCCAGTGGAGAGGCCATGGGGGGCCTCAGGGAGATGAGGAGGCTCCTGGGACTAAATGGGAGTACGCACAGTGAGCAAAGGGACCTTACTCATCATTTAGTGGGGAGCCTGCTGAGGGGCAGGCAGGACAGACGGATGTCTTGCTGGCCAACACAGTGCAGCTGGACTTTCTCTCCTTCCCCCTCCCTTCCTTCCTTTCTTTTTTTTTTTTTTAATTTTGTCTCAGAAGCCACGATCCTTTAAAGATGTGCACGTCTCATTAGCTCTACCTTGACAATCATTACCGCTCCTGCAAATGCAGGAGGAGAGCTCAGCCCGAGCGTGGGGGAGTCCATTACCTTGTAGTTAAAGGGACATTGACAACTCTGGTCTGCCTGCAATCCGATTCCCCCTTCGAAGCAGGGGGTTCCCCCGCACGCTGCTATACCCACTTCTGTACCAAGCTTCTGCTCACCCTGGACAAGACACCAACCCTGTGGGGAGCAGGCAGTCCTGCACCCACTGCCAAATGCACGGTGCTCCCCTGGCTGGGGTCTTACAGGTAAGACCAGCGCAATGTATGCATCCCCTGCAAGGGGCACCAAGGCGCAAGCAGCGATGTACATCTTCCAGCCACATTGCCGAGGGCCTTTGCACAACCACATCTCATTTTAACAAATGCACATTCCCAGGCTGAACCAGAAGACCCAAACCTGGATGTGACAGCAGGCAGCTAACCCACAAACCCACTGCAGAAGTCATAGTGCAGGCCAGACTGAGGACTACCAAGAGAGCACTCATCAAGCAGTGCGGGGCTGCAACACACCCTACACCTACCGGGTCTGTCCCTAGCTTTTCTGGCTCTGCAGGGTGCAATTTGGACCACCGCACACCCAAGCGTGGACATGGGGAAGGATAGTGCCAGGTCTGTACCAAGGCGTCAAGCAAGGGGGTGATCGTGCAGCAGGGTAACGCCAGGACAGGACATCACGAGCTAAGGATGCTGGTCCACACCGTTCTGCTTTGCCTTATAGCTGGGGACTGCCGCTCTGTAACTGCTCCCCTGCCGCGCTCCCTCCAGAACCTGTTTTGCCTCCCAAGCTTGCCAATCACAGGGGAACGGATTCACGTCACACCAGGGCAGGATTCCCCTCCTGGACTACTTCACTCAGGAGATTTTGGGGCAAAGCCCCAATGCAACTTGACTGAATATCCCCTGCCTTCTTCCAGCCTCTCGGACTGTGAATCCCAGTGCAATCCTTAGCAGGCAAATACAGCAAGATGCAGCCTTACAGAGATGACTCCTGCTTTTTTGTGCCTTGCAGGATGGGAGCTCTGCTGCAGCCAAGCTAATTCCCTGCTGCTTTCTGCAAAGCCACTGTAGGAGACAATAACGCAGGCCTCGGTTCAGAGCCATGTTCCAAGCAAGGATCCTACCTACACACAAGGCTGTCCAAGAACTTGACAGGACTCTGTTTGAAAAAGATGTTGAAAGAAATGATCTCTTTAAGTGCAATGGGAGATATTTGTCTCTGATTTACCCTTGGCTTTTTGCTCTGGTTCAGGTAGGAGCGGTGTGGGATGGCTGGCAGATCTGAGAGCATGGCACGCCCCAGCGGGCAAAGCGAGCAGTGCGGAGGAAGGCGCGAGTCAGTTTGGAGTGCTCCCCATTTATCAAACTCACGCAGCCCGCCAGCAGAGCGAGTCTTTCTATCATTACAGCTCTCAAAATCCGATTCATACCACTAATCCTGCCTTCATTCTCCCAGATTAATAACATCTCTTTCAACCTTCACAGTGTGATAAATAGACAAAGAGAGAACAAAAGGAGAAACAGAAGTGAGAGAAAGAGCCAGAGCAACTCCACATAATAAAGAGAATCAAGAAAGGGGAAAGAGAAAAAAAAAGGGAAAAGAAAAGGAAAGAAAGAAGCCAGCACACTTGACTCTGCCATTTACTTTAGCAGATTCTCCCCAAGAGCTCCCTGCGATCTTTAAAGAATGTAAAACATTGCTCAAAGAAAAGGCTCGTTAGCAACTCTGACCAGCCCAGGTTTGCTGGAAATCTTTTCACTTCCAGCCTCAGCTCAGGTCAGGAGTGAAAATGAGTTTGTTGGTTTCTCATCCTGCTCCTCCCCAGGCTCATGCAGAGGCAAAGCCTCCAGCACAGGCTTGCTCTCTCCTTTACTTGCAATAGTTTGTCAGAGAGGGAATGGGGGGTCATTGCCAGTGTCTGCTCCAGGGGTGACCCAGCAGCCTGCTAAGACCAAGATGCACTGGCTAAGCAGCCTGAGCCGTCACGAGCCCCGGCTTCCCAGGCTGTATCTCTCTGCCCCTGGTTTGTGCACTGGCATGAGGGCCCGGTGCATCGAGATCCAGTACCTGCCCACGCCGCAGGGTCCATCACAGGTGGTCACGGTCCAGCACTAGGCGAGGAAGCTCAACTGAAACAGCACCACCACATCAGCAGTTAACAGGGCAATGAGAGACAGGAGAGACAACGGACAAGCAAGGCACACCTGGCAGATAGAGCTGGCAGGAGCACGCTGCTCCTCTCAGCCACCTTCTCCCACAAGACTGAGCCAGATGCACCAGGGTAGGCATCCATCCCACAGCTTATTTGTGAAGAGGACAACCTTCCTTGTGCCACGTCTCCACAGCCCACTCTGCCGTCCACCAAGCACTGGCCTTCACCCTGCCAGGGCCAACTAGAACAAACCCCACCAGGGCCTTGAGGTATGCTGGAGAAAGCATGTGCCCTATCACCCAGTCCCACATTTGGGTTGGTCACGACACCTGAGTCCCGCTGGCGACAGCGGAGGCACCTATGGAGGGATCCTGCACCTCTGTCTGCTCACGGTTCCCAGCTGTGCCTACACCCTGTGCCAAGCAATGAGGTAGCAGCAACGTGGCCCTCCTCCCCAGTACTCCCTGGCTCTGGCACGTTCAGAAACAATTTGAGCCCTGGTGATCTTACAGCCCAGGACCTTGGAAAGCCAATCCAACTGGGCTCTGGGGCTCCTGGACGTGTCCCAGCCACAGCTCTCACCGGTGCTGCTCTGTTCAGCTTTTTCGCTTTGCCACACCATATTGAACACTCCATGCGATCTCTAAATTAACTCAATAATTAAATGCTTATTGGCATACTTTTCCCACGTTGTTTCCAGACTTGCCTATTTTTTGTTCCAGTGATCGACTTCCCTTGGTTCAATCCTTCCCTAAGATGAGCACTGCAAAATGTTTCCAAAGCACCTCTGCTCCCCTCACAGGAATGAAAATCCCCCTTTGAACCCACCCACCACAGATCCCAGGCTCCAAGCATATTCCCTTCTAAGGTGCTATGCACACCGAATAACCTCACTCCAAGGACAGGCGAAAGGATTGGGCAGAGTGCTGGATTCCTGGCCAGGATGGTGCTCTATTACGGCTCTGCATTCACAGCCCCCGTGCAGAGGCTGGGCTAGGTTGTTTTTTTTTTTTTCCTTTTCTTTTAAACTGTTCCATATTACTCCAGGCTTTGAAGTACAGAGAAAAGCAACACTCGATGTGCCTTTTTTTTAAAGCTACCTTTATCATAGCAAATCTCTTTTCCTTCTCTGCTGTGTCGCTGGAGATAGATATCAAGCAAAAAGAAAGTATCCTCTTCTAACAATGGATTTCCCTTCCCTTCTGAACTTCAAATAGAAAACTCTTATCTACAGCCACAGTTGACCAGAAGAAGAAAAGAAAAGAAAACAGACACATGAACAGAACCCAGGCTCTCTTTTTATTTACTCAAAAAGGCTGCATTGGGTTCTTCACGGAGAGATGCTCAGAACATGTTTATAGCACATATTTACTCACTTCACTAGCTATCCCACCACCATGAAAACACACTTTCTTTTTCTCCAGAATGACTCTCCTGTGCTCCACGTACCTTCTGCAGTCTTTTTTTTTTATTTAGCAAGCTCCATGAACCAGGGCCATCCAGCACAACAAAGCCTACACCTAAAGCTGGGGACAGCAAGAGCTCTTGAAACTCGGGTAAGAGTAACAGCAGTGATGCCTCTCTTCAGGATAAAGCATCACTTCCATATAATATGAACTCTTTAAAATGACAGGATGGATTACAGGTCAGACCGTGCTGGCTGTACTTATACAAGATGTCTCGTGCAGGCTGGCGTGAGACCAGTCTGCGTTGGCTGTCCACGACCTAACCATGTCCATGCACTGCGCATTACCATGCATCGTTGCCGCCATCAGCCAGCTCCACTTTGTATTTTAAGATATCTCCACCAACGGTGACAGCCTGGCCCCTCCTGCAGTCAGGGCTGGCTCGTCACTGCTTTCAGCATGGTCGGGCTGTTAAACCAAACAGGCAGACAAACGTCTCACAGATACACCTGGTCCCCCAAAGACCTCCCTTTAAACAATCCTACTGCCTTTGACGAGAGCCACTCCAAGGAGAAACATACACACTTGTGACATTTCTCTGTGACACATAGCAAGAAACCAAAAGAAGCAGATACTACTGGCTTCCCAGCTTCCCAGTATGTCCTGCCCGATGACCAGTGCTTGAACTGTTCTCACTTTCAGCCTTGACAGATGTGGTAACACAAGCGTTCAGGGAACTTAGATTCACAGCCCTCAAGCGCCTTCTGGCCCCAACCATGAAGCTCCCATTCCTCCTTACCTCTCAAACCTACTCACTGCCTTGAGCACAGGCACAAATTTATTCACAAAAGGCTGCCAGACAGACAAATTGTCTTTCCCACAGCACATAGTATGATGGTGCTGCCATCAAAGACTGCCTATGAGGGGAACCCTAGCTGAAGACTTTCTCTTGGAACAGGAGTCAGAGTCCCACATCAGTTGGGGTAGAGCGGGCTAGAAACTTTCCAAATCATTTTCCATTAGAAATAAGTAGTGTCCTTAATCAAAAGCAAAATCTCATTCTTGTTAGGATGGAGTTCCTGGCCAAAGCCAAAGGGAGAATGAACTCCCACCTGAGACATGGCCAGGGGTCCTTGGCAGTCACGCATGGGTACAACATGCAAGTCCGAGCCCCGTCCGATTTGGATCAGGGAGCTGAACAGCAGATTCAGCTGCTTCCCAAGTGACTGTCCTAAGCAGCAGGCTATGGCTTACTCTGAGAAATGCTTCCTCTTCATGTCCCCTCCTTTCTTCCAAAAGATGTTGAAAGCTCTTTGCCTTGTCTCAGCATGGATGGTCCCCTCCCCATCCAATTTTTACAGAGTAGAAAACTCCCAAAGCCCTGCTCCTGCCCCAAAATACTCCCCTATATTTTCCATAATTCTATCCGGCTTCAAAGCAGCACCCAGCCCAGGAGAGCCCGGCCCTCAGCCCCAGCTGTCCAGCAGGCTCTCCTCACGGTCCCCCCCAGATTTTCCAGGCAGCAGCACCATTCCCTTCATGTTAAACTGCACAAAAGCCCCCCACTGCTTTTCCCTCGGGGCAGTCCCAGCTTGCAGAAGGCTCCTCCCTGTAGAGTTACAATGGGAAGATCCATCAGACAAAGCACTTTCTCTTCAAGCTGTCTGGTGACAGATGTTCAGCCAACAGAGCAGTGGGATTGGCCGAGCACCGCAAAAGTACTTTATAATTCCTGCTCCTCTCCTCCTTCCTCAATGTCTCCCGGGAGAGACAAGATGATGGACGGTGACATAACTGACTGTTCCCAATCAAGGTAATGTAAGTAATGACAGCTGACGCGATTCCTGGAACATGCAGGCGCTGCTGGCCTCCGTGCCTTGCCTACCGCAGGCAGCACCACAACAGCACGTGATGGGAGAGGAGATTGGAGCAAGGAGGCCAATCTGGAGGGGTGGAAGAGTCCCAAGAAGCAGAGTCTGTCTCCCAGCTGGCTGCAATAAACTCATTACATCAGCTAGCAAACTGAGCAGGAGCCAAGGAGAGGTGTGTAGCATGTACCTCTCAAGGAGTGAACTCCTGCATTGTGCAGAACGGCTACCCGAGACCTGCACACTACAGTATCCCTCTCGCTCCTCTTGGAAAGTGGCTTGTTGGGGTCTTCCCTGGCCACTGAAGGTTCACCAAGGCTTTTACTGCTCTGGTCCTACCCGCCATGATCAATGAATATCTGGAAAAGGGAGCATTTAGTCAATAACCTGGAGCTCACTGAGAACTTCCAGCCAGCCAGCCTCTCTACATGGCTGGCACACAGACAGCGCCACATCATCTGAACCCAGAGCAGCGGGGCTACAACAGCGCCAGGGCACACGTGCGGGTGCACAGGGCCTCACAAAGGGAAAAATACCATGCAAGCTCATAGCTGCATCCTTCTTACAGAGCCTCAAAATTAGTAGGCAAATTTAACATGCAGAGAAGCAACCGATTAATAACCCAGCATTGACTTAAGAAGACCTTGAATAATACATAGTGCTTGTACATGGAAGGGGAAAAAGTCAAGTCCTTCTGCTTGTCAAGTGTATCCTGCCTTCCAAGCAGCGATACCCAGGGAGAAAACCTCCCCACCAGCCAAAAACGAGTTTTAAGCATCTCTTCAGAAATGCCTTTCTCTATGATGAATGGCAAAACTTTGTGCCAAATTAGATTGGCATTTGGACAATTCCAAGCATCATGTTGTTTTAAATGTAATTAGCACTGGTTGTTAATAAGCCTCCCTTTTAAAGCTGCCAGGCCAAACAAGAGGCTGAGCACTTGAAGCCCACAGTGAGATGTGGTGCTGCCAGGTAAGCGCTCAGGCAGATGCCATGAGCTGGCCACACTGGCAGGGTGACAGGGAGGGTCTTACCACTGGGCCGCCCCAATCTGTCCTCCACCCTGTCTACACTGTAATCCTCCTGGCAACGCGACCGTATCAAGGAAAAGTCAGACACAAGTACACAAAAATACAGACAGAAGTGCAGCTGAAGGCTCCCTGGGGTCAACAGCACTGCAATGACAGCAGAGGAACAGACTATTCCCTTCTACACCTTGATTTCTGCTTCTGCTATGTAATGTTTTCAGTGTGCGAGTCACTCAGAAATCACATTAGCATCCCTGTGTGGTGCTGTATACTTTGCTAAATAATGATGGCTGGAGAAAAATGTGCTCCCTTTTGAGAATAGTCCAAAACAGAACTGCTGGTAAACTGGTGTTTATTTTGACAAGAGTCAGTATTTTTGCATAGGGCTACATACACAGAGCCCATCACGAGGGTGCGAGAGTGCTACAGAGCACCAGGCCTCTGTATATAGTCAGTGAAAAATAGTGGAATCTCAAAGACCTTAAGTTTTGAGATGAGGAGAAAAATTTTGAATAGCATCTCAGACAGAGACTCCCAACAGCTGATCATTCTGACCCTCATGGGCCGAGTCACCTTTCTGTGCAGGCAGTCCACAAGGATGCTGCAAAGATTTAATGGCTGCAAAGCAATTTGAAAACAAAAAGCCTCACAAACCAGCCTTGCAACTGAAGCCCAGGACCAGGAGAGATGGGACATAATTCCTATTCCAATCTCTGCTACAGGCTCACAGGAAAATCGTACAACTGATCCATGCCTCAGTTTCCCCACCGTAATACTTACTGAGCGTTATGAGCGTAAATTCATCAAGACTTTAAAGAGCTTTAGCATCTAGGGCCTGAAGACCAAAGGACCATCATTACACAAAATGTGAGTTGTGTGAGATGCAGAGTCAGAAGACATTTTAAAAAGGAGACACCTAGTGTAAAACACAAGGGGAAAGACTCAACCAGGAAACAGAATTTGTCTTTTTCAGATTTAAATGACCGCCAGCCAGAAGCAGTGCTCTGAACACACACATTTTAGCACTGAAAAGTGTTTCTACAAAGGGGACCAAGAAAAAAATGTGATAAGACATGCTCAATTCTTAGTTTGATTTCCAAAGCAATAAGGAGAGAAACAGAGCCCAAAGAAAAGACCCATATTAACAACCAAATCCCATCATTCAAATAATAAAGAGGAGGCAGACTCTAGACTGGTGCAGAACTATTTCCAAAGAGAAGTTTCTCTCTCCACCCCTTTCACACCCTGCAGTGGCTCAATGGAAGAATACTTAAGAAGTCGCAAGTTTGGTCGTAATGTGTAAAAAGCCCCTGAAATGCGACATCATTTACTCTTCTGTGGTATTGCTCAGCAGAGCTAATAAATCTTGCATGAGCAGAGCTGATTCTAATTTTCTAATATGAAAAGGCATTTGGATTGAGAGAGAGGGGAAGATAAAAGTGATTGAATCTCCAATAGCCCAGCGTCAGTGACAAGAAACATCCTGATACGGACCCCAAGGAAGAATGGCTCCCCCTCCTCCCCGAACCACATACGCACACTCGCTCGCTCACACATCCAATTCTCCCTGCTTTCTGCTCGCGACGTCTCAGTCTCCCCTATTGACAGGACGTGGTTTTAAACACAGTTACACAAGTTATCATTTCTGCCTTTTGATCAATCTGAATTTTCAGGACAATTACCCTCTTAATCAATGATTGCTATCAGCAGCCCCTTGGATTCCTCACCAAGGCAATCGTGCCGCCAGGGGCAGACGGCATGTGCATATGCAATGAAGCTGAGGGGAGGTGCAAGTCCATCTTCCCCTGACATAGGCGGTGGTGGAAAGGGTGGAAAGCTGTGAAGGCCACTTCAAGGAACACCTGATGTTAAAAATAAGCAGAGGGATTTAAAAGAAACCTTGCACAACATGTCTGTGGCACAGCCAGGCTGGAGGGACCAGGATCTTGCGGAAAACATCATCTAGTTGAAAAATAAACCAACTAAAACAACAGATTTACCATCCACCAAAAAATCCACCAAGATTTAAGAGCTGTCTATAGCTCCTAATGAGGCTAACCAAGTCCATCTCCAATTAGAGACTGAAACTATTAGAGAAAGTAAAGGACAGAGGAGGCAGGTTTTAAGAATCTCTAAAATATAAGGTTTGGATTTGGGATTTTATATAAATATTTTCTTATAGAAATATATATAAAAAATGTCACCAAAATGCCCCTAGCACTTACACACACGCAAAGCAAGCCTCCCACCACTCTTCCCTGGAAGGAATATCTATTTCAACGGTGGATGTTTGCACAGAACCTCAGCTCTGACCACCACAGCAACACAGCCCCAGATATTTAGGTGCCACAAGAAACCCTAAATCAGCCATAGCCAATTACAGAGGCCACAGGTTGGCTGGGAGACAAGGCTTAGCATCCCCGCACTTGCAAGAGGACTGTTAGGCCTTTGGCAGCTCCCTGCTGCTTGGCTCACGTTTTCACAGCTCTGCTTCCAGCCTCGCTGAAATGACTCATTTGCGCATGAGACGAGCAAAGCCCTGTTCGAGAGCACGGCCCCAGTGTGCCTTGCTCTCCAATCAGCACGTACAGCAGCAAGCAGCACAAGGAGCTCTTCCTTGACGAGGAGGGCCCATCTACAGCACCTACATGATATCCGCACTCATAGGTGGGAGTTGAGCAGCCCAGACCAGGCACTTGCATCCACGTGTGCTTTCCTGGGGACACAGCTGGTGTGAAGGGCATCAGTCTGTGCTGCTCCACAGACAATTGTAGTGTCTTCCCCAGGGCATGGGAGTCCTTGTCATATTGGGCTCTCCAAACCAAAGGCCAGCGCCCAGTCCTCGCACCCCTTCCTCTCTGCACCTGGGCACCACTGCATCTTTCTGAACAGTTCAGAAGTACAGACAGAGAGGCTGTCGTCTCCCAGGCTCAGAAAGCACCTGGCACCTCCTGGGCACTGTGGCACTAGTAGGCAGTTTGGGATCTGGAAGGCAGCAGGGAAATGCTGCTGGTACCTATCTGAAAGCCGCCGAGTTCCCGCTGGAGAAAGGGAGGGAACGTGCAGGCTCCACCATCTTGACCACCAGATCGGGCTGGCAATAAGCAGCAGAGGCGGCGCCAGGTGAGGCTGGCAGGCCAGCTGCCTTTGCAGGCTGCTGGCTGGAGGAGCTCTCCGAAAGGCACAGTATTTCACTAGCTATTTTACATGGAGAATTGCCGATCAAAGATATCCCCACTGTGTACTCCAGAGCAATAAAAATAAAAAAAAACCCACAAGAAGAATTCTTTAGGCGGGTAATGGGCATTTTATTCCTTTTTATGACACTAAACATAGGCAGCTGGCATAATTACACCACAATAAAGGCATAATGTGCACCTAGCAGAACAAACTCATACTTTTGATAATTAGGCAGAGCAAACACAGTCTGGGATTCAGTCACGTGGCTTCACTCTGTCTCCCGGATCTGGCGGAGCCCCTGTCCCCACAGTGCGGAGGCCTCCCTCCCACAGCTGGCTTTAGCAGGGCCCGTGGGGAAGGCTAAGCAAGCAGAGCACTACCAGGCAGCTCTCCTAAACATGAGTAACCGTCACAGAGCTCCACCATTTACAGCAGACCTAGGACACAACGTGAGGTGGAAGGATGAAGGCCTATTTGTGCAGGATGAGTCCTACGCTTGTGGCTGCAGGCAGATCTTGAGAGGCAGCCAGAGGTGGTGCATGGCACCACAGAAAGGTGTCAATCACTCTCTTGATGGGCACCACGGACTGAGCTGGGGGCCACAAGGGCGCGCATGAACTCTGCAACTTGAGCTTAAAGACAGACCCCACAAGCAAAGCTGCAGCAGAGCCAACTCTGTGGGGCCAAATCATACATGGCATGACCGCAAAGGGAGATCCAAAACACAGAAGAGATGGGGAGCTGTTCTGGGGCTTGGCAGCTCCGTTGAGGCCAGCTCCAGGGGCTGGAAGGGGTGCATAGGTGCATGGGTACGCAGATGCATGGGGACACCCCTCCACAGCAAAGACCTTGGCCAAATGCAGTCACCAGGGATAACATCCAGAGGGAGGCCAGCCCCTTTGCCAAAAGGGGAGGACAGAAGTGAATGTCCCAGGGAGACTGAAACACCCTCACCTATAGAAGGGGCCAACTCGGTCCTGCTTGAGGCTACAAATTAGCACGGAGCTCCCACCAGTCCCAGTGGCTCTGCTAACCTGCAGTCCTACCTCCTACAAAATGCACCGGCAAACAGCAAGCGCTCTCCTGCTGCTGCTGCAGGCATCCACGCAGGACAGCTCCTCCCTGAGTGAGGAGCACAGCCGAGGCAGAGATCCTAAATGATCTCTAAAATATTAATAGCATCAATCACAGCCAGGCTGACAGAGGTTGCGACATTTGGAGCGCAAAGAGAGCAGGCTTTCCTGAAGTTAGCAAAAGACCACACAGTGAATATCCAGAGTTTGTTTAAAAATATATAAATCCCACACCTGTCCCTTCCAATTTCCTGCAACAAATCACTTGAGAAATCTTCCAGTGGCCCCGAAGGGAGCCCACAATGTTAACATGGTGGCCGCCACGCAGCTTCTACTGCGCATCGTGAGATCATGCCACTACCTCCACTAAGAGGGTCCCACTTCTTTCTTGGGGGGAAAGAAAGGGTTTTATTTATTTTCCCATCTTCTCTCACCTCTAATTATTAAGGAGAAAAACATTTCACTTCTTCAAGACATTACATTTTATTTTGCAGCATTAAAGAAGCAACGAAAGACAGACTTCTTTTGTGGCACGTGCTGCCCGTAAGGCTCGGTTCCAAGACCCACCGCAGCAGCACCAGCACCTCCCCAATGGCACTGCGAGAAGCTGCTGCTTGTCTCAGGCCAGAGGGATTCAGCTGCAACTACTGAAGCAAAGAGCCCAAAGTACCGAGTACGGTGCAGAATAGGGGAAGAGCAGGAGCAGGAATAGGAGGCACAAAAAAGTAGCAAAGTCTCTCACTCAGGAGCTAGGATGGCCTTTAGAGCCAGGCAGCAACATTAATATAAGAGCACCCAAGGAGGAATATGGTCTCAGTCTGTGGGAGACAGCACCCTGGGAACTGGGAAAATAAACTGCTGTGAGATACCTGGTGGGGCTCATGCTTCATAGTGATCAGCAGTTCTCTTCCCAGGGGGCCATGAAACAGAAGCAGTTTCTGCCTAGTGGAAGACAAAGGATGGCCTGTTGCCTAAACAGAGGCAGATCATAACTGCAGACTTCCCAGTCGATTCTTAACGAGCTGCTGCAGCAGATCCAATTCACGGCCTGTATACAAAAAGCTCAATCAGAGAAACTTGCAAGTTGTAAGAGCAAAAGCCAGGATGAAGCCAGAAGTGCTGTGCCAGCACGGGGGAAGGGAGACAGGAGATGTTTAATCCCAATTCTGAAATCAACTTGCTTAGTAGCCTTGGGGCTCTCAGAGATTTAATTAATTAAATGTGTGAAGCACTACAAGTTATTAATATACAAATTCCACCATAGTATCTCCCATCTCCCAGCTCAGCATGTCTTGCTGCTTTATACCAAGCCTACAAGATGCAAAGCCAAGCCAAGGCATGCCTCTGTGTGAATGGGGCAGAGGCTGCATACCCATATTTTTCTTGCAAAAACAGTAGCAGCAAACACTCTGGCAAGTGAGATAGCAGTGAAGTCCTATTCCTTTCAGCAGGATACTGCATCAAGCTCAGCACCAAGCACTAGGAAAATACTGTACAAAAAAGCAATTTCCATTTATTGGCAAGCCATTTGCCTACAGCTGATTGCCAGCACTTCCATCCCAAGCAGCAGTGGAGGGAGGAGAGTGCAGGAGCAGGTTGCTACTGCCTCTTCCCCTGCCCCGTGATTGATATTCCTATTTGGACCAAGCAAGCAGAGCAATGTGGGCCAAGGCAGAGCAGGCACCACAGTGGTCCTGGGCAGCCAGAAGGAGGGGAACTGCCTGTCCTGGAAGGTGCAGCACATGACAAAAGCTAGGCACAAGAGCCCAAGGCAAAGCCATTCTGTGGGGCAGAGAGCACGTGCAACTCCCTGGCCCTGTGCCCTACCGTAAAACCAGCCTGCTGCTGACAGTAGTGGTTGTAGGCAGTAGCTCTTCCTCCTGCAGCTGTGCTGGCTCCGTGGGACAATGAGGACTAAACCAGTTAACATGTTAATCCCTAAGACTAGCAATTCTGATTAACCTCTCATCCTTGCCCTGGAGAGCTATACAGGGTCCATTTTTATGCTCCTACATGAAGCCTCCTACCTTTTAAATGCAGAGAAAAGGGGGCTTAGCTCCTTCCCAGGCATTAGGCAGCCATGCTGGTACCCATGTAAATCATGAGGCAAAGGGCAGAGATGCAGGATGCTCTGCCCCTTGTGGACCCATGGGGCTCTGGGGAAGGCCGTTTTTCACGCATCATGCCTTTGCCTCCCAGCTACTCCCAGCCTGGAATGCAACACACGTTGCAGGATTATTGTAAAACATGTCCTGCCTTTAATCCCTTCTCCTCTTGCTTTGCTCTGGTATTGACTGCGGGGGGAGGCTGTGTCAGGCCTGGGGTCAGCCTTGCCTCTCTCACTGCGAGGGCATGCACACAGCTGCAGTCTCTCAGGCCGACCGCAGGACGTGTGAAAACCCAACGGTGAGACCTCGGGGAAACTCGGGCTGTCCCACCCCCTTCAGGCAGGCAGGCTTGTGGGACCAGAGGCATCACAACTGCCCACATGTGAATGGGCACATCTGGGTCTCCGGATAGGTTTTAGAGGTAAACGGCAGAGGGATTCACTAGGAGGAAGTAGCAGAGAGAAGCATGCTTTTCTCATCCTTCACGTGGCTGGGATTTTTCTACATCTCTCTCTTTCTTCCAGGTCAGAACCCAGAGACATCCCAGCAACTGACCATGTTTACAAGGTCCAGGCAAAGCGGCCAGATGAGCCCCCGGCCTCCTGCCAGGGCGATCCAGGAGGCTTCTGGATCCCCATGTGCTGTTCTGCTGGGGGGCACTCGCTGCTCCTCTGGAAAACACACAGCATGAAGGGCCCAACAGCCACGCTCACTCCACGCACGCAGAACAGTGGGCCTGCAACAGGCAGGCACCCTCTTATTAGGGAATCAAGAGCCTAATTCTGACCATGTTTATGATTTCCCAGGTTTGCTCCTGCAATGTCACTTCAAGGGTACATTATAGGGCAAGTCTGGATGCGAACTCGCAGTACTCCAGCTGTTCCACAGTAATGCTATGCACACCGTTATAGAGAGCATGTACAGAGAGCATTCAGCTAACAGGTTCCAGCGCACACCATGACCAGCCCTGCAGTAACTTACCGTCTGTCTGCACCCCACAAGAGGGGACGTTCAGGCCACTACAGTCTGCATAACCTTAACATTGCAGAAAAAGCATTTCTCAAAGGTACAAGTTGTTTGGATTTCTTTGCAATTTATTTTATTACTTGCTTTCGAAGGCTCATTCCAAAACTTTGTCTTTCACAAATATAGTACGCCGCCCAATAAACAGGCAGGATGAGGAGAGCCATCCCAGCTCTTTCCTCAACCAGCCTACAGCAACTAGCCTCCGCGCGTAAAGGTCTGGGCAATGCATTCAACTGGAGTAGCTGCACACATACCAACAGAGCAAGCCAGATGGGGACCAGGAGGCTCTTCGGTGCAGCAGCCAGATGTTCAGATCCCACAGCAAGGAGAGAGGCACAGGCACAGCTAGGTGCAGTCGAGCAATATGGCACTCAGCAGGAAGAGCAGTAAGGTCTGAGCAGCTGCCTCTCTACCTTTCACCTGCAGGCTGTGGCAATGCACGTGTAGAAGAACCACAAACGCCAACCTGCCTCCAACCTCTTGCGTAAACAAGGATGCTTTTGGTAAACCAATCAGCACACTCAGCAACTGCTGTTTACAATCCCATCTAGCAGACAAAAATTTTGCTCCAATTAGAAGGGGGAAAACAAAAACTGCACAAATTCTACTCTCAGCTTTTGACGTGTAACAGCAGGCTGAGCCAGGCTGAGTAACTCATTGTGTGCCTCTCTTTCTCTTGGATCACCACTTTCCCACCTCACCTGTGAGCTCTCTGTACCTGTGGCTCCAGGAAACCCTGGTCCTTGCTGGAGCCTGAAGGTCCTTGCTGGAGCCTGATTATTATGTAATAATAAAGGCTGCCTTGCAGTTTCCCCAGTACAAACAACCTGATCCAGGCTCATGGCATTAGAAGAGCAGTAGAGACTGTACAAAGCACCCAAGACAACATCTCTTTCCCACCACTCGGAGTTTCAGATATGTGGCAGGGCAGTGCCAAGGAAAGTAGCCAATCTGTGTCCAAACGCAAGGGAGCAAGAAGTAAAAAGGGTAAGAAGGGACAAGTGATCACTCCAAAGTAGGAGCAGCTCCATCCCAACCATCTCTACCATATTCTTCTAAACTGCCCTGAAAATCTCAAGAACTAAAGGTCCCACATCCCTGTCCTCACCCTTAGAGATTATTTACTGACTTCCTTGCAGATGGTAAGGAGATCACTTTAAGAGTCGTCCACTGCAAACACCCAGAACAGACTTTTCCCTTCTTCTCTGAAAACTTTCACGTCTTTGAAAACTTTTATTTCTGCTTGGTCTTCTCTAAGCCAAGGCCCCTCAATCTTCTCCTGGAGGTCATGTTATCCAGTCCTTTCATCCTTCTTCTGCTCTCTACTGGACTGAGCACTTTGTCCAGTAGATCCAGATCCTCCCCAGAGTGCAGCATGCCAAGCTGGACAGCAAAGCCCAACTGAAGCCTTACCAGTGCTGAATGAGTGGGTGCATTACCTCATGTGCCTTGTAGGTTCTGCGTGGGCTTAGCAGGCATTTGCCTTTTGCACAACAGCTGACCCTGATGACTCACATTCAGCTACTGACCCATGACAACTCCCAGACACATATCTGCAAAACTGGCACTCAACTACACAAAACAAGGGAGGGAAGAAATGTATATCATCACAGGCCTAAGTCCTAAAGCTACATTTCTACTGGAAAAAGAAACAGAAATGAAGTCAAAGCAAATACAGAGTCAGACTTTTCTACCCCTCTTAACAAAGAAAAGAAGACAAGCTCTAAAGGAGCCCCCAGGAGAGAGCAAGCTTCTCCACTAGCTAAGAAGGACACCATCTGTAATGAAGGAAGAGAGAAGAAGTCATTTGAAACAACTCCTCTGGGCCAGCTCACCCTGCAAGGAGAGGCACGAGGGAAGTCAGACCACCAGCCCTCCCAAGTTGCAGAGACCCTGGAAGGAGAATCCTTGTAGAGTAGGACCTAGTATTTGCATCATCTTGTTTCAAAGTTTTTCTTTTGCAACTGTTTCCAGCACTGTCATGCAGAGCAAAGCCCTTTGCTTCACTGTAGTTAAATTTGTTTGTCTAATTTTGCTGAAGTTAAATGTATTTGTTCAGTTTAAACTCACCCAGTGTCTACAAGGACTCAAGTGAATCTGCAGGTAAAAGTAGTAAAGCAATAAATCAAAACTGGAGTTGGGGGACAATCCCCATGAGATGGTGCAGACCAGGACGAGTTTGGATCCCAAAGATGAGATGCTTTTCCCTCCATGCTGCAAATGATAATCTGTGAGCAGGTATTATTGCACATCAGGTACCTGGTGGACCTACTTGCTACCCTGCTGGCAGGTGGCAGAGGAGCAGAATAATCTGTAAACCCTTAGTGGAGAATTACTCACAAACTCAAGGGTTATTTCTCTACTCCAAGAGCACCCCTGGAAATCTTTAGGAAGCCCAAGTTTGAAGAGAGAAGGCCAACCAATCTGGGATAACAAGAACTCCTCCTCCAAGAAGTGAAAGCTGTGTGTCACCATGCACTGCAAGGGATATGCTGCAAAGACCTCTATCCCCAGTGAGCTGCCCTAGACCACAGGGTTGGATTGCAATGACAATGTTTTTATAGCACAGTTTCAGAAAGCTGTGCTGCTCCAGAGGCTAAGGCCAAGCTCCAAAAAACTTGCTCCAGGAAAGGAGGTGAGACTTTAACATGCACCATACTGTAATTTTAGTATGTATTAGTAGAAGAAAACATAGAAGAATTTCTGCTAGTAAAAAAGTTAATCAGTGTGTGAGATGCTGTGAGACAAACATGCACTAGAACATACGTGGGGTAGACGTGGCGAACAGGAAGGAAGGAAGGAAGTTTCAGGAAGAACTTCCTGTTAATAGGACTGAAACGTTCCCTTTGCACTGGTGCACTGGTGTAGCTCTAAAGAAGCTTCCACATAACAGGACCCCCCACGTCAGGAGTTGTCTTTACCAGTCCAGGAGAGTCTAAATGGCAATTGGAAACAACAGGTTCCACATGCCCCGCTCACAGCCTTTGGCTTGGCATGATTTTGGCAGCAAGAAGGGGTCCCTTTCATACATTTGTGGCTTTTATGGCCAAAAGGAATTACTAAACTCATCCTCTATTTTGCAAGCTAGGAAACTTATCTACCTTCTGATAAACCAAGTCCAAGAACTTACGTTAACCCTCTGGGGATCACAGTCATTCCTATCTGCTCCCATAAGACTTCACACACACACACACACACATGCTCCCACAGGAAATTGCTCCTGTGACTTAGAATGCAATAAATAAAAAAAATAAAGAAAGAAAGAAAAAGGGGAAAAAAAAAAGAAAAAGAAAAAGGAGAGGAAACGCAAAATCATTCTGATTAATAACCAGATGGACATTGCTCTTTCTGCCTGTGTGGGACAAGCACTAATGTTACAGTTCTCAAGTCATCCAAAACCCCCAAAGCTTCCAGGTTGCACCTAGAGCCCATCTCAGCTTTAACAGGACCGGCTCCCGAGACTGCAAGAAGAGGAAATGAAATGCTAATGTGGGATCATCACTTTGAAATTATAAGCTCGTATCATGGAGCCAAAGTCTGTTATATTGACATGGGTATGTGTTATCCCTGCAGGCAGAGATGGTTTCTCCATCTCCTGCTGTTAGAGCGCCTGTCTGTTCACCTCCACTCCTTCCAGGACAGCTGTCTTCACTGTACTCCTCAATGCTCTGTGTAGTTTAGCTACATAAATTCCCAACATCTCACCCAGTAGGTTCACATTACAGGTCTGAGCTACTGCAGAGTGAAAAATGCTTTGGTGGCTATGCTCCACCCGTCTTGGAAGATGCCAGCAAAGCACAAAGCATCACTGCAGAGGAGCAGATGACACAACATCCCAGTTCTCGTCCCTAGGGCAGAGAGGTCCCAGAGCAGGAGACGTTCCTTCATTGCATCTCAGCTGCCACATAGGATTCCCTTACTCTGTGTCTACAATCCCCAGCTCGGGCAGCAGCTCCAGTGCCTGTCACTGACTGATGGGGACAACCTTGCTGACCCCCAGGCTGAAGAGGGAAAGCAAAGGCTTGAAAAACGGCTGGGCACGCAACCCAAATGCTGTGCTTTTGTTTGTTGCACGTGAACATGGATATCCAGGACAACGCTGACGATTATTCTATGTGAGCTTCCTACCTTCGTACGTGTTGCAAACCTGACACATCAACAACCCCTTGATTTATTTGGTTATAACTTCTAGGGAGAGCGAGGCACAGAAGTCTGATGAACTGACTCCCACCACGTCCCCTTCTAATGAGTTCAGGAGCAGGAAAGGGAAAGGACCGTCAAGAACTTGCCTCACAGCTGACTCTCACCCTCTCTTCCCAGCACAACTCCCCGCTTTTGGCTTTCCTTGGAAAAAGGTTTTTACTCAGCACTTCTTGTTAAATAACAAAGGGAGGAAGTGTCCCTCTGCAGTGGGACAAAGCGGGCTGTTCCTTTAAGGCCTCTCCTGGATGCCCTTTCCCTTTCAGATAACTATCCTCTGACTCCCTCCTCTTCTCCCTCCCTTTGATTTAAGAGTTCCTCTCCTGGCCCTGACAGTAAGGTATTTCTGTCCCACAGATTATAACTCACTCTGGGCTATTATTCAACTCCCAAGCCCTGGCCCTGCTGCATTTAGTCCAAACATAATATCCTTCATGCATATATTATCTGTCTCCCTATTATCTGGAATCATTTCGGAATTAAATTTCAGTCCTGCAATATTGGCTTGAAGAGCGGCTCGCTTTATGGGCTAGTCAAAGGTTAGAATACCAATCAAAATAACACTGCCGATGCAGAGAGACATTTTAATATTCCAAAACCCGGTAATTGTAAAAGGACATAATATTTTTTCCCTGATTACCCCAAAGGCAACACATGTTAACAAGGCGAGGGAGTGAGTGAAAGAAATTTCAGAGTTCAGACAGCTGCGCGACAGATTTAAAGGAGAAGTCGTGTGAGGCTGCAGCGTTCAGGCGCCGGGAGCAGGAGGGCTGCCCTGCCCTCCCCGCAGCGCCGCGCACCTACGCCGCCTGCACCGGGGATGCCGCCCCCGGCCCCGAGCCTCTTGGCATTCGTGCCAGACACGAGCACAGGGCTCGCACGCTCCCCAGCCGCCTTCAAAGGCGCCCTCACCGCGAGGGAACGAACCAGCGAGAGCTGCGCTGAGACGGACGGGCAACGACTATCACGGTAGAAGAAACCACCGCGATCAGCTGGCCTGACCCTCCGCACAGGCCATGAGACTGCCCCAAATTAATTCCTGTTTGAACCAGAGCTGATCTTGTCAGGAAAAAACCTTCCATCCTGAGCTTGAGAATTCACCACAGCCCTCGGTAAGTTGTTCCATTGGTTAATTACCCTCACTGTAAAAATCTGCACCTGAATTATCTCGCTTCGGCTTCCAGGCATTGGAACTGCTTATGCTTTTACCGGCTAGACTAACGGAGCCGCTCGCCACATTTTGGCTCTCCATTTAGATACTTAGGGACTACAGCCAAGTCACCCTTACCCTTCTCTCTGGTAACCTAAACAGCTCTCAGGGTCTTTACTGTACAGCAAGTGCTCTCATGGGTCTTCACAGCTCTCGTCAACAGCCTCCAAGTTTCCAGAATCCTTTGGGATGCACAGACTCCGGAGGGAGAGGGACCCAGGATCCTTACGGGTCAAACCAGTCCCAAACAAAGAGATGCTCCAGCCCCTCTGTTCCTGCTCACTATTCCTTGTTTATAAATCCAAGAGCATCAGCCTCCTGGGTGCAGTATCTGCACACTTTATCAAAAATGATTTTTATGTTTTCTTCCAGGGCATTGATAAAAGTGTTAAATACAAGAGGTCTGAGAAATAGATCCCTGTGGGACCCCACTAGGAAGACATGCACTCCATGATGATTACCCATTTACAATTAAATGCTAGGAGCTGTCAGTTTGCTCGTTCTTAATCAATGTAATGTGTGCCATGTTGATTTTGTATCACTCTTGTTTCTTAATCAAAATGTCATAAGGTACCAAGTCAAATGCCTTCCAGAAGTATATTACATTGACATGGTTACCTTTATCAACCAAACATGTAGTCTCATAAAAAAAATATCAAGTTAGTTTGAAAAAGATCTAGTTTCCATAAATCCACATTGATTGGCATTATATTACCCTCTTTTCATTCTTTATTAATCAACTATGATATCTGGCTTTTCATTACTTTGCCCAGAATTAATGTCAAGCTGATAGGGCTATAATTACTTCATCGGTCATCCCATTTGCCCTTCTAAATTACTGGTACAACATTAGCTTTCTTCCAGTCCTCTGGAACTTCCCCCATGTTCAAAGACTTATTAAAAGCAACGTTAACATCCAGGGCTTCTCAGCCAGATCTTTTAAAACTCCTATAAACCAGCTATGCAGAATGTCAACTTAAAGCTGCCACTTAACTTCACAAAATCCTGTTGAAACAGAGAACGTTTGGCTTGGTGATATATCTTCTGCTTTTCCATAAACACAGAACAAAAGCATTTAATAAACACCGATATTAAGCTGTTATAAGCAGTTATACCATTTTCTTCCAGTTACGAGCCAATGCTGTTGCACAGACACTTTTCTTTCCTAATCTACGTGGAAAAGCCACTTGTACTCCCCTTAACCCTAGAGTCGTTTGTTTTTCCATCTGTTTCCTTCCCCAACTCTCTATTACTCCTGCCTTCTGAGAAAGGCTCCCCAAGGCCAAGAGCTGCAGAGGCGGGGATGAGGAGCCCAGAGAACGCTCTCAGCACAGCTCCTGCAGGAGGAAGGTATGACAGAGCCTCAGAGATCCAACAGAGCTCATACGTGGCTGTTGGCAGTTAAGTGGCAACGTCTACTCATGTGCTTAACGCTACGGCTGTGAAGCACTGTGCCCTTTCCGGGAGTCCTTTTTTCGGTCATCTGACGGTACAATGCCTTTCAGATTCTCTACAGCCAACAAGTCAATAAACAGGTAATTCATAACAATCACAGCAAGTCCTTGAGAGGTTAGACCGCGTGAAAGCAACTTCCAGGAATCCAGGCCAAAAAACAAACCATTTCACAATTGCATCCATTTCAATGTTTTTTGTCCAAAGCACTTGAGACGCTTTCAATACAAAGTGCCTGAAAACTCCTCCTCCTCCCATCCCAAAGGCAGAAAGAATTGTTCATTCAGAGGAGACACAAAAAGCTGTTAGCAAACCTTTATTTGTTTAAGATGCGTTTGTTTCTAGTTGCCAAATATTAACAAAAACATCCGATTACATGCTTCCTCTGTGTTATTTCACAAAATGAGTAGGTGACCTTAAAACACTTGTGCATATGTATTAACAGTTTGTTTTCCATGCTATGAACACCCACAGATCAATAAAAGCTGGGCCTGGAAAAGGCCAGCTCTGCACACAGCCATACCCCCCCCCCCCCCCAGTATGGGCACATTGTGCTTCCCAAAGCTTTGTCAGTTCTGTTTCATAACGGAAGAAGGACAGTTGCATTCATCCACCCGTCTCATTCAACCCTTGCCTTTCATATGCCAAACGCTACACAGAACAGCTTCTTTCTCCAAATAGTTGTTCCATAATTTTATGAGCAGCGATTGTCAGGATCACTTTCCCTCCCTTGGATGGTTGGCTGGGGGACTTATAAAGAGGGCAAAGCAGGAGTGTACAGCTGCAATCCTGCTATATGGTGTGGAAAACACACTATATCAGCCAGCGAGGACCATATGAGATAAAGCCCGCTTAAATTTTTCCCCTCTCCTGATATATCTATGCCCATTTGCACTCCTTACCCCTAGTGAACATTGGATGACCTATGAAGCTTTTTCCAGCACCCACTCCCTGTACAGTAACAAAACCAGGAGCAGCAACACGTGCAACCTGGGAGACGTAAAAGCCCTGGGCCAGCTATACCGGGGCAAGATGATGGAAACTTTTCAGAGAAGCCCTGGCTGGTGATGGAGTCAGACAAGGCAACCCCTCCTACCCTCACACGGCAATGCCACCTCCTATATAGTCATCTGTAACTGCCACTGTCTACCCAGAACATATTACAATCCTTGCACGAATCAATTAGAAATCTTCGTTTTCATTAGAGCTAGTCAAACCGAGCCTTGAGAGCAGGGCATTCAAACTGCAGGGGAAAAAACAAACCCTCCTGGACTTAAGGAGGATGTCAAACTAGGAACAGTTTTCTGTCACTTCGGAAGCACCCACTGTTACTGTGTCTCAAGACAGGCTACCTACTGTGAATAGGAATAAAAGATAGTCACGAGAGCAGCTGTCCTGAGAAAAGGGCAGCTCTATGGTGGATCTGGAAGCCCAAGGTTGTCTTTTTTAAAAAAATATAGTATTTAAAACAGAAGGAATAAAACAATCTTTTACTGGTCACATAAAACACTTCATAACGTCCAGAGAAGAAAGAGAAGACGAGGGCGACATATGCAATGTTAAAAATGGAACAGCTCCTGTAACCTAATTCTAGGGTCACAGAACGAGCAAAATGCTTTTGTGCCAGCTCTCGCACAACAATTCTGCTGTCCCGGAAAAGAGACAATCAAGCAAGAACACAACAGAGGTCTATGAAATCAAGAATAGCACAGGAGAAGAGAACTGGAAACACTTCCTTGCTCTTTCTCACAACACAAGATCTAGGCCCATGAAAACGATCAGACAGCAGGTTTAAAAGAAACAAAAGGGCATGCTTCTTCACACAACACGTGAACAAAGAGAGTAAAATTAATGCATAATTAAATAGCAAAACTCATGGCTGCAGGATGCCATAAAAACCAAAAGAATGAATGGATTCAGAAAAGGACTAACAAGTTTCTGGTAGACAGACATGGTAAACACAGTGGGTGCTAGACACAGCGGGCCAGAGGCAGCCTCTAGCCCAAATCCCTTGAAGAGATAGATAGATGATTGCTGGGAACGGGGAAGGTATCACCAGAGAAAGCTGACTCTGACCCTGCTCTCTGTTACACCCTTCAAGCACTTGCCACTGGCCTCTGGCAGAGACAGGACCTGGGCTAGACAGACTTTTGGTCTGGCTGTTCTGATACCTTCATCTTCATCACCTTTCTAATGTTTTCTTGCACAAATAAATCATAAAAAGGCTCTGGGCTGCCCTGTGATCTCAGGAGTCGCAGCCTCAGCCTAACACAACTCTGGCTCTAACCCCCCAGCGTGAGGAGTTTGCCATGGAAAGGACGCTCAGCCTCACTGATTCTATTGCTGACCCAAGCAGGAGCTGGAAAGATAAACCACAGAGGCTCTCAAAAAAGTAAAGGAGGCATGAACAAGAGCTGATCTTTGTGTTAGAATAAGCACTACAGATTTTATCCAGGCTATCTGGCAGTACTCATGGGGCAGTAGCTTGGTTCTAGCTTGTTAGTTGCAGCAATTTTCTTGTCCTTGTAAATCCTGCCCCACAGCCTTTTGCTCTCTGCATACTTCGCTCCGTCGGTGCCCCTCATTCCTGGCACTAAGCACGCTGCTATTTCAGTCCTGAGCATCCAGCAGAGAGAACACAGCTCAGGTCCTGCACCTCAATCCTAACCCTACAGTGCCTCTGCTAATCTACATGACAGGCACATAAGGCAAACTGGCAGACAGGATGGTGACTCTCTATTGAGATGGTTTAGGGGGATATCTGAGATGCTGCAGCACTCAGACAAAGCCTTCTCTGCTCTCTGCAGCCCTCCCAGAATGCTTAGCTAATCGAAGTGAAGAACATGATAAACTCTCTGCCCCAAGACAGCTCTACACTGACAGTTCACTAGCGATACAAGATCGCTCAGTGACATTAAAAATGTCAGCAAGCACCAATCAGGCTTGATGGAAGGGATGCATTAGTAGGCGGCGGCGGGGAGTGGGCCACAGGGCAAGGTAAAACTTCCGCAAACTCTGCCAAGTGCATTTTCTCCTTTTGTATTCCCTAGAAGGCTTCTTCACAGATCCCAAGACACTGTTGGCCTGGTGGCCATCACTGCCCAGGGCAGCAGAGCCAGGTGTGGAGCTCACCACCACTGATCACCAGCATTGCCAGATCAATCCAAAAAGGTTTTCACAAGTGTGGTGACTAGCAGGGGCCCCCGATTCCTGCATTGAGCCTGCCCAAAAGGCAACTCATGGAAACTCAGAAAGAAGGTTGAAGACACAGGGTGCTTGCCCGCACCATTCCTGCAGCACAGAAGTGACAAGGGAAAGAGTTTATTAGACAAGAAAGCCTGAGAATGACTGTCACACCATTTTGAGAAGAGGGACTGCTTAGCTCTAGAGGCTCTCTAGCAGAGGCAGTGCAGTCAAAAACAGTTTCTTTAAATGACGTAAAATGTAAAAATAAAAAAAAAAGTGGGGAGAAGCTAAGGGCTGTGCATGGGGAAAGGGAATTTGGAACGTATCTTGTTGCTGCTGCACTACACCCAAGCATAAAAAACACAAGTCTGCCCCCACTCCCCCACACCCAAACACTTCACAGTGTAGGAATGAGCCTGTAATTTTTCCAGCACGCAGTCTCACTCTTTTGCATTCCTTGTACTTGCTGCAATAGTTCCCTAATTCTGCAGGGTCCTCTTGTTAGCCTGCTCACAGAGACCCACAAGGGAGATAAGAGGGTGCAGATGGGGCTACTATTCTGCAGGAAACTGCTACTGTCAGACATGCCACTTAAACTCAAAAGAAGCCTCTTTTCTTAACATCTGAACAATCCAGGTCTCTGTCATTAACCATGACCTAGAAATTAGCGGTTTCACACAGCCCCCAACACCTTCACTTCACAGATCAGGTCAGAGGCAGACTCAACCTGGGAGGTATTTCTAAGCCAGGAACTTGCCAGAGGGAAGGGAAAAGGGGATGCCTGAGCTATGAAGGGAAGAGCAGGGGGCTCTTTACTTGTCCATCCTTATTTGTCTCATACTAGTAACCCAAAAGTCGAGAGATACTGAGGCCCTATTGAGTCCTACTGCTCAAACAGAACTATTTATCTAGGCTGGAAATCCTCTCTCGTAAAAACACAGGCAGATCCCCCACAAACATCCACAGGCAGTGGACAGCAAGTTGCAGGGACAGCAGTTGCCCCAGAGACGGCAGGTCTTAGTCACAGGGCAGGAGAGCGCTCTTCCTCTTCCTGCTTTAGCCTTGTGCTTGGTACCTCACTGATGCTCACCAGCCCTCAACTTAATATCATACTAGTTGTTGAAGCACCATACACGAATATCTGTCTTGAAGAACTGCCCCTTGCCTGCCTGTCTAACTGTATTATGATGAATCCCAGCTCCTAATATGCTAAATCCAGGAGCCTTGAACTACAGGAAAGAGCAATAAGTCATTCATCCCGGGGGCCAGAGGAACCGCACAGCTGGATCAACCTACTTCTTAGTAAACATCACGGTATACAGAGATTTTTTATTATTATTTTGCAGCCATCAACCTGCTGGTTATATAGCTGGTTATACCCATTCACCAGAAGTTTAGTGAACTTCAAATGGCGATCATTAATGGTCACTGAACTGCAGAATGCCCCAATGTGCTTTCAGATTTCATTTACCAAGGACCAGCAATCAGCCAAAAGATTTGCTCTGACAGCAGGGAAATACAAGACCCCTTGACAAGTTCAGTCGGGAATGCGCTGCCAGCATCCCTTGTTAGGTTCATGTTCTACCCTATTTGACGGAACAGATCATGCAAATTGTCCTTCTGCGGCTGCTCAGCCTGTCACTCACATTCCCATTTAAAACAATAAAGAAATAAAAGAGCCAAAAAAAAGCCCACAAGTACAAAGAGCTGTTTACAAGCAAATTGCATTTATCGAGACCCCTAATTATCAGGAAAAGGTGCAGAAACCTAAATAAAACATTAAATTGGATGAGGGAGGAGAATTGTACTTATCCAAAGGCTTAACTGGAAGGGCCACCCCAGTTTCTCCTGTGCACAGTCCCCAGGGCCCCACACTGTCACTGCTTGCAATGTTGCTAGGTTTTTTTTTCTTCCCACTCCAATTTGCCACTTACGGCATCACCACAACTTTCTGCGCAGATGGAGCATCTGAGCAAGGAGATCCATTGCGTACATGACAGGCTGCTCTTTAGCCAGCCAGAGAAGGTGTGAAGGAACACAAGACAGCACAGTAAAGTGCAAAGTATTTCTCTTTCAAAGTGAACGCAGGTCCTTCACGTGGATGTGCTGCTGAGACAGTTCCCCTTCCCCACAGCATAAGGGGAAATGCTGGCTTTTAAACTGGGAGATTTCCGTGTTTTTTCCAACCAGAATTCAATCTGAAGGGAACTGCACTCCTAGGAGCCTTAAACTGCTAGAAGACAGTCAGCAAGAGAGGGACAGCACAACCTCTGCTGAAGAAGGGCCTCACAGCGTCCTGCTATTATGCAGAGATGCCGCACTGTGCCTGCCACAATGGGATTCTCCCCAGCTGCAGAACACATCCCATCAGGTACAGGAAGACTCTATTAGAAGAGATACAATAGGGAGCCAAAGGACTCACTCAGCCCAGCTTCTGAGAAAATAACTCATTTCAATGCAAAACAGCAGTAGTTATTAGACACCTCCCTAAAGAGGAAACGAAAAGATAAAGGGGAGGGGGAAGAGAGGGAAATAGGGACCATGGCAGTTCGCACAAAAGTACCTTTTTCAGATTAATCCACTGTTTGAAGTAATCAGCAACTGGCAGCCCTAAGTACTGGCATTGTCCTGGTAACCTGTAAGAGAGAAGAGAGAGCAGGTTTGATTCAATTATTGTGTCCTGACAACACAAACTGTTTTATTAAGCACATGTGGTACTGAGAGGGAACAGACCCTTGAGTCAGCTGTAACATGCTGCACATCAGAAGGATCCTCAGTTCTTGGCAAAAAAAATCTCACAAGAACACAACTTAGCTGAAGTCTTAGGTACATCCAACTACCTCCAGGCTGCTGGACACCACCTTATAGGCTGAACGTTTTAAATGGGAACTGTGTATAACTGCAGCGTGGAGCCCTTCTCCCCAGTGGCTAGCTTGCAAACATGACCAGAGCATCCAGGCTGTCCTTAAACAAGCAAACTCATTGCAATCCCCTGCAAAACCCTCCTGCTCACCCTGAGGCTTACGGGGCAGACAGAAGGACTTGACAGAAGAAACAATAAGGCAATTCAGCTGCGGTGCCTTGTTGCTTTCTCCACCTGGCCTTTATGTGTAAAATGCTGAGTGAGACATGAGGGAGGAAGGGAGGTGCCAATGCACTCATTTTGGGGTGGTAATGCTGCAGGGCCACCATTTGTAGGAGCGTGCTGAGAAAGCAGAGGTTGCTTTTCAAGCAGATGCCTGGAAGAAGAGGGCAGTCACAGCTCTGAGGATGCAAAGCATAGCACGCTGTCTCAGTAAGGGCGTGAGAGCCAGCACTCAGAGCTGTCAGTGTGAGTATTTAACCTCTCTCTTCCTACAGCAAGCAGCCAGAACAGGGCTCACAAAATAAAGCTCTACTGAAAAAGGAGGAGGATTCCCTGAAGGGACAAGAGGACCCCAGGATTTTGAAAGCTGCTTCTCCCAGGGTTGCGAGCCCCAGCGTATTCACAGGGTAGCTGTGAAGTGCCCTCCTCTGTCAGGAGATGGGGAAGGCTGAGTAGAGCAAGGCTATGCAACTCCAGCAAAGCCTGTGCAGGGAGATGAGTTATGGGAGTTCTCCCCAGCCAGTTTGATCTGATCAAGAGTAATTGATGGATCTTGTTCACTCACGTACTGCTGAGCATGCCTGGGGCATTGGTCACAGGATCTTTAACTGAAGAAAAGGAACATCCCAAATAAATATGTCAACTAAATAAATGACTAAATTAGACCCGTTTCTGTGTGTTAAAAGCCACAACCCCAGGAACTAGCCTTTGAAAATGGAGGGGTGTGTGGAAACCTCACAACTTCCTTGGACATCTCAGGGCTTTCCGGGGGACTTTGTAGGGAAGGAGGGAAGAGCTGTGCCAGCATCAATGGGACAAACATCCCGACGCAGACCCTGTCCAGGGCAAAATCTTCCCCTCTGCATAAGGGGAAGAATGGATAACCCAGACAGGACTTCAGGTTCAAGGCTGAAATTCAGGAACAATTTCTGCTCAGATGTAAGCACAAGCCAGATACACTGCCTTGAGCTGGGGGTACATCATCAGCACACCCTTGCACAGTGCTCTGCTCAGCTCAGCTCCAACCCCCCCCACCCCCCACCCCAGTGAACAGGGCAGTGCCTCTTCAGACCTATAAGCAGTTGTGCTTGTCAGAGGTGGTGAGAGTCACTTTCAGATAATGTGAGACTCAAGTTATCGCACTACTTGAGGAATGGTCCAGCCTTGGTTCTGCCTCCATTTCAATGGAAAGAAAAGGAAGCAAGCTAGCAAACGTACCCAGAGCAATCTCCCAGGAGTATGTGGCCAACAGAACCAGCAAACAGAGAGCGCTACTTAGGTTAAGAAAAGAATAGACTCTGTGCCAAAGCCAAACGCAAGGTCCTGAAAAGAAGCACGGCATCACTTAGGAGTAGTAATTTACATCATACAAAGAAATTTGTATAAGGAGGTCCAGAGGAATCTCTTTGAAAGTAGGAAGCCTGTCAAGAGAATGAGCTTGCAAGCAGGACTAAGACAATTTGCAGGGCAAGCAATGTGACTTGACAGCATGGTCTCATCTCTGGGCATGGCTCATCTGATGCTAGCATCATCACTCTGAAATAAACCACCTGGAGTCACTCCTTGCAATTGCATAACAGAGCTGTCACATAAAAGGCAGCCTGACCCATGCATTTTACAGCCGTTATATGTATGTCCATGACATTGTCCATTTCTTTCCTAAGAAAGCTCATCCACTAGGGAAGCTGCTTTCTACTGGTGCCAAAATCAAAAAAGATCACAAGGAAAAGGCACCTTCCAAAACAAATGACCAATTTAATACCACCATACGATCAGCTTAACCTTAGACTGCTCACATTTGGCTAGAGAGGATCACGACAGCAGGTAACAAAAGATGTGCTACTAAAAGTGGAGGTTTTCTTCCCAGCTTAAAAGGTGTTCATTAACATAGGTCTCCGTCTAGCTCCAGTTAGAGAAATACTTATTGTCTCTGGACAGCGGATCTTTAATTGGAGAAAATAAATGTTCCAAATAAATATGTCAACTAAATAAATAACCCATTTTTTAAAGCAAGTAACATAACCCCAGAAACTGTCTGTGGAGCTATGTGACCTCAGCACATTCCCCCTCCCGCTCTGTGCTTGTGCTCCCCTCATTTCACATTAGCACTGCATACACTTCTCCATGAAGTTTGTGAAGCACTGGAAGATCTACACACGTGCTACAACCTGGGCAGGCTTTCAGCAGCAGGGACCAAAGCTTAAAAACGTTGGTCTACTCCTTAAGCTGGGATATAGTCACTCTATGACTTTAGTGAAGGATCGCACTATGGTTCTGGTCCACTCTGGGCACGCAACCCTCCCAGAACACACAAGGAATGGGCGGCTCTTCTTGCACAGAACTCAGGTCTCCACGTAACTACAGGAAGGAAAAAACACCCCTGCACCTCTCTTCCCCAGCTCCAAGCCTTTTGCCTGCAGTAGCCCCACACTCCCCAGCCCTGGCAACCAGGCAGGAGTTTCTCCAAGGTCTTTCCCAGGTGCAAGGCACACCTGTGCTCTCCTCCTGGGCAACAAAACTGCCAAGGCTCTTAAGGAAGTATCTCCATTTATCAGGGTCACCATTCACTGGAGCAGCTCATTTGGAAAATGGACTCTTTCTATCAGCACGGCTCCTTGCTTTGGCAAAATTCAACCTTGATCACTGGGAGCAGCTTTGCCTGAGCAAAGACCTCTGGATTTGGCCCTCTCTCTAGTAAAAGTGAAGAGAGCAAGCGGCACACTTCATTCAACATCCTGTGATCCTTCCAGCTTTTGAATTAGGTCTCCCTGTCTCCCCAAACAGGGAAGTTCTCACTTCCTTGGGAAGGAAGGTGGCTCTCAAAAGCATCCCTTCAGCCAAACACCTTGCTTCAGGGATGATTGCAGTTGATAGGGAGAGCTCTCCCTGGACTGTGGTCAGCAGTGGCAGCTACACGCCATTTTCGGAGAGCTTCATCACTCTGGGCTCCATTTTCCATTCAGCCCTGCTCCTCCGTATGCGGCAGGGTAAATGGGGCTTGGAGATGAACGAGATGCGAATAGGAGGCGAGGTCACATGGCTGCATTTCTCCTGTTGAAGCCAGCTCTCTCCAAGCCGGTAAGAAGTGCACAGCTCGGCGGTGATAAACGGCCTTGCTTTAGTTATCACTTTCCCTAAGTTAAGGAGAGCAACCTAGTGATGGATGGGCTGGAATTCCGTTATCAGGGAAGGCTGTCAGCCAGAGTTGCCTATCTCCACACACATTTAGCAGGGCATCATTATGCAATGGCATGGAGTTAAAATATGACCAAGGGTATTGAAAGAAAGAATGGGATTAAAAAAAAAAAAAGGCAAATTGAGCAACAATAAAGGAGCATGAGGCGAGAACGTTATCATACTAGTGACACCTTTTATCTCGGTCTGGTTAGCTAGAGCAGGGCACAAATTGGTCCTTCCTCCACTATTGTATCCTCTTGTACAAACAGAGGCAGATAAAAATGTGTCACCAGTGCGATAGCATATCAATTTAACCCTAATTATCTAGGGGGTCAAGCTAAGAAATAGGGGTTTCTCATTTCAACAGGTTCTTCCATCTCTGCTCAGAGCCACCACATTAATATGGAAGGAGGAGGGGCAGCCATAATTGATTTCCATCACTCAGGTGGTCCTAGTGTATAAAAAATTAATGCTTGATTCTCCCAACTAATCAGAACTGGTTAATGTCCATCTGCTTCTGGGTTCAGGATGTCAGCAGACAAAGAAATTGGGCCACTTTCTACTCACTGGGTGTATTGATATTGAGCCAGTTAAAAGAACAAATCCCTCTTCAGGAAAGATAAAGGGACATTAAATCTTGATATTTATAGACCTGGTCTCAGCCTTCAAAAAAATCTATGCACTAGAGACCTTGAGTTGTAACAGATACAGAACATTTTAATTGTGCCCTGGCCAATCCCACTGCACTGGGCCACCAAGGAGAGGGCAGGCACCCTCAGCCCCCTTCCCACCACCCTCCTGCCTTGGAAATCCATTCACATCCCCTCTGTGGTTGAAGGAGGGCGGGAAAGACTGAACGAAGCTACGTGGATGCAGCAGCACACAACAGCAACAAGGCAGGAGCCTAAGAGGAGAGCTGGAAATCCCTCCCAGCCCTGCACCACAGTTCAAGGTAAAGCTAGGCAAGGCATCGCTTGAATGATCCCCAGCCCTGGCAGCACTGCTCTCTTTTGACCAAGTATAGGATCTCTACCAGGTGCTCTCACATGACAGGTCAAGAGATAGTAATTTCTCCTGGAACTCTGAAAAGCTCAGGAAAGCTTGGGTGTCCTTTCCTAACACAGAAAGATGGCAAGGGAATAACATCCACACACTGAAACACATGAGATGCTTTAACAGAGCAACAGCACTAATGGAAGGCAAAACCACATCAATCAGCACTGAATCTTGCATCAGCTGAAGGAAAGATAGGCGTTTAAAGCAGTTTAGTTAAACCCACACTCTCCCAAGGGGACAGCCAAAACTGATCCAAACTTTGTTTAAACAGTAAGTCCCAGCCAGCAGAGTTCAATGCCCTGGGGATGTAAAGAGGCAAGATCCTCTTCCAAAGAGCTGAGGAGCTTGTAGAGAAGGTGTAGACGGCCTGGCAGTGCTTTGCCAAAATAATCACACCCTACCAGAAGCCCTCCGGTAGTGCTGTGTAAGAGCACCCACACGAGCGGGGCGCTCCAGGCGTACAGCACAGCCCAAACCAACTAGCAACCTGCTGAAGTTAAAACACGCTGACCCATGTTTCCAAAAAAAAAAAAAAAAAAAACACCAACAAAAAAACAACCCACAAAACTCAACCCCCCCCCCCCCACCGCCAATAATTCAAAGTTAGAATAAGGCAGCTTTTCTATGTAGTCAAAGATTTTAATAAGGAAATGTCTCCTCCCCACCTGAGCTCTGAACACAGCCCTGGTACCCACATGCTCAGCCATCCCACTAGCAATAACAATGTCCCAGATGTCATTTCAACCCAGGTGCAGTCACCCAGCCTTCAGCACAATCTTCCTCTCCAAAGGAGAGGCCCATGATACTCCTCCAGAAGAGCCTTGGAGAGCAAATCCCCAGGCCAGGGCCTGTGTGGGGCAGCCATCCTTGCTCCAAGGCAGTACATGTCACCACAGGGAACTGGGAGGCTGCTCAGAAAAGAAGAGTGGGTCAGTGAGGACCTAGCAAATCAAAAATGAATCTACGACAGAGATAGTGCTGGAGCCAGCCACAGGCCTACAGCGCAGAAAGGCAAGTGCATAGCCAGCTTCCCCTCATGTTCCTGTCCTAAGCGAAGGACAGAGGGATTGAGCCTTCAGTCAGGCCTCTGCCACCCCGCTCACGTGCTTCTCTGACCCACAGACCCGGGAAGGGACCAGAGGAACCCACGCTCCCCTTGCTCGCCACTGGATGAGCCCTTGGCCCTTACCAGGTGACTCCTTCCCTCTCTCTACCCCCATCACTCCATGCCAAACCGCCCCAGAGTGGCTGTACTTAAACTTCACAAGCAGCAGTGCTGTGGAAAGGCACTGCATTTGGTGAGTCTGAAAAGCCCTGGGCTTTCATACAAGCCCTGAGACAGGTCCCTTCTCCCTCCCTCCCACCTCCCTCTTTTGCTTTCCTGCCACCCTCTCAGTTCTCTCAATCACCCCCAAACTTGTCACCGTGCAGCAAGCCCATGAGCTGCACATCAGCTTTAAATATCAGCGCGCGCGAAGCAGGGACATGAGAGCAGGGAAGCGGGAACAGACAGAGCGAGCCTCCATCGCCTGTCAGGAAACACTAATGAATTTCAACACCAGCAGCCATTGCCTCACATGGGCTGGCGAGAGGAGAGGGAGTTACAGCGAGGAGCCTTTGCAGGAGCAGCATGCCTTTTGTCAAAGCCCCCTCCGTTAATAAATGTCATCGCTGAGCTGGCTGCAGCAGTCCTTGAGCCGGGGTGGGACAGGTCGAGGGAGAGACGGGCAACTGACAGCGTTCAGCACACCTGGGCAGCACATTCTGCTCCCCTGTTTTATCTCCCAGACAGGCACACGTGAAAAGGAGCAGACAGCACAGATCCTCACCCAGTGCAGAGCAGCACCCAGGCCAGAGCGCCCTGTGAGATACACACAGCAGCCACCCTCATGCCTGGGCCGCGTGTGTCCCCACACTGGGCTCTCTGGGAAGGTGTGCAGTCTCTCTAAACTCAGGTGTTATCCCACACCATCGACAAAAGCTCCTTCACCCTATAGTGCTCCCTTCAGGTCCTCCCGTCCATATGGAGGGCTTCACCAGTCGCTCCCCTCCTCTCACCCTTGGCATGAAGCTTCCTTCCATTTAGCTCCCAGTACCCAAACAGCACAGCACTGCTGCGGGGTACCAGTAACAACCTCACCAGAAGCCACATGCGCAGCCCTAACACCCCACAGTCCCTTTCACTGGAACGGAGGCTCTACGGGGAACAGCCCTTGGGCTGGGTGGAGGGATGGGCAGGGGGGACAGCATGTTTGTCTGTCTCGGTTTCTGGCAGCAGCAAAGGGTTACAGAGCAGCCTGTCCCTTCGCTAGCGCATTCCCGAGGCAACAGCAGGAAGATGCATCCAGCACAGGGCACCTCATGGCAACCGCACCGATGCACAACATGAAGGTCAATGCAAGTCTTCCTTACAAATGTCAACCTGTCATCTCCAGATATTAATGAGGGCTGACCAGCAGCTAAAATGCATCCATGCTCCATTAGTAATAAGAGAGTCACGATGCAGGAGCAGAGCACGCACCAAGGCATGCAGAGATAGCAGTGGGTCTGCAGGGCCCGGGGAGGTGTGGTGATGCACAGGAACGAGGGTCACTCCAACTGCCCAGGAAGAGAAGCAGTTGCCACATGAACCCAGTCACTGGAGTGTGTGTTATCATTTTCCCCTCAGTCTTTAATTAGATTAGCGTAATGAGGCCAACAAACCCAGGCCTAAGCAGCGAGGCTAGTACCTGCATTCTCAGACCTTCCTTCCTTCTTCTGCGATACCCCTTGTGGACAGCACTGCTTTCTCTCTGTATCAGGCTTATTTCTGCCGAAGAAGCCTAACAGGCAAGCTGCAAGCCTTCACACACCCGGGACTCACAGCAGCACTGGCTGAGATGCCTGAACACCCCACCCTGTGGATCATACCTTACAGCAGGATCATTCTGGCCTAGTTTTGTTGGGTTCCAAGGAAATTGGGAGGATCCTGACACCCACGCTCTCCAAGCGGCTAGCTTGGGAGAAGAAAAGCCTCTTATCCTCAGAATCCAACCAGAGCAAGGTATACACTAGGAAAATAATTCTGCTACAAAAGCATGCAGAGTAAGTGGCTCTAGGAGTCACTCATCTGTCCTGCAAAGTACTGTGTGCTTTCCACTGCCATCAGCCTTAATGAAACATGAAGGCATTTAACACCAAGCGAGATCTGGCCCTTTTTACTGGTATCCGTCTGTGCGTCAGCTCGATGCTGGCAGAGATGCTATCTCAACATTAAAAGCAAGGCTGTAACACAGCATGTACTCAGTCTCCCAGAGAAGACGTTCATCAACAATTGCACACACATGATGCTACAATAAATCTACGTGCTACTACTTAACAGCTTCTCTTAAAAAGATTCATAGCTCTATTCACTGGGCCTGATTCTGCTGCTATGCATGCGGGAGTAAATCTGGAATAATTCTATCTGAAGTTAGTAAGTTGCTGGTGAGAATCACGCCCTTTGATTTTTATATAACAACATAATTACCATGCAGGAAACCAGGACTTGCTGGCTCCACGGTTCAGCTGAGGTTAGGAGCACGGCAGACAGAAGCTGGATATTCTTCCACAGCAAGTCTTGCAGATTGGTGAAGGAACATTCGGGGTAGAGATAATGCTCTCACCAGCCCTTCCGGACTGGTGAGAGGAGGATGCTCCAAAGAAAAGAAACTGAAAGGTATCCAAGGCTGAGGGAGCAAGGGAATCTAACACTAAGAAAAACCCTTAAAAACAGATTTCTATGCACAAGCTTGCTGTGACAGTCCAGCTGCTTACTAAGCGTAACATTATGGAGCATCCTATTAATTAATAAGTGTATATTACTGGTATACAATGTACCTCTACCCCTCAGGCATGTTCTAGATGAAAGTCACAAGTCATGGCCACAAGCTGCAGCAGGTGAACTTCCAATCAGACCTCAGAGAAAACTCCTCGTCACACGAGTAACAAAGCAAAAGGGAACTGGGGGAATCTTCACCCTGGAGACATTCAAAACTCTTCTGGACAAGACCCTGAGCAACCTGATTGAAGTTTGAAGTTGGCTCTGCTTTGAGCAGGGCGTTGGATTAGGGATCTCGATTTAAATTATTCTGTGATTCACGCTGCAGCGGAGTCTGATTACAAACGCAGAGCATGTCCTTTCTCTGTCTGTATGGGCCCTTATGAAGTCTTTCATACAGACACCAACCAGTCTAGTAATAGCTGGTACCCTGCATCCTAGCCGTTTTAAGAGGCAGTGTTCAGACCCCTGCTGCAGAATACTGTAATTACATACTGCGTAAGGGAGTACATCTGATGCAATGAATGCACCCACGATGCATTGTGTCTAAGCCCCCTCAAAACCAAAACACACACAAAAATCAAACTATTAAATGTGCTTCTCTCCCCGCTACATAGTTTTCTATTCGAAAAGCATTTCTCCCCAAGAAACTCTGGAGTGTGCAAGACCTAGAGCAAGGCGCTGCTCAAGGACTGAGATGTGCTCTGCCACAGCTCTTCCTTAGACCTGCTGTTTGAGAGGCAAGAGGAAAACTTTGCCTCTCCCATACCTTGCTTGTCCTGACCATTTAGCTTATGAGCTCTTCAGGACAAGAGCTTCTCTGCTATGAGTCATAAACTGTTTAGTGCCTAATGGTGGAGCCTATAGACGCTTAACGTAATACAATCATGTCACTTAAAGGCCATTAGTCTCCAGTCTAAACAGCCCTTTTCCAGTCACAAAGGGGACCTCCAAACTCTCAAAGGCAGGATGAGGGACGTGGGCGGTCAGTCAGGTCGCTGGACTTGCAGAAACCTGACATGAAGCTCCAAATAGGATGAAGCACCGCAGAAGAATAGCATGGGGAAAGTCCTGGCAGCTCTAGCAACTGAAGAGCTGCTAGCTTTATCGTTCGGGCTTCCTTGAACCACTTGGATACAGTTTAAATCAGCAGGAAAGCCCCTGCCAGCCAGAAGAAAAACCTCACTACCACCGCCCACAGCTATACTGCTTGCGGGGTGGGGGCAGAATTTCCTCATCCGCACTGAGGGGCTCCAGGCTTTCGCCCTCCTCTCCCCTCATTGAAGCATGTCATTTATGTACAACAGAATATGCCGTTCCACCTTGTGAAGCTGTTCAACCCAGAGGCGACCTCCCACTTCTTTCCTGGCACCATCTCTGCCTCCTCTGGCACCACATTGTCCGGGTCTACTATCTCGACTGATTTCTGTGATTGCTTCTTCCTCCCTCTCCCCACTAAAGGACTGTATACGTAGAGGAAGAGAGAAATCAGATGAGGATGCTGTGGGATGGGGTAAGACCCCTCGGTCCCCTCGGACAGCACATAACCACAAATTACACGCAAAACAGCTCCACGAGCTCTTGGCACAGGCGAGGGGCGGGACGTGCTCATTCCTGAGCAAAGCGTGGGTGCGCTGGGGAGCCCGGAGTGCCGAGGAACAGGGCCTGAACACAGGTTTCTGTGCAGCCGCAAATTAGATCTGCATGAGGGGAAACAAGTTCGTCCTTCCCTTGCGGGGAGGGAGCGCTCCCCACCTCCAGCCCCAGCTGCCATTAGCGTTTGCTTCGCCCGAGACAAGGAGCGGCGAATCCTCCAGAGCAAAGGACAAGTGCAGCAATTAGAATGCAGGGGCTGCGGGAGCTGTTTAACGGCACGACCCGGAGGTCAGCGCTGCTGACTCCTGCCTCATACAATATTTATGCAGGGGCTGGGGGGAGAGGGGCTGCTACGAGCCACCCTCAGCGCTGGCCCTCCCCCCTCCAGCACCAGCCTGCATCTAGCTAGATACGCCAGCAACATTATTTACAGGTGTGACAGTCGGGAAAATCACTTGAGTAACTAAGGGAATGGGGAAGAGGGCTGCTCAGTGGAGCAGGCACCTGCAGCAGAGCAGGGTCCCATCCGCACCTCGCACTTCCCGTTGCAGGGTACTCCTCTGCTTGGGTAATCACCAGTGCAGCACCGCCAGGCAGCATAGCCAGTTCTTTAACCAGAGCATGAAATACCACCACAAACAAGGAGCGGAGGTACAAGGCACACTGCAAGCTCCCTTCTCAGAGGCTGCCCAGGGGTTCAATTACCAAAGCTGCTGAAGGGATGCTGCAGCCAGCAGCTGCCTTCTGGTTTCCTACCAGTTTTTCTCCTAGACCCTCCCTTTGGAGGGAGCCTTACAGCAACATAATGAGGCTTTATAGCAACAGCTCCACCAGCCATCCTCTACTAGAGGAGATGCAGAACAGACCAAGGAAACTCTGCTTTCAACAACACAGCTGAATTCAGCCCCCTCCTTTTCCTCTCTGAGCAGCGGTTTTGCAGAGATGACTGCATCGCCACTAAGAGCTCTAGACAGCACAGCCCTGCTGCCAGTCACTCCTCTGTGCTGGAGGAGTGCTAGCCAAAGTTGTGTAGACCTGGCCCTCATTTGAACAGATCCTTTGCTGAACGGCAACTCAGCTTGCTCCTGTTCAGTTTCCCCCCAGGCCCTGTCGGCGTAGCCCTGCAGCAGAGTACCTACTCCAACACAGCCACAGCCGCAAAAGTTTAAGGACCTTATCTCTGTGGCAACTCCCCCAGCTGCTCTGTTTGCTACCAGCCTTCTTCACCTGTGACCTGTCTGCTGTTTACTCACTCAAGAACCACGTTCACCTTGAGCTTCAGCCATGCTGACTGGCATCGTCCCTACTTCATCCAGAAGGTCCTCTCATTCCTCTTCCCGTTTTCTGCTGGACATGCCAGTCAATTGTGCGTTTGCTGGGATGCTCTGCACAAATACAAACTACTTTCAGGTTCACTAAGACTGGGGGCTCCCGAGGGCAAGGATGCAGGCCATTCTGCAACTGTATCAGCAACACACAAATTCCTGGGAGCACAAAGTTAACAAACATCACTGCCCAGGGCAGCACACAAGGGCTGCAAGATGGGAAGCACAACTTGCACGTGCTTCCATCGACAACAGCCCTCCAGAAATTCCTCCACTGCTTTGTGGCTGGTTGCTGAAACTAGGGGAGGCAGAGGCCTCGTCTTACCATTCTCAGCTTTCCTGAACTCACCGCGCAATTAATGGGCTTAATTATTGATGGCAAAGGCAGGAAAGGGAGGAAAGAAAGAAAAAGCCAATGAGGAGGGAATGATGTAGGGGTGGCGGGTGCCAAAGGTCTCCGAACGCCTTCCCTCAGCCTAGAGCAGAGAAAGAGCCCCCTAGCCGCTATGCAGCTCCCACGGCCCTGCTCTAATGCTCCCTGACATGCCTCTGAAGACAGCGAGCTGTTTGCAGTCACCGCTGTGATTTGTTAGTAATTATTTTCACGGTGTCACATTGCTGTCAGTCTCTTAACAAAGAGACAGGCAGCCCGAGGCTGCCTGCAAGAACGAACCAGCACAGAAAAGGAATTGTCAGGCACCCAGGGATCCTCTTTGCTTCCTGGGTTTCATAACCAGAGTCCTTACCGCGTTCTGAAGAAACTTCTGAGGAGAAGTGGCGACGGAATCATCTCCCATGCTGGTCACAGCAAGAGGAGTTAATTACTAACTCCCTCCTAATTTCACCTTACCTGTAAATCCAGTGCAAGACTGAGAGGTGCTTAGAGCCACTTAAGCCAACAACTTGCTTCAGGCCTGCAGCAATGCAGAAAACTTTGACAATTGATGTCTTTTAGCTCTCTCCTTGCAAGCTCCAATTTCTTTTCATGAGTTCTTTCCTCCTAGGTCCTGCACTCCTAAGCAAGGCAACCCCAGTGACAAAATCCAACCTAAGCATATCACTAACCAGTCCACACTGACCACGCATGGGTGGTCTCTTTTACACCAGTCTCATAAACTCTATCACACTGCTGTGCTCCACATGGCAGTAACACTTCATTTGGCATTTCACAATGCCAGGGGACCTTGGCAGCTTCCTTGCACCTGAAGTACACAGCCTAGTGGTTTGTTGTTTTCTCAGACACACCACAGTGACTTGACAAGTAACCTCCCCTTAAACCACCTCCCATTCATCCATCTCATACCTACTGTGTAACCACAGCGATCCATCCTTCAGCTAACTTGTCAGTCAAAGCTAATCACTCCTTTCCCAGTAACCGTGCAGCTTGCTTGGACCCCCAAGGAATGGAAGCTATTTTGGCACCTGAAGTGTCACACAATATAAGGATATTGAGATGAAAGACTGAGACACCTGGCCAGCTAGCCCTTAAACCACCCTTGATCTCTATGCAGAAAGCAAGTGGACTTCCTCCAGAGCAATTCAAACTTTGAATTACATCAGACAGAAACGTTCTTCCCCTGCCTGCTTAGTGACAACGCACAAGGGTCATTCCCTGCAGCCGCAGGGAGACATGGGTATTAATTCACCCTCTTAGCACAGGGAGAGTTTGAAAATATTAAACCTCACAGTCTAAGCAAAACTCTCCTGCAATTAACTGCATGGAAGAGCACTGACTCAGAGGGCAGCTCCTTTTCAGGGGTCCTTTTAATAACCAAGAAATGGCACATACATGCTGTGAAGAATTAGGATCACCATTGGGAAGCTAAATGGTCCATAAAATGTAACAGTTCTCTTCAGAGCTGGGAGCACAGTGAGCTCCAGTAGAGGAGAGGTCTTGGCAATCTCCCACCAGCCTCCTCCCTCCACCTGGTTTGCAGAGGATGCACGCGACTGAGCAGGAATGGAAGCTGAACTCAGCCAGGGCCAAAGCACCTCCATCAGGCTGACCTATGGGTCAGCACTGAGGCAAGCCATGAGGACTGAGTCTGGCCCAACACCTGCCCGGAAAGAATCAAAGCACGGAAAACAGAGATGACCAAGGGACACTGACGAGGAGAGCGTCCCAGAACAGAGGTGCTGGGGAGAGGGGAGGAAAGCCCTGCCCAAAGAGAAGGGGACAAAGCTGGTGGGACCTAGGCATGACAAAATCCCAGGTAGTGTGAGCTTCCCTGACACAGCCCTGCTGGCTCCTCTCAGTGCTCCCTCGTTCTCCTTCCCCCAAACTCTTCTACTCTGCTCTTTTTTCTCATACATTCACCTGCCTCACGTCACCACTAAGACCCGGGCCCCAGCAATCTCTGAGCACAAGACACAGTCTTTGGAGTGCCAGGCTGAGGACAGCATTCTGGCCAAACAGAGAAAACAGCAACTCTAGCGTGGAATGGATTTAGCTCAAAAAGTTAAGTCTGCAGCTCCAGCATACTTCTGAGGGCCCTGCATACGCCCAGACTTTCACTCCTCAGGATACGGAGGGTCGGCTGGACAATGCACAGAAGAGTACGCTGGAGGGAAAATACCAAGGATGACCTCAAGATGGCCCAGTAGGTCTTTGCCAGCCAGGAGCTTCAAAAAGAAAGGGACTGAACCCATCTAGGAAAATGGCTCCCAACAGGAAACAAACTTACAAACAAATAAAACGCTTTCAAGCAAGCTACCGAGTTACACAGGGCTTGAATAGAGCAAGTGAAAGGGGAAGGATGCTGCTCCCAAGCTAGCTGTATTTTTCAAGCAGAGCTCTCTAACCAGAGAAGCCATGAGAGAGCTATTCCCAGCCAAGCCACTGGGAAAGCAGCACTGATGCCAATACACAATTGCTTTGCTTTGGTCAGGAAGCAAGAAGAGCTGAGATCCAAAGGGAGACAGCTGACATTTTAGCCCTGGCCGTCTAATGCTTGAAAAACGAAACCCTTCGAAGTAATGAAGGAAATTCCCAGTTTATGAAGCTACTCTTTTTCACACATGCTGCAGACAACAAGACTCAGGCCAAACAGCTCTCCAGTGGTTTATCCTCTACAGTCCTCAAGTCAGCCAGCGTTTCAGTCCCCGGGACACAGGGTAACCATGATGTTGAGTTGCTATTAAAGGGGTCCCTCCACAGGCAGCGAGAGCCAGAGGTATGCTTTTCACTAAATATCCATTTTAGATCCCTCAATTTTTAAGACATTTTGCTTGAATTCACTATAACATCAGGTATGGAATTCACCTTTGAGATTCCTCCTGCTGAGGGAATTATTTTTCCTCGCTGTATGAGCAGATGAAACTGAGCCCAATGGCTTACATTCAGTTCTGCATGATTGTTTCCAAAGGCAAGACATTTTGAGTTACGCTACCCGGGGATGGAAAATCCGCAATCTCCGTTGATTATCCCATCCCAACGGTTCATGGCTGGAAATAAAGTATTTGTTGCAATGCCTGTCTTATTCCCTCCTACGCTGTAAATTTACTCCAAGTTTCTCATCATCTTTCACATTGCTTCCAACTTCTTTGGTCCTAATTTTCAAGCAGCAGAGCCCATAGTCCACAGAGTGCATTGGACACCACAGCTCAACAAACGTGTGGCCACTATAACCCCAACTATGGCACAAGTCTTTGCCATCACGCACCAGAGAGCCAGTAGACCTGAAGATGAGAGTCCATGTCATGATGATCCCAGTGCAAAGATTTCATGTCCAAAGCTTACCCCAAAGACACGCCCAGAGTCACACATCTCAGACAACACAACTTGCAGCAGTTCTCATGCAATCAATGGATTTTAAACAAAGGCAGGAACAGGAGACAGCTGGGGGAACCACTGCAGAAGGATAATGAAAGTCAAGTTTGCTACATTCATTTAAATAAAAGCGTACAGCGGGATAACCTTACAAATTAAGAATTTATTTTGCATAAGTGATATCATTTCCTTTAAAAAACAAAAAGCAAGCCTGCAGGGTCACAGAAGCAAATGGGGTCAGCGTTACTCCCTGTAAGTGCCAGAGAAGAGCATGCTCATAAGGCTCCCTTGCTTAGCTCCAGCAACGCACTTCAGGATGTAATTGCACGAACAACTCCAGCAGCAAAGCTGACTTGAAAGGTTCTTGACCCTGCATACTCAGTCCCATCCCTGCACTATAGGTCACCACCCTCTTCCTTGAGCCAATGTAACCATGTGAAGGGATACACCATAGGCTTGGTCAGCAAAGTGATTCCCACTAGAAACAACAACAACAAAGCTAATCAAAAGATTCTAGTTGGAGAGTGTTTGTTTAATCGTTTTTAAACCTGAGTTACTGCATGATCTGTCAGTTACCTGTTCTTCCCTGTTACTCTCCAAGTCACCCTCAGAAAATACCTCCTGCCCTGCTGCAACCCCACCAGCGCACCCTAGGCCTTTCCTGCCTCTCCCCCCAGCTCAAGTGGTCCCACTCACTCATTTCAGTGGCTGTCTGCAATTTCCCCCCCAAGCAGAGACTGCCAAACCCCTCCTGGTTCTGTGATAAAGAACAGCATGCATAAGGGACGCTAACACCATCAATCCTTCTTCACTCATGACCTTAGGTAGATCTCAAACCAAGCCTCCAGAGCAGGAGGCTGGAAAGACCATCCTACTGACCCCACTCAAAGCCTGGTCTGAGAAGGCAAGTGTTTTGCTCCTCCCAGCCAGTTTAAGTCGCACAGGAAGAATTAAAAGAGTAAGATAAAATTAAGCAGTGGTATAATTCACTGCTTGGAATTTACTAATAGGCAACCTAGAAAGTGCACCAAGGGCTATAAACATTTCAAGACACTTCACTGTGTTTTATCACTATATTAGAGAGTGCTTGCCTTTTAACACTTATTTAACAAAATAAAAAACTTCTGAGCAGTAGTTTCCTGTAAAGAAATAAATTAGCATGGTCTAATCCCCCACAGTAAGTGCAGTACAAGCATCTTCATGTCAGAAGTATACAGAGCACAGCCTGTATGCACTTTTACCTATCTGAATATGTTCAACGTGCTTGCAGAATGATCCAAAACTGGAAGGAGGAGGATTAACTGACTCTTGACATTAAGGTGCTGCATTTAGATTCAGCAGATCTGGCTTCAGCTCCTTTCTCTGCCTCTGACTGCATGCATGACCACAGGCGTATCACTTAACCTCACTGTATCTCAGCTCTGCAGCTAAACGCACAGTAAACATCCGTCTTTTATTGCCAAAATTAATTCACACCGTGCTTAAGGAGGAGGCAGAATGCTTCCATACATGGAGGGAGGCATTTTGGCATTTTAGAGGAGATAAACCACGCTAAAGAGCTTACAACACAAGTACTCAACCCTGGCAGACGCCAAGTGTCCTCTCTTTCTACTAAAATCATCTGCAGTCAGCAGCTCCCTTAGCTCTTCAGGGGTGTGTTACCCCATTACCCAATACCACATCAATGTAATTTGCTTAATCGCTAGTGGCAGCTCCATCCTGAGCGCAGGATGAGGTCCAGGCCAGGTCTGAATCTGGCCCTGGAGCTTTTAAACTTGGAGGATAGCTCCTTGCAACAGGCTCAAGAAATCCTCCTGCCGAGCACAGAGGCCTGAGGACCATGTGCCTAACGAGGCTGTATCCCCACTCATACGTTAGCTTGGCAGGTACGGTGCTCCTTTCATCTTTTGCTTCAGGTAGCTCTCTTTAATTAATAACATTTCTGTGTCGACACAGGGAACTTTCCACCCAGAATGAATGGCCCTCTCTCATTAGAGCCACGACTGTCATGATGTATTCAAGAGTAGAAGTATGATTCATTTCCTTGACTGGGAACGAGGGGTGTTGCAGGGGGTGGGGGGAAGAAGAGTCTCTGTAATGAGTGACTGATATTTGCTGAAGTTGATATGCGACTCTGTCGGCTTGAACTGCCTTGTCAGGACAAGCCTTCAGAAAGGTGATGTTCCTACTCAAGAGGTTTTCCTCATTAAAGAAATTGCATCTTAACAAGAGGGAAAGGGAGGGGTGGGAGGAGAGGTGCTGTCTCCTCCGTTCCAGCATGGTTCAGGCACATCAAGTACTGAAAGCCGGTTGATCCAAGTACAGCCAGGGGAGGATCAGTATCCAGTTTCTGAGCCCTCTTGTGCAACGGGCTCTTGCCGGCAGTGACCCAGGCCCTCCAACAGGGATTCTCCTTGGGATGTTACGCCACAGCCACGACGCAGCCTTTGGTGGCAGGGCTGGGGACCTTTACTCATGTACTGAAACTCCACAAGCCATTCCCAGATGCTTGGTGTCCCTTTCCTGACACCCAGCTCGCTGTGACTTGCGTTCCCAGTAGTTAGAGGGAAGCCAGACAGAAAGAGCTCTGCGGCCTTCCAAGAAAGCTCCAATGAGCAGGAAAAAACAAGTCTGAATCCACGCAGTGCCTCATTCTCTGAAGATCCCTGAGGCAAGCAGAGGCTTCGCAGGTCTTTCAGCAGCTGAGTTCCCATCTCAAGTGCTGCAGGCCCAGATACCACTGGACACCAAAAGCGGCTGTTATTACTAAGCTAAGGAACCTGAGGAAAGGAGCAGCAGTTATGAACGGACCTGCCTCAAGTCACAGCTCCCTAAGCCAGGAAGCACCGCCACACTCAGGCCCTTGGTAGCCAGCAGCTCTTCAGAAAGGGGCAGCATCATGTTTCTGAGGAAACACGAGTGCTGTTCCTCCAGCAGTGGCTACAGAACGCTGAGGACAACGTGTTGCCGCTGAAACCTCTCATCAACAAGAGCAAGAGACACTAATCCTGGCATCCAGACCAACCTTCCACCTACACCTCTTGTGCTCCCACATGTCACTCTGCCCCTCTCCTCTTAAACTCACTCACATGCCTGATGGCAAAGGCTTGTAACACATGAAGACCCCGCTCTGGAGGGCTGCATTTAAGCAGAGAAGTGAACCTCCACTGGGGGTGCAAGTAACACAGTGAAGCCCCACAGGACCAGCACTTTTGAAGCCACAAGTACTTACAAGGGCTATACAATGAGCAGATGGTTTGCAGTACTCCCTCCCACCTCCAACACACTGTGCACAGCCTGCAAGTACCTGAAGCAAGTTCCAGTGGGTGTGTCTTCACCCCAGTGCAAGGACCTTGTCCTTCTAGGAACATCTCACCTCATTTTCCTGAATCCCCTGGAATCCATTTTTACTGCGTAATGCTGCCAAGAACGTACTCCAACCTTGGATAAGTAGCCATCACCTCCCTCTCCGCCACCCCCGTGCCTTCAGTGCCAAGTGTACCCTCTCCACATAGTAGGAGAGGGCACTAGCTACACTAAGTCTTTTAGGGAAGTACAGGGTGATTCCCTAGAATATTTCCTAGATGTTCCACATCCCTGATGCTGTATCTCCTTGTCTGAACAGCCTTGTTTCAGCTCTTTGGCTTCCCTGTTTAAAAAGAGATGCTCAGTTCTGCTTTGCTAAACCCTATTTGGCAATGTGTCTAAACACACACAAACTTAATTAGTTCAGGAGGGAGACTCGGCATTTGTGGTGACGGATAAAAGTAATGGGAAACGAGACAAGTCAAAGCTGGCAGGGAGTCCTCACTCAAGCCTCATTCACTGGCATAGCACTAATCAGATGTGATGCTACACACTGCTGCACCCAATCGGTGACGGAGCGGCGTGATGTGCTACTCACCAAGCGGCTGCAGCCAGTCTCCCTGTATCCATGTGGTTGGTTGGAAACATGAAATGTATTTTCTGCTTTGCCCTGGAGATGCTTCAGGATTGAACTCTGAAGTTAATGGTTTAAAAAAAATTTTAAAAAGGAAGAGGGAGAAGTGAACCACTCACTGCAACCGCGTGGCCAGGAGTGGAGTCTTCTTTTCCAGCTGACTAGTAAGGCACAATCCATGCGAGAGACCACTACAAATGGTGAATCAAGTATCTCAGCTCCAGAACTGCATGTCCTGCTGGCCAGCTCACCCCACAACACCCACGGTTCACCAGGAGTGGGGCTCATCTTCACTTCTGTTCTGTCTGGTACTTTTTTATTACCAAAACTAATCAGCCAAGGATAGAGAAATCTAGCAGCAAAAGGAGCAGTTAGCACCTAGCAGTTTTGAGGTAAGATAAACATGTTGCTTACAGAGCAAGGAAGAAAACAGAGAGCAATTCACTCACTTCTAAGGATCACAGGCAACTTGCAAGGAGATGTGGAGTGCATCTGCAGGACAAACTGTCTTTCAGGCCCCAGGACCGGTGGCATAAGGGGGATCAAGAACAGGTTTTGCTGGGTCAGGGAGAAAAATCAGCAGCTCTCAGCAGAGAAGACACAGTCACCCTTTGCCCACTGTAGAGCTCTGAAGCAAAAACCCTCAGAAGGCTGCCTGTTCCATACAGATACCAAGTTAGGATGCCATTAGTTGGGGACCCTTATCCCACAGTGGAAGGGATGGAAAGATGGGCTTCGTGAACAGGCAAGTCACAACTCTGCTCCTCACAACCATCACCAAAAGCAGTAAACTGGACTCTCAGGACAGCAATACAGGAGTAAAGAGCTGAGAAAAGAGAACATATGAGAAATGAGAGTTGGGCACATTCCTCAGCTGTCTTTGTGTTGGTCTCTAACAAAAGTTTAGACACGAAATATAAAGAAAAACAAGCCCCACTTTTAATTTAAACCAGTTATGCAGGAATTGGGGAACACACTCATACACCAGGTCTGGCCAGGGCCCCAACGGAGACCCAGCTTTTGTCTCAAGAGCTAGCATGCTACACTCCTGCCTTGAGCACGGCAAATTTCCCCTCTCCATTGGAGCTTGCACTGCCACTTCGGTCCTCATGTCTCATGTCTCACTTATACCAAGAACAAGCAAGGACCTGCCATTCTACAAAGACCACTCTGCAGGAAAGAACCAGTGCTGATTGCTTCCAGGCTGCGTGCAGTTTATTTAGGCTTCAGACTTAGGGAAACCAATGTCAAAGCAAAAACCAAGTAACACTACTAACGAGTTGTGGATGTCAGTTTAGCACTGGATATGTCAAGCCCAAGCTTTATCGATGTGATAACAACAAGAGTCTTTACCCAGCACTCTAAGGAAATAAAAAGCTGAGGAAAGATTACAGGAATCCAAGTGAATTCAGCACAACATGACACTGATCTGCAAACACCTTACAGATTAGACTAATCTAATTCTTTGACATTTAACTCCTTTTTTTTAAATCATGTTTTCAGGCCGCTGGTACAGCTGTTTTCATAATGAGACATGCATGTACACCAACACCTGCAGCTCCCAGTGCAGGTTCCCACCTGGTACTCTTTAGATACTGTCGCCCAGCTGATAAGCATGACCTCAATGATAAGAAAACTGATAAAAGTGTGCCAGACTTGGCTTGTATTCTCTTTCCAAAGACTACTCTTGGTGCATACAGTTAATGCACCGAGATGACAGAGAGAAGGATTTTCAGGTGAAAGTGAGGTAAGGACCATTCTTTGTTTTGGCTGTACAGCAAGACAAAGATTCTTGTGTGCCCTCAGAGACACCCATCCTTACTCCTATTCCCTCCTCCGCATGGAAAATCTAATCCTCTCTCTTCCCAGAGGAGATGCCAGGCACGATGCAATATGTGCATCACAATCTACTGAGCGAAGGGGTAACTTTTTACCCACCCAGTCTCACAGGATGAAATCTAGATTGAAGCATTCAGGGACCAGGAAAGCCAGAAACAAGAGCCATGTGCTCTTCTCTTTGGGGAGTATAATAGGTAAAAGAGGAAACAACACAAAGCCCCAGTTTAAACTTCTCTTAGAACTCATTTGCTGTAGGGAACATCCTAGACAGTGATCTTGCACTATGCCTAGTACCTACCTTTCTTCTTAAGCAACCCACCTCCACTCCTCATTACAGACAACAAACAACGATTCCCTGGGAAACAAAAACTACGGACAGTCAGAGGCTTGCGGATACAAGAGGCTTAGAAACTAATGGGAACCACTGCAGAAATCAAGTGCAGCAGTGCAAGAAAGAGTGCTTGCAGGCTTCTCAGTACAGCTCTCCACTGGCACGGGGTTAAACACAACCAAGGCGGTAGCAAAATTAACAGGGAAGGAACAAAACGGGGCCAGAAGATGAGCATCCTCCATCCTTCTCCACCAAATTAAAAATCTGTGAAATAATACTATTCAGTAACAGCTGGAGCAATTCAAGGTGGAAGGAGGATTTTTTTTTGCAGGCAGGAAACGTTTGCAAAGATGTACACACTACAGGCAAGCACGGAGCAATAAAGCCCAGAAAAATCTCCCTCCCCTTCCATACTCACATCACTTTCAAATCCCAGTCGCCACAGGTCACAAAAATCGACTTGACGCTGGGATCTAAGAGGCCTTCCTTCGCCATCCACTCGTCAACCCTCTGAAAGGAAGGCAAGAAAAGGGGATGAGTTCTGCGGAAACAGGCCGAGCCACAACAGTTAAACTCAGATAAGCTGCTTGCAATCAAGGAGAAGAAAATTGTGATCTTATCCACCCTTCTCCCTCTCTCTCTTCTCTCTTTGCTTGCCATCTCAACAACAGCACGTTTGGACCTTTGAAGATTTCTGATAGGAGACATCAGGCAACTAGAGCAGAGATGATCTTATCAGACACCTCAGCAGCTCTGCTCATAGAAGGATGGAAGTTGTGTAGCGCTAATGGGACAATACAGCTGCAGTATTACTTGGCCTCTCTCCTCTTTTCTTCTCCCCATATCAAATGGGCCAGTAGCGAAGCATAACGTTCGTCCCTGCCAGTGATGAGAAGTCTACTTAATTTTTTGAAGCTTTCTAGCGGGACCAAGGGTGGGAAGGAGACCCTAAACCAAGAGGGTCCACTACGGTCCTCCAGGAATCAGACTGGAACCCAAATGGAAACAGGCAGCAAGAGAGATTACCTGCTTTGATTTCTGGGGAAACACAAGCATCCTGTGATAGTGCCCCTCATCTACAGCATTTCACACACGCTCCAATTAATACATCTCAAAGGGGAATGCGACATGGATTGAAGCGGAAGGACTGGGCATGCACAAGCACTGTGTGGCAGTAACAACCAAAGCCATGTGTGCCCTTCCTTTCCAGGCTGGGTCTCTTTCCTCCTCACAGTTCTGAGGACAGGTTTGTTCAGCGGAGGTACAGTGTGGATTTAAAGTGAATCCAATATTCCTGACCGACTTCCCCATAGGGACAGTTGTTCTGGATCCACTCTGGAAATGGGCTACATTAATCTGGAAGATGCACATCCACCTTGGGGATTAATCAGGAAAAACTAACCTAGAATAAACCCTCATCATAAACACTTGCATTATTCCAGCTAGAACTAATAAGTCCTTGTTGTGGGATGCCTGAAATTTTCTGGTGGCAGGTGACAAGCCATCGGCTACTATTAGTGAGGCTGCATAATAGCATTTTCAGTGCTTCAGCCGGAGAAACCCCTCCTCTCTTCCCTCGCTTGATGCCTTCAGCTCTTGAAAAAAAAACTATTGTGCCCCAGAATCTCATTTTAACCAAAAAATTTATTGTCATTTAGCTCAAATCTCATTTCAACCTAGAAAGTTGCAGCTGTATGAATTGTACGGAAGAGGTGTTCAAAAACGTATAGAAATGTTTCCACAGTATGAAACTCCTCTAGAAACGGTGAACTGTTTTTTGGAGTACTCCAGTAGCACTGTATGTTCACCTATTTGAGCAAACAGGGCTTTCCCCCTTGGGCAAGCAGGTGCAGACATACATATGCTTACAGGCACGCAACGCTGTAATATGCCTTCCGGAGAACATCAGGGACCGGGGGCGCAGAGGGGTTGCCTTGGAGGTAAGATGTCACCTCCACAGAATACCATCTTTGGTCTCACGGAACTGCCACTGCCTTTCCGGCAGGTTTCTTTCTGCAACCAACTGTAAAACAGCCCTCTCGGGGGACAGCTCCCCTCAAAGTAGCACCCAGCCTCCCATCCCTGTGAGGCACTTTTGCCTCCCTTGGGTTGCTGGGATCTTACATCCATCCCTGCACAAGGCTCCAGGGAGCAGCTGTAACCTTTCTAAAATCCCTGATGTAAGCGCCCATGAAGTGCTGTCTCCATGGAGGGTTTTAAAGCCTTTAATTTGATTTCCTCACATAAGCAATTGTTGCAATTATTCTGATTAGGAACAATTAGGTAACACAGCAATGGAAATCCTGACAGAGACAATGCATCGAACAGCAACCTGCAGCCTGAATGAGCTCTGCTTGAGGAGGTTTCCTTCACTATCTGACTACCAACAAAAGCTATTGATGGAGAAATACTTCCAAGCTAATTAAGCCCTAAATGCTGTAGGAATTCAACATTAAGCAGATGGCATTATTAGGGCCATATCTGCATTCACACATCCTCCAGATTAGATTTTAGAGGCATTTTCTTTCTATACTACATGTATTATTGAGCATTTAAATAGGTAGAGAAAATTAATTTAATAAGGTGCTGAGGGAGTGGAAGGAAAAAGGAGCTCCCAGAGCAGTGGTCTCAAGCAACGTCTTGGTGCTTTAAAACTGGCTCAAGCAAGAATAGCCTCTTCTCCTATCTGCTGGCAGGAGTTTGGATATCTTGTCAGTACCCTTGACATGAACAGCTGGAGATGACAGATCAATGGTTCAATACTCTCAGCAGCATGTCACCAACGTGACAGCAAATGTTATTCTAATGAAGCTGTAATCATAGTCAAATTACGCGGTTCGATTCTCAGAAAGGGGAGGGTGCAGGGAAAGAGATGGAGAGGGGAGGACAGGACCTGAGGTCAGAGTTCGGGAACTAAAGGTTATTCTTCTTACCTCGAGCACTTGCTGGAGGCTCGGCTGCCCATCCACCATGCCTTGAATAATCCCAGTCAGCTGAAACAAGAGACAAACAGAAAGCAGGAATCAGAGTAGCATTCAAAAGTTCATTAGAAAATCTCCTCTCCTGTCCATCTTCCCACAGCTAAAAGACACTCCTGTGACCCGTGTGGACAATACCAAGGAGGCAGCCACGGCAGAGCGCCCCTGGCAGCTGCCCCAATCACAGGCAAGGGCAAAGCTTCATCCCAAACACAGCAAAGCAGGAGGACTCCTACCCACGCCATAAAACATCGAACTCCCAATAGCGCAGGATCCACTTAGGAGTGCAGCGATGCCCTCCACCTCCTGTACTGACACAGCGCGCAAATTGCCAATGTTAAGAAAAACAGAATAAACTATTATTGGTAAATGAGAAGCGGAGAGAATCCATTCATCCTTCACTGCGATGGGCAGCGAGCGTATGTACTTTCTGATGGCCCATCACAACATTCTTCTACATTTTAAATGGCAAACATTGTATTTAAAACAACTGAACAAAATTTGACAAAAAATATTTTCTTCCAGACTGCGAACGCACTTGTTTTTTCAGTGGGCTCCTTAGGGACAGACCCTGCCAACAGCTAATTCCTCTGACTTTACCAGGACTGCTTGGCTGTTTAAAGGTAGGCACATGCATAAAAACTTACAGGCTCATGGGTCTTTGCCTATGTCTCCCCAGGATAGCTTGAGGCACATGGAAAATAAATAATTTTTCTGTCTGCTTTCCAACTGACAAAATTGTCTTTTAACATATTGAATATTGGAGGTCAGTAGCTTTCCATCAATGCACCCGAGTAATTAAAAAAATCGTTATTAAAACAAGTGCACACTACAGTATTTTGCTTTATAATTGCGCTTTCCTGAAGCTACACATCTCACACATTTTCATAAAACAAAGGTCAAACGCAGCGCAAGAGCATGCCCTACCCCCTGTGCACGGCATCGAAGCCCCCCCGAAGCCCCAGCAGCCAGTTGAGAATTACCGACAGCCTTCCCACAGCCTAAGAGCAACTCATACCAGCTCTGCCTAGTTGTGAAACATAAGCTCTGTACCAAACCACAGGGCTCTGTATTATTAAATTCATGGCAACTGAAACTAGCTCAACTGTTTCTACCTCTCTGTTTCTTTGGCTGCTCGACTTACAGCACTGAACTTGCAAGAAAGAGAAAAAAGATTAAACTTCAATTAAATTGTAATTACACTTAATGAATACCAAATATCTGACTCACTGAATAAGCTGTAAGTGGAAAGATTATTTTCTCATAGTGACATCCATGGAATAGTAAAATATACCTTTTAGGGAAAGTATTTTAATTTTTAAGAATGCAGAGTTCCTCTAGGTGGGTTTCTGAAGTTCATCAAGTCATTATTAGGTAGAATTTTAAGGAAGCGGGGGGGGGGGGATACAGACATTCTTTTATATTCTAGAAGCTGTTTTTATATTAATCTGTATTTTAACTGGGTAACAGCTGCTGCCTACAGACTTCTCATACTCCAAGAGGCAGAGACATTTAAGAGATTAATGCATGGCTCTTTAGAGCAGTTTTAAAAACTCATTGGCTTGTTTCTTCCTTTTCTTGGTGTCACCTTCTCCATGCATCTACCCGCAAAGATGGGCAGCTCACCTACAGCAAAACACTGGCTCTGGCTCTCTGAGGGCAGCTCAAATCAAACCTCTGGAAATAAAAGATGAACATTTGGGGAAGGACAACAGGCAACTTCTCAGGATCACAGCCAGGGCCAATGTAAAAGCCTTCCACTGCTCTGGATGTCCTCAGGACTGCATCTGCTCAGTACTGCACTCCCCGAGGGGTACAGGTAGAGGGGGCTAGAATGGCCTAATCCAAACATTTCCCATCAGGAGGAGGGAGGGGTGGGAAAGCAGCAGTAGAGGGTCAGAGTCCCACCAAGGAGTCACCATGTGATCTTGCCCAAGACTCCTTCCCTCCCTGAGAGGAGGGAAACAACCCCTCCTCACCCAGCAGGGCTAAGTGAAGTACCAGCTCACTCGCACAAGCACACCTCGCCATGCAGACACCCGCCAAGACCCTTGTGGCAGAAATCACACGTATGAATACAAAAGGGATATACACCTGTTCCATGGCTATGCTTCAATACAAACCATGGAGACTGCTCAAAAGGGTCTGGATCTCTGCTCTCTCATCCTCCCTGCTCCCTTCTGTTCACAGTTACACCCAACCTAGTACATCAGGTGTCTGCAGCCTTATCTGGTCTTGCAGCTTTGATAAAAGTACAAAAGCATAAAACTACGCTATTGTAAAGTTTGACTGGCAATCCCAAGAAGCACATGGTACTTGGGAACATAAACAAGTTATAAGGCATTTATCTTTTTGTACTTTTATCATCTGTTCCTTCAGGAAAAGAAAATAAATAAAAACTAATCATAAAAAGAGGGCAAAGTACCATGAAAAAGCCTGTATGAGCATCTCGCATGTAGAGGGAACCTTTTACTTAAGCATTTGGCACAGGCACCAACCAGACAAAGAATTGGCATCTTTCAAAGGGGCAGGATGAGTTTTGCATATCTAACAACAGCTTTAAGCTACCTGCATGTGCTTTCTACCTTCTCAGCTTAAATGTTCATCACACCACTCATCATAACCAAGCTCCAAGAGCTGTTGTTTTACAGAGGAAGGTGAAGAGAAAGGGGACTGGATCTGGATACAGAACAAACCAGCACCAGAACAGGAAGATGTGCTTGGCCATTGGCGTGGGAGGTCAGAGGAAGCCTTTCATGGCCAGGTGTAAACACAGACACAGAACAAGACTAAAGCAAAAGGATGCCATGAGGGTGCCCATGAATACTACCTCCTTGTAGACACTCTTCCCATGCTATGCTGTCTTCCTCAGGAAGGAAAACAAATTCGAGAGATGCTCCAGATCCGGAGCTGAGGGACCCCAGCAATCCTCTCACACAGACTCTTTACGAGGCAGTCTTGTTGCTTCCTGGTAAAGGCAGTGAGCAGAGGGAAGAGGGGAAAAAAGCAGCACAGTAGATAGGCTCCAGTGTAATGTCAACACTACTGCTTTTCCTACAGAGTTTATCTCGGAAATCATCGTATTTCTACTCCAAGACAGTTTGCTGATTACATAAGCACTTGTCTCTGGTGTACAATCTGATAATCAGCCCTGGTCTTTCTTTGTAGACAAAGAGGCCAATAAATCTCACCCTTTGTAAGTAGAGGTGCCTAGACAAAGCCCTTTACTGGCATTTAGCAAAATGGGTATTTTTCAGAAAACATAAAACAGCTGAAAGTTGCGGTTGGGAGCTGTGCAGGCAGTGGCTCCACAGGCGCTGCAGGCTGCCTACACAGCACACCCCAGCTGTAGCTTCTGCGTCTGACTACAGCCCTTCTGCCTTTCCTCCTCGCTCTGCATCCCCAAATCCAGCTGCACACACGACAGAGGCAGCTCGTTGAGAGGGAGGAGCAGTCAGCACACCGGGCAAGATCATCTTAGACAGTCCCATGAGCCATGGGCAGGCATCTTCTCCTCCCCAGCAGGACCGAGTGTGTGAGAAGGGAGGGAGATGCTCCCCGCTCCCCCAGCCCTGTGCAGGAGGTGCCCAGGCTCTCTCGCTGAGAGTGAAGAGCAGGGGCAAGAGCTGGGATCTAAGGAGGAAAAGCATAATAGAGTAAGAAAGAGCAAGCCACAGGTCTGCAGTGAGCAGAAGCGTTACTGTAGTAGCAACATCAGGTGTTACAGGGACAACTGGCATGCCAACTGGTGGTATCACTCACACAGTCTTCAGGACAGGCGCTCACACTATCGCTACAGGCCTGACCCGCTGGGGCTGCCCAGCAAGAGTCACAAATCCCACAGGTCTTTATGCAACTACTACAGCCTTTGCAAAAAGCAGCTGTAAACGAGGAAGGGTATTTTTGTGACTGTTTAGTAAAATCCTCAGTATGATCAGCTCACCTCTGCTTCTTAGGGCAGCGTTTCCAAGTCAGTCCAAGGTAAGAGGCCCTGTAACAGGCCCCTCCAACATTACCTTGTTCCTCGGGCCTTGCATCAGCCCCCACAAACCTGGCTAGGCCAGGTGACTGTGAAGGGCAGGAGGCCTGCCAACACAGGCGGCATGGAGGCCACGCCGTGCACTGAGCAGTACGGGCTACTCCGGGTTTTGCCCAAGAGCCAGTGGTCTCCAGGCTACAGTTAAAAGCAGTTCCCTAACACCTGCTGTTAACAGTAGAGACTTTCCCAAATCTGGTGTGTTTGACTATTTTGTGTCACAGATGCACACTGGAGGGGTTTTTGCGACCGTTTCACCTGTTGGCTTCAGAACTGTCCATTTTTATTTGACTCTGGACACGCGATACCAGGCAGGAAGGAGGTCAGCTGCAGAGGAGAGACTGCAGCGTGATGCTGCAGCAGGGAAGCCCATGTCCATCCTTGGGACTCCTGCAAATGCACCACCCACCAGGCAGTACACTGCTGCTCAGCACACAGCTTCTCTTGCTCTAGTGCTCCACACACGGGAGACACGAACCTTCAGAGATATAAATAGCTGCTCCAGGCATCTTGGCTCCAAAGAGTGAGAAAAGATAGAGAAAATAGCACTGCACTGCAGGAGCATAAGATGGGCTAAATGTCTCAACCACAAGCTCAGTGTCCAAAGGACCTCCCAGCCACTAATCCCAGTGTCAAGGCCCTAGTGTCTCTTCACACCATAGCACGCTTTAGACTGCTTTCAGCTTGGAAAATCATGCCAAACAAGTCAAGTTTGCTTGCAGACTCTCATGCAGTAACAGAACTGCAACCTTCAGCACTGGGGGGAAGGACAAAGCCGATGAATTTCTCCAAAACAAAACTTCAGTAGGAGTTAGTCAATGAGATGACTTCTCTGGAACGTAGATGACACAAAACTTACATTTTGGGCCTTACTCCACAAGACAACATGTCTCTTAACAAAGATCAGGTACCAGCTTTAAAATTTATCACAGCGTACATTTGCACAAGCACATGCCCAGCAAGTCCCAAGTGGGTTAGGACAGCCAAAGTAATTGTCCAGCCTTCTAGCAACAAGGTTGCAAAAGAGTTTCCATGATAGCCCCGTTTTCACACATTTATAACTTTCTGAAAGCCTCTCTTCTTGGGAATAACACTGTCTGTGCTTAGGGGTTGGTTGGTTTTTTTTTCCCCGCAAAGTTTAAATAAAATACCTTCACCTGTTTTTCAGTTACAGGAGAATTAAAAAAAGAAAAATATTCATTTTTAAAATGCAGAAATGTGGAAGGGTCTAGCTGGTCTTGGAGGGGGCTCCACCTAGCACAGAGATGTCATTTAACCAAGTTAGTCCACACAGGAAACGTATGCTGATGGCCTGATTCCGCAGCCACTGAGGTCATGGAAAAAGCATCATGGTGTCAGCAGTTCCAGTCCTGTCTGGGTCAGGACAAAGAACTTGGGCACTCCGATTCCCCTAGTCAGTATTTTAGCGCCCGGGCTGGCCAACAGTGAAACGGCGGAGTAGCAGAAAAAAAGTCCAGAGCAAAAGAAACCTAGAAAACTTCCCTGGCTGCAGCAGGGAAGAAGTGCACACTTGCAGTAACGTGCTGAATGGGGAAAAAAAAAAAAAAAAAACCCTCCCCTGATTCCTTTGATCCACAAGGAATCACATTTACCCAGTTCCTTGCATGCCTTCTTTACCCTCTCATCTATATGTGGGGAAAGCTGGATGCATCTCAGAAAAGCAACTCTCCTCAGCAATGAGTGTAACCAAGTAACAAGACCTCGCTTCTCCAGAAATCACTTCAAGCACCCCACAGGCACAACATCAAAAAAAGAGTCTTAAAAATAGAGATGTAGGTTGTCTTACCACTCTGAGGAGCTCATCAAACCACAACAAGCAAGCACATAGGAGAGTCATTTAGAGCCTCTGAACCATGGAGCAGTATACAGCACTTCCTTACCTTGGACCAGGCTCTCTTTGACCTTCCCCACCAAAGAGCAGCACAGCACAATCATTAAGAGCTTACAGACGGGCTTCAGTATTTTGCCTATTCGCTAATACGGCACTAGTATTTTAATTCTGTGGTCACCCAGGAATACGTTCATTAGTTACAGAAACAATTGATATTAGTTAGGAGATCATAACTATAACTAGAGTTGGTTATGAATCCAAAGCGAAACCTTTACATTCTGCTACAATAATAGAAGACGATTCTCCTCGTCCTTAACATGAGACTGGCACAACACCATGCCTTGCAGCTGCATCATGAGGAGGTGATCCCAACCCCCGGTGCAACAGAAACCTGCTTCCCAGAGAGACTCTTGGCGCACCGGGGAACCTTTGCACTTTACCTCTGTACAGAAGGGCGTAAGCTGGGGATGCACCACAGGCTGAACATACATGTGAAAGGTGGATTCAATCTCCATCGTTCTGCCATTCAGCTTCAGGATAGGGAATTCGATGATTTCCTGAATAGGGTAAAAAGAAAAGTAGCTGTTCATTTAAACCAAACAAAAGAAATGAAGCTGGGAAAGATCCACACCACTAAGGTGGCAGCAAGAAGAAGGGGCTGATGGTCCCAAACAGAAATGAGCCCAACATGAAACCTCGCACTATGAATGGGAAAGTCACACAGGAGCACAGAATACGTCTAGTGCCGTTAGCGTGACGGAATATGGTGTTGACACTCCTTACGTGCTGGCCTCAGCCAGGACGTACTGGTGGGTCTCTGTGCTCAGCGCAGCAACTGCACGCACTGCTGCCTCAAACTGAACCTTTCAAGAGGAAGACAACGTGGCACCACCCGCACACACTACCCAGAGAACATGGAGACACGCTTGCAATGGGTTCACTTCTGGTTAGCAATGACATCCCAGACGCGATGACCTCCTGATGATCGGTTCCACCCTCTCTACCGCTCAGTCCTTTTGGAGGACACCAGACAGGCAACAGGAGCTCCTTAAAAATTTGCATGCTATTGCATGAAGCACCTCCTTCCCAGGCAAAGCTGAAACAAAAGCTGCAAGGAGCAGCGCTCTCCTCTAACAGGGTGAGGAGAGCAACTGTAAGTCCCCCTGCAAAAAACCACCCCTATGGGATACGGCACAGTAGCAGGCCCTGCTTTATTTTCCTCTCTATAGCCAATTTATGCTGATAGGGAAATAAAAATGTTCTTCATCAGAAGAATGTTCAATTATTTGAATAATCAGCAATCAAAAATTTACATGGACCTGTTAATAAAAAGTTTAAACAAATCCAGTTACGATGGATTTCTCAATTATTAAAAAATATACATGAAATTACAAAAGCCAACCACTGAATAAAAGCGATAAAATCCTTTGTGTTCACCCCCCTCCTTCCCCACTCCCTCTCCTCCTTCCAGTTTAATGCAAGAGAAGTGACAATTTGTTTGGTGTCTTTAAAGAATAATTTGTCTATGTTATTTAATAGAGATGCATGGCACCAAGGTTCTGGAGTGCAAATGAGCCTGCTGAGTGATATCCATGCAACAAGCCTCTCAAATCACTTCTAGAGAGAAAGAGAGAGAGGGAGAGAGAATAAAAAAAATATTGCTTTTTAATATTCAAAAACAGTTTGCAAAATTTAATCAAAGCAGAGGAAAAGCTAACATTTTTACCACTTTGACATTTTTATTAGCGCTTTCATAAATTTTTAAAACATGAATGGAATTAGTTTAACAACAAAAAAATGCCTGAAAACATCTGGAAGAGACAAATAAGAAATAATAATAAATAAATAAATAAATAAGTCCAACTCCTGCGAGTAAAATTAGCATGTGGAAAATGCAGTTGCTGCAGAGGACTAACAATTTTTGGACCCTGGCTGCAACCCCCATGACCCACAAGTGGAAATTATCGTGAGGTCATATATATGAGCTGATGACATCATCACCACGGCAGCCAGAGGGAGGGCAAAAGGATGGGTAGATAAACAGAAACAACAAATAATTTAGACAGCCATCGGAAACACCCATTTCCACCTCAGGGAGAGCACAGGAACACAGCACCCACCGTAAGCACAACAGCTCCCGGGAGCAGCTCAGCCGCGGGCTGTGCCAGCAGGGCACGGTCAACGCGGCCACACGGGAAGCATACCCCAGCTGAGAGGAAAAGTTAGAAAACGTTCACAGTGATGAAGTGCCCAGGCGTAGACGTCGAGTAGTCAAACAGCAGACAACACAGGGCCTCACGGTTTCCCCGCTGCCAGCTCTGCCACACTCGTATGCGCTGCATCGAGGCGATTTGGGTGCATCCTCTCTCCCAGCTGCACAGCCATGCAAAAGGCCAGCCCTAGCGACCAAGCTTCCCTGCCCCTCGAAGGCACACACCACAGGCTGTGCCTGGAAGGGGAGGAGGATGTAAAAAGGCAGAGAAACATGCTGTTCCAGCTCTGCAAAATGCCCGAGCATCACCCAGATCGTCTGCTGTGGGAAGTCAAACTCACCAACTTCAGCCACCCAGAATTACCAGTGGAAACAACAGAAACTGGTGATTGAATAAGGAACGCTGGACAGTTGAGTGAATTTCTCCCGTTGAAATAACCACAACAGATGGACACTAAGGGCAGCAAATTTCTGTTCAGAAGGAAAGCAGACTGTAAAGTTTGAAGCAAACGGACAGGATGTCCTAACAGAGCCAGGCTTAACCCCAGGCTGGCTAACATGTGTTACAACCCTCTCCGCCAAATACTGCGCTCCTCCCTCAAGCGGTCTGTAAAAGGGGCTGGGGAAACCCTTTATCCTTTGGGTCTGCACCCCGCGCCAGGGGCATCTTTGAAGTGGGCAAGTCCACAGCAGAGCGAGACGAACGTCCTGCCTCCCAGAGAGAGGCACGCACAGATTCGATTTCACAGCAAGCCTGCGTGGCAATGCAGACATCAGTCCTAAGGGAACAGAAATATCCTCAGGGGCCATCAAGTGGCTGCATGCAAAGAGAGACTGAAAGACAGCCGGGCCGGCTGATCTGATACACAAAGGCGTCATTTGCCTTCCAGAACCAAAGGCAAAAAGCACTTCCAGGAGGGTCGGATTAAAACAGACGGAGGAAATAAAAAAAAAAACCTGTACTAAGAAATGTGGAAAATTTAACTATATCAAGAATTACTGCAGGTCTGTGGGAAATATGCAACCAGGGAGCGAGGGTGGAACCTGAGCAGCAACTTGAATGTCTTGGGAGAAAGAACAGCAGCTCTTTTTGGGCTTATTTGGTCAGTTTTTCAGGCAAGTGGTAAAGGACCTTTCCCAAAAGGCTGTTTATCTGCACGCTTCCTATAGCGAAGATTTTTCCAGTCGCTGGCAATGTTTGCTCCACTGGTATCTAAGGCAACAGATACCAGCCCCATGAAATCAGCCCCACTCCTCACTAACGACGTTAGCCAGTCCTGCAATGAAATTTAACCTGTGACACTGCTGTACTTTTCATTTAAACTTTCATTTGGAGAGAAGCAGTGTTTGGAGACCCTGCAGTTTGTCCTGCTAATAAAGACAAGTGTTGGGACCTTTAAAGGTGCCATTCATCTTTTGCCTTTATTAAATTCAATTTTCTTAAGCCCATGATACATCATGAAATTAAGAGTTGACATTCCTGCAGAAACAAAAATATCTATCAAACATAAACAGAAAGAGGAAAAAAAAAAAGAGGCCTCTACTACCAAGAATTTATGGCTTAAAGTTGATCTGTTTCCACTTTTTTTTTTTTATTTTTACAAGCATATGGTTTGTTTTAGATATCCAAAATGTTATTACAGATCTAGAATTTCATTAGTAATTATTATGAAATGGTGAGCGCTTAGACACACACACACACCCCCCCCCCCCCCAACAGACCGTGATTCAGAAAGGCAGCCGGGCACGCTCTCACATTTCACAATAGCCTGGTGAGCTTAAAATGCTCAGCTCCATCCACACAGGCAAGGACCTTCTTTGCTTTTTTCCAGGTGGGGAAAGGTGGAGGGAAGCAGCGCAACAGAATTAAAAGGAGAGGTTCGCTGACATTTGGTTTCTTTTATCAGAGTCTGATCATTCATAAGAGCTACCCTGAGATCCTCACACATTTCCATTTCCAACACTGACTACACGTGTGCCAACTACCGCAACGTCTTGCACCAGCAGCGTATGGGTCTTCTAAGTCATCTGCCCCCCGCCTCGACCCCCAGCGTTTCCTCACAGCACAACCAGGAGTTATGGATGTGCTGAAATAACGCTGAGGGTGTCCAGAGGCTGCAAACAGCCACGAGGTACCAGAAGAACAAACGTACCCATTTGAATTTTGCAAGCACTGCAATTAGGTACTTTATTTAGCACTGCAAAGTAACTCGAAAGGAAATCCAGGATCCAAACCACCAGCAATAAATAAGCAGCTTTTTATTTTCCTTTCATTATCATGAAAAGTTGAACATGTTTTGTGTTGAGAAATTCTGCACGCAGCTCCCAATTACAGGCATTTGCATTTATATTGTTGGAACACAGAGCTCCTAAAATCAATATTAACCCGCTTAAAGAAAAAGACATTGCCACCCTGTCCCTCCTCTCAGCTGCTCCCCCAAATGCGTTCACAATAGGAACGTACAGAGCCGTAGGCTTTTAATATCCACTACCAGGTCCACTGTCTTTACAACAATCTTGTATTTATGATTTTGTGGTACTTCAAACAAATCTTTGTGACAGCTCGCTCAGAATTCCCCCCCTCCCCCTTTTTTTTTTTTTTAAAAAAAAACCTTCCAAAAAAAGAGACACCAGGTGCAAGTCTTCGGTGTAACCTGGCTGTCCCATGACAGCGGTCCGAGGAGCAGCAAGTAGGCTGCAGCGTAACTGCACAATGCCTATGAATTTCCTTTTCAAAGGGATTTGAAAAATTCATAACAGCATGTGAAATCACTGCTACAAACCCAGCCTTTTCCTACCCAACCACCCTAAATGAAAACCTCCTCTCTTTAACACCAGAAAAGGGATGCAAGAATTTAGCTGCCTTGATTTTCTTGATAATAAATCAACAAGCACATGACTATACTCACTAAAAGCCTTCCTGGAACAGCAAGATCTCCAGAGTTTAGAAAAGCAAGCAGCAAAAGTTGCACTGCTTCCCCCAGAGGGATCTCTTTGCTTATCATCTTGCATTTGTGGAGCAATAACATTACTAGACTAAAACAATACAACGCAGAGCAAAAACTTCCTGCCCTCAAAACCTTTTAATCCAGAAGCCCATGTAAAAAGTGGACAGAGCTTACTTCAGGACAGGGATTTATATATTTGAGGAAGATCTTATGGCCATTCAGTTGAAAAACTAGTAGAGAACAATTTATCCCCTACTCCCACCCCCATCTGAAGAAGTTTAATAAACACCAGTATAAAAGATGCCCATAAAAATCAGAGCTGACTGTTCAAAACGCAATAAAAACAAGCAGATGTTTTAAGAGAAAGGGATTTTTTCCCCCGATAACAAAAAGGACAGAACTTCCTACCCAAAGACTGCTTTACACCTTCAAAAGAGGTAAGGGAGGGAGACGCAAGGGACTCGCACTGGAGGGAACACAGGCTCAGCATCAGCTCATTTTGTTCAGGGATTTTTTTTCCCTCTTTAAAGAAAAAAGTCATTTTATGCACAAGGAGCTTATTTCTTAAACAAACACTTGTGTTTTTGATTTACACCACGGGCTGCTCCTAAATAATTTATGGCGGGTTAAATTTATTGCACAGCCCTGGCCGGCTGCAAATTCGAATTGCCAAATAATTAGATTTTAGGGCAATGCTTATAAATTATCCGCCGATTTGTCCGGACTTGTTTGTCAGTTGCTTTGTGCTTCGGGTCATCTTTGGCATTTCACTGTTTGTGTTTTAATTGCTGATTTACACTTTGACAGATGAGAGTTGATGCCTCCAAGTTCCGGGAGGGGGCAGGCGGGGGGGGGGGGGTGAAGAGCAGGAAGAATCAGAGCTCTTAAAGGCTTGTGATTTTCCTTTTTTCCAAGGCAATTAAAATCGAAAAGGGACATAGTAAGGACAGCACTAGCCTAACAGATCTGCCTCCCCAGTTTCCATTCTCTGCCTTAATTATTATTTTAACTAAAGCTGTTTTCAAGTTGAGCAGCCTTGCACTAGCCCTCGGGGGCAGTAACCAAGATGACCTCACAGGTCTTTTCCCTGATTCTAAATTTCTATTTCACTACAACAAGTACCATAAAGACAACACCTCTGCAACGGGGGACAGCAGGACTTCTGCTGAATCAAGTCTATGCCGGCTGTCCCAAGGATGCCTACAGGCGCACATAGCGATGAGTCTCACCATGCTTCTGCCCGAGGTAAGTTACTGTACAAAACAGCCCTGTTAAAAGGCCTTTGGGGAAGCAGCTGACCCCCAAATTACATTTTCCATCATTACCTAGCTGAAAATACATATTTGCACACACCCAGTGATTAAACACGTTTAAACAAATGTCATATCCTGGGAAAAGCGTAAAGGGAAACGTACACCAAAATCAAAACACATGGGAGCAGGCAAGAACATGGAAAGATTATGAAACTCAGGGAGAAGATGATGTGAAGATAACTTCTGCTCTTGGATCCTTGAATACCCAGGGTTTTTTCCTCCTCCCTGCCTTTAGGATAACCTCACTGCCAACCCTCCAAATTCAGGCACTGAAACCTAATGTCAAAGGCTGGTTTTTCTCAATGATAAATCTGGAGTTGTCTTTTGGGTTCCACGCTCTGACATCAAACCTGGCTCATATTTTTAGGTATTTCCTTACAACCATGAGAGTGAGGGATCATTTCTCTTTCTTTAATAGGAGGTGAAATTCCCATCTAATCACATGCCTCCAGGAGCTTGAGCTTTAAGAGAGACATCTAGTCCATGCACCTGCCCCAAGGCAGCAGCATCTCCCCTTAAATCATTTCTGACTTTATCTAGGCTGTTTTTAAAGACTCCAATAACAGGGATGCACACACTCCCCAGGCACTCTATTCTGGTGTTCCATTCATCTTATCATTAGAAAGTTTCTCCTAATGTCTAATAGGAGTTTCCCTTGCTGTTATTTAAATTCATGACCTCTCCTCCTACGCACAGTGGACACAGGCCAGAACCTTTCTCTTTTTTGTAACAGAAGACTTATCATACATCCCCTTCTCTTCTCTTTGCCTTCCAACCTGTGCTCACAGTTTGTGTTTTGCAGACCCCTGGTCACAGTGTTTTTCTTCTCGACCCCCTTGAAATGTTCCAAAATTTTTTGAAGTATGGAGCCCAAAACAAAACATTTCTCTGGCTGAGGTCCCTTCTTAGAGGGCCTCAGGAGGATCCACGTGACTTGCACATGACACTTTCCCCTAAACTTGTCACTATGGTCTTTAAGACTTCTTTCACGCCACTGTACCTCACATTTTTCATAGCTGGCTCATAGCCCTTGCCCCTTCATCCCAAGCAAAACCTTTGGTAGCCAATTGCTCACAGGCTGGCTTCTACCTGTCACCATCACCTCACCTGCCAAAAAAAAACAAAGCTATTTCAATCTTTCTAGCAGCACCCAGCCATCAGGAGTAACAGAACCTCCCTTCTCTTTCCACCCTCAGGATGAGAAATACAGACACACTGGCATTTCCACTCATTTCTACTGACACATATTTAACCACCCAGAAAACCTCAACTGCCACACACAACAATAATTTAAAGCTTGACAGCTTGGGGAAGTTTAACGTTCAGACCAGGTTAGAAATAGCACACAGAACTTTCCAAATATTACCTTTGTATTGCAAGACGACAACTGAACTACATCTTTTTTCAAGCCCACCCCTTTCTACCACAGGCAACCAGCCTGTGCAGTCCCCATTGCAGAATTATCAAATCATTTCAAGACCCAACCTCTTCACCCGATATCGAGCAGCACAAACGATCAATGTTCCCAGCAACACTAAAACATCTGGGAAAGGTAGAAAGGGCATGTTAGTGCATGTAAATGAACACCTAGGGTTTTACAAACATCACAACTAACTGCTGGTGACAGCATCATTTCTGCCTGGCATAGAGAGGAACTAAATAACATAACCAAGAACAATTTTGCCAGGTACCAAGTGCCCAGACCAACAAACACAACATGAGGACAGCTACACAGCCAGCTTGGAACAAAGCAGAAGAAAGCAAGAGATTTTGCAGGCAAGAGCCAAGCTGCACCTTCTCCTTAGCGGGGAGGTTTTGTTCAAAACTAAGAGAAGACCCTAACACAGCAAAGACCACAACAGCCTGAAGGGAAAAGCGAAGCCCCAGTGCAGCCCTCCAGTCAGATGCCACAACATGGAAGAGCAAGCAGGCACAAAAAGGTGTGGCCGAACCTGGGGTATTTTAGCTATTAGCTATTTTAGCTAAGGTCAGAGAGAGGTTTGAGTCAGAGCCAAATCAAGAACTGAAAAGCTCCTCGCATCAAGTCTGTTCTCTCCAGATGCCGTGCCTTGTCTGCCAAGAGCCCAAAGGGACAATGGTAGGACAAAAGGAAGGACACCTGACATCATGGTCAGGTGTTTTTTTGTTTGTTTGTTTTTTAAACACAAAGGTATTAACTTTCTGGGTTTTTGTTTTCCCTGTTTGATCTCTGTTCTAGCAAACCTTCTCGGGGAAAATCTGCTGGAAAGCTCATTTCAGCATCAGCCCTGTCCTTCCCCTGTGGAGATCAAATTTACACTTCAGTGACTGCTCAGGAGCTGAGAAGAGGAAGATCCTCCCTCCAGTAGCTCAGAACACCCTGCTGGGTGGCTCGGAGGCCGGGAAGCGGCTGCAGGCGCGCACATCACCAGCGACCATACCGCGCCATACACGCCGCAAGAGTCACAAGGCGCAAGAGCAGCAGAAGTAGAACGCTGCGGCACCCTTCCCTTAACTTTAGAAAAAGCACGTGCTGTAAACGTTTCCAGCAGCACAAGTAACCCCAGTCAGCTGCTTTACGGCGAGGCAAAGAAACCTTTAAACACACTACAAGGGACTTGCACATTCCTGAACTAGCACGGATCTTTTCTTTTCAGGGTGACTGACGCTTAACTACTTTCTGCTGTAACAACAAGTCTACTTAACTTTGCAACTTGTCACCTAAACGATGTGTAATGTTTGCACAGCTAAGGATACAGTGTTCAAACAGCACAGGTGGGGAATTGCACGCTGGGATGCATAACTGATGTGGGGTCTCCGCACGCTGCGAGGGAAAGGGCAACATGACTGATTGCTTTAAAGCAGTCATCTCATCGGCCTGTCAATAACCAGCCGAAAGCTAAGCAGGCTGGGTCAGGTTAGGACTGCAGCAGTCAGCCACCCGAGCGCCTGGTATTTTAGGCTTGTCACTATAATACTGCTGGGTTTATATCTTTAAGAAATTGCTTTGAAAATTTTCATACATCAGATGTCTTGCCCGGTGGTCCAGTAGTTGTGCTCCATAGGAGATTTGGGTTCGGTAACCGTTCACGTTACCTAGCTCATCGGGTTTTAAATAAATACAGCTAATTCTGTTGCCTGAAGCCGTAACAGCCCCTGGCAGATTGATATGGGTCACAGCAAGGTTGCCCCTACTTATTGCAAGAATGGGGGAGGCCGCCAAGGTAAAATGACTGCCACGGAGAATGCAGCTTTTGTGGGGGACACTGCAGCTGCTATTTCAGGCCCCGCAAAACCTCTTTTGAAATTCTGGTTGCTCTTCTCCAAGCTCTCTGTCTTTTAAAATAAAGACATTATACTCAATATTGGTCAAAATAAGATTACACAACAGTGCCACAGAACTTATTTGAAACACATGAGATACAGAAAACATGAAAAAAAAAAAAAAAAAGAACTGCAACTCTTCAGTAATTTCAGATGCACCCTGAAGTATTTTGAGTTACAGATAGCTATGTGCTTTTAGCAGAATGTGTAACTGTTCAGAGGAGCTAGCTATAAGGCCCCCAAATTTTTTTTCAAGCGATTGTACAAAAATGAACATGAACAGAAAAATAACCTAAAATAGCTTTTATGTGAACTATTTCCTGCCACTCTAGGAACCTAAAGCATCAAAACACAAGAACAGCATAGCAGCAGCCATGTAGTTTCATTAAATAAAGGGTGTAAAGTAAGCCATAACTGGCAAAGAGATGATAAATACATATTTTTACTTTTAGTAAAAAAAAGAAAAGCCTTTAAGTGACTGTGTTGCACACATCTTTAATGGCATTCCTCTAGTAACAACACTGGGTGAAGCCGAATTGAGAACTAAGTATTTACAACTACACCCAAGCCTAAGCTGCATGAAGACAGGTAATTGCAGATTAATACTCCATTGTAATACTTATGCACGAGAGTGCTGAGTTAAAGTTGCCATGGGAAACAAGCCTGAAATTTCTTCACTTTTCAGCAATTCACTATCAGCCTTAATACAGATTTTGGCAGGTGATTTCTAATGCACTGAGCTCAACAGCTACACAAAAACTGTGCTAAAAGCCAGCTGCTACACAGGAATATCTAGATAGAATAGGTGAGCACTGGCACATCTCCACTCTTTGCCTTTGGATAGGATTGTGACAATCTCTCTGATACCGGCGTTGTGAGCCACCATTCCCATCCTGGCCTTCGGCTAGGATTGCCTTAATACAGTCTTCACAGAGCACTGCTTGAAGAGCTTCAGAAGATAGCTTGCAGCCTGCTTCGGTCCCTCCTGTGAGCTCCTCTAGCAGCACGGCTCCCGGGGTTGTCATTTCTGACATACTCCACCTAGAAAGTCCCCTGAGCTCAGGCCATGGCTACCTGGGCGGCTTGCCCATCCCCTCACTACTTAGGCTGAGCACGGAGCTCAGCAGGGACTGCACGTCTATTGCTAAGCCCTAAATTTGGTAGAAATCAACATCCATTCACATTACAAGGTCAGTCCATAAATCACAGCAGCTCAGAAGCAGATACACATCATTCAGTTGTCCCTACCATGGGAATGACACCATCCAGCAAAAAAGGGAGAGCAGTACGAGCAGCAGAGAGGCAGTGATCGTTTTGGCTGCTCCCGCTGCATCTGCCTGCGCCTGCAAGTCAGAGCCACAAGACTGATGCTCGGGGGAACCAACTTCAATGCTCATTTACACAAGCGTTCCAGGAAACAAGAGTCTGAAACCAATTTAACCTTGTTTTGCACTTGCACTTGATATTATCTTAAAGCAAGGCTGGATCTCATTCGCTGATACAGTTTTGCCAAGCAGGAAATATGCTATTAGCATACATATTGTACACATGCACAGTTACAAATAAATTAGCCGCTAAGCATTCTTATCCACGGTCTCAGTGTTTACAGTTTTATGTTGAAAAAGTGAATGACATCCTGTATTTATTATCAGGTATGTCCAGTTTTATTTGATAGAAATTATAAAAAATAATTCTATATACAATTGAAAGAAATTACAAAAACATCAGTTAAAATGTATAGTTAAACAACCTGAAATATGTGGGATAATCTAAAGAAAAATATCAAAATATATGTGTATTTTGAATGTATTGTTTAAGAGAACACAAAAAGTATCATCTGTAGTTCAATTATTTTTCTGCTTCTGGTCATAATATCCTTTACGACTTTAGCGTTAGAAGATCTGAACATTTCACACCTTCCTTTTACACAGAGATTGAAAAAAGCAAATTTCTAATTCCCAAGTGATTATCAAATTTGAGTGATTTTGAGACACTGAAGTCAAGCACCCGAATAAACTGACATAAAAAAAAAAAAAGTATCTTTATCATCATCAAAAGTTCATTTAGCATTTCAACAACTCCTAGTTCCAACTCCTGAGACAGTGACTTCTGTCAGTTCTGGCCTCTGGTATTCTTTCCAACTTTCAGGCAGCAAACGTATACAAGATTGAGTATTACTTGTTTTTAACCTAAGTAGTTTTAATAAACTATAGTAGAGATTAACACTCTAAATTAAGGCCCAATTTCAAACTTAGCTTTGAATAGATGTGATTTCTGTCATCAGACATTTTACATTAAAAAGAAAAAAAATCCCTTTTTATCCACTCCGCTGCAGTTGAAGGCAGGATGCTCAGCTTGCTGACTAAAGGGGCACACCCACTCACTGCATTAATAAAACAAGGGAGCTGCGTCTCTGAGCCTGGGGGGCTCCTGACGCAGTCACCGAAGGACCGACCACCGTAAACACCAGTGCCTACAAGGACAAAGGAATGAGAGAGAGAAAGAGACACTCCCACTTACTAATGCATCTCTTCTTGTGCATCTAAAGTGCCATATGCACATGGCTCTACAGGCTGAGGTAAGCTTTAAAGAGGTAAGAGGGGCTAGCCATAAACCTCCCTTACTGCCTACACCTACTGACCTTCAGCTGCTTAAAACACTACTATACACAGACTATGCCTCTATTCTTCTTTCAGGTTTTCACATCTATCCATCTGGGGCAATGCAATTAAAACCCCCAAATTCTATTGTCTCTGGGATGGTCTCATTGCCCATAAATATACCCATTAAACCCAAAAGCCAAGCTGCTGCTTTGCACTTACTGTTACGCACTTTGATTTGGAGGCGTATCTGTTGAAAGCCATCAAGAGCGAACTGCAAGGATGCAGGCTGGCCTGTTGAAGAGCTCTCTATTACCATTCCCAATGCTACTATCCTCCTGTGAATATAGGACAGGGAATGTTAAGGAGCCTCCACATCAGTCCAAGAAGCGATAAAGCAAAGGGCAGCTGTCGCCCAGCACTCAGCCAGTGCCCGGAACCAGTTAAGTCACAATATGGGTGGCTTCCTAGGGGAATACCACTGTTCTTGACCCTCCTTGATCCCTGTTATGGAGGCCATGCCATGAGACCTCAGAGGGAGGGATAGCATGAAAGGGAATGGAAATGAAGGAGTCTTCAGGGCTCTGAAAGGAACACGAAGGACATCTCCCAGGGATAAAGTCAGCCAGGCTGCCGGTTGCAAAGAAGCACTCACCACCAGTAAATACCACGGGAAGGGGAGCGAACATTGCAGTCAAACACCTTAGTGTAGATAAAAGGATCGCTCCTTCAGTAGTTTCTGGTAATAAGCAAGAATGTTTTTAAGAGTGGTTAGTGAGATCTGAAGTGCTACTGCATGGTGGCATGTGTGTTCTGCAAGACTTTTTGTCAAGCTGGCTAAATTTACAGCTATGACTATCCACTTAAAGTAACTTGGATCACAGCTCAGCTCTATATGCAACCTCCTCATCAACAAACTCCAATGCATTCGAATTTTGTTGCATCGCCTGCTAGAGCTCTATTTTCCAGGTTCTGAGCTATAATAAAATAAATGCAGAAAAAGAATCAGGATCACAGTTAAGATCAGCTCCTGACCACTGCTAGCTTCCAGGTCCGTCCTCAGAACACATCTCTGAAATCTCACCATCTGCCACTGCTCCCGTGAAAGATCCTGCCAGGACATCAAAACCTTGCACAGGACATCACTGACATACGCAACACAGTTTGCTCACCACGACATACAGCCCAGCAGTGAACAAGGTAAAAGCCATTCTGGTCAGCAAAGAGGTAAGATGTAGGCAGGGACAGCAACTGAAAAAAAGTCTCATTTTTGCAGAGTTGTCTGATTCAGGCGAGCAACTTCAGTCTTTGCAGCTACGCTGATTCCAGTGCAGCAAGAGCCATTTCTTTATTTGTCAAACTAATTTGCTCGTGGGGATGTGAGGGACTGACAGCCACTACCACACAAGATATGATACAGACAGGCACTGAACACAGCAGACTGGAAAAACAACACTGAAGAACCTCTCCACCTTAAAGGTGTTATCTCGCCAACAAAATATATAGCAGATCTGCATTGGCCCAGACCATTACTTTCCCTGGCAAGGACTTGGGGACAAAGCTCCTTAAAACAGTAGTAATCATATTCCACTCATGCTCCTTTTTACTGCCAGCTGTAAACTAGCTCCACATGCATCATGGTTTTGCATCAAAATGTGCACAGACCAAACCCATATCCAAAGGGACAAGGTAGATCCAATTTACAGCTTTGACAGGTCTGTGCACCCGAGGCTGAGCGTGCAGGAAATAGCCAGACATCTCAGTTGGAGAGCGGTTAAGACCTTCCTAGCAGAATTAGAGGCAGAGACACAACATCCTCTCACAAAGACCCAGCAGAAGAACAGGGGTTTGCCTTCCATTTTCAGGAAACGTGGGAGACTAGCAGTGCTCACCAAGGCACAGCAGGGGAAGGTATGGCTCAAGGTTGATCCCTGTGACGGGACAAGCCCAAAGGAAACCATAGCTGCGTTAAGAAATGGGTTCACCGCATTAAATCATCTCAGTAAGGAGATGCCATGTTGAAAATCGCTTGACTTTCAGCATATTTGAAACAAAGCAAACAGAAGTGTTCTTAGACAGCTGCACATTACTGGCAATGCCAGCAAGAGGCTGATTGCTTGCTACAGGGGTGGATATGAAGTCTGAAGTCAGTGCAGAGACTCTGAAATCTCTTCACTTGTTACCAAACCCAGTATTAGGTTATTTCTTTTTATCATGCTTTTCTAATTTAAATGGAAGCTCCAGGTCTGCCCTGCTGGCAACCGAAAATGTATTTACTAACTTGCTTTTCACTATTATGAAAGAACTGTCTGAAGAAAAACCTCTGCACTTCATCCAGATCACTGCATATCTCGAGAGGTAAGGCACTGGAAAAATCTCTCTGAAGCTGAATTGTTCCCATCTTATTACGCTCCAGAGTTAACATCCAGGCAAGACAACTGCAGCAAGATCAGACAGCTCAGAACTACTGTTCTTATCTATTTATCCTTTCTGCATCTATTTTATCATCCCAACTCTTCCTTTTCTGAAACTATCGGCTAGTAACAGCCTTTTTCCTTGCAGAATCAGACAAGGCTGCCTTGAGTATGCTAATAATGCAGGCTCCCAACCAGCAATTTTATAACCCTCCCCAGTTCAAGCAGATGACAAGCTTATATGACGTAGGAAAGTGTTTTTGATAACACATGAATTTTCACCGCTTTGATGGAAATCAGGGTCCTTCATTTCATTCCCACTGAACAGACCTGGCGCTGTTCATGAGAGAGAGGTGGACTGATAAGAGGCCCAGAGGGCCAGCAACAGAAAGAAGGTGAGACAAACCAGGGAAAACAAGCTGGCTGGCAGTGCGGCTTTTCCTTCCATCTCCCAGAATGGCAGCAGCAACTTGCAAGGGGAGAATTAACAGGATCAACTATTTACCTGAGGATGAATCTGTGGTTTATCACATGTGGCCTCAAAATCCAGCACTAAGAAGTAGTGATATCTCTGTGGAGGGAAGGATGACATTGCTGCCATGGAAGCTCCAAAGCCGTGGGACGCCAGCTTCCTGCTTACGATGGAGTCGTACCCTTTGAGAACACCAGCCGGGAGGAGGGAGCACACAGCTTGTCTCACCCTTGGAAGTAAGTTTCGGGGAAACTTGGCTGCTCCAGTATGGAGGAGTGCTACCATTGAACATCCAGAGGCATCTGAAACTGAAGAGAGACTCCTGTTACTTATGCACGTACACATCTCACCTCTCTTCATCCTCACTCTGTCGTCCTAGATTTTCTCTGTGCGTCCTGGTGGAGGGTCTGGCATTAGAAATCTGAAATAACATAGTAACCTGCTCTAAGCACCACAGGTGGCATTTGGATGGAGCTCGAGGTGTCTAGAACCACAGGCAACTGGGAATTAACCTCTGCAAACAGCTCTAAATTAAGAACTATGAGAGACAGTCACTGTTCCATGTGCCAGCTCACACATCCCCACTAAACCTTATCATAGCAGAACACAATATAAATCACTTAAGCATATACAGTCTGGTCCAAAAATCGTTGAAATTTCTGGGAAGGCCTTTAGTCTTTTCATATACAATGCAACTTTCGAAACACGGCAGGAATTAAATACAGTAAGACACATACCAACACTACAACCCATCAAAACAGCCTGGCCCTGGAAGTGCCTATTAGTCACACCAAAACCTCCCACTGCCATTATAAATCCACACATCTGTTGGCTAAAAGGATATTCTCCACAGAGGTTCTCACTTGTTCCAAATAGTAGGTTTCTCACAGATGTGACTTTACTCTCGTGCTATATCAGATTTCTCACTTCAGATACTTTTCAGAAGAGGAGATTGGTGCAACAATCCCAAACATGAACTGCCAAGACCAAATTTTCCTTTTAGTAAAATGCAAGCAAGACTCAATAGCTCTCCCTCCCTCACCCAGCCATCATCTTGTGATGTTTCTGTTTCTCATTTAATATTTTACCTTACCCACGTGAGACTGTTCAGATTTCCTCCCACCCCTTTTCTTTTAAACTGCTGCTGGTAAAATTTCACAGGATTGCCACCACCCAAGGAACACCCACCTCAGGGCTGGTAACAGGTACGACGCGCTCATGAGGATAAGAGCTCAAGTTCAACTCATGGAGATATAACATAGCTGGGCGTAAGGCAAAACAAGGGAATCACAACTCAGTCTTCTAGAACAAGGACGAGTGAGTTTATATACACATATATACACATCTCTCTATATAGATACAGATGTAAGGACGCAGGCAGGCCAGGAGGTAACTCCCCATGCCAATCGCATGCGATGCTCCTCCACAGGGGCTCACAATCTGGCTCGGGCAGGAGACAAAGGGCATCGCCTGCTTGTGGCTCTGGGCAAGAACTGCCTCGTGGGGAGCGCAGGGTCGCGTGTCTCCCATTCACGTGGTTTCTCAGTGCTGGGGCCGGGAGCTGAGTCTCCCCACGTGTGTGCACTTGCTTTTTTGCGGCTACATGAAGGGCAGGAAGCGACCCGCTGGGCGGCACAGAGCAGCTGCGCTTTCTCCATGAAACGCGAAAGACAGAAAGCAGAGGACTCGCATTCTGCGAACAAAGTCGCTATTTGCACAAAAGACAGCATTTGCTCTTTCCTATCCGTTAGTCCATCAGGTAAATAACGCACGTGCCAAAACACACACTTAATGAGGTAAATAATATGCCTTGAATAACGGCTAAATCTGTATTTACCTGAGAGACCGGAGAAACTCAGAAGGACCAGATTAGGAGATAATTGCAGCTGAGCAGGTTGTGTGCTTCGAGTAAACACACATTTTGTAACCTTCTCTCAAAGGTTTAGAGTTAAAGGAACACCCAGGCACACCACAGATGGAAATCAAAGTAGCTGAGATGGTTTGAGATGGAGCCATTCCCCACACTGCCAATTCCACGGTGTAAATTGGTTTGCAGCTTGCAGCTTTCACATTTTGGGGAGGTGCTCTCTTTAATAAAGCAGTGTGGCAGACAGCAGATACTCACAAAACTACAAACCCAAGTTAAAAAAACACTCCAAGCCCAGCAGCATTTATCCTAAAGGAGCTCAGCTCTACCTATCGCTTTTCCATCTACAGCTTTTACTGTCATTACATCAGTTATATTCACTTCTAACCTGTCCCAGAGAAGAGATATTTGAGGTATATGTGCTTTCAATCTTCGAGCTATCAGCTGTGAATCTGAAGGTCTACCACAGTAGATATAATATCTTGGAATAAAGCGGCTTGTAAGTTAGTTGTGGTAAAACCTGGTCCTTAGCCTACTGCATAAAGTAAAACATACAGTTGGAGTGGGGGAGGCAGGCAGGCTCCAACCCCTATAGCAAACACTGGCAATAAAATATACATTATCCACCCACACACAGCAAGATCAGTACTTCTCTAATGTATTTTAACTGGCAAGACTAGGGCATTGAACATGATCTCCAATAATCTTCAGGCAGGTCTGTCTGCACCATGCAACGCAGCAAGGTCCCCGAGCAGACCCTAACTCCAAGTCAACCCAAGCCAGTGCGTCCACACTGCATCACGCAGCAAAGATAAGCTTGGCCTTCTGGCAGGATTCAGACAAGTCCCGGCACGGACCCAGCAACACGATCCCAGACCCAGGCACATTCAGCTCGCACAGGTACTGTGGAAATAACAGACAGAGCTAGCGTCTGTTTATACTAAACAACTTCTGCACGTGGTCCGCTTCTAATGACAAGATTAGGCTCCCCATCTGAAAATCAGTCTACCCCCCCGATCACACACACTCAGTGCAGGGGAGGGAGACATGCACTGAACAAAGGTGGGGAAGTGGGGTATTGCATGCCGATTCCCTTAAACAGCACGCAAATAAAGGCAACCCCACTGCAAACTCTGCTCTTTCAGCTAAATGAAGTCTTAACTGTATGTTTACCCAGTCACTGCTCTGGGTGCCCCAGGAAGACCTTACAACATCTTCTCTGGTGAGGTCAGAGTGCCTCAGAGCACGGTACAGCTGGTGAGCACACACACTTTATTGGAATCATGTAAAGCATTTATGACTGCTATGACAATGCAAGGCACTAGTAATTATCCCATATTTATTTCAAAAGACAACAACGCAAGCACTCAGCTTCAAAAATTACAAACCCTGCTCTATCCAGATAAATCCATAGGTTGAATAATTCCATTTCCAAAACTAATAAAAATACCATAGATAAATTTCTTACGCACACAGGGTCAGATTATAATCTCAGACTGTGCAGGCTGTCACATCTGGCATTCAACCCTCCTAGGTTAACATTTCATATCACACAGCTCCCATTCCTTATACACATACATATATGAAACGTAATGGGACCATGAACTGAGGCTGGACTTCAAGAATTATTTTGACAGATTATACACAGACCTAGGAAAATGTGACAGCACTTATATCTGCAACACCCAATAACACGGGGAAATAGCCATGTGTGGTGGGTTTCAGCTGGAAGATAAAGTTAGTGTTATGTGCTGTATAATAGTGTGTCACACATGACATCACCAGCTACGATCAGCAACTGTCTTTAAAAAAGAAAAGAAGCCTCTGGACCTTCACTGCAGGTAACAGGACAAGCTCAGGCTGACCACGATTCTTGCTTGTTATTGGGCCAAGCACATGCACTAAAGCATTTCATGCACTAAAGCATGACAGTTTGATCACTAGCAAGCAAGGGAAGCCAAAAGGCAAGTGCCAGCTGTAGCGGCCAGCTTGCCAGGGGCCCCACCAAGTGTGAAGCAAAGAAGCTGTGCTGGCGGCTATCACCCCGCAGGCTTCACACCGAGGAAGCTGCTCAGCGGGAGCCAAAAGCAGCAACTAACAGGATGGGGAAGTAATAGGGTGTGAAGAATGGCTGCGACAAAGCCAGGAGGGTGTTGTAAGCACTCTCCTCAACCTGTAGGACAGCCCCAAAGCCACAGGTAAATACAGAGATGTACAGCATGCAAACTGCACAGAATACATATGCATCAACAGTGACATAAGTTCGCCTACAAATTTGAGCTGGATGGGCTTTCTGTGCCTAACATTAATATTTACTTTTTACAACCAAATATAATTAAAAATCACATGGCAACAAAACAAGGCATAATCTTAACAGCTTGCTTTTCACCCCAAAATATTCCTCTTCACTGTTCCATTTGACAAGCTGATGCAGGGAGGGGGAAAGAAGACAAACACCTAAGTTCAGATTGGAAGGGCAACCCAAGAAAGAATCTGTTTTAGCAGAGCCTCCATTTACAGGTTAAATTACTTTATATCACAGTAAAATGGCCTTTCACAGTAGTATTAAAAAAATAACATAAAGGGAAAGGAAAATTAAAATAGAAATTAAAAAAAAAAAAGCTTTGGGAGTAGTATGTTTTAATTTATTTTCTGTCCAAAGCCTAGGTGCCAGTAGCTGTGATTCCCAGTCTCTGATAGAAAAACTGAACTCTAGGCTAGGGCAATCAAAAATAACCCCCAAAAGTAGACAGATTTGTCTTACTTGATTGAATTATTACCATAAATACAAAAGGGTGAAAACATACGGTAATAAAGATTTTTTTTGTAGAACAAAATTGCATACTTTTAGCAGCACCTAGAACCTGGAGCATGGCAAAAAAAATGCAGACTCCCATTTTGGTAACTGTTCAAATGCATACTCAGAGGTCAAATGTGAGCCCATATTTCAGTTTTGTGAAGATGTAACTGAAGAACAATAGAGATGACTCAATTTTTCAAATCAACTTTAACCTAAAAGCAAGTATTTCATTAAAGGGATTGCTGCCCAAAAGCTACAGCACCTGGCTAGCTTGTGAGGCAGGAAACAAGACTAAGAACAAGCTGATTGACTGCCACTGTCCAAACTTGCAAAAAAAAAAAAAGTAAAAAACAAACAACAAAACACAAAGCTTTTAGAACCGTTTTAATAATGTAACATGATTTTAGACAGGTAAATTGGATTCTTTAACTTGTTAACCTCAGAGTTGCCACCCCTTTAGCATTAGTCCAGTACATTTTCATGATTACACACCCTTTCATTTTCGTTGGGTTTGTCTGAGGCACTGCTAGACAACCAAGCCCATATTTTGGGAAATTTGTAACGTAAGTTTCCCAAAGCCTTGCCATGGAATGCCTATATGTTGTCCCATCATTACTCATCACAAATACATCTTGGTATTAATCATTTTGTTTTTACAGCACCCCAGAATTGCTCCCAGTCTCTTCCTACTACAGAGGAAAAGCGGAGGCCCCTGTTCTCAAGAACTTACAGTCTAAAGTCAGACGTAATACAACAAGTGAGGGTAAGAGCAGAGAAGAACGAGGGTTACAGCAGTAAAGTCAGACAACTGCTCATTTGGCCGCATCTTGGTAATCCAATTAAAATTCAATCTGATTGTTGATTCGCTATTTGGAGGCATTACGGCAGAAACAAGCAAACAAGGAAAAGGTTGACTAAAAGGTGGAGGACACTCTGGTTAAGGAAGCTGTCTCCTGTCTCTCGCACTCATCCTTCCCGCTGCGTTCCTTGACGGACACGTCAAACACCGCCCCAGGGCCCACTCTTCCATTGTGACACCACAGACGCGGTGGCTTGTGGGATCACAATGTTGAGGACGAGGCAGCAGCTACGGGGGAAGCCCTTCCTGGGGCTAGCACACCCTACGAGGCTAGGAAATAAACACAGCTCAGTTCACTTGACAACACAGCAAAACCCAAACAAGACTTAATGCTGGTAGGACATGAACTCCTCTGAACAGACCACCCCGACGCATTCCCGAAGATGCACAGTAAAATTCCACTCCAGTCTTATTAGGCCACCTCTGCTAGGCAACCCACTTTCTTCAGCTCCTTGACTGGTCTCTTAAGACAGGTTTTGCTGTATATTTTTAAACCTTCTCCAAGAGTGACTGCTGATAGGCAAATGGATCTAAGGTGAAGTTTGAAGAAGTTCCACATACTAAAGGACTGGTCACAGAGTGAGAAAATGTGGACAAAGGAAGCAACAAAAATTTAAACAACAGACATGCACAAGACCAGAAAGCTACAGTAGAAGAGTGGATTCAGTATTAAAGACTTGAAACAGGGAGGATCAGATCAAGAATCCTCTAGTCCAGTGTTCTGTCTCGGCATAGGATCCTTAAGGAATGCACTGGGATGAAGTTACACAGAACGGGGTTAGCCAGTCCAGCAGTTCTCAGGGACCGAAAGGAGGCAAGCTCGTCCTTCCCTCTCAGCCTTGTGTTCCTGCTAATTCTCTCATGCCAGTTCTGTGCTCGTCAGGCCCCTCTGTGAGCTGATCCAACCACAGTAACCCATCAAAGGGCTAATGCAGTTGGAATAAAATACAATTAAAACAAGATAGTTTCCTGCTGGGTTAGTGAGAGGAATCAGCTCAGGGACAGGCTGGATGAGTGCCAAAGCTCAAAGGAGGTGGTTGGCCCACATTGGCAGAAGCAGGAGAGAGATGCTGAATGGCAGCTGGGAGCTGTTTGGTCCGCTCAGCCACTTGCCAGACCACACACTCAGACCAGGACACCTGTACCTGGGATGGTGTGACATTTTGCAGAAAATGTAAAAGGTAACTCAGTCCTAGCATCATAAACACTTAAAACTTAAAGCCAGAAAGCCTATCGGACCACCCTATCTGAACCTCATGTAACGCTGGCCATAAGATTTCCACCCCATTACTCCTGAATTGAGCCCAAAGGTTTGAACATCTTTCCTGAAAGTTTTTGGCCTTGAATTGCGGCATCAATTATGGAGGCTCACCCCTGCCTTCAGACAGTTGGTTCCAATGGTCAGTTATTTCACTGTCAAAAGATAGCATAACTTCATTTTCATTCAAAATTTCTCAGCCCTGGTCTTTGGAATAGGTTCTGCAATTCATGGCATTTCAATGTTCTCAATCCACAGAAGAGCTCCCAGTGCCATAAGTAAGAGATTTGTAGCTACTACGTTTCTCATCCGTAAAATCTACTACTGCACATTGGCCTAATTTAGTGGAAAGGAGAAATACCAGACTGCCCTTTGTTTAATGGAATCTAGCATGCACAATTACTCAATTTTCATACACATGAATGCCACAGTTGTTCAAACCAGGTATATAGCTGCACACCTTCATTATCTGAAAAATGAACTTGAAGGTTAACACCTGAAAGAGTCAAATGAATTTCAGTCCAGACTCAGGAAGACACTGCTTGTATTGCTTGATACGTTGTTTGTGAAGACCAAACGTGAACTAACTCCAGAAACGCTAAAAGAAAGTACTGCACTTGGCAGAAGATCTACCCTGGTGGACAGGAAAATGCTTCAAGTAGAGCAGTAGCTATAACAGAGCATGGTTTCACACAAGCTGGTCTCAATGACCCTGGAAGACCAGCCGGGTAAGATGCTGACCCCATTATCCAGCCACAACCAGGGAAGAAATAGCAATTCTAACAAATACAATTACAACTACCAAAAATGTTGGATATAAGTATCATCATCTGCAGAACATATCTGGAGAGAACACAACTACTCAGCTGGTATTTGGCCACCACAGGTAACCTGCTGTAGCTGAGAGAAATTGCCAGAGAGTTGCCTACCAGCAACAGCTAGCTATCACCTCTGTTCTAGGTTACACTTCATGCACAACAAATTGTCCCCTTCTCCCACTATCTCCCTGCTTGCCTTTGTACCATGCTGGCATAGTGGTTCAGTTGCATTAAACACCAGGAATCTCTAGGATAACAGCGTCCAGCAATAACATGTGCTTCAGATCCACTTTTGAAAAAAATGTATTTGCTTAATAGTCTCCAGTGTTCTCCTATCAACATAGCTTCTGATGGCCAGTCCCACAGAGTTTACCTCAATTCACTCTTCACCATATCCCGTATTCTGTAGTTTCAGTGTTCTTTATTGGAAGGTGGCTACCAGATCAATACAGGAGCAGGGTTAAGCACAGAAATTTCACACATTAGATCTCTTTCAGAACTCTTCCAAAATTAAAAGGGGAGAAAAATTCAAGACCTTCCAAAATTAACAGAGCCAAAACAAGATAAGCACCAAAACAGCTGTAATCAGGCCTCCTAAAGGAATCAAGTTGAAGTTAAGTATCTCAACTGCAGAGCAAAAACTTAAGGTCACACCAAATCATATCAGTGTATATTCAATCCAAGGACTTCTTTATTTAGCATCAAGCACATTAGCATTTTCTTTTTAATGCTGTAGGTTTTCTTTATCTGGAATTTAGCAAAACTTAAATCCATCTGGTTATACACATTAACCTTTTTTTGTTCCAAAAAAGAGAGAGGGGGGAGAGAGAGAGACCCAAAGTTTGAGGGGCAAAAACCATAAAAGGGCTGCTCCTTGAAGCAAGACAAGTATTTAGTCCACACTATAAATTAACATCAAAGTTCAGTTTCAAAGGCCAGAACTCAGTGCTTTAAAAGGGAAATAAAAATATCTGAAATCACACTTTCCAAGCCCACACACTGAAGAGTAACCAACTGGACTTCTAACACATTATTTAAGAACAGTTCCTTCTCTGAATAAAAGCTCATATGCCAACTTTAATATCACTTGATATGGGATGCTACAATGTTGTAACAAGCAACAAAATGGCACAACAAATTCAAGTTACCATTCATCCTCCCTCCCACAAAAAAAAAAAAAAACTCAAGTAAGTATCTAACAGCATCTGCTGGGATGAGTCCCTTTGAGATGTACCTGCTCAGAGTCCACCATAGCTCATTCTTCCTGAGGTACAGTGCAAGTATTAACCAACCAGAAAAGTTACCCTGGTCCCATGCATTGCAGATGAAAGAATATTAGCGCTCAGACTAAATGGGAGCTATCAAGCCCCCCATTTCTGAAACCAGCAGCTCAAAAGGAAGAGAGACCAGTAAGCATAAGTAGAACGAATGTCAGACTTATTAGCAAAGAGGCCAGCAACGACCACGTATATCCACCAGACACAGGACTTGTAAAAGACAGAACATAAGGAATAAATGACAACGCCTCCTCATACATTTCAGTTCAGAAGAAACACCTGTAGCAGCACAACAGAGAGAAAAAGAAGGGAGAAGAAATTCCTACGGCCAGTCAGGAACAACTAAACAGATCCTGTACTACTTCTAAGCCTGCTCAAGTTTGCTTCAGAGCCTCAAGATCTGAGAGCAGTGGCCAGCACAATCGCACAGGAAAAAAACCCAAAACTCCTGCTCCCCACACCCCCCCCCCCCGCCCCACAGGAACACGAGAAACCACCCGGCACATGCCCGGCTCACTGCCGGGAGACCTGCTCCCTCCCCCAGCGCCCGGTCCCGCTGCGGAGTGGCCCTGCCCGCGCCACCCGCGGCACCGCCAGCCCAGCGAGGCCCCCGGGGGGCGGCGGCGGCGGGGGAGGGGGCCCGGCCCGGGCCCCGGGGCTGGGCCCAGGGCGGCGGCGTCGAGCGCACGAGGCGCCGGTCCGCCGCAACCCGCCGCCGCGGGCCTCCCTCGGGCTCGGCCCGCGGCCGCCCCCCGCCTCACCACGGCCCCGGCCCGGCCCCGGCCCCGGTCCGACCCGGCCCGCCACCCCGCGCCCCCCCGGTCCCGGGCCGCTGCTGCCGCCGCCGCCGCCGGGGGCCAGGCCGCGCCCCCAGCCCAGGCCTCCACCCCCCGCCCCGGGCCACGGCGGCCCCGTCCCTCGGCCAGGCCCGCCGGCCCGCCGCCGCCGGCCGCGCCCCGCGCCCGCCGCCGCCCGGCCCCCCCCCGCGGCGGGTCGGTCCGCCCGGCCTGGCCCCCCCGCCCCGCACGCTCCGCACCACGAGTCCCCAACACCGCCGCTCACCTCCGCGCACTCTGACCCCCGACCCCGCTCTGAGCGGCGGCGCCGCCGGCCAACCGCAGCGCCGCCTGCCGCCGCCGGGGGCGGGGCTTCCTCCCCGCCGCGGCCCCACTGCGCAAGCGCCCGCCGCCCGCCGCGGCGCGGGGCACGCTGGGGCTTGTAGTGCGGCGCCCGCCGCGCCGCCTCCCGCGCCCGGCCCCGGCCCCGGCCGCGCCGCGTGGCCGCGCCTCGACGCCGCCGCCCGCCGCCCTCGGGCCGCGCGCCCGCGCTGCTGGGGAGGGGCCGGGCCGGGCCGGGCCGGGCCGCTCCCGCCTGCCCGCGGCGCCGCCGTGTCCCCGGGGCTCCCCTCCTCCCGCAGGACTCCCCTCACCTGCCCGGGGCCAGCCCCGGGCACGGGGCCGCCCCCCTCGCCCCCACCGGACGCCTCGGCGTGGCGGCAGGGACCACCCCCGTGTCCCGAGCGCCACCCGCTGTGCCCACACCGGCCACCCGCGGGGGGGAGGCCACCTCTTCATGGACCCACAGTCCCCCCTCTGTCCCCAGCAGCAGCCCTCCGGTCCTCCAGGCCACCCCCCCCCGGCCCCCGTACCACCCCTCATGTCCCACAGGCCACCCCTCTGTCCCCAGTGCCACCCCTCTTGTCCCCATGGCCCAGCCTCCTCTGTCCCTGCAGCCCACCTCCTTGCGTCCCCACCGGCCACCTTCCTTTGTCCGCAAGAGCCACCAGTTTGTGTCCCCAAAGGTCCTCCCCTTAGTGTCTTCCAGAATCACCCCTTTGTGTCCTCACAGACCACCCTCGTTTGTTCCCATGGCCCATCCCTTGTGTCCCTAAAGGCCACTGCCTTGTGTCCTCCCTGGTCACCCCCTCCTGTCCCAAAGTGCCACCTCTCTGTGTCCCTCGAGGCTGCCTCTATGTGCCCAAGGGCCCCTCATCAAACCTTCGGCCGCAGGGCACGCTCCCCATTGCAGTGCCGGGTGCTCCCACAGCTCAGCTAGGACTGGCACCAGTTGTGCCACAGTGGGATTGTGAGGGGGACGTGCTGCGGTGACGGGTCACAGCTGGCGCTGGTCGCCACTAGCCTCTGCTGCCTTTTCTCAAGGCGTGTGTGGAAGCCGGGCACCTCTCCCCGTAACAGGAGCAGGGCCTCCAGCACCGCGCAGTGACACCTGGGGACACTGCAATCCCAAGGCCACTCCACATCCTGCAGCCACTCCACACAGCTGTGACGAGCAGTAACAGGCACGGGTTTTGAGCCCAGACCAGCGATAAAGCTGCGAGTTGGCCTGCGTGACGTCTGGAGGGCCGCGCACGCTGAGGGCCTGGCTAGTAGGGGGAGCACAGCTTTAATACGCAGTCGGGGTTACAACGGCCAAGGGAGGTCAGTCTCTCTTTGCCACACAAAGCCTATGGCTTAGCCCAAGCCATCTCAGGACACTGGAAACCGATTCACCCTAGGTGTAGCAGATTTAATGTAGGTGTTCCTGAGCTGGTCATTTTAAATGCATTCAGGTAAGACAGCCAGAGTTTAAATGCATAGTTATAAAACGGGACTCAGTAAAGTTAAAGTGCCAGCAATTCCGGCTTTCAGCAAAATCAACATCCACTTTAAATAAAACATTACATGCGCATAGAATGAATATCAACTGTTTTGGAGGGACACCACTTCCCCCTGTACTAGGGCAGAGCTGTCTGCAAGTGAGATGCATTGCCGGATAAGGAGACACTTTCTTCTCTTTCTGAGCAGGGATCTTTGCTAGAATAAGGAAAGCAGTATTGTCCCTGAAGGAACAGCCGAGGCCCTGCTGCACAACATGCCTTCCTTCCTCCTACATCTGCCCCAAGCCAACACCTGCCTGATGTCTTGTTAAATCTTTAAAGAAACACAGAAACTAGTCAAAAGGTCAAGTCCATTTTTCCTGTGTAAATGAAACCAATGCCAAATGCTAACGACATGTCCCCATTGCTCAGCATTACCGAGCTTATCTTTGTCTAGCCTTCCACAGCTTTTGGGGAAGGTTTGCCCATCTATTCATAGAGCAGAGGCCCACACAAAAGATTTAGGACTCTTTCCAAATGCAGTCTGCCCTCAGCGTCGCTGCTGCTGGACTCATATTGCAGCTTAGCTTGGTTCCGAACCAGTTCAAGACACTACCTGCACTGATAACTCTTTGCTGGTCTTAATCACCTCCCCATGCCCAGGAAGGGTCAAAACAATAACCACAGCTGGTACTGGCCAGTGTTGTCTTCCTCCCTTTAATTTGAATTAATGAAGGTCAGGTCCCTCAACAAGCCTGGGGCTGTCTTTCCTCCCACTGACATGGACATCAAGTCACTGTCGTCAAAGCACTTCACCTGTGTTCAGGGAGCTCTCTGATCCTAATACCTACGTCCAGACCTTGCCCAGTCTTCATTTTCCTGCTAGATATCCCTAAGCCATGGCGTTTCCTCCCACGCACCTGGGACGCTCACCTCACCTCGCCTCCAGGGCTACCCAATTCCCTGGCCTACTGCCCCATCTGTACCCCCTGGAAGACGCAGCTGCAGCAACAAACATGCTGGCTCGTGACCTTGTGCATGCCATTCCTCGTTTTGCCTCCTTCCTTGCCCCCCTTTCGTTAACTCCCACCTCCACATGTAAAACATTTCCAGCCAGCTCCTTTGTGCTCCCCTTGATGCTCCACACGCGTGCAAAGAGTAAACTCAGAGTCACTGGTTCATGGAAAATAGGACTGTGAGGGATCTTAGAGGTCACCTCATCCATCCTCTGCCGCAGACGGGAGCAGTTCTACTTTGTCGTCACCTCACTGTCCTCTTTCACATCTCATTCCTTAGGCCTTTCCCTAGCTCTGTGCCTAAAAATATTTGACAAAGGTAACTAGCAGGATGCAGAGGTCACTGACTGCTGTTCTACCCAGCACAGTTTGCTTGTACTCTCCGGGCTGCCTGGCCATACCTGCCCATTGCCCCGATCTTATATGTGGGTTGCCAGGCTGAATCTTTTTGCTGTGTTTGTATGCAGCCTCAAACTTTGGAGGCCTGAATCATGGAAATGGCATGTTAAGAACTATAAAAATACCAACAGTAAATCATTTAATAATAGAAAGAGTCCTTTAAGTCCTCCTAGATTTGGCATCTCTCAGCCTCCCACCCACATAAGGAAGGATAACATGAAGTTTTACCTCTAAGCTTAGCTGTATTGCTGTGATTTGTTAAGCCTTCGGTGACTAATGTATGGTTCTTCCCAGGAACGCAGGAGAGCTAATGCAGGGCCTTTTCGGTGTGGACTTCCTTGAGCAATCTGTAACTGCCCTCTGCCAGCTCCTCCTTCTCCGGGGTGGAAGCTGGCAGCGACATGCTTGAAATCATACTGCAATCCAAAAGTTTGAAATTTAGGACTCGCAGCCTGCCTGTGACTGTTTCTATGAGGATGAGAGAGAGGAAGCCTTTCCCTTGCTGACCTCTGGATCTCTAGTGAAAAATAAAAATTTTCTCAGTCTAGACAGACAAATGTGTCCCCATACATCTGTTTGTGCAAAATGTGAATGAAGGCAGAGGTGTGCAAGCCCCTTTTCATCAGCCAGGCCTGCTTCCCAGGCCTGTCAGGCAACACAGCGGTCAGGAGGTTTTGTCCTGCCTGTTCCCTGGGGCGGGGAGCCCTTTCCTCAGCTGAGCCTCTGCTGTACGAGGGGCCATGTCCTGGCTTCTGCTCACCTTAGCCTCCCTGATGAGACCTTTACAAGTTATCCTCCAAAGACTGTGGGACAGCAATGCAATTACCTTCAGTGACTGCTCTTTCAAAGAGCTCCTTTTGTCCAGCACAGTTGTCACATGCTGGAGAAGGAACCCTAACCGGTTCGGGGACAACCACATTTTATAAATATTGACACTGTAATAGTGTTAGTATCTGAGCCTATCTCACTTGAGTATACGTGTCTCAAGTGAACACTGAAGGCCACTGAAAACGACACCTACGGATTAATCCAGCTCACTCCAGGCTTGTGGAAAATGTTCGAACAAGGGTGATTGACAGATATCGTGTGGCCTGCACAAGGCCCAGTCCCTCCAGGTCAATGTGTGGGGCCTCCATCGCATACCCACTGGGAACAGCCACCACAGTGAACCCTCAGTAAACCTGTAGTGACAGTGCCTGCAAAGGTGGCTCGCCAAGAGCTCACCCATGGATCTTGCTGATATCACGGCGCTACACAGAGAGCGAGGATAGGTGCTTCTCTGCTGCTCCAGCGGCGCACGAGGGCTGGAAAAGACCTGAGGGGGAATTCTTCCCTACCCGAGTGGCACAGCATAGCGAACTCACAGCTATGAAACGCAACGGTGGACAACTACCATGGGGCCCTGGGCCACAATTCCCAGGAACTGGGCAATGTAGATGGGAGAAAGTGGACGAAAGCATTGATAGCTGCTGATCAGGGCTGCCTTATTCATTCCCTGCAGCAAGGCCCTGGCCAATGCCGCTATCCTGTTGCCTTAGGACCAACAAAATCAGTCTGAGAGCGAGCGAGTGTGTTTCAGGAGCAGGCCTGGTTTCTCAAGTGCTTGTCCTGCTCTAGAGATTTTGGGATGCCTGTACACGGCTCAGAGGAAATAGGAGCCAGACTGGGGTGGTGTCTGGGGCTGTTGTAACTCGCCCTGAGGACTGCCCTCGAACACCACGTGGAAACAGCAGCCTGAGGCTTCCCCAGCACCCGCTCCCTTACAGCAGGATCCCCTGTGCTGCAACACACCCGAGGCAGCAGCCTGCTTCACAGTTAACTACAAGTTTTATTTGTTTTAAAACCCTGGCATTTTCCTAACAAAGCGTCATTTCACCGAGCGCGGATGTGCAGCCACCTCTGGGCTGATGGATGGACGGACAGTGCTTTAAGAGAACGCAGCAGACCGGTGGGGCAGGTTAAGGCAGGAGATACAGATTAAATCCCACCCCGCTGTGTGACTGTGCCAGGGAACCTCGGTGTTAATGAAGGGCTGAGCCCGTCTTAGCCAGAGATGAAGTATCAAGTCACTGCCTTTTGCAGTTCAGTTCGGACAAGGAGGGGGGCTCCTACAGACCGCCCTGCTCACGGTGCCTCCCTTCCCAGGGCCCACGGAGCCCAGCTCTTTCTAAAGCAGTAGGTTTTTATAGGATTACAGCATGAAGCAACGTCACCTCATTTTAAAGGCAACTGCTTCCGTTCTGTTTAGCTGCTTCTGCTGAATGCAACTTTTAAATGTCTTATAATACACATGACAAGTAGTCTTGTATCACTATTTTCTGTTTAACAAGTTAATAATGTGCCAACCCAAATCCTTCAGTTACTAACGCCACCGGTGGGACTCATTAACCAACGTGAACACATATTTAAGGGAATACTAATATTCACAATATACATTTTTATATTCATGTTGTCGTTCTTCAAACCACAGCTCAGTTCACGTATTCTGTTGAAACATTTGCTTGCAGAGGATTTCTCTCTTTCTCTAAACACATATGCTATCACAGGGGTATCATTCTTGTGAATGATATTAATGACAGCTTGTCATGATGGAAAGCTATTTCTGGCTGTCAATTAAGGGGTGTTTTGAAGGAAAGCAGCTCATTCAAACCCCGTGGGAGCAAATGTGTCTCACTGTTTGACAGTGACCCCCTTGATGAATTTGGGAGCAGCAGCAACAGCAGCTCTGTGTGGCCAGGAGGGTTTGCAGCTGCAACACAGGGCTCTGGAGTGATAAAGGCAGGAGATTTTAAAGACGCTGAACTCCTTAGCCTAGGAAAGCCAAAAGAGAATTTCAGATCCTAAAAGCAACACAAATGTAGGAGCACAGGCCCTACTGGGAAAGAAGTCACAGAGACACCGAGCCAGTCTCCCCCGTCATGCCACACAATTTCCCACCCAGCATCCCAGTAAATTTATCAACCTCCACCTTCAACTGCGCCTGTTTACCTGTCCAAGCTACCCCTACTGAAGGCTCCTTCGGATCTTCACTGTCTGATAGTTGGGAAGCTTCCTCTAATTCCGAGGTAAAATGTATTCACAGCTAGTTTACACTCATTTACTCTATTGCCAAAATGGTCCTTTGCTTTAACTATTTTTTCCCTCCTCTGGTGTTTTTATAGGCAGTTCTCAGATCCCCATCATCTCTGTCATCTTTGTTTTGCTGGGCTAAATAAAGCAAGTAATTCTAGTCCCTCCTCACCACCTCAGCTCTTTGCTCCTCACCTCATCTTAGTAGACCTCCTCTGCACCTGCTCCAGGTTCAATTAAATTTTCTTGAACACAAATGCCCGGACTATTATGTGGTATCCCAGAGCCAGGCTCCAAGGCCTCGTACAATATTTGTCACTTGACCCTATAAATATCACTCGTATAGACATGCTTAATTTCTATATTTCCCCCCCTCAACAGGGTGGTCCACTCTTAGGGCTTTCTTGTTCCTTTTATTTTCCTAAGCACTCCTTGCACAGTAATAAAAATGTACAGACTCAGTGGGGATCTGTTTTAACTTCAAATGTGCTGATTCAGTTCAAAAACCATTAATTCAGCCGGAATCAGGGCCATGGGGTGGAAATCCTTTTCCAGTTAAAACAGAGGTGAGGAGGGACAGCATTTGGCAGGCCAGGAAATAAACTGCATTAGGAAAATAAAGCAGGACATCAGAACCTGGCTATTGCCTGGATATATTAACAGAGCACCAGGACGTCTTAGGCTTTTCAAATCAGGACTGGACGTTTCTGTAGAAGATCTGCTGTAGCTCAGATGTGGGCAAAGCTCTGGGGTTTGATGCAAGAGCTCTAGCCCATGCTGAACTGGACAAGATGATCACAAAGCTCCGTGCTGGACCTCACACTGACTGAACACACAAGGAGCTGTACGGAACCAGCCAAACTGGTCCTTTCTCCAGAAAATCTCCATCATCCAGAAGCACAAGAGGATGCAATGAAATGCAAAGCAAATACAAACAGAACTGCATAACCTATAATCTTTGCGGATTACAGGAGTTAAAGGGCACTGAGATATGACAATGATTGGTAAAACAGATAAAAACAGAGAGCTTTATAGAAGAGGCACGCTAAATAATCCTGTCTATTTCCCAGGTGCTGTTCTGGGGCTACTCATTACACAATGTTTTCTAGCCCTTTGCCTATTTTTAAATTCCCAGACTTCAAGGGCTTTACTTGCCTAAGTGTAGTCTGGTACTCAGTTGTCTCTGCAGAAAACTGCATTTGGCAGGCAGACCAGTTACATTGGAGGGGGCAGTTTTTGGCCGGGTAGGGGGAAGAGAGAGGGGCTGCCCCTTCCCGCACTGCTTGGGCTTGGGATGTTGCGTTGCCCAGGAGCCAGGGCAGGGATGTGACACCAGCACCCACGAGCAGGGAAGCATCAGGAGGTGCCAGCATCAAGCGCTGGTGGAAGGCCAGGGTGGCCCGCAGCGGCCCGAGGGCAGGACCACTGCCAGCCCTTTTCACGAGATGTTTGACCCAAGGAAACCGTACGCTGACTATCACGAGAAATGTCCTGAGACTGTGATGCATTAAACTGTGGGATCATCTCCCCAGAGAAGTGGTAGGAACCACGAAGCAAGGCCACTTCCAGCACAGTAAAATGTCCCGTCAGTGCCAACCTGATTCCAGTCAAGGGAGCTGTACTGAATGATCTAACATGCCTTTTCCAACTCTTGCTCCTAAAGATCAGGCCCAAGAAGTACAAAGAAAGAAGGACAAACAGTGATGTCAATTTACTAAAGAAATAAAACCTTTTTGCATCATTAGTGTATGTCATAAAAACCTTGTGCTCGCATTGTATACTTAATCTTGATATTCCAATGCCATCCACAAAAAAATTCAGGCTTAACCCTCACAGTTTATATTGTCACCATAAATGCTGGTAAAAAAATATTGTACAGTTGGGTGCAGTTTATTCTTTATATTTTAATGGCTATTGCAAAACTCCTTTGCTAACTAGTAAAAAAAATTAAAAAAATAAAAGGCTGAATGTGTTTTACAGCTATGTCGTCATGGGAAAATTGTATTTCAAAGGGAGGGCATCAACAGCAATGAAATGGGACATTTTAAAACATTTTAAACATTTTAATGGGACATTAAAAAAAAACGCTTCACCAAAATCTCTTTGCCAGTATTTTAACTAATAGGGTTGCAGTGTATAAAGGAAGGGTTCTGACGCCTGCACAGGCCACCCAATACTGAGCCGCTGCTCAAGTGTCTTGAACTCTAAGTGTAAATGGAAAAAACATCTAAAATTAAGCGTTTCTCCTGGAGGAACAAATTGCTGATAGAGCAAATCTTCCCATAGGACAAGCACACCTGCTGGAAGGTAGAGAGACATTTTTATGTGTAGGATTTTAACTTAAGATAAAACGCTTTTCACGGGCAGTCATATGGAAGACAGCTGGCCAAAAATAATAATAAAGGAATTTCTATCCCTCGGGAAATTCTGAGGTTTCAAAAAATATGATTTTGACCCAAGCTGGGACAAAATGTTTAGATCTCTGGGTTTTTTTTTTTTTTTCATTTAATGAGATATTTCAAAACAAAGACAGTATATTTCTTTTCACTTTATCACTGTGACACTTCTTTTCTTTTATTATTATATAATTATAAAAGTACAAACCGTTCGTTACACTACGCTGATACATTACATTTCATCATACCGTATATTACACTGGGCATAAACTCCACCCTTTTTTAAGATCTCTTTATTAAAACGGCGAAGGTTCCTCATGAGACTGGGTATCAGGAATACCCCCGACGCCTGCCTCAAGCACAGGCAGCATCACTGCCCAAAACGAAGGTCCGTACCATGCACAGAAAGGCAGGGGCAGGCAGAAGGTGAGCTTTTGGCTCCCGTTTTTCAAATGGGCTTTTAAAAGACAGGCAGGAGAGACTAGAGAAGTTGAGGGCAAGAGAAGTGCCAAATACAGCCTGAGCAAGCACAGGGAACATGGTTGTCACAAGAACGGAAAGAGCTCTCCGGCTGCAGGCTGGCAGCGAAAGGGCTTGGCACGCACACGTTGTCGCTGGTAGCTCGATTCTTGCTGGGTTCAGAGAAGCAAAACTTCGCAAAGAAAGAATACTGCACTGAAGGAACGCCTGGCTCCCCCTTTGCTCAAGAGACCCCGTGTTTTTGGCCAACCACTTGGACGAAACCAGGTAGAAATGTATAACACAGAAGTCAAACAATAGTGTCAGAAGGAGATGAGAAAAAACATACGAACATTTTGGATAATTTCTCAGCAAAAGCTTGGACAAAGTTGATACTTCCTAGGAAATGTTTCCAGTTCCTCCGGTCAGTGTATTCTGGTAGAAAACTGTTCTGCTGGAAAAATTTTGACCTGCTGTCACATGAAATCTCTTATGCTCATTATTTGTTTGGACTCAGATGTGATGTTCAGTGTTACACAAAACTTCCTGGATCTAAATATCCCCTGAACTACCCCATAGGAACTATATACTTACTGGCTAGCATTAGCCACTATTGCTCCAAGTATCTGGAGCCCAAGTCTTTGGAGTATTTCCTAAATTCCTGGCCAAAGTGGCTCATTTCACAAAACTTCAGGTCCTTCCTCTCCCTACAGTCACTGGAGAGGGACACGCACCTCCAAAGGAGAGCTAAACTCAGCAGGAGGTGGGTGTGCAAGGGCATTGGCACCACAAACATTAGTCTGGTGTGGTAGGCTGAGAATCAGACCCTCAGTCTCCCATACCTCCTGTTGAAACGGCTTTAATTTCCCAATTTTCTGTCCGTCTGTTTATTCTATTTTCTGCCTCTTTGTCTTTCTCCTCCAGTGATTGGTGTCCTGCTTTGCTTTTCTAGCCTCTCTCTTCCTCCCATCATTTCCCCAAGCTTGCTCCTTCCTTCCTTTCTTTCTTCTTTCCTTCCTTCTCAGCTCTCTCTCTGGAGTTTCTATTCTCTTTTCTCTCCTCCCTCTCTCCCACCAGGACTTCCTCCTCTGTCACCGGAGGCACCTATTCGGTAATGGATAGGAAGAACCGGCGGGTCCCTTTGTGCTGCCCAGGGGTAAAACACGTAGGGAGCTGCCCAAAGACACAGCGTGGTGGCTCAGGAGGACATGCCGAGCCCAGGCGAGCCGGAAACACAGGGAAGCAGTGGCTGGGGGTGCAGAGTGACTGCCCCGCTGCACAGCCCCCCTTCTCTGGGCACAGCCAGCACCTCTCATGCTCTGCTCTGTCAAGTGCCCCCTTGCCAGGGGACCACAGCCTGTGAAGGCCCTTGGTTACAGTCCTGAAGTAGCCGGATTTTAAAATGTCAAAATTCCCCCCAGCAAATACTCTCACTTTCTGCATATACTGGCTGCCATCAAGTAGCCCAGCTGAGATCAGCAAAATTCATCACACTTGTGACCCATGTTGGAAGGAAGAGATAGCTCTTCCCAGCTGAAGAGGCCAGCGTAGTAATGTGCTACCTTATCTCTAGTGCCATTGACTTCGGTCTATTTAATTTTCCCTTTGATTTTAATATAGATTTATTGAAAACAACAGTTATCAAAACAAACTGCACTGGCAAATTGGTGTTCGTCTGTAGCTGTACAAGTACCTATAAAGCTGCCAGCGTATGAAACAAATGGTGCTATATGGGAGGTCAGTTATTGCAATAGAAGTTCCCCAAGGATTTGCACTGGGCAGTTTAATATTTTTCTTATTACCCTCTTTTCTTTTCTACTATTTATGCCTCTCTGTTTAAATTTAAAACATACAGCCATCTGCCAAGACAAGCCTCTCTGATAAAATCATCTCTGGTAAACCTTTTCATGAGCGGTTTCCCTTCAGAGTGCTGGCAAACATGGATGTGTCCCTTTCAAAAAGCAGGCAAAAGGGAGGCAGGGAGGCTAACTTTTCTTCCCTAAAGGTTTCACAGCCTAGGCCAGCTCTTTTTTTTCCCCACTGTTTTTGAAAGGGTTTGTCCTTACTTCATGTTCCCATAAAAAAAAAAAAATTAAAAAACTGCTTCTTGTCATGTTATTTATTCTCCATTCAAGTTCTGTGGCAGTATCCTGCTTTACGCAAATTGTACCTGGATATCCATGGGCTCCTCCCTACGTAAGATACTAAAAAAATCAAATCCAATCATAGCTTAAACCTGTTCATCAAAAGAGACGATAGGGTTTCCGTACTGATCTCCACATTAGGAGAACGCAAATCAAATAACACAGCCATCAAATGAGGAGATGAGGTGTTTAAATGCCTATAGAAATAGGAACTCTAATTATGGAAACATCTATAATGTAACTAATATTATTTACATTACAGCGACGCTAATCCAGACGAGGGTTAATATCCCTGCTCCGAAAACATTACTGTCTAAATAGACAAGAGACAGTGACAGGATGGAAGGGATCATCAATATGCTTGCTCCTGCTCTAAGATGAGGGATGGAGGTGAACTCCTCACTGGAGAAGAGAATGAAAACAAGCCAAAACGGGCAGTAATGAAGACCAGTTTAGATGCAGCCAGATAGAGCAAGTGACTTATTCAGACTCTCATGAGCTGCCTGGGGTTGTGTTCGAAAACGAATAGAAATCCTGGATGTCTTGTATGGGTCTCTTACCCACAAAAACATTCCTCTGTGGTAGGCACCGGATCTCACTGAGTCAACACGAGCAGTCTTGCACTGCGCTCTGCAAACGTCCAGCTCACTAGGAATGAGCTTCTACTGCCATTTTGGAAAGTCAGGCTGGCAGGTTTTCAGACCAAGCTGCTCCAGGTGGACCTTTGGCTCCATGTGACACTAACCAGCCATCAGTCCCATTTGGGGACTCCAGGGAACACAACATTTTGCTTTGGTTGACAGAGAAAGGGTCAAGCTGACAGAGAGCAAGCAAAGCCCTCTGCTCTCTGAACTGATGCCCTGCTCAGCCCAGGCAATATAAAGACTTCCTAGGGAAGTCCCCCATTTTTCAGAGGCTCACAGGCAACTAGGCAAGGGGTGCCTAGTTCAGGATTCAGGACAGACAGGAAGCAGCAATCTGTTGCTCCTGCGCTGGCAAGTTATGATGCAGGGTAAATAGCCACTGGGATAATTTAACTAGGGACGAGGTGAATTTAATTAAATATAATTGGCTATTTCTGTGGACCACAGCTCATCCCGGAGATAGGCACTTAAGGCAAGAATTGGTAGGTAAAGTGATGCGTTTGCTACACAGCAGCTACACCCTGTGCTCAGAATTGAACCTTCTGGGCTTAAAGTCTACTGTCAAGAGGACCTCACACAGCTTCCCTAGCCCAAGAACGCCCTCCTCCTTCCAAGTCTGTACAATTTTGGGGCAAAACACACGTACTTTGTCCTTTATCCACCGTGAACTTCAGTTCTGGCAGCTTTTTCCCAACTTTGCAGAGTACTAACAAGAAGACACATTTTCCTCTTCCTCTCCCCTGCCCCTTCCATTCTCTTGTCAGCCCAAAAGCTCAACACTTGCAGCTGCCAGTCCTTTACAGTCCATTTGTTGTTCTTCCTGTCTGGCCTAGCTACTCCAATACAACCTGGGGTTGGAGGTGCACTGTTGAGGTCCATTTTTCATTTGTTCTGAATTGCTAAAGTAGGGGCAAAAAGAGCAAGTATGAAGATCAATAGTTAAAGTTATTGGCAGATTTAATATAGTTCTGATCTCTTTTTAAGAGACCTCAGACATTTCTCAGCCCCCTCAGCGATTCGCTGAAAAGAATAACATTACAACACACCTAAATTGAAACACAAACCTTCTAAGTTCGGAGGGAAAGAATCCACACAATCTGGCACCAGATCCAGCAGATTTTCCAAGTCTCTAGTAACAATTCAGCAGAGAAAGGAAAGCCAGCAGACGAGAGGCACAGCATTAACAAGTCTGAATGACACGTGCAGCCAGATTGTCTGCTTCGCTGACAATTGATGCCATCCCCATTACTGGGAAAATATTGTTAAGCATGTTTCCATGGCTCTCTGCAGCTTATTACTTCAGATAGCCAGTGTTTCTTGTCATGGCTTATGGCTTCTGTGGGCTGGTGTAAAATGGCTTGCTGTTTCCATGCCTGAGTTTATTGGTGGAGGCAGCAATGATGTACAGCCAGAGTGTGCCCCTTCAATCACCTAGTATGCTTTCGGATGCTGCGAAATAGCAACTGTATTATAGATACGGTTTAGGTGGTTCGTCTAATTCAGGCCTATATGCTGGCACAGCTAAAAAGACGGTCTTCACCAGGGCGGCAGCACACTGTTATGTCTTACTGTTGAGAACTAAATACATAACAGAGGGGATGGAGCAAACTACAACAAACAAGATCTGCTGAACATTTGCAAGGACAGCCCAGGAATCTCTGCAGATGCTCCTCTAACTGGGACCACTGAGGAACTCAAGGCTGAGGGGATCAAGTTGCACGACTTACTCTCTCCATCTTGGCACTGTTGGAAGAAGAGCAAGTGATATGGAGGGCAAGGCCAGATGGCAGCAGCCCCTGGGCAGTGGGAAGATGCTAGTAATAACTCCGTAGCAGTGCTCGGGTGAGAAGGAGGAGGTTGAAGAACGACTTGATCCTGTGAGCTAGCGAACAGTCAATTTTCTACAGAAACGGTCGGAAAACAGAGTGAGAGACCTCTCCCCTTGTTTCTGTTAATATTTTCTCTTGACTCTTGCTCTCCATTTCTTTTCCTTTCACTCCTGAAGCTGCTCATAAGGGAACATAAGCAGTGTGCTTCTGCTGGCAGCGGAGACGTGACACAATCCTATGGTTTTACATCTTCACATCCCTCTTACCTCCCCCACCTGCACCCATAAGTACCTGGTAAGAAAAGCAGCTACGGTAGGTCGGCAAAGCAGGGGACTGGGGGGAGAGGAAGAAACAGGCAGAACTGAAGGCTGAGAGAGAGCATCATTGTGAATCACAGCAATTTCCTCTGATCCTGTTTTATCATTGGAGGTGGGAATGTAAAAGATGTAGAACTTGTATGAACAAGGTCAAATTAAATCACATTTCCAGGCTGGGGAAATTACTTTTGCCTGCAGCAAGAGAGGTGCACAACACAAACGAAGGAGGGGAGGTTCATGCCAGCAGGCAGGTTGCACTTGTACCCAGCTAATGCAAGACAGAGGGAATTCATAATTAGCCCCATGAAATATATTGCTGCAGGATTTCAGTGGAGTGGGTCACACCCAACAGGATATGTAAGAGAAAGAGCAACTGACATCCAATTTCAATCCTCTTGCTCCTTGCGGAGGACAGCTCATCTCTGTCTCGATGGAGATGCTTTTCTGTCTCATGAGATGACACTACTCAGCGGTGTTAACTCTCCCCACGCTCAGAGGACACCAGAGAGTGACCCTGAACGTCTCCAAGACAATTGGAGCCCTCATGACTCAGCCCAGATGACATCCATGAGAGAAGGACACAAATCCTACTGAAGCTGAAGATTTGCTACAAGAGCATCCTACCTCTCAGGTCCATTTAACATCTCGTGTTCAAATACTATGTTTCTCACTGGCAAGGCCTTAAGGGAGGGAGGACAATGCTCTCCATGAGTGACTCAATGGATTGATGGAAGGATCACAGAACGGATGGATAAAGACACCAGAAACCTAGAGGCAGCAAAAGTACATAGGGCTGGAAGAGGTGTGCTTCCACATACTTCAAATGCGACAGGAACTGCGTTGCTGCTGACAGGGTTACGGGTCAAAAATAAAACCTGCTTGCAGGCAATCCACTACTGCAGCATGTGGTAGCCATTTGTGACCATTGCCACTAGACCTCAGATGGTATTTCCCTTCCTCTGGGCTACACAGTGGAAAATTTGGCCCAAAAGGCTGAGCTAGATCCAAGGAAACCACTTCTGTCTCAGCAACAAGAAGTTGCTTTCTTTTATCCCTTCAGTCATTCTGTCACATAAAAAACAGAGCTACTCAAGGTCCCTACCTCCACTTGAGCTCGGATCTTAGCTATCCAAGTGTCACACAAGCCTGTTCAGGAACTGATGCACTGCACATTTGCTTTGTCTTTGCCACTTACCGAGACAAATGGTGAGTCACTTGAAAATTACACACGTATAAGAAGCATCTCTTAACTATTTAGGGCCCGCTACTCCTTTGGGATCCATGGGATTGACCTCTGGACCTGTACAGGGTTTAGGGTTGTCAGTGGGATCCCAGTCATGTTGATATGGCTGCAGGACGGGAGCCTCGTCCTGAAGTAGTATAGCTCACATGACTTACTCACATAAGAAAGGGAAGCGAAAAATAACGAACTAGTGTCTGCATTTCTTTATGGAATAAAGGTAATAAAATAGCTTCCACTAGCTTAGGCCAGCAGCTGATCTCTTCCTCTGGGGCAGGAACAGTGACAGACAATGTGTAGTTGGCACAGTATCAGAGGTGTCCCAGCCTCTTAGAAAATAGACTCCATAAGGCAAGAAGGAACAAAAAAGCCCATTAGTTAATACATGATTGACTTAAATCCAGCATTTTGCATAATTTAGGATAGGAAGTTGTTGACTGAGGCACTGCCCATCTTTTCAAGTATATTTCATTAAAGCAGTTAAGCGCCAATTATGTGACAAAGGGATTCCCCCCTCCTTTTTGAGGAAACGGTCTCCAAAGAAGCCTTGTTTCCCTCAGGTTTTGGCATGCCAAAGCTTCAAGTCTCTGTGGAAGTCATCCACACTGACCCACCTCTGTAGGGTTAAAGTGTCTCTGGCTGATCTAAATATACAAGGAGAAATTAATACAGATTCTTATGCAGCCTCACTAGCTACGTGTGATGTGTTGTGGGTGTGTGAGAACCAGGTTGTCTGCCTCGGTCACCGTCTCAGTGCTAATGAAGGAAAGGTGGCAAGATGGTGTGTGCAGGTGATGGTTCTCAGCTCTCAAAGTGCCTCATTTGGGGTGATGTCATTGAATCTTTGGACGCTGAGTATTCCCCTTGACTAGAGTTGTAGCCAGAAACACAGGAGTTTGGAGATGGACAAGCCCATCTAGTCAAACGTCTTGCCTCTGCTGGTAGTGACACCACCAGGAGGCACAGAGGGAGTGCAAGAAGGTTTGCAGGGAAAACTATGCAGACAGAATAAGCAGTTTCCTGGGCTAGTCTCCTCTTCAAACCAAATAGTTACTGGTCTGCCCTGCAGTGTAAGGGTTTATACCTCTTCCAAGGTTTTATTGTTTTTATTTGCTCTTAAAATTCAAGCTGTTCTTATTATCTGCAGAAATGCTGAATCGTTTTGTGGATTCCAGTAAGCTCCGTGCCTTACTGACCCCTTGGGGGGCTGAGGTCCACAAGACAGCTGCCTGCGTGAAGAGACGTTCCTCCAACAGTCAGGGCAGACACCCGAAACTCATGGGTTGCTGGATGTGAGTCGTTGGGACTGGATGACAGAAAAAGCTAGCTAAAGATAAAGCTAGGCAAGGATAGAAAAATTCTGAACACATCAGTTCATGAACAGGCTTGCACCTGACAGAAAGCTAGCCTGTTGCACAATTTGCTTGCTTCAAATAATTTACTACTAGAGTAATACGAGTCGGATTAAAGGACAAGAGAGGGGCAAGAAAATAGTATCGGAAATGCAGATGAGAAGTGGCTCATGAAAAAGACTAGTTGAAAGAAGACATGAGTTTGTTGAGGAAGATGGAAGAAGAGGAGGATGTGTAATTTCCCAAAAGGGAAATATTGAGAACCAGTCATGAAGTCCCAGAAAGCAGCAGCAGGAGTCCATCTCAGTATGAAACCAAAAGTTTCCCAAAGTTGTGAGAAAAGACCATGAAAATGGTCTCTGAAGCAGGTTTGATAACCAAGCTAAGGAAGAGCTGGAGCTCTGGAGCACACTGTTCTCTCAAAAAGGGAAGGGAGGATCCCAAGCAGGAGAAAAGCTCAGGTGGGTCCATAGCAGCACCTCCCTTCTGCAAGCACCCCAAAGGGTGCTGGAGTCTACAATCCATGGCAGGGCAGCAGATGCGCTGGGAATAAGCAGAAAGCAACCTACACAGGCTGCTGGGCATTTATATACAGAGTGGAGCGCTAGTGACAGGTTTTCTGCCTACCAGGATTCTGCTGGAGCTGTGTGTGCTGTTTATGGGATCAGGACAGGGGGTTTCTGCATGGAAGTCCTCAGCGTTATACAAATCCCAAGGGAGGGAGCGTGCAGTGGAACGATTAGGCAGAAATTCCTCCTCCACTGCTCCCGTGCTGCAGGAGGGGTTTGGTGCACTGGAAAGAAGGTTTTGTGCAGACTTCTGCAAAGGCAAGGAGAGGCTGAGAGGGCGAAACACATGTCTCGTTTTGCTCTCATTTGAACAGAGGTTAGTTTGTTATTTCAGCCTGGATTTTTCCCCCTTCAGATTTAACCTCCCATTCCTATTAAACAGACAGATCAGTCTAGGGAAAGAAGGTATTTATTTAGTTAGTTATTATTATTTTTTCTAGGGAGGAATACCATCTGGTTGGCATGACAACAGAGCTATGGGCCACCATAAACACTGGATCATTAGCACCAATGCATTTGGCTATTACGTAGGCCTGGCCATCAGCGCGGCTAAGGTGTGTGGGTTTACGGCGCAATCCCACCGGTATAGCAGCATGGGAATTATGACGGCAGTCACAGTTGTGAACGCCGCAGCTGATGCTGAGGTCCAGCTTCACGCAGGACTGTAACTGCATCAGAATAAAGCATTTTCCTTTGAAAGAAGGCAGGCGTAAAGCATAGGCATATCTTAAGTCACCTGTGGTATGTGAGCTTGGCTAATATCTAAAGCAGTTCTTGGGCAGGACCATGAACACCATAATACGCAGCACTCTGAACGCCTAAACAGTGTCCCTCTGCATTACATGGCATCCCGAAAACATGCGCTACATAGTGCACTAGCATATTTTCTTCTAAGAGGAACCAGAGCCGCATCCACGTTACTCTTACTGCAAACGCGTGAGGCCCTCACAGCGGCTCTGAAAGAGACCCTCAAACTCTATGTCCTGTGCAGAGAGCAACTTGTCTTTCTTTTTACTGTAAAGCACCATTTCAGCTTATATGTCTGTACCAAATATTAATAACAATCAGGCCGCACTTGGCTGCTGCAGACCCTGACGGATGAGAGCAGCCCGAACTCACACAAGTTCCCCATTGATTTTATCTCATGTTCTGCTCTAACTAATCGCACGAGAGAGCGGCCTTAAAAGCTCACGAGCTCCGTTCTGCTCCGATTGGGTCGCCAGGGCTGAAACGACGGGTGGGGGAAGTTCCCAGTTCCCAGGTGAATTAATTTCCCCCCCCCCCCCTTTTCCTGGTGAATTCAAGAGCCCGCGGCGGCCGCGGCAGGGCAGGCTGCCGGCGCTGCCCCGTTTCGGTTGAGTAACCGAAGCCAGAAGCCCCGGCCCTGGGGCGGGCGATTCACCTGAGCTCCCCAAGCGGGAGCGGAACAAACCCTTCCTTCCCCTGGCGTGATTTTTTTCTGGTTTGTCAGGTTATTTATCTCAAACAGCGGGTGTTTATCTATCTTCAGCGCTGCTCGGCGCTGAGACACCCGCGCGGGGCTGGCAGGAGCCGGGCCCTGCGCGAGGCCGTTCCCTCAGGGCCGCCCGCGCCCGCCCCGGGGGAGCCGTGAGGCGGCGGCGCCTCAGGGCCGCTGAGGGGAACGGGGGGCGCGGGGGAGGCCTCTCCGCGCCCTGTGCCCGCACCAGCGGTGGGATGCCAGCCCGCAAGGAGCTCCCCGGCCCAGGTAGGCCCCGGCGCGGCGCACGGGTCTGCCCTCAGCGCCGCGGGGCACCTCGAGCGCGGCCTCTTGGGCCCCGGCCGCCTCTTGGCGCTGCTGTAACAAATACGAAGGGAGAAATAAGCCGAGCGACGCGTCGGCTCCTCTCATCGAACGCAGCTCCGGCTTCTCGCCGCTCCCGAGGCGCCGTTCAACGGCTTCGGCCTAGTTTTCCTTGATCCCACTAGGGACAAAAATGGTAAGCGCATATGCTTTGCCTTCATAGCTATTTCACGCTTCGACGTGATGCCGGGTGACTTACCTGTGCCCTGGCGGTGGTGGATGGCGTGCGGAGGGGGGTTGGGCAGGTGTGGCTTCTGTCACAGGAAAATGCTCTTCCCCGCCGTTAGCCGGCGGGCCCCACAGCAGCCACGGGATACTGCTCGGAGAAGGATTCGAAAAAGCACCGAACAAAGAATGGATGCTTGCGCAGAGAACAAGTGTCCCGGGCTGTAACAGCCAGCAGCAAAAATAATTAAAAGGAAAGGACGTTGCATGCTTCACAGTGTCAGTCACACAACTTCAGTGACTAAAATACCCTCCTTGGTAGCAAAGTATTCTCTAAGTGCCTGCCTTAGGACTCTGCACGTCTTATCCTAAGCATCAGGGTCTGGTCTCCGCCTCCTAAATTATGATATTGCTGATGTCGAGTATTGTACAATACTGCTGATGTCCGCTTGTCAACTTTTTTTTTTGCAATGGGTGATACAGTTACTTTTTGGGGGTCTGCCTTCGGTCTGCAGCCCCTTCTTTGGAAAAGGACTTGTCCAAATGGCAGGTCACATGGCAGAGAGGAGGGTCACAGGACAGTGGTTTGTAAAGGGCACGTAGCACTCATTTGCAAAACCTTGGACGTGGTCTCCACCGTTGCTGTAGAGATGTAGTGATGGGCAGGATTTAAAAGTAAAATGGCCTCTTGCAAAAGGTCCTGAGAAGCAGAACCTGGAGGTTTTCCCTTCTCTCCCATGACGCTTAGCAGACCTTGGCAGAGATCTAGATGGTGATGATTATGAAAAGGGGATATATTTATCTGTCAGCCACTGAGTATTTTTCTCGATTGAAAGAACTATTCTCACTACTGGTCCTACAAGTCAACAAGTCATTCAAAGGGCTGTTTTCTTATTCTGTGAGAAATAGTCACTGAGAGTATGCCAGCTCTAAATTTCAAACTTCTGGCATAGAGTGTGATTTCAAGCCTTTCCCTGCCAGATTCTTCCTCTGCAAGAGAGAGGGGACTGGCAGAGGATAGTTACAGATTGCTCAGAAAACAGAGAGATCCCATAATAGCTCTCCTGAGCTATGGGACAAGCCATACACCAATCACTGGAGTAAAGCCCAGATCAGCTGCTCAGATGAGAATAATGTTCCAAAACTCAAGAGGTAAATCTTCATCTTAGGTGACCTTGCTAAAAGGATCAGAGCGAGACATGACAAACTGAAGAGGCTTCAAGCTCCCGTCCTGCTGCAAAGCAGCCAGAAGCTTGTCGGAGCTTAAACCAGGGGCCGCAGCTCCGATAAAACTAGTAGACAAAAAAATGTGGCGGCAGCTGCTGCTGCTGCTGCTGCTGCCTCTGGATGGGCTTTCCAGCATCTTCTCTCAGGAGAGGACAACTCGGCCCACTCCCAGCTGTTAGGGCAGGGCCCATGGCACGCTGCTGAGACACGCTGGTTATAACCAGTAGAGGGCATGGAGATTACACACGCTAGCCGGATACTAATACGTCACTGGAAGCGCTAGACGCGTTGAAGCAGAATTGCAATAAGAAGTTTATTTTAACTAACTAATTAATTAATTAATTAACCAGTTTCCCCTCCTCCAACCATACTGCAGCTGTGGGGACACAATGGACAGCCTGAACTCAGTGTAGGTGAAGGCGCCAGTGACTTTAGGACATCTGCTCAAAGTTTTAGCACTTTCTCACAGTGTCACGATTTGAAGGACTCACAGCTTTGCAGTAGAGCAATTTCCAATAGAGGCAACGCATTGTCATGGGATCCCAAAGCATTGCAAATACGTGTTGTTGTACATCTATGCCCCATGTTTTTCATAGTCATGCCATAATTTGATCATATATTATCAATCTTATTTTATAAAAGAGCAGCTATAGGATACAACAGAGAATGAGAAGTCTCTTGTTTTAAGAATTGCCCATTGGTATTGTGAGAATCAGACAGGCTTACGGTCAAAGGCACTATTCTTCGTATGACTTACATAGATTCTTGACTTTTATATATTACTGGTAGTCCGGCTGAAATTGGTGTGCATAAAATTAAGCTCATCCAATCAACTCTGTAGGTTCAGGTTCGTATATATTAATTTAATTCAGACTTTTTCAGTATTTAGAGCAGCATTTGCAATGAGAAGTTTCAGCCTTGTCATAGTACATTAGAATCTCAAACTTTGTTTTAAGTATCAACAAATATAAAATTGGGGAGTCCCCTATTACTCTTACAGAAGAACAATCCATAGAAAGATAAATCAGATGTTCAAAGTTATTTCAGGGTCCAAATTATCTGCTTACAACATATTTCCGTGGAAATTTTTTCCTACGGACCTCTGTGCACGTTGCAGCTCCATAATGGTGCATGAGTCCATGTTTATGGATCCATTTTCTGGATCAAAACCCTCATTAGTAATACAGATTAATAGTTATTGTATAAATAACTTGAGTATATCTTCTCATTCTTCTCTGAAGACCTTTCTCACAGAAGCTAGCGAAATGCCACATTTGTTCCTTAAACCCAAACTGTATTAAGTTCTTGTGTAACAGTGCCGTAACATAAAGTTAAATAAAGCTGCATAATTTTTTTAAAGCCTCAAAACATGGAACTTGATTCTCAGCTAGCATAAACTGGACGCCAGCTGACGATTCAGATCCTTTTTTTTTCCATACTTAGGAACTCAAAAAGCGAAAAAAAAAGATTGTTTTTTGGCTAAGAACAAAAGTAAGAAATTGAAATCCAAGAGATCATTTTTCACAGGGTTGTAAGTACTGAAAATATGGCCTTGTAATAAAGATACTTTCTTCACCAGAATTCTGTAATTGCTACTGTGAAGGAAGCTGTAACATAAGTTTGGCTGGGAGTGTTCACAAACTGAATATTTTCCTAAGATTCCTGGGAGATACTAGTTGTTTTTAACTTGATTTCCTGATGTGTGTCAAAACTCTGCTATTTAACTTGTGGCTAATATATACTACCATACGGAATATTTGCCTACGTCCTATGGTCTGTTTGGTCCTCTCAGGATGGAGCATATTGCAGGATCAATGCCTTAGTAATGTATGTGGTGCCTGCTAATTCAGTGTCTCCACACAAATCTACAGACCTGTTGAGTTTGGGCATGTTTGTGTATGCAGTCTTCGCGGCAGCTTTGTTTCCAAAGGGGTGTGGGAAATGACGAAATCAATAATCACAACTTTTGTTAAAAAGTAGTATTTTGGTTTGAGAAATAGGGCTGTAATCAGGGGTAAGTGGAAAATGTTATTAATAAGTAGAATCTATGCATAGAAGAGTTACAAGTATGAGGAGAAGAGATTTTCACTTGGAATATCTAAATGCCAGTTTTTACACAACGGTAGAAAAGGTTCTTGGGAACCTGGCCGCTGAAGACGTTTGCTTTCTATATTTAGAGAGTCCCTAGAAATGTATTTAATTCTTTGCAGAGATTTCTCTTCCGCCGCATGAAGCCAACTGAGGCCTTGACTCTACGAGCACATGTGTGTGGAAATATGTTTGGATAGGATTTTCTCTTGCGCCTCCAGTGGGCGCGGGGGAAGAGGGCTGACCGAGGGAGCACCTGTCATGCTGCTGGGTTGTGAACCATCGCTCGTCATGGGTTTCACACGGAGACACCGAAGAGCACGTTGAAACATCCTTTCTGCTCCATTTTTCAGAGAGGAGAGACACTGGGTAAATGGTTACCCAGAGTAAGCCCGTCACGGCCAGGAATGACGCTGGCTACCTGCTTTGTGTCTCGTGCAGGAACCACATTTACCATAATGTCATGGCTAATCCATGGAATGAAACAGCGCTTGCTGCCTGCCCAACGAGCGTCCTCACTCATACACCCGCAGTGTATGAAAGCAGCAGTGGAGCAGGTGTCTTTCAGTGGAAGCACGCCCGTTTTGTTGAGCATTGTCAGCCTCTGTATTGCTCAGCTGTAGTTCAGAGCAGGGAACAGAGCTACTGATGGTAACACGTGAAAAAAGTACATGAAGCACCTTCACACGGATGCTTTCCTGAGTTCAGAAGCCTGGAATAGCAAGTCATTTTATTTTGAAATTTGTGTGTGAAAATAAGGAGGCCTTTTTTTTGGCTACATTTATTATTGTTTCCAAAGATTTTATCATTCGTGAGGCATGCAAGCACCCTCACTGCCTAAGACCTGACTCTGAAGCGATGTAGAAAGGATGGATCAGCTTCAGCTTCAGAAGAAGCAAACCTTTATGCCAAATGTACCAAATTAAGGCCTGAGGCTACTTTTCTCACCATGGCTGGGGAGAGCTTTGAAGGGGGCTGAGCATTCAGCGCTCCAGTGGAGCAACAGACAAAAACACCCTATATACTTCAGTGATGAGTCACCCTTCACACAAAAGTTTTTAGGATGCCATAAACACATAATTCCACTCTCTCTCGCACACACACACACACACACACACACACGCACGCACGCACGCACTGGGCAGCCCAAGTGATTGATGATGCTGATGGAGAGGACTTCCCTTTTCAGTGTATAGCGTGCATAGCACGGTTGTATTTTGAGAGTGTTAGTGTAGACATAGTAAGAGCCAAAAAATAGTGGCCAGAGTCAAATATATTTATTTTTAAGAACAACCTGAAATCATCTAGCAGTTGAAGAAAGAACAGTTCCCTCCCTGGTGGAATAAACATGCCTTGCAGATCACTCTCTAGTGTATTTCACATGAGAAAACAAGACCAGTGGTCTCAGCTGAGCCCCCAATCTACCACGCGCTCTCCCATTTCGTATGAACGGCCGTTTTCGCTCCAGACAATACTAGGGCTGGCCACGGAGTGGACCAGGGCCCATGGGGGAGCGCGTGTGCGCGTGGGTTTGTGCCGAGCTGCGGTGCATGGGCAGGAACATTAAAAGAGCAACGCGTGTGCCGTGCATGCACGCCCGCAGTTAGAGAAACGTGGGGAGCAGCCACCTTTGCTCCCTGGTGATCTCCAAAGGGAATTTGGGCCACATCCGTGCATGGCGGTGCGGGGTGCTGGGAGACCCAGCGGTGCAGCGTGGCAGGAGGCTGTGGCCTGGGAGTGCCCCAGGGTGCTGGGCTGGGGCCGTGGGGGCCCCCGGGTTGGGACGCGCCGCCGCTCCGGAGGGAGCCGCAGGGGCGGCCGGGGCGAAGCGCGGATGCTGCCGCGAAAGCGGGCGGGCCGAGGCGGCGCGGAGGGGCTGGGGGGCCGCGACCCCCGGCGGGGGCGGCCCCGGGGGCTGCGGCGGGCTGCGGGGCGGCGGTGAGCGCCGCGGCCCGGACTGCATTTCCCAGACTGCCCGAGCGCCCTAATGTATGCAGTGCTCAGCCCGGCTCCGTGTGCGAGTGTGTGTGTGTGTGTGTGTGTGTGTGTGCGCGCGTGTGTGTGCGCGCGCGTGTGTGTGTGTGTGTGTGTGTGTGTGCAGGCAGGAGTCCCTCCGAGAGTGGAGGCTCATTCACTGATGAGAGCCGGCACTGAGAGGCAGCACTGCTCCTTCCCTCGCACCCCCGGCGCCTCCCGCTCTGCTACATGCGAGCCGCGGGCGCGCAGCGGGGCCAGCACGCCCGGCACTGCCCTGCACCGCGCCCGCTGCCCGCTCCGCGCCGCCCGCTCCGCGCAGCCCCCGCCGGCCCCCGCACCGTGAGTACCGGCACCGGCGCCGCCCGGCCAGGCGCAAACTTTACCGGGCCACTGTGTGTCCCCCCCCCCCACCCCCCCAACCCCGGTCCGGCTCGGGGAAAGCCGGGCGGCGGCGGGGACCGGGGCAGGGCCGGCGCGGGGGAGGCGGCTGGGTGGGCAGCGGCATGGTAATACCGGGGGAAAGGCGGCCAGCGGCCCCCCCGCTCCGCGCCGCTCCGCGCCGAGCCGAGCCGAGCCGAGCCGAGCCCGCAGGCGCGGCGCCCCGGTACCGGTACCGGCAGGGGGGCAGGTGCGGGGCTGCGGCGCGGCGGCGGGACCGGCCCGGCTCCCCCAGCGGCGCCGATCCCGCGCTCCTCAGTGTTTATTATTATTATTATATATTTTTTTTCCGGTGGGGCAGCCGGGGGAGTTGTTTGCTTGCTTTCCTTCGCTGTGCCCAGGATCTCTCTCTCTCTCTCTCCTCTCTCTCTCTCCGCGGTTGCTCTGGGCAGCAACAATTTCATTTCCCAGCGGCTGCAAAACAAAAACTTTTGCGGAGGAAATAAGCGGATCTGCTCCCCACGCCACGCACAGATCCAGCTAGATTTTTTTTTTAATACCCGAACTAAGACTTTTGTTTTACAGTAAAAGTATTTGCAAAAACCTCAGGGTTTCTGTGCGCTCAAGATACACTGAACACCCAGTAAATTCTGTTTACTCCGAAGCTTTCATTTTTGCGATTGTGCGGTACTCGTGTGAACTTTAGTTTTAAGCCGTAGCAAAAATGCGCGATCCTCGATCGAAGACTGAATTATTTTTGAAATGCACTTTGTAAGTTGCCAGTTAGCGTAATTTTGGACAAGGCTGAAGTTTGTACGACCTCCTCTCCCCACCTCGGGTCCTTCATCCCTAAAAGATTTCCGCCCTTGCCCCCGACTGCTTTCAGGTAGGAATCAAACGCCTGGATCTCACACGCGTGTTGTTCTGGTTTTATTATTGCAGATAAAACAAAGGTAGAGCGTCTGTTTAAAGTGTCAGCGTTGTTCAACGAATGAGCTAAAATTACTCCACATGTGAATTGCATAGCTTGAACAGCCAGAGGAGGTGAAAGGAATTATACATGTTTTCGCTCAGGTCCTTTAGAAAACTTTCTGGATCATCCAGCGATGCAATCGAGAAATTGCAGGATTTTATTTCTTTTGACCAACAATCCCAGCTCTAGACCAGGGAAGTCTGTAAATAGGTTGGAAGCATGGAAAATAATTTTTCACCTTCAGATCTAAATACATAAAAAACATCTGTTTGGCCACAATGAAATCATTAGGAACTGTCTACTTAAAGAGTTGTATTGAATGCTTATCCTTCCACACAGGAAATGTGTATGGTAAGTGATTGTTGCAATAAATTCAAACAACTCTGGTCATCTTCACGTTTGATGATCTTTGTCTCTGACTTAGTGTTTAAGGAGGAGAGAGAAAAAAAAAAAAAGAGGGGAGAAAAAGGCGCACTTAACGGGCTGGGCAACCCGGGCTGGAAGAGCCCCCTCCTGCCGCCCGCGGAAGGAGTAAATAATTCCCGAGAAGGGGAGAGGAGCGCCGGCCGCTCCCGCCCGGCGGTGGCGTGCGGGGCCCGGGGCCGGGCCGGGCCGGGCCGGGCCAAACACCTGTTTAATTTGCGAGCGGGGAGAGTCGAGGCGTGGGGGCTGGCGGCGGCAGCTCCCGCCCGGGGCTCGCCTCCTTCGGTTTCATTTCATTTCATTTCATTTCATTTTACATCCCTCCGGGAAGGCGGGGGGGAAGAGGAATGGAAATTGGAAGCACGAGGTAAATCCGGCGATCCGCGGGGTGTCTTCCCGGGTTGCTTTTCGCGCCGGTGCGGGCGCTGCGGGAGGGGCTGCCCGGGGCCCGGGGCCGGGACGCGCCCGCTGCCCGCGGCGCCGAGCGGAGCGGAGCGGAGCGGAGCGGGGCTTCCCCCGGGCGACGCCGCCCGCGATTTTCGCTCGCATTTCGCCAAGTTGGGAGCGGGTCCGGGAGGTGCGGGGCGGGGGGGAGGTGAAGCGGCATGCAAAAACGTAGTTTTTTTTCCCTTTCTTTCTCTCTTTTTTTTTTTTTTTCTTTGCAAAACCCCAGGCGCTTCCTCCCTGCAGCCTGCCGCCGCGGGGTTCACCCGCTCTCCTCCCGGGGGCTGCTTTATTTTTTTAAATTTATTTTATTTAATTTTTTTAATTTTTTTGCCAGAAGTTTGTAGCCGCGCAGGAGGCGGGCGCGCAGTGCGGGCCGGGGCCGGCGGCGTCGCCCGGCGGGAGCCGCCCCGGCCCGGGAGCCGGGGCCGGAGCCGGGGCCGGGGCCGGGGCCGGGCCGCTCCGGCCGCTCCTCTGCTCCCTGCCCGCCTGGTTTTTTTTGTTTTCCCCCTGAACCGGTTTTCACCGCAGCTGCCCGTGTGTGCGGCTGCAGTTGGCATATTTCACGCGTTTGGAAAAATTAACTGTTTTTCCTTTGTATCTTAATCCAGTGATGAGAGCTCTCCTTTGTTGGCTTTCGGGCTTGCATTTGTTTTATTTATTGTAAGGAAATCCAGTTTGGTTCAAATATATAATCCATTTGAGCACTTAAATCCCCAAACAGCTGGCATTATTTTGTTTTATAATCTTTGGCTTTTCTGCGCAGAGCATATTTCTAAATTCCTACTTGACATTTATAGGGAAAAAAACTTTTTAATGTAAATGGATATTGCGATTTTTTGCTTGGTCTTTCCTAATTTACATGCACCATCAATTTTCCTGGGTTTCCTATTGTTTTAATGTTTTTTTTTCCCTATAGCTTGTTAATTAATTTTTTTCCCCAAGAAAAGTTTGTTTCTGGAAGGAGAAAAATGTTAATTTGTCCCATTATTTTAATCTCTGGCATTTGGAAATGGTTGAGAGACCACAAAAATGCAACCTGTTGTAGAAACCAGAGTGGTGTGTTTTATTTAATTTAATCGATAGCAGAGAGGTGATTTAGTAATAGGAACTCTGAGTAACGTTTTAGTAAAAGATTTGCAGATCTGGTGGCAGTGTATGCGGCGTGCATGTGCTTGCATATGTGTGTTTCTTTGCAGGCTGATTAGCAAGTGGGGTTTGTGCTTATAACCAGCGGTCACTTCTGTTTTCTTCACTTGCTGGCTGGTTGTGATGTGTGCTAAATCCAACTCTGTCATGGCTTCTCCTACTTTTATCAGACTTTCTTCTTAACTAATTGAGAGCAGTGTTACAATCTTTCATAAACAGAGGAACCAAAACTGAGCCAGAGATAACTGATTACAGCTTGAGTCCTTGATGAGAGGGTTTTTTTCTTTTTTTTTTTCTTTTTTTCTTTTAAATGGTTCAGAGCCAAGGCTGTTTATTCAATTTGTCATGGTTGTGGTGCGTTTAGCCTTGTTATTGGTAACATACACAATTACACAGGTAATTTGTATACACCTCAAACAGAATGTCTCTCAAAACCAGTAACTAGACATATAAGTATCCATGAAAATTTTTTTAAAAAATAGCATGTGTTTTCAGTGTGTCTGTCTAACCTTGATTCGTGGTAGACAGTTTATGTAGCTTCATAGATTGATCTCCACCCCCCCACCCTCTACTCCTTGTTTAGTTAATTCAACAAAGACTTTTTGCAATCTGTTTGGAGTTTGTCTGATGCCGTGGAAAAGTAGCTGCTGATTTATTTGGTTGCTTTTCGATTTCTGTCTCTAGCCCGTCTTTTCTCCTCCTTTCAGCGGGGATGTCAGCTGTTATTACTTCCTATTGATCCCTTTGCAAAGTGAGAAGTGAACTAAAATTAATGTCAATTCCACTGCTCGGATCAATAGCTGGAGTTATTTTAATCTGGATTTGCGCGAGGTGCTAAATTAAAAAAAATCAGCATAGAGGCAGAAAAGTAGCAGTTACTTACTTTGCCTGTGCCCACTGCCTTACTGTCACCCAAATGTTCCATCCAGCTGATTATCCTGCAATCCATATTTTTTTAATTAAGAAGGTCAGCTAGTTTTCTTATTTTGGGTTCCGTATTTAAACCTATGACATTTTGACATTGGGAGTGTATTAACGATAGATTTTCATAATGACTGGTCCGCCGCAGTCTAATCTGTACATGTTGCTAGTGGGGGCGTGGGGGGGGGGGCGCTGAGCGAGCAGGAGAGCAAGAGGGAACGAAAAAGGAAGTGGGAGTTTAAAAAAAAAAAATTGAAATTGGCTGGGTGAGATATTGTAATGTGTTGATTTATTCCCCGCGTAATGAAGTTTGCAAACGAATAAACGGCCATAGTGATTCACAGTATCCTACAGGAGTGTCAAGTGTTGCGGCCAGATTACTAATTTATGAAATACGTTTGATGTAATGAGGTGATAGCACAAGTAAAAATAGAAAAGGAGACAGAGGTGGTTGCTTTTTTTTTTTTTTCCTGGAAATCCATATTTTCCATGATTGCTCAGCTTCACTTCCACGCTAATGATTGTTTTTATGCAAGAGTGGTGGTTTATTTGTATGCCTACCTTTAAATATGTGTACACATGTGTACATATATATATTTATGTGCTTGCATTAACCCCCCCCCCGCCCCCAGCAACTCCAGATTTGCCAGCGGATGCAGTTTCCTGACCTCTGGTTTTGATCCGCCTTGGACTGCAGCACTGACCGACCAGGATGCCCTTGGCATCTGCCTCTCGCCCTCTCTCCCTTCTCTCTCTGCGGCTGGAACTTGACAGGAAAGTTATTTAAAATTTGGAAGAGAGCAAATCTGTTAATGTGAGATACATAATCTGGTAATTTAGCAATGATGTCTGTAAGGATGGGTGCCAAACGAGGAAGCGGAGAGATGATGTCCACTCATCTTCACAATTAATAACAGTCACTGGAGCATCTGGGTGCAGGATGGGAGAGAGGAAATGTTATCACCGAACTGCATTAAAGCCGCAGACTGGATTTCATACACTTTGTTAACCTAGGCTCCCTCATTCATGGAGTACAAAAGGCACTCCATTAGGGAGACACTCTTTCAGTAAGTTTTATTTGAGATGTTTGACCCTCTGGATTTAAGAGGCACAATTTGTAACAGCTTTTTATTATTATATGATTTTTCTGGCCCTTTGAGCTCCAGCCGGCTAGTATATTGTTTCAAAGTTATAGTCCTTGTATTTTAAGCTGGGTTGTGGGGCCTGAATGGTAGGCAGCGGAAGCTTAAAAGAAAAGACACTAGATTGATTGGGGGAGAAAATAGCAAAACAAAAAGCCAAAGCAAAGCCAGATACAGAAAGGAGCGTTTTTCTGTGTTTTACTCGGGGAGGAGATTGTGGCTGGCTGGGAGGCTCAGCAAGATGCGAGTCAGAAATTTTGTTAACATTTTCCTCTAAATGTTAATGGCACATCCAGGGCAGTTTACAAATCTACTTAGGAGTGAGTGCATTAGGAACTAAAATTACTGATCCATTCTCTCTTGTCCCCGACCCGAAAGGCAGACGTTTGCAGAGATCAGATGGCGGAGGCACCCATTATGATTTTAAATATTGTCAGAGACGCCAGGCGCTTTATTGGTGAAGTCCCTTCTCCTTTTGCTAAAAGGGAGCGTGTGAGCTGTGTGTGCCTGCGTGTGTGTTTGTGGTTACGTATACTCACGCACGCATCCGCGGTCACCCTCAGACGTTCCAATAGTATATATGCCTGTATCTAGTACCGGGTGTGCAGGTACTTATCTGCACATATATCCTCTGAGCGTGAGAGGAAAAATATGTCTATTAGGTATGTCTTAGGCATCATGTAGAGTATAAAGATGTATGGTGGCTTAGTTGTGTAATTACGTTCAATAGCTATTTTTATGTTGGTTACGTATATATTTATCTGTATATACACACACGCGTTGAGTAAATACAGCGTTAGGTGTGTTTATGTGGGCATTCTTACGTTGATTGTAATTATATGTACATGCCTCTTTGCCATATGAAGTTCCAGTTATGATTTGGAGTTATTATCTTAATTTTAGACCGCATCTTGTTTATTACTGGGTTATTAAATGTTTGTATTATTTTATTTGGTTTTCTTTTCACTCATCCACATTGGATGATACCCTTCTTAAATTGAGAGGGCCAGAGCTGATTCCAGTAGCGAGCGAGTTGTCTGTTGATTCTCTTGAACGAGAACAGTGGCGCTTCTCTGGCCGGTTGGTTGTAACACATGTGGCCACCCTGCTGCTGGAGCATCCCAGAGAGATGAGTACGGAAACCTGACCAGTTGTGTTTTCTTTTCTTTTCTGTTTCCTCGCAGCTTTCAGAGGGTGATGGTGCTCCAGTAATTTTCCCTGCTCCGTTCCCAGGCCTCGCTTTACTTTCCATCCAGGGAAGATTGTTCTGCTTGTGATCCCGCCAAGGAAAGAGACTCCGATGGACTTACACCGGGCAGCGTTCAAGATGGAGAACTCACCCTATCTTCCCAACCCGCTGGCCTCCCCAGCGCTGATGGTTCTCGCCTCCACTGCTGAAGCCAGCCGTGATGCTTCCATTCCATGCCAGCAGCCAAGGCCTTTTGGGGTCCCAGTGTCAGCAGATAAGGACGTGCATATTCCCTTTACCAATGGCTCATATACTTTTGCCTCCATGTATCACCGGCAAGGCGGGGTGCCGGGAGCATTTGCAAACCGTGACTTTCCTCCGTCCCTGCTTCACCTCCACCCCCAATTTGCACCCCCCAACCTGGACTGCACCCCGATCAGTATGTTGAACCACAGCGGTGTTGGGGCTTTCCGTCCCTTTGCGTCCACTGAAGACCGGGAGAGCTACCAGTCGGCCTTTACGCCGGCCAAGCGCCTGAAAAACTGTCATGACACTGACTCACCCCATCTGCGCTTCTCGGACGCTGATGGGAAGGAGTATGAGTTTGGAACGCAGCTCCCCTCCAGCTCCCCCGGCTCTCTCAAAGTTGATGATACGGGGAAGAAGATCTTTGCGGTTTCTGGCCTCATTTCTGATCGGGAGACTTCATCCAGTCCTGAAGACCGAAGTGACAGATGTAAGTACCTCCGTTGACTTGTTGGTTTTACTTTAGTTGTGCCTCATTGAGATGCTCAACAGGTGATTGTCCTGTGATGCTGTGGCTCTTGCTGAAAGCAGAGGAAAAACAACCTTTTCTTCCTGCTAAGTTAAACCACCTTGTTGCCTTGTTCCTTTTAAAAGGACGTTGATGGATTTTAGGGAGGGTGCCCTTGAAGGAAACTTGTCTTTCAGCAGGCAGCTGCAGAGACAGTGTTGACCTGGCTTTATGTGCAGAAAGACGTCCGTGCCCTAGTGCAAGGACACTGATGCTTGTACCTACATATGTGAAACAGGGCTTCAGCTAGAGTGTGCTGCCAGAAACTTTTTCAGAGCTTGTAGCAAACACAGTATGCACTGCTATTTTAGACATCTTTTTCTCTGGCGTTTTCTTCATGCGCCCCTGCGTTCTTAGAGCAAAGGCATCAGCCTTCAGGCTTCGCGCCTCAGACTAGGACAGAAGGTACCTTTTACTCTGATTAACTCAAGAATATTTCTGGCCATGAAGCTCTCTCTTTGAGACGTAAACCTGAATCTGTTCTTACAATTGAATAAGCTGTTCCCCCAAATAGGCCATGTACTTTCTCTGTGCGCTTTCCCCCTTTGGTGACTGTCGAAAGGTGATGTGCCCTCTTGCAGATCGGTGATTGGACTGAAGCAAACTAGTCCACTGAACATGACTGTCACTCCCCGTTCTCCTGTTTTCCTTTCTCCTTTTTCCCTTGCCTTACTGCCTACGTAGATGGGCAGAGCTGTCCTTCCTTGAGGGAGGCTTCCAGGTTTGCTGACCAGGGAGGTGACCCGAGCTGGGGAGTGATCTGGGGGAAGCGGAGCGCGGTACCCTGGTCAGGAGCACTAAGTTATGAATGAGTTTTCCGGTACACCCAAACACGTAGACCAAAGAATGAGTGGTTTGCTTTTTATGTGGGATCCTTTGTTCTGTTGAATTTTCTTCCTAGAAAACAATGTTGTTATTGTTGTTGTTATTATTACTATATTTTTTTACGAAGAAAAACTGCTGCACAGCTTCTTCCTCTCCCTTTCAGCTGTGATTTTTCTTCTCCCCTTTATGATGCCGAGGAGAGTAATAGAGACATTGTGGCTCTCTCTCCCCTGTCGGCGCTGCTTCCTCAGGCTGTCTCCTTGAATTAGGCACAGTGTTAACTTACCAGCGCTAAAAGGCATCTGCCTAAACCCAGCGTACCTTTTCAATAAAAGTCATCATAAAATCAACTTGCCTTGTAAATCCATCGCTCTTTGGTTTTGAAATATGCTGCGAGTGTGTCTTTATGTCAGCGTCTGTGAGTGTGGGACAATTCCCACTTAAGGCAGAAGCCGTGTATTCTTTGCACTACAAACGTGGTCTCTTACCTATCTCCCCCCTCTCCTTCTGATCCACCCTCATCGGTGCTACTTTTTGTGCCGGAGAGCTGCTTTCATTGTTCAGCATCTCCCGTTCGTTCTTTTGGAGCTGTAGGGAAAGCGGCTGTAGGTGGGAGCGCGTATGAATGTGGATGCGTGTAAGCTGCTAATATAATTACTTGGGGGGGGGGGGAGGCAGGTGAGATGACAAGGCTTAGACATCCTTTGTCGACGCTCTTTCCTTTTTCAGTATAACCTGGCGATGGAACTGAAACTAGCCCAAAAGAATACTTTGGGAGATAACGACAGAAGAGCGGGGCCGCTAGCTAAATGAAATTAGAGTGCATCAGTTGCTATGCATCTTCCTAGCAAAATCCTGTCAGACACCGCTTTTAAAGAAGTAAATCTCTTAAATGAATTAGAGCGCGTGGAGCGCAGCTGTGGACAGCCAGACCCGGGCACACCCAGCGGCATGCCTCGTCTGTGCCAACGTCCTGCGCCGAGCGTGGGTCCTCGTGCCCGGAAGCAGAGCAGGGCTTTGCTCGGGAGGGAGCACGCCGGCTCGCCGCACCCGCGGGGATGCTGCCGTACTGGCTTGCCAAGAGAAGGGAAGCAGAATAGAAACTTTGCAGGCAGCTTTGAAAACTTCTGTGGAAGTAGAAGGTGTTTTGTTTTGCCATTCTTCCTACCCGTATGGTTAAATTCCTTTAAAACGCTTGGCCTCGTGGTAGAGCTGAGCAAGCACAGCATCCCTGACGTTTTCACTGAGATTAAAATTCTTCAGTAACTACTAGGACAGTTTATACTAAATACGTCTATTGGTTCTGTATCTTATTCCCATCATATATAGATATTGCACCATGGAAACTTAGCTCCGTTAACACAACGAGTTTATTTGTTGTGTGCATGCACACGTATGTGTGTGTTTGCTAGAGGGCGAGTGAGTGAGCAGCTGAGCTTTTCAGTGGATCCTAATGATCTTTTATGTTGACTATCAGAAAAGAAAAGCTTCCTCAATGAGGAATTTGAGATGGCAGTTTGCAGAGAGAACTGTGATCCTGTTTTGCGTTGAAATTTACATACATATTTTTGGAGTTTCTGTCTACTTTTACATAAATGTATACTTTGGGGTGTTTACAGTCTCTGATTATTGGTCCCTGAGAAGTTTTGTGGATTCCTGGTGTAATTGTTTTGTATAACCCTTTGTAAAAACTGCACATCTTTGCTCCTGATGTAGAATCTGCTGCTGGCAGACACCTTTATATGTCTAATGGGTGCTTTTCAGAATTGCAGAGCTCAGGTGTTCGGCTGTATTTTTCAGAATCCTAAAAGGGTTTGTGTTGCGTGGAAGGCAAATTACTGTAATTGCACTGCGTATCTTCTGTACCACTGCACGAGGACTCTTCTGAATAGTTCATGAAAATGTCTGTTTTGCCCCATAACTTATATAGTGATTTTCTGAAAAATTTGCCTTTAAAAAAAAAAAAAAAAGAGGAATTAGATGCACTGAGATTTAATATTCCTGAAAAATAACTTCACTCTTGAAAGACTTTCCATCAAAACAAGAATCCAAAGGCAGGTCCTTACATCTCAGGGAGTATTTGAAAGTTGTCCTCCTATGTCGACCTCTGCATCATGGGAACAAAGTCTCATCCCATTTTCACTAAGGGAGAAAATCCACCGAATTTGCTAAAATTTTGGGAGGGCTGTACTGGTGTAACTGAGAGTAATACCTGGCCATATAAGATATGTATTTGTACAGTAGAGATTACAGTCTCTTGGGTGAACCTTTTCTTTCTCTTGATCCAGGGTGGTGCTTTTCAGTTGTAGAAGTGCCTGAAGTCCGTGAGATCGCTAGCGAAGGGATAGTTCTGCTTTGAGGTGTACCTGGGCGTGATTGTGCCTTGTTATACAGTGAATTGGTTTGAAACTTATGGGTGCAGGCAAGTCCTCTCTTGTTGTAAGAATGTAGGTACTCGGGATATTCGGAGACATGAAGTGTACGTGGAGCATACACAAAAGAGGAGCCTTCCCAGGGAGAAGCAGACACGACATGCGTTGGATAGGACCCTTCCTGTTAGATGTGTACTGAGAAAAATAATGACACTTGCTAAAAGAGTTTAGTGGCTTCTTGTGTAGCACATGCTAAAGACACTGGGAGATGTATTTTATGGGGTTCCTTTAATAAATGTATGATAGTTGAGATTCCTGGAAGGAGCGGAAATAAACGGCAAGCCCCTTTCTGCAAGAGAGATCCATAGCCTCATTTTAAAATCAGCAAAAAGTAGAGAGTCCTAGTTTTATTCTTTGCTTTCAAAAAAAAAAAAAAATTGTCCCAGGGGCCTTCTGTACCCAGTCACCACGGCATCCCGTTCCCCCAGAGCGCCGGGCGGAAGTCGTCCGTGCCGATGCCGGGATTGCTTGGGGAAGAGCTGGAGCCTGTGACAAGGCCGTTGCTCCCGGCCTCCTCGGCCGTGTCGGAGCCGTACCGGGGGCTTTCCTCGCCTCCCCGCCCATGCTGGGAACCGCAGAGGACGGTTTCCTGTTACTGTCCGTTGCTTAGTCTTCATCACGCGTCGCCTGCGATTTGTTGAGGAGCGCAGCCCGCTGCGGCAGGGTGGCCCTCCACCTCTTGGCCGCTGGTTCAGTTCTCGGCCCCTTGTCAGGGCTCTGTTGGCCTCGGTGCCCCAGTGCTGCTGGGGACACCCAGCCAGGCACCCGTGTGCTCTGATGAGTGATCGAGTTGGTAGGCACAGTGGGATCCTGGCTCATCTCTTGTGACTTCTGCCTTAAAGTGGAGGTGCTTTCATTATTATTTTTATTATTACCCCTGAAAATTATTAATGTTTAACCTTGGCTATTTGGACCCGGTCAGGTTGTCCCGCCGCTGGTTTCTCCCCTGCGAGGGAGGTTGCGCACCGCAGCGGTGAGGTCTTTGTTCCACCTCGGGGTCTGAAAGAGCGCCGCTGCAGTGGAGTGAGTTCAGCTTTTGAAAGAGCTGGCGTGTTGTCGATCGAGGGCTGTGAAAATGCAAAAATCTCACTTCAGGTGAGGAACGTCAGGGCTACGATCATCGCGGCTTGAATTTCTGAATAACGTCGCGCTTCGGGAGTCAGCCCGAGGACTGTCTCCGCGCAGCAGCCCGCCCGATCGCACGGGCGTGCGTTTGGTTTTGCGTTTACGTGCTGGGACCTGTGCGAGGCGGAGAGCTCTGCGTACGTGTGTGTGCTGGGGGGAAGAAGGTGGGGAGGGTGCCTGCGTGGCCGGGTTGGTTTTTTTCCCCTTCCCCCTAATGTTCTGTGGCAGAACAATGGCGGGGGGGGGGGAACGGACGGACCCGCGGCGCTGCGCGAGCAGGGCTGCTCCTGCTGTAACGCGTCGCTTCCAGCGCAGGTACAGTGTGGGGCCTGATGCAAAGTGGGGCTTTGCGGCTGCGAACAGTCAGCCGTGACCATGGGAAATTGCAAGCTTAAAATTGCTTATGAAATAATTAAATAACTGAAGTGGAACGCTTACTTTCCGCCGTGCAACGCGCTGTGAGGCGCAGGAAGAGCGAAAGAGCAACAGCAGCGCTGCGGCGCGGGCACGGCGGCGAGGGCCTCCTGCCGGTCCCTGCGACGCCTCTGAGAGCGCCCTGCGCCGAGCAGAGCGAGGGGCGCTACGCGGACGGGGGGCAGAGGCCGGCCCTGCGTTTAGCTGCCGGACTATGCGGCACTCTCCCTTTTTCTTTTTTTTTTTTTTTTTTCCTGGCAACAGCCTCTCTGCTCCCTCTGCAAACTGTTGCCGAGACTCCTTTCCGTGCTGTTCGGTTTAATTGTCTTGTTGGGCTAAAGAAATGTTTGAACAGTTAAAGTGGGGAAGGGTTGGATGGGAGCAGCCCCTGCCGGCTGCAGGGCCATCTGGCCCGGCTTGGATCTGCCGGCCCCCGGTTTATATTTCTCTTTCTGTGATTTGGGGCTGTGGGGCGCACTCGGAATACCTAATCACCATGGTGAGAAAACGGACACCGCTGCCTCGTCCGCCGCCCCCTCCGTCCCTCGCTGCCCGTCAATTGTCATGCAGAACCGAGCCGGGCGGCTGTTGGGCTCGCAGCCGCGCTCGCCGTCCTCGGTCCTCGCCTGGCGCTCGGCAGAAGGATGGCTTTTAATTGATCGTTTGGGGGGGGGGGGAGGAGGAGGAGGAGGAGGGCAGGGTCTGTTTTCTCCTCCAAAAGGTTTCCCCGCGCAGCCCCTGCCATCCGGCCAGCTTTCACGTCGCCGCAAGAAGCGCCAGCGATTTCTCGCGCCCTCCTCTTCCTCGTGGACTTCCCGAGAGTTGGCGCGCGCGGACCGCCGAGCAAAATGGAAATGTCATATTTATCCATCTCCTACCGGAGCGATGGGCACGCGCGCCGTAAACGTTTATCGTCCCTCTTTTGCTCTGCGCGTCTGAATGCTCGCGTGAGTGTCTTCACTGTACGATTGCAGGGCAAACGCTGAATCTCGCTTGGTTAATTGAGCAACCAGTATTTCTCATCAAAAACACAGACTGGAAATCGCTGGCCAAATCCTGCTGTTCAAAAAAGATTTAACCACATTAAATCTTTAGTCCCTTTGGTCAGACTCAACCGCTGTCACAAAATTACTGTCGAAGCGAAGGCGGACTTTGTGGAAGGCGTGCTGAATTGGGGATCAGAAATCCTGACCTTGGGCAAGTCTTTGAATCGCAGCTTCCCCTTCTATAAAACGGGGATAGTGATACCTTACAGCAGCGTGTGCTGCTTTGATATCTTTTGACAGAAGACACCACGCAAGGGCAAAGTATTAGTATTATTAATATAGTACAGTTAGTAGAATATTATGAACTATTATAAATCATTACTGCTAAACTACAGTTATTAAAGGAAATGACCAAAGTGCACTTTGTGAGCCAGGATCTCTGACAGTTAAAACAGTGTTTTATTATTTTACTTGCTAACTTGCAAAATTCAAGAGTTAGCAACAGTTTCCTGGTTGATCTGTGGTGATTGCGTAAGGAACTGGGAGAAGCGAGGAGGAACGGGCATGCGTTTAAGGAACAAGGGGGAGAATGAGCATTAGTGCCCGTGTGATTTTTTTTTTTTCCCCCTCTCTTTTCTTTCCTTTGAGACTTTCAGATTATCAGAGACAGAGACATAGTCGGGCATGCAGACTCCAAGGGCCCAATCCTGCTCTGAAGGGCTGAAAGTGTTCAAGGTGACGAGGGCTGAGAGTTCCTGGACTTCCTCCCTTGGAGGAAGAAGAAGAAAAGAAAAAAAAAAAAAAAAGGTGTTTGGGAACTGTTGGTGGCTATTATTTGCTTGATATCATTTAGACAAGTCCCATTAAATGCTAGCAGCAGATTCATTTTTTGCTTCTTTGTTTGTCTTCCAAGGAGCAGAAAACAGACATAATTATATTTTACATGAGACTGTAAGATTTCCTCTCATCTCTTTTTCTGGTTAATATCTGCAACTATAAAATAAATTCCATTTGTGAATGCATGGTGTTAGAGGGAGGTAAATAACTGTCATCCAAAATCTGTCTAACCTTAATCTGCATCAGGAGCGCTGTAGAGAACTGTACCCATTTGTATAATATTAAGCTTTATTTTTATTATGGCTTTCTAATGCAAATTCATTGTGGGGGCAAAGTAGTTTACTGTTAATACCACATTCCAAGAAAAACAGCCATTGAAAGTGAATTGTCACAATTTTTATCCAGCAGTTTGTGTCACTAGTGGTCTTTGATCGTGTCAGTTTCCTTGATAGCCTATGAATTTTTCACCTCTCTGTTCTTCAGGAGAGAAGAGCAGGTTTGGGGACTTCTGAGGACATTTTGCTGCTATCCAAAGCAATTGAAATTCTTGAGGAATAATGAATTTCTAATTGGGAAATCATGCCCTGTAACATGGGATTGGATTCCTATACAGTGTCCTCTTGAAGAAGGGCGGGTGTCTCTTTTGGCAGCTCTGTGTGTCTAATCTATATACATGTCTTTCTCCCTTTTTATGCAACCTTTGTTTGCCTGTTTTGCTCTGCTGGCCTGAATGTGTGCTATATTTGTCCCACATGGGTATATAAATTTGTAGTTTGCAGAAATTCTGGGTAAATTAATTGCCCTGAGTTCAGTTTTCTTCACACCTTCGTGTTGAAGTATTTTCCTGTTGCTGTTAGGATATTTTTTTTGGCCGAATCTTGCAGATTTTTAGCCAGGGCTCGGTGCATGATACCTCATGTGCAGTAATGGATCTTCCGAGCCTCACTCCCTCTCTTATGCTATTGCAGGAGTCAAACCGAGTTAGGCTGGAGAAGGGGAGCATAGGAAGAGACTGACGGTGGTTTCTGAAGGATCCTACCAATTTGGAAGGATTATGTACATAAAGCTTCTCTGGGACCTAGCCCTTGAGTCACTGAGAGCTCTGATTGAATAAGAACTGCCGGATGTGGTACTGTCTTTGTCTGTCATCTTGTTCTTTTTTTTTTTTGCTTTTTAAAACATTGGGGGTGGTTGTGATAAGCCAAATGACCTTCTTCAGCAATCAGAGTTACTTTCTCCTCTTCTTCAACCGTTTGCAGGCATCTTGAGTTGCAGCAGTTCCCTGTGTGACAGAAGAGGTGAGAAAAAGCAAAGCTGGGAAGGAGTGGGGCAAAGGAAGTTTTTTTTTTTTTTGTCTGAAGCACTGATAACATGGGGAAGAGTCCTAGTGAGAGTGAAACTCTGTTTTGAGTTCATGTATGAGACAGTTCCATGATGTTTTTCCCCACTTAGGACATTGTTCGTAATCAGTATTGTTTTAAAACCCTTTCTCTTTCCTTTTTGGAAGCTTGAGACTGCAAGCTGCTTTCTTACTGAAATTTCAAGGCAAGAATGCGTTTTGTACTTTTTCTTGTGAATACTGGGCTCTTGGTGCACGATCATTCTGTAGTGGGAAAAGGAAGGCACTAAATCTGGATACCCCTAAAAGGAAGAACTGGAAACTGCATCTTTGCTTTTGTTCAGTAGCACAGATTATTAGTAACTGCTTCTAGACAGAATAACAAAATCAAATTTTTAACTTGGAAAGACACAAGAGCTTTTAGCTTTTTGCTCGTATAGTCCTGCAGACTTGCCCACTTTGTGGATTTATAATACTGCAGCAAACAGCAGGGTCAAGCCCGCAGGATGAGTCCATATGCAGATGCTGTACTTACTGGCATGTCTGGTTTCCCAAGCACAGTTCGGTTCCTTGGAACGAAGGCAAAGCATTTATGAAATCTGAAACAGAAGGTGTTGGGGCATCAGTTAGCAGGAAAGCAGTATGTTTCTGGCAAAAAGGCTCTGCTTAACAGCCTCCTGAAGCTGCAATAGGTTTTGTAAACAGAGCAAAAAGTAAAACTCGGAGAACTGTCCCTAATGGGCCCACTTCCTTCCATTGGGATTTTCAGTGCAACTCACTTTGTTTCTAATTAAGATTTTTTTTTTTTTAAAGAATGACTTGACTTTTTCGTCAGATTTTGATAGTTTCCCTGCACTTTAAGAAACAACGTGCAAAGCCATTTAGTATGTGAAGTTGTCTGTCCTGTAACATCCTTCACCATAAGGAGGCATAGGATAATAATCCTTCATCGTGGAGAGCCTGCTTTGACAGTTGTGCTGGTATGAGAAAAGACTTGGTACCAGATTATAGCTCTGCCTTCTCCTCTAACCTTGTTTCCAATATTGAAAATGTCATTAGAAGTTTTCTATCGCCATCCTCTTTGGGGGCCTCCACAAAGTTCCCTACCTTGGCCTCTGTCACTCTAAACTAGACCTCCTCCATCTGAACGCTCACTTCTCCGAGAAATCCCTCTCTCCCTGCAGTGCCAGCAGACAGCTCCTTATTGCTTCTCACTGTGGGCCTGAGGATGCTGGCGCATTCGTGCTAGGAACCCCTGAGGCAGGATACTCTTTTCCCATCCGCCCACCGACTTTGACACCAGGTCATTGGTGCCTCCCCTGACCGAAGGGCTATATTTTGCTAGGGGTGAGCCCCTGCGTGGGATTGTGCAGTTGAAAAATGAAGCTGGGGACAAAGACCCAGGAAGTTCTTGCATTGCATTGGAGGAGATGTAAGGGAGTTTGTAGATGAACGAGGAAGAGCTCGTCGGGGCGAACGGCATCCTGGGTGCTGCACCTAGGACTGGGAGAGGGAGAGCCTTATCAAGGTGGCCTGGCCGTGCCGTAGCAGAGCCACCTGCACTCCGGCCAACCTTTGGCCCATGCAGGCTGGAGGGAACCTTGTCTCCTCGCAGCTCTGTTTGCAGTGGGGACGAGCCTGCAAGGTCCTGACTGCTGCGAGCAGATGGAAAGAACCATGTTGTGTGCCGGGTATGAGTACAGATAGGAGGGATCCAGGCAAAAAGCTGCAACAGCATTGAGAGGGCTGCTGTACCTGTAGGTAGAAGCCCACTTCCTTATCTTGTTTATTCTCCTTCCTGCAAACCAGTTTCACTTCTCATTACCAGTGCTATAGGTCGGAGTTAAACCTCCGGCAGCGTCCTTAGCTAGAGTGACAGCTTTTCGCTCTTGAACACTAGTCTTCTGCCTCCCCAAGGAGGCAGCTTGACCGCTGACCTGAGTAACCCTGAGTAGAGCACAGGCAGAGGAACATAACAGTCGCCATCAAAAATTTGCTAGTCTGAGTGAATTAATACATCTAGAGGTGCCCGTTCGATGGGAGAAAGGGAGAGTGAGCAGCTCAACTGTTATACCTCTGCTTCTTTGCCCTCCACTTTCCCCTTTTGCTCATGGGACGAAGGATTCACGTTCCTGTACAGGGCTGCTGGTCTTACTCCTGCAATATGGGCTTCTGGAGGTCAGCTGGCACAGTCTATGCTGCTCCTTCCTTTCTGCATATTTCGGGTCACATCCAAAAGTATTACTTGCAGAGTATTTGTCCTGGTTATAGGAGAGGCATGATGATTGGCAGTCTGTAAAGCAGACTGCCAAGATTGGCAGGCTTGGGGTTATAGGTGATGGGAGAAGATGGAGGGAGAATCTGCAGGTCTAAAGGTATTGACAGAGCTGGGGGACAGGGACAAGCCCAGGGCTGAAATATCTGGAAGAGCCTGTGCATCGGGGCTAAGATGTTTTGGGGGGAGCTGCATTGGAGGAGCCTAGAGATTAGCTAGTTGGGGAAACAAGGAGTCTGTAGACCAGAATTAAACGTCAGCAAAGCTCTGAAGATATCTTTAAGAGAGACTGTGAAGTAGAAAGGGGCCACAAGTTATTTCTGACTTAAATTGGCTGAACTATGTGTTGGTCCAGGACTGAAATAGGGAGGATGATATTGGATCAGGACTGGGATGTACTGGAAAAACTCTGCAGTGAAAGTTTGCAGATCTCTGTTTCCATTAGCCAGAAGTAATGTTCCCACCACCTCATTTTTTCCCTCTGAAAATAACAATGCAGTAACTGTGGAAACATGGGTGGGTTGTTTTAGAGCAAGACAGAGAGAACTTAAATTGGTCTCACCTGAACGTAACTCAAATGTTGCTGCTGCTGAGAGGTGTTGAACTGTGAGGGAACTGTCTACCGTATGATCTGCATCAGTCCCCAAGTTTACAGCACATCTCAAAGAGGAAGGGGCCTAAATTGGAAAAATGCTTTACCTTTGGTCATTTCTTTAGGAATACTACAAGGACCAAAGTCTACTCTTGAGCATGTGCATCTCCCACCTGTGCACCCATGCCTGCTGAGGCTTGCTCAGAGCATGCCCTGGTGAGGGCTGATGTAGGTGACGGTGTCAATGTAAAACATCTGAGTCAGTGATCTCCCAGGTGTTGCCAGTTGGGTCTGGTTGTGAGCTGCACCTGGATGAAGAAGAAAGGGAAATCCCAGGGTACAGCGATGGATTTTGCAGACACGGCCTGGGGAGGAGAACAGTTTGACACTATTTGTTGATAGCCCCCTTGGCCATGTGTTCAGGTGGGTCGCTGGCATTCGGATGATCCCGGATTGGCATTTTTACAGCTAAGGAAACGTGTTGTTAACTCTTCAAATACTCATGATTTTACCTTTTTTGGCATGTTTCTAGCTTGGCCAGTGTTGGGATAGTGAAGGACATGTTTATTGGCACAGATGAGCGTGTCTCCTCACCGCCTCGTGGAGCAGCAAGAGGGAAGGGTGGTCTGGGCAAAGCACCAAGTGCAGTGTATGTGTGCGCTGCGGACCCTACGGGCCTTGGACAAGCAGGCTCATTTCCAATTGCCCATCTTTAAAGCAAGGGTTAGAGCGTCCTTGTAGCGTAGCAGTATAGTGAGGGTAGTTTCCCTCATGTTTCAGAGGCGTTCAGGTACTAAGACAATAGATTTAGCTGTGGTACTCAGATCCTTACGCCAGGATTGAAAGGGCTGTGAGGGGGAGGGATGGAGGTTTGTTTAATAAACATTAGCATTGCGGTTTATTTTGAAGAAATTGTTGCAATTTTTTTTTGGTTTTGTTTTGTTTTTTAAGAAACTGGGATGAACAGCCTGAAAACAGTGGATAGGAAAAGTAGGGAAAGAAATGGGAAAAATTTGGAGTAAGGTAGATAAAAGTGAGAGATAAAAGAAATAATGCAGGGAAGGATGAGTAATCGACATTCTTGGAGTCGAAGCGCAGGCTCTGGCTTCCTTCCTGAGCAGTAAAATAAAATTAAAAAAAAAAAGTCTTTAGAACAACAAAACTCTGGACGCACTGGTTTCCTTCCTGACAGGCCCAGCCTCGTGGTGTTTCGATGAGTCCTCATTGGCAACCAGGGCTGATCTAAAGGCCAAAGACAGAAAGATTGGGGGGAAGGGAGAGGGATTTAACTCCTTGAGCTCTGCTGGAAGAACAGATACCTTCTGCTTTATGGGGATTCATTTTTCCATAGCTGGAGCATGAACAATGTTCGTAGTCGCTCAGACATCGGATTGTTGACTGGAACATCTATCCAGGCATTTGGGCATACTCAGAATTAATGTTCCAATTTAAAAGAAAAAAAAAAAAAGTATTTTTAATCCTTGCGCATGTAGATAAAATTCCTTGGACGTGGCATGGTACAGCATGAAACAACAGCGCCGATGAGCAACGTGGGAGCAAACTGGCAACTCTACCTCAGCAGCAAGCGCTGAAATGCCACTGCTGCTGCCTCTGGGATGCTCATTTTCCTTGTAGCATCCAATTTGTAATAAAATGCCGCTGTGGCGTCTTTTACTGTCACGCTTCCCAGATAGGCAGGAGCTGCTGGTGTCCGCGAGCCCATCCGGCCCCGCGCGACTGGGCAGCCTGGGAGACAGCCAGGCAGCAGGGAGGAGAGGAGGGAGGCCGCGTGCGCTGGGCAGGTTGAACGGTTTGGGCAAAGCTTGTTTTGCAGCTAACTCTCTGAGGCTCGCCGCTCTCTGCAGGGTTCCCCTCTCTGAAAGGTCGAAGCTACTTCTTAATTCTCAGCAGCTGACAAAATATTTATTTTCAGGTACTTAAAATATTATAATTTGAAGTGGAGTCCAGGGCCCTGGCTGGAACTGAGCTTTTGTACTAGCAGCTTCAGTGAAATGACTTTTTCCTCCTACAACTTGCCAACAAATGCTTGGAAAATAATTGTGGGACAGTCATCCCTTTAGTGAGTAGATCAAGAAGATTTGAGACTTGCCAGAGACTTTCAAAGGACAGGCCAAAGGTTCAAGTTGTTGCCAGTTCTATTTGTCTTAGCCTTTATACTTACTTTTGTGTCATTAATTTCATCGAATGTCTGTGGGTAAAAGGCACCCAGCGGGCTGCTGCTTTTACAGAGTTCTTTGGGTGTACTTGGACACTTCTTGGGAAATAAGCCCACCTTTTTCTATAGAGAAAGAGAGAGAAAGAGGGAGAGATTAAACACAGCGCAGCTGCAGAAGAAACGGGCTTACCCACCAGCAGGCTTGTGATAGCCTCAGATGGAGACTGCTACCCTGGGGCATCTGTTTGTTTCCTTTTCTGCAGCCCTTGAAGCCATTTTTTTTCAGGGAGACGTGTGTATGAATGATGCCCCGTCAGTACAGTACCCCTGCACCTATTGAGCCTATAGAGACCTGCAGAAATAAGTGCCACACTTGGATTTTGGCAAAGTCGCTGGAATGAGGGCTTAGCGAGGAAGGCCTGGGTGGGGGAGCCCAAGCCCCGGGGTGCTGCTCTTGGCGCTCTCTGAGCCCTGCTGTTGGGCCTTCACCGTAATCCTATTATCTTTGGGGGTGCGGGCAGGTCGTTCTGCTGGTTTTGGTAGGCCGGGCATCTCCGGGCTGTTTGCAAGGGCTGCCCAGGCCAGGGTACCACCTCTGTTGGCACTGCCCAAGCAGCTGTGGAGGAGGCCGTTTTTGCAGCAGGCAGAGCCCCCCGGCCCTTCCCTGGTGCCTGCTCCGGGCTCTTGTGCTGCAAACCTCTTTTCTTGGTGCTCCCATCACTGCCTGCATCCTGACAGCTGCTTTCCTACCCTTTCTGCCCCAGTGCAGCCGGCCAAGCACGTTAATTTTTCAGCAGAAGTGTTGTAATAATTAGGCCGCTCGTCCGAGGGTTTAGCAGTACTTAACCAGATGTGAAAAGACTTGTCCCATGGTCCCTGCTCTCTCCCTGGGCTCCAGCCAGCTGCCTTTTCGCGCCTGCTCAGGTTGCCTAGAAAGGGCTGTAGAAGATCTCCCCGCTGCCCTGGCTCCACTTGCCTCTCTTCTTATGCTAAACACTCATTTGTAAAGGAGAAGGAGGGAGGGTGAAAATCCCTGTGCTGTTTGGGAGAAGAGCAGCAGAAAATTAAAAGCAGACACCTGCAGCGCTCAGACTTGCGACCTCCACCATTAACTCTTCCCAGGGCAGCATCCCCCAGGGTTGTGTCCGTCGCTGGGAAAGGTGCCTGGCCGGGGCTGCGTGGCAGGATGTGAGGGCTGGAGCAGCTGGTGGTGGGATCCAGGGCTTTTGCTTGTTCTCGCTTGGTCCTGGCTCCTTACAGGACCTCGGCGGAGCCCTCTCCATTTCCCCTGCCTCGGTTTCTCACCCTTTCGGGTTGATGCTGTTTCCTTATATACTGTACTCTAGGAAACTCCTCTGAAAGATACATATTTAAATACAAGATAGCATTGTTATCACTAACGTGGTTATAAAACAAGGGAGCACTGTAGCAAACTATACTTTCTACCCAATCCATGTTAACATGAAAAACTATTGGAGACAGGCTACTGGTCCTAGGTGGACCTTGGACTGAGCCATTCTAACAATTCTTGTATTTCTATGGTAAAGTTTTATAAATACACACTGAAGCAGTATATTAGGTTTAAAAAATCTATATACAACATAGAGGTTTATGGTTATAGAGAGAAAAGTTGTATTAAATCAGCATGACCAAGGGAGCAGACAAGATATAAAAATGATACTGTATTATGCTAGATCGTATTGAAAATCCCAATGCATCTTTTTTGTGTAAATGGTAAATTCTTTTCTATGTTCAGAATTTGTTTCTTAATGTGTATCACGTACCAGAATAGTAGCATGGACACAGTTGCAAATATGGTATGTATTTTATTGTGAGTATTATACTGCATAGCAGAGTAAGGATGTTGAATATTGCAGTCAGTTATATACAGCTGTAAATGGGAGCTACCTGCTGTTCTGTATATAGCAAGCTGCATGTTTATTGGTAAATACCAGTCTAGGCAAAATGAAAATAAAACAAGAAGTTGTATTAAAAGCTTGGATGTTTAAAACCAGTTTGCTCAAAGCTCCTGGGATACCACTGCAGGGAACAGTCCTGCATTTTTTGGTGTTAAATCTTTTCTATCTGATTTTTCTAGTTCTGTGAATTCAGAAGTCGCTGCTGAACTCCACTACTCATCAGTGTGTAGAATAATTGTGAAGGGTGAAAATTGAGTTGTTGGCTGAAGAAACTGAGGGTTGACTCCTTCCCGGGTGTAGCTCCAAATGGCTGAATATATCAGAGTAATTCTGGTGAAATATTGAATGCCTGTGGTTTAGGGGAGCATGTGGGCATGCGCACACAGAGGGGGCTAGATTCTGATTTCCGTAACGCTACTACAAATCTGAAGTAGATCTCCTGGAACGAATGAGATTATTCTGCTCTTACTCTGGTGCGGGTGAATTATGAATTGTTCCTCTGTGTGTCACAGGCAGCGCTTGCTGCCTATAGCAGAAAGGCCAGGTTTCAGGCAGAAAGCAAACAGTGCATTTTCTGCAGCACTTCCAGGCTTTCTGGATGACAGACACTTCTCTGGAGATAAAGGCATGAGGGCAGAATGTAGACTCTGAAATGAGCAATGGCTTCTGAAATACCCAAGTGTTTAACCTAGAGGGAGCTCTCTTACATGAAGAATGAGACTATTGGCTCAGCCTGCCTGAACAGCTTTTATTTTGTGTGTCTTTAGCAAACTTCTGCCTCCTGCGTTCTCGGCTTTTGCTTCTGGGTACCAAATTTCCCTGGACTGACATACAGAGCGTTGGAGAAGCCCTGCTGATAACTTCTGTGGACTTTGCTATGTCCTATGGCCAGAACAGTAGCCTCCCTTGGTCTCTAGAGGTTGCTACTTGTGGAAGTTGATGCAGATTTCTTCTGGTGATAACATTTCTTCTATTTTTCCTGCTCCTAGTAAAGCCGTCTCACCTCCCAGATGGGTCACATCTGTCAGGGCGCCAGACACCTGTTCCCAGTTCTGCTTTTGTGGGGAAAAGCAAGTCTGGAGAGCAGGCTCCAAATCCAAATCTGTGTGGGAAGGGGAAGGCAAAGAGGAAGGGCTTCTCCTTGGAAAGCATTCCTTTGTTGGCTGCTGAGCGGGCCGTTAACAAGCTGATTCACCAAGGAGATATTCATGCGCCTGTCCCAGGAGGCTCAGTTGCTCCCTTTGGGTCTCTCCTTTTAAATGGCTTCGTATCCCTCCATCCTCCTCCGGTTGGTCCAGCTGCATGCATCCGAAGCCACTGTGTTTTGGGAGTAGATGAACTGATGCTCCCTTTCCTGGAAGCTGGGGGACGTTGGGGGTGACCCACCACCACAGATCAGGAAGGATGCTGGTGTCCAGAGGCAGGGACTATCGCTCTGCACCTCCAAGCTACCCGGTGATTTAATAAGGTGAAAGAGAAATTTGCTGAAGTACAGGGGCAGATGTCTTGGAAAAGAGCTGACGGTGTCCAGGATGTCATTTCAAAGGAGGACTGAATAAAGAGGACTGAGCAATTCTTTCTCAGGTCCAGAAAGCTCCTTTCCCAGAACAGTGGGCCCAAAGGGACGGCTCTGTATTGGAGCAATCGAGCTATGAGGGCAGTGATGCTCCATCACTTTCCCTGGCAGTCTGTGTCCCTGTGGGACCGGGGACATGTGGTGATTGTGTTTGTTCCTGGCAAGTGGCAGGAGGGTAGCAGACCGCCTAGAGTGCCCTGGCAGCGTCTTTGCTGGGGAGCCTCTGTCCCCCGAGGCAGCATCCCTGCGGTTTGCAAAATGCGTGTCCCAGGTGAAAACAGAACTACCCCAAAAAGCAGGAAGAGGCTCGTTCAGCCTCAGCATGCCTGCTGGGAGCGCGGCGCGGAGAAACCGCGGCGCTGAAATCCAGCCCTCTGATCAGAACAGGCTTTCCCTGATCACAGCCAAAGCCTCAAAAGGATAATTTTCATCACTGTTTCAACCAAAGCTGCTGTTGCTGCAGTCTTTTACCTTCCCCATCTCTCTCTTCTTCAGGCCTTTCTAAGCTGCTTGGCACGGTCTGTCTTCCTGCCTGTCTGTCTGTCTTAGCATTCTAGCTTCTGAGAGGCTGAACAGGCAGGGAGATGGAGGGGGCTTCTCTCTCTCTTACCGCCCCTGCCTTAAAGAGTCGATTTTATTAAGCTGGTGGGGGTCGCTTGGCAGGGGGCTGGAGGGGCGGCTGCGCTGCTCTGCCCTGCCCGGGGCCTGTGTTTGGGGCCGCAGCACGGTGAGCACCTCCGTTTCTCGCCTGTGCCGCCCCGGCAATGCGAGCGAGAGGTGCTGCGGCTGTGTCGCTGCCCCTGCGCTCGCTGCCCCCTTTTCTCTTCGGACATTTCCTTATTCGCTGTTTCTCTCTAGGCAGGGGCTGGCTGTCGCTTAATTAGCTTTTTGTCTTGTTTGTGCCCCCAGTGACCTGCACTGCTGCCCCCCCCCCCCCCCCCCAGCTCCGGGGGTGTTTTGACTAACAGCGTGAAAGGAGCATGAGGAAACCTAGGTGGAGAAAAGAGAAAGGCGCGAGTTTCTGCGGGAGAGAGAAGTGAGCTACAGAGGGAGTCTCTCTCCGGAGATAGTGGAGCTGATGGAGAGCTGAATTCATCCATTCAAATACCTTGATCCTGCTGCATGGGGTTTGGGTGGCCCTTTTGCAGTCCTACTGCCCCACGTTTGGGCTGCTTTAAAAGCGTGTATGAGATAGGCAAAGCTGGGAGGGAAACTCAGGATAGATGGAGTATGATGGAGCATATTTTCCTGTGGGTGCTTTTTGCTTTGTTGTTTTGAGACAGTGAATGAAGGGGCTTGGGGAAGGAAAGGGTATGTGTGCCCTTGGGGAGCCAAATGGGGAAAATAACTGGGGGGAAGAAATGGAGAACTAAATCATACTTTTATCTCATTTTTAAAGAAAGGCTTTACAAAACTTTTCATATGTCTTCAGTTTGTAGTGTATTCTGTGCTTTCCCAGAGAGGGCAGGCAGAAGCGTGAGCAGCAGAGGGAGGAGAAGTCGCTGAGATTCCAGCCCCTGATCTGGCTTGAAAAATACCAGAGGAAAATAGCCGGTATTGGAATTAGCACTTTTCCTGAGGACTTGTTCTTCTCTCTCTGTGTCTCAGATAATGCCCGTTCCTTCCCCTTTCTTGCTGTCTTTGCTTTGCTAGCTAGCAAATCGTACCTGAACTCCATGTCCATCCTTCGCTTTTCTGAATTGGGGTGAGGAGATTTCAGGAAGCAGCTAATTGCAAAGTTGTCTTACCAGGGCTTCTAAAGAGGACGGAGGACGTTGCTGGAGAGAGAGCAGGAAGAATAGGTACACCTGTCCTTAGGGTTTCAGTGAATTTCTCTGCATATTAATATTGCCCAGGCCCCATCCCATCCCATCCCATCTCTTTCTCTAACGACAGGAGGAAGCCACGTTGTTGTATCCAACTCATGAAATTCAACTCTATGAGGATTTATCCAAGTGTGATTAGAAAAAAACAAGCCATTACTCTAATCGTTAGCTTTAAAGAGGCTCTGGTAGCTCTAGGAGACAGTGAGACAGCACTGTCGTTCAGGGCTGCTTCCTAAATACTAGCGTGGCAGACTAGTCCTTGCAAATCTTGAAGTAGCGGCTATTAAACGTAGACTCTTGGGATGGGGGGCTACTTGAGATGCCAAATTTGTGCCTTTAAAAATGATGCCAATGTTGATTTAATAATTGGCCCATGGCTGTGGATGCAGACTCTGTTGGGGTCGACTGAAGTGCGTTACTTGGGGTGAGTTGTCCTGCATGCTAGATCAAGATGCATTGCACGGGAGCAGATGATGCGTGGAGATTCTGCTTCCCAAGCTGTGGCAGCTAACAGCACTGCTCCACAAGGAGGATCCCAGCCCTGCCCTCCCTCAAGTCACTTGGGAAGCCAGGGCCGTTCCAGAGTGGTGCAGCGCAAAAAAATCCAAAGTGTCCCCACTGGTTATAAAGGAGTTGTAGTTGTGATGGTGTTACTTATCCAGGCAGCTTGGTTAAATGCCCCAGGGTAGGGGGTGTGAATCTCCTCATGCAGCAGAAATGCTGCATCTCCTCTTCTTCTGTCGCTTGTGGTCCCAAGTCTAAGGGTCTGCAGGTATCTGTTGTTTGAGAATCTGGTTAAAGTAGCCTTTTTGTTCTGCATCCAAGTTTCTTGAGATGGAGTTCCCCATGGGTCTCTCCTCTTTGACCGCTACAGGCACCCCTCCATATGCATTTGACCTTGTACAGAAAGTTAGTTTTTCTTTTACAAGCATCTGAGGGAAGTGGGTGGCTCCCTGGGGAGCACAGCAGGGCCTCAGTGCTGTGCAGGATTGTTCAGAGACAGCTTTGAGGGGATGCTCGCTTCTCAGCAGTAATTCACACCCGTCATCAGTGAGGCAGTGCTGTGGAGTGAAGCATTTAGGCTCATGGCAAAGCCGGCAATTCTGAATCGTAGCTCACTTGATCTTCCTCTTCTTTTTACCCCCTTTCCCTCATTCACCAGTCGAGAGGAAGTATATGCCCGAGATCTTGTAGGTGTATGAAAAACAACTGATTTATGTTAAATGAATTCGTAGTGCTCCATGTTGTCACCAGTGACTGTCTCACCATTTGTGACATGGGGATGAGAAACAAACTGCTCTTCTGTCCCATGAGACACAGCTTTTATACCTAAAGATATTAACAGACGGGAGGCAGTACAGAAAAAACAGGAGTGGTGGCAGCTTGCAGAGAAAATGGAAAGAACTTAATACACAGAGCTTGTGAAATGAGAACCAACTCAGCACATTGGTGTTAGTCCAAGGAGGTGGAGGGACTGTGTGTTGGAAACGGGGGATATCGAATTAGAGATGTAATGGACTAGGACTGAGAGGGAGGTTGTTGTCTTAGTCTGAGACTATGTTCAGAAATTTGAAATTCCTGATTACTGAAACGATGCAACTGCTCTTGCCTCCTCTCTGGAGATGTTTAAAACCTGACTGGGCAAAATATTGAAAACACATTGGGGGAAAAAAAAAAGGTTCCATCTTAGGTGGAAGATGGGTTTGATGGCAAGTTTTTCTCAGGTTCTAACCTTTATGATTACATGATTCTTTCTATGGCAGTTTTGGGGAAGTCTGTGCCCTGGTTGTATATTGTGTGAAATGACAAAATGCTTTGCCTGTGTTTGAGTCAAATGAGTCCATTGTCATTGTGAATTTGGTCCTTCTACCTCCATCTTAGACTAAAACTCCAGCAGGTGGTGGTCCAAGGCCAACAAAAGAGATCATTAAACTCATATGATCCTTCATCCAAATGCAGTGTATTCCAGCAAAGGGATGTTTGCCACCCCGAACAAGCCAGCTTGAACTCTGAGGTGTGTAACTCATAGCACGTTATGGTCCCCCAGTCAGTATGGTCAAGAGATCTCTCTGGAGCAAGGGAGTGGAAGTGAAGGAGGTGTCTTCTCCCAGCTGTTTTACAAGAAGTTGGCCCGTAACAGGGAGGGAAAGAGGGACTCTGAACTTCCAGGAAGCAATCCTGGACCCTGGTGTGGGACCAAAGTCAAAGACAACGCTGGAGCTATGGGATGACACAGCACTGTGGTTTGCGTGAGCCTTTCTGAAGTTTTCCAAAGGGCTGTCCCGCTATGGCTAACCTGCCTTTGAGCAGCGCCTTGAGTTGGCATCAGCTTGTTTTGGCAGGGTGAGGTGGGGTGAAAGCGGGTGGTCGTGATGAGCTATGCAGTTACACTCTCCCCTAGGCAGGAAGACCTGGCCTGGGTCCGGTGATTAACAGAAGTTAACAGCTTCCTGGCTAAATGTAGACATAATTGGATGTATCATCGTCTTCCCCTGCCCCCACCTGGGATCCTGAGCAGCCGCAGACTGGAGGAGCCAGGCTCCTTTGGGCTGCTGCCTGGTACCTGCTGACCCCTTTGGGCCCTGTTATGACCCCAAGTAGGTTGCGACCTGCAATTTGAGAAGATCTGATTTAGATCAAGGGCAGCTGATGAGCGCATGGGCAATGAAACCCAGCCCAGCAGGGTGAGTGTCCAGCTATGAGAGGAAGACCAGGGCTTAGGCATCCCTACTCAAGGAATGAAAAGGCCTTCCCCTTTTTAAAATAAATGTGTTTTCAGACTTTAAAAGGTCCTTGCCTGATAAGTCAGGAGAGACTTAACCTTGGTTTGCAAACTTTTGGCTTGATTTAAACATGTACAACGCTTTAAAAATAAATCCTCCTTTTCCTACTCCCTTAAGATACTTCCACGTAGGATGTGCTCAACACTGGCCTAATGCTCCCTTTTAAAGAGAGTTTTGTCCAAAGCCACCCTTCTGGAGGAGCCTATAATTAGCAATTAAAGCATAAAAAATATTTCCATCGAGTGACTCCTAAATAAATGCTTGTCACTGCTGATCAGAGTTGGTTTATTTTCATGTGTGTTTTCCTTCCTTCTTTTTTGTATAACTTACAGCCCTGTAAATGCTCAGCAGCTGTTAATATGATTCTGTCGATACGTTTACCATGGTGATTTGGCTATATTTGGCGAGCGTGTGAAGAAATCACTCGCTGGTTGGAAGGAGGAAAGACAAGCTGTCGATATCAAGGGAGAAATGCTAATAACCCTGGTGACAAATCATTCTGGGGAATCTCAAAGGGTTAAAAAAAAAAAAAAAAGAAAAAAGAAGAAAGAAAAAAAGCAGCGGCGCTTCCCGGAGACAGGGGCCTTGGCGAAGTGAAGGTGACTCATCAGGAGCTGCAGACACCAGCTGTCATCTCCAACTCCTCCTGTGCTTAATCACTTCACTTTTCTAAAGAAATATTTTGTTCTAATTCAAACAGACCTGGGTTTGTTTGTTTTTTATGAATTATTTACTGGTGAGAAGAACCTCTTGAGGTATCCATCTTCACTCCGAAATAAGTGGACTCGCAGAGGGTGCTGCAGCACTTTAAAGCACGGAGTACCCTCCGTGATGAGCTTTTTTTAAAAACACCCACTCACATCCAGAATAAACTCCAGGAAGTCAGCTCTGGTACTTGGTCTGTATAGGAGGGAATGAAAGCAGACTTTGGCCTCATCTAATAGCTCTTTGAAAGACTTCTCTGCTCCTGCATGTGGGACTGTGATATTCCGGTTTACCCTTGTGCCCTGTTACTGCTGCAGTTTTTGCAGCGTGGAGATGTGTCTCTGTATCTGACTTGGTCCTCGGCTTGTTCCCCGAACAAGCGCACACTCGCAGTGCACACGCAGCCCTGTGTGTACGCTTGCTCCTTGTCACTGAATCTCCCCTCAGGGTATTGACGCCTTCCAGCTCCGGGTGATATTTCTGTTACTTAATAAACCCACGACCAAATTCCACCTGGCAGTTCCTGACTTCTGCTCTTTGCACGTTTATAGCTCTTCTAGTGGCAATAGGAGCTCGTATGATATTTTGCAGTCCCAAAAGATCTGATCCAGCGGCCATGGAAGTAAATAAATGGAAAAATTTGCACTGACTGGAGTGGGCATCAGATTAGTCCCTAAATGTTAGTTGATCTGCTTTGGGGTTATGACAGACAAATATTGCCCCAAGGTTACAGCTACAGGAATAATCGATCTACCTGTCTTAGCTATGTCTAGGCTGCCTGTCATCACTGTAATATCTAAGTGTGTGTTACCTCCTAGGAAGATTGTGCCTGACCAAATAAGTTGCCTTTTCTTTGTACAGTCTGAAACCAGACAGTGTGGTTTTCAGCATGTTTAAGATCACTTCTATTTGGCACTTATCTGAGCCACAGGATATTGCTACTTGACTGCAATACCCTTATTACCTACTACTTATATTTCATTTATGTTTTTATTTATTTTTTACTAAATGAATAACATGGTCTGTAAATAAATGACTTGGACCTCAGAACTGTTTAGGCATAAAGGCATAGAAAGAGTCTTGAGTGTGATTTAGCTTGAGTGGTGTAAGTCACACACTTGATACAAGCTTCAAAATGGCAAGAAGGATAATCCCATCAGGCAGTCTGTAAAACAGAACAAGCCTTGAGAGTGGCTTTCTGGTGTAGAATTACACTTAGAGACACAATTAGAAGGAAGGGGATTCAGGACCTTGGGAGGCTGAGAGAGACACTGATTGCATTTTAGACACTTAGTTTCACTAAGGTCCTCTTGGCAATGTCAGTAAGCTGGAGAGTGGATGAGTACAGCCTCCCAGAAAGTAGCCCTGGACAGAGACCCTACCACTTCAGCATGGATTTGGCAAAGGGACTTTGCACTGACCCCACTTCCAGCTACCAGTACGTTGCAGACCTGTTGGGAACATGATAGGAACATGCTCTACAAGGCAGTTTTTTCTCCATCCCATGGGTTGTGGGAAATGGGGCATATTTTAGACCAACTTCAGGGCTGCTCTTATGGAAGCCAGGAGTTGCAAGGGATAAAGGTGCCTGAAAACCTCCTTCGTGCCCCATTTCTGTTCAGCAGATCAGAACGTCCCCTGGAAAATAGGATGTGTGGAAGTGATTCCTTTACTGAAGTGAAGAATTTCTTTGCTGTTGATTCCTCACATTTTTCTCCTTTCAGAAGATCTTTTAAGAAACACTTTTTTGCAAAGGGCATTTTTGACACTTTGACATCCAGATCCCTTCCTCCTGCCTCTCTCCATCTTCTCCTCCCTCCAGTCCCCAAGATCTACTGAACTTTCCCTATTCTGCTCTCCCTGTGTAAAGATAAGAAGTTTGGACCGTATTCACTAGTGATATGTAAATTAGCATAATTGAGGCTATCCTTGGGATTTCTGCCGCTTGTTATGAACTCTGGGTTCCTGTACTTTACAAAGCAGCTGCTGATAGAAGGCACGATGTATAACAACTTAGCTTCACTTCTGAACTAGTTCCTTACCTTTATTCTTATGTGAGAAGTTCCTGATACGGTGTTGATTTTCTTGAGATCATGTTTATTTAAATCAGGATAATAATCTACCAAATATACCCTAAAATTATATAGCCATATAAATTCTGTCATAATCTATTCAGTAAAACTGTCAGGTGATCATTCTTAATGTAAAATGAGACCTTTTCATTTTCATCCAGTCAGTTAGCACTAAATTAACTCCTTGGAACACGCTTAGAGTCATTCATTTGAGTAAATACCCCCAGTTATTTATAGGAACATACAGAATTGCTGTCTGTCTCGGAGCTGGGAGCAAGGGGCTCCTTTTCCTGTCCCAGCTCTGACACTGGTCAGTCTGAGGCGCTGAGCCAATTGTTTAACTTTTCTTTAGCGTAGCTATAAAAGGAGTCTATCATAGGATTCCTGGATGCCCGCAGGATGCCTGAAAATGCAGCTTTGGTAAGACCCATACAAACATTTGCTTTGCTCTTAAATTTGGTGCGGCCGTGAGCTGATTCCCAATGACTCGTTCAAACCATGGGGTGCACTGCCAGCGCACCTCCTAATCCCCTGCCCAGGCAGCAGCCCAAGAGCAGAGGTTGTCCGACTCTGTGGCTTGAACGTGCACGGGTGTGGGTAGCCTCACAGCAATGCGGGGGCTGCATCCCCGCACACTGCTGACGATGCTCTCCCATCTGCTCCTAGGAGGAGGGCTCTGAACAGTTGGACTGGCTCTTCCCTCTCAGGTCATATCACCTCAGAGCACCTGAGGTGATAAATTAGTATTTATCTTTTTCTCAACCTTTTTGATTCCTAACTGGGCCAGGTCTTTCTAAACCTGCAGCAGGAGCTGGTCAGGGGATTTTATGGCCTCTGTCTCCTCCTCTTGGGATGGAAAGGTGGTAATGGCATGGGAAAGGTTTGTTGTGGGGTTCACCATGTGTGGCTGTTGGGAAGAAGCAGTCAGACTGGAGTCCAGGAAGGACTGTCACTGAGATAGAGATTCTCAAAGAGCTTCAGCTCATCCTTCAATAGAGTGGGTTTGCGCGCCTGGGTTTGTTACAGCCTCCTTTCTGTCCCAAACGTTTAGGCCCTCTCCTTTCCTCCCTTTCGTTCCTCCTCTTGTTGCCAGGCCAGCGGGGAGCACTAATGGTTAGCAGATGCCTGTCCCAGAGTCTTTCAGAACCGCCGTGTTCTGCAGTCACACGTATCCTCTTGTGCTTCTCCTTGGGGCTCGGTGTGGGGACCCCTCCTGGTCACCAGGGGCCCTTCCTCTGCTACCTCCTCTGGGAAAACAAGGCGGAAGTTCAAGCCCTGCCTGCAAGGGATTTCCTGGAGGACTCGCGTATCTTGTGTGGTAACTGGAGGTATTGGGTGAGGATCAGCATGCCTAAGTAAAAGAGCAACCCAACTGATCATTTCCCTGGGCAGCTGAAAGGTTTGAAAGCTGGTTATTGTGCATGCACTGTTTAGATGTCCAGTGCCACAATGGGGCAGGAGGGAGAGGTGAGCTTCCTTCCCTGCATCCCTGAGGAGACTCTGCAAGTGTCTCTCAGAGGTGCCTCAGCCCTGGCATACTGCCCACCACGTGGGAAGCACAGACCCACCCAGATGCAGGGAAACACCAACCTTCTCCTCATCCTGAAGAAAGAGTCTTGCTTGGAGCCTCGTATGCTGCTTGCCAAATGCAAATGCCATATAAAAATAAACGAATCAATGAATCAAATCCTGACTGTCCGGAACCAAGCTGCAAGGGGACACACTCATCCTGCTCTTCTGGGAGATCAAATTCACTACACAGATCAAAGAAAGAAGAGGAAAAGCTCTTCAAAAATCAGGAAACAAAATTGCCTTGGCCTTCCTTTAAAGAAGGAAAGTTACTGGACCGCAGCCTAGAAGAACCAGAAGTAGAAAGCGTCAAAGGGAAGCTCTTAGTCAAATGTGGCTTTGTGAAAGGTGAGGTCTGCCAGGTACTAGATGTCCAATTTGAATCGGAGAATGGTATGTAGGAGTGGAAATATAGACAACCTTCGAATCCCTAAGAGCGTTCCCTTATTCTGCCTGCCAGAGCGCTGTATCCCCATCCCCTAGAAAAAATGAGAAGATTATAGAGTAGGGGAAATAAAAGAAATTAAAAGGCTGTTCAGGTTTCTTCACAAATTCCTTATAGTCCTGCAGAAAAGGGAAGGCTGTCGTTATTCTTTTTTCTTATTTCTTCCTGTTGATGCACATTTCAGCTATAATTTACCTAAGCAAAGGTGGTGGAGGAGGTCAGGTCAGTGTCTCCTTTGGTGGGTGGAAAAGGAATTCACATTCATTTGAGTACTTTATGTCAAGTGGGTAGTGCAGATTGAGTAGTTATGGTCAAACTGAGTGAAGGAGCAAAATCAGAGATAACGGCACTTCACAGCTTCAGGTGTGGGCTTCCATGTAACAGAAGGGTCTGCTCACACCAACTGCTTTTTTCTTCAGGTGTAAAATAAAGATGTACTTCTCCGCTTCCTGTCTCCCAGCTGCCACCCAGGCCTCTGTACGCTTCTCCCTTTTCTGTCCTAGTGCAGGCTTCTAGCAAACTAGCACAGGGGATGCTACAGGAGACACCGTGATTTGCTAACCTCTTTGCAAACTGGGTAGGGAGAACCCTGTTCCAAGGCCGCCAAGACCCCAAGGACATGAGAGTCACTGGCTCATAGCAGGAAGAGCCAAATATTCGTGCACAAGAAATGTTTTGTCCATCCTGTTGACCAAACTCTTCGCATTACAGTAGAGCTTTTGCACAACGTTTGGCACATAAATGAAGTCTGAAGAGATCCTTTGCTTCATTGCTACTGGGCCTGTCTAAAATACAAGGCAAGAGGGCACCAACTCTACTAGACAGATTTAGATCAGGAAGAGCTCAGGGCAAAACAGTATCATCCCCATGTTCACATTCAAGCCTCTCAGACTCAGCAGCTCTCTGAGAAGCTCTGCTGCTTGTGAGTCAGCCTGCAGCACTGAGTTTGCATGTTCTCAGAGCATTCCGCAGGGGACCAGATGGGAGAGCAGCCTTTCTAGACACTGACTCTGCTAGGGAATGGAGGCGAAAGCAGGGGTCGGTGCCACATCTGTGATAGAGGAGGAGATGCCAGCCCATCTTTCCATCGCAGTGCTTTGTCCTACGTGCCACCATTACTTCAGCTTTCTCTAACTTAATCCTCAGCCAGCTCATGGACCTTGAAGATCTGTTCTTGGCCTGGTACAGAGAGATCTTTCACTCTGTGTTCTTCAGAAACTGGCAGCATCCACAGGGTACAGCACTGCAGGCCAGAGAGCCACTGTGCTTTGCACAGCGCCTTCATTGTACTCACTGAATGGGAGCCTGTGGAAGAAGCTCTGGGGCTTTCAAGATGAGCGGATTTGGGGAAGTTAAACTATTCTCTCTGCCAAGCAGTCGAATAATCCCATTTTGAAAGTGAGGGAGGGAGACTGAGATGAAGCATATGTGAAAGCTGCCATGTTGGAATGCAGGTTTCATTCAATCCCTCTGCTTTCTCCTGTCTAGCTCGGGAGTTTTTGGAGATCACCCCTCCATCTTCTTAAGTGCAAAGTAATACGCTTAGGTAGAAGTAATCAGCTGAACAAAGATGGAGGAGTAGCTATGTAACAGTTCTGCAGAAAGGCATCTGGGGTTACGGAAGATCACAGTCCAACCTTGGATCAGTCACGGCATGTGCAAGCAGCAGTGTCGTGTACAGAAAGGATGAGGCAATGTTCAAGCCTGCTCAGCCAAACCATTGCAAGGGAAGGATGGACTACATGAGACTACCCTGGAGGACAGCAGAAGAAATAATAAGGGATCTGGAAAGCACTCAGCTGAGAGAAGATAGGACTAAAAGAGGTGCTGATAGCTAACATCAGATCCATAAAAGGTTTTGGCAAGCAGGAAGTGCCCACTGCAGATAAGGCAAGAAGTCATAAGCTTATATTGAAGCATTTCTGTCAACCGTTATTTTCTAACGTGGGGATAACTAACTAATGCCGAGGGAGTGGGGAGCACTGGTAGGTTTCAGGAGCATGTTAAGCAAAATTATTTCAGGAATGTGTTGAGTGTTGCTGATTCTGCCTTGGGACATGCAGAAGAAGCAGATAACCTCTTGTTCGCCTCTTCTGAATGATTTTGTGATTCTCCAGGTATCACGTTCCTACAGTTGCGCAGACAGAAGAACACTGTGTGCTCTCCTAGGAATATACCACAATTCAGTTTCTGTGAGAGCTGAATGTTTAAGTAACCTGTTGCATGGGGAGATATTTTAATACATAAGAGGCATGGCAGATTAAGGAGTAGGACCAGCAGCTGGCAGCAGAAGTGCTTCCATGTAAGTTTACCAGCATGTGGTCAGTTGGAAGAAGGGAGAAAGCAGCTCCCTGCCTAGAAGAAAAGGAAAGACGATGCAAAGAGGAATGGTGTGAATGGATTGTGGGCAGAGTGGAAGCACAGAGCACAGCTAGACAGGTAGACCTTATATCCCTCAAGGAGTAGAGTCCAGAGGCTGCAGGCGTGTGGTGACCCCAGCCATCCAGTGGTGTCAACTGTCCAAAGAAACTCACAAAATCAAAGTTGCTGTATGTGGCAGCCTGAGGAGGACCAACCTCTCGTAGGTACCCAGATCTCAGCAGAGACACTCTGTACAGCAGGGCGCTGAGGCTTTTCATCTCTGTTTTCTCAGTGTGGCTGACCCAGGGCTATTTCAATGCCTACCTGGGATTTTGTGTGGTTTGTTTTATTTTAGTATGACATTGTTTCGTGGTTAAAGGTTACTTGGGTTAGAAATTAAATTTTACTGTTGTATTGATTGACTGGTCTTTTCTGTCTTGCTGGCGAAGATGAGAAGGAATTGAGAGAATGCTCCTGATTCCCCCACCAAACTAGACTACTCTTCCTACAGATGGCTGGCAGTTTCCTTCCAGCATTTTCCTTTGCTACTGTCTTGCTGTATGCAAACATGCACACAGGGCATAGGCTTCTTCCAGTGTCATATGATATGCTTAAAACTCATATTTGTGCACTGCTTTATGTTTCTGCTGGTACAGCTCCTGCTTCTGGGTATGTGCACCACGGTTTGAAAAAAACAAGGTGTTTGTGTGGGGCAGTGTTTCAGGGATCACAGCAGGATGTTGTCCTCTGGTGTATAACCTGTCATATAGCCTTGCAAGAGCTACTTCTGCTCCTGTGGAAAGCAGAGTTGGGAAGGAATGGGTTAGCATACAGATGAATGTGAACATTCATCCATTGAAGGGTGCGTGGCAATTTTGGGGATGACCACACACTGAATTTATGACAGCAGTAGTTGCAGATTTGGACCTTTTCCGCCCTTTGAATGAGTGCAGGGTTCCTTGCTGCCCCAAGGACTTTCTGCTAGCAGTGGACATGTGCAGGAGGAGGATGAGTCAGCCCCGGAAAGCGTGGCTGAGCTGCCTGCTGTCATATTTCCACTGGCCCCTTTGCTATGTTTATTGGTATCCGCATTGCTCCGTTAGCATTTTAGTGTTTCAGCAATCATGGTGATAAACAGCACCATAACAGTGCCCCGTGGGCACCACGATCCCTCTGCTGTAAGGTGCTGTTTAAGTACCTGTGCCTGAGAGCCTCTCCAGATGTGTGTTGGTTCGGTGAGCTGCAGTTCCACCTCCTGGCACTCGGTACCTCGAAGGTTGCAGTCCAAGGAAACAGGTAGGCAGCAGGCAGGAAGTTCTGCCTCTTGGTCTTTCTCTTTATCTAGAGAGGGCTGGAAAGCAGAAATTCTACTGAGATTAAGTTATAATTTAAGGCAGGAACATGTGCTCTGCTGGCGGCTATAAAGATTCAAATCATAAAGTTTTACAGTGGAACGGTTTCTATAAAAGCATCGTTAGAAAGGGGGAATCATGCCTTTAATTCTTAGGACATACGGGGCTGCCTGGTTTGTTTTGGTGTTAGTGGTGCTTGGTGTGAAATGGGGCGGGGTCTCAACCCCATCTTTCCATTGAAAGTCAGGCCTTCCTTCCCCAGGGCCCTGCTGTTCAAGCACCTTGAGAAGGACTGGAGATATTGCAGAGCTTTCTCTGTTCATCCCCATCCACCAGTGAGTTTAGGGGCCCCTAATGCTTGAAGATACCGTAACTCATTGTAGTTTAATGTTCATCTCATCAGACTGGTATGGTCCTCACCTGTGTATGGTTGCCGCTACAGGTTGCTATTCTTTAAACCATCCACATTTCCATAAGATCATTAGGGAAAGGAAACCTCCACCTGAGCAGATTCTTGCCTCTGAAGGATGGTGTCAGAGAGTGCATGATGCACTGCGTGCGGGGGACAGCATGTGCCACTGCTGTGGTCAGTGTTGTTTCCCTCTGAAACCGCAGACGGAGAGCTTTTGGCCTTTCTGACGAGCCAGGAGAATGATCACTTGGGGTGTAGTCATGGTATGGAGTCTGTAGAAATCTAGGCTCAAATACAAGTATCCTGAGCATATTATAAATGCCTAGACACATCATCAGTGTAAGGTTAGGGTCAGGTTAGTGATGCTGTGGTCTGTTAGGCTGTGGAATATTCTTCCAAAGGACGGATTAGATTCCTCGTTCATTCAGACTTTGAAACCGAGTTAGGCTGTTACGTCCCATAACACTTGTTAATGTCCAAAGGGAAACACCACCACGGGTTGTTTCAAGTTTCAGCATCACGCAGGGTGGTTTTCTCCATCTGTAATGTCTTTGCTGTGGTAGCTGTTAGAGTGGCGACTTGATTGCTTTCAGCAAGCGAGGCCGACGAAATCTGGGCTTCGGAAGCGGTCTGACACAGCTGGTGAAAATCTGCAGCTGCTTCATGAAAGGCAAATGAATTAAAGCATAATATGAATAATACAGTCAATACAGCAGCCATGAGTTGTTTATTTTTATGTTAAATTCAATGCATTTTTGTCACCCTCATATTTTGAGTGATCAATAGGCCAAAGATTTTCATATTAACAATACTCAGCTGTGTTGTAGAAGTGGGGGGAAGTGGGAGGTTTTGGCAGCTGGTTAGATGTTAAGGTTTTTGTCATCTCTTTGGGAGATGTGGAAAGCAGTTTGAGATTATGGATAAGCATCATAGCTATATGCATTTGCTAAAAGATCAGCAGTGAAATTGTTAACAATATTCCCATTTCAATTGTTATCTTCAGCTTTCAGAATTAGCACCCCATTGGGGTGAATAGACTTAGGCAGCCCCCTCTGTGCTATTATTCCAAGATATTTACGGGAGGAGGAATGCTTTGCTGGTGTGACTACACTTGGTTCATCTTTCAGTTTTATTTATTAAATTAAAGTGCAGAAACTTAACTCTTAATGAAAATTAACATCTGTAGAGTAGATGCTGTGCGTGTCACATTTAGAGCTTTGACCCTTAGCGGAGGGCTGTGTTCTGCCGAGTTTTGCAATTGGGCTGCAGTTGCTGGGTTTGCATGGGTGAAACAGAGGGGAGTTTAGTTGAGCTGTGACTCTGTGGGGTTTGAAATGGGTGAATGTTATAGTCCTGAGTGGTGGGTCCTGGGATTTTATGTGATACTGGCAAAGAGCTCAGCATGGGGAGACAGGAACTTCCCTGGGCATAGGAACTTCCTGGCCTTCATCCGCAACATGGAGGAACAGATGGTTGAGGTCCTGTCAGCGTCTCGTGTATTGAAAGAAGGCACTTAATCTACTGTACTGTGCAGTGGAAGTGACTTCCCAGCTCTGGCTGGCAATATTGCCTTTAAAGCTGGGTGACACAGGACGAGATTGAGTCCCTTGGCATTATGGCCATGTCTTGTTCTGATTTTGAATCCTCCCTTTGCAGAGACCGTAGATCAGCTCGGATCGGGCTGTGTGGTGGCAGTAACCCAGCGTTATTGAACCTGTCGTCCTCACTCTCCCAGGCAGTCACACGCGCGTCTGGCCAGATTTGCAGGACTCAGCAACGGACAGTCCGGGCCCCGCTTACTCAGAGGAACAGATCGATAACAGAGGCGGGTGATAGATGAGGAGAGTTAGGGATGGATAATCTGCTGAATTTACATGACCCAGGGTGGTCCAGGGAAGGCTGCAGCTTTGCTGGGAGACTTTCAATAGGAGTGAGAAGTTGCCTTAGTTTCCAGCTGCTGACTGCATTTTAAAAACATTGCAGGGTCTGTTTGGGTGGGTGGAGGAAACTGCCAATTGTGAGCAGAAAATAAAAAGAGGCATGTTCGCTGCCTCCCTTCAAGACTGCACCTCCCAGAGCCGCTCTTCAGCAGCGGAGCAGACACTCCTGAAAAGGCTGCATGAAAGGGAGAGCACTGTGCCATCCACCCATCTGCCCGCGCCGGCAGGCCTGCGCTGCAGCAGAGCTCTGCGACTTCTCCCTTCGCTGCGCCTTCAGGAAGAAGGAAATACTGGCAGGACTGGCAGGGGCTGCTTTGAGATATGGTATAGATACGTATTCAATGTAGGCATTGATCAGCCTTGTTGGCTCACTCTGTAAGATGCACAGGGTTTCATTCCAATCCCCCCCCCCCCCCGTATTTCCAGTGCCTCATTAGCAAACACATCATAAAAAACAAACATCAGCAGGCAGAAGAGAGCAGTGAAAAGCTGCACTTTTGAATAAGAGAAATTGGATTCCAACTTTCCAATCCCATTGATACTGGAGTGTGGAGTTGCAGAGCTTAATCCTGTAAGATGTTGCTAAATGCCTTCTGTCATGAGAACAGAGCATATGCCAGCGACCGGATTTCTGGGAGGAAACTTCCCTTGAATTAAGGCTACCCTGTAACTGTTTACAGTGGTGTCTTCCTTTTGACCGTTTTTGGTTTGATCTTTCAGAGAAGCATCTGGTCTGGCCATTGCTGGAGACACCACACTGGGCTGGAAGGACTACAGGTCAGTTCTGCCCACAAGTGACAGCTCTTATGCCCATAAAATTATAACCTTCCTGCTAGCTGAAGTGCGCTGCTGACATTTGCCTGCTTTGATTTAAGCGTTTTAGCTTTTTCCATAATGTGTCAGTGTGATTTGATCTAAAATCCAGGTTTTGTAAGAAAAAATGTTTACAAAACCTGAGAGGAAAAAAACGAGCTGTAATTTGAAATAAGTATGTACACAAATCCTACAGAAACCAATCTTCCTTCTTTCCTTTCATCCGTTCACCTTGGAACTCAGGCCTGGCAGTATTCAGCTCTTGCACAAGAGTCTGAATGATAAGGCGCTACCAAAAGAGACTGGAAGCAAAAGTGAAGACAGCAAAGCTGTTTTTGATATGCATACTGCTAAAAGTGCCAAAATGCCCTGATAGTAGAAAGTAAAATAGATTTTCATGATTCTTCCCCATGCAACAATCTCAAAAGTTTCTAAAAACAAATACACAGAGTTTTTTTTTATAAATATATATGATTTCAATCAGAGCATGTTTCCTTATTATTTTACTGAATTAGGCCTTGATCACGCAGTTAGATCTATTCTGGATGCAGTTTTTTGAGAATAAACTTATTCCCTCTGATTCCGGGAGGCCTTTGCTGTTTGTAGGGTCTTTCCCTCTATATATCTAATAGCAGAGGTGATGTCTCGGGATGTCTCAGGTCCTCTTCTGCTTGAAGATGCCTGTCCACAGGTAAAGTGAGTGCTGTGAAGTGCTCCAGCCATGTCCTTGTGCCCTGGGTCTGTGACCCTCTGGGGAGACCGGTACTGGAAAAAAGCAGGAAAGCTGCTGCTGCTGCAGGCTGGCTGTGTGCAGGGGCGCAAGGGGCTGACTCTGGATGTAAGAGCCTTCATCAGCTTTGTTTGTGTTTGTTATTTTTGCTTGATTTGTAGGTCTTCAGTGACAGACCATGGCTAAGGATGGAGTGTTTTTGTGCCCGTATGCTGGCGGGAGGGGTTCTGAGAACGAGGGTATCCAAGAATCTTAAAAGCAGACAGAAAACGTGCTGTTCCAAAGGCAGGAACACCTTAACGGGACTGATTTTAAAGGGTTTTCCCCTTCCTGCCTCCCTCCCTCCCCTCTGTACTGGTACTGAGTAAACACCTCGGGGTTTGGCCTTAAGCAGGCCTGGTTGTCCTACTGAGAAAGGAGCCCGCCGGACTGGTGATGGCCTCGTGTAAAATGTGCTCTTCTGTGCACTGTGCTTTTGTGCAGTCTTCTGAAGGACGGCAAGGACAGTTGCTGGGAGTAGGAAGCTCCTCTCCTTCTCTCGGCTGGAAGTGCCTGGCAGTTCTTTAAATCATCTGTGTGTCCAGGATGTGTGTCTCTGGCTGTGCTGGGATGGTTAAAGCACTGCAGCATCCCCAGCGAGGCCACAGCTTACTGATTGAACAGAGCTTCCTGGAGGGGTAAAAGGAACAGCGCAAGTACACAGAAGGGCAGTTGTACCCAGGGCTACTCGTATAATTGTCTTGGTAAAACACGTTACCTCCAGCAAAAGTAGTTGTATTGCTACCAGAGCTCTTCACAGGCAAGACCTATGTTTGAATTCTCTTCCACACCTTTGGTTTCCTCTCTCTTCTTCCAAGGAAAAAAGAAGCATCGGTGCAGGAAGCCCAGCCTGGGGGATATGCAGGCTCGTATCAATGAGCTTGTGTGTGCAGAGCAGGGTCCGTGGTTAGCCCTGCAGTACCAAATGTGCTCATGCCACAACAAACCCGCGCTGCATTTGTGCTCGGGGAAACTCTCCTCTTACAAACCAGTGGCCGGGGGCAGGACAATGGGGAAGCTGTTTTCTTGCATGAAGAGAGAGAGAGATGTAACGGACTCGATTTGTTATCTTAAAAAGAAATGTCCTTGGCAGGAAGGTGCGTACTAGTGAGCAGTCTAGTGGAAGGAGCCCAGAGGAACAAGGAGAGGTGCAGAGAGCTCACCGAGTGGGAAGTCAGCACTGATCAGAAGCGCTTTCTTGCCCCATGAGGTGGTGAATTCAGCGCAGTGCTGCAAGGTTTGCTGAGAGCCAGACTTAGCTTCGAGGAGGAGCGGGGGGTGCTCCTAGCGGACGACAAGCCGTTGCATTGGAAGTAGAGGGGTTTTGGAAAGGCTAAAAACTTTGTTTCCTAGTTTTAAACAGCTCTGTGTAGCAGTTAAGAAGAGACGTTATTTAACATCTGCCTGTTCTGTATGTGTATAACGTGTGTATACATGGACATAGAAGTATACGAGTCCTGCACGTGTGTCTTCCGTAGAAATGTAGGTATGCACATGTCTAGCCCCACATACGCACACGCCTAGGCTGGGCCCTTTGTACGTTTGTGTTTATTGAGTAGTCTTAATACAGGACAAAGTTCCCTTTGCTTTCTACTTCCTGACATTTCAGGGAGAAATATGTCCTGCTGCAGCCTCAGTAAAATAACTGAGCGAATAACTTAAAGGAAAAAAATCCGGTATCGCTCCAGTTAAGGAATTAGCCTGCCTAGCCTTTGCAGTAAAGCTCCCCTCTCCCTCCCTGTCGGTCCTGTGGCACCCTCCATGCTCTGTGTTTTAATTCCAGTCTCTAATCTCAGCCGCTCCTGTGATAAATTAATTGTGATGATAGAGGCCCCAGTTACGAGGTCTGCACCGTTTGCTTGTAATCTGAGCGACAGGTTTAGGGCCTGCTTTATTTAAGATGCGAGGGTAATTACATGGGAGTTAGCATATGCAGGCAGGGAGATATGATTCATTCTCCCAGCGACGGCCATGACACAGCTGTTTGTCGGATAAAATAGAGGAACCGTGTTGTTACAAAATGTTCCCCTTATTATACCTCATTAAAAACAAGGCTGCGATAAGTCAGACCTGGCAATGAATAAAATGTATTGCCCCCTGTAAAAGCTGATAGGAGAGAAAGAGGGTCTTCGAAGCAGCCTCGGGTCATTTATTTATTTTTTGTTCTCTTTCACTCTCCCTGCTCTTTCTCTCGCTCTCTATTTTTGCACTAGCCGCTGGAAAAAGAAAAGGAATGTTTTCTCTTTCTTTCTTTCTTTGAACCTACTTATGCCCTCCCCTTCTGGGAGCAATAGCAGATAAGGCAGAGTACGGCCAACGGCAATTAGCAAAGCCTTTTGCAGAGAACAAAAGCCGAGATTTGTTCCCATCGGCCTAACACGAGTTGTTCCTCTTCACCTTTCCCGAATGCAACAGGCTGAGAGAAATCAGAAGATCGCTACCCAGCGGAGGGGGCCCGGGGCCTTCAAAGTTGGGTTATTAAAAAAAAGAATTTAAAAAAATTCAAAATAACATCGAAACGTTCCTTTCAGGAGAGAAAAAAATATTTTCCTTTTTCTTTTCCTTTCTTTTTAAATAACCTTAGAGGCTTAAGGTGATTTTCTCCCTTTTCCCCTTTTCATCTGCAGGAAAACAGTGAAAGTTTAAACAATAAAAGCAAAAAGGGGGAGCGAAGGCCACAAATGACTTCTGAGAGTCATATCAGGGCGAGATGTGTTAGAAAGGGTCTCTCTGAACTGGTGTGCTGGAGCAGATGCATAAATCCGTCGCCTCTGAGAGTGCTTGGGCGCAGGAGTTCAAAGGATGGCTTTCACTCTTTCACCAGGGTTTTTTTCTTTGCACACACTTTAAGCTGTCAGGCGTTGTGGGTTGCGAGCATTCCTGCTTATTTATTTATTATTTTGGAGCCCTAAGAATACAATGTTGACTTTTGTGTTAATATTTTTATTTGAGAGAAGCTAGAGTAGTTTCAAAATAATAGCAGCAGTAATAGGTCGTGTCTGCTTTGAAGGGCTGTCATTTAGGTGAAAGTCACCAACCAACTTGGGCAAAACTCGCGGCAGGCAGCTGTGGCCTTTTGGAGCCGTTTGTATGGGCTGCATTAAACCAAATGACGTGTGTCTTGTGTTTTCTAACAATTTTTTTTTTGAACTCTGATCAATACATTCAGCTGCCTCTTCTCAGACCGTTTGCTTTTCTTCTGCATATGTTGCCCTCTTTTCTTCCCATAATAGCTGCAATGAATGAATAAGGCTGATTGATAGATTGGTTAGTTTATTTTTAACTTAAGCTATTAAGGGATATTTATAAAAGCATCATAATTTTTCTCTCTGGGTAGATTTTTAAGATATAAGCACTGTAACATTTGACTAACAAGATATTGATCTGTGTTCGATTTAAAAATTAAATTCAATATCTTAGAAATAACTTGTTGAAGTACCAGACCTAGCAAATTAGTTGCTTTCTAGGTTTGTTCCCTTGGGAATAGGTCCTGTTTGTAAAAAGGAAAAACCTGGTTTGCATCCAGAACACCAGATTTTCTGAAGGATAGGTCATTGGCTTCGGTGCTGTACCCAGGCTCCATGCTGCCCCGTGGCTCGTGATGGGTAATAGCGACACGCTCAAGAGCGGCAGCGGCACCAGAAGGCATTGCTATGCGAGGGAGCATCGCCTCACTTTTAAACCGATTGCAAAGTTAGGATGGTAGAGTCATAACTGCTCTGCACAGTGCAGACAAGAACAGTTCCTGGTACGTAACCTGTGCTTGCATCCCACTGCTGCTCGTGGCTTCTCCTGTCCGAACCAGAAGAGGCAGAGCTTCTGCCAGGTCCGGGGGTCTTGCCTCTGCCTGGCAGTAGTTTTTTAGGAGCCAAGTGATTGCTGGGTTGGGGGCGGTAGCAGCTCATGATGGTAGCTGTATAATGGACCTGCTGGGCAATGTAAGCTACTGCTGCTTGCATTGCTTTGAAGCATTGGATGGTGACTGTTTTGGCTGTATGAGCATCAAAGCTATGCACTTGTGAAGAGCCTGTCCTGTTCACATCACCTTGCTCCAAGGATGAAGGGTGTAAGTATAAGGACACTTCTCAAAGCAAAATGTCCCAGGCAGATGTGCCCTCATGTGTCTATAGCATTGCCATGGATGGAAATGGTGCTGCAGGTTTTGGGAAGAGGTTGGTACGTTTGGAAGGCCTGGGTTTGAAGGAACTGGAGTGCTGTTTGGGTAGCTCTTGGATGGCTCTTCCAGAATCCTTTGGTTAATCACGCTTTCCCAGACTGGCTTGCTTGTCCGCTCCTCTCCTCTTCTTACTTCTGTACTGATCCTCTGTACCAGTTCCCCTTTTCTGAGTACATCTTGTTTACAGAGATGTAATGAAGTATCTTATTTCCAAATAAAATCCAAAACAAGCAGGAGTAATGGTTCACAGATTCAACCACTCCCACACTGGTAATTTACTAAAATTAAAACTTAATTAAGCTAGGCTCACTCAAAGGTTTTGCATAATTTAGTAGTCTGTCTTGGATAGGCAGGCAGCTGAGTCAGGAGCTGGATCTGTCATCCAGCTCTGGTTTCAGAGCAATTACTTGGCACTTGGTGCACTTACTTGTTTTCACCATAAGATCTCAGAGACGCTTAAAGGAGTGAGTTGGAATCACTGCCTCCCTTTTACTGATGGTGAAAATGAGGTTCAGAGAACAGAAATAACTATTTAGGTTGATGCTGTGATTCGTAGTAGAGTAGAACCTGATGTCTGTACTTCTGCATCTCTGTTTATGCATCACAGCAGCCATTCCCAAGATTTTTTTAAATGGATTATCATGCAATAAGAGCATCTGGACTAGGACATGTCTCTGTTGAGGGATGCAACTTGCATTTTAAGGCCACGTCTGGGTAATACGCCACCTTTGAGCACAGGATCACTTAGGGACCACTGCTTAGGAATGTCTGCAGCCAGGTCCTGGTGATGGTAGCTGTGTGACTCGCTGCAAGGGTTAGGAGCAGGAGAGTACAGAGCAGGGAAGAATGCGTCTTCAAAAGATCTTACAGCCCAGGGAGAGAAGACAGACAGCAGGAGCAGTATCAGAGAGAAACGGGAAGGCTCAAGATGCCCTAATGGAGCAACAGGAGAGGTGGAAATAGGAGCAAACACTGAATCAATGGGCTACTGTCACTGTATGTTGGGCTGTACCGTCTTCCTCTCTAGAGAGTTCTCCTGTGAGAGTCTGCTCTCAGACTGGAAAGAAACCTTTGTCCTCAGAGTCACTTAGTCTTTTTTCTTTAGTCCATAAAGGCAGGAGACAAGAAGTCCTGAGACTGTTGTATACTATGAGCTTACCTCTTACTTCCCTTCAAGGTGGAAACCATCCATTCATGCTTATGGTTGGGTCTTTGTTCTTTCTACGCACAGTTGCAGGTTCTCTTTATCACTGGGTCCTCTGCTTCCTCTGAGAAAGCTCTGGTGGACGTGACGGTAGAGGTGCCAAGCCCTCTTTGTGCCCCAGTGAAAGCGCATTGGTACAAGTACAGTTGTGAAAGATTATCGCAGAAGAGTTTGTGGCCAAACCCTCCAGCTTAGGCAGTGCAGTCTTGCTCTTCTCCAGCTGCATCGGGGGAGGAGGAAACAGCAGTGCCCCAAGGGCAGCATGACTCCAGCTAGCTTTTCCAGTGTCGGAGGAGAGGGTATCAGAAGGCTCACCGCTTGTCTGTAGCAGCCAGAGCAGAAAGCCCAAGGGGTCACAGAGGATGACCATGGTTCCCAGCTGCTGTAGGCCAGTCAGCTAGGCCAAGGTTCACAGAGCTATGTGGGTACCCAGCTCCTTCAGACACACCAGAACACCCCTGTGGAGCTATTTGGGCATTAAAGCCTGTTGCAGTTGTCCCGCTGGCCACATGAGGACTTCCCTGCTGTCAGGGCTGAGGGGATTATGCAGGTGGATTAACACCATAAGCCTTTGAAGTTGAACAGGGCTGTAGGAGTGTCCTTCCCTTTCTGAAGTTTTTGAGAGATGCAGCCTTGGCTAAAAGGGATGGGATGAGCTAGCTAAGTCGTCTTCCTGCGCAGTCTGGGGGCAGGGCACGAGCAGGGCTTGCAGACAGACACCTCTTCCCTGCTAGGGAACTACAGAACTGGGGAGAGCCTTTGGGACAGAGACGGTGACTGTTTAGCTTAAGAGGGAAAGGATGTATAGACAGGAGCTCACCTCAGAGGGAGGACTCCAAAACATCTCTGTTCAAAGGGAAAGGAGTTGCAGGACTCGATGTCCAGACCATCAGTGCTCATAGGATACCCAAGGCCGGTGTGGAGGGGGGGGACATCAGCTAGCGGGGAGATGAAGGGATCACCCAGAAGATGCTGGCCCCGAGAGAGGGGGAGCAGCAGGGCTAGCGGGGGGCATCAGACCAAAGGCCAGTCCTCCCGCCCCCTCTGGCCACAGAAAGCTGTGGTGGCTCTTGGTGGGCCGAGAGGCAGGTGAGTAAATCACGCAGCCCGGCTCTATCATCACGGGGCCCTTCTTTGTGCACCGCACAAAGGCTCTGAGTGTTTTATTTTTGGTGCATGTGGGGTGTGTTTTGGCCCGCTGCAGCCCCCCCTCAGGCCGGGCCAAGACGGCGAGGGGGGAAGGGAGGCCGGGGCGAGCGCGGGGCTGGGGTCTTCTTGTAGCTGGCCCTGAGCAGCCCCAGCGAGACAATGCCGGGTGGGATGAGGGGGAAGGTTCTTTGTCTCCTGGTTTTATACACTCGCTTTTCAAGGTGGGGAGGAGGGAGAGGGGCTGAAAAGTTTTTGAATTTCAATCAGGTTGGGCTTTGAAAGCCTTTGGCTTTTGTTGAGGGGAGAGGAGGGGAGGTTTACATTTCAGCTGAGCCTGGTGGACAGGCACTGGGGAGGGGAGGGACGGGCAGTCACTTTAATGACATCAGTTTGGCTTTGGGGCTAGTCATCCAAATAAAAAAGTGTCATCTCAGAGCGGAGGGCTGCCATTCCTTTGGCACGCACACAGAAAGGGGGTAGCGGGGAACGATGGGACAGTGCTGCGGTTGCTTTCTCAGTAGCTCCGCGATGGGCATGTCCATCTGAAGTGCTCGCTATGAAATACAGGCCTTTCTGAATGGCTTGTCCCTGCAAAGCGCCAGCCACCCCCCTGCCTGCTTGTTCCCCCGTTTGACTTGCCATGGCAGCTTTGACTTGCGTAAGCTGGTGAAGAATGGACCCACCCATGCCTAGAAATCCGCCTCCTCCCTCCCTTCCCACCCCTTCTCCCCTTTTCTGAGAAATGAAATGGAGCAGATCTTACAGGGAGCAGCTGCCTCTTCCCCGGGTGTCTGCCTGCCCCTGTGCTCTGCTTTATAACCTCGGGGTGAAAGGGAGGCGCGGGGTGTCCAGGGCCTCCCGAGGTTCAGAGTTCAGGTCTGGTACACGCCAGCACACTCGTCTCTTGCCTCCTTCACGTCTGCCGTGCTGGGGGTGCTGTCGGCGCTCCTGGTTTTCCAGCGTGTGGGGCGCATCGCTATGTGTGTTCCTCCCGGTCCCCGGGGCGGGAACAGTGTACCGTGCAACGCCCCGCTGTGAGGACACGGCTACCACCATGGAGCAGCTTTTAGAAAGGCTTGTTCGACCTGACACTGCAAAACCCCCTGGTCGGACGCCGTGAAATTTCCAATCTCACAGCACCGTGACGAGGGAGCGCGGAGCAGAACGCGGCACGTTGAGAGTCGAGAGAACGACCTTCATGAGCCAGTTCACCTCCCCTCTCTGAGATTACCCAGCACCCTCTCTGCATGGTCAGGCTTTGCTGGGGAGAGGTGTGGGGGAGAGGACAGCTTCATGCATGAGAGTTTGTCATCATCTCCAGTAACGTTGCTGTACTGTATATGGCAAAACCACGTGCCTCTCGTTCCTTGTCTGCCCTGAGGTAGAGGAGACCTGTACCAGCGTCCCCACATTTTATCAGATGGAGCATATGGCCCATCCTCTTTTGTGTGTGGCTGCATTTGACTCTGCCATTCAGCTGCGGGAGAGCACATTTTCCTTTGTTTTGAGTAGACTTGTTTAAGAAAAATGCAAGCATACCCCTCCAAGAACAGATAGCAGCTCTCCTCGTGTGGCCTGCTCAGATGTGCACCTCTGACATTAAAAAGCAAACACTGGCCTGTTCTCTTGGTTTCTGCAGTTCTAGCTGGGACAAACTTAGAGTTAAAAATGTGGAAGAGCTCATGGAGCAGTGGAGGAAGATGGTTTCCTGTGGTTATTATCCATATTTGAGACAAATTCTTAGTTCTAGATCGTATGTTCCAATTATCAGAACGTAGAGTGGGACATATGTGGTTTGAACAAAATAAAACCAGCAACCTTCAGGTTTTTATTAGAAACATACTGTGTTCCATATGTGTATGTGCAATCAGTGCATGCTACCAGGTCAGCGTGCCTATACCAGTGGAATAAGTTCTTTATCTTGCGCATCCTTCAGAAGCAGCAGAGCAATGGGATGAGACTGTGTCAGGAGCAGGTACGAGTTTTGTTTCACCTCTCCTCCAGTTACAGCAACGAGCCCTCCTTACCAGCATTAGAGGTTCAGATTTCAGAAAGGGAGAAAAAAGAACAAAGGTCAGAAACTTCTCCAGATGACCCCATTTTCTACATAGTGCCAGAATGGAGGAAACATCTTAGCTCTTACAAATGGAGATGCCTGATATTCTAAAAATATAAAGTTCCCATCTCTCTTCCTCAAAGGTCAGAAGATGTCAGACCTTCAGTCCTGCCACAGGGACTTTTCCCCTTTTCCCAAGCCTTATGTCAGTGTAATTTGGGAGGAATTTCCACAATGGAAGGAATGGTTGGAAATGAGTTTCATTTCATCTTGAATGTTTCTTATGAAGTTATTTGAGTCTATTCACAAATACAGGCAGCTGTATGAAGCCCCAACAGGGAAGAGGATAGGGGAGCACACAAACAGCTCCACAGCTACAGGTGAACACACAGCTACTGTGAGAGGGTACAGGCTGCCTGGGGAGAGGTGTGCTGCTGCATTTCCATATTGTGTTTGTGCAGTCCTAAGAATACTTTTGCTCTGCTCCTGAACAGTTCTTAAAATACAATAGCACACAATATAAGTTACTTTTTTTTTGAGTATTTTTGTCATATGCCCTTTCTACATTGTATGGATTTTTCTTCTTCTTTAAAAAAAATCACAATTCATATTGATTGCCTTCTCAGGGAAAAAACGTGTCTTTTCGGGGTCACTATGATGCTAGGTGCAGGACACGATTAAGTTTTTCCTGTTTTCAGTCTTTGATGTGAGCTCAACACTTTCAGCTGGTGTTTGGTGGGGAAGTGTCCGTGTTGACCATGTCGAGACTGAGCCATAGGACCCTGTTTAGAAATCAGTCAAAAGAAGAAAGTTTCAGTGGACAGGGCACACTTGCCATCCCTTTCAGGAACTTTGCTCTAACCTAAGGCAGGCATTCAAAGAAAGCAGTCTACCCCAAGCTTGGACCAACCTAAGTGGTTGCTGCAGGTGCTTTGTATACCTCACCACAAGCAACTTTGGAAATGACTTGAGGTTCTGGAGCTATTTGGGGAGAAAATAATATATAGAATCCTGTTTTCCATCCGTGTGTCTGTCACTGCCCGTAGAACCACAAGGGGAAGAAAATCCACTCCCCATTGGTGAACATACCCTCCCAGAAGCGTCTAGGGCTGGAGCACTGTGCGGTGCTCGGCAGCAGGGCAAGGCTGCTCCTTTGCGAGGGCGTTATATAGGGGACGAGAGCCTCGATGCTGAGATACGCCAGCTGTGGGTGGTGGGAGCTGCTGTGCCACTGTTGGGCTATTCATTGCCAGATCACAAAACTGGCGCAAGTCTGGAGGAGATAGGGGGTGCCTGCATGAGTGAAGGCGGCTGCGGGTTGGGCATGGCATGCAGCAACACCCACTCGCAACCATTACATCCAGGGTGTGACCCCCGCATCGCTCAGGAAAGGAAAAGGGGGAGAGATTGTCAAAAGAGGCATTTTTTCAAAAGAGCAACAGGTTTGGGGGAAAGTAGCTAAACTGTGAAAGCAAGAGATATTCATGTGTGAAACTCGTCGTCACACCCGTGATAGCTGTTGGCTCCTCCTGGGTCTGTGCCCAGTTGGATGCAATGGTGAGAGCTGGACGTCAAGGAGAATACATTCGTTTTGTTTGTACATTAACTTGAACTATGGCCTTTCGAGCTCCTGCTGTGACCCATATTTACGTTCATATTTGATTTTTATCTATTTATCTCTCAATTTAAGGGCGAGTGGAGTGAATGTCTCCTTGTTAGGGACTCGCTGCTGGCCTCCGTTACACCCTGGAAGCGTGCGGGAGCTCCCTGGCTCCAGCAGTGTTATGTTGGGGTTTACACTGGCATAAGGGAGATCAGAATCTGGCCCCAATCTGAACCTTTTGTTCTTCTTGCAGGAGCCTTTTTGGTTTGTGGCTTGCCCATATGTCCCATGCAGCTCCATTTTGCTTTTCTCTCCTTTGAAAAAAAAAACCTACCTCTCATTTTTACTCTCTGATTGATTCCAGGACCTGGGGTGCCACCAAAAAATAAAAATGTGCCCTCCATTCCTCAGGTTTAGCAAAGTTGTTTTCCTCTGCCTCCTGCAGTGCAGGTTAAGCCAGTGCCAGCTCTGGTCTCAGGAGATTCCCCTGCAACCCCCACTTGCCTCGCTCCGTCGCCGGCAGCTTTTTCATTATTTATTTAATGTCTTGTACCGTAAATAATGGTGACTTTATGGTTATTAGGAACGGGTTAAGGTACATGCGGGCAGCACCAGGCTGCCTTCAAAAGGAACAGGCCCGGCATAAAATGTTGCGATAATTGCTTTACTGCTGAGTGCTTGGTCTTTATTTTGTGTCCGATTTGTCTCTTAAGCCAGCGTAACATTCTCCCCGCTGCAGGAGAATGCAGAGAGCAAATTGAAGGTCTGAGCGTGAACAATGCAACATGGTGCACTGCTGGGTTTTTCTTTTCTTTTCTCTTTCTTCGTTCCTCTCTCGACCTCCCTCCAGTCATCTCTGCTCCCCCTCCCCCTCCAGCCTCGTCTCTCTCGTGGCCGCTCGGGCTGTTCGACCTCTCGGCACCCTGTTTTACGGCAGGTGAGATGGGAGGCGGGAGCTGGTAGGTCCTCTTCAAAAGCAAAGGAAAAAATAAAGGCGGAAAGTGCCTTCTTATACGAGGCCAGACGTGTCCTTCAGGCTGAAATCCAAGTGCACGTCCCAACCCAAGAATAATGATGTCTTCTCTGTCGCGCTGGTGATACCCCCGTGTAGGGCAGCTGCGGAAGCTTCTCGGTGCCTGTGCCTCCCGCCCGTGGCGTGACGGCTGCCTGTACCGCACGTGCCTGGGAGGATGCAACCAGGAACAGGAACCAGGAACAGGTCGCAGAGGCAGGTGGGCTTTTAAAAAAGAGATCCCAAGGTGCTGGGGCCTTGTGAGTGTTTGTGTCCTCCTGCTGTATGCAATAATTGCCTTGTTAGGAGTAATTAAACGTGGATTTGTGGTCCTTCCAATGTGGAGCTTCCCTTTCCCTCCTCTTCATCATAAAAGGCAGCTGCAGTTGCACTATGAGCAATGGGGGCTCCCGAAGCTGGGGCAGCCACAGTGGGTGCATCTGTCATCCCAGGGCTCTGCTAGTTGACCTGGCTCTTTTCCCACCCGTACGCTCCTCCCCTGCATGAAACAATCTGGATTGCTTTCTTGTGAAATTTATTTTCTGCAGCACAGACCTGAGAGGGGAGGGGACCCCCGAGTGCCAGCTGGGGTGCTGGAGGGCACTGCAAGTCTGCACTAGGTTTCTTGCGTGACCTTGAAAAAGCTGCTCGGTTTTCTTGGACCTCAGCTACCCAGCCTGCGAAATGGGACCGTTGCTCCCAATCTGCCTGATGTTACGCATCTCCATTTAATAAACATCAGTGAAGTGCTAGAGCACAGGGACAGAGATCTGCTGTGGAGTCTCCTCTTTGTCCCCTATCCAGAGATGGGAGAAAACAAAGGTTGCAATTTCTCATCTAATCTCTCGAAGTAGGAAAAGCGCTGCTGATCAGCAATGGCCTTGTGGAATCCTGTGGAGTGCCTGGGCCTCCGTCGCACGGGTAAAACCTTCCCTGACGGAAAATCAGCACTTTCCAGGTGACTCAGTGTGTGCTGGGGTGGCGGGATGGGGCAATGGGGAGCGGGCCTGCTTCAGAGCAACCGAACACTCCTGGGGCCCCTTTCTCCACTCATTGCTGGCAGTGTGTAGGGCTGCAGCGATACTTGCGTACGAGGAGGAAACAGAACGAGGTTTGAGCGTAAAGGGGTTGCAGCCTTCTCCTAGCAGCCTTGGTAGGAGTCTTCTGAGATGTCCAGAACCTGCTCTGGTTTGAGAGCTGACCTTTCATTTTGGCCTTTGTACATCTTAGCCACCTGGTGCAGAAAAAGCAAAAGACTGAAAATAACCCCCAAACGTATGCCACCTTTGCAAAAGCTTTGGTTTGAATTTGATCAGAAGTTAAGACTTGGTTATTATCCTAAGTAAGTGCAACAGCAACTAGCAGGCTGAGATGTTGATATGTGCAAAAATCCAACTTTTGCTTTGCCCCCTCTTCCCACCTTACCCTGAGGCACGATGTTTACTGAGAATTAAAAATGAGAGAGTTTTGCCTTCCCTGGGCCTCTGGAAAATGGCTTGATTAGTAGAACAAATTATTACACAAAAGATTTTTTTTTCTTTGCAAGGAGCAAGGAGTTATTTTAATCAGAAGGTGCTAATTGTCAGTTTAAGCTTAAGAATCAATGTGCTGTAGCCCTGGCAAAAAATGAATCAATGCTGAACATCTGACCGAAGGATGCGTTTGGGTCCCCTTTCTCACACTCCCCACCTGCCTCCCTTCGCCTTCCCGTTGTCCCCTAGAGCAGTGACTGAGTAATTAATAAGACATAAAGGGAAATATGAATGAAATGGGCTGAGCGAAAGGCGGAAGAGAAGGAGGAAGGATTTGCTCTGTTTCTGAACAGCTTTAATTGGCTGTTTCTTGGTCTCTTTAGTTTGGTTGCTTGTTAGGGTAATCCAGTTAAAGAGGCTGCCTTTCATCTTCGTTAGACTTTTCTCAGCAGAAAAGGATGGGTGAGCTGCTGCTGGAAGAGGGGATGGTGAGGGCGGGCGAGAGTCGAGGCCACCCGAAACCCCAAACGTGATTATTCCTATGGGGCTTCCACCTTTAAAAACAACTGAAGCAGCCCAGCTCCGGTGCAAACCTCTAGCTAGCCACGAAAGTCAGCAGTAAAATGGCCAATGTGCTTCTCTGGGCTTAATGTGTCCTGTTTTCTGACCCCGAAACGTTTTCTTTATGAAAGGATCAAGTTGGGAGCATTGTCCCAGCGCCTTGAAAAGAGCTGCACAGAATGCTCTTTTGTGTTAAGTTGCCTTTTTTTTTTTTTTCGAGCCACTGCCTGCTGTGTTTTTTTCCTCCCCCTCCCTTCTGCATGTTGGGGGGAGAGACTGGGACGGACAGTGATACAGACAGAGACTGTCTTGATGAACCATCTGTGCCACAGTGTAATCCAGTGGAGCTGAAAAATTAAACAGCATTTTCAATTAACTTTCTCTCTCTGGCTCTTTCTTCTTCTTCTTCTTCTTGGGTAGAAGTTTTATTTTAACCCTTTGGGAGCCATTAGGGGGGATACTGGAGGGGGGTTCAGCAAGGGCAGGGTGCTAGTAAAAATTGACACCTGGACTCGGAACGGTGTCAGTGAAGTCCGGTGTCCTGTCTGCTGGCTGAGTCTGGAGATGGTTCAGAGAGGCATGTGATTTTGGAATGAATTGGCCACAGGGGAGCTTATTCAGTGAAAAGAGTGTGTATTCCTTTAAAAAATTACAATGACAATTTTTTGTTTGCTCTTGACATAGCCTAGGATGTTTTCATTATCCTGTTTAAGTGGCTTTTCCCCGCTCTTTGATTGTAGCTTCAGCGCTATCTCGTGGCAAGGAGTCCCAGGGGTTAACCGTGCACTGTCTACAAGTGTTACCTTTTTATCAGTTTTAGGGGTGTTGCCTTCAGCTTCATCTTTTATCTGTTTTCCTTCCTCTTTTATCCAGGGCAAGGCTGAACATGAGTTATTTTATTAAAACTACTCCCATTCGACTCACTGTTTTGTACGTGTCCTTCAAGACCATTTTTATTGTCATCTACAAAAAATGTATTTTCTTTTTCTTTGGGAAGAAAGGACATTGTAGAGCTCAGATGATGGTTATGGTCCATGTGTGAATAGCTCTGTTTTCACTGGAGGCCTCCAGGCTGGCAGAGGACACAGCATCCCTGCTAAAGGATGGCTGCTGATACACGTGTCTTACCATAGTTTCACAGTGCTCTCCAGCCTCCCACTTGAAGGGGCAACCACAGTGCTTGCCTTTTTCTGCCTGCTGCAGCGTTTTGAGCTCGGGGCCTCACAGAGCAGCTCAGGAAGGCTTCGGGGTGGCTGTGGCTAATTCGGACCTCAGAGCTCTGTCTGCTCCTTTCAACATGTATCGCTTTGTAGTGCTTGACGCTGATTTTCTTGTGCCCTCATGATGCCTTTCCCCTTTGCTTGCTTTGACACCTCTGAGGACTTTCTGGGGGTGTACGGGAGCAGGTAACTGTTAGCTGCTCAAGAGCAGCACAGACTGTAAGGTCCATCTGAACCACAAAAGGGGGCTAACAGCTTCCCAGGGAAAATCAACATTGTTATTAGTTCAGTATGAGGGGGAAATGAAGCATGAGGAAGCAAAGGGTCACACCAAAGATGTCACTAGGTGACCACTGTCACAGCTGAGCCTGGTCCACTAGCTGCAAATCCGTATGGCTCCATTTCCAATGTATTCAAGTTACTGTTTCGAGGAGGGGATCCAGCAGAGTCCTTTCATTCTCACATCCCCTTGCATGTGTCTTATTTGGGCGTGGGAACTTGAATTCTCAAAACTAGTCTGTTATGTGTACGCATATTACGTGCACACATGTGTGCGCGCGTACACACACACACACACACACACACACACACACACACACAGAGGCACCCAGGTCCCTACTCCAGGTCCCTGCTGCGCAGAAGTTGGGACAAGCGGGCTGTCGGCTATGGCAAAGCTGTAATATCACCACAGCCTTTGCATCTCTGCTTCAGACCCATTTCATGGGGCTGGATGTGGCCAGGCAAAGCAAAAAGCTGGCCCTCGGAGCCGGTGTCCCCTGTCCACTTACTTCTGCAGCCAAGCCAGGGGGTTCCCGGGTTGCTCGCATCCCTCCTAGGCCTCTGCTCCCCCTGGTAGCTGGAGCTGGTCGCTTCTCAGGACTCAGGTGCTCAGAGACGCAGGGAGAGGAGCTGCCTCAAGTTGGCCCGGCAGCTTCCCAGCGCCCGCTCCAGCCGCGTTCACCCTGCCCTCCCTGCGGGGCTCCCTCCCCTGCCCTCAGCCTCTTTGAGAGCAGCCCGCTGATCCCCCCATCCACGCGGGCAGTCTCCCAGTTACCAGGAGCTGCTGCTGGCATGACGGGGGAAGAACACTCAGCAAATTGCTGCGCTGCACATCTTAAAGCATCCCTTGATTTGATTTAAACAAAAACAAAAGGGGGCATGGTGGAAAGTGGGGCAATTGGCGGGCGCAGGCCCTGTTCTGTGTCTCGCACGCACAGGCACACATAAGTGACAGCTCGGTGGGCTGCTCTTGAGCCCTTTCATTCCACTGGCTCAGCCTTTCGCTCAGGGAAGCCAAAGTGTCTGTCACTGTGCCCCCCCCCCAACGCCTTTTCTTTTGCTTTTCCCTTTCTTTCGCTCCCTCTCTCGGCAGAGGAATGGGCAAGACCTTTGCATTCAAAGGGAGGATGGTTCTGTGAGGTCTTACTGAGGGTGGAAATCACTTTAGCAGAGATGATGTTTCTTTGTTTAGGGGCAAATTGTGCCCCTTCTCTGTGACTCCAGAGTTGCCAGATGCTGTTATCGGCCGGGGGTCCTCAGAGAGGGGTGTGGGAGCCACGAGGGGAGAGGGAGGATTCCAGTTTAAGAGGGCAGTTGCGGGTTTTAGCACTTTTAAATGGGACCCAGGGATACAAGAGGGAACAGAGAAAGATTTGGAAGATTTGTAATTGGTGTCTAGGGAACTGCATATGAGAAAGGCTCAGAGAAGAAGTGCAGCTGGGTGGAAAGGACATGTGCTCCTTCCTCACGTCTTGGGGCCATCGTGAGCTCCATGTGACTGTTGAACCACTGCTTTCCCTGGATGCTCTGATCTGAGATTTTGCTTTAATTTGGTACTGCATCAGATCCTCATGCTGCTTTCACCTCCAGCCTTGACCAAAACAGAGCCCTAGGACTGAACTAACTGGCACTGAGAGAAAAGGATTGAGTATTGCATTTCAGGTAAGTCTCTCGCCATTCTGACCATATCCAGCTCTCACAGTGAGCTGGGGTGGAGCCATCCCTTGGCTTTCACATGAGCCTCACACAAAACCTGAGACAGTGGGATCAAGAAAGAGCGGTGAACAGCATCAAGGAAGATATAGAGCTCTTAGACATGCAGTGCTGGGCGTGATGGGATAGAGCCTCTTGCTGCTCTCTCTGGAATCAGCACCCACTGCACTGTGTGGTCGAGTGCTGAGCATACTCCAGGCAACTGCAGACATTACAGTCCCCTCTCCCAGCATCCCATGGAGAAACAGGCCTTGATAGTCCCAGCAGAGCTTTTGAGGACGTGCCTACTAGCCCTCGTCTGATGGCTAGGCATGTGGTCTTGGCCTGCTGTGGCCAAATGTGAATGTGTTTTGGATGCTCCATCTCCCAAGTGTCCTGGACCAGGGCTGCTCTTATTTTCACAAGAGGGCAGCCCCCTCCAGTGCCTGTCCTTCATCATCTTTCATGTGCCGCATGACCCTTGCTGAGCTCTCAGATGTCTTTGCTGGTGGGTCTTGTGGACTCTTGTTCCTGGAGACTCAAGAGCATGGTTGACTCGGCCCTCCACAGCTAGCCATCCTTCCTCAGCATGATTCCACAGTCTGCCTCAACAGAAGCAGATGTCAGGTCCATGTGGGTCCAACAACTCTTTCAAATCACTTCTAGGCCCAGTGCCAGCGCTTTGGGTGAAGAGGCCAGTCACTATTTGGAAGTGGATGGACTGGTTGCTTTAACAGCAGACTGCTGTAACCAGCTACATGAGGAGTGCAATGTGGAAAGTGAATTTTGGCACGTATGCCACTCCCTATGGTAGTTCTTAGTGTCTCCTTTTCTGGTGGCACGATCTGGCTTATCATGGGTCTGTGTCAGCAGAGGGGAAGGGAAACAAACGTCTCCCCAGTGAGGGATAAGGAGAGCAACTCATTTGGGCGATCCCACAGAGTCCTTCTGCCAACCCTGGTTTCATACGCCTCAGCTGCGTTGAACACTTTCTCTTGGTCCTTTTGGCAACCTCACAGTTAAAAACTTTACCAGTTTCTTTCTTTCTCTTTTTCCCTTCCTTCCTTTTCAGAGTTGACAGGGGCAAAATAAAGGCTTTATTTTTTTTTAAACAATTTTGTTCCTTCTGGGAGTGATGGAGCGAGAGTGAGTGAAGATTATAGCTCTGTGTGCCGAAGACCTTCATAATGGGGGGAGAAGCAGTGACATAATGGGAACCTAATGGCAGTAATTGGCCCTGGTTTTGACAGGGCCTATATCACAGCTCAGGAAAAAAAGAGATGTTTAAAGTAAAAATTTACACAAAATTATACGGTTTGGGGGGTGAAAACGGCTGTTTGGGTTTTATCTCTCTTTTTTTTCCCATTCCTCTGGGGATGTTGCCTCGCACTGTGTTTGTGTCTGCGTGTGTTTTCATGTCCATCACTTAATCAAAGTCAGAATGCAGGTCCCTGAACAAGAGAAGCCTCCGCGCAGCGCCCCAGGTTGTTAAACACTGGGTCAGATGCTGAAAGCCAATGCTGCTGAAGTCTTCTTTAGGAGAAATGGGATGTGGGGACCCCACTGAGATTTTTCCGAGGATCAGCTATGCCAAGGCTGGTGGCACTGAAAAGAGAGGAGCATGGCAGGGCCCAAGTGGAGGAATGAAGGCTCATCACCATAGGTGGGCTGTGGGCAGGGAGCATCTGTTTCTCTCTGTTATCCACACCACCACGCCAGATCCCATCTCCCTTTCTCTGTCTTCCCTTGCAGTGGCGGGGGCCGTAATCACTAGTACACTCAGAGGGCAGGGAAAAGGATCGGACTCTACACCCAGCCAGCTGGGGAAGGGATAGCACTGCCTGTGCCGGCTGCACTGCAGCCCCCCTCTCCATAAGCACATAGCATTTCTTTTAATGTTTGCCACATGCTTGGGTGTTCAGAGGACAGAGGTCTGCAACGTATCACACATGGTTGGACCCTAAGAGCTTCTTTCCTTCAGGATATCCACAGTTCCCTCAGCCTTAGTCAGCTCCTTGATCATCTTGCATGCTGTCTTCTTTCCACGCTCCAGGTTGTCTCTCTGCCTCTCTCCGGCGCTGTGGTCCCATGGGCGAACGTCCTTCTTCAATACTGCCGTGTCAGCACCAGGCGGAGAAAGAGGCTGGCACTGAGCGCTGATTCCTTTGCAGGCCTGAACCACACTGGACATTTGTGTTGCCGTATCACAGTGCAAGCTGAGGTCCAGTTTGATGTCCCCTATCATCACCCACGTTTTTCTTGCCACTGCAGTTTCCCTTGTGTGTTTTCTTGCTCAGTACATATCAGTTGGCTTGTTTTCCCTTGGAACAGTGGTATTCTTTGTTAATGAAAGCCCATGTACTGTAGGAGTGCAGACTGAAGGCCTTTAGCCTAAAAGTGATGACGGGCTTGGAAGTGTGGTTGCAAATGGAGAAGCTTGGAAGTGGTGCACTGGGAACATCCGTGTGTGTGTACGACTTTGATTACGCTGCTCAGCAGGGAGACTCATGCTTGTACAGGATCCTGCAGGAGCCCTCAGGAGGTGTGTGCACATCGTACTGTGTAAGCGTGCTTGTCACACACGTGGTTGTGACAGCTCAGTGACAAATTGCATGTCACCTAATTTGGATTACAAAGCTACTCTAGAAGATACTTAGATTTTTCTAGAGTGTACTAAGTTATAACTCTCTGTCTTTAAGCTGCATGTGGTTGGACTTAGCACGAAGGGCTGCTGGCCTTCTGGACAACAAGTGGTGAACTAGGACGCGGGCCCGTGTTTTGGCTGATGTTTAAATAAGTCCAGCTTCTTTTCACTCTCCTGATGCTAAGACATTTACTTGTGTCCAGTAAATGGCAGGGCCCAAGTGGAGGAATGAAGGCTCATCACCATAGGTGGGCTGTGGGCAGGGAGCATCTGTTCAGGGCTCCTTGTGTCCACCACCCAGTAGCAGTAGGGCAATATTCTTCAAGGACTGACCTTAAGAGGGCAGGTTGGACACACAGCATGTACGTTTATCCCATGAGAATGGCTAAAATTGGGCTCATACAGGTGTCTTCACACAGAGGAAAGCCCCCATTCAGACCAAAATGAAATCAGTAGATTTGCAGTAGTACAGTTTGAAAGAGACAAGGAGCTTAAAGCAGGATCTCTTAGTGAAAATGCCTGAGGGCTGTAGTTACACGTCTGTGTTAAGGGATCAATAGTCATTTGAACCAGATTGAGCAGTGAAATAACTAATCTCAGAAAATGGTATTCCCCATGTAACCAGGTTGGAAATGGTATGCTGCGGTCTGGCAAGGTAACTTGGGCTCACTGGGCATGAGATGAATTTGCAGATCCAGAGTAGCCCACTCGAGGGTGACGCTGTAGGAATAAACAAACACGTCTCCTCTAAGATACTAGGAGTCATCTGTTCTTCAGCACAGGTGGTTGGACATTCGCATGCTGGTCCACAAAACCCACACAGCTATTTTCTATCTCAATTGGAGGGCAAGGCTGTGGTATACCACCCACTGCTGTAGTCTGCCAAGGGAAGGCCTTTCCCTGCCTCTGCAGCCATCTCAGCCCCCACCTCTTCCTCGATGGAGGACAGAGTCCTTAACTCCAGGTTAGAGGTGGAAGCTGAGGCACAGAGAGGAAAAGTGACTTTCCAAGGTCACCAAGGGAGACTAAGGAGATGTAGAGTGCTAGTACTTGTGCCTCGGGCTGGCTGCGGGGAAGAGAAGTTGCCCTTTTGACACTAAGGGTTGTGCATAGCCATAACTCTTCTTGCGCTTGCTTTGCTTTACTCCGGGGTTCTTTCCTGCACACCCCACTGTCGAGCTCGTGTGTGCGTGCGAGTGTGTGACTGTGAGTGCTTGTGCGCATGCACCTGACTGACCTTAAAAAAGTGTGCAAAACTCGTTTGCCTTCCCAGCTCAAAGGCAGCAGAGCTGGGGACCTTGGGGGCAGGGAGAAAGCAACATCTGTTCAAAACCAAATAGTGCCTCTTGCTAAATGGCCTAGAAAGCTCCTGTGAGTGGAGTCCTGGGTGGAGACTCGAATGCTGGGAATGTTTTGTCTGCAGGAGCAGGGATCGGAGGTGGGTGTCCGTGGGGGCTCCCACATCCTGAGAATGAGCCACATCTGGGGAAGTCATTTGGCTAGTGCTGATGATTCCCCGAGCACTCTTGGCTTTAATGACTCGTGATGCCGCAAGAAGTGGCCCTGTAATGGCCATTCCATGCTTGGCCAAGGGGCACGTGCTCTGCCCCCACGCCGGCATGATTTCCCATTCCCACTGGGGAATGTCACCTTCCGCTCTTGGATTGCCCCAGGCAGGGCCACCTGGAGACCCAGCGCCCTCGCAAAGGGGCCCAGGGATTTGCAGGTTGCCGTAAGGTGTGCTGCTGGCAGGCTGGCCAGGTGTTTTTTCTGGCTTTGCTGTACCCATCACCGTTACTGGACCAATGTGAATTCTCCCTGCGTGAGGTGGGTTCAGAGGTCCTGGCTGAGCTGGGCTGTGGGATGCAGGCCCAGGAGCATAACTGGTGGCGAATCAGAGCACGAACCTACTGCTTGAAATGGGAAGGTGAACTCACTGAGCCTGGAGCGACAGTCCTGCCTGTTTCACTACCTGGTGCTGCTGGAGCGGGGTTTGCAGTGAAGATGTTTCCCCGAGGAGTTCCCCAGCTCGAGGCTGCATGTGGAGCTACACTTCTCACTGTAGAAAGACCTGCCACCTCTGTAATGGTCTGTAGTGGAGCAAACAGAAGGGGCTGTGGATGGAGAGTAGAGTACTAAGCAGCTCAGGCCTTCCTTGAGCTTTGGATAAGCCAGTTGCTGGATTGCTCTTAACCTGCCTGGGAGGGATACTCAGCTAGCCTGCATTCTCAAGACCCAGATGGAATGGCAGACATCTCTAAAGCCTTCTGTTGGTCCTTTGCACACAGCTGGATTTAACTTGGGGCACCAGGACGGATAATGGTTTACCTGTGGTTGCAGGAAGTAGGGCTCAGGCACCTGTGCTGCACTGCACTGCCTACATGACGGGCTGCTGAGCCCCGATGCACATGTGCTGGGCTTGTCTGCTGGGACTTGAGTAGCAATGTGCACCCGCATGCATGGTCCTGTGCTCAGAATCTTTCTTACTGTGCTGAGAGATGGCAATAGCATTTGCCATCCTTGTCCTGCCAGACTGCTACCGATCTCCGTTCAGAAAGGTCCCTGCTTTGGACCTTGCATCCTTCATATGACTTTTAGAGGCCAGGACCATCCTGACAGCGCAGCAGCTGGCTGGACCTGCCCCTGTGGCCATTTTCAGCTCTGTCTAGAAAGGTGAATTGCCGTGGGTGTGAAATCTGCCCATCAGACTTGTCCTGCTGGGAAGCAAACTAATCATCTGTTTAATCCAGCACCCTCCCTGAGATGAAGAGTGGAGCTCAGTAGTCTAGCGCCATTTTATGTGCTCTGCAGTTGGCAGTTTTGGAGTTAATTCCCCTCCAGGCCTTGTCCCGCTTACTGATAGACTTTGGTTTAAATCCCCTGGCTGCCATGGCAAATCTAAGCCAAACTTTCTTTGACTGAAAGTTGTCTCCTGCTGACCAGTGGTGTCCAATAGCCATGGTGCTCATGTGGCTTTTCAGCTATCCATGTACCATCATTAATCCTCCATGACAGGGTCTTGGTGGGCCTCAGCCCTGTTTATGGCAGCATGTGCGTAGTGCTGAGGACCCTGCTGTACCCCTTGTCAGCTTTGGCCCAGAGGCCAAAGCCCACAAAGGTCAAGGAGAACGAAGCTTGTACTGTGCAAAGGGTGCATCCTGGCTCTCCCGCAGGCTCTGCGGCTGCTGCTCTCCCCTCTGGGTGTGTAGGACTGGCAATGAGCTGTCCCCGCCGCATCCATTTGGTCTCACTGAGACCCCAGGGAGCAGAGCCTACCACAGCTGAGCACCCCCCGCCCATGCTGCGTGCAGACACGAGATTCTCCAGCGCTCCAGCTGTGGGGAAGGGGGATCGCCGACGGCCTGTGACAGAGAGACAGGGAGCTCGCTGTCTGTGGCCTGATGGTCCTCCGGTACCTCCGTGGGCAGTCTGTTTGTGCTGAGGGTTGACAGTAGCCTGTTCTTAGGTCTGCAGAGTTCACAAGGCCCTAGAGTTTGAGTGTCAGGGACTCAGAGCTGTGCTTCAGCAGGAGCCCGAGGCCCCATGGCCCTACAGCAAGGAGTGTCTCCCACAAGGTTGCTCCTGTCCCTGTTGCCCAGAGTAGTTATCCACCTCTGGGTTTTGTCTGGGGCTGGTCCACTCCCATGGCGGACATCCCACCCCTTGCTGTCCTGGGAGCAGCCAGTTGCATGCAGGACAGCAGGCATCAGCAGACAGATCTGACTAGGTGTCTGGAGGACAGATCTGACTGCCCCTCTCTATCTCTCCTCTTCCCCCCGTGTGTCTCCTGCTCTTCTGATGGGTCCTCTTGGTACTCTCCCAGTTCCCATCGAGGCCTTGCAGGAAGACTCCTTTCCACACCAAACCAAATTTAAAAAAAAAATCATACCAACTGCAATGAGGTTCACGTATGCCAACGGGCTGCTTGCAGGGCCTGGCTCCTGCTCAGCTCCAGCTCCAGCGCCATCCAGTACCCCGTCCTGGCTGGAGATGGTCCGATGGGAAGCAGGGAATTCCTCCCTGCCCGCCTTGCGCAGTGAGCGCTCATAAAGCCGCAGGTGTGGGATGTTTGTTATTTAGTCTACAGCCTGGTATGTGACAGTTTCTTTTCTACTCGGAGTGGTTTCAGATAATTAGTACATTACGATTCCCCCACCTTGAGTGGGGGAGAGAGGAGGGGGCAGCCCACCCTCAGACTACTTGTAATTTCACATCCTGTGTTTTATGGACCCGAACTGTTCGGGGCGGGGAGTTGGATGGGGGGGGATCAGAGAGCAAACAGCAAGTCCTTCCCCCTCCTTCCCCATCAGCCAAACCCTGGGGTTGTTACGGTGACCAAATGTTATTTTGCGGTGTTGCAAGCAACTTAATTCAGAGATGTTTGTTTGCCTTCCTTTTTTTTTTTTTTTTTTTTTGCTTTGAAGGATTGAAGGCCAGAAAGGGAAGAATGAAAAACAAGATGCTCTTTCTCCCGGCCTGTCCATGCTCCCCTCTCTCCCTTTTTATTACATGCTTATCGCTTCTTTCCCTTCTGCTTTTGAAATTGATTTCCTTTCCTTTCTCCCCTATTCAGGGCCTAAACGCTGAATGTTCGATATTTCATTTGAGGCCGCTAATCGCATTACCACCCTTGACGTTTTACAGATATCATATTATGGGCGCAAATTTGGCAAATTATTAGCGTTGTAATGTATAGCTTGTCAAAGGTATTTAAGACACTAAGAGCCCTGGGCTTATCGGGGTTAGCAGAGAGCTCTCGTTGAGCTTTTGAAATGCAGAGAGCCGGTTATAAAACACACTGTGACTCTCTTTTCAGCTTGTAAAAAAAGAGAGTGAGAGAGAGAGAGAGAGAAAGGAGGGGGGAAAAATATCATCCGTCTATCAGGGGCTTCCAGGGCTGATAACAAGCAAAATTCTTCTCTGTGGGTTTCACTGGAAATGTGAGAAGCTTTTAAAACATTTCACAAGCTGTCTAGGCAAGGGGAAAAAATCTTTATTGAAAGGATGTAGCAATCTTTTTACTGAGGTCTATTTATCTCCTGGGAAGGAGCTGTAAGTAGGAGTTTCCCTCCTGGTCACCGGAGGGGCTCGGGGAGGGAGGCCGAGCGGGAACCTCCAGTTTCCTGCGCTGCCTCTCGCCGCGACTCCTCCGGGCCAGCCCGGGACGTCCGGAAACGCGTCCCGGCAAGCATCCGTCGCCCCGCTCGGCCGCGGTGCTCCTCGCCGTGTCCCGCTTGGCCCCGCGGGGACGGGAGGGCAGGTCTCGCGGGGCAGCCAGCGAGAGGGGGTCCGGCGAGCCCGCTTGCCGAGCCCGCTGCGGCGGAGGCGGCGTGGGGCAGGGTACGTGCTGACCCGCGCTGAGCGCCCCTCTCCCAGCGGGAGGCGTTTCCGCTCCGCTCAGTTTATTAAAATGGTTTTAAGTCCCTTTAAAGCGCGGCGGGGGATTTGCGCTTTCCCTCTGTGCGGAGATGCCGGCGCGTTTCCCCCTCTCCTCTGAGGCCGAGGGAGGAGGGGGCGCGCTCGGCACCGCTGGGTCACGCTCTGCTCCCAATATTGTGATGCTAAGAAGCCGCGGAGCGGCCGGCAGCGCCGGGGAGGGGTGCGGGCCGGCACGATGCGCTCCCCGCTGGCAGCCGAACGGATATCGTGCGTCTTGTGACGGAGTTAGGCAGACAGAGCCCCACCACTGCGAGCTGTCACGCCTGCCTCTGCCTGACAAAAACAAGCCGTAAACAAGCAAATGCTTCACAGCAAGGGGGCTTGTGTGTGTGTGTGTGTGGAAGGGAGGGAGGATGTGCGTGCGGGGATATACCCGGGCAGGGGCCGAATCTGTAACCCCCGTGTGTGAGGGGGAAAACGTGGGTGATTTTCCGTCGCCGAGTCTCCGTGTAGGGGAACCCGTTTCATCACACGGCCTCGTTGACGTGTTTGGAAACGTACCCTCGTGCGTGCCAAACAGTGCACGTCTGGGTAGAGCGGGGAGGGGGGTGAGCGCGTTCACACCGGGTCCGGTTTGTGGGACCGTGTAGGCAGGAGAGCGCAAGCCGGGGGTTGCTTTCTGCTTCTGCAGGGGTCTTGCGGTGGGAGGAGGCAGCGGAGCACCAAGGAGGGAGAAGGTTGAGCAGAAACCACTGCACAGGCGTGTGGGCCTGGCTGCGGCACGCGGGTGCTGGGGAGATGTAAAGCAGGAGGTTCAGGAGGTGTCAGTGCTTTCATGTGGGCAGAGCATCTCTGGCCAGGGCTGAGGGTAGGGACAGGCGGCGTGCGGGCATGTGTGAGGCGCACGTCACACTCAGCAAGCTCTGCGAGCACCTGCGGAGGTAGGAGGACATGCAGCCTTCTGGGGCAGGGAGCATCTCTCGTTTGGGGCACGGAGGGTCCATGATCCTGTCAGAACTTCTCTGAGGAAGTGTCAGTGAAGGCCCCCATGCCTGTGCTCGCTGCGTGCCCTGGGAAGGCCGTGGGATGGATCTGTCACCAATCACTGCCAGGCTGAACCGGGAGTTGACACACGGTGCCCTGTCTCTGCTGATGGGTGCAGGAGGTTTTCCTCGCAGCCTAGCGGCCCTGTCCATCCCCCTGCTTGGCCATCCACCTCCTTCTAGCTGCTTTCAGTCTCCTCCTGTTTCGTGGAGCCTTGGAGATTTTTCAGTGGAGATGTAGAGCCCACGTGTAAAGCATTATTTGATCCTCAGTTTGCTTTTCTTGTTCAGCATTCCTGGGTAGCTTGGAAGTAATCCACAGACCCTCAGGGGCCACAGACCACAGGCTGTAAATCACCGTTCTCTGTTTATTTCTGTCAAAGAGTTTTATACCAGTCCGCGTGCATTGTGGAAGGCAGAGAGATGGTGTCCTTTGACTGGACAGTTGGAGCAGTGAAACACTTGATTTTCACTGCAATATAGAGCTGCTCAGCAGCACTGTGCCGTGAAGCATGTTTTTGGGCAGTGCTGAGGACGCAAAGGGCAGAAATACCATGCGCTGGGCTGGCAGCAGTGCATAGCCCTGAGAGATGCTGAGCACTGCAGTGTGTGAACCTTGTAGGTTCCCAGAGCAGTGGAAGGGAGGAAGAGGAGATGCAGCAGGGCTCGGGAAGGACTCTGGGCTGGCTTTGGCTCCTCTGAAGAATTTGGGTTGCTGCGGGTGAATGTGCCAGAGCAAACACTTGCCACATCAAATGGAGTTTCTCATCAAGCTCATATGACTGTCCATGGTGGAGAGTGCTGAGCTGGGGCATGCAGAGAGACTGAGGGATGGCTGATGGTCTCAGAAGAAGGTAAAGAGACACTCCCCTGTGCTTCTCTGGTTTTTACTGGGTTGAAATCCATCCTGTTCTTCGCTCTGAAGCTGTGGGAGAACACTTTTGGCTCATGAGGCTACCTGGAAAGTAATTACTCATACTGATCCAGGTATTAAAGTGTCAGCCATCTACTAGCAAGCAAAAGCTGCCCCCAAGCATCCACACATCTTGGAGTAAGGCAAAGGAGAAGGTCATGTCAGTATGCAGGGGAAGACAAGAGCAGTTCTTGGCCAGAGAAGAGGTCTTCCCAGGAGCTGCCTGAGGGATGTCACCAAATGGAGCTGTAGCGTGGCAGTGAGCTGTGGCCGAGGAGCTGGGAGCGTGCCAGCTGCACGCTCCAAGGGTGGCGTTGGATGGAGTTTGGGAAGCGGTGTCTGGTTGAAAGAACAGGTACGTGGCGGGTCCCGCACTGCCATTCTGCCGCTGACCTGTGCTGTCGTCCCCCGCGCAGTTCTTCATTAACAACTGTTCTTGGTTATATTGCCTATGAGGGAGAGAGCAAGGATACATTCCCACTTGCTGTACACCGTCCCTTATTCCCAAATACTTCCATGTTGTATGAGGACAGATCCCCTGAGGGAAGAAATATTTTAATGCTGACTTTAGCACAGCTTTCCAGGAGGCAGTGGTTGGCTGCGGGTGGCAATGTGGTCCTGCTGTGATGGTTCGCCAAAGTGCCTTGTCCTTGCTCAGACATGGGTTGAAGCAGGGCCCAGTCCATGCCACACTAGTGTCGATGGTGACACTGTCGGAAGCGTATCCATCCGGTGATCCCTGCGGCCAGTGAGCTCGTGTGCAGCCTGGGACTGTTGCGTCCTTTTCTTACAACTGAGGCTGTCAGGGGCCAAGTCTGCCAGTGAAAACTGAAATGCTGGGTGAGCAGTGATGTCTCGGCATTGATTTGGGAATTGGGACTCCTGCTGTACAACCCTGGGCAGCTCTCTCCCCCTTGCTGCCCTCTTCTCCCTGTGAAATAACTCTCTGAGCCTCTCTGGGGCTCCGTATAGCACCAGCACTGCCTGCGCGTGGGGCCAGTTAAGCACAGGACATGTCGCTGTTTTGGAGAGCATGAAACACCCCGCATCCAAATCCACACAGGAGTGGGTCTAAAGTAACCCTGCTGAAGGTGTCAGGGTTACTCCAGCTTTTCTCCACTCAAAATGACAGTAGGAGGTGACTGAGGCTGGAGGGCTTCGGTCCTGCTTCCCTAATGGACAGAAGTTTGTTTGATTTGAGCGTGGAGCCCTGGGCTCCCTTCCCCTCGCAGCCTCCTAAGGATGCAGCATTCGCCCTCTCTCTCATATGAAATGGCGCATCGGTAAGTGCTACTTAAGAAAACACATGTTCTCCCCCTTGAAAGCAGCCCCCCCCCCACTCCCCCCTCACACCAACACCTTTCTTTATTCGACCCAAACCTCACCAAGGGGAATTTGCAACAACTGCGGTGATAAATCCGCCCGCAGATAATTGGCAAGAAAACAACACTTGTGCAGTATATAACGTTTTATGGTTGTTTCATGTACTTTATTATAATACTAATGAGCAGTTATATATCAGGAGCTAACTGCACGCCGGATTAGCTTGTTAGCATGATATGAAACGGCAGAGCAAATAGTCCAGTCCCCCTCACCCGCACACCCTCCCCCCTACCTCTCTTTCCCATTTGCACTGAGTAATTAGTATGCAAATTAGACCCCGGGACCACACAAGTTCTAGTATATTACAAGGGCTTTATTATGCTCTTGTGAGTAGATGATGGAAGCGGCCCATGACAGTGTTTATCTCACTACCCCTCTCTCTTTTTCTCTCTCACATACATTGGCAGAGAGTAAACACACACTGAGCTGGGCCCCGTACCATTATGACTCCCTGAAGATACCCCAGCTTGCCTTTATCCCGACGACCGGAGTTAAGAGCTCCTCTGGAAACACCATAACAATGATGTTAATAATAATAATAACCCTGATGATGATGGTGATGCTAAAAGCAGCCTTGGCTCTGGCAGTCATGGTGATGATTGCAGGAGCAAGGAGAGGGATCAGAACGAGCCAGAACAAGCTCTTCGTCACCTCAATAGTGCTGCAGAGGAACGAGTCTTGGCCTTGCTTTCCAGCCCCGCAGGGATATCCTGCTTTCTTGGAGCACAGGATGTGCTGTGTTTACTGCTCTTGGTGTGTGACGCTGAGAGCGAAGCATCCTCAAACTCTTTGGAGACTTCCAGGCTATTGAGAAGATAGCTCTCAGCAGAAGCTTGCTTTGGGGGCTGTTGCTTTTTCTCTTTTCTGTATACCTTACTTCATGTTCCAGTATCTCTTCTCTCCTTCATTTCTCACTGAGGCGGTCTGTATCTTCCAACCACGTATCTAACGTTGGACAGACCTCCCTGGAGATAGGAGCCTTCTATGTAAGTCAGGGTGCAAGGCACCGGCAGCATCCTCTGGCTATCCTGCCAGCCTGGCTAAGGTGTGCGCCAAGACCCTGGCTGAAGTCAGTCTCCATGATCTGTTGGTGCTCCGCTGGGACTGTGAGCAGAGTGCCGTGAGGCAGCATGCCTGCCCACAGCAGCTGAACCCGCTAGCTTGGGTGCCCAGGACTTTGTCGAGCTATTAGCCATAATTTCCAGTTGTCGTAACGAGGACTGGTGCCAGTCTAGTCGCGTGGAGGCGAATGCACGCAGTCTGGTTCCCACTCCCAGACCCAGCCTGCTCTCTTCTCTCCAAATCGGTGGTTTCCTGGTGTCTCATTCTGTTGAGATTACCCTTTGGGTTGAAGCAGTGAGTGTGGAGCAGCTGGCCGGAGTGTGGGACTGGCAGGGATCTGAAAGAAATCTTATCCCTGCTACCCTGGGCCCTTGTGTGACACAATCACTTCCAGGAGCGTGTTGAGCTCCCTCTTAAAAACAACTGGGTTTTTACCCGTAGGCCTTTCATTGGAGGTTGTTGGGCTTTGACCAAAAGAAGATGTTCTACGGGGAGGCACATGCATCCTGTGGAAGCACAAGTTCCCTGCAGTCGCTGCACTGCTCCTGGGGGGTGTCTAGGACTTCAGAAGGGCACAGGGAGCCAGCTGACATGCCTGGGGACAGAGGGCCTGGGTCGGGGCTGGCTCCGCGCCGTGCTGCCCTGGGGCAGGGCACACATCGCAGGTGCCAGGCACTGCCCGGTCCTTTCAGCACGCTTCCTTAGGGCGTTCACTGCCAGAGTTGCTTTGGTTTGTTCCCATTTGTATCTGGCTTTTCCTTGCCCCTTGAGCTGGCCGTCCTGGATATTTGCTGTTCCGAAGCATGTTGAGAAAGCAAAAACAGGAGAGAGGTAGGGGGAATAAATAATACACAAAAGTGGGGACAGCAAAGACGTTCGCTTTTCTTGGAGGGGTCTTTTCAGGGCTTGATGCTGAAGAGCTTATTGCCAAAGGAGAAAGATCCTCAAATCCCAGAGCAAAAAAATTGGCTGCATTCGTACTTAGCATAAGCAAGAGGAGGAAAAATCTGTATAGGCGGCAGTTTTTGTAAAGCGTTGAAGTGCACCACACATCACGCCCTGACAGGCCCTGATGTTAGCTCCCGGAATGGATCACAGGAGACTCATTAGAAAAAACAAATATTATCACACGCTGAAATGATTTATGGAGAAAAATGAAAAATTTTGTGTTGTTGCGTCCTCGCTCTCCTGCTCTCCCCTGCTTTCGCTCAGGGAAGTTATTTATGGCACCGGGCCCTTAACAAGAGAAAGGCGAAGCTCTGAGCTGCTCACTCCTGCAAACTGCCTGCATTTGATTTTTATTAGTGAGTTAAAACTTCCTTCTTTTCACCTCCCCCCTTCCCCTCACTCTCCTTTATTATCCTGGACTAACTGAAATGCATTTTAATGCCTACTACTTGTGCTTTTAATAGTGATCCTATCACCACCCGAGCAGCAAATAAAGTGGCGTTGACACAGAGAGGAAGGCCTGACAGACAGCCAGGCAGACAGGAAGGAGTTACTGGGCCGCGTGTGCTCCCTTCTCGTCTGCGCGGCGCCGCTACCTTCACAGTAACCCGAGAGGCGTTTTATTGTCGGAGGAGCAAATGCAAAAGCAACCCAGCCTCTGATTTATTTTCAGCCGTGGTAGCGAGTGGCCGGTGAGATCGGGGCTCGCTAGGTGCCCCGGGCGCGTGGGCTTGCGTCTCTGCAGAGCTCGCCGTCCCGCCGCCGCCGCTGCGGAGGGACCGATCGGGTGGCTTGCGAGCGCTTCCCGGCGCGCCTCCCGTCGGCGCCGACAGCGCTGCGGGGATGCCCGAGGACGCTCTGCGAGGAGGGGTGCTTTCCCGCGGTCCCGCTGGGGATGGCAACCCTCTGGTGCCCCGTGCCTTGCCCCCGCAGCGGCTCCTTTTCCGTCTCCAGCTAAAGTTTGTTCAGGATCAAGCAGAGGCTCCCGAGTAGAGTCAGGGGCACACGGGCATTTTATCCAAAGTTTTCCTGTTTGGATTCACCTGCCTTAGTGCTGAAGTGGACAGGGATGCTCTCCACAGCCGCCTTCATGTACCGTGTGTCTGTCCGTTTCTCTAAGCGTTGCAGCCTTCGCCGCGCTGGGGCCGGGACACTGTCCAGGACCCTGGCAGTGGTGAACGGCGCTGGCGCCCCGGGCTGAACAAGTATCTCAGCACAGACTGACCACCCGTGCGCCTAGCTTTAAGAAAATGGTATTCGTCCCCTCTTCGTGCCTCAGTTTCCCCCTTGTCCAAGCGCGGACATCCCTGGGCAGAGTCCCTGGGCCTGGAGCTCTTCCACCCGGTGCTGAGCAGGGCGCTGAGCTCCAGGCAGGCTGTGCCGCCCGGCAGCCCCCCCCAGGGCAGAGCGGGGCCGCTCTCGGGGTCTGGGTGGGAGGATGACCAGGGGCTGGTTGTGCCGGCCTGCTGGCCGTCCCCGCCTTTCCCCTCCTCGGAAACCTTCCTCCTTGTCCCAGCCCAGCTAACTCACTGCCCTGGGCCAGGGCGAGGGGGGAGCCGCGGGGGCGAAGGGCTGCCCAGCGCCCAGCCCGCTCGGAGGCGCAGGAGCTGGGCAGGGAGGCTCGCACCTCCTGCCGTCTCTGGCAGGCTCCTGTCCCCTTGACTCCGTTGCTAAGTGTCCCCAGGGCTGCAGTGGCTATGCCAGGCCTGGGCCTCCCCCTGGAAACTCTTTGGGTGGCTGGACAGCCCCATTCTTTCCCCGGTTGCTCCCTGACTAAGCGTCCCCAAAGCAGCGCAATAAGCTTTCCGGAGCGATGGTTATCGGCTGGCCTTTTCCTCCGCTTCCTCTTTGTACTGAGCCTTCCACGTGAGTCAAGCCCAGGAGACCTCCCAGCCCTGGCGTCCCTCGCCGACTCCCTCCCCGGCGGGGCCTGATTGCCTTTCAATGGAGCTGGGAGCTAAGCACGGGTTAATGCCCACTGACACCTGCAGCTTGGCTGGTGCTGCTGACATGTGGGGGAGGGCGCGCGGGGGGAGCCGGCGAGGGGGAGCAGAGATCGTTGGTGGCTTTATTATGAAGAGCTCAGCAGGCCTGGGGCCTTCTATTGTCCAAGTGGCAAATAAATAAATAGAAGAAAGCAAGTCTTCCCTATGGCTCAGCAACGGGAGGTTAACAGCTGGACATGACATGACAAATTGGGCATTTTTCTGTGGGGGCTGATCCTAACAGCTCAGTGTGAGAGAGGGACGGAGGCGGGGGGAGGGATGGGGAAGCAGTCGAAGGAGGGGAGAGCGGCAGAAATTTTCTGCCGAGGTCCCTTTAACTTGTGCAGGGACTTTGCTTTGTCCCGCGCGCGGCGCTCCGGGGCCAGCCACGTTCCCAGCCATCCGCCGGGCCGTCTGCAGAAAGAGCTGATCTCTAGCAAACCGGGGGAGTTTATCCTCCAGGAGGGGATCCTGGACGCCTGAACGCTCGCCTTAACCCCTACACCTGACTCCTGCCCCGGTGGGAAGGAGAAGCCGAGGCACGTGTCCTAGGCGAGCGGAGGCGAGACGTAATTGGCCTCGTTCTGCCCGTCGGATCCACGCGGCAAGCCCCCTTCTCCCCCCGGCTCGGCTCCGCAGCCCAGCGGCCGCGCTCCAAAATCAGGCAGCACGATGCCTTTTAACGGCTAATAAAACCGGGAATTCACCAACAGGAAAAGCAGGGAAATTAATCAAATAGTGGATCTGCTGTGAATTATGCACTCGCCTCCCATCTGCCCGTTCAGGCCGCTCACCTTCCCCTCCCTGCCTGCAGCCCCTTCGGCTTGCTGCAGGAGGGAGCCTTTATGGCTACGCCTGGAGCCCTCACCATTTGTCGTGGGCTTAATAGAAAATGTGTTAAACATACAGGAAATGGCCCAAATGTTACCAACGGGTCTAGTTTATTTGATTTGTTTCTCCTTTTCGGGGACGGCGGGGGGCGGTTGGTTTTGTTTCAGAACTGTTGGATGTAATAGCAGTCGCCGTGTCCCCGAGCTGGTCCTTCGTGCAGCACGAAGGGTCTTGCGAGCTCCTCACCTTTGCTTGGATGTCCCCTCCAGCTGAGCATGGTGCTGGTGGCAGGGACACACTGCTAGCGCTGACTGGCGGCCGAGGGACTTTCGTGAGAACTGAGTTTTTTGAAGGCTTCTCCCCAGGCTTTTCCGCCCAACTCTGTGTCCCTCCATCCTGAACAGCTGCCCCTCTGTATTTCCCCTTCTGGGGTCCACGGCCCCCTTCCCTACACTCTGTGGCCCTGCATGCCGTCCCAGCCGGGGGTTGTGCATGCAGGCATCTTGAGCTTGAGCTGAGTCTACAGCTTTTATTCTCACCGTGGGCTCCTTGTGCCTCTCGGTGACCTGCCAGCTGAGCTCACACCAAGCAGAGTCTTAGTACACTTGTGAGGAGTTGCCGGCAGCTCTTTGGAGGGCCTCCGCGTGCAAGCACTGTACAGTCCAGAATTGCTTCGCAGCCTACTGCTAGATGGTCTCTCTTTGCACTGCAATGACTCTCTGAAGGGTTTGAAAGGACTGTAATTTGCTCTCAGCAGCCTGTGAAAACCCCAAGTGGTTCAGGGACCTGATCTTGCTGAGGCTCCGGTTGCATTGAGTTCCTGTCACTGAGTGGATGTGGCTGAGCCCAAGCAGCTCTGGGAAGAGCTCCCATCTTGGTTGACATGCCTGGGACTGAAGCAAGCCCCTCTAAAGCGGAAAGCGTGAGCCGGGCTACCCAGGACGTGCAGCCGGCCATTTTTTTCTGTGTGGCGGACACCAGCGAAGCTGTCATCAAGACTCTGGTGTGGATGGGCCAAAGGAAGCTGGAGCCATGGTGGGTGGTCGGAAGGGTGACTCTCTAAAACCCCATCAATCTCTTCCTTGGGCTCCCGGGCATCTGCTTGAAAAGGGAGAAGGAGGCAATAACCTGGTTATCTGCTCACCATTGGTGCTTTGGGAGGTGGAAGGGGGGAGGAAGGGGGGAAACGCCAACCCTGATTCCTTGGCAACTGTGGGCTGAAATATTAACTGGAAGAATGTGCCCAAGGCTTGGCCCCCAAGCTGCCTGCTCCAGCTCTGCTTTCTGGGGGAGAGCAGGGAGGGGGCAGCGTGTTTGCACAGCCCAAGTGTCAACTAATTAATAGGAGTTTATAGGAACATTTCCAGGGCAGCTGGCTCAGGGGGTGAGGGGGAAGTGCCCCTGCTTCCCGAATCCCAGCCATAACCCCATGCTCTTCTCTGTGTGTTAGAGGGGCAGTAGTTGCTCTGATTTGCTTCAGGGGTCACTGGTCATTCTGCATCGCTCCTGCCTGAGCTGACACCACGCGAAGCTGTGCCTGTGGCCTGTATCAGAGACCTCCTTCCTCATCGTGGGTGCACGCTTCTCTTCCCAGGGTTTGTAAGGGCCTCTTCAATGACCAAGGCGGGTGGACCTTGCAGTGTCCTTCAGCTCTTCCCTGAGTGCACTGTGCTCAGCTGAGGAACAATGAGTTTCATCTCCTGCTCTGAGGCCTCCAAGATGCGGGTCAGGATGAGTCCTTTCCAGCCCACAGTTTTCCATGTTATCTCAAATGGTGTAGATAGAGTGTAAATGTGGTGAAGACAGTTTGTTATCTTAGACTGTGTAGTCATCAGTGGTAGGTCCTGTTTTAGCATCTCTCCCAATCTATAGTTTGTTCCTAGGAGTTAGTTCCCCCTCCCATGCTTCACTTTGGTCGCGATGGGAGGAATCACGCAGAACCAGTTGGAAGACAGTCATCCTGCAGCAGTGAAGGGCTTCCTGGAGGAGGGTGCGAGCTGCTGACATCCCCGTCAGGAGAGCTGCATGTGTGTCCTGGGGGTCTCAGAGCAGCCCTGCAGAGCCCACGTCTCTGCCAAGGAGAGCAGGTTGGGCACCTCTGCTCCCAGCATCTCTGAATTCAGGGCCTACCTGGCTGTGATCTTTGAGCAAACCAATAAATGAAGTGTAATAACCAAAACGGCGATTGTTTTCCTCGCAGTAGCTGTGGAAATCTTTCCCTGGGGAGCACAGAGCTGCCAGCCTCAGGTTTTAGATCACAATCCCGCTAACCTTCCTGTCCCCTGGGCAATAGTTTACCGCTGCTGCCCTCAGAGCTAGGCACTATTTATTATATATACTGGCTTCTGTGTGTGGCGGTGTGTTCGTAAAGCCTGATTGAGCTGTAAGGAAAAGTGCACTCGAGGGGAAGGAGGAGACAAATGCCTGATTTGGCCTGCCCTAAATATGGGCTTATAACCTTGGTGGGTGCTGCCAGAGTTCGAGACGGTCATCCAGATGTGGCGGAGCTGAGCCCCAGCTGCAGAGAGCAGTTCCTCAATAGCCGCCCTCCTGCAGCACGGGCGGCCTCCGGAGGGGCCTGCGATCACTCTGCTCGTTGCCGTCTCTCATGGGCCCGAAGGGCTGCAGGAGCATGAGAGTGCCCCAGCAGCTCGCGCTGAGTCTGTGGCCTTCCCTTCTCTTGGGTGGCCCAAGCTGCACAGCCCTGCTCAGAGGAGTAGAGATCTCTGGTTGTACAGGTTCAGCTTTGAGCGGTGAAAGATGGGGCCCCAGCATTGCTGGGGAGGCTGAGGTCAGAGCCTGGGAAGTGTTGCAGCTGTCAGAGGATGCTAAGAGCATCTCAGGTCTGTCTGAAGTGGCGGAGGCTACGTTAGCCTGCATCAAAATCATCTGCACATACCTGCTTTCACATTGAAGCTGGGCAGTCAGGTCACGGTGGGGAGGACAGCGCTCTCATCTCCTGCTGGCACCCATCTTTCACCCTGGACCTGAAAAACCCCTGGTCAAGGTGGCAGAGTAGCCGGCACCCTTGTCCCATGCTGCCTGCCATTGCGTTGTGAGCTGAGGACCTTTGCAGTTCCCGTGTTGAAGGGAGAGGATCCACACCTCTCTGCAAGCTGTCTTAGCTGCTTGCCTTGGCAAAAACTCTGCGTCCTGCCCACTTCCACAGGGGGAAGGGAGCTTTCTATTGCCGTACCACTAGATATTCTCGTGCCGAACCGCGTTTGGTGTGTGTGGGTGGGTGGGTGGGTGCGTGCTTGTGCACGAGCATGCACAAGCCTGCGCTGCGGTGCTCAGCTGTGTGTCACAAGTCCTGTATTGCTCAACGCTAGAAGCAAATCTTCTGTACAAGTGCCAGAGGCCAGGGTTTCTGGTGTGGGTGGATGTGGGTCACAGCACTGTTACTGCTCGATGCCGTAAGTGGCCAAGGGGCGCAGCAAAGCCTTACCCGGCCATTCCCATTTTACTTTGCCTAGTTTAGCTAGTTTGATGCAAGTGTGAACTGGGTCTCTGATAGCACAGGACAACAAACAAGACAGATGTGGCCCTGTCAGCCCCATCGTCAGCCCAACATCCCTAGCTCACCCTGCCCACGTCGCCCGCAGCAGGGAAGTGCTCCAGCTCTCAGTGTGGCTGCAATTGCTGGAGGCTGCATTGCCCCACAGGCCGCCAGTCTTGCCGTGGCTTTTACTGCTGCCTGTGTTAGGTAAGGGCCTGGTGCAGATCGACATGGGAGCTGGCAGACTGGGAACGGCGAGGCTGCTCCCGCCAGTCAAGCAGGGGCATGGTGGTATGGCACAAATGCAGTTATTCTTCGCAGGGGTAAGGGAGAGCTTTCATTTTCCAGGAATCTCCCCCCTCCCCCTACCTTTTGCTTTCCTATATAATATTCCATGCTGTAGCCTATAAATGCTGCTCTGAGCCCACAGCCTGATTGAATTTGGAAGCCTTTGTTTACAGATGTCTGGCTGTACAGGGGTATTTATTGAATTTTCCATGAAATGTTGCTCCTCTAATGCTGTAAAGCACAGGCTGCCCACATCAGAGGAGCTGCGTGTTAACGGATCGGGTTACGCAGAGAGGCATTGCTCTCCCTCGCCATGGTTCCCCCTGCGAGGGGAGGAAGGTGGGTGCTGGAGTCTGAGCGCAGGGAAGACCACTCCTGGCCAGCAGGGCTTTTCAGGGCACTCCCTCTCACCCTTGGGAAGAAGAGGACTGGCTGTCGTGCACCCTGGCTCCTGGAAGTGTGCTTGTCCCTGCAAGGCGACTGTTCTACAGCCACGTGCGATGCAGCCCCAACTTGTGCTGAGATCCGAGCAGTTTGCCACAGATCAGAGTAGCAGCCAGGTCCATAGTGGGACTGGAGGGTAGGTCTGGCTTTGGGCTGCTGTAATTACTGCTCTGGCTATTGGCAGCTCGGACAAGAACTTGATGGCAAGCAGATGACCTCAGGACTTTTTTGTGCCTTCCTTTGAGGCTTGCAGTTTAGGGGCACAGTCAAAACACGATAGTGGATAATCTCGCAAGGCGCCCTTTCAGTCACGCGTAAGCAGGCTCCGTGTTTCCTTGCTCATCTGATCTATCCAGTCTCTCCACCTGGGCCCCACAAGATAAGACTATCATCAACCAAAGAACCAGAGTTTTTTTCCAGGGAGAGTGTTGAGGAGCCCCTCGGAGCATCCTCTGACCTCAGTGCGTTATTTTTAACCTCTGTCTTGGGAGGGAAACGAGGGAGAGTCTGGTCTGTGGAGGACACATCCGGGATCTGCCATCCTTGCAGTGGTAGCTGGAAGAATACGTCTTCCTTCCTTATGGGGAAGAGTACAAAACCATCTTGCAAAACTCTGGGTCAGGAGCCCCAGGATCTCTGATGTAAAATAAATGATTCTCGGGAGAGAGCATGTGTTCACCATGTTAGAAAAACAAGCCCCCTGCAAACAGCACATACCAAACTCTGCCCGGAGGAAGGGACTTCAAGGGTGGACGGAGGGAGCAGTCTCAGCATCAGAGCACAGCCTGCCCCCCTCTCCCTGGCTGTATCCTCACAGTGGTGTGGGGAGGGGGCAGGATGGTTGGGGGCTTGTTTTCTCAGATTTGATTGGTTTATTTATCCTTGGTCCAGGCTCCCATCTGGTCCGACTTCAAACAGGGGCTGCTGCAAAGTGTGGAAGCCACCAAGAGAGATTCTGCAAACAACAGTTGTGAAAAGTATATAAATATTCCTGGACATAAAAATGGCTGTGTCTGAGGAGGGATCAGTTTGGGCTGGGATAGAGGGTTCCCCATCCTGCTTGAGATAGGTCCTGGAGAGTGACTGGGACAAGGAGAAATAGATGCTTATCTGCAGTTTACATGTGCATGTGCAAGGGCAGAACCAGGCCTGCTGCGTGCTACTACCGCCCGACACTGTAAGGCAAGGAGAGGACAATGAGAAAGCCTGTCTTTCTTCTCCGGATTAATAGTCAGCATGCAAAAATGTCCACGGATTTGGAGTGCCAGAACTGGATCTAGGGTCTTCAGAAAATCCAGTGTAGCATGTCTCATAATGGACATCCAAAATGTAGCAGCTGCATTTGAAAAGATTGAAACAGCCACTGAACCTGAATTTCTTGCAATTGAATATACAGGGGAAAAGCAACAGGCTTTTTGTGCTGTTTGAACAGCAATAAGTGCCTGGCCCGGGAACCTCTGGCACCCTGGAGCTATGAAGCTTGTGGCTTCAAAACAGGCTAACAGATTGTAAATCAGATCAACTCTGAGATTATAGTTTGGATGGCATCACTTTGGGGAGAAAGGCAGTGGCTGGTGTTATGTCTGGCCTCATCCAGCGACTTTGTTAGGGATGCTGAAGAGGACACGACGGCCAAGCTGAGGAATTTGTAGCTGGTGTTACACTAGAGGGAACTGCAAACACTAGTGAGGACACAGAAACGGTGTAACGGCAGAGAGGAGGGCACATGCGAGTTGGGGAAAGTTTAGGGTATAGGAATAGCATGTTGCTTCAGCGCACGGGTTTCCAGGCTGTGCCTCTCAATGTTCTCGAAATGGTCCTTCCTTGGGTGAGGAAATGTGTTTCTGGTGGGAAGGAGCATAGGAACACATAGGACTCAGCCACCTCCATGAGCTTGTTGCTGCCTTCGGAGATGGCTGGGGGTACAGGGCGCTGTAGGGTCACCAGTGTGTGCCTGTCCCATGCCGGGCGCCCTCCATGGTGCAGCTCCCCAGGGCTCCGCTGCCCGATGACCCCAAACTAGTTGTTCTCAGATAAGATGCAGAAGAACCCAAAAGCGGGTGTTTTTTGGGTTCACTCCCATTCAGGCCTACGAGGGCAGTTCCAGATCAGTGGGTTTAGATCTGAGTGGCTTGCGTTGCTGGCATTCAGGGGCTTAACCTCCAACTTGGAGTTCTCTCTCAACATCAGCACGCACATGCACTATGTCAGTGCCTTTCTTGGTAGGATGTTAGGACCTGACTGCCGACCGCAGAGAGAAACAACCTCTTGCTTGACTAGCAGGTATCTGAGTGCTATCCCTTCCCCTGCTGCTGAGTGCTGACCTCTCCGGTTTGTGTCACTGTCCTTGCTTTGAGGGACATGCCAGCCAGAGCCTGGTAGCAGAGACGCAGCTAAGGTGACAAGGGCAGCTCTATCTGGGCTTGATTTTTTTGGCAGCAAGAGCATCTAGGGGCAACCGAGCTGGCAGTGAGGCAATGCCAGAAGACCCCGTTAGTAGCAGAAGCAGGATCTGGAGGTTCCCCCTTTGCCTCTTCCCCTCTCAGCAGGCAGCAGGAAGCAGCCCCGCATGAACTCCAAAAACTGCCGTCCTGCCGCGGGGGGCTGCCTGCCTCAGACCACGGCTCTCATGCCCTGGAGGCGCCGCCAGCTTTCCACGTGGAGGTTCCCCAAAACAGAAGGGTGACCTAGAGGGCAGGGGCAAGGCCCTGGGGAAGTTTGCAGAGAAGATTCCCAGGACACTTTCGAACTCGGCTGTCTGGGACAGAGAGTGTCTAAAGAGCATCCTGCCCACGGAGCGCAGCCTGAGCCCCGGCCTGGCCTCCAGCAGCCGCTCTCTGCAGCGGCCCTCAGTTAAACCTGATCCCTTGCTTTAAGGGCCTGCCTGGCACTTAGTGGAGACCGTAAATAGCAATTTATAAACGATCTTCACACCGATTCCTCTGCCGCTGCTCAGACATCAAAGTCTATAATTCACGCCCTCCCGCGTCCTGAGCCTTGCAAAACCAGAGCCTTTGATGTGAACCTCCCCCTTCGTTACCTGCGCGCGGGGGCTGAGCTGGGCCGGGCTGTGGGCATGTGCGCTGTTTGCAGCGCGGCGCCAGGCCCGCTCTGCGAGGCATTTTATAAGGTGTCTGCTGTCATTCAGCGTGTTCCTGAGTCTGTTATCCCCTTTGGCAGACCCGCGTGGGACGGCTGCGAAACAATGGGAACTGTTTGGGGGCAGCTTGCTGGGGGCAGCTTCCATAAAGCACCTGGTCTCTCCTTTCCCCCTTCCCCCCAGCACCTGCAAATTAATGGAAAGTTCTCCTTCCAGTAGGGCTGCTTGTGCTGTTTAACAAGTCCGACTGCATGCTCTGAGGGCTAGAAACCAGCCTCGCTTCTCGTGGTGGAGACGGCTCCCAGTACCCTTGCATCAGACTGGCTTCTCTTATCACAAGGGCGAACGTTGGCACAAGAGCTTGTTTGGTGTAAACAGGCCGTGACTCTATTTCAGGTGGTTTTTAGAAGAAGTTTCTTGGCTCTCCAAGCAGGGAGCCTCTGAAACAGCCTCTTGGTAGGAAATGAGGACAAAGCAAACGTCTAGCTAGTTTTAGGATGAAGCTGGATCCATTTATGGAGGGGGTGGAACGAGGTGGTGCTGGTGAGGGCCCCTCAGGGCTCTTCCAGCCCTGCATTCCTAAATGCACTGTGAGCTGTTCTTGGTTTGCAGTCATCCTAGGGGTTGATTCAGCAGCCTCACTGGCCTCCCTAGATGTTGCGGGGCACAGTTCAGCTTCTTTCTTTCTGTGGGTGAAAGCTTGCTTGGGATGCTCTCCTCACACTCCTTGGCATCTGTCTCACCTCTTCCCAGCCAGCTTTGCCCTGTACAGGTGCATGAGCCCTGTATCAAGTGCAGCAGCCAGCACCATTCTGGTCTTCTTCCAGCTTACTCATACTCCTCCGCTACCTTCTCAAACCTTGAACTAGATGTCTCTCCTCTTTTCTGTAAGATGGACAGTTTTCTCTATCTATCTGGTATGTGTGGAACTGCAAAATAAAGGCTCCACACTGTGATGTCTCTGAGGTCGGGGGGGAGCTGAACCAGGCAGGTGTCCGCAGTCACAGCTCGACAACTTGAGAATCTCTTCCTCCTTTTTCTGCCTCTTTCTACCTCTGGTTTTTAGCCCCTGGGACTATGGAGAGTACTTTCAAGATGTGAAACCAATGTAGCAATGTTTGTCTGCAAGTGCGGGCTGTGATGGTAGCTCTGGGAAAAGCACACATACCCCTGTTCACATCCCTCTTAGACCAAATGATTGTTCAAGCAGTGAAAGTGTTTGACCGTGTTATCAAGGCACTATGAGAAGGGAGAACTTGTTTGCTGGGAGAGGTGTCTTTCTTCTGCCGGCCCACATGGCGCAAGTTCAGCTTGTGCGTGGGACGTGGGACCATACTCTCGCTCAGCTCTGTCTCTTCCAGTTCAGCCCCTCGTTCCCCACACAAGGGCTTGCGCGGTCAGGCGCGAGAGCTGGATATAAGTTGCATGTAATGCACAAATTAAACTTCATCCATAAAAATACTGCCTGGTGTGGTGCGAAATATTATGTCTTACAAGCCAGCCACTGCAAAGTTGATAGAGGCATCTGGGGTTTTGGGAGGGTTTCAATGTATTTTGCAGCTGGGATGGTTGTGGATTTATTTTTTTTAAGTGAATGTCTGTAGAAATATATTGAGAGAGTCTTGCATGTGCTACAAGCTTGTAAGAAGTGAAGGGGCATGAATCATGTCACCTGGCTCTGTATTTAATCATATCAAACTGGTTTGGTTCTCCAACAAGTCAACATATATTATCTGTGTAAAAAAGGCATTTTACAAGGCTAGGAGTCTAAATATCATTTATAAATATTTAATTCTACAAGTGATCTTTGCAAAAGAAGGATAGCTCTTCATTATCATACCTGTGTCTATTGAAATATCACCATTATTTATCATCCACTGTTGGTGCAGCGTCCCGCCTGGGACTGGAAGAGTTATTTTGCACTGGAGGCCACCAGTAGTCCAGTCCCTTCCCTCTGCTCACAGGAGGCACCGTATAAAATGGGAGATGTAGCCCTGGTGTGGCTCCCCCATGCCCTGCTCCCAAACTGCTCTGATCCCAGCAGGAGGGTCACAGCGCAGACGTGAAGTGAACTGCAAAAGCAGTCCTTGCCCTGCTCGTCCTCTCCCCATCCCCATCCCTGTGACTTCGGGCTGTTTAATCTCTCTGACATTCAGCCTAGCTTTGCCCTGCTCTGTTTTGACTCCTGACAAGCCTTTCAATTTGCTCTCTTCTCTGAAGAGCTGAGAAGCCATTGATAGCTCTTCCCCTGAATTATTGAATCTTGGTGTTGGGTTTCGGGCCCAGGGGAGCAGCCCCACACACAACGGGCTTGGAGGCACGCCATTGATCGGCCAGGCTCAGGTTCAGCCTGCCGCTGGCTCAGGCCCATCCCCGGCTCCCCAGGTGGCTGTGAGTCCCATGCAGCTTCTTGCCCTGTGGTGCCCATCTTTTGAAGCCGCGGCCGGATAGGCAGCGTGTTGCCTCTGGGGTTTGCCTCCCTACACCGTTGTCCTCCCCGTACTTGACAGGGATCAGAGGAGATGGACTTGTTCCCAGTCCTGCATACCCAGCTCCTGGCTGTAGGATAGGCATCTTCGTGGCGGGGGAGAGGGGTTGGAGAGACCCAGAGGCATATCTGTATGGACAGGACACAGTACCCCCAAAATTGGCTTGTTTATTTAGCCAAACACAAGATTTTCTTTGATCCAGGCAAGCGCACTGGCCTCAGCACTCAGCCCATGTAACAGAGCGCAGAGGTCTGGCCAGGTCGGAGGAGCTGTGGGCTCCCTTTGCATTTGACAGCCTCTGGTGATGTGCTGCTTTTAGGAACAGAGGTGCTTTCTGCTTCTGCAGGGATAGCAGCCTCCCTGCTCTCTGAGATGAGCACAAAAGGAAGGGAAAGCAGATGCGAGAGTATCTCAGCGGAAGGGCGGTTTGGCCCAGCACACGCAAGCCTGAGAATCACCTAGAAGGAAGCCGCGTGCGGCAAACATGGCCACTGCCCCTTGAGCAAGTTTGGGGCAGCCCCAGGTCTGCTGTCACTGGCAAGGTACAGAAGGACTGATTTCCTCCCTACTTGAGCACGGTTATGCAGGCCCCCGGAGAGGAGTGACTGACTGGGTATGGGACCCCTGCATGCACCCATCTGGGCGAGGATGGGAGAGCACACAGCAACCTGCATGGTATAGGAGAGCATATTGGCAGCGCTGGGCATACATGACACCCCCCCCCCCCAGCACTGAGATAGAAGAGCAGACGCGGTCAGGAATGGGTACAGGAAAGCACTCCAGCAGCGATCACGCTTTTTGTTTGTGGCCAGCCTGCCAACTCAGTAGCCTTGAGCCCTGTGTGTCTCATTGTCCCCGTTTGTGAAACAGAGGCGTGCAGTTGAGTTAGTGGAGGTACGCAGAGCATCAGGATCTTCTGTTGGAGCAGAAGGGACAAAGGATTATTCTGGGTAGAGAGTAGGAACCTCTAAATTTTCTCTCCTTTAAAAAACAAACCTTGTGCCTCCCTGGAGAGGACAAAATGACAGGGAGTATCTCATTTAAACCCTGCTGGCATCTTGCCCCAACTAGCTAGGACTTTCCTCTTGTCACCGCTGCACAGGCTGATCAGAAAACAGACACCCGTTTGAACAACAAATGCTCTCGATGTTTTCATACATTGTTGTGAGTTGTTTTCCAAAGACCATAGAAATGTGTGTTGACATGCTACAGAAAACCAATAACATTTTTCACCTTGTTTTCCAGAAGAACATTTTTCATTCCCTTTTCTTCTGCCAGATTTACAGCCACTGCACTGTAACAGCAAGGACGGAGCAGGTATCCCTCACACACCAGCCCCGGCCCGTGGCTGAGGGCCCTGTGTGCAGAGCTTGTCCTCACCCTTGAGAGGCCAGATGTCTTCTCTGTCCCTCCCTTACCCACTTACGGCATTTCTGCCTCCTGGCCCTGGCTCCTCTGCACCGTTCTCTTAGAGGCCAGCAGGATGCGGAGGCATGACAAGGGCTGGCCTGTGAGCCGGAGTGCAAATGCGTTTAAGAGCCAGGTAGGGGGAAGAGGAAGGGCAAGTGTGGATTTTATTAAGTGATAATACATCTTCAAATCAGATTATGGCAAATTTTCGGGGGCACCGCAGCATCGATTGGCTGGGCCAGAATTGGAGAGGCTGTGTGGGAGCATGTCAGAGCATGTGCAACCGGATCCCTTCCATTAGCCTGATCAATAGCCACCATGGTGGGGGAGTGGACGGGAGTGTTGACAAAACTGCATAAATATATATGCGAGAGCCAAGAAATCACATTACAGCCAAAGAATCTGAGCACAACACGGGTAACCCTTTCACCCGAGCACCCAGGGCATGGGGAGCGTTAACCCTTTCAGGGCAGGCCTCTGCCTCCAGCGCTGGCGGGGGGGTTGACCTTGTTGTGGCTTGGCTCAGCAGTAGGAAGAGGTGAGATCTGCCTCAAAGGTGGCCCAGAACCAGCACAGCATCCCCCATGGCCAGCTTGCTGGAGGCCAAGTGGCTGCAAGGTCTGTCATGTGTTTATAAAAGTATGTGCTTTGGGGTAGGGATGTGGTCAGCCCTGGGGGGTGAGTAGTGGTGATGTGTTTGGTCCCCTCCACCAGTGCCCTTTTGCAGTATGGTGTGTTGTGGCATGTCGTGCAGGTGGGTTAGATCTCAGATCTTGTACCCATATGATGCACAAGGAGAAGGAACTGGCAAGGGGCTCGGGTCACCACAGAGCTGAGCCAGCCTTCAGCCTGCAGCCCAGGTCTTCCTCAGTCTGTTCTCTACCAGTAACTTGCTCTGCAGCCTCAGGAGACTAAGAAGTATGGGCCTCTCTTCTGCTTTCCCAGAGGCTTGGGAGTGCCCAGGAGTGCACTCAGATCACATAAGCCCAGAAATAAATACACAGAGAGGAAAGATAGGGGAGTTTTTCAGTGCTCAGTAGGGACAGGTCGCTTGTCATGCGGTGTTTTCCTTGGCATCGCTGCATGCAGCATCTCTAAGCGCTCAAAGGCAGGCAGATGTGTGCGTGCCCAGTTCACGGCAGCCTGAGGCTAGCGCAAGAGAAGCAGGAAGGAGAAACGAGCACTTCTAGTGGGACAGAGAACAAAACCGGTGTGGGTGTGTGGGTGCGTGGGTGTGTCTGGCGGGGAGAGCAGGGGGCAGAGAGAGAATTAACATGAAAGAGAGAAACAGCACGTTTATAATATCTTCTCTGCTTCTTATAATCTCAAGAGTTTGTAGGAACGCAGGGAAGCAGAGAGATTGTCTTTTAAAGAGAAGAGCTAGCAAGATAATATTGAATACTATCAAAGTGCTGCACAGACAGAGCCCCAGTGCTGCAGCTCAATACGAGGGACCCAAGCAGCATGCCGGCCAGCCTGCACCCGCCTTCCCTCTGCCCCGACAGCACCAGAATTCAGTCCAATCTCTGCCCTTTTCATTCTGGGCTCCCCAAGCCCCATGCAAACACTGTCGACTGCAAGGGCCCGGCAGCGTGAGGGAGAGAAGATACTTGCAGGGAGAAGGAGAGACAGGAGCATGTTGGTGTAGTGCAGGTGCTCAGGAGGAATAGCGCAATGGGCCTCGCAGGCCACCCCGGCCCCGTGTCCCCGGTGCTGCGAGCTGGGGAAGCCGTGCGCGTGCTGGTCAGGCCTTCCTGCGCTCACCTGTCGGGTGGTCCAGAGCCCTGGGATTTCATGCTTCTCTTTGCCCAGCCGCACTTATCATGTTTCCAGGCCTTCCCCCAGCCATGCCTTCCTTTCCAGTCCTGTTTTGACACTTCTAATTAGCAGACATTTAACACCTTGTTTTGCTTGGACTCTGCCTTCAGCCAGACAACACATCGATAGCCTTTGACTTCTCCCCTGACCCCGGGTAACTTGGCAGCTCAGAGCTCTTGGCACAGCTCTGAACACATCCTGTCAAATTCCCGCCCTCTGCCCCTCGTTCTCCATAGCCCTCGCCAGCCGGGCCGGGGCGAAGGCACAGCAAGGTGATGCGTGCAAGGTGATGCGCGCAGGCCAGGAGGCAGCGTTTCCCTTGGTAAGCGCTTTCCTGAACATGATTTAAAGCACTGAAGCAATAAGTGAAAAAAGACCCTGTAATAAAGTCAGCACTCTGCTTATTAAGGGGAAAAAGCTGTGCTTTGCTTATACTAACATTAATTAGATAGATATATGGGGAGCGAAGAGGCTTCTCGGAGATTTATATGGAGCTCTGAAGATGGATGGGTGGACTGACAGACAGACAGACAGCGGCTTATGGAGATTGCCAGGAACAGGGTATCTGGGAAGCGGCAATAGGGAGCCGGGGGGCAGTCGTCTCAGGGGTGCTGTAGGGCAGCAAGTAGGAGGGCAGGTGGGGATACTGGGACTTTCCAAAATCACCTGAGGGTGGCATAAAGCAGATGGAGAGCACCACAAGGCCGGTGTTTCTGAGAGCATGTCTCCCTCTCCTGTTCCCTTCTGCTGTTCAGTCAGGCAGGTGTAGTGTCAGATGAGGTCTTCCAAGCAATAGTCTCTGTCTTTTACGCTCCAGACACCTGCGGTCACCTGGATGCCATTATCAAATTGAGAAGACACTCAGCTGTTCATTTTCACCATGAGACTTTTCTCCCTGTTCCCTTCCGCACTGCATCCATCACATTTTTTCCTACCGCTTCCAGCACTGGACAGGCAGCGGAGCACTGAAATCATCGGAGCTTTTTCATTACCCCACTGCAGAAGGCCTTGTTAACATCTGAGCAGAGCAGGTTGCCTCCTGCTCGGTGCATCTGGCTGAGGTGTGCGAGCGGTCCCTGGCCCAGCCTCCCTGGCCTACAGCCGCTCCACGCACTGATGGGAACCTGCAGAGCGTGGGGAGCCTCTGCTCGTGCCAGCGCCTGGTCCCTGTGGCAGTCTAGGTCCCAGGGCTTTGTCTGTCGCTCACCAGGGAATCTCCCTCTGTCCTTGCCTGTCTTGTGTCTCACTGGGAAGCTCCTTGCTTTTTGCCTGCCCTGTGGAGAAGAGTACGAGAGAGTTCACGTGGATGGTCTCCATCTCTTCTCCCAGTTTAGCCCTGCTCTCGGCAGAGCAGTGCCAGGCCCCCCGGGCTGCCTGTTCTGTCCCAGAGGAGCCCGCGAGGCTGTGTCCCCTCAGGCATCACTGCCCTTTTCATTCTGTCGATTTACTGCTTGGCATGGCTGTGCCCTGGCTGAGACCTGTGAAATGACCTGGGTTAACAGCCAGACACTTTCCTCATAGGCTGCATTTTTAACTTAGATCATTGCTGAGATCTGGATTAGGTTAGCTAAATGAACAGGGAAACTACAGCACAGGGCACTGTAGCCTCTGATGGAGCAAGTGAGGTGCTGAGGAGTAACCACGTAACCTTGAGTGTGCTGCTGACAGAACAGGATGGGTGACTATCTCTTTGGTCTTTCTGGGCTTCTTGTTCTGCCCTGGTGGCCATCCAGACTGTCCTTTTCTTTTGGTTCCGTATGGGGAGGTGACTACAACCTGTGGGGTCCAGAAGGGATGACTGAGCCCACACCTTGGACACGCTCCTTGTTTTCCACCACCCTGGCTTTGTCAGTGTCTTTGTCAGTATGGGGAGAGCAGAACTCCTCACGGGTCCTTTCTCACTCATGCTTGCTGTCTTGGTAAGTCTCAGGTCTCGTCCACTTTACGCATGAGGAACCTTCATGTAGAGGAGAACCCAGGACTGCTTGGGGAGGCTGTGGCAGAGGTAGGAGTTCAACTGAGATCTTTTGATTCGTTGCGTACTGCACCACAAGCCCGTCTTGCTCTTGGATTATGGCTTGTAAAAGAGTTGCGGTTGCTGCTGTCAGTCAGAGGCCGAAGGCTCTGGTGATTTTACTTGCTGTTGCGCCAGCAGGACCCTGGCTGTGCCTGTGGGCTGCATCAGGACCACCCATCAACCTTTCCTCCCTTCGCCTCCTGATCCTGATCTCTTAATCCCGCCTAGGCAGTGTCCCCTCCTTCAGCCTGGGTTAAATATAGCGGCTGACTTTGGAGGTGATTAGTAATAAAATTTTAACAAGCATCCATATGAACATCTTTCTGTCACTTTTATGAGGCCATTTACAGCAGGAAGATATAAGAGCACCTTAAATCTCCCTGTCACAGGAGGGTCAAGTCACAAGGGTGCAGGAAGAAGGCCTAGTGCGTCCCGTGTCACCAGCATGGCAGTGCTGTAGAAGCTCCCTGTCCCCATGATGGGACGGGTGACTCACTGTTGTGCAGACATTACTGGCCTGCTCACTCACTTTCCTGGCTCTGTCCTAAGCAGCTTCCAAGAAGTTTCCTGTGGTTCAGTCGCTCTGTGAACAGCTGAGCAATGACTGTCTCCCCAGCAGGCTGTGACAGAGGCTGACCCCTAAGTGGCCCAGGTTGTTACCATCACACAAGGCACCTCTTTGCAGTGGTCACCTCTCTGCGTGGTGCTCCCGGCACAGAGAGGGTGCCCCGGGGAGCAGAGGGGGTGCTTGAGGCTGTGTGCTGCTGATGTCCACAGGTGCTGCTCGCCTGCGGTGGGATGGGGCGAAAGGATGGAGCTGGAGCCGGGGACAGGCGGCTGCAGCTGGGGGCCCATGGCAGCGTGAGGCGAGCTCAGGTCCCCCAGCAGCGTAACTGCTTCAATGCTAAGGCGCCGCGCTTACGCAAACTCCGCTAGGAAAAAGTGTTCACAAAGACCATTTTCCATTCACCTCTCAAGTGTGCTCTTTGCAGTACAAAATGGGAAGTTTCCTGTAGCTTTGCCGAAGCCTGAATGTTGGGCCTGAATCTGACACTGTCTACCTTTTTTAAGAAAGACTCATAAAAGTCATACACCCTTCCCTGTTTCCGACACGTTTGGCTGCACACCAAGGGCATGTTCTGCTCCTGGTTACAACAGTGCAGATCTCCATTGACTTCAGCAGCGTCACACCCAGCGTAAGTGAGAACAGAATTTCGTCCCAGGTCAACAGTATATATGAAAGCACTCGAAGAAATCCTTTCCGGGAGCTGGAATATGTTAGAAGGAATAAGCCATTGTGTTTCCCGTGTAGTTACATGTTCAAGCTCTGGTCCTGTTTGAAGGTCTAATTTGTGAACAGTGATAACTTTCTGCCTCTGATTTAGCTCGGCTTAGCTGAGCCAGTACAAGTCCCAGATCCAGCCAGTTTTGGTGCTATCAAGCACAAGCACAGTTGGAGCATTGATCCAGCCAGCAAACTCAAGGGTTTGACTCTGTACTGGATTCTGCTGGGTGCTGCGTTGTGGTGCAAAGATGAGGGCTGCTTTTGCACCAGGTGAGACATAGAAGCAAACGCCCACACCTAATGATGTCCCAGCCCTCCCAAATGGGAGCAAAGGGGATCAGAGATGGAAAGAGGTGTGGTACCTTTACCAGGGCCATGTGTTCACTGGGCTGGGTGTCAGAGCCCAGAATAGAGGCCGTCTGTCCTGACAGCCGCCGAACCGCACTGCCTCACGACTGCTCCGTGATGCTCCTTTCGTGTGGTCTTTCTGCTTCCTGTGCCAGGAGTGCTGGATCAAACAGACCTTCACCGAGTCTTTTAATATTAAAAAAACCCCAAGAGTTGTGGTCTGAGTTTTAGGCAGAAGTTTAGGTTCGTTCCTTTTTCTAGTTTTGTTTCTTCAAAAAAGGAAACACACCTTTGAGTAGTGAAATCAGAAAATAAGGAAGCAAATGAATCTGCTCAGTCTCAGAAACGAGTGCTTGTTTTTTTGGGAGCAGTGCATGGTCCTAGAACAGCAATGTGCAACCTCTTGCATAGGCAGCACAAGGTTTGCAGCACGAGCTAGTTTTACATAGCTCTTTCCAACTTCTTGTGCGCTATTCAAGCACTAAGTGTATGTTGCAAGAATAAATATCACTGTGCAAATGAAGAGAAGAGTCACCTTGTTCCTGTCTAGAGCTGAAGTTATAACTCACTGTTGCAAAGCTGTCCCTCTCTGAGGAAGACAGGTTCAGCTATCGACATGCAGCAACCTGGCAGAGCAGGCGCAGGGGTGGTCAGACTTCTCTGAGCAAAAAAATGTAGTTTGGCCACTAAAAGTAAGAGGAAAAAATCAATATAGATTATTTTGATTTTCTAGTGAGAACGGCAGAAGTGAATAGGTTGGCTAAGTCAAACTTACTTTTCACTCAGAAAAGGTGACGTTTTCCGGGGTTCAGCACGTTTCATTCTGAAATCTTTTAGGATACACTGCTTCTCTGGTTTTAACTGAGCGGGAAAGCGATTTTGCAGTGTTGCCATTTCTGATGAGAAGCAGCTCGAATAGAGAGCATCTCGGGTAACGGATCCCTCCTCACGCACAGGCTGCGGGCTGAGGCAGGGAGCGGAGCACAGGCGCGCTGCTGGGAGCTTGTCGGCAGAGAGGGGATAGTGGCTGTTGCCAGGCTAAGAGGATTTTGGTGCTGCCTGTGCTTGTAGGCAGCGGGTGGGATGAGTGTACTTCTTGCTCCCGTTCTCCTCTGTTCTGTTCCTCGGAGGCCAGGTTGCCTCTGGAAGGGTATTTGGATGGTTTCCTGCTTGCTTCCCTGAGTCAGGCTAGAAGTCTGCATCCCTGCGAGCAGGAGGGACTCGATGCTTTCTCTATGTATTCGCCACACATTGCTCCCGAGGTGTTATTCCGTGAGTAGTGAAACCCCAGATGAGGTTAGTGGACAGGGATGGCCTGCACTTCCCTGTAAATAACATTGTCCATCCTCGGTGCGCACAGACACTCCGGTGCCAGGGCCTCCTCCTCACCACGTGCCATGTCCTGCGTGGCCAGAGCAACCCGTTTGCAGAGGCGGAAGAGCTTGGCTGAGCGACGCAACTCGAGGCTCCTGGAAAGATGGGAGGCAGGCGCCAGAGCTGGGGGGAGGCGAGCGGGGAGCAGGGGGCAGGGGCCGGGAGCCCCCGTCGGCGGTGGGATGCAGGGGTAGCACTGCTCTATGGGGTTGGAGCCTGCTCAGGCAGCAGGTCAAAAAGGCAAAGTTTCCTGGGAGGTGAATTATCAGTGGGAGCGATATCGGCAGGTCAAGCACATCGGTGCTGGGGTAATACAGTTAAGGTGCAGAGCCTTGGAGGGAGCCCGGCCGAGGAGTGCAGCATTAAAGCAATGAGCCCAGCTTAATCTGCCCCAAGTGAGGGCAGTGGGGTCTTTAATATTGTGTCAGGCTCGCAGGCCCTTGTTGGCGGGTTATTCTTCACGGCAGCTAATGCCACTGGGCTAACTGAATTAGCCCCTCCTTCCGCGGGGTGAGTGTGGGGTTGCCGGGAGGGCGATCATGCCTCGCAGCTGCAGGGAGAGCGAGTGATGGCCTGGAAATTCAATCAGGTGAGGAGCTGCCGCCGTCCCCAAAGGACACGGAGCAGCCGGATTGGGGAGGAGAGCCCGGGACGGGGACCCCCCGGTGGCTGGCTCCTTGCTGTCCCCGGGGAGCGTGCCGTCCGGCAACTGAGCTCCACTCGGGGTGGCATAAAGTGCTGCCTGGCGTCCTGCCGCTTGCCATCCATCAGCCCTCTCTGAGCACCACCAGGCCTCGAAGGAAAAACCCTGTCCTCACCTGCCTGCTCATTTCCATCTTGCTCACCACTAGGTGCACTGTTCCTCTCATTTCCCCGTAGGGAACTGGGGCACTAAGACCTGCTGTGACTTGCTCAGAAACATGTGGTTTATCTCTAGCTGAGCTGGGAACACCAAGGTCCAGTCTCCATCACACCTGCAGCATTTCTGTTTGATCAGAAATGAACCGGATGTTAATCAGTGAGCGGTGGCCTGGCCCAAGGAGTTGGCAGGTGGGTTTTTTTCCTGGCTTTGCTGCTGAAGTGAGTCGCTCCCTTGACAACCTACTGCCATGAAGGGCCAGTGATTGCACTCATCCACTTCATAAAACTTTGTGAGATGCACAGACAAGGGCTACTGGGGGACTGGGTATCATTGTGGCCCAGCCATCATTCCCAGGAGTCATTTTCTGTCCTCTAAGTAAAATAGAAAAACAATCTAAACCACACAGGTGCTTGCAAGTTGTCCTCCAGACCTCAGCAACTGCATTCTCCTTTACATCTAATTAAAACCAAGTTCCTTGCAAACACAGCACCACATGACGAGCTGGCGATGGTGTCCGTGCCTGCTGTGGCTGCAGTGCAGAGCCAGAGCTGCTCCCCAGCGTGTCAGGGTTTGGGACAGCTGACCCCCTGAGCGGTGGTATTTGTCACCTCCGAAGGCAGGAGCTGCTGCTGCACCCACGGAGGGCTGCAGGGAGGGAAGATGGATGCTCCAGGCGTAGTGGGGCTCTGAGCTATTGGCAGAGATGCTCTCGCTCCCCTGGAGCTAGGCTGGTGCAAAGACCAAGGCGGGCAGGGACCATGAAGTGCCTGCAAGCGCCAGCTCTGTAACAGCGGGGGTATAAAGAGACTTAAGGCATCACCTGGAGAGTAGATAGCAAGCGGGAACGACTGCCGAGTATCAGACATCCCCAGGCCTCGGGACAGCAGACTCACGGCAGAGCGCTGCTCCCCTCCGGCAGGGCCAGGGCTCCTCTGTGCCCCTCCGCTCCAGCCTTTGCCCTTCTTGAAACCCACCTTTCCTCAGCCCCAGCTTGCCGGCTGACCCGCTCCCAGCTCCTTTGCCTGGTGCCCCTTGAGTCTTCCAACCTGCCCCAGCTCTCTTTGCAGCCCCCCACCCCATCCCTCACGTTGTTATAAATGGAAGCTTTCGCTGCCTTTAAATAGTCATATCTATCAGGCAAGCTCACGTCGGCCATAAATTCTACAGTAATGATGATTTTCTAAGTGGGTCAACTGGAGCTATTTCTGCTTCAGCCTCCAGTTACTGCATGCGGTCCCCCCCCCCCAAGGGGCCACCAGCCTCATTTGTTGTCCCCCTAATTGTCATTTCACCCCCGTGCGCTTGGGCAGAGGCTGGAAGGAGCACTGGCCATGCCGCCCGCTCGGGGCTGGGGTTCCCCTCTCCCCCCGCGGGCCCGTGTGTCCCCGTTGGGGACGGCCGAGGCAAAGGCAGCTTCAGAGCAGGGAAGGGGGCTGGGGAGGTGAGACAGGGCTGGCTTTCTCGAACGCGGCCAGGGAGAACGGGCGGCGGAAGCCCACATATGGACACCCTTACATCTCGCCTCTCGCGGCTCGCCCCCCACCCCAGCCGCCTGAAACAGGCCCGACGTGTGAAAGCTGTAATTACAGGTAATCCCCCTGCCCCGTGCATGGTTTGAATTTGGCCAAACAGGAATGTGGAAGGGAGAAGGGGAAATACTGACCAGACGCTCTGCAGGGCCAACATCTGCATGAGTCATCAGGGCACATCTGGCTGCGGCAGCCTGCGTTTGGTAGCCCAACCAGTCACTGGGCTTGGAAAAGGCGTCTTAGACCATCGGGGCTGTCTCCTGCTCCCACTAAGGGCAGGGCATGGCTCCCTCCAGGACAGGGAACCTAACGCTGATAGAGAAGTTATTACTCCCTTCACCTGATGTTGCAAGGAGCTTAGAAATTGGAAGCTTAGCTCGCTTTGGGAAGGCCGTGCTGTTTGTTTCACATGTAGTGGCACCCACATAAAATCAGGCCACTGCAAGGTAAGGGGCAGCGTAGTGCAGGCCGGCGGGATGGCAGCTCCCGCGCTCTGTTCCTGACTGTCTGTGGGTTTGCTGTGTGAGCCTGGGCCAGCCGCACGCGCTTTCTGTGCCTTAGTTTTTCCATTTGTAAAATAGAATGAAGCTGTCCTGAGCATACATCAGGGCACATTTCTCTAGCTCTTCTGGAGAGGGGAGTGTCTGTGCCAAGGCTGGCAGCGTGTTGCAGTGTCCCACAGTGAGATGCCTGAGCAAAAGTGCTGATATCTGCGTCCGTGCGCAGTTGGGGTCAGTGAGCTGGGTCCTTATCCACTTTCTCTTTTACTTGTGAGTAGTCCCCGAGCCACGAGCTTTTTGCAGAAGCCACCTCCGGAGGTTCAGTCCTGCGGGGATGAACCCTTCTGAACGCAGAGGCCCCAGTGCGGACTGGAGGATTTCAGTCCTGTCTTTCAGGACCTGGACTTTTGAGAGAGAATCAGGACAAACTGGGAGCAGGATGGCGTCAGGGGCAAAGCGGGACTCATGGGCCGGCAGAACCAGAGGGTCTGTGTCTATTGTCTCAAGGTGCCGTAAACCTCTGCTCGCTCTGTTTACACTGGACAAGGATGGGAAACCTCTATCCCACAGACAAAGATGTACTTTTGGTAATTTCTTGCCATGTCTTACCATTTCCTCCCTCTGGCTGGCAAGCCAGTCTGCCACACTTGGAAAGCTGCTGGTACGCAGGAGGGAAGGGAACGGGCTGGGGAGACGCGATGGCTCAGGGCATGGCAGGGGACTGCAGTCTCAGTGAGGGGAAGCTGTCCAGTTCAGCGCCTGGTTACTGTGGCCGGGTTCGATCTGGTTTGCGGGAGAAGAAGAAGCAGGGAGGTTAGAGAGGCTGAAAATCCACCTGACACGGCACTTGGGAGAAGGGCCAGCCCTGGGGAGCGCCGTTGCTGTCTTCTTTGCAGTGCCTCATCCCTGAGGCAAAGGGCCCTGCTCCGTCCCCTTGACAGGACTTGGTGGAAAAGGTCTGCCAGACCTTGTCATCCTGACCCTTCATCTCAGAGGCTCCTTAGGGAATGGGCACAGTCCAGGTGCAAATGTCCTTGCTGCCAGCGCACTGCCCTGCTCCTAAGTGTGTGCGCTGGCGAGAGGATGCTGGAGGATCTTTAAGGAGCAGGCAGGGGGATCAAGGGCCTGCATCTCCCCCTCAATGGTCCTGAGTACCCCTTTGTAAAGAGCCTGCTTGGGGCTGACCCAGGAGCGAAAGCATCTCCTGTTCACGTCCCTTCCTGCTCTCCCAGCCCCGAGAGAAAACACCTGACCTCGCACAGCGAGGAAGCAGGCGCAATCCCATCCCAAGGCAGGCGGCTTCCCGGCTAACCCCCGGCTCTGCGAGGGCCATGCAGGTGTCATAGGCATTGTCTCTTTGGAAATTAATTTTCCTGTCGATTTCCTTATTTCTCTTAATTGATGAGGGGCAAGTCTTAGGCATGTTGCCAGCGGCACCAGCCAGAGCCTCCCGTAGGTATCAGTGGAGCCAAAAGCACTAGCGCTGAGGGCTGGGGAGCGTAATGAACTCTCAGAGGACTCGTTGCAGCTCAGCCCGTGCTCTAGATTAGCTGAGGAATCATCTGGCCCAGCTATTAACTGTCCCATTTAACTTCATAAATTATTAACCTAATTTTGAGGAGGGTCGGTGACGGATTGCGCTGATTTTGTCAGCCTTTCTGCAGCCTCTTGCACAGCCTCCCCGGGCAGGCGAAGCCGCGGGCAGGCCCGAGGGGCAGAGCCTGCAGAGCAGGGGAGAAACGGGGCAGCACGGCAGCTTGCCAGCACATGGACCGGCTTTGCCTCGTCTTCCAGCCCAGCGGAGAGGTCAGAGGGAGCCCGGCCAGGGCAGGCCCTGGGGGGAACCTCGGGGGAAAACGGGGGATGTAAAGAAGACGCGGGCTGCGCTTGGGTGGGCGTGCTGCTCCGCGGAGGAGCCCGCTGCCGCGGGCTGCCGTAACACGTCGGCACCCGTGTGCGGGGGGTGCGGGAGCCCCTGCCCCACGCTGGGCTCCGCAGCACCAGAGACGTGTGCGCTGCCGGCCCTCGGCCACGAGCGGTTAACAGGGATGCTTTTTAGGTTGGTCTAGCAGTTAACAAGGATGCTTTCTAGGTTGTTTAAGCAGTTAACAGGATGCTTTCTAGCTTGTGTGATGGCAAAGGCCTGGGGTTAGGAGGATCTGTTCGGCTCCATAGGCTCGCAGACTGGCACGTATTTGAAAAATGTCAGCACCTTCTGGGTAAAGTTTTAGATAAAATAGGGGGAAAATGGGTTCTGTGGTATAAAAGCATTCAGAACTTTTTTCAGCTAATTGGAATCTAATGAAAATTTAAGAGATTTCATCTTTTTTCCCCCCTTTATCTTTCTTTGAGGAGAGAGATGCATGCAGAAAGAAGGGCTTGAGAGTTGCACTCGAACAAGTGTTTTTTTCAGTTGAATGGAAAAATTTTGAAGCCATTCAGTTTGTCAAAAAAAACATACCAACCTCAAGGAGAGCAGGCTCCGACATCCTTGTGAAACGCTTCTTTCATTCTGGCATCAGAAAATGGACATTTTGTTTCTGCCGGCGCAGCTGTGCTGCTCGGTGCTGCCTGCAGCGGCGCGCGACTGAGCGGCCCCTTGCTGGCCGTGCGCGTGCGAGTCCCTGCACCCGTGCAGCAGGTCCCACGAAGGTGTCCCACGAAAGGGTGGTGGTCAGGAGCCCCATGCCCCTTCCCCATCGCTCCAAGGGCTTATTGCGGTGTGCGCGGTCTGGCTGCTGCAGGACAAAGCCCGGCGCTCTGCCACATTTCCTAGGATGGAGGCGCTTGGTGTCAGGATCAGCAGGCTGCGTTGCTGGTAATAAAAAAAAAAAAAAACAAGACACACGTGTAAGGGCATATGGTGGTGATAGGGGGATGGAAAGGTGTCAAGGTCCACACTGCATCAGCAAGAGCCTGTACCACTAACCAAAAAGTGCCTGTGCCAGTGGCGTGGTTGCAGCCCCTCTCTCTTTCAGAGAATGAAACGGGAAGAGGGGTCAGGCATCTGCAGACCTGCAGCCCCACTGCTCCTGTCTCCCTGGGTGCTCTCACGCGCCCCTCGCCTGCAGCGAGCCTTGTGATGGCCTTACACAAGTGCAAAATAGCAAAGGGGCAAGGGAACCGCGCTCTTCAGAGACCCGACCCGTGCAGGCACATTGTGCACACGCAGTGCAGACCCGCACAGGACGGATGCCCAGCACACGTGGATATAAAATACAGCGCCCTGCAATAAAACATGCACTGCTAGTCTATATATTTTGCAATCCCTTTAAAGGTTTTTTTTCTTTAAACCCCTCACCCCGGCTCCCTCCCCATTCTCCCCCCAAAAAATTATTATAAAGAATTATTGCCATTAGTACGTCTTTCCCAGTGAAAGGAGAAAATCGCCTCATTCATAATTTATACCCTCAATTACTATTAATAAAGAAATATTTCAGCAGAAAATCGCCTGGGAAAATTACACGTAACATTGCATTAACATTCTATTTGAACATTTTCATCACATTTGTTATAGAGTTAATAAGAGGGATATGCTCCCCTGACTTCTTCATGAAATTATGGGCTGCCTATGATAGTTTAATCTTTTAGACTTTATATAATATATTCACTTTACTAATTGAGCTATCCAAGGAGCAGTTAGGGATGTTCTTAAACGTGGAAGACAAAGTAATCAGGGCCGTGACTTCCTGACTGGAAGATCTTCTTCCGGAGATGAGGAGCAGCACATGTGAGGAGCACCTACATACATACGTGTTTGTGCACAGATGTGCCACGCCATTAGCCCTCCCCTTAATGTCTTGCCTGTACTTGAAAGCGAATGCGGATTAAAGGTGTAGGTGATTTTCAGACTAGTGAGGTATTCCCAAAAAGCTCTGTTTGCGTTTCGGAGTGAGAATGGGTCTGGGGAACGTGAACAAGCTGTTCTTTCTGGAAAAAGAGAAGTCCAGCATGTGGAGTTTCTCAGGAACAATACTTTGTGTAGACAAGCCTTTAGGCTCAATTTCACCCCCACCCGCCGTCGTGCACAGACCCTACCCAAAACTTGAGCAGAGAGCGTATCTGGGGCAGACACCCCTCTTCTTCCCCCCGGTAGCTCCTGCTGCGTGTCTCAGCATGGTTTTGCCAGGTGGTACAGTCCGGGGGTCCGCAGAGCTGGAAGGCTTCCCTCTGCCCCAGGTACGACGAACCCTGAAGCACACCAGAGTGAAGGCGCAGGGTAGGTGTGAATGGGGAGGCATTTTGGAAGATGACTAAGCCCAGCATGATGCACCATGGGGACCTCTCTGGCCTGTCTGCTTGTCTCCAAAAAACCTGAACAACAAGAAAGCCATGGTGGGCAGAAAGTGAGACAGTGGAGAAGCTATTTTGGGGAAAGATTGGTGCGTTGGAGAGACAGAGGGAACATGGGCATCATAAAAACACTGCTAATTACAGTCTGATAGGCTATGGGAATAGTAGAAGATACTGAAAAGGCAATTCAAAGCTGTAGTGAGAAAGACACCTCTCAGAAGTGTTGAAGTGTTGAGTTTGGGAGCTGAATCCAGGTCAGGGTCTCCCCGTGAGACTCTTCTTTCCCTGGTTTCAGTGTGAGGCTTGCCTAGACAGTAGCAGACTGTGGTTTGCGCCAGGACTGTGTGGAAAAGGGCTGCATCGTCCACGTGAGAGGAGCGTTGCCTACTCATTAAGCCTAAGTACATGCCTCCTGTGAGCAGGTGCAGAGGGATCCCTCACAGCTGGGCGATGGCCCTGCCACCAGAGATGGAGGTGAATCTCTGTTCACTGCCCCTGACAAGAGAGACTGAAAGAGTCCGGGACCAGATGCTTCGCTGACCGATGGCCCGGGCAGGAGGGCCTCGTGTCCACAGAGTGTCCCAAGACGGGACACAGGCAGGGCCTGAGATGGGACGCTGGCCTGTAGGTGAGGATCTGCAGTCGCCCCCAAAACTGGTGCTGTGACTCTAGCCTGCTGCAATCCAGTGGCAAATGCTGTCAGCAAGTCAAAGGGTTAATGAAAAGCTTTCATGCATTGGGATTCATTAGCTGGGACTCATTAAACAGCAAATAAGAGCCCGGATGTTGCCATCTGAGCCCTGCTGATGACACCTCCTGCGGGTGAGGCAGCCTGGGCCTGTGGGAGGCACCTCGTGATGGCTCCCGGCAGGCTGCTACCAGCTGTGTCCCACCAGAGGGGGGAAGCAGAGCAGGAGGGGTGCGAGAAGGGGCTGCTGGCAGCCGGCACCCCTCTCCCACACCCCGTGTCTCAGTGTGTATTCAGAGGGACGTGAAACCATCAGGCCTGCCCAAGCTCAACAGTTCAGTCCTCTGGTTCAACACCTGTGTTTCAGGCCAGGCAGGGCGCAGGTGGTCCTGTCCTCGGGGACTGCATCCCCTTTTCTCAAGCCACCCAAATTAGAGGGGTGGCAGCAGCTGGGCAAAGTGTCTGAGGCAGTACGGCGTGTGCTGCGCCTGCCACGATCGGGCACAAGGCCGGAGCAGGGGTGGTGACCGGAGAAGGGATTCAAAGCACTAGGTCTGTCACCGGGAAGAGGGGCCTGAGCCTGCCTGCTGGCCATATCTTTCCAATACACATGAGCCCGTTGGCGTGACAGGGATGGGCAGCCTGCACCCTTGACTCTCCTCTGTCCTCTCTCTGGCACCGGGGTGGGCCCATGCCTGTGCATGGAGGTGGGAGATGTGAGGAGCACACACACACACACACGTGGTTGCATGCCGGTGCCGGTGCGCGGCTCCATTTTTGCCTTTATGATGGAGCCTGGTTGTCCCCAGCAGGTTTCTCATGGGTTGCTCAGCACCCTCATTGCCAAGCTTGAAGTAGACGTTTTCCCACGTGACAGCATGCCCCAGGCTAGTGCCAAGAGGGGCTGTGGCCATCGGGACCACTGCTGAGCCACTCAGGGCAAACAGCAGCCCAGGTGAGCCCCCATCTCCTCGCAGCTCCCTGAGCGGGCAGGGGCCTGTGAGCTGCCCCCCGCGCCAGCACGGGACGTCGTGCCTCTTCCTGGGGCTAAAGGAGGCTGCGGGGCAACCTGCCTGGCGTTTCGCAGGGTGCCCCTGGCACCGGGGCAGACCAGGAGAGCCCAAACCCTTGCCGAGCGGGAGCTTTTTTTTTTTGCTCACATGCTTTTTTTGCTCGCATGCTTTGGCATCCTTTGGCAGAGCGTTTCAGGGGAGCGGGCGGGCGTTGCACGAGGCTCTGCGCGGAGGCCATCCCCGCGCCGCGGGCCATCCCGTCCGCCTGCTCCCCCGCGCAGTTTGGGAGCCCCTTCCCTCCGGGGACGGCAGAGCCGGGCGAGCGGGCGAGGAGCGCGCCGTCCGCCTCGGAAAGGCCGCTGGCTGGGCCGGGGCAGGATGGGCCACGCTGTAAACAGGACAAGGCTTGTAAACAGGGCTCCAGCTGGGATAAATTTAGCCTGTTGGGGTTGCAGCCCCGGCGCAGCAGGACACGGTGTCAGGGCATCGTGGAGAGGAGAGGGGGAGAACGAAGCTGAATAAACAAACGCAGCTTGTCCCTTTTTTTTTTTTTTGTCCCCGCGTTGTTATTTCAGCCGGACAATTGCCCTGCAGATTGAGGGAACAGGCTGGAGTTCAAGTGAATTTGGCTTCCAGTGCCTCCCTTTTTGCATTGTGTTTTCCCATGGGAATGTATTCTGGTGTAAATGTGTGTGTGTGTCTGTACCTGCGTGTAGGGATAGCGGGCAAATGCCCCACGTACATCTCTAGAGGCGCTGGGCAACGGGGACGCTGTCTGCTTTAAAGCCCGGGTGAGGCCAAGCAGCTCGGCTTTTGCTGGCATGTAATATTTTGCTCCCTCGGCAAGCACAGCCCAAACTAAGGGCCGTGTTTGTTCAGGAGCCCATGTGGAAGGAAACCTGTGCTCTGTACTTGTTCCGTGTCCCCGTAGGTAGACACTGAGCTCTGGAGGTGTCCCTTCACTGCTGAGGCGACGCTGAAGAGACTGTGCGACACTAAAAATCAGAGGATCAGGACTCCTGATTTTTTTCCTAGTTCTGTATGGATTTTAGACAAGTCATATTTCCCTGACAAATTCATCCTTGATCTCAGGAGCAAAGGGCTTGGATCTTCTCTGTCAGTCCTGCTCTGCTAGGACCTAAGTCTTCTCTAAGGCCGTGTTCGGAGGCTGCCTAATTTCCACGTCTTAATTTTATTTTTCTCACATCTCCCTCTTACACACACATACACACACACTTCTATTGGAAAAACGATTTTAATACCCATGGCACATTGTCCTGCTGTGATATAAAATCCAATGACATGTGGCATTTGGAAAAGGTCACTTCCCCCATCAGGATTCATTATCCTACCTCAGGCCGGGAAGCCATGGGGCTGCCCCCTCCTCCACAGACCCCTGCACCCTCCCAGGCTGCGTCGGGCGAGCCGGGAGAGGGGATGGGACAGGCTCTTTGGCCACCTCAGGGGGTCAGAGAAGGCACCTCTGCCACCGCTCATGTCCCTGCCCTTCTAGGTGCGGTGCCTTCTCTTTCCCAGCTGTGTAATAGGAGCAACGCAAGTTACAGAGCAGAAGGGTGAGGAGCGTGCAGTGGGAAGGCTGGGGCTGCAAAGGCAGATGGTGCGCTCAGCGCCGGGCAGCAGGTGCTGGGCCAGCTTTCGTTGGCCTCCCCCTGCTCCCTGCTCCCTCTCTGTTCCCTCTCGAGCCAGAGCAGGCTCTTGCAGTGCCCTCGCTCCGCACGGTTGCAGAAGGGAAACACTCCCCTTCCCTGTTTCACTTGTTTAATTTTCGGCTGGGTTGGTTTGGATGTGCCTGTTGGTGTCAGCGCTCACGGCGCTGGGCTGAGCCACCTCAGCAGAACAGAGAAGAGAAAGCGGAGGAGCTCTGGGAAGCCCAGCTCCCGCTGGCTCCCCGCAGAGCCCAGCTGGCCCAGCTTGCACCACCGGTGCTCACGGGGTCCCTGGGCTGGCTCCTTTGCCCCAAGCCCTCCCAGCCCCAGGGCAGGCCAGCACTGCCCGAAAGTTCTGCTTCTGCAGAGGCTGCAGCAGCCCTGGTGGGCTCTGCCCATCCCTCAGAGATTTGTCCACACAGTGCAGCACTCGCACGGTATTTCTGCTTGACAGAGGTCCCTGGTGCCCATTGCAGATGAGGGACTGCAGGGCAGGAGTGGGGGATGCTATCAGTGGGAGAGGGGAAGGCAGGTGTGACCAGCTGCCCTGTGGCCATCTGCATGCTTTCGCCTTTCCTTGGACTCCTTTCTGCTCCGTCTCCTCCGGGACCATCTCTGCCAAAGCGTGTCCACCTCTCCAAGCTGCTGGCAGCCCAGCTCAGAGCTATTCCCTGGCAAGGCAAAAGGGCACAAACCTGCTCCAGAGGGGCTCAGGGGATGCAATCCCTTGCTGGGTTATATCACCCAAGGTCCAGGCAGGTCCCCAGCACGTCATCTCATGGGTAGGGCAGGGGGGACTGCAGGCCAGGACTCCTGGGTTGTCTTTTCAGCTTGGTCACAAACTACCTTGGGGCAGCTTGGGCAAGTCTTTCACCTTTGTAACCTCGTTTCCCAACTGCGGGAGAGGGGGATTGCAAGGGTGGGCTACAGTTTGGTGCCTCAAAGGTGCAGAGGCTGAGCCAGCGCAAGAGAAGGCTCTTTCCCAGGGCAGGAGGTGGGAACGGGAGCAGTTATTCCTGGGGAGAGAAGAATTTGCATTATTTTTGCAGCAGGGAGTGGAATTTGATGCCTGCTGAAGATGACTTTTCAGTGTGCTGAGGGTGATGGTAAGTGTAGCCCCTTCCTACCATATAAACACCAATGAGTTATGGGTACCCCAGCCTCTAATTATGCAGTCAGCCCCAAATAGGCTGTGTCTAACGAGGCTGACAGACTAATATCTCAAGAGCCCTTAATGCGTTATCATCTCTTGCTGTATGACCTCATATTTATAACTGCTCTGGTGGGAGGTTGAGAAATGTCCTTCTCTTCCCCCAACCCCCTCCCCAACTTTCCCCCCCTCCGGAGCTGCAGCTCTTCAGCCTCATCTGTTAGGATCAGGAGGAGAGAGGCGAATTCTCTCCATCCATCATGAGCGGAGTTCGCGCTATTAGATGATTAAAGACATTTTTTATAATATTTGGAAGAGGCTTTGAAACGTCTCTCAAATAGGGTGATGAATGCCTGCTTAACCCTTGCCTGACCAGGGCAACGCTGGGGGTGGCGGGGAAGGCGGCACAGCGCGGGGCAGGGCTTGGCGGCTGGCTTGGCAGCCCCGCGCTCGCCCGGCCGTTGTGCAGCCCCGTGCCCGGACCCCTGACAAGGTGTGATTCATGAGCGCGGGCACCTGCAGGAAGCTCCGGCCTCCAGGCAGTTCCTAGCGCAACGGGGGCTCAGCGGTTTCCGAGGCTTCAACGGCTCGAGGAGGCAGGAAACGGCGCCTGCCACCCTCCCCGGCCCTTACGCAACAGGCCCCCAGGGTTGTGCACCGACACACACACAGGGCACCCTTCTGCTCCCGCACAAGGGGCCACCACCGCAGACCCTGTGCCTGGGCAGCGAGAGGGGAAGAGCAGCCCATGCCCGTGCCCGGCTGAGCTATACCTGTGCTTGCTCCCGTCCGTCTCGCTGTCCCTGCCCTGTCTGAAGGCGTTGCTGGATGCAATGTCTCCCTCTCCAAAAAATTCATGAGCATCTAGACATCTGCCCCTATAGGCTCCAGCTCTAGGATGGTGCACCCTTGCACTGAGTTTGTCAAAAAAGACCCCTGGGTATGATGGGCATGTTTACGCTGAAAGTCATGCTGGTGTTATGTCGGTCAGGACCTCCCAAAGGCCAAATCACTGATGTTGGTTGTTGGTTGTTCCCTGGGGGAGTAGAGGTTTGTCCTCAGATTGGGGAAGAAAGCCCACCTCCTTTGATCACAGACGCAATATTTCATAATCTCAATTTCTTGTCGATTGATTGCCAGATAGAAGCGACAACCAAAGAGGGCCCCAGGCGTCTGCAACTGCCACTCATCGTATGATTTTAACTCTGCCCCTCTGTAAGTTTGCATTATTTTCTTCTTGTTGTTGTTATCTAAAGAAACCTTTCGCTCCCTTCCCCTCAAAAAAGACTCCTGGAAGTCCCAATGCCCTTGTCAATTTGGCATTACAGTTCAATGTATATATAGCTGAGAAGGGTTAATGCATGATTAATAGGTGTTTTATTAAAATGGTTAATCTGTCATTATAGAGTCCAAGAGATCAATAGATTTCTTATAATCATGGCTTAAAATCATCTTTAGCGCCACTGCTCATGGGCTTAAGACCCTGGCTGGCATGCTGAGTGGATGGGGGAGTCTCCTGTTAACTCCTTGTAACGCTTCTGCAATCCGAAGTGTGACCCAAGTTCTCCCACAGCGGGAGAGAAGCCCGCAGAGGGCTGCATGTGCTGTTACGCTTATCACCAGCATTATTATTTATGGGTATTCAAATTGTCACACCTGAGCGATGGCAAAGGGGAACGAGAAGAGACAAAACCTGGAAACGCATCGGGATAACTGCTCTTTGTTGTGACCGTGCGCAGCGCCGGAGCGGTGCGGGCATGGTGGCTTGTCTCGGCGCCGTTAGTGCCAGTACAAGCAGGAAGCCATGGCCATGCATTGCCCCCATCGCAGCGGCATCGATGCCCTGCTCGTTCGCTGACGAACGCTGCCTCACACCCCTCCGTGAAGCGAGGAGGTTCAGTCCTCGCATAGAGGGCGAAGCCATGTGCCCGGTGTCACCTGGGCTGTCGGTGGCAGGGGAAGGACCAGCCCGCACCCCCGAGCCCTCCGCGTCCTCGACCCCTGAGGCTGCCGCCCTGGCAGCTGCGTGTTGGTAGGTTTGGTTGAGTTGGCTGGAGTACGGTATCTGGGAAAAGGGAAAACTCCCTTATTTTGGTGCTGCCTTGCATGGCTGCCTGGCCCCTGAGGAGCTCGGCCAGGCCCTAGCACAGCGGGGAGATGCTCAAGGGTTATTCAGCCTTGCAGGGTGTCATGCCTGGCTCCACCAAGCCTTGCCTAGAGCTCTCGTGGAGAGGAGGCCTGGGAGAAAGAGGAGCACCGCCATGCCCACGGCCCCGCTGAGCCCCGGAGTCCGGCTCTCCCTCACCCTGTTGCTTTCCCAGGCTCTTTGAGTGCCGCTTCCCAGCTCTCCCCCTCCGCCGGGTCATTCTGCCATTTGGGATTCCTGGTCCGAGCTGCTTTTTGATAACTCTGGAGACCATGACAAATCCCAGAGACACTCAGACCCCGACCCCCAGCGTAAGGTCTCTGCGGGAAGAGGGGCTGTTTAAACAGACTGACACTGGAGCGGCTGAGCCAGTGCAGGCGGGAGGGAGCACACCTTCCCCGCCGGCAGCAGCCTTGGCGCGAGGAGCCGCCGGCCGGCCCCGCTCTCGCCTGGGAGCCGGCCCGTAACCCACTCCGCAGCGCCTTTCCCCCGCTGCAGCGGCAGAGCCCGAGGTCGTGCCGTGAGTCTGCGGTGCAGCCGGGACAGAAATGCGGAGCCAGCGGTGCGCTCTCACCGCTAGGCAGACCGGCCGGCGTTGAGCAGGGACTAGGATGAGGCGCTTTTGGGAGCTTTTGGATGTTGCTAGACTTGCCGCCTAGCGCGCGGAGCAGGTGTTGGTCTGCAGGGCCCAGTCCCCAGTGAACGGGAACAGCCCTCTTCCCTGTGCCTTGGTTTCTCCCTCTCTGAGATGGGTGAAAACAGTCGTTCGGGAAAAACGATGGCGAGTTCATACTGCTATTTCCTACCTCTCTTTCCTGCCTGTCGTGCACTCGTCCAGCTAGAGCTGACCCGAGCAGCCCCTGCCTGGCAGGAAATCCCGGGTGCTGCCGCCCACCCCGTCCCTGCGGGTGCGTGCCCAACGCTCGGGCTGCCAGCTCGCCCGGGGGGTATTGCTCCCCCCCTCCCACCCCCCCAGTTGCTCGCCTTGGGGCTGGGTGGAGATTTTCCAGACCCCTTGGGTCCAGCCCTCTCTTCCTCTGCCTCATTGCTTATTTCTAGGCCATTATGTTCGACAGGGAGAATTTGTTTCTGTCCAGAGCAGATCCCCGGACAGTCTCAAGTCTCAGAGGATTTATCATGCTGAGCTTTTGTTTGTGGGTCTCCAGGACCCTCTGCCCCACAGCCTAGCCCAAATGCTTCCCTGTCTCCTCCTCGGAGCCTCCTGCTCCCCAGGAGCACTGACCCCTCTCTTCAACACGGGTGCCTACAAATCGCAGCCCTGCTTCCAGCCCGACTCCGCGATCGCGCTGCTCGGCACCGAGGAGGGCTGAGCCCGTGGGGTGGCCTTTGGGGCTGCCGGGAAGAGGAGGGTGTGTTGCGGGGTCGGCAGCTTGGGGGCTCAGGAAGCACGGGCGAGCTGTCGGAGCAGCCCGTCGAGAGGGATGCGGGGCCACGCAGCAGAAAGCGGAGCGGTTCGGAGGGCTGGGGCGGTGAGGTGGGCGCCCCGCTCGTGCATCGCGGGGGTCAGCACCGGCGTCGTGACTAATCGTGTCGTCTGTGCAGGGTGACAGCGAAGGTGGCACACGTGCCAGCGCCAGCGGCTGCACTGTCCATCTAAGCTGCCCTGGGAAGGCAGTGGGGTTGTGTTGCTGAGGGTTTGGGGTCATCCTGAACAGGTTGAGGTTTATCAGGACAGAGCTATGGGCTGGCACAGGTAGCGACTGGGACTGTGTTTCCAAACCGCCACCTCTGCTGCTTTGGATGGGGACCAGCGCCAAGACCGACCCCGGGGGCCCCTGTTTGCCGCCAGCCCCCCACTTGCTTCCTCCTGTCCCTGAGGCAGCATGTTGGACAGGGTGACAAAAAGCCGCTTTGAAGGCGGGTAGCTGACGACGGAGGAGGAAAGGGGCGCAGGGCTGGGCTCGTCCCGGCGGCCCCGTCCCACCCCAGCCGTGCACATTCCTCCGCAGCGCCCGGAAGGGGGGCCCACCTTTGGCACCTTTATTGACACTCCCTGAGTTCATACTGCAACTCTACAATCTTTCCCCAAGATTATTAAGAATTAATTGATCGCTTTTATATTCCCCCCGATACCCAGTGCTGCTTCGAGACAGGCAGCAGGAGGAGGGGAGGGGGACGGGGAGGAGGGCGGGGTGTGTGTAAAAAACACACTGATAAATGTTAATTACTCTTTTACAGCCCTTGTCAAATTCCAAAGCAAGTCGTAAATTCATTAAACTCTAACGGATTAAGCACATGCAGCTTATTTAGTCACCATAAACAAGATCATTTGGATGTTGATTTTCCCTTTTTTATTGCTCCAGCAGAAAAGAGGAAAAATAGGATCAGGGAAGCAGTTGGTGGTTACTAGGGAGTAAGAAAAGTTTGGGTTTATTTCATATCTTGCTGTGTTGCTCCATGCCTGCTCCCTGTAGCACATTCGTCCTCAGACTGAGCCTGGGCAGCATGTTGCTGGGGAGCTTCGCGTTCCCAGGAGCTGTGTCCTTGCCCCAGGCAGCTGAGTCTGCACAGGCGAGGCAAGGGAGGAAGGAGAAGCGCTGTGGGCCACCGTGGCCATGTTGCACATAGGGTCTTCATGTCTCAGCTGCGTCCAGCAGCTGCCTCCTAAGTGTGCGGTTCTTCAGGACCAGAGTAAGGTCTGGCCAAGCAGAGATGGGAGTCTTGTAGACCTTTCCAAGGTGTTTTTTGGGCTGAGCTGGCCCATCTGTACTCCCTTGTGCCAGGAAGCCTCCAGGGGTACGTCATCTCCAGTGAGGGTTAGCCCGGTCCCCAGGATGCATGGGTCTACTCACAGCCACTCTGCTAGGGGTTGTGCAGGCAAAGTTAGCAGGCACCATAAGAGCAGCTCTGCCCATTCAGACTGTGCGCAGTCAATAGCTGTCCCAAAGCAGCAAGTAGGATATGTCCAGGGCTGAGCCCAGCCACGGGGAGAGGAGCCAAGGCCGGGAAGCTGTGCTGGCTACCAGCCGCAGCACAGGGAGGGACAAGATGCCTCCAGATGCCCTGAACATGGGGACAGGGCCCCAGGGTCTGGATCCTACGTTGCTGCCGACCCGCTTGGCGAGCTTGCCGTCCTGTACTTGCATGTGTTAATAATCCAGGCTGACCTGCTAAGCCGTGGGGGCAGGGGAAGGAGAATGCGAGGAGAGTCATGGAGATTAATTAATACTCAGGACTCTAATTATGAGTTTCTTCAACACCAGGCCTCTAATGAGGAACAGGCGCTGAGACAGCTCCGAGTCCTGCTGCCCCCCAGCTGGCCCTGCTGAGACATCTCCTGCTGCCGTGCAGGAATAGTTTTACAGGGAGAGGGACAGGACTTAGCCCCTGGCCACCAGCATCTCCCCGTGCAGCTCCTGCACTCCAGATCGTGTGGCTGAGAAGTGGCCACACTGCTGCGTAACCCCTGTCCACACTGGAGCTGCGCGCTTGCCTTGGGCCAAGCGCTGGAGACCTGCGGCCTTCCCGAGAGTGCCTCCAGCTCCTCCTGGGCTGCTCATGGCTGGCATTCCTGGCCATGGGGCACGGCTGTGCTTCTCCAGCATCTCTGAGCCACCAACGTGGCTGCGCTCACCAGGAGCTGTAGGCTACCCTGCTCTGCCGGCAGCAGAGGGAACTCTAAACACCTAATGAGAGCTCCTTGCCTGGCTGCTTCCGGAAAAAATTAGGGGCTTTGCTTCATGGTCCTCAGCAGCATTTCCTCTAAAGGAGGTTTCCTGAGTGCTGGAGGGACAACTGCTCTCTTCCAGCCCCGTCTGGGTACCCCAGGCTCAGGGGCTGCACTGAAGCCTCTGAAGGGAGTCTCGGATGTCCCCGCTCAGAGCAGGACAATGGAGAACTGCGTGCTGATCATCTTAGCTTGGTGATGCGGCTAATGCACTTAAAAAGCACAAGGCCCCTCTCTTAAATGGGAAAGGCATGGTGAGCCTGTGCTATGAGCATGTACAAAACTGCCCTGGCTTTCCTCCCCTCTTGTGGGGCGGGGGGGACCCGCAGAAGGTCTCAAATAGGCCAGCAGAGAGGTGTCAGCCTTCCCAAGAGCCTCGCTCCTGGCAAGCATTTCCCTCCTGCCAGTGTTCAGCCTTTTCCTCTTAGCAAGTACAAAGTGCACTGATAAGTCCCTGCAGAGGCATCTGTGCCAGCCAGACTCCTCCACACACCCGAAACCCTGAGCTCCTCTTCTGGCGGTGTCCCGTCATCCGGGAGGTGCCCTACTCCTGAAATCTCCCCAGGGCCAGCAGATTTATGAGCATGGAGCTGGCAGCGAGGGGTTAACGGAAGGACCACGTCCCATGCTAAGCAGTAGCTAACAGCCACTAGCTAATAACTTTATGGCTTCAAAGCAGAGCATTTATCATGCTGAAGTTTGTTTATGCACTAGTTATATGGCGCATTATACCAGATCTGTGTTTGGCTGATAAATTCTCAATGACAAGCAAGGCTACCAATAGGGACTTACTGAGTCCAAAAGACCAGTAGCTTTTTCCTGAACTCTGCTTTCTGAGATAAGGATGTTTTTTCCCTCTTTTGTTTTGTAAGGAGGAAAAAAAAAGATTCAACAACCTGTAAACTCAAAAAAAAAAAAGAGTGAGATTTTTGTTCAAGATAAATTGCCCAATTCTGTGGTCTCCAGTCATGGGACAGAGGAGAAGGGAGGTTATCTGGTGAGGACCAGTAGGGCTGTGAGCAAGGGCCTCCCTATTGACAGGTGATGCACGTGAGCCCGTACCAGGAGTTCTGTGCATGCGGGAGTGGGCGCTGACGGCTTGCTGCCTCATACGGGGTCCAGACATCTCCGGAAACAGCACACTTCAGTCCCTTCTGCCTTTAGGGAGGGTATTTTCTGGGTAGAAGCATCAGAGGACACTTTGGGAACCCTCTTATTCTGCCTAATGCTTCTGCGCTCAGTAAAATAAGACATAATCACAGCACTTGTCGTTATTTTTCAGGTTGCATGTGTGTGCGATTTGTTGCTGAGTGCAGTACAGCTGCTATGTTCACCTGTAGCCCCTGACTGCCAGGCTAAACTGCTTTAATCCTACTAATAATAATGACCTTCACATTTCTGGCTTGCTCTATCAGAGGAGCCAAACCCACTTCGCAAACATTAACGAGCTTGGCCTCCCGACTCCATGCAAACAGGATGGCTCAGGATTATTTTTCCTGCTGCAGCAGTGGGGAAACTGAGGCATAAAGCGAGGCACTGGCTTGACCCAGAGCCTCTTGACTGTGCCCTCGCTTTAGCCAGCAGGCCTCGCTCCGCTCCGGCTTGGGTGCTCGGGGGCTGCAGGCGCGGAGGCACACACCCCTCTGCACCCACGCGCACCCTCCTGAGGGTGCTTTTTACATGCATCTGCATGTGCCCCCTGCCCCGCGAAGGTGTCTTAGCCTGCGTATCTGGGCACGTATGTGCATGCATAAATGTGTGTTTGTTAGTGTGATGTCTGCATATACACATCAAATGTGTATCTCCATCTCCGCGCTGCACTAGGATGCCTCGGCGGCTGCCCGCCTGCGTGCACGTCTCCCTCAGCGTAGCTGGCCCCGTGTCCACACCTCCGGCCGGGTACCTGTTGCATCCCAGCCGTGTACCTGTGCCTGCGTGTGCGTCGCCGGCTGTGCATCTGCATCTGTGCCTGTGTACTGGCCCCTGTAGGCTGTAAATACTGCCAGTGTGTCGGGGAGGTTGAGCGGTTTATGGCTCAAGGTCAGGCCCATGAATCATAAAAAGGTGTCGGAAGGAGCATTAACTCCTAGCCTTCGCTCCGTCTCTGTGTGGTTTCAGGCGGGGCCCCGGAGGCAGTGATTAAAGGGTGCACCTTCCCCTTTCAGTTTTACGGTAAAAGGAAAGCAGTAAATTAGAAGCCCACAGGCTGGGGCAGGCCAGCACAACCGCCACGTCGAGTACCTGCCGCGCGCCCGGCTCGAGGGGCAGCGTCCGGCCGTCCCCTGCGCCCGCGGCGGGGAGCCGCGCCGGCCGGAGGGTGCTTTCCCCACGTCCTCGCGCGGCCCGCGGCTGGCCGAGCGGGCTACGCCGGCGCCGGCGCCGACGTCGGGCCGCTCGCCCCGCGGCCCGGCGAGGCAGCAGCGCCTCTTGCTCTGCACCTTTTTACGACTCCGGCTGTAATTAACTCGAGTAATAAAATTTTTTGAATCCAAATAGATATAATTAACATTTAATGCCCCTGTTTTCTTGCGAATTGTCAGGACTATTAAGAGCTGAGTATTGAGTGAAGAGGTGAGGCAGATGTTTCTGCTACTGAAGTGGCATCGCCAGGGCAGAGGGAGAAAGCCCGGATAGTGGTAAGGTCCCTGCCCCACATCTGGGCCTCAGGACCGCAGGCTGGAGAGAGCTGGGGTGATGTCCGGCTCTGCTGGGCTGACCCTGGCCCAGCTTGGCCTTGGCTGGCCAGGAGGAGAGGGGGAAAGCTGCTCGCGGGAGCCCTGCTCCTTCCTATCGCTCAGGGCAGCTGTAGGCAGTGTCTCCTGCCGGTAGCCCGAGGCTTCCCCTCCTCGCAAGCCCCCAGGCGTAGGGTGACGTGGCTATGGACATCGCTGGTGGGGTGCCGAACGTGGCGCTCCCGACCTCCCCGAAGGCATCGCTCCTGGAGAAGGGGCTTCAGGGAGCGAGGTGTGAAGTCGCCCTGCTCCTTTCTCGCCCCGGCAGCCGCGTCTGTGGTCAGAGCAGGGCTGGCAGGTAGGACTGCGGTGTCTTCCTCCCAACCCCGACGCAGCTTACTTCTGCCTTGGGAATCCTAGCTCTTCTTCGCAGTCTCCTGCCAGGCCGGCAAGGGGAAAGTGTGATATATGCAACAACGTTTTCCATTAGCCGCCGTAGCGAATGCCGATAAGGCTCTGTGCAGAGTGCTGTGCGTGTTTGGAAAGTGCCAGGCTGATTTCCCTGAGCACCTGCCAGCTTGGCAGCCTTTCTCACCTCCCAGGACCTGCATCTGGTACCTGCTGGCTGTGGGTCAGGCTGCCACCGCCTGCCTGGTATCTGTAATAGCAAGGGCCTCGGGGCAGGCGGGGAGCCAGAGCACGTCTGTCCGGGGAGACTGCAAAAACCACAGCTCTTCTTTCCACCGGCAGCTGGGAAGCAGAGCATGAGCGCGAGCAGTTGGCAAGGAGAGCGAGACTAGGGCCGGGCCAAATGCAAAGCCCCGTCCCTGTCTCCTCTGCCCCCAGCTGTGTGCTGAGCCCCCGTCCCCAGGCTGGGTCAAACCAGCAACGAGACGTTTCTGAGCAGGGACGGGAGGAAGCCTAACAACTTGCCAAGAGAGAAAATACTTTTCCTTGCCCTAAAAAAAAAGTGCTTTTCCACTCTTGGGAGTGGCATCTCGGAGCCCGGGAATTGCCGGCGCTCATGGATGGCGCGGTGGCGAGAGCAAAGTGGGTCAGCAGAGCAGAGCCCCGCGCACACAAAGGGAGAACATCTCCATGAATAAAGGCAGGCGGTAACACTCTGTGCCGGGGCTGGACCAGAACAGCCGGCTCTCTGTTCCCCTGCCCCACTTGGCACAGCTGGGGTACGGGGGTGCCATCCCGCGAGGCCCCCGGGCTCACCCCGACTGCACCCGCCGACAGAGACGGCCTTTCTTCGCCTCCGCACAAGCCCCGATTGTCCCCACGCTTCCCCTGCCACCGCCTTGTGTTTCTTCTGTCCCCAAAACAATTCTCATAGGAGAGGGAGGACTTTCAACATCTGCCTGTCGCGAGCTGCTCGGGCTCCAGCGACGTTTCCCAGGCGGCCAGGATGCCTGGGTCCCTTGGGCACCCGCAGCCTGCCCGCGCCTCAGTTTCCCCACGAGGGCCACGGCCCTGCTGTCCCTTAGCCGAGCGGGAAGGTGCATCCGTGCAGAGCGCGTGTGCGCGTTCGCGTCGGGTCGCCCACAAGAGCCGGGCGCGTGCCGGGCCCCGTTGCCCAGGTCTGCCTCGACGCAGGAGGTTTTCTTGCCCCTTTGGCCAGCACAGGGCGCTCGCCCTGCCGCGCTGCCCTCCCGGGCGCACAACGTCCCGCTGGCCGTCCCGGAGCTGCGAGAAGGGAAACTGAAACATGAAGTCCTGGCTGGCGCGGTCGCCCAGGCCTGGCCCAGGCAGGGACTGAGGCGTGTTTTGAGGCCGGTAGCAGGAGGCAGGTGGTGGTGGTGGTTGCGGGAAGAGTTGGAGACTCTGGGCAGCTGTGTTAAAGTCAGCCCTAACCTCAGTGAAACTTTTGTGAGACTTTTTCCTCGTGAGAAGCAAAGCAGCTCCCCAGCAGGAGAGATGCCGTGGCTTCGGGGCCTGTAGTTCGGAGCGAGGCCGGGGAGGGGGTGCTGGCGAGGTCTTCCACGGCTCCTGTGCATGACCGGGGCTCGCGGACACGCGCTTCCGAGCAGGAGCCCCTGGCGCTGCCGGCGGTGTCGCCTCCCGCCAGCCACTCGGAGTCCATGTCCCACGGGGGGACGCGAGTCAGGGACTCGAGGGCAGGATCAGTCGGGAAGGGGGCAGAGCAGAGCCATGCCGAACTGTAGGAAGCGACAGTGCCTAGGAAGGTTGAAATAAAACAAGGTGAAATGAGCTCCAGGCTTGGGCCTGGGCGCTCCAGGACGCCTTGATGCTTCCCGTCTCTCGTGTGGGCGCAGTGAGACCTTCTCCTTTCTTTCCCTTGAGCACAAGTTGGAGAACAAGTTCCTGCGTTAGCTGGAAGGTCATGGCCCTTTGCCCAGCTCTCCCCGGGACAGACATTCGCGGTGCCGCCCAGAGAAGCAGCGCTGTATCGCCCGCCACCTTTTGCAGCCTGGGAGACTGGGGCACAAAGCAGCTCACCTAGCAAATGAGTGGCAGAAAAGAGCCCAGGCATCCTGACTCCCGGTCCTGTGCTCTGCCTCGCCGGGGAGGAGTGTGTCTGAAGCTGTTAGGGTGGAGGGACATATCTCTGAATGGATCTGAACCCCAAACTGTTATCTTTGCTTACAAGCAGCCCTTGCTGCTGAGTTGCTCTGCAAAGCTGCTCGCTTCTCCAAGAGCCGTGAGGAGGAGCGTGGGGAAGGGGCTCAGCTTCAAATCAATGTTGAGCATTGCGATAAGGATCTCTTATCACCACCGTCACTGTAACGGCTGGTATTGAAATGCTGGGCTGAGTAAGGGCCAGGTTTCAGCATGGCCAGAGAGGTGAGAAGGAGACACAGGTGCAGCAGGGAGGCGGAGGTACCTCTGAGATGAATTCCCAGCCATTGGAGCACCTGCTTGCTCTCTCCAGTAATGACCAGACCCAGCTCTCCTTTCCCTTCCCAGCCTTGGGGCTGCCTCAGCTCCTCACATGGAAGAAGAGCTCCTGATGAGAAGGGTGTCAGCAGAAGTGTAGAAGTGAGGCAGTGAGTCTTTCAGATGCAGGCCAAGCATGGGGGCGAGGGGCCCACATAGAAGAGCAGCCCAGAGGGCTGGGCATTGCAAATTGGGCGCAGGAGCGAATTGAAGAACAGGGAAGCTTCCTGTTTCCATCTCTCCAGCTACCTTCAGCCTCTTCCCCATCTTCCCCAGGGAAGGGCTGAGCCCCTAACCTTTGGGGTGTCGCATGGGAACCAACGCAGGCACCCAGGTCTCTACTGCCTGCAGTGGCATCCTGAGGCATGTAGGAGCAAGCATGCTTTGGTGCAGACTTGGATCTGGCAGGTTTCAAGGCCTTTGGGAAGCAGCTTTTCCAGTCTGCAAGAGGAAGGGAGCTAAAAAGGTTATGTGCTCTGTGCGGTGTTAGGCTAGGCGGTGGCAGCACCTAGCACCCTCACCGTCAGCGACTGCAGCTCCGTTCCCGCACAGCCGTGCACGGCACGCTCTGTTTAACTCCTCTTGCTTCTCCCCTCTGTTTTTTTAACAACTGTTGATTGGGAGGCCAAGGTCATGGGGCCGTACAGAGACGCGGATAAAATCTAACACTGCTGCATTCCTCCTGCATCTCTGGACCCACCAATCTCTGCCTATCTGCAATATCTCTCCTTCCGCTAAGCTTACTGCCATCAGACAAGGCTGAGAAGGTTAAACACAGTCCTGTAGGAAGGCCGCCGTCCTGTCCCGATAGCCATGGGGCAGGGCAGGGGCATTTGTTCACTGCCTGCCTTCCTGGCCTGTTCCCTGGGGGCAGTCACGGCTGACAGTGCTCACCCCGTTCTCAGCCCCTGCGTGAGGGAGGATACAGCTCTGCAGCGGGTGCGGGACCGCTGGCGGAGCCGACTGCAGGCCAGGCACCGCTCTGGCACTCCCGAGGGAGGAGAGCGCGGTCGGTTAGCAGTGAGGATGAGAAGTCCCTGTTCCCCTGCTCTGCTCAGCTGTGTCGTCTTGCAGCCGTGCTGCAACCAACCCCGCATCACTACACAAGCTCTGGGAAAGCCTCAGGGCTGGCAGCTCCCTGCCCTCTCCTGTCCCGTATGCGCTGCTCGCAGCAGAGCGCTGCGTTGCCCGCGGTCCGCGCTCCCCTCGCCTGCCCTCCGAGGCACGCTGCCCGGGACCCAGCCCCAGCACCGTCCTGCTCCCGGGGTGGCGATGGCCGGGCAGGGCCCGGGGTGCCGAGCCGCGCGGCGCTGCCCGGGGAGGCCTGATGAGGGTCTGCGGGCGCACAGGAGGCATCGCTGCTGACCGCTCGGGAGGCAGACGGACCAGCCCAGCGCCTCTCCGCCACGGGGAGCCAGTGTGGCACAGGAGAGAGCTCTGGCTAGTTCCTCAGCTCACACATCTTTGTCGCACGGACAGCTCATTTTCGAAGAGTTTTGACTGTTGGTGGCAAAAAACAAGCTAGAAAAACCCCATGAATCTCCTTGTATCGGCCAGAGGCTGCACGCAAGTGCTCCGTCTGTAGCGGCTCGCAGGCAGGACGAGGTACCCTGGAGTAGTGCAGAGCTGGAGATTTGCACAGCGGGCGCTTTGTGCGGCCCGACCGTTGTTCTGCTGGAGAGGGCTAGACACAGGTTTCATGGTTGCTCTCAACTTGGTGTCCGGGCAGCCGATGTGATGGGATCCGGCAGCACTGCTGAGCAGCTTACCACTCTGGAGAGGCGCCGCGGGAGTTGTCCATTTAATTCCCGGAGGAGCAGTGTGTCAGGTCGAGTGAAATTGGCCCGCCGGTGGATTTATTAATTTTTCCTTCCCTCTGCCTCCTGCCAGGTGCTGCGCTAAGATCCCGCGCTGCACAGTCATCTCGCTAAAGCCGAGGGGGGCTTAGTGCTTAAATGGTTTTCTTGCTGCTGTGGAGTTTAGGGCTTGTCAACAAGCCTGCGATCTTGCTGAAGTACCTCGACAAACAAAGCAGCAGGGAGACGGGGAAAGCGGTGCTGGGAGAGAGGGGGGAGCACAGGAACAGGCCCTCCGGACTGCTCCGTGAACATGGGTATGTCACATACCCAGCTCCACGTACCCCCTCCAGCACGGAGAGAAATTTGGCTGTCCCACACAGCAACTAGAGGTGTATTTGGCCCAGCTCTAAGTAAGTTTAAGCCTGTTAGAAATGTCTTCATTAAACAGCTTTCATGTAAAAAAGCAGAACTTGCCCATGTCTCTTAAGCCCTTGCTTTTAATAGATCTATGCACAGGAATATGTCTTAGGTTCAGCAGTAATCAGAGCACTTTGGGCTGAGGAGGGGCTGTGGGAGGTTTGCCCAAAGCGAGAGAGCGGAAAGGGGGCTGCCTGGCCAGCCCGCGGGGCTGAACTCTGTTGCAGTAACGTGCTGGCTCTGCAGATGGGGATAGCAGAGCTCAGAAACCAAACCCGGCTCCAGATGCCACTTCAAAGGGTTGCCCTGCTTGGGAGAGGGCGAGGAAGGCAGAGAAGCCCTGGCCTAGCCTCCTCTTGCACTCCAGCTTGAGGAGGAGCCCTCAAACTCATCCCGTTCCCCTTTTGCGAGCTGAATTTTTTCAGGATGGGTTTGCTCAAGCGCAGGCTTGTTTGCTTCAAGCTCTGGGACACAGACCTGGCTGCGGGTGGCAGAGCTGCAAGGAGAGCAGCGCAGGGGAGCCAGTGGGTGCCGAGAGCTCGAGGCCACCCTCCTCCTGCGCGCAGCGGGTGCTCTGCTCCCACTGCAAGCGCCTTTGCGGCGGCACGGGAGCGAGGAAGCCTGGCAGCACACGGCACACCGGGAGCAGCTGGCCACCCCTGCCCCGGGGCACACAGCAGGAAGAGCAGCCACAGGCACCCCAGAGCCTCTCGCTCCGGTGGAATTTGCTGCTGCCAGCAGGTCGCCCAAGTCAAGCGTTTGAGCAGGATTCGGAGGAGGGCTGGTAGTTTTATGGGCAGTAATAGTATTTACAGCCCCGCTGGCTGAGTCACTGATCCCAGGGGTAAGGGAGCCCCCTTCTCAGTGAAAGCTGGATTGTTTTGCTGTCCCATCTGCAGCCTTTACACCTGGTCGAGGGCAGGACTGGTCCTTTCTTTGAAGCATCCTGGGTTGACCAGTGCCCCACAGAGCCGTGGTCAGTCCCACCTGTCATGACTGTGGCCCCTGACTGTGGCCATCCCAGTTTCCCAAGCAGAGGAAGGCCATCTCCCCGACAGGGTTCCCAGCACCATGCTGTGCTGGTGAGATCCTCACCCGGTGTAAACCAGCACTTCTCCGTAGAGTAAGGCTTAAGCCCCTCGTTTTTGCAAGAAGTACCAGAGATTTGGGGTTTTCTCTCCGCTCTTTGGCTTTGTCTTGCCATTGGCAGTGACTGCCTTTCTGGCAGCTCTGTGCCCAGAGGGAAGGGATCACAGGCAGCCCCGAGCTGGAGGGCCGTGGCACACCCCACATTGTTTTCCCATCACCTGCCACAGGCCCCGTGTGTTTTCATTTAGTCGACATAGTGGAAAGCTGTAAAACATATGTCTGCTTCCCAAGGAGGGAGAAAAAAATGACTTCAACAGCTTGGTCCAGTTAACAGCTTGGGCTCTTGACTGCACTGTTGGCTTCACAGGAACTTGGTTTCATGCTCTGCATTAACTGGCCCCCTTCTCTAGATGGACCAAGTTGTGGGTCTGGGGGGAAGGATGCCCCCGCAGCGCTGGGAGTGTGATGGGGCTGTGCTGCCCCTGGAGAGCGGTCAGGAAGAGCACTTTCCACCCCACCCTCTGTGGGCTCCTCCCAGAGCAGCTCCCCATCCATCCCATACATTTACCTAACGCTAATGAGACGTATTGATTGGAATGATGGGATTTGTAAAGGTCGCAGGGTTAAAGTACATAAAACCAGCCTTTCTGGAGCTGCAATATCAGGGCCGATGGGTCTGGTGGGAGAGATTAAAGGCCTCGTGCTGCAAGAATGGAGAGAGCTGACAGCAATTACATTTCAGATGTGTGCATAGTTATAACCCCCCTCTGCAAGACAAGCAACCATGTCCCCACCACCGCAGAGCTGTTCTCCAACCCCCATCTCCTTTTCAAAAGCAAGATTTCAACTGCGCAGATCAGAGAATGAAAGAATGAGAGAAAGGGAAAAAGGAAGAGAAGACGACCTGCAGTACCTTTGGAAAGGTGGTGCCCAGCCCCACTGCTGTGGCGGCCGTGTGCCCCTGTTTTAGGATTCCCAGCTGAGCTATTTACAGCGTCACCATGCAAAGATCGAATGTCAGCTGAATCTAAACTTCCCAAACACTGAGGCTGCTTTTGGTAGAGCAGGACTCCCACTGCTGGTAATGAGCTGGCAGTTCTCTAGACCTGTGTCTGTGCCCTGGGAAGGGCCTTCCTTCCCCAGTAGTTCATTCCTGAGGACTGGAGAAATCCACATCCCCAGACCTTGGAGCCTCAGCTGCTATAGGCAAATGGAGTTGGTTGGAGATTTGTCCCAGATTTGGGTTAACAGGCTCACTAAAAGGTGAATGGAGCTGGACATCACTTTCTCTAGAAGCTTTCCTCAGCTGTGGATGGGATTGCATCCCTGAGATAGTTGGGAGCTCAGTCACTCGTGCTTCGCTCTGGGCTGGTCCCACCAAAAGTATCTCTCCTTGAGCCACAGAGTCAGCCCAGCTCTGGTAAAGCCGTGCGCTCCAACATCCCTCCCTTCAGGCTGTTCTCTGCACGGTGTGTTTGTTTCTTGGTCCAAAACAGAGAAGAGTGTCAGAGCACGGCCAGGACAGTTGTACCACCTGAAGGTTACATGCTCTTAACATTATAGTCTCTTGTGTTGGTCTTGGATAGCTGGATGGGTGCCGGCTGTTGGATGTGTGCCTTAATGGATTTCCTGGGTCTCCAGATGGAGCAAGATGCAAGTGTGAGCTAGGCTGAGATTCAGGGTGTGCTTGCATTAAGAAAGGGTTAGCGCCAGTCTCTATCTCTATGCATGGACACAGCTAAATCAGCTCTGTGACCAGCCTTCGTTAGCCTAGCTTAAGGCTCAGCTTCAGATGTCAGCAAGTCCAGCTCAACGGCTTTTCAGCCTCAGCTCACCTTGCTTCACATTGCCCGCTGCACCTTCTTTCACAGAGGCACCTGGGACTCAACGAAACCCGGCTCTGTTTGGCATCGTCAAACCAAGCAGAAAACATGAACACTGGCTGCTCTTTCCCCTGGGGCAAGTCCCTGGATGAAACCCGTTAAGGGCTGTTCACTGTGGAAAGGGGCATGCCGCTAGGCTGTAACTGTAGCGAAGGCTTAGAGCCTTTCTCTGCGGCTAGGCACAGCTTCGCACACAGCGTTAAGTGACAGCAGCCTTTACAGCCCCTGCAGCACGGTTATGTGCAAGGCTTTTCCCCTGGTCTCCATCCACACATGCCAGGTCTTTAAACTCTCCCCACAAACACAATTCACTGCAAAGCAACAGCATCACCGAGCGCTGGAGCTCTTAGCAAGTCTTAGGCACCCGCCCATGTAGCTCTGCCTTTATTTATCCCTCCCGCGCACCGCACTCTCTTTCCTCTCTCAGACGGTAATGAGTGGTTTGCACTGGGAACTAAATGAAGTTGATTGCCCACTGGTGTCTGCCATTAGTGGTAATTAGTTAAAACATCAGAGTATAAACAGTAAATTGGCTCTAATAATTAATACTAGCACTCAAGCATATGAGAGACACAGAGACTGGGAGAGAAGCAGTGGCAAGCTTGTAAAATCAGCTGGGGCTGTTTTAATTAAAAAAGAAAGAATGTAAGTAACACAGTATTGGAAAAAGGACAAAAGCCATCAGGATCTTGCTCGTTGGAAGCATGGTCGTGTCTCCCTGGGAGCGCGGCAGGGATGAGGGCTCGCCTCGAGCCTCCGTGCTCAGGTGCCCGAGTCCGTGCGTCCCCGAGCGCCGTGAGGCGCTTGCATCCCTGCGGTGCATGGCAGCCACTTGTGTGATGAGTTTTTGCCTTGTTACCAGTTTCCTCAGGAAGCCATCTGTAAGGGGCAGTAGAGAGGGGTGTAAAATGTGTTTCTGGACAGCGGGGCGAGGATCTGCTCCCTGCTGCTGCAGGCGTGAGGTGGATAGATGGGAAAATCCCACGGGGAAATTTTTCCGGGGAGTGCTGATCGGATCAAAGGGGCTGCCTCGTTTGCTGGCTCCCTGTTTAATAAAGACTCTTTCCTCTTCTCTGTCCTCCAGGGGCACGTTTGACCTGAGGTTTCCTTTGGGAAGGAGTCCTCGGGAGGCTGCCGGGCTGGGTGGGTCTTGGACGGGAAGGTTGTGTTTACTCTGTGAACGATCATGTTTTCTCACGGGTTTTGCCAGCCTGCTTGCACTGCTCTGGACGTCCCTTCCTCTTCTCCAGACAGCGGCCGTGGAGGGTTCCCATAACCTTGCCTCGAGAGAAAGCCCTCTGCCCCCCAGAGTGCCTGAAATAGTTCAGCTTAAAAGATATATATATACACATATCTATATGTGTGTGTGTGTGTGTACACATGCACATATATGTATATATATACACACAAAGATAGAGATTAAAGCAGTGAGGCCATCAGCGTGCAGGGCTGCTGTGCTGGCGCTGAGGAGTGCTGGGCACCGGGGGCAAGCAGCGCGGCGCCGCAGAGCTGAGCGCCGTGCAGGATCGTGCCGGCCGTGCGCCTCGCCGCCCCAGGCTCGGGCAGCCGTGGCAGAAACGCGGGCGTTTGGCGCGCAGGGGGAGGCTGGGAACCTGCCTGTATATTGCTATTAATCATCCCTGCGTACGTTAACCATGCTAATGTCGTCAGTGACAATAGCCCATCTCAGCTCTTGATTTAGGGTCTGTGAACGGAAGCTGGGCTCCTGGGAGTAAATGCGTGAATTCTCCACTGATACTAAACCTTCTAATAAATCTGACGCACACCAAAAAGCCCTGGGCACTAAATCCCAGAATCCGGTAATTGAAACCCTTACAGCTCTCAGGAAAAAAGGTAACTGGCGAGTGGGAGTGAGAGTATGTTTTTCCAGAATATACATCCTATCCGCACCTGATTATCTCCAGCGGAGACAAAGGAAACCCGGCGCCTCATCGTAAAGCACCTCGTTTCGCAGACTTAAAATAATACCTTTGAAAGCGAGGCCTGCGCAGCCCTGGGCGGCGGGAGCCGGAGCTGCGCCCCGCGGAGCGGCCAGGGCCCCGGCTCGGCGCCCTGCGCAGCCCCTACGTCGGTTCGGCCAAGAAAGTAAAGGTTGTGGGGCGGCGGCGGCGAGCCAGCCGTCGTTCCCGGTGTTTCGGATGGCCGGTGCTGAGGCTTCGTTCGCTTAAAAAAGAAATCACGTCGGTGTTTTATTCTGCTTTTAATCTCTGCCCAGACCGCTCTGTAACGCCTTGGCAGGGGACTTCATAAATATAGTTGTTTGGTTGATGGACGGTAATGCTAGAGGGGAGCCCGGGCGAGAGCTGCTGCGGGGGCCCCGGCCTGCCCTGCCTCCGCCGGGGCCGGCGGCTCCCGGCTCGGCGCCTTCGCGGCGCGAGCAGGACCCGGGCGAGGGGCCGGCAGGGACGCGCCTCGGTGCCCGGCGGCCTGCCCCCGCGGTATGGCTGCGGCGCTGCCCTGGGGCTCCTCGGCCTGGAGCCGGCGAGCGGCGCCGCGCGGGCAGCGGCGGCGTGCAGCGCGGCCGCCCGCTGGCTCTGTCGGGCAGAATCCTCCGAAACGAGAGAGGATTGGGTTTCTTTTTATTTTTTGTTGTTCCTCCTCTCCCTACGTTTCCCGTCGCTGCTGTCTGAACGTCCCTCGCTATTACCGTGAATCCCCTTCGCGGTCCCTCTTGCCGTCTGGTGGGTCTCCCAGAGCGCACGAGCGCCGCGGACCGCCCTCCCTCCCTGCCGGGAAGCGGTTTCGGGGGAGCCGGGGCCGGGCCGCGAGGGAGGCCGAGCGCGGCCGCCGGCCGGGACGATCCCCAGGGACTATCCGGAGGGACGGCGCCCCCCCGGCTCGCGGGAGTCCCGGTCCGGCCGAGGGGCCGCGCGTCCTCCCTCTCCGCCCTCCCCTGCCTCCTTCCCAGCCCCCCCCAGACCGAGAGGGAGCCGCAGCACCCTCGTTTCTCAGGTCACTGCTTGGCTAATGGTCTATTAATTTGTTCAATTGTCCCCTGTGAGGCAAACTCAATTTCTGCCCGCGATTCCTCCCGAACTGTCGACGCGGTGATTGATAGGACGAGCGGCTGTCAGCGCCCGCGCCAGCGCCCGCCGCCTTGCCGGGCACCCGCCGCCCGCCCGGCCCCGCGCGCCGCTCCGGCGGGGCCAGTCCGCCGCCCCGCGCCCCGGTATCTGTCTCCGGCAATGAAAAATGACAGAAATATTTAAGGACAAATAAGGTTTACAAACCCAATTTAAAATTATTACGGGAGGCCCCGGCTGCAGATGGGCCCAAGCTGATTCGCGGCGGCAATCAAATCGAATTTCCTTATCGTTGTATTATTTTAGGGCGTTATCTGGCACCGTAATGCAGTTATAAATTCAATTTCGTCGGTGCGCGTTCATTGTTTACTGTCGCCTGTTTGCCGGGGAAAATGTAAACACTTGGCAGCCCTCGGCTGCGGAATTAATTTCTGGCTGAAAACGGGGAAGGGGAGAAAAAGTGGAAGGTGCAAAAAAAATAAAATAAAATAAAAAGAGAGAGAGAGAGAAACAACCAAGGGGGCAGCGGGGGCGCCGCCGGCCCCCGACTTCGGTTTTCCCATCGCTCGGCCTGTCGCTGCCGGGGCCGGCCGCCGTCACAGATTTCGGGGCAACGCCGCGATTCGGGCTCAGGCCGGAGGAAGCGGACGCGACGGTGATGCATCCCGCCTTGAGCGCTCGGGCAGAGCGTGGAGCGACGGGCTCGCCCCGCTGGCCGTGCCGCCCGCCGGCCCCGCTCTCCCCCGGGCGACCGGGCTCCTTCTCGGGCCCTTCCTGCCCGATGCGGCGCGGAGGCGGCAGCCGGCGGGGTGGGATTTGCTCCCGGCGCCGCCGTCCGGGGCTGCTGCGGCTCCCGCGGCCCCTGGAGAAGGGCACCGGCCGCCGCGGCGTTAGAGGCGTCTCGCCCTCCCCGCCGCCGCCTTCCTGCCCGCGCGCAAGGAGGAAAAATACGCAGTGACCTGCCGGGGCTGCCAAGGGAAAGTTGAAGGTCTCCCATTAATTCCAGACTAAAAATGACAAATTCATCTTCTACGACAATTAAATGAAGTCAGTAATTGATGCTAATTGATCTTCAGCCGAGAGGGCTCTCGCGGCTCCCCGCCGGCCGCTCGCGCCCCGCCGCGCCGGGCGCGCTGCCTCTCGCCTCTTCGGGTTCGCGGGCGTTTGGGGTTTTTTGTTTTTTTGGGTTTGGTGGAAGGCAGGTACCAGGCCTGGCTGAGTTAGCGACAAAGGATTTATAGCCTACAGCTGTGTAGGTTTCCACTTAATTTTTATAAGCCCAGCGTAAGAGCCAGCAGGGGGTAAAGCACACTTGGATTTTCTCTACTTAAAATATTACAATGTTAGCACTTTTGCTTGAGCCCTGAGAAGGGGGCAGTGGGGGGGCTGGATGTGTGTGTGTGTTTGGGTGTGGGTTTTTTTCTTTTTTCTTTTTTTTTTTTTATGAGAGCCCTTTAATCTCAAGCCAATATGTCAAAATCAAATTAAGCCTTGGAAGGGGAGCGGGCTCAGCGTGCCAAGCTCGCTCGCTCGGTTGTAAATGTACAATTGTTTCTGGGAGCTGTTATTAAAGCGACGTGACTGCTGCCCATTAAGGGACCGTGACGTCACGTCCCCCGGCCGCGCGCTGCAAACGGCACGGGGAGGAGGGGGCCGCGGCCCGGCCACGCGGGGGGCCGGCCGGCCGGCTGCATCCCCCGGGCTGCAGGCAGGGTGACACCAGCCCCAGGGAGCCTCGGGGACCCGTAGGGGATGGGGCCGGTCTGCTCCTCTCCTCGCCCTGAGCCCGTTACCGCCACCGGCGAGGGAGCAGGGACGGGGTTGCCCTGCGGCTGGCGGTGGGAAGGGGGGATGAAATGCGGCACGCGCTTTTGCACAAAAGAGCGGGTTGAAACTCCTCGAGGAGCCGCCGAAGGTGGTGGGTATGGGGCTTAGAGAAAGGTTTGTGTCTTGGAAGTGGAGGAGTTTGATCTGTCAGGGCTTCTCCCATCCCCTCTGGAGAAGCAAAAGCCGGAAATCATATTTTTTCAGTTTTCTGATGAAAAAGTCGCTGTTTGCTTTGGTTGAAAAATCCATTCCTTGTCCAAGCAAAACCATTTCAGCAGGGTACTTCGCTCGGTGGGAGTGGTGGGGCCAGCCGAAAGGTGCTCTGCGGTGGCCTCCACGGCCCTCCTTGCAAGGGGCTGAGCACTTGCTTTATTTCTGAGCTGCCAGGGCTCTTTGCTGGGCCATGGAGGCTGGTGGGGGTAGCTGGGCCGTGCTGGGTGCAGGGGGTCTGCCGGGCAAAAGCTGCTCTTGGCAGCCCGTCTCCACTGTGCCCAAGGCCACGGGGCTGGTAAACAGCGAGACGCTGTCATCGGGTGTGAGACCATCCCAACCCCCTGGCCAACGTGGCCAGTCTGCCATATCCTCCTGCATGAGGGACACGAGGACGGAGCTGTGCGTGAAGGCAGCTGTGGGTACGCAGGGCGTAGGCCAGCTCAGCGCCACAAGGAATATTTTGCATCCAAGCTTCTGCTCCCCTTCAAGCAAAGTAACAGCAATGACAATATTGTAAAATGCTCTTCACACGTGTCAGTTTATAATTATCCATAATGCTGATATTCAGCATTATATTTGTGCTATCTTTAAGGTGGTCGCTTATCGCCGTTGAATTCAGGCAATGGCACTGAAGTGGGGTTCCCGCGGGTGGAGAAGGGGACGTTGTTCATACAGCAAGATTTGCTCAACGCTTTCTTGCACCAGACCTGACTCCAGCTCCAGTACATAATGATCCGGACGGTCCTTGCTGCATGTGCTACAATCCCGGATTTCATTGCATGGAGACAGGCAGTTTCTCTGCTCACCCAGAGGCTGTCTGGGGCTGGATGTGAGCGCAGCCAAAGCCACGGTTTCAGCGGCACGATGTCCCTTTCGGCGCCAGGGCGAGAACCCGGCGGTGGCGCGGTGAGGAGAGCTCACGTCTCCTCCTCTTGGCCGTGCCGCGCTGGGCAGAGAGAGCTGAACTAACAGCCGGGGTAATTAGCCCTGGCGAGAGGCAGTGCTAATGAGACAGAGCGTAGTGCTGCGGTAACGGGGCTGTCTTGCTTCCAGGACACAAGATAGTCTCTGCTTGGTGCTGGGCTGGCCTGGGTGGACATATGAGCTCATTAGGAGCTAGCTAAGAGAGCTCTAACACGGCGCTGTGTGTCAAGCCTGGTGCCTGGGGTCCCCAGGAGATGCAGGTGGAGGTTTTCCAGCCAGAGCAGTCTGTGTCGGCTGGGCCGTGTGATGGGGAAGCTTGCACACTCATTGCGAGCCACTTTCGCTAGTCCTGCCAGGGATCCCAGCCCCAAGAGCATGGGAACGGTCCTGCGGGTGCCTTATGGAGCCCATGGGGCCATGTCCCCACTGCAATGGGCGCACACGGCTCATCTAGGTGGGCTCCTCGCGTGGGCAGGGGAAGTGGGGGGAGCAGAAGTGCGGTAACTGCTGAGAAACAACAGCACGATTAGTTCTGTTCTGTGGTCTTTATGGTTCCCACTAAATCCTGTGTAATATACTGTAAATAAAGTTTATAGCTGAAATCGGTGTTTTACAGGGGCAAACTAGAGTCCAGCTGCAGAGCTACAAACAAACGCGCTGTATGCAAACGGGAGACACCACCGGTGCCTTCAGCCGAGCCCTGACGTGTTTCTTGTGCAGGTTTTGCAGCATCTTGCAGAGGAGCGTAGCCACGGTCCCTCTCTTGCGCCGACTGGCTCTGCCTCTGGACATGCTCATTGCCTATAAATGGCTCCAGGCTCACAGCACCTCTTCCCCAAAGTCACTTGCAAAGAGCAAAGTGAAAATTAAGGACTTTCCACGTATCACATAGGGAATCAGTGGCAGAGGCAGAAGCAGAAGTCGCACATAAGGAAACTGAGGCACAGAGTCTTGCGTGAGGGTCCTGTCATGAGGGCTTCAAGGCTCTGGCAGAGCCAGGAGGAAGACTCAGGAGCCCTGGGTCTCTCTCTTTGTGCCATGTGAAATGCCTTGTCCATGAGGCCAGAGAGCCACTTCTCTGGAAGCTGATCGCTGGGGATGTGAAATTCAACAGCATTTTCACGCTAGAAGAAGTGCAGCTTGCCCGCTGGCGCTGGAGGAAGCCTGGGCACAGCTCAGCCTTGTGCAGACCTCCCAAACCGAGACCCCTCTGTACAGGCACAGATTTTGATCAGATGAAAGGTAAGGAAATGGAAAAGATCTCAACATTACCCCCTTCCTCCTCCTCTGTGGGGAGATGCAGTGTTAGCCTTAGCCTGCTGCCCCGGCCAGCCCTTCTGTTGTGCCTGACACCACATCCAGGGACGTTACCCTGGGAACAGGGCCATGGAGACCAAAATGTGTCACGGGCATCCAAAATATCGCCCTCGCCTCTTTTGCCTTGGCTCTGCAGCTGGAGTCGCCGGCGGGCAGGGCTGCACGTGCGATAGCGGTCTGGGTTGCTCAGCGGTTCCCAGACATGCTGCACTTGCTGTTTTCCGGGAACTGAGAGGCCTGAGCAGAGATAAATAAGTGATACAGACATCTCCGTACTAAACACACATGACGCGCTCCCTCCTTCACGCCTCCCCCCACCCTGCACATAGTTCTATTAATCCTGACAAATTATGACGTACAGACGTGTAATGCAAACTGATTCATCATACATTCAAATCTGCTGTGCAGGAGCAGCGGGAGGGCAGAAGCAGACAAGTGTATTACACGGATAATGTATTTGACGTATTAATAAAACCAGCCGCATTGCTCAATGTGGAGCGGGGGGGGGGGGGGGGATGCCGATACATCATGACAGATCACATATTGATGGAATCCAGATGTTTGGAATCATAGTCTTGGGGCCTTTCTCTTATTGACTAAAGGTAAAAAATGCAGGCTGTCAGCACATTAAATCTCTGCTCTGCTCACAGAGGTTGGGGGAGCGATTATTTATTTCTGGAGCACAAGAAAACTGCTCCCTGCTTCCTCTGTCCTGTTGGCCCAGCCACCTGACTGCGAGGGAGGCTGGGGAAAAGCAGGTTTAACCCTCCTGCTATTTGGTCCTTAAGGGCTGCAAAGACCAGCGTGAGCACACATTGATAGGATCGCATCAACTTGAAATCCCTGGGTCAGCCCCTCAGCTGTCATAGATCAAAATTGAAGCTATCTCCGTCGAGCACCTGGCCCCAATTTTTAGCCAGCAGTTGTACGGCAGAGACCGCCAGGTGAAGCAGTCAAAACGAGCCTCTTGGCTTTGCTAGCGATGCTGCTGTTTTCCCTGTTTGGCTCCTTTTGGACTGTGATGCTGCTCGGCTCTGTTTCCCTTTTTATCCTGCTTCTCCTGAACCAATTATGAGTGATTTGAGTAAACGCTGCAGGGGAATGGGAGTGTTAAATACATACATACACGCGCATGCGCATACATGCATTTATATATACACTGAAGATATTTTTAGTGTTTTTCAGGGGAATGCATTCTGTTACTCTTGCTTTCATGGGAAAGGTCATTGTGCCAATAATAACTTCAACTTTGGGCTTATTTTACCTTACAGAATACTTTTTAAATGAATTTATTTCATTTAAGGTTTGTTTGGGTTGGATATTTTTAAGGGCTACCTGTATTCTTGAAACCTGTTTGACTTTGGCTTGTGCGCTACAAGGTGTTGCATACACAGTAAGAGTATCTATTGCACACCCAATGGTAGTACACAACTATGTGCATCAGCTAGCTTTGCATTGTGCTCTTCTGTGCATTTCACTAGAGCAGCAGCTTCTTATTTCAGTGGGTTAAACTCGCTTCTCTGTGCGTGGCCAGCACAGGAGGCCTGAAGTGGCGCTGAGGGGATGACTAAGCTTTATGCTAACTCTCTGTCCAGGTTTTTTTCCCGTCCTGGAGAAGGTGCTGAGCTCCATATTTGTGAGCCCTGCCCCGGGGAGCTTGCATTACCGACACAGGGGAGCAAATAGGAGATAGTGCAGACATAAATCATCATTGCCTGGGAGGCCAGTTTAGCTCAGAGCAGTGTAGCAGGCTTCAAAAGTAATAAAACTTGCAACAGGTGGAGAGGGATGTTTGTCCACAAGGAAGAGCTTAAACTGCCAGGGATCCGGACCTTGGATCCAGATCATTGGGACTTTATATTAATATAGGGGAGCCTATGGAACAGTTTGTGTGGTGTTTTTTATTTCCCTATCAGAATGGATCAAAAAGCAGGAATCAGAGAATTCAGGTAACTACAGAGGTAGACACTGACGTGCTGGTATTTTCCCCAAGGAAATTTTCCATGGTCGCTGCCCACCACGAGCCCTCACCCTGGTGCAGGTGGAGCAGGAGGTCACCAAGATGCAGACGTGCAAAATACCTAGGGCTGCCCTGATGGCCAGGGGCACCTGCAGGGACGGAGCACTTCCAGAAACCCTCCGTTCTCCGGGAAAGTAGCCAAAACCAGGGGCACGCCGAGTGATTAGACTCACTGGCAAACTGGGCCTTGCAAAACGGCCGACGGAGGAGCAGGACAGGCATTCAGTGAGCTTGCTCGGGCTGTAGCAGCCCTCAGCCCGTGCCCCCGGGGTCAGCACTCGAGGACTGTCCCGCTGTGGGTCCGTGCTCTCTCCAGCTGCGTGGCGCAAGCTCACTTAATTGATTCGAGAGCTGCTGCTGCCCGTTGACTGCCGTGGACCTGTGTGTCTTCGTAAGGGCGAGCGAGATTTGGCCAGCCCCGTCTGGCAGACGCTTTCAACACGCGCAGCGGTGCCGCCGCTTTCTGAAAGGGCCAGGGCCGGCGCTCGGGGCCGGGAGTCAGAGGTGAGTTTCAGCGCTGGGCTCTGCTGCCGGCTCGCTCGCTAGCTTTGGGTGAATCGTGCGGTGTGGGGTTTTCAAAAGCGCTGAAGGCAGCTGAGGACACAAGTGCCCCTGAGTCCCAGAGTGCTTTTAAAACTCCTTCTTTAACCTCTGGAAGCCTCAGTTTCCTTGCATGTGCAATGGAGACAATAAACACCTGAGATGAAAGGGCAGCTTTTCTCTGTTAAGATAAAGGGGTTTGCTCTCTCCCCAGAACTCGTTGCGCAAGTGGACAGATCTGGAGGCCGAAGTGTTGGCGGGGAAAGTGAACAAGCCTCAGAAAGTAGCAAGGTCGTTTTTCAAGTTGGAGAAAAGCAGCTTAGAGGAAATATAAATTGCACTGAGCGAGCAGAACTTGAAAGCAGGGAGGGCTCCTCAGATGGGGAGCCGGCGAAAATGATGGAGGGAACGTAAGAATGACAAAGCATGTCGTTCCAGTGGAGTGCAAGACGATTTGCTTTAGCTCATTAAATACTGCAATAAAATATTAATAGTTATTGTCCCTCTATTTTTTGTAATTATCCTTGCAAAGAAGGATCTGCTGCAAGTCACTAATGTATTCCCAGCAGCGGGTTGCTTTTTAATACAGCAGTGGCAGTCAGGGGTGAGAAGGGAGGGGTGGAATGAAAGCGTTTATGTGTGGCCGGAAAATAGTTGTATGATCAGGGTCATTAAGGAGCTGGTGCTGTCTATAGAGGGAAAGCGGCACAAGGAGGGGAAGAGGAGGCTGCAGGGAGAGGCAGAAGGTGCAGGCCAAGCCTGGTAGTAAATCCCAGGCGAGTGGCGCAGGGCAGGCAGAGCGGGAGCCCCAGCGGGTGTCGTGGTGCGGAGGGGGTGCTGGAGAGGGGGCAGGATTTGAGGAGAGCCTCGTGTCCCTGTCCCACCCAAGTCCAAGGAGGGAATTTGTGTTTCCTGGTGAACGGGGCGATTTCCCCATCTGCTGACACTCTCTGGTCCCCCTTTCCTACACCTGTCCCACCTCTCTCCCTGAGGTTGTCCTCTCTCTAGGCAGCATGCGACAGAGCTTTCCAGAGTCCTGTGTGAAGGCTTTGGGGCTTTAGAAACTTTCCCTTCAGGGATTCACTTTTTTTCTCCTCCTGCTGAGGGATGGCTGGATCCAGAGAGCCTGTACCCCTGCCCATAGCAGGGGGGCTGTGGCCAGATCTAGCTGTAGCCCTCTGCTGTGGCCTCTGGGCTGCAAAGCACAGCTGCAGAACAGCCTCATGTCTTGGCCCCAGCTGCCACATGCAAGGGGCCAGCAAGCCCCTATCCTCTCCCCGCTGGCCGAGAGGGCCGGGGATGTGACGGGGGGCCACCTTGCAGCCTCAGTTCACGGGCCCTCTCCCCACCGCGCTCCTGCCCGCTCGCGTTGGATTTTGGCATCCCTCCCTGGCCGAGGGGCCTCTGCTCAGGCGTTGCGATGTGGTGTCCTCAGGCCTGCTCCCTCCTCCCGGTGCGTCCCAGAGCAGGGACATTCCTGCTGGCTCCTCTGGCATCCCCGCTGCTCCCGCGCGCAGGCAGTCGCTGGCTCCTGGCTGAGTCGTGCCACCACGCGGGAGGAGGCAATGCTGCTGGCTGTGGCTGTGGATGGTGACAGCTCTCACAAGAAGAAATACGAGATTGGATGTCTCCTTCCAGGACCAAAGAGCACTTCTAGGACTTGAAGCTTCTCCTCCAGGGCTACCAGTATCCCATCCCAGCATTTTCGGGCCGTGTAGGGCCTCAAGTCTTCTTCCTTGTACTCTTGATTTTCCTGGTACTGGAGCAAAGCGTGATGTGGAGAGGCATTTCACTGAGCATGGGCAAAGCTACCAGCTTGACTACAGTGTGGGCGCAGAGCTGGGGGCTTTTTGCAGCCTGTGGTGCTCAGAGCATCCACCGAACAGCGCAGGCCAAGCTGGCGGATGATGGCCAAACCCTGGCCGAGTGCTTGCACGTCCGCTCCCTGTGCATGATGCCGACTTTGCGGTCACCATCAGGTGGCTGGGAAAGCCTCGGCCCAAGGCAGTGGAAACTGCTCCGGAGGAGGAGGACACAACGGGGATCTCGATGTGGTTCCCTTCCTGCGGGCAGGGAAGCCCAAGTCTAGGAGAAGGTCCAAGCGCAGCAGCGTCGGCAGTGCCGTGCCGGATGCTGCCGTGATCACGCAGCCGCCTCGGGGAGCCAAGCTGGTCCTCGCAATCTGCCTGCCCGCTCACGCCGAGCCGAAGGCAGAGCCCAGTGCAGCCGCTTCTCCTCTCGCGCGCAGCTGGCTCTGCGCCACCGGCTACCTTGGCGAGATGCTCCTGGCGCCGCTGTTCTCCGCTCGGGAAGGGACGGGGCTCTGGCCCAGCTCGGAGCCCATCAGCTGGCCCGCCAAAGAGAAACGGTGCTGACAGGTACCTAAGCGAGGCAGAATTAAGGAAAATGATAATAAATGTATATGGTCAGGCGGTGGAATGAAATGATCCATCTTTTGCATGTTAGTCAAGAGGTGTTCGCAGGCTCCCCCCGCCCCGCTCGTATTCAATCAGGGCCTGTCAGACCTCCAGCAGGCTGGCATTTTTGTGAAGAATCTCTCGGCTAAAAATTGTTGTCATTCCTATTTCCTTGTTATCAGTCGGCGGCACCTCGGCGGAGCCCAGAGATTAACGCCGAAGCGCCGGGCGAGCATCCATTCCCGAGGAACCTTATCCATTACGCCGAGCTCGGCGGGTCCCTCCCGCCTCACCTCCCCCATTCATCATCTTTAACGCTGACAGCCCGGCGCAGGCCTTTCAAATTTATCTCGCCGCGTCCCGGGCAGGCTCTATCCGTCAAACTGCGCGCGAGGGAGCGCACGGAGCGCGCTCTCCTCTCCCCTGTTTGCCGGGGAGGGAGGGGGGGGGAAACCTGCCCGTGTGAGGGACTCAGTAAAAGATTGGTCCGAGATACACAATTAATCATGGCTCGCATCAATTTGCTTGATTTACTCCCCGGAGGGAGAAGGGGCGTAAACACGGCGTGTGCAGAGGCAGTGTGGAAACATAATGTGTCTGTCTATAGGAAAAACATTAACACATCATCCCCGTTGTGGGTGATTGATGGGGGAATGGGAGAGGGACAGCCCAGAGCTGGCAGGGTGACAGAGAGCCAGGAGCTCACCAGAGAGACAGACCCAGTGGAGATGAACCTCAGGGGCCACCGGTTGGGGCACGCGCACCTGGGCACGTTCGACCTGCCTTGCACTTGCCCTGGTGCCGCTTAGTGTCTGCTCGGTGTGGCCTCACCAGGGGTGACGATGACACCAGCCGCGCTCCCAGAGGCGGAGGCCCAGCCCGGGTTTCTTGGCCTCGCCAAGACCCTTCAGGTGGAGAGGTGGGAATGGAGAGCGGTGGGACATCTCCCGTGTCCGTGGCGGGAGCTTCCCCCTGGGATCGCAGCCCGGCTGTTGGAGCGGAGCCGGGGTACGGACGTAGGAAACATCCCGCCGCGAGGCTGATGCAGAACCAGAGCAAAGCCACTTCTACACGTTAAGATTTCCAAGGTGCGTTTTACATTAGCCATGACGTCCAAAATGGGTTGCAGTCCAGCTCACTCTGCCTTGGCTTCCCTGAGTTCCCCCTCATAGTTTCTTTTTCGTAAATAACTTTGCCCATCTGAAAGTGCTGCTGTTGGCTGTGACGCTGCAGTCGCCTACCCCTGGATGTGGGTGCATTTCAGGAGGAGGTCTAAAAGTGCAAGGTGTACTTGTGAAGCCCTTGGGCAGCCTTCAAGGTGGGAGATGCCAGAGAAATGAAAGATCCTGTTACTATTAGATGACAAGCACTGGGTTGTGCCATCCCTTGATGGCTCCGGCAGAGAGAAGAGGCTGACTTTTATGGAGAAAGTTACTGCTGTATTTACAGTCCAAACATCCTCGTAACCACCCACAGGGTGGAGAAGGAAACGCGGAGAGAGTGTGTGATGGTTTAATGCGCCCTTCTCTAGCGTCTTTCAGCTAAGGACCCACCTCCCTCCCTCACACGTATGCACTCAGCTGGGCTCCTTGCCCCATCGCGACAGGGCCCTCAGAGCCCACCCGCACGGGCAAGGGGAGCAGGAGGACAGATTTAATCAAGGTCAAAATGTGGGCGCAGGAACCTGGAAGCCCATGTCCGAAAGTCATCATCTTCCTTTGTAAAGGCTGCGCTGACGTGAGCAGGTACCCAGGCTCGCAACGGGCCAGGCACAAGCAGAGCTTTCCCACCCGCCTTAGCAGAGGTTGTGATGTTCGTAGTGGGACACGAGCTCGGGAGACTTCACCACTGCCAGCGAGTAAATCTGTACTGGTCTTCGTAGGGAGTAGCCTAGTGGAGAGCAGTACCTCCGCGTGGGGGTTATGCAGGATGAGCTGTTGCATTTTATCAGCTCTTACGCACCATCTGGACAAATATCTTTCCCCTGGCAGATTTCAGCCCACAGGGTGGTTCATAAACTGGTCACAGTTTGTGCTGGTGGCACGTGAGTGATTGCCCGAGCCACACGTTGCAGGCTTTGCCCCCGGTTAGCTCGTGGCAACGTTAGATGGGCACACTCCTGCCCGGGCACGCGCAGCCCTTGGCCGGCACCTTCTTGCAGACGCGCGTGCAATTTGGGCTCTGAGCAAGCAGCCTCCGGCTCTGGCTCCGAGGAGGAGGTGAGGACGGAGCGGGAGCACCCATTACCTCCTGGGTGCTGTGATATATTTTGATGCAAGCGTTTTTGCATGTTTGACCGTGCGGGGGATAACTCTGGGAAAGAAGCTGTGCTCCTCTCCCTGCAAAAACCAGCTCAGGCAGCCATGGGATAGCTTGAAGCTGAGAGCAGCGGTTTTCCTATAAGTATTTCTTAACAGACCCAAGGCCAGATTTCAAAGCCAAGTAATCCAGGTCTTCCGCTGCTTCCCTGCATGCCCCTAGGCAAGTGATTTCCTTCAGCTCTGTCCCAGCTTTTCTGCTGGTGAAGAGGGGGTAATAACGCAGGGCAGTGTAGCATCAGGAGAGTGCCCTACGGCGCTTTTTAAGTCAGAAATGCACAAGATTGGTGAAATCTGCATTAAACAAAGCCTACAGTGTCGCAGGCAGTATGTGAACATCCAAACAGACTATACATTAGTTGCCCTCTTTGCTGCTGCTGCTTAGGAGAAAAGCCTACAGTGCCGCATTTTGTCTGCTGCCTGTCCGTCTGGCTAGCTATCGGTGCAGCATTTCGTATTCGTATTTCTAAATCCATAGAGCATGAATTAAACTGTGAGAATTAGCACTTCTATTTCTGTGCGCTAGTCAGTCTTTCTTTCCTGGAAGGACTATCGCATGCCAGGGGTATCCAGAGCAGTAAACCGGGGTCTCCTGCACAGGTCCTGAAGTAGCTGCAGCCCAGGCTGCCTCCGAGGCAGAAGGCTCCCTCCAGCCGAGTTTCCGTTCCTGTTTGCCCGGTCACAGCAGTAGCCGTGGATATCTGCAGGCCACCTCTCCCTCTTTTACCCATCTCTGTCCTGTTTGGGCTTTATGAAAGGTGATCACAGGTCTTTCATTGCCGTGGTCCGCTGGCAGTGATTGCAGGGTCATAAAGCCTGCCAGCGTCTGAGCCGCCTGGCAATCTTTCTGTTTGGAATAAAACTTTTTTTGGGGGAAAAAAAATCAATAAAGTGAACGTGTGCAAGGAGCCCCAAGTCGGGAGAAGCTCCTAGGAGACTGACACTGTCATCACCGGCATTTCTCCTGGCCTGGCAGCCTTGGGGCTGGTGCTTGGGCAATTTCGGTGGCTCTGGCGGGTCAGGATCCGTCCCCGGGGAGCGCGAGGAGCGCGAGAGCGGCAGCCGCTCTCCCCCTGCCCAGCATTCGCCGCTCCCTGGCTGCAGGAGGCACGGGCGGGCGGACGGACGGCGCGGGCTTCTTTCCCGGGGCTGGGGTTCGTCCTGCTGTCGGGCCTCCTCTCCGTGGTGGGCCACATCGTGTCCCTGCGACACCCACGCTGAGCTTAAGCAGGATCAGGTCCCGTGACCCACAGTCCTCAGGTCGCTTTGGGTTTAAATATATCATTTTTATTTAATTTTTTTCCTCCCCTGAATTAATTGCATCCGAAGAGGGTTTTGTTTCGTCTTATCTTGTGGAAATTACCTATAATATTGTAGTGGCTGTTTAATATATATATATATATATACGTATGTATATGGTGGGTTTTACAGCCCATTTTTATCACCTTTTTATTATCTCGGGTCAAAAGCTTTACTGGGTTGCATTCAGGGAATTATGCAAACTAAGAGAAAATACCATAGCAAAACTATAGATTTTCTCATTAAACTCTGCTTGGACATGTAGTTATTGTAGTAAAACTCTAGTAACTATTACAGGCCCTAATATAAAATTATAGTTTGACACCTCAGTGTGACTGGCCTTGCATTGCGTTTAAATTAACCCCTTCCATGCCTTGCCTGCTCAGACTAACGGCCTTTGCTGGCGGTGGCGGTGGGGCTGCAGGAGACGTCAGATGTTACAGGTAGGGAAACTAAGGTGCTGAGCAAGTGATTTGTCCAGCAGCTGTAACGAAGCCTGTCGCAGGCCTAGAGGGTTTTATTGCCTAGTCTGTGAAGGTCCGGATTTTTTTCCCCGTTGCTGCCATAGCTCACCCCAGTCCTGCAGACATTTATAGACATGGTTAAGTCAGAGCCTGGAAGGGACCCCACTGGACTCCAGATGGATAAAGTCAAGCGAGGAAGTAGGAGTTTGCTGGATCTGGGCCGTAACGTTCAATCAGAGCAGCCTCCCTGTTTGTTCCATAAATTGCTTAGTTCCCACCGCCCAAAGACTGCTTAATTCTCCCAATCCTGCTTTGTGAACAGTGGATTTAAGGAGCAGTAAGCATATTCAGTGACTTAATTAGCTCAGACAAGGTTTTATTCTCAATTACACTCAAGTAAATCTTAAGTGATTCCATTCAAGTGGATGGTGTTAGTCCACCCTTGTAAAAAATAAAATGAGATAAAATATCACCCGTGTACTTGAGCAGAGCTCCATGCCTCTGCCGTTAATGCTGCAGCGGTCTTGGGAGTTTTCTGGGGACGGCTTTCTGGCACACTAACAGCGAGCTGTGTTTAAAACAACATGTACAGTCCAGCGGGGATGGGGAATATTTCCTTCTGATTGTCTGATTAACATTTTAAAGCCATGTTGATAATAACCTGGGGTAGCGTGACAGTTCAGCAACTTCATTCGAGGGAAACACTTAATCATATTTATTATGTAAACACAGCTTGCCGTGCCCCCATTAAATTATTAATAGTACCATTAACATATTTACATATAAATCTTATAGCAATTGATGGAAATGGCTTCAAGAACCTTGCGTTAGCTCCCTTCTTATAATGGATTCTCTTTTGCAAATACCCATTTATTAAAGAGACAAAATATTAATTTTTTGTTAAATGTTCACGTCAAAAATGTCACCTTTTCGGTTTTGCAAATTGCCATTTATGCAAAACCTACTGACTTTGTATTTTCCTTCTTAAAAAAAATGATCTGTTTAAAAATACTGCTTCAATAGGAGCAATTAATGGGAGTAACAGTAAAGATATTGCAGAGATCTGTTTTTTTGCGTTTTCTTTACTAATCTAGTTGATAAGCTGAACAATAGAAATACTGGGTGTTTGCTCCCATCACTTCACCCAGGGATGCATCCTAAAATGGCCCCGATCCTACAGCGTGAGGTTTGGCTTTCGACAGTTGTATTTACACACTCCAACACTGGCACAAGAGTCTGCAAGACTGGGACCTCTGATCAAATCATAAATGGTTTCCGTGTATTGCAAAAGTTAGTCGCTATTTTAGCAACCTGAGTTATTTTACTTCTTATTGCAGTCGTGCCCAAATTGCTCCATTTGTATTGATCCCCGCAGGGGTGATTGGAGATGCTGGGCACCAAAGGCAAGTTACTCTACTCTTTGAGTGTATTTCCTAGGAAAACGAGTAAGATCTCCTTTCAAAAAAGTAGTGGGAAACTGAGGGGAATTGGTGGCATAGTGGGAGCATGGGAGCAAGAGCAAAAAGGAGGGGTGGGAGATGAGAAGAGAAGATTCACCATACAGACTACCCGAAAGGAGTGTTAGGGAAGAGAGGGTAAGTTAGCTCGGTAAGTCTCTGCCTGTTTCTCCTGCAAATTCTGCATGTTTCCTAACCAGCCCAGCCCTGACTAATGATCCTAATTAGGCTGTAAACTGTAATTCCTTAATACCTTCCAGGTAGCAGTATCCCAGGGTGAGTCATTCTCAGGACTGCCAATTTTCACAAGTTTATCATAAGACTCTCAGGATTTTTTCTCCTTAAAGTTTCAGCCCATGCAATCACATGGTAACATAGCAATCTCAGTTTACATTTACATAAATAGAAAAGGTATGCTTTTAGCTGTGTGGTGAAGACAGACGGCTTGAATATATGATGTAAGCAGAGCGCTTAAAGTGTAGAAACCAGAAGGCAGAGACAACAACGATGACAGAGTTGTGGAGTCATAGGGTAGTTTTGGGGTTGAAAGGGACCGCAGAGAGATCGTCTTATGCTTGCATCTGACGCACCTCATATTTAAATGGCAATTTTCATTAACGCTTTTAGTAATAATAAAACGTAGCTCATCATATTTTTTTGTGGGCTATAGATACTATGCATCTCCGTATTGTGAGCTGTAACCCTGCACAGAGAGCCCCGTTGCCCCTTTTCCCTTCCAGCGCACCCAGTTTTGGAGCGCGAGACGGCGGCTCTCCCACCCCAGCAACCCTGAGCAGACAGAGCAGAGCAGAGAGGAGGAAAGGCCGCTGGCTGGGAAGGAGCCAGGATCGCCTGAGCTGGGCCCAGCCGGGGATCCGGAGCAGGGCTCCGCTCCCAGCCCCGCTCCGTGCGGCTGCGCGGCCTCTGCAAGTCGTGTCTCTGTTCCACCCCTCCCTTTCTCCCGCCTCAATACAGGGCTTAATAAGACACTTTCCTTCCTGGAGAAGTATTTAAGAATAAGGCCTTATTATGGTAATACTGAGGCCAGGCACAGACGGAGGAGGCAAGAAATAAGATTTTTTCCCTTTCTCAGTTAAATGAATGTTCTCCTAACCCATCACGCCCAGCCCTCGTGTGTGCTGTTACAATTGTCTCTAAAAACTCTGTCTGATTTTTCAAGCAATTTCTCACGAAACAGGCACTTTCAGAAAAATCATAAGAAAGCAATCGTTTCAAATTGGTCATTTGGGACTCAAATTACTAATCTAATACATTTTTTATTGAGGGTTCCTGAAAGGTTCCATAAAACACAGCCTGTGAAGCTGCCCAAACTTGCCAGCCTCGGAGTTTGACAAATCGAACCCAACAATCCACTTTGCAGCTCAGGTTTAGGGCCCACGAAGCCGCCACCGAAATGGAAGCGTTTATATTTCTACATCAATAGTGCCTGTCTTGTCAGAGTTTGAAATTCCCTGGGGTGGCTTTTTTTGCCTGTGCTAGGTTTTTATCTGGGAGGGCTGGCGGGGGAGGATGGAGGGGTGCTAACGAAAAGACTCTTCCCCACCTCTGCCCCCTGTGTGCCTTTTCGGTCTCCGAGCTGCAGCAAGTGATGTGGAGGGTTTTGGGGAGGGGGGGGTTGACCCAGAAGATGCTGCCGTGCGTCGTCTCTGGCGCTGCTGGGAAGAGCGAGTGGGACGGGCCTGAGGGCAGACGTCTGCTCAGGCGAGCAGAGGGCTGGGAGTCAGAAAAAGCCGGGCTTCTCTTCGTTGTTTCATACCCTAATACCGCGAGGCTCCCTTGGATCAGGGCCCTGCAGCGCTAGGCACTGTGCGCAGGTAGTCCCTGTCCTGAAGGGCTGGAGGTCTGAGCGGAGAAGGAAGCCATAATGCCGGAAAGACGAGGAATTATCATCTTCTCTTTAGAAAAGAGGGCTCAAAGCATGGGAGGAGAAGTGAGATCAGACCGGCGGGCTCTGGCAGAGTCGGGGATGTAGGATGTCCTGCCTCCCCGTCTCCTTATTCCCCTCTTGGCGGCACTTTTCTCCATGAAAACAGGGGCAGTGGCGTGCTGCATCCCAGGGCGGCAGTCAGCTGAGATTCACGTTTACAAAGCACGTTGGCCTCCCCTCACGCAAGGCACTAATCAAATGCATATTAATTATTATTTTGGCAGATGCCGAGGCCAGCTCAGTGCCGCCTTGAGGTAGAACCAAAAAAAGAAAAAAAAAAAAAGGCGCCTCTCTGATCAGGTTTAATAAAACACGAAATAAAACTTTGCGGCTTGACAGGCAGCTCCTTGCCGATCCCCGAGAGGAAGTGGGGAGGCAGTCCAGAGCGAAGAAAATCCAGCGGAGCCAGCTAAATGCCAGCGCCGCTTGCCAAGAGCCCGACCAAAATTGCTTTTCCCCCTTTAATGTCCGATGGCGATTTTTCTTTTGCAAGATCCGCTTGTCGGTAACAGTGCAGAAATGTGGTTTGGGGGAGATTTTTCTAGTGGGGCTGCTCTGGTGCAGGCGGCCCGGCAGCGCGGAGGGGAGGGGAGAGCAACGGGGCGTTTCGCAGCCCGAGAGAGGCGCGAGGCGCGTGCCGGGGCCCGGCGGCGGGCAGAGGCAGGTCGCAGCGTCGTTCCTCTCCCAGACCCGAGAGGCGACACCTCTGCACCCCCTGTCTCCGAGCGCCGCGTCTCAGCCGGCGGCTCTTCTCCTCCCAGGGCCGCCGCCGGGGCGGATCTAACGGGACCAGCTCCAACTCGTGTCCTGAACCCTCGGGGTCGGATTTTCCGGGGCTGAGCCCCCGCCAAGCGCCTACGGAAAAGCCAGGGCGTCCAGAGCTCCCCGTGCGACACGCCGAGAGGCAGCGGGGCGCGAGCGGCGCCTCCGCGCTCCGCCTGGCCCCTTTGCTTCAGTTTGCGTCTCGCCCTCCGCGAGGAGCAGCCGGACGTGCGAAAGGCGCCGCGTGGGGAGGGAGAGGCGGCCCCGTCCAGCTCCCCGTGGCCGGCCGGCGTCCCTTGGCGCTGCGGCTTTGTGCTTCGCGCCGCGCGCTGCCACATTCCCCCGTAATGCCTCCGAGGGGGCCCGTTACTCTTTATTGGGTTAGTGTGTAGTTTTCTGCTGCCATTACAGTTTTACTATGGGTATAATCCGCAACGTGTAGTCAAAAAGTAGAGCGAGAGTCGCTTGCGCAGCTGAGGGCAGCCGTTTCGGAAACGAGCTGGGGCTGGGGCAGCGTTGCAGGCGCGAGCAGCGCCCGGCCTCTTCCACCCCCCGGGGAGCGCAGCGTTTATCCCGAGGCAGCAGGATGCTCCCGAGGGATGACGGGGGAGCCGTACTCCTCGGGGTGGCAGCTCCTCCATCCCGTCCTCTGATCCAGAGCTCCCCCGGGGGGTGGAAGAGTTTCACCGCGAGGGCCTGCTCTCGCGCTGGCAGGGAGCACGGCACAGCTTAGCAGCGCCCACGCTCTCGTACCGAGATGCCGCCGTGCCTGAGCGTTTGCAGGACTGGGGCTGAAACGTGCCTCTGGTGTGAACTTGTTGGCTTTCATTTGCTCCCTGTCCTCTTTCTAGAGCCACGGCCCTAAAAACAAGCAGGAGTTGCTGGTGTTGCTGTTCCTTTAAGAAATAGCCACTGATTAAAATTAATAAATAATACCAAGTTTTCAAAGGAAAACCGTGCCTCCCCGGAGAGAACTTGCAAGCTCCGTTTTGAGCTGAAGCAGATGCAAAGGGAGCAATTTATAGATCAAGCAAAGGGCAGGTGAAGTGGGAGCCACCGACCGACCTTGGCCGCAGCCGCACCGCTTAGCTAGTGTCGCCCACAGCGGCGCCAGCCCACCCGGCCGCTTCCGCACCTGCCTAGAGGCACCTGCCTGTAGTTCCTCCCGTAGCATCCCGGGGACAAACTGCGTAGGTTAAAGGCGTGCTCAGGCTTGTTGCCCGGCCAGGACCCCCGTGAAATCCCCCGGCGGGATGAATCGAGTGCAAGTCGGCATTGCAGCGGAGCTCTGCCAATTTATACTTTGATGCGGTACTTTTATTCCATATGAGGGAATCGACTGCGGGCCGGACCGTGCTCCCTGCCGGCCGCTCCCTCGTGCTCTCGCCAGCCTGTGCTCAAGCGCTGAGCGCAGCGAGATGCCCGCACGTGCCCTTCGAAGGCCGTTCTGGGGCCGCGCGAGCCTCCGGGGACGCGGTTCCCGAGCTTGGCCCCGGGCGCGCAAGCGCGCCGTCGCCAGGGCCCCGCGCCGGGCGCGCAGCGAAGGAGGGAGAGGCGGCGGGCCCTGTGCCGCGGCGATGGGGCCCGCGGCGGCTCCGGGACGTGACGGACCGCCTTGCCAAACGACACAGCCGTAGCGCGTTCGCCTCCGCGCTGCCAACCCTCTTCCCGCTGGGCTTCTTTGAACTCCCTCCAGTCGGTGGGTGTCTTCTTGGGGCGAGCGTGCTCGATATTGTCTTTACTTTCATGGCCAGCGCCGAACGCCCCGCTGGGGCGGTTCCCTCCTCTCCTGTGTGCTGTGGCTATCTGCCACGGTGCGCCTCTTCCCGGGACGGTGTCTGCTTAGCTGTTTACTTTAGCCAAAGGGGAGGAAAAAGTCGCCTCGGCGGGGTGAAGGGCCTGCGAGGCGGGAGCAGCAGGCAGCCGTGACGAAACGTCTCCGAGCAGAGCACTCGACAGACTTGGACGCCGAGAGGCGCGGAGGTGCCAAGTGCTGATCTGGCTTTCACGCCACCGAGGTCCATGGAGCTGCTTTGGATTTACACCCGAGGAAGCGAGGTGGGAACTTGGCCCAAGGTCGTCATGTCGCTGAAGGAGCCTTCGGATCCACGGCCGGGCTTTTAATTGGGGTCACGGTTGTGGAGAGGCGATGGAGGAGAGCTGGGGTGGGGCTCGGGGCAGGGGGAAGGTGACCCTCGTCTTGTCCTCGTCCGCGGCTGCAGGGACTGCTGCTGCCGTGGAGGTGAACAGCAAGAGCGGTCCGGGCAGGTCGGGACCATGGCCAAGGATCGCTCAAGAAAGAGGAAGAAACTAGGACTTTCAATGCCTTCCCTCATCCCCCAGCGCAGCAAAGGAGCATCTCCGTGTGCCCTCTGAGGTGCGTTGGGCCAAGGCGCCCTGCGGCAGGGGCCGAGGACAGGCTCATCCCGGCGGCTGTGCCTACGCAGGTCTGGGCTGTATGTTCAAGGCCGGCTTCCAGCAGGAGACACCTCAGGCGCGGGGACGCGTCCCTGCGGCGTGCCGCGCGCCGAGCGTCGCTCTCGGGGAAGCGAGGCTCTCAGGGTAGAGCCCACCTTGTGCGAAGGAGTCAGCGGGAGACTCGCGCGCCACTTAAATCCCACTTAAGCACTCTGCGCGGAATAAGCCATCGAGAACAACTGCTCTGAAATCTTCGCTGGGCCACAGCCGAGCCACACTTCTATCAGCAACTAAAAAAATATTTCCTATCCTGAGAGTTAAATGAGCCAATAGTTCAATCATGGCGTGAAAAGCAGCAATAGAGACAGGGATGCTGAGTGCCTCAGGTATTGGCAATCTATGCAAGGAATCGCAGTAAGCGGGACTTGCCTGTTTTCTCTGTGTTTAGCAGCAATGTTATTCTACAACCTATTTGCAACTGCCATCTTCCAAAGTCCTTTTTCCCCCTCGTTAAAGTTGCAGCGATAATGGGGCGATTACAGTGCAATAAGCTAAGCGCAATCCATTAGTGGCATCACGGCCGTTTTTAGATCTTAAAAAAAAAAATCAAAGCTGTTTAAGTTTTCTTATTATGCACATTAAAGGCAGGCAGTATGGTCTAATCAAAGACAACACCACCCCTGCGCTCCCCCCACCTGCCTCCTGTCCCTGCATCTTGTCCCCCCTCTATTCATTAGTGGTCACAGCTGTGCAGTCGGCCAATTACTTGGGAATAATAAGTACATTTTGCAGTAAATTAAATATTAATTAGTCCTTGGCAGTTTTTTTCTCTCATTTCTCTCCCTCCGTCTGAAAAAGACTAGAAGGGATGTGACAGTGTCATCGCCTGTGTTGGCATGTGGGTGACAGCGGGGGAGGCTCCCCTCTGGCCCAGCAGCCCATCTCCTGTATGCCGTCTTGCCTTGTGGTCTTTCCTGCTCTTCTTCAGAGGGATTCACTGTTGCTGGGCCAGGATTTTTTAAATCTGTTGCCAGCCTTGTCGTTATCTTAGTCTTCCAACCTGGTTCAGTGACAGACCGCAGGCGGGAGGATCCTTGGATCCTGTGGCCAGGTGCACTGGGGTTGGAACCAGCCTGGTCTGGCTTTGCCCATTCAGTGGAAGTCCAGCCACCATGAACAAGCACAAACCCTCAGATACCAGGGAAAGAGCCCTACAAACCAGGCTGTGTTGTCAGACCTAGCCCCCACCTCCTGCTCCTGACCAGACAGCAAGGCTGGGCTTCAGCACCAATGAGCCAAGGCAGGTAAACTGGCATGGGAGCCCCTGGGAGCCGACAGCTGGTAGGGACGGGAGGAGAAGAATCTCTGGTCTCTCACTCACTCCCTGCTGGCTAATTTGGCTGGAGCCATGGTGCTTGTTACCTCTGCTAGGTTCAGCCACCCTCCTGAAGCGCAGGCTCACCCTCACTGTGGTACATGCTCCCTACAACCAGAAAGGAATCTGGAAGCGAGGAAACACAGTCTCAGCATCCACCCGTCACCCGTCCTTCTTCCTCGGCACTGACTTCAGCAGGCACAGAGGAGAGAGCTTTCTTTGATCTATGTTCTTACTTTACCAAGAGTTTCTGGAGCAGGTATGAGTTGTATTAACAAAGCTGGAGTAGTCTTTACCTGTCAGCAGATCCCAAGGTAAAAAGTTCCACTTCTCCAGCTCTTGGTTTACACTCTACTAACCGCCCACAGGCTGCATTGTGCTGCCCTATTCACCAGTTCCCCCCTTGGTGCTCTTGAGTGCAATTAAGCATTAAAAAAAAAAAAAAGAGAGAGTTTGACAATATGCAGGTTAGATTTGTATTTTATTTACAGTTTTGACTTGGGGACCAATAAAACCACAGCTGGCTAATGTGAGATCTAAAACTTGCATCTAACTCTTTGCCTTGGATATCTTTTATATGGTAAACTATTTATTTGTGTTTCATCTTGTACAAACTCCTCTTTCCATGCTGAGAAGCCGAGAGCTCCAGGGGCTCTTTGAAGACTATTTGCTATAGGATAGTAACTGGAATTCTCTTTAAACATACACGCCTGCTTTGTCCTACAACTGGCCTCTTGGTGTCAACATGCAGTTTTGTGAGAGTTTCCTGTGCAAAGCTAACATTTGCACACTTCCCTGGCAATTGTGCTTACACATCGCACTTGTTCAAGCATATCCCATCATTTATTCTTGCAAGTAAGCATAAGCAGCAGTTACTCCACGTGCCAAATTAAAGCAGCAGTATCAAGGCCTCTTTAAAAAGGAAGATTTGCCATGCAACTGCGGGTTATGAATTCCCGCTGCTCTGAGCAGGTACGAGGAACGTGCTGTGTGACCTACGACGTGGCCCGTCAATACAGGTCCAAGTGTGACTTGCAAGTATGTGGGCTCCCTGTCTCTGAGCCTTCAGATCTTCATCACGCAATTAAAATGCAACAAACTGCACTTGGAAAGGGTTATATGACAGCAGGATGAGAGGAACACGTGTAAAATCCCAGTGCCTTTCAATGTCACGTAATCAGCCATCTCCACCTATGAACGTCCCCCTGGACACTGACCCTGGTGTGCTGGCAGAGCACATGTGAAGGGTGACGTGGCATCAGACTGGAGACACAAATCACACTAAGATGCCAAACAGCTGCATTACACGCATCCACAACCCCAGGGTCATGCTCTTGCCATAAAAAGGAAGATGAACCCTGGCGAGATGGGAGCGATGTTCCCAAGGATGCCTCTGGGAGGGAAAGATCAAGAACCGCTGCTCGTAATGGCCTTGGCTGCTACAACAGTCAAAATAATAATGGGATGGGGAGGATGCTGGATGGGCTAGATTGAGCCAGGGAAGCCGCGTGATGGGTGCTGCGTGCCTGCCAGTGACACCAGACCTGCGGGCTCCCCGTTACCCCTCAGAGGCTCAGGACTGTGGTTCGTGCAGACCAGCATCTGGCTCTTTTTTAAATTCCATTGGAGATTTCTTTTATGTGGGTAAAAACAGCTGGGACAAGTTCTAGGAAGACACAGGAGGGAAAATATTTTCTTTCTTTCCGGAGTTATTTTTTCACTCTCTCTGTTTTCCTTTCTCCTCTTCCATTGCTGTCTCGCGTCTCTCTAAATTCACGGGCGCTCTTCCTCAAGGTGAAACGAAGGCTCCGGGCAGCGTTTGGTGGCGCCGGCAGGGAGGGGGCCGGGGGGTCAGGGAGGGTGAAGCAGGGAGGGGGCAGTGCAACAACGCAGCCTGATCTAGTGATTAAACAAAGGGATTCAGCCAACATGTGTAAAATTAAGTGATCAAGAGTTGATTACAGAGTGCATTGATTGTGTACTGATGGATTAAACAGAGTCGTGCTCGGGATGCGATTTTCCAAGCCGGGCACAGAGAGTGCAGGCAATTGACGTGTTGGCCAGAAGGACCCGCTTCTCCCAAGCCCTGGCTTTTATACATTCTCCGGATAAATCTGCAGAGAGGCCCATGGAATTATAATCGATTATCCATTTCTCAAAGTCACTTAAGGGCCCTGAGCTACAAGCTAAAGTGCCGGTGCTGCGAAGAGGCATTGGGTATGCGCCGGCATGTGCAGGTGCTGGCGCGAGGGGAAAATGTGGCAATGACCCTGCGTGCTGCAAGCTGATGAATCTATTTTCTTGTAGGAAATAGTTTTGACAGTTCAATATCTGTGTTTTCGATATGTGCCCCACACACCCCCGAGGGAGGAGAGGAGAGGAGCAGGAAAGTGGGGGGAGGCAGTGGGTGGGAGGTAGGGAGAGACTCTGCCCCATCACCCCTTCAAATTATAGGCATATCAGTATATCACCAACTTAACAGGCTGCCCTCCAAGTCAAGGGCATGGGAGCTGCCTGGCTGCCTGCAAGCATGCGCAGCAGGGACAGGATGGGGCTGGTGCTAGAGGGGCTGGAGCCCTGCATGGGTGGCTCTCCAGGGGGCACAGGGTGCCCACAGCAGGCCCCCAGCCCCACCGGTGGTGGGATGGTCCCCAGACTCTTGTTTCACCACCGAACAGTGAAGACAGGATCCCATTTCCTATCTCTCAGGCTTTTCCCAAGGAAGGGAAGAGCCGCTCCAGTGCTCCAGCAGCCCCTGTGCAGGGCTGTCACTCTTGCTCGGGGCTGTGCCCTGCTTTCCAGGAGGTAGGAGGCAAACCAGAGTGTGAAGCGTACCCAAGACAGCTCCGGGGGCACCAGGCCCCGACTCTCGTGCGGGCTCACAGCCAGACACTGGGATGTCTCTGTTAAACTCCCACCTTCTCGTCTAGTTCCACCGTCATTATTTTTCAGCAGTCGAAGAAGATATTTTGCTCCAGGTCTTTCCACCCCAAAGATTCATGCAGAGCAGGAAGGATGAAGGCACGCTTTGGTGCTGCAGCCGAGCAGCTCCTCCCCTCCGCCCCGTGCCACCAGGCCAGCAGCTATCCCAGCTCGGTGCGCCAGTGGAGCGAGGGACAAAAAGTGACCTTGTAGCAGCAAACAGGGCCAGAGGCCCTGGATGCTCAGCACAGTCCTAGGCACTGCTGAGGAGGAGGAGAGGAGGTGACAGCGGGATGGCAGAGCTGTTGTCCGTGCCCTGGCCCAGCTGTGGCTTCACACCACGGCGCAGCCAGCAAGTGAGCCCGGAGGTGTCCAGACCGGTCTCTGCCTGCTGGAAAGTGTGCTGGGACCCAGTGCCTTGTTTCACACGCTTCCCTGAGAAAGGGCTGGCTGGCGGCCACAGGCACCTGGCAGAGCACGGCCCTCCCAGGGAGGAAATTTCACCTCTTCCTCAGTCCTTCTACTCAGGTAGTTGGCACCCTGTTTCAGGCGTGAAGTGCAGTCCTAGGATTGCCCTATATTTTGCGCTGCGAGCAGCCCTGACCTGACTATCCAGCTGGTGCTGCGACCCAGAGGACTGTGAGTTACCTGTGTGGCCCCTGGGTCCCACCAGCTCCGGGACATTTGCCCTGCAGCCCCGTGTTGAGACTCCAGCTGCAGCTTAGCTGCATGATGGGACAAGTCCCATGGGACAGGGGCAGCCCAAGGACTTGGCAGGAGGGAGCCGCTCTGTGCCCCAGGCGGTGCCCCGGGCTGGAGGGTCAGAACTGCAGGACGTACCCAGAGCACCCGTGTCCTACCGCCTCCGCCAAAGCCAAAGACCCCGCTGACGCCAGCGAGAGCCAGCTGCTCCCTAGGACTTGTGTTTTGGAGACGAGGCGGCAGGCTGGAGAAGGCTCCAGTTTCCCTGCCAGGGCAGAGGCTGGTAACAGGGAAGTCCAACTCTGTGTCCCTGAGCTTGTCCAGACCTATACCAACACCAGGCGGGGAATCTGCAGTGGGAAAAAGGCATCTGCCCCTCTTTGTGTTCCCCATTGTCCTTCTGGTTTGGTCCATCTCCAGCGCCGCGCAGACTCCGCAGCAGATCGCGGATCTGCACCGGCGGCCCCAGGTGACCTCCCCGGCCAGGTGTCGCGTGCCACCAGCACGGGCACGCAAGGCAATAGCTAGAGAAGAGGGCAGGGAAAGAGGTGAGCACAGCCCCTTGGGTTGCCACCGCTGTTTCTTCCTTCCCGGTAAAGCCAGGGGAGGTGTTTCCGATTTGCTCTGCCAAGGTGCGTCTCGTGTTGAGGCTAGAAACAGCACTGTGGGGAGACGGGGCCACGGCCTGTCCCAGCTCCGCACTCCTCGCCCTCTCTTCCTTTCAGGGCTCTCACACTCTCCCTTCCCAGCCCTCTTGGCGTCCTGCGTTCCTCTCATCGAGAATTCATTGTCTTGTCAGCCTCTAGTTAGCCGGCATGCGTGCGAATCATAAATTACCCCGCCCGGGCCTCTGCTATGCTTCAGCACAGACAAAAAAATTGCACTCCATCACCGTGTCTCCCGGCTTTTAGTGGTATTGATCAATGCTGCTCCCTTCCCGCCCCCCCCCCTTTTCATTTTAACCGAGCCGGTTAAGTGCAGTATCTTATTTTGTGCTGGGACAAATGAAAAGAATATTAGCAAGGGCTGAAATATATCTCTTTTTTATCTCTCTGCTACTTTTTTATTGAATCTTTCTGAGTAGGTGGCTTTCCGCAGGATGACAGCCTCATGACAGGCTCCTCATTAGAGCTGAGACAGTAATTGTGATGCATTTCCCTGCGCGGCCTTTTCACTTCTCCCCCCCACCACCTTCCTTTCCTCCTCTCTCCTTTTCCCCTGATTTGTAAAGTGATTGGATGTACAGACTCACTCAGTTTCTTAAATTATTGCCCAGCTCAATCCATCTTGCTCTCTTCTGCGATGGGCAGCCGTGATCTCCGCAGATTGAGAGCCGGGGCTGGGAGTCACAAGAGGTGGGTTTTGGCCGCTCGAAGGGGTTTCTTGCGTTTCCCCCGGAGCCGAGGTGCCAGCTGCCATTAGAAACGTGGTGCCAGATGAGACGGGACGGAGCTGCACGGGCACTGCCTCTCTTCCAAAGACCATCACTTGAAACAGCCTCCGAGGAGCCCACGTTGTTACTTGAACGTGCGTTTTTTACTGGGCTCCCCGTGGGATCACCTCAGACTGGATCCTCAGCTGGTATTAGATGAGCGGCAGCAGCACTGCATGACTTTACACCAGTTGGAAAGCTGGGCCCGCCAGTATCCAGCTTACCTGGAGAGGCAGCTGCAAGAGCAGCTCGTTCCTTTGGAAGAAAATCAATATTTTAGCAAGCTTTTCTACCTTAGATCCCTCTGTAGTACTTTTGCCTCAGGAGAAGGAGGTATATGCGCTAAGCTGATCGGCAACCCGGGCTCTTTACCAGGGAAGCAGCGCTCTGGATAAGGCCCTGCGCCAAGACGCAGGAGGCCGAGTTCAGCTCTCTGCTGCGCCCCAGTTTGCTCGTGTGGTTGTGGGAAGTTGCTCGGTCCTTCTGTGCCTCTCTTCCCCCAGCTGTATCAAACAGGCTGGCACCCACCCCGCTCTCTGCTCTCTTCAGATGCAAGGCACGAATCGCCCCGTGCTGTGCTCTTGCTTGTGCAGCGTCAAACACAATCTGAGTCCAGCTTCTGCTGGTGCCCTGCGGCAGCTTTGCCCTGTAATAAAAGAGCGGAGAAGTGCCTCCTCAAAAGCCTTTCGTACATGAAAAGCCACTTCACAGGACCCTGGCTCCCTTCCTCGCGTACACAGACCTCCAAAGTACACGCGCAGCTCAGCCTCCGTCGCTCCAGAAAAGGGCAGGTCTGTTCTATGCAGGGTCCCTTCCCCGGCCATCTGACCGCGCTCGCTGCGCTGTACGGTGTTTGCAGAATTAGGTCGTACTACAGATCCAGTTACAGCGGCGCGTGGATCTGGAGTCGCCTCTCTGCCCGGCGCCGTCCCCAGGGCCGCGGCCTCGTGCAGAGCCGTGCAGGAGGGGCCGGCCCCAGGCGCCCGACCCCTCGCGGGCAGCGTGCCGGTGCGGGGGGTCCGCACAGCGTGCAAACCGGCGCCGAGGCCAGGTCTGCGTGCCGCTCGCCCAGGCAGGAGCCCAAGCAGCGGTAGCCCGTGCTGCAAGGAGTGGGCGCTGTCCTGAACCCCAGCCACCACCTGCACCGCCTGCCGGGGGGCAGGTACCTCCTCTGTTGTGCTTGCGAGGAAGGTGGCTTGGGAGAGCAAAGTCCCCGGCATCAGACAGACAGAAGCAACGCCCTAATGGCAGAGGAGGACCCTGGCCCCAGGCAAAACCAGCAGGATCCAAGAAGGCTCCCCAGCAGACAGAGTGAGGGCACGGCGTCAGAAGCGCACCAATAAATAACTCTGCGTGGTCCAGATCCATGGACAGGGAGACAGAACCGCAAAGAGCAACGTTATTCATGCTCTCTAACTTTATTACTAAACAGTTTTTGCTTCTTGAAGTCGCTCTGCCGTTATTCCTAGGTACTCTGCGCTGACACTTGAGCCATCTCCCCCCGCTCGCCCCGCTATTGTCATCCTCCCCCAGCTCCAGTGCAGCCCCTTCGCTGCCACTTACTGCCAGGGGTTTGCAGGCTGCCGCGCGGTCCTCGTTGGATGCCGCGCAGGCTCGCGGGGAGAAGAGCTAGCATTTGGCTATTTCCAAGCTAATGTGGGGCTTTCTTTGAATTATTGTTTTTTGAGCTGGGAGGAAAGGAGGCTTGTCACACGAGATATCTGCTATCAGTACACAAATAACAGCAGGCCCATCATCGAATGGAAAATAATCGCCGCGGAAACCGAGTTGAGGGGGAGCCAGGAGGGATTATTACAGGCGCTGGCAGTGGTGATGCTGTCAAGGAGCCTGTGTCAGCACTTCCATTACCACCCACCCGGTTTCAGAGCAGCCCAAGAAGCACAGCTCGGGGCTGCAGGGCCCCAGCATGGGGTCATTTCTATTCAAAAGAGTTTCAGATCAACTGGCTTTGATTGGTTTTAAATGATGGAGTATTTAAAAGAGAGAGAGAGAGAGAAAATAGGAGGATGAAATGGAGGGAGGCACCTCAGGGGAAGGGGAGATCTCTACTCAGACAAGTGGAAAACTGTTTGAGATACTGGAAAATTAGGAGTTGGGAGAGAAGTGCTCTTCCTCCCAGGGGCAAGGTGAAGAAAGGGAGAGTTTCGCATGGCAGTGAGGAAGGACAGGGTGGCGAGAAGATGCCTGCAAATTATTCTCCCAGGAAGGGTCTTTAGGACAAAGCAAGCAGGTCCCCAGTACATGTTCAGCAGGGAACATCCCCCCACAAGTGTTTCCTACCTGCCATTCACCCACGTGTGCCACCTGGGCAGCCCTCACCAAGCCTGGGGAGGCACCTGGATGGGATGCACTGGCTGCACAATAAGCTAACAGCAGAACGGAGCAAATAATTGATTTATAAACCATTTATTCCACTAATTTGGCAACTTGCTGAGCTCCTGGGATGAACCAGCCCTCATGTCTTGTAAACTTTGCTTATTCAGAGTGACTTGGGAGTGTTGTATACTCTGTGCTACCTAGTGACAAGGGGCTACACGCATTGAGTGCTGTTAACGGCAGTTGGCTGGCTGGGTCCATGTTTTTCCAGTTAAACGCTCTCCCAGGCAGAATTTCCCATTTTGTTTGCAGCAGGCATTCAACGGGTTCGCTTCAGTGTAGCCTTTCTTGGTATCAGGGCTCATAACACATGTCCGTATCAACTAGCTCAGAAACTCCAGGGGATACAACCAGTTGGAGTGAAATTGTTAAAGCAGCTGACGAGTCGCCCCAGGAAAGAGGTTGCTGTCCTTGTGCAACAGTTCCTAACGAGTCCTTGCCAGGCTCTGAACTTGCTGCTGCGCTTGTGGTGGGATCTTGCACTGTTGCCTGTCCCCAGGGGGCTGAGCACCTCCAAGGCACTCCCCTGGGGACGACGAAGCTGCTGCCGGGCCCTTCTTTTGGCTTGGGACATCAACCACTTTGCTTGGGATGTATTAGGGGGGTGTGGAGGAGGGCGGATGGTGATGTTGTGAGTATTCCTCAACATCCCAGCCCAGCTCCAAGCCTGGAGTCCAGGTCCTGTTTCCAGTCACTCTGCAGTGAATGAAGATAATTGAGAGGAGTCAGAATTACATTGGTTTCATAGCAGTGTAAATGAGGCCAGGATCTGGCCCTCGATCTCCAGCGGGAACAGAAGGGTTCGATTCAATCCCCACCAGGGCTGGGATCTGTTTGCAGGCTCCCTCCGAAGGAGCCAGAAGAAAAATTCCACCGCGCAGGGGTGCGTTTGTGTCTCAGGCGCTCGGCTTTCAGAGCAGGAAATATTCAGTTTCAACACTTCAAGTTAAACATTTCCTCGGAGCCCGGGAGACCATGCAAACAGCAGGAGCACCGAGGCTCTGCCTTTTCATCTCTCTGGCACTGGCGAGCGGGGGGTCGGCAGCGGGGGAAGCACGGCCGAGCCGCGGAGGGTAAACACTGGAGCTGAGCCTGCGGAGTAACCGGAGAGCGAAGGGGAGAGAGAGGGGCAAGGAAAACAAAAATACAGCTGCCAAAAAACAAAAGCCTGAAAAGAGCCATTCAGGGTCTCCCAGGAGCAGGTTTGGCGCAGGGCACGGAGGAGGAACGGGGAGCACTTGCTGCAGGGCCAGGCACAGGTCCAACCTGTGCGGTGATTTGGTCCCGCCGTTTTGCCCCGAGCGAACGCCCTCTGCTCCGTCGAGCAGAATAAGCTCCCCGCCGGCAGCGTGCCGCAGCGCGCACCACTCCGCACACTACAGCATCCTTTGCTTTTTCGTGCGTACCAGGACGTTCCTACTCTGGAGAGGAGAGGCAAGATGTGCGTGTCTCTGCCATGGCATTCACAAGCGAAACCTTAGTACTTGGGATTCCCAGCTTCTCCCTCCCTGCGACCCAGCATCGCAGGCCACGCAGCTGGGTACCACCGGCGCGTGGGTGTGGGTTGGGCCCCCAGGACATGCTTTGGACACGGTCGCAGCTGATCTGGGGAGACGCATCCAGCAGGCAGCCTCTGCGGCACTGCAGGCATGCGGTGAATTTTGCAGACCTAGGGAGGCTTGCGTAGGTGTCCTGCTGCAATCAGAAACGGTCCCCTCCCTGCTGCCTGTCACTGTCACTTACCCCAGCCCCTGCGAAAGCGAGGTTGTCAGCCCCTTGGGCCAGGAGCTGGGGCTCCTTCTGTCTCCTGCTTTGAAGCACCAACACGGCAATCTGTACGTCAGGGACTTGGCTGCGTGTCCAGGGCCCTGTTCTCCTGCCCCGGTTGAAGCTCTTGTTTTCGCACAAGCACCAGGCGCCCGTGCTCACTGGAGCAAGGGGATCTGCCCCACTGTCACAGCCCCTTCTGAGCGGATGCAGCCTGACAGCTGTCACATCCTTCCTTGACATGAATTCATTACAATATCATTAGCGTAGCTGGTGGTTAAGGCCATTGCTGCTCATTTCTCCTGCTGGCCTGGGCTGGGGTTGGGAACAGCCAGGGAAGGCAGCGAGGGTCTTTCCCACAGCCTGAGATCCCTCCCGATTCTCTGGGACATTCAAATACAAAGTCGCCTCTGCTTAGGAGAACGCCTCCCACCGAAGAGCCCTGAGAACGAGCTAGGAGTGAGGGCCTGGGCACACAGGAGGTTAAAAAGGCTCCAGCCCGGTGCAGCTGAGCTGATCCCCAGGTGGGACCCCAGCTCTGCGTGCCAGGACGTCCCAGGAGGGCTCTGCTCTGGCTAGCGCAGGCTGCGTCCTCCGAGGCCGCCCGTGCCAGTGGAGCCACTGTGGTCCGGGAGTCCAGGACTGCCTTGCGCCTCCTCCAGCCAATGCCTCCGGCTCCCTGGAGAGCAAAGCCCTGGGGATGTTCAACCTCCAGATGAACCTCTGGAGATGCAGAGGGTACCCGCCGGCCGGCAGCGCGCGCTGCGGGTGGCGACCGGGGGCTGGCGGCCCCATGGCAGTGACCTGGGCTGGGAGCGGGGACGCAGCCCGGTAGGGTGGAGGGCAGCGTGTTTACCCGTCCAACTGCGCGCCCCACAGCGGGGATCCAGCAGGATTTCCCGTCCACTCAAAGGCTGCCTGTTTATTTTGGGAGGGAGACTCAGACAGCTCCATTGTTTTGCTGCGAAGTTGGGGTTATAAATAGCAGGTGGTAGGGGACACTCCTGGGCTATTTTGGGCCCCTGCTACACAAAAGTGGAAAAGCTCCAACAGGAAAGTGGAATTACTGAAATGCCGACCTTTCCCGCAAGGGTCAGCGGGAGCTGGTTGTTTGGGTTTGGTTTGGTTTCTGGGCATTATTCAAACATGGGGGAACGAGGAGAGAGCCCGTGTGTGAGAGAGAGGGAGATATTCGCAGTTATGCGGGCTGCACGCCTTGTTCTGCCGTCTGCCTGGAGAGGACTGGGTGGCCAGGACGGGGCAGTGAGAGGCCGGGATCTGTCCGTGGCTCTGCATGGGAATCATGGGGAGTAGCCCAAGTCCAGAGGAGATGGTCTGGGTGGGTGGCTGGGGTCTTCTCCAGGGTCTGCAAGTGGGAGCATTCCTAGTGGATGGCCGAGGGGGGGATGCAGGGGAAGCTGTCTCCATAGCACTGACTTGCTCTGATTTGCCACTTCAGTGCCTCAGTTTCCCCCATCTCCCATTGGGAGGCGGAAGAAAAGGCCAGCGAGCGCCCTGGAGACAGCCTGCTCCAGCCAGGCACGTACGCTCTGTCCTGCTCGCAGGCAAGGATGAGCCAAGGTGACTCACAAACTTATTTCAGACCCTTCCTCTCGTTAAATGCCTGCGCCAGGCGGTTATACAGTGAGCAGCAGGGACCCAGTAAAGCGGCTCACACCAATGTTTTATACTTTGAGAAGGTCTATTCCTTTAATGGGGATTCATTTAACTGGGCTCTACCATCGTTAGGAGCCATAAAATGGCACCTTTTGGCTTCTGATTGGAAGGCCACGTTGCATGTAGCCCCCTCGTATCCAGCCCTGGCTGCTTTATTGTGCATTACTGCCTCTCGCTCAGATTTAACCAATTTGATCCATGTCTAATACATAAATAAATAATCCAGCAGGAGGGTTCACATTAGATGACAACAAGCGGCTATAAAGCATGTTTCTCCCCGCTGGAGCCATCTGAGCCAGGCTCCGCACGCCCTCTCATGAGCAGAGCTGCTAATACAGCTGGGAGAGAGGGGCCTGGAGACCCGTGGGCTTTTCTGTTTTATTGAAACTTCATTGTTTGCTTAGAGTTTTATTTTATGTTAAATAGACGCTGTATATTCCTTATAGAGGAGGCAATAAAGTTTCCAAGCCGGAGGAAATTGGCTGAGGAGCAGGGACTGAAACGGGGAAATCTGGCTGTGCAGGCGAAGCGGAGGGGCAGCTTTTGGGGGCCGAGGAGGGTCTGCGGCCGAGCTGACAGCTCTGCGTGCCCCCGCTGCCAGGGAGGCCCCAGGGGCTCAGCCCAGCTCAGGAGTGGGCTCCGCACAGGCCCCCAGTGCTCGCCCGTCCTTGCCGGGGGCCCAAGGGTGGGTGCAGCCCCAAAAAGTGTGAGAAGGGGAGAGAAATGGGGATATTCCAGGAGAAAATTCCCCGCTTTCAGACCTCAGCTCGAGGCCTGTTGGACCCCGCTGAGTTAGTCCCAGGCAGCCGGGGAGCCGGGGGCTGCTCTCAGCAGTGGAGCCTTTCATCTACCGGGTGCTCAGACCCTCCTCTCTGCACCTGCTGCTCAGGAGCAAAAAGGGTTGGAAAATGTGCTATGGGATGCATTGGTAAAATAGCTGGGCTGAGATCACTGGGCTGAAATATATCCAGCCCGACCCACACGCAGAGGTAGCCCTTCAGCCTGCGCTCTGTCGGGGATGAAGGGGACAAGCCGGCGATGCGAGGTCTGGCAGCTGGGCAGGAGAAATGAGGTTAAGTGAGCAGCTGCCTCTGGGGACCCATGTGGCAGGGCCAGGCGGGGACTGCGGTCCCTCGGGCTGGGGATGGGGCACTGGATCCATCCACAGGCCCCCTCTTCAAGCTGCTGTGTCTGAACCAAACCGCCGGAGGACCGGAATCAGAGCATGGTGTAGGTGATGCTGATTTTGGCTGCCGCCGCAGCTGTTGGGAGCAATTCCCGTCGCTGTCGCAGGGCACCTGGGCTGAGGCTGCGCAGGAGCTAAAGCTTTCTCCCCTCTTTTCCTCCCCACAGGCAAAAAGAAAGCGACCTTGTTTGACAGCCAGGCTCCCATCTGCCCCATCTGCCAGGTCCTCCTTCGCCCCGGCGAGCTGCAGGAGCACATGGAGCAGGAGCTGGAGAAGCTCACGCAGCTCAACATCAGGTAAGGAGCCACCGGCGGCCAGCCAGCTCCTTGGGGCAGCCCGAGCCTCCCGGCGCCTCAGCGGGCAGCAGAGGCCGTGGTGCGGCAAGGCCCTGTGTGCCTGGGCCCTGATCCAGGCCCACTGAATCCAGTGTTCATCTCTGGCCTCCAGCAAAGAAGGGGCTGATCTGCAGGATGACTCCATGCCACTGCGATCAGGGCTGGCCTTTAAAAGCTGCCACTCTGCAGGGGGCTTTAAAAGCCCAAGATCCGCTTTCCTCCTACCCCCAACACTTTGTTCCGTTCCCCTCAGTTATCAAATATGGGACATTTAGCACTAACCAGCAGGGCAGAAGCATTTCCCCGGCATTCGCTGTAACAAGAGTGGCAGAGATGGGACCGAAATGCCTCCCACATGGCACCGACACCCCTTCCCACCGGGGAAGGGGCATTCAGGCGAGCAGCTCTGCCACTGCTCGGAGGTGGGCACACTCTGTACGTGGCTCCAGCAGAGAAGAGGTTAAAGCAGGTCCCACCAGAGCACATTGGGTGGTGGAGCAGGCCCTTGGCAAAGTGGTGTGCTGCTCCTCCGCTGCCTTTAGCTCCCATTGCCTTCTGCTTTCCCCAGCACAGCAAAGTCCTCTCTTTAAAAAAATAATAATAATAATTGCATTTTAACTGCTAGCAGTTATTTAGGAAATGGCTGCAGCCAAGGGTTGGCAGATCCCTGCCCCTGCCTTAATAAAACTCAGCAGCCTTGGAAAAGAGCGTGTTTATTTCAATTATTAATGAATTCCCCGGTCATTAAAAGGTGAGAAAAGAAATCAAACTGCCGACTAGAAGCTAAGTTACGTCACCAGGTGGTAGGAAAGGGAGGGAGAACGTGTGTGTGTGTGTCAGGGCAGAATGTGTCCCAGCCTTAGGGCTTAGGCTAGGATCTTTTTCCCTATGAAACGAGCAATAACCGTTACAGCTCAAGGGAGAAGGAGGGAACTTCAAGTAGAGAAACAGAGACCCCCCCCCCTCCAAAAATGGGTCTAGGCTGAGCTCTCCCAAATGCAGCGGCCGAGCGGCGCTGCGCTGAACCTGCACCCGCCGCTCTTTGCACAGGAAGGCAGAAAGGGGGGGGGGGAAGGGAACAGCCAGCCCATTTATCCCACGCGACACCCGGTCCCCTTGCGAGTGTAATTTATGGTGTAATTTGGGCTGCATCCAACTTAATAAAGGGCCACTGCAAATTAGTGAACAGGTTTAAATGAACAGAAGCAATTAGTGCTCAGAGGAGCCCATCAAAGAAGTTGGGCCAATATCAGAGCGAAACCGAAACCGCGAGCCAGGAGCGGAGGATGGCTGGCGCGAGGCAGCGATGGGAAGGTGGCGTTTAATGGGAAAGGAGAGGAAACCCTAAATCATAAAGCGTGACAAGGGCCATTGTGGGCCAGCTGACAAATGAAAAAGAATGGCATTATTCCTTTAAATAACAGCAGCAGTTAGAGAGGAGACAGCTCTCTCCAGCTTGCCCTCGCTTCCCCGGCCCGCTCCGCTCGGCCACGCACGCGGCGAAGAAGAATCAGAGGTCTTTATTAATTATTAAATAACGACTCCCTCTCTGCTGTGATAGATAACATTCAATCTGCTCTATGGATTCAGGCGAGAGAGGCTAATCTATAACACGGCGGCTCCGTGCTGGGCCGGGCTCTCGCCGCCCCGCCAGGGAGCGCTTCGGGGGGCCGGGGGCGAGCGCCTCCCGGCGGGGCTGGCAGCGACGCGGGGCGGCGGGACGCCAGCGGGTCCGGCCGGCCGGCGGCTCTGCCCGGGCAGCGGCGTGGCCCCTTCTCCCGCTCCCCCGCCTGGAAGAGCCGCGAGCGAGAACACATCAACAAGAGGAGAGAGAAACTAATAATGATCTCAAATAACCCAATAAACATAAAAATAAAATGTAGGCCTATAAACGTGACGGGCACCGGCAGCCCTGGCCGCTCCCTGCCAATACCGACTCGTTACCGAAATGGCCGAGCAGCTGTTACTTATCAGTCCGACGGGGAGAAACGAACCGGGGGGGGGGGGGGGGGGGGGCTGCTTCCCAAAGGCCGTGCCTTTTTTTTCTCTTTTTTCTTTTTAATTTAAAGAAGACGCAGCCAATCATGGCTGGTACAGTTACGTTTTAATAAACCTTCATGATATGCAACAAAATGATAAATTTCCAGCGCTCGGGGTTGGGAAGGCAGATCCCGCCGTGCCCGTCCAGCTCGCAGCGGCGGGCGCCGCGTCGGCCCCGGCCGCGGTGTCGGGGCCGTCGGCCTCCCCGCGCGGTGACCTCGGCCGCCGCGGCTCGGCCGGAGAGCTGCGTGTTGGGGCCGGCAAGCCGAGACGCTGCCGCGGGGCCGGCTGGAGAGGAGGGGAGAGAGGCTTTAGCCTCTGCCCCGCGGCCGGCGCTCGCGGGGGATTTACGGCGTCGCCCGAGCGGGGAGCCGGGCATCGCTCGGAGGAGGGCAGGAGGGAAGGGGTTGGCTCCCGGCGGCCGCCGGGGCTGAGCAGGAGCTGCAAGAGCCGTCGAAGCCTTCCTTTGGAAAAGGGGACACAAGGCGGGGGGCGATGGACTGGGTCCTTTCCTTGCTCTGCCACCCTCCCGGTGCGTCCCCTGCCTCCCCTTCGCGCGGGGAAGGGCCGGGTCGCTCTCGCCCCGCGGCTCCTCGGCCCTCGCCGGCCGGCCGAGGCCCCGCGCGCCGCTCCGCGTGGCCAGGCAAGGCTCTCCGAATGCAAATTTCATTTCTGAGCCACTGGCGCTGTTTCAAGAGCCGGCAGCCTCCGAGCCCTTCTCGGTGTTACATATGTAACAGCCTCATTGAACTTGACATGTCAAATTCAGGCCATTTGTGCAAAATCTCCCTTTAATAATACCGTTTCATTTCGCTCAAATGAGACTTGAATGCATGTAAAATGGAAAAGGATATTTAAGCGCTAACATTAGGCAGATGTCTTGCCAGAGGCCGATTGAATATATGAGATTTTGAAGTGCTTAACACGTTTTCGGTGCTCCCTTTTAGAATATGTCACCTGGCTTTCTTTTTTCTCCCCCTTCTTCCTTTTTTTTCACCCCTCCTTAAGTGAAGGGTATAAATTGAAAGAAAACAAAACTACGAGCCTTGGTTTTATGGGGTTTAACTCTTGCAGGGCAGGACTGTTGGTATTCCTCCTCCAAAGAGAAATTACCTTGTAGCTCACCTTCGCAGAGCCCAAGCACAAAGCAGCAGCGAGCAGGAGCCGGGTGAGCGATGGCCCCGCTGCACTTTGCAGCAGGGGTGCTCCTCTCGCTGTATGTGTACAGCTCCGAGAGCAAAGGTGCCGATCCCCAGCTGAGCCACAAAGTGCCACCAAGGTAAAAATAAGAAATAATAATAGCGACCCTCTCTGTACACTTATGCCCTGTGCCCCCGACCAGCCTGGTCCCTGCAGAATAACATGAATATTCTCCAGCTCACGTACATTAAGCTCATCTGTGCCCTAGATGCAGGTCTCCTATCCTCACGCGATTTATATTTACCCGCTTTATACTTCATCCGTATTAAAGGCTTGCAATAAAGCACACTGAAATGTGAGGCTCTTTCTAGAGATGTCAATGGCCCCTGGCCCCAGCTCACCGCGCTTCAACTACAGACGCGTCTGCCGAGCTGGGGCCAGCGGGGAGCAGCAGGCAGGTAGATCATTAGAGCTGGTGAGAGCAGCGCCCGTAGGTGTCCCTCAGGGCAGACACACACGGGCACACATGCGTGTGCGAATGTATCACTGCGTATGTCACTGCAGGTAAATATTATGAGCAGAGCTGGTGGTGCTCGAAGGTTAAGCTTGGCCAGGGCTTTCCTTTGAAAGCTCCTGTTCTCAACTGCTTATAATGCTGCCGTCCTTAACCCTCCTGCACTTCCCACTTGGGTGTCTGCCTCCCACTGCAGTTTCATCTATGATGGATTGACCATTTCTGAGAACTGCACTGAAGAAAAATGCATTTTGTGTTGTGCGATGTCAGACCCACCTTACAGCCAGCCTGTTGAGAAGCACAACCTTTTTTGGGTTCCCAGGAAAGCGTGCCTGATATCTGGCCCAGTTCTTTTCCAAGAAGAGGGAAGAAGGCAGTAGGAGCTGAAGGTGGTGAACAGAGGAAGGAACGAGAGCAGAGCAAAAGCAAGATGGGACAGGGCGATGTGCTAGCAGTGAAGGACAAGAGAAACCAGGCAGGTTGAGGGACAAGGTGAGGAGGTACTGGAAAGGGCAGGGCTCTACTGAGAGGGAACAGCAGGCTCTGCCTCCCGAATCTCAGAGTTTCAGAGGCACAAGAGTCCTCGGTTGTCAGGAGAGCAGTGAAATGGCTTGGCAGTGCGTGTGCCCCTCCAGAGGACCAAAGGGTCTCTGAGAGCTAGCTCAGAAGATGCTGGGCTGTCTATGGAGCCCGCCTGTGCTGACAGTCACTAGTCTGTCCTTGTTGCTTTCTGAGCCCCTCTGTGGAGTTTGGGGGAAAAGGAATTTATTGGCCATTTAAAAAGTCTTAGGAGGAAATCACATTACAAATATTACAGTTGCGGAGTCAAGCACTTGAAGGGAAACGTGCCTTTGGATGCAGCTTGTCTTACGACATGATGCTCTGTTCTTGAAAATGCAGTGATCTCTTTAAACGTGTATTTGGCAGAGTACTTTTATTTCCCTGTATGACAACTAGAGGATTCTTTCTTGCATTACCAACATCAAACCTATGCTTCAGAGCTGTGATTTCACTTCCCCGAAAGGATCTTGTGTATCATTATAGCTGGAGAATGGTCCAGTGGGTGGAGCGGTGAGTTGGACCATGTCAGCACTGTTGCTGCTTTTGCAGCTGAAGGACCGTCAGAGCTCTGACAGAGCTATCTACTCTCTTTCCCCTTGCTTCGGGGGTTTGTAAGCTTAGCAGATGTAGCCAGCAATACCCTCCTGCTGTGCTGTACTGTTAGCTGTGTCTGTACAACAGCATCCTGGAGCTCAGCATGTCCATGCGACACCAGACCAGAGTGCTCGGGGGCGTCCAGGGATGGGCATGCCCAGGTCAGCGGACAGGAGACGATACTGTCCTCCCCATGCCCTGTAGCTGCGCAAACCCTCCCCTTCTCCACTTTCCTTCCTGTCTTTCCTCCACCTTGAATCCTGACCTTATCTGAGCATACCCATGTTTTGAAGCCCATACCCACCTCCTCGTCCCCATTAGATGTTCCCAGCCTGAGTGAGCAGGTCTCATTGCTCCTTGACAACATGTCAAGAGCGGGGAGATGCGCCTCTGTGTCCAGCATCTCAGGAGTTACAGCAGAGGGTGTATCAGGGAATAATTTCTCTTCTGCTTCTTTGATTATGAAGCCTTTACCTCAAACACAGAAGGCACCGGGTCTCCTGCCTTGGTGCAAACAGAAAGTGCTCTGGGCTGTTTCCCGGGGGCCTCAGAGATGCTATCGTGAAGAGGGAGCCAAATGCTGTCACGGAAAGGAGGGCAGAGCAGGACACCATGGGAAGGCCTATTTCAAAGCAGGTGAGATGCCCAGGAAGGGGTTTAGTCTGGCTGTCAGAGCCAGCCTTGGTTCTTGTTAGAGGAACAGAGCCAGCCAAGGGCCTGCGGTGGCTCCACTCCTGTAGCAGCTTTCAGTGCATGTCTGCCCAGGCTTAAATCTTCTTTCGTCATCCCTCTGAAGCTTTCTCTCCCTCATTTGCACGTGTGCTCTCTTCCTTTCGCTCTTCTTAATCATCCCTCCATTGGCAGCCAGGGTGGAAGCAGAAAGTGCTCCCTCAGTTGTTGACACCGCACTGAGCATCCTCATCCTGCCCGGAGAGGACTTTATCTCCCAATGTCTTGATGCAGATAGGCACGGTGGTGGCCCTCCTCAGGGGGCAGAGGGAGCTCTAGGCCCAGTGGGATAAGAAAGAAGCAGATGTCTGGCAATACAGTTTCAAAATTGTTTCGTTTCAAAGGGATCGACTAAGCATTATGTTACCCAAAAGGCCCTTGGAAGAGACCTTTCCAGGGCCGGAGGAGGTGGCTGGTCTGGAGAGGGTGAGGTGGCCGTGCTGCCAGGCCCGGCAGGATAAATAGACTGTGTAAAACCCAAATTAGCTCTGTTGTCATGTGTCACAGCAGGGTCATGGCTCTCGCCTCAGGTCTGCTCGATTTATGTCTGGGGACTTTTAACACGACGGCCAGGCACTTCCCCAGGTTTCTTGTGCCGTGACCATTGTAGGTCCGTGAGCCTCTGAATGAGTGAGATTAGAGAAACCCTTGAGCGAGAGGGTTTTTTCCTCAAAGCTCCATTGAAGTACATGCTAATTCCCTTCCTTAAAGGCAGTAGATATCTGAGAGTGCTCCAGAGAGGGCAAGGAGCCCTGGCCAACAAGTGAGGTTGCAGCCAGGGAAAAGTAGGCTCCTTCCTACTCCTCAACTTCCATCCTTCTTCCTTCTTCTTCCCTCTTCTTTTTCCACCTTCTTCTTTTTCATGATTTCTCCCCTTTCTCCCCCTCTTCTTCCACCTCCCTCTCTCCCCACCCCCCCGGTATCAAGGCGACATCTCCAAGCCAAGTACTTTTAATTTCACCCGTGGCCCTTGCTGACACGGTGGATATGCACAGCAAGTTAAATTCCCGCCTGATCAATAAAGCAGAAGCAGTGTGTCCGACTGGTCGATATTTTTTTATCTGTCTTCAGCCCAGTCCTGCTGATGACAGCCCCCTGCGCTTCAGCAAAGGCACTCAAGGGCATCGGGCTTTGGCAACACAGCTCTTTTTTTTATTTAAATTAAAAAAACCCAGATGCCTACCAAAAAAAAAAAAAAAGTTCACGGAGTTTGGCCTTTGCTTAATAACGTTTTATGATTTATCTTAATTTTTAATTGAAAAAAATTTGCGAATTAATTGATTTCTGGGACTTGCCAATTAACATTGTAATTGGGTGCATGATAAATTTCGAGGGAGCATCATTTTTCTCCCTCTCCCCCTTGTCACCCAGGAGGGGAATCGCGAGGGCAGCCGCTTCCTCCCCATACACCCCCCTCTCCTTCCCCAGGTGCCGCTGCCCTCCTTCCCCCTTGCTACTGTATCTTAAAGAAGGAACAAGAAAGCTAATAAAGTCGTGTTATTAGAGTCTCGCCAGAGGTGACCCCTCCAGGCATAAATCCGCGCCTGGGAGATCGTGGGGACAGGTACTATTAAGTGCCTGACAGTACTTTGCGCCGGCGGGACTGGGTACCCTCCCCCTGCACGTCCTCTCCCCCGGCCGCGGCGGCGGCGGCGCTGAGCTTTCGCGGCTCCCCCGAGCGCTGGCGGTCCCGTCGCTCGCCCGAGCAACTCGTGACGCGTGTGCCTCTGCCCTCCTGCTAGCCCGTGCCTGCGGCTGCCCGCCGTCCCCGTCCCGTGCCCGCGCGCGCCTGCCCACAGCCCAGCCGCTCCGCGATGGCCCTGCTGTGCCGGGACCTCGCCGCGGGTCGGGGGTGCGGGTGCCGCCACGGCCCCTTCCCGCAGCGCCTGCCTGCGCTTTGAGCGTCCCCCGGCGAAAGCCAGGCGGCCAGGCCAGGGCCGGCGTTGGGGAGCGCTGCTTTCCGCCGGGGGGGTGGCGCGCTGACGGGGTCGCTTGCAGCCGGCGCGGCGCAGGATGGGCCCCGAGTCCCCCGGAGCAGGTGCTGCCCCGGCAGCGGTTCCCACGCGTGCCCCAGGCCACCGTCGCGGAGCTGCTCGGCTCCGCGCAGGGGGCCTGGCTGTCGGGAGGCAGGGCGCGGGTGCACCTCCGGGAGCGTGGGCAGCGGCTTCGCCTTACGCTGTCTCGGCGTGACTCCTGCCGGATTTGAATTAAACACGCAGCCCGTCGCTGGAGGAACCCACCTGGAAGTCTCCGCTTCTTGGTGGCACTGGAGCGGGGCGTAGGGCCATGAAGTAACAGGGTCGCTTCCCCGCGTAGTGTGCGGAGAAGTGGATGAACTGGCTCTTGCCAAAATGAGGAGTGAGGAAACTGTTTTCCCGGAGAGGAGAGGGTACCGGCCACACGCTGGAGGGGACTGAGATGCAGTGGATGGAGGATGGAAATCTCAAGTAAAATGAACAGTATCTTGTAGATACTGTAGAATCTGTAGAGCTTCCCCCGCTCACTTCACGGGCCTGGTATAAATCATTTTGTCGCCTGCTGAAATGCAGTCGGCTCTGGGGCGAAGCAGGGCTGGCCCCTTCGCTCTCCGTGGGCTTGGACGGGGCTTCGCTCTGCCGCCCGGCAGCCTCCACGCAGGAATTGTCCCCCGAGCCCGGGGATGTCCCGTGTGCCCCCGCGACACGCAGGTGCGTGTAGGGAGGCGAAGGCCGCCTGCCCGGGCCGGGGGCCCCAGCCTTGCCCTGGCTCAGCCGCGGGATGCCGGAGCGGCTGGGACGCGGGAGCAGCTCGGAGCAGCCCGGGGCTGCGCCTGCCGGTGTCACCGGCGGGGAGCAGTGGGGGAAAGGAGGGTAATTTATGAGGAGAGGAGTCTGTTTATTATCTAGCAAATGTGGTGCTGCTGATACCGTGGATTTATCCTCTTTCATCCCCCCTCTGATTTGTGTCCCTGCCCCTCGCTGTGGCAGATTAATCATGGACAGAAAAAGAAGAGAGCACCCTCCAGCTCCCTCCCAGGCACTCGGAGGGTGGCAATGACGGCAGCCCCAGGCCCTTTATCCGCTGCTGCTCCAGCGGAGAGAGCATAAGGAATACAGCTGCCTGTCCCGCTTGAAGGTGCCCCCTTGCTCTCCTCCCATCGCAAACTCCGACCGCAAGTGGGGCGAGTCACCCACTAGCTGGCTGCTGCCCATGGTCTCTGGGTGAGAGTATTTCTCATGGGTCAGGGTTTTTGGGGTAGCACAGTGCGTAAGTAAATTTGTGGGGTCATGTATCTCCTCGCTCATGTAGTGCCCTTGCAATGCTGCGAATGCTCCTTGAAGTGCCTTCAGCTTCCCAACACCCAAAACTGATTCCCTAGCTCCAGGGCATGGGTTTGTAGTTAATGTGTTGGGCTGGGGTTTGGGATCTCAGAGGTCAAGGCTTTCCGCTGCTGCTGACTCTCCTTGCAGCCTTGGGCATGCTGGGCAGTCTGTGTGCCTCACTTTTCCATCTGCGAAATGGGGCTAGGGAGAAATCCTCTAGAGAGAGGAAGGCGTCAGAGCCTCTGCTGGGAGGCAGAGCAGCAGCAGCCCCGCATAAAGCACCACTGCATGGAGAAACCCAGAATTTGGAAGGGAAGCATGAGGGGGTGAGAAATAAATCTTCAGTCAGTTATTTTCCCTTAAGCGATACATGCCTTCTGTGGAGCCTTCTCTGAACTGCCACGTGAGCTGCGAATAATTAAACAGTCATTACAGCCGCAGTAGCAGAGAGCCCCCCAGATCAATCTAATACATGATCTTTCCCTCTGACTTTTCTCTTTATTTTTCCAGCCACCTCCTTTTCAAAGAGGGGGAAAGAAATGAAAAGTCCCTCCCACCCAAGCCCCCCCCCACATGCACCATCATGTCCTCACCCAGACCCTGCAGCAGCCCATCAGCTGCCCCGAGCGGAGACTCCCTGCGGGGCACAGGTCCAGCGCCCCGTGCTCTGCCCTGGGATGGATAAAAGAAGAGCTCAGCAGGGAAGCAACGTGGGTGTCAATGCGATAGAGCAAATGGGGGATTTTACTGTGGTCAGGTCACTCACTCACTGCGGTTTATGATCCTGCTGCATCTCTGCTGCGGCTTCATTTATTTCGGGGAGCAGGGAGGTGGGCGGCTGCCCTGTGGGGTCAGGTTTGCCAACAGCTGCCTGCACGTTGGCTACTGAGGTCTCACAAATATTGCCTGGGCGAGCATTTGGGAAACGCAGCTGGGATTGGAGGTGTAGAGTGTTTCTAGGCCTGACTTCAGGGTCTTTGGCAATTGTCACTGTCACCCGGCCCCTTTCCCCGTCGGCTGCAGGAGATCTTTTAACTGATGTGGGGAGCAGGGGCCGTTAGATGAGCGACAGCAGGTTAAAAATCACAGCATGCTTCCCCTGACAGTATAGATCATGTTCGGCAGCTCCAGGGAGCTGTCACCTGCGGCTAGGTGAGGATTTGGCCCTGTGTAGTTAAAAAAAAAAAAAAATCAAACTCTCATTTCCTTATTTAGGTTTCAAGTGACACTTCCACTTATTTAAACCGGCGCTCACAAAAATCCAATTCCCTCTCTACCCGGCTACTGCTTATTTACTCCTGGCGTTTCCTCCCGCGCCGCTCTGCAGGCTGCCTGCTCCGTCCCCTCCGTCGCCGCCGGCGCTCTGCCCTGCGGCCGAGCGCGCGAGCCGCCAGTCCTGCGGCTCAAAACAAATTGTTTCCACTGCATATTGTTAAGGAAAAGTATCAGTCGGCTGCAGCTCGCAGCTACCTCTCAGCTTTGCAGGATCTCGTGTGGGAGCTGAACGTGCTCAGGCTGGCGCCTGCCAACGCGAAGGCCTGATGAGGTTGTTTTGTGAAAGAGTTGCAGAGCTGAAAAACACCAGCTGCGTGGCAGCCGTGGGTGTTGCCAGCCCTCTTGCCACCTCTTTAAACCTCTTCTCGCTGCAATGTCGGTAAGGGATGAGCACAAACAACTGTAACTACCCAAGCTCAAGGAACTTCTTCTCTTGCCGTTGTTATTAATTACGTGTTAGGAGCGGTGCTGGGAGGGTGGCTGCTGCTGTGCCAGGTCCCCAGCTCAGCCCTTCCTTGACGGATGCTCTTCATAAGCCCTAACGTGCTTTGGGTGGGGGCTCTTGGCAGAGCTCCTTTGAGCATGCTTGGGGAGGGCAAGCGGCTGCAAGATCTGGTGGCTGGATCGGGCTGAAGCGTAGTGCAGGGCGGCTTCTGGCCCTGCTGTTGCTTCTCTGAGGCTTGGAGCAGGTTCTGTCACTGCTCTGGGCCTTCGTTTCCCCTTCTGAGCGCGTATCTCTCTGTTGCCTTATGTTAGCAAATGCTCAGGCTGTAGCTACAATTGCAACAGAGTTTTCTAAGCCTTGTTCCTGGGCTCTGTCAGGCGGCAAGCGCGCTGCCACGAGCGGAGGGAAGGAAGGCTGGAAGGAAGGTTTTCCTGGGGTAACAGCCTCATGCTAGGGCTTCTGGCTGAGCTGGGAATTGAATCTGCAGTTTCCAAGCTGGGGTTCTTACTTGCGTGTGTTGCTTAGGTCTCACTTGCCGCAGGCCCGCTGTTCCCACCCACAGCGATGCTGGTGGTCCTCGGCCCCAGCCGGGGGGACAAACTGTTCCTGCCTGAAGGTCTCTGGCACCACTTCAGGGACCACCAGGGACCAAAACTTTGCATTTTTCACCATTTCCAGAGGACAAAGAACAAAGCCTTGGAACTGAAGCCCCTTCCCATTAGACTCATCATAGCCCTGTAGCCTGACCATGACACAGCAAGGGCCCAACAAGGCCGCAGCTTCAGTCCATGAGGAAGGCAACGGGGCTACTTCCTGCATATTACTTTTCTTTTTCCCTATGGCAAGCACACCCTGAAAAGCAGGAGCCATAAAAAATAAAAATAAAAATCTAAAGGTCACTGCATGTGACAGCATCCCTGGCAGGGGTGGAGAAACCCAAGACTGCGGGGAAGAAGAGCACATATTCAGTGTGGTGAGCTGCCCTTTGCCTTTTGGGACATCGCGAATGACATGTTGGGTCTGAACAGCCTCCTGGGGTTCCCACGAGGAGACACTGGGGGATTGCTCATTGCGTCTGGGGATGCTCCCAAATAAGTCCCTGCCTGCTTTTAAAAGGCATCTGCACGTCTATTTGCTGTAGCATGGCTATTGCTTTAATTGTGGAAGGCCTTGCTGCAAGTAAATGTTCTTTTTAAAGCTGGCATGCCCTAATAAATGGGAGCGATGGGCCGCAGGTGAGCTGGCGAGGGCCCCGGGGCACGTAGGGACTTGGCCGTGCAGCTCCCGTTAATGTTAATGGAGCAATACAGCTGAACGGCCACGCAGGGCTCTGCAGCGTGAAACCCAGTGGGGTTTCACTCCAGGCCAGCAGCGCCAGCGCGGGAACTTCGCATCCCTCCCCGACGCACAGAGGGCACGTACGGGCACACACGCGCGCGGGCGGATGCATGACCCGCTGCCACCGCTGGTGCCGCAGTCCCGAGAAAACGGATTAGCAAGGAAACATCCCCTTATCTCTTGGAAGTGCAAAGCTACCAGGAGAGAGAATAAGGCTCCCCAGATCTCTGAGCCTTTCCAGGACGTTTCCTTTCTATTTGGTAGTTTGGGCGGGTTTTGCCTAAAAGGAAAAGAAGTTGTTTTGCTGTAATGAACTAGATAAACAATTCCCCAAATAGATTAAAACTAACTGTAACTTATAAAAGCGGGTAGTAATTATATTTTATTAGCTAGCAAAACACCATTTTTTTATTTCGAAGGATAATTCTGTGTAAATCACCTTAATTAGAAGTGTCAGACGAGCCTGTGAATATCGTACTTAGTAACTAATTTCCTATGTACAGGTTATAATTTAAAACACATGGATCACTCGCCGAGTGGAAATATGCTAGCCATGAAATAATGTGGGGAGTGTTGGGGTTATTACTATGTAAATGTGTAATCATTTCAGACCACTGCAGACTGGCTTGGTGATTAAAGAGAATTCCAAGGTCTCCAAAGATTGTGCTCTCTGCAAGGGCCTAGAGCGAAAAACTTTAAAAGGCACCGAAAAGTGTTTGAACTTTAAAGGTCTTGATTTCCCTTTTACCATTTTTAATTTGTCTGCAGTGTTTATGGAATGGAAGGTTTCTCTTTGCCGATGGCCTTTCGATTCGGAGGCCGTTCCCGGCTTCCCTGAACAGTCAGCCGCCCGGGAGCGTGCTGCCTCCTGCGGGGGCGAACGGTGGCACAGCGGGCTGCAGCGTCTGTGATTCAGGTGGTTATTTAGCGGGATGGAGGAAAGCAGCCAGACTGAATTAGTCCAGGGTCTTTGTAGCCCGGGCCCCGTCTCCAGCAGTGGTCTGAACCAGATGCTTTGGAGGAAGGTGCAAGAAAGCCCGTGGTAGTGATCTGGACGATAAACTGAGCTCAGGGCCAAACACCCTTGAGGGACCCAGTGTCTTGTGGGCTGGAAGACCAGGGCTTGTGCTTGTTCCTAAACCCCTCTCTGGAAATAAATAAAAAACAAATGACTGCTAGTGGAATGGGGCTAAATTGTAGGAGGGGAGAGGTTCCTTAATCATCCTCCAAATGAAGAATAGACACTCCCAAATTAAAGTCCAATCCCCTTCACTGTCAGTCGTTCCCAATGGCAGAAGCTTCACCTTTTGGCTGATCAAAGAAACTCTCATACTGAAAACACCAGTTTCCTGGCACCAAAACCATTTCCAGGAGGAATTAATGAGATTCTTCCTCTTTCCTGTGAAAGGGAAAAATTTTAAACACCTTTAACAAGAAAAGGGAGGAAAGCAGTTGGACTTTTTTAACGCGGTGTTTGGATTATAAACGAAAAAAGTTGTTTCACACTTTGGGTCACTGAGAAAGTCAAGATAGCCCTGGAAATTGTGGAGGGAAAAGCCCTGCCACTGGCAAAGGGGTGGACGTGCCCCGCGGGGATGGGTGCGTGGCCCAGATCCCCCGAGCAAGCAAGCGTCCGGCAGCACGTCCCCGCACCCGGCAGCGCAGAGCCCAGCCGGCGCCGGCGGCCAGCGCGTCCCTCCTGCCGGGGAGCGGTGGCCGAGCGGGAGCCGAGGCCCGAGGAACGCGGCGGCGCTTGCTCATCCCGGTGGAAGAGCCCCGGGAACTACAGCCGCTCGGCTGAGGATTAGCGCTAAAAGTGCCTCGCCGACTGCGGGGCCGGGAGCGGGGCTCTAGCAAACCCTTGATCTCTGGCGTTTGGGGTGACCTGATTGACAGATAACTGCTCGTTTCACCCCGTTTGGGGGCTGGAGGGGTGAGGGCGGCGGGACTCGGGGAGGAAGGGGCCCGTAGCCCCAGGAGAAAACACCTTCCTCCATCCCTTCTCATTTCATAACACCCAGCCATCTGCCAAATCAAGGCAGATTAAAGCCAGCCAAATTCAATTTCTCCCCGCTGCCACTGCAGCTCGGCATCTGGGGCTAAAGTGTCCCCGACAAAGCGAACATGACAGGCACATTGCTTTTTTGTCACATCTAGTACCATGTTGATCTTCTAAAAGTCTCATAAAAATTTATTGATGTCTCCCATATTGCTGTGATTGAGAAGAAAGGAGCATGTGTGTGCGGAGCCGTGTGTGCGCGCGCGCGGGCGCGGGGGGGGCTGTGCGTGTGTATATTAATGTTTCTGAAGTAGATCTGATTTGATATGTCTTGTTCTATTGTCAGCATCTGTTTAGCGAGGCTTTTTAATACTTTCTGGCTGCCGATCACTCATCCTTAGCCTGGGATGCAGGCTTGCATACAAATTTTGTTATTAAACACAATTGCATCCCCCCCCCCTTCCCCAACCTCCGCCTCCAGCCGCTAACCTCCCCCTCCGCCCACCCATCCATCATCTCCCCGGGGCGATGGGGAGAGGGGAGCCAGCCGCCCCACCACCATGCACTTACAAGCGCAGGCACCGGGGTTGCCAACATATTTCAAGATCCTTTTGCCTGCTGCAGGTGCTTTGCATTGACAAATCGAATCATGGGGAAATAATTTATTTCCTAATGCTGTTTGCAGCATGTTAGCAGGAGAATTTACATGAGAGAGATTACTTTAATAACCAAAAAATTACAGTGCAGGCCTCCCCGCCATGTCGGCTTTGATATGTAATTGTTTCAAGTTTAACCTGTCTGGAGGGGGGAAGGTGTTATTAAATCTATAGCATCTCCCGCCGGCGAGGGCAGGCGAGGAGGAGCACCATGACGGGGACCTCCTTCCCTGCTAAACGGGGAACAAGCTGAATTAACAAATCACTCCAGCCTCCGGCAGAGCTGCTGCCTCCGCAGCCTGGCTGGAGCAGAGGAGATCTTCTGTCCTGTGCTTTTTACGGGGGTTTAATTTCCCTCTCTTTCCTTTCCGCCTTTTTTATTGTGCCTGGTCCTACGCAGGGCTCACCACCTGCCGTTCCCCTCTCCTTGGCTTTCTTCCCAGCTCCCTGCAGGCAGGATCTCTGCTTTCCCCGGGGAAGGGAAGAGTTGGGATTTGACTCATGCCAGCCACATGCCAGCGATAGTGTCTGGGTTTGAGTGGTTCCACTTTTAGGACCATTTTATTCCAACCTAGGCTGGACAATAGGTTGTCCTGCCTCCTTCCCACGGCCCTGCGACCAGGGCGAGGAGGAGCTGTGCTCGCTGCTGGTTAACCTCCATAGCTTCTCTTCCCCTCCTTGCCCGCCGCAGCGATTTTATGACTCTGACCCGGTTCTCTTTTCTCTTGGCAGTAAGAACTCCATCCTGAAGGATGCCATGGCAGCGGGTACCCCCAAGGTAAGTGAGCAAAACTTGGCACACCTTTCCCCGAGAGGGATGCTATTTACCCGCCCTTGCCCTCCCAGCCCACTCCATATCCCGCTACTTGGTGTTCCCCAGGAACCAGCCCTCCCTGGGCTGCCCCAAAAAGAGCCGCACTTTGAGGTCTGTGCAGCGCAGGGGGAAGCTGCCCCCATTCCCCCACTGGGCTGCAGTGATCAAGTCCCTGCACGGGCTCTGCCGTTCCTTGAACAGCTGAGGAATCAGTGTCTGAAGGACCCAGCAGTCTCCGGGACTCCAGATTGTGTCTAACGACAGCTAATGAGAGTTGATCACACGCACACTGAGCTCAGACTGTAAAATCATGTGCGGCAGTTGCTGGAGCCAAAGCCATATGCCAGTGTTGGAAGAGGGGCACAGGACTGCTGCAAGGGGGAGCAAAGCACACCAGAAAGGAGCCCCTCTGTCTGTGCCCAGCTATCAAAAAGACCCTGCCTTAGCCGGATCCCCCTGCCCAATGCCTACCTCCCATCCCTTTGGCGCCAAAAGTCCTGCTCACCATGTACAAAATGCACAAAGCATCGCATCGTCATTGCAAAGGGCATCATGTGCTAATTAGTGTTGCTGTTAGCTGGCCATTAGACAACACCGCTGGGGGAAGGACCAAAGCCTGGACAGGCAAATGCGTGGCAGGGAGCTGGAAATTGGACCACTTCGGAAAACAAAGTGAGCAATGGCAAATAGTGCTCCCCAAGGTGGGTAAAGGCAAGGGGCCTAGGGTCTCCTACCCGTCCGCTTACAAAGCCGCGCAGGCCAAACCAGCAGCGCTCCTGCTCAGGGAGGCCGCTTGCATCACCCAGCCCAGAAGGGGCAGGGGAGCTGTCATGGGAGCCGTCTTTCTCCTGGTTTTAATACTATAAACTTCAGGTCTCATTTTCCTTTCTTTTCTGGAAGCTTTGGGCAGGTTTAGGAGCACCTGGAATGTGCCATCAAAAACAGAGGCTGAAATTTCAGCTCTGAGTTCCCCATTGGGATTCACTGACTGTCTTGCAACCACATAAACACCTTATTTGACCCACTAAGCAAGGGGCAGGGGAGCCACAGTGCTGTCTTGGGTTCCCAGCTGTCACTGATGCCTACTGAATAAATCCAACAATTTCCCAAACTATCAAAGAGAAAATACAGTTCACAGCGATACCACCTAGTGCTTCACACCCTTCTCATGCATGACCGTCCCTCTCCCCCTTGACACTGCCCCAGGGGAGACCGATAAGCAAGCAGACACCTGACTTGGCACTGGCAGGACCAGGCTGGCAGTCCTGAGGTTCTCGCTTGCATGTCGGGAGCAATGGGCCACTTCACCAGCATCTCACTGGTAAACTGGGCGCTGCTGTTTCCCTCATGAGAAATGAGCAATGCAAAAAACAGTCCCCAAACGCAACCGCCGCTGAAAAGTCACAGCCTGTGAAGCTGCCTTTAGATATCTTGAAGGAGCTAGAAAGGGCACCTGCAAAATAAAAGCACCTAGACTTTGCACGCTTCCCTTTCACTTGTTGTCAGGTCTGAGTGTAGATAACTCAACAGTCCAAATACAGCGCCTAAGAGGGAGAAGGAAGGTTAGGAAGACAGATTAGCTGTTTGGAGGGAAATACACCAAGTGACTGACAGACACCAGATAAAGAAGAAGGTCCATCTCTCGGCAGGGCTGGGCTTTTGAAGTTTCCATTGACAAAGAATCCCATTTGCCTTGAGCGAGGGGATTAAACTGGGACTGGAGAGTCGTTCTATGTAAAAGAGATCAATCGTCCGCTGTCAACGCATGGATCTTTTCCCTTTGCCCGTCACGTCTAGGCCTAAGAACATTAACTTCAAGAAGCCATGAGAGTAGGGAGGGAGAGGGTGAAATCAGGAAATCTTTCATTCCCTTCTCAGAGAGCTTGAAAGCCTCTCAGCCCAGGAGAATTCATTATTTCTAGGTGGCTTTTGCTGGGAGACAAGTCCTGTGTGGCACAACACTTTCACCTTCATGTTAGCTTGGTATTAAAGGCCCCTTTGTAATTACGCAGGATTTAGGAGGAGGGTGGTGGGGAGACGAGGCGCCTCTTTCCCTTTGTGCCTGCTGAGCGTTTGCGACACAGGCTGAGAGTAGCCTGTTGAGATAGAAAGTCCGTCTCTGAAGTCCTGCCGGACAGACTGGGGGCAAAGCACCTTCCGGGCCACCCTCAACGGGGTCGCAGCTCAGGGACAGGAGAGCTGGCATGGGATGCAGGCAGGCTGTGCTACCTCCACGGTCACCACTCCGCCCCAGTGGCTTTAAGACCACTTCAGGACTCGGTTTAGGACCTTTGCATGAAGTGTCAGGGGCTGTTCCTGCTTCTGTGCTGGCTGAGGCTTTTCCTGGGGAGCGGGGGCTGGTGCAGCTGGGGGGCTGGTGGTTTAACTCCCACCCATCCTCCTCCTGGCTCTGCTCCCATCCCTCCCCTGCTGCTACCCTAGCAAAAGCCTCTCCTGGCAATAAAAGCCCAGATGCAAACGTGTGTTCCCCGCTCACTGCTTCCCTGCCCCTGAAGAGCTGTCACTCACTGCACTGGGTCAATTTTCATGGCAATATGTCAAAGAAAATCCAATCACTCAACATGGGATGTGATGAACGCAGGATTATTGTATCAGATTCTTCTATTATCAGAGCTGGCTGAGGCAGTGACAGCCAAGCGAGGGCTGCGAGCTGGGGGGCTCTGGCCAACACATTTACTTGGTGCCTGGGCTCCCTCTCCACCGCTCAGCTGCAGCAAAGGCAGCCTGAAGGGCAGCGCTGAGCACCAAATTGCCCTGCGCTGCTCAGCATCCTCGTTTGCTTTCTGTTAGAGACCAAACCCTGTCGATCATAGTATGCCAGTGTGGACAAAACACTTGGACAAGCAGCTGACAAACTTGGGATGATATTTCTATCCAACCCCAGCGTCACTTAGCTAGCATAGCAGGTGACACTAAGTTGGGCACTGCCAGCCTCTGGCTAGGGAGCAGGGCCTGAGATGGCTGCTTGGTGTCAGCGAAAAGTCCCCCACCTACGCATGACGGAGAACACCGCTGTCTCCTCCCCACTCCCAGCTGCAGTTCCTGGACCTGATAGCTCCCATGGCCTCATGAGCAGCCATCCTGAGCAGCATACATGGGATCTGATGCTCACCCCAAGGCCTGCAGTAGCCTTTGGTGCCTTGACCTTCATGTTGCTGAGGACCAAGCAGCCCATCAAGCCCTTGCAAGTCAAGGTGACAGTTTGCGCTTGCTGGGCTGCCTTGTAAGCATGCTTTCCAGCAGATAAAGCTGCAAAAAGGTGCAGAAAGCACCTCTCCTTTGCAGAAAGCACAGCCAGTGGCCCTGCTCTGGAGAACGTCTTCCTCAGGCATTGGGCTTTGAGGAGAGTCCAGGATTCCTGTAGTGTCCTTCTTGGATGACAAGTCTGAGTGGGACACCAGGAGGAGGAGGAGAGGTGGGAAAAGCAATTCTTCACCAAGGAGAAGTTTCAGTGTGAGTGGAAACAGAAGCTTCAGGCCCATAGGAAGTGACGGAGGATGTTCTTGCTGTTGCTGAGCTAGAGACCATGGCTCCATGGTACTGCTCTCTGGCCTGGGGCTGGACACTGTATACTTTCACTGTAGCCCTTGGTCATCATGGGGAGACCCATCTCCAAAGTCACTCAGGAGGGCATTTTCTGAACATGTGTCCAAGCCAGCTATGCACCAGACCTCTTCCAGCCCAGGGTTTCCCTGAAGGACTCCCCCAGCATGAGCAGAGTCGTGTATCAGGCAGCCCAGGCAGCGGGGATATCTTACAGAGGCATACAGACACCACCATGTGCTCTGACCAGGCTCTTGGTTGCCCAGGGGTCTCTACATGGCCACTAGCCGAGCTCAGTTCTCCTTGGCGTTATTCCCACCGGCTGTTCTCTTTAGCTGCCTCTCCCACGCAGAGCTGAGCAGGAGAGGAACACATGTTGTGACCAGGGTTGGTTAGGGGTATGAGAGGTGCAATTCCAAACGGTTCCTGCTCTTCCTTGAGCAGCCAGCTGAAACCCAGAATCAGGGTTCCCGAGTCCTCATAGCTACTTAAAAACACTTCTTTGCCACCTGTCCAGCGTGGGGCTCTCCCTCCACAGGGTATCCACAGGGATATCTCTTCCCAGAGAGGAGAGATCTCAGGCCCTGTGATTCATGATGGAACATCTCTAACAGCATCCCCTGAACTTTCTCATATCCTCCCTGAAACTCCTGGGACTTTCCACTGAAGGGGGAGACCCAGCTCCATGAAGTGCCCTGGTGGTTAATGCGAGTTCAGCATTCATTTGCCACTGATGCTTCCTAATATGTGAATACAAGTTGCCTTCGCCGCTAGCAAGCCCACTGTGCACTGGCTCTTGCTGCAAACAAACACCAAAGCGAGCGGCCAAGAACAAATTCCATCTCACGCTCCCAGCAAGTGCTTGCAGGCAGTTTGCTTAGGTCTGCACCCAGCCTCTCGGAGGGTGCAGGCAGGCAGGCAGCCAGCACGCGGCACGGAGACCTCCGGCTGAGCTGGGAACTGAGCCACAGTGCCAGAGCCCTTTGATTCCCCCACTACCCCTGTTATTTTACGGCTTCACAGAGCAGTTTGAGAGAGAATTACAGCACCTAGAGGGAAATCTGACCACTAAAGCCCTCCAAGGAAAAAGAGCTTTGAAGCAAGTAAGATTTGGAGCCTTAAACCTTGACAGAATGTCTGTATTAAGCCCTTCCCAGCTGCCTTGCTCTAGATGAAATTTCTAGCACAATCATTTAACTTCTCTGTATCATGTCTGGTGGTAGGAACCAGGGACTGGTGTCAGGGCCCTGGGGTTTTAACTCCTTCTCCTATGTCACTGACTCACTGAGGGGCCTTGGGGAAGTCGCTCCAAATATCTGTGCCTCGTCCCTCCTCCCCCGCCATCTGTAACTGTGATTTATGAGGAAAGATTAAAAAGCTAAAGCTGAACATTGTGGCAAAGCTACCGCTAAGCAAGGGCCATGAGAGCGGTCCACAGATATGAGCAGGAGGGGAAACTACCTAGGATGAGTGTCGGCTGGCCGTGCTCCCTGCCGGGCTGGGGTGATGAATACCAGAGCCACTCCAAAAAAAATTTCTGCCAGGTTTTCTTCCATAAAACAAACTACCCCATGAACAAACAGAGCGCCTTGCTCCCCTAGGGCCAAACAGCTGTGCCCTCCCATTAGGCTGGGGGAGAGTGCCATGTTCGGCAGGAAGAGCGGAGACGGAGGTGGTCCGGTGCGCAGCGTCCCGGAAGGAGGTCTGCATTTCTGCCCCAGCTCCACCACAGACAGCCTGGGACACCTTGGCCAGATCTCTTTCCCTTCTCTGCCAAAAGGGTGCCTTTCCCCACCGCATAGCTGGTGCCTTGTCCAAAAGGACCGGAGCTCAATTGCAGTCCCCGGTGTGACCGTAGCAGGAACAAAAATAAATCAGTAGCTCACATTTTTGTAAGCTTAGTACAGCTGCAAACCACTGGAAGCCTTCAGTGAAGGCCAGCAGGCTGCTGATACCGTTATTTCCATTCACTGTTAACACCCTTCTTACATTTATGCTTTGCATCCCCCGCTCCACCCCACCTCCATCTCTGCCAGCTGAAAGTCACTGGGTGATTTTGCCTCTAACTTTCCTAGGAGCAAATCTGGACCTTCTGAAAGCTTCTGGGAACCTCAGCTCTAACACTAGCATCTTTATGTCAGAGATCCTCAAGCAATAACATAAAAATGGCTAGCAGAGTAAGGGGGAAAATCGCAGCAAGGCCTAGTATCACTCATTGCTTTTGGGTTACAGTTCCCAAGTGATAACAGCTATTAGCAACACTTTGACGGCTTCCCTACCGTGGAGGGGAGGGCAGGAGACGGAAAACATGTCAAGCCATCACCTCCATGTTAAGTGATAAGTACCTATTTAGACGGCAGAGTTAAAGCTGAATGCATCAAGCAGGGAACGTTTTGTGACAAAATATATATAAAAAAAGGCCATACAGATACATAAAAAGCGGGGTTAGAGTGTTTGTTCTGCTGACAGCAGCTGTGATGGATTGTTTAAGAAAAATAGACTCCCTGTGTTTTTCCAGGGCTATCAGAAAGCAGGAGTCCAGCACTTTAATACTCTCAAATGAGTGGCCTTGAAAGGAAGCAGAACGTCAGAGGCATTGGCCCACTCTCCCCGCGCTGGCACCTGCCCTGTCAGCCCGGGAGCGGCGGTGGTTAGGGCTGGGGGCGGCGCGTGCGGGCAGTTCCCATCCATTTCCTCGGCCCAGCCGCTGCAGCCTGACACGCGTCCCCTCCGCTCGCGCGGTTTGTGTGGGTCGGGATGTGCTGGCACGCGTGCCCTTGCGCGTGCACGGGACGCTGCCGATGCACAAGTACGGGGCGGCGGGCAGGGGGTGCCAAGCTGGGGTGCGCGGTCGCTTCCCGGGTGGGTGCCTCCAGGCACGAGCTCCCCTTTGGTGGAACTAGGCTGCAGAAACACGTCTCTAAAGAAACCAAATCCTCTGCTGAATTACAGCTGCTCCGCACTGCGCCTGTGTCCACCCGTGAGCTGGCCCAGGGCACAGCCGGCTGGTGGTGCCGTGCCCGAGGAGGTCTCCCAGCCCCAGCCCCAGCCCGAAGCTGCTGCCTGGCCGGGACGCCCCTTCACCAGGGGCTCCTGGGCTGCCTCCGGCTCTGCCTGCCGCCGGCATCGGCTCTGAGCTGCCACGGGCCGCTCCAGCCGCGCTCGGAGGAGCCCGTCCGCAAGCAGGCTGGGAGAGCGCTGCGCACCACTTGCGTTATTCCCGTTTCGTTCATGCAGAACCTGCCCGTATATTTATATATGTAACCTATAGGTTGTTTAGGATTGAAACGAAGCTGCTGCAACATTCGCAGGCTCTGCAGAATTGCACGGTCCGTGCAGGTTGGCAGGGGATGCCGGCGGGGGGGGATTCAACCCCTCAGAAAGCTGGAACATGGTTAGGGGGTCCCGCTGCCTCCACGCGCACGCCCAGCCTCAGCCCGGCCCGCCTGGGCGCCAGCCGCGAGCTTCCCGCGCCGGCTGCCGAGGGAGGCACCAAAAGTGGGAGCGGGAGGACGCGGACGCTCATCCCAGTGAGCCGAGCCGGGGCCGTGGCTGCCCGGCTCAGCATGGGGGGCAGCAGGAAGGAGTGAGTACATGGCTCGGACAAGATTGATGGCCTCGTTGCCATTAAGAAAAAAATTAGCCGGTGGCGGCTATCATATTAAAGGGTGAAGAAGCCGTGAATTATTTTCTTAAAGATCTTATCACTTACAATGATAATTTTACCTTCCAAAAGGCCACTTTTAATGAGGCAAGCCAGGCAAAAAGTCATGATTTAATGCCAGATTTTTTTTTCCAAACACATTTTACTGCTTTTTTGTCCATGTTTAAAAAGCGCCGGTGACCTTTTTTTATTTAGCTTGCCCCAGGTGTAATGCTCAGGCTGATCCTCTCAGGGTTTATAACCTCCGCAGAGAGTGCCTTTACCCAATGGAGAGATGATTTAAAGGGGAGGGAGAAATATGAGGCTGCACGGCCGCTCGCGCGAGGCCCTTGCTCCATCTTTCACGCTGGGAGCCGTGGCTTGCCGCGGAAGGGGGTCCCGGGGAGGGGAGGAGGGTGCTTTCGCCGGCATAAACCCGCTCAGACGTACCCCCAAAGGGGCTTAACTGGCCACCCCGCAGGGATGAGCTTGCTGGGTAGCTCAAGGGGAAAGGGACGCTTCTGCATCGAGGCTTGCTCCCCTAGGCAGAGCACCGCACTGAGCGCGTCCCGGCCACTTAACCCTGAGGAGACGGCCCCAACATGATGGTTTGGGAAAGAAAGAGGCCAAAATTAGGATGGCAGAGAGGCTGGCCTAATGCGGAAATGAAAGTCACCCTGGTATCAAGTGCCTTTCCTAATGCCGTAGCCCTTGAGCCTGCTTTGCCGCCTGCCGCCGCAGCGGTCCTGCCTGCATGGGCTGAAAGGCAAAGTGAGCCACATCTCGCGGAAATGAGAAAAACAAATGAAGTCAAGTTTCCTAACAGTGAAGGGGAAGTGTGACTTGGCATCTCTAACGCTGTGTTTAACATGCCGGCGAGGTATTTAGAATTGAAGTGCTTGCACACAATTTAAAAATAGACAGTTTATTAATCTAAACTGCAAGTGTATGTAGAAGAGGCCTCGAGATTGACATCTTTGGGATTAGTTTAGCCCTGCGTTTTTCCAGAGGTCATCGCCATGGTGCTCAGGAGGTTTGTGGAATAAATGGGGCCGGCGTTCTTCCCGGGACCACACGCTAAAAACTAATACATAACGTTTAATTTACTGTCTCCATAGCTAGCCCAACCATTTTTCACATAATAATATTGGATTAGAGCTACCAGAAGCGGAGGGGGGAGCTGGAGGCGGGGAGGGTTTGTCTGTCTGTCGCCAAGGAATGGGGAGATGGGTATTTTTTCCCCTTCTCTAGAATACATTGGAAGACGAAACGTATTTAACCCTCCCAGCTCCAGGATGCTCTGCTTATTCTAGGAGGGAGAGGACATTGACACCGCCGCAGTCAGGGCTGCTGTTCTGAATCGCACCCGCAGGCTTTGAGCCCCTTTGTTGTATAGGACATTTGCAAACCTGCTTCTTCAAAAATGGTCCTCGTTCTCCTTTTAGGAAATAAAAAAACTAAACGACAGCAAGAGCTCAGGGCGTGCACTCTGCGGAAAATCTCCTGGCGGCTTCGCGCAGCTATTATCGGGCTTTTCCAGAAACAAATGAGCCGCTCACCAAAACCAATCACTGTGGTGGGACCAGTTAGCTTCGGCCAGCGTGCGAGGCTGGAGCAGGACAGTGCCTGCCCCCTCTCTGCTGCCTCTCGGGGGGTCTCTGGACACGGAGCCCAATCCCTTGGGGCACCACCAGCCCCGCAAGCTCCTGACAGACCTGGAGGTGCCCAGGGGACAGGCGGTCCCAGCGCCGAGACGGGCGCTGCCGGCACTGCTCGTGCTGCGGCAGCTCCGGGCGTCCCCGTCGGGAGGTGCCGAGGGCGCATCCCAGCCCCAGCGTCGGCAGGGTTATTCGCCCCATTTTCTAGGCGGAAAGCAGGCACGTTTGCTCGCCCAACAGTAGCAGTGTGAAGTTTGGATGTCTAATTGTCAGGTCCTCTCCCGCCCGTGGAGATGGGAGAGCGCCCGCAGGGTAATTCCTCTGCGTCCCCTTTCGGGACCTCCCAGCTCCCTGCACCGACTGCGGCGAGAGCCTCGAGCCCACGGCACAGGGGGATGTGGCTCGGCAACACGACTCTCGCCCCACGAGAGCTGGCAGCTCGTGCCTGCGGCACAGCTGGCATCAAACCCGGCCTCCCAAATCTTCCCCACCTGCCCCATCCTGCATGCGCCCTCCCTCCGCCCCCATGTCGCCCGCGCCAGCTTGCTCCGCTTGCCGGGAGCGCTCTTGGAGCCTGGGGATTGCATCCTGCTGCCTGAACGTATTTGTATGCTGAGTCATTTTTCCACTTGCTCATATCTTTCCAAAAAGTGCACATTTTTTCACGTTTCATTTCAGCCCAGAGGCACATGTTTCTGGAATACTTGCCTTTCTCCAAGGTATTATGCTTTTTAATAATGTTGTCACCACACTTGACCTGTCCAATTCAGATGATATCTACACTTCCCTTTGCAAACATACACATCTCCGAGCAGTCATTTATTGTTGAATCTTGCCAGCTGATTCTCAGAAACAAACATCTGGAGAGTTGCATTTACAGTGTATATTTTTTATAGTATATTGTCTTACTATATTTAATCTAGTTTAGCTAATCTATATTTTAAATTAGAATTTTAAATGGGATTTTTCCCTCAAACTCTTCTAATAATAAAGTTCACTTACAACCCAGTGTACGTTTTTTTAAATAGTGTCAAACTCTTGCAGTAATTTTCCCACTAGAGTTCATTGTGTGTAGAATTTAGACTTACCTACTGTTGACTTGAAGTTTATCAGTGATTTCTTGTTTCTCAAATATCACTGATCTTTTTAACCTTCTAAAAGGCCCCTTTTTCCAGTGCTACTTATTAAAATAAATAGCGTCATTACAGAACGAAGGGGTAGTTGTGCTGCAGAGGTGTTGAGAGCTTTAGTGCAGTTTACAAAGCTATCGAGAGATTTAGTGGGACTTATACCAGTGGATGAGCGCAGTTTAACATTGCTCCACATCAGTGTGCGTTCATGTTACCGTATTATTTGTGTGTATTTCTGGCGTGGTCTTTATATCAGGGGATCTCACAGACTCCGTGTGGCATCTACAGGGCAGCGTGTGTCTATGCAATGCTCTGACACTACACACCTGAGATAAATTACCTGGTGCTCGCAGGAAAGCCTTGCATTCAAGACGTTCTCCCGGGGCAGGAGGGGCATGGGTAAAGCCGTGATCACTGCCGTGACCCTGCCATTGCCTCTCCAGACCATGCGCACCGTGCAAGCTGTAGGGTCCAGCGATGCATATGTACTTTCCCTGCACATGCGCAAATTACAGGGTGCTCCCACCACCCTTCCTCCCACGTCAGCTCCAGCAGCGTGGCGGCAGCTGACAGCAGGGACCGGTGCTGTCGGCTGCCGCTGCAGCCGGGTACAAAATGGACCACGGGAGCGCCCAGGGCAGGAAGACGCAGGCAGTCTGCGCCGCAGCCCCTGCCGCCCAGTCGGCCGTGGGGCAGGGGTTATGGCCCCATGTGAAGTGCAAAGGCCACCTGCACCCAGGCGGTCAGCGCCGGCACTGCCCCAAGCCCAGCAGACGCGTTCTCAAGGGGCGGAGAGCTCGGCGATGCTCACAGCATGAATTTCTCCTTTCTCTTGCAGTCAATTTTGTTGTCCGCCTCAATCAAGCGGGAAGGAGATTCTCCAACAGCATCGCCCCACTCCTCGGATGACATCCATCACTCGGACAGATACCAGGTAAGCAGGCAGATACAGTCATTGGGCTTAGCCTTAGACAGGGAACCAGCTAGCCCAACGTCTGCAGCTCTCTGTGAGCGAGCGCACTGGCTCTCTGCTCCACACCGGTGCCCCAGTTCATCTGCCTGTGGAGTGGGACATCAACACTTTGTCTCCCACGTGGCTGCAAAGGCACAGTCCTCCCAGCTCTGATTTTACACCACAGCTCTGCAAAACTACTTTAAATCTTTGTAGTGGTTTTTGTTACATTATTATTCATCACACCTCTAGTTGTCATGGCTATGTTTGTCACTACCTAGCCCATGCCACCGTGAAACTTTCAGAGAAGTGACTTTTCTGTAAAACAGTGAATGATGTCAGCCTGTAGCGGGATAAAATTCTCCGTTTCACTGGTCTGCCACTGGCCAGCAAACTGACTCGTGACTCTCATCCAAAACCAGACATAGTTTTGGAGCATCTGTAGTCACGCCAGCAAGAAAACGCACTCTGCCCAGAGAAGCAGCAGGTCTTGCCTTGGTGCAATTCAATGAGTAAAGTTCAGGGAGATGGAGCAAAGGAAGGAGAGAAAGGTAGCAGTAGGAGTACAGTTCTGCTTGTAAGTCTGTCTGCATTTTTGGGGTAGACTGGATCCCTTGACTCCAACTCATCACACATCCAAACTGTTTGGCTGCAAGCCTGTGCTCAGCCACTGGCTTCAAGTAAACTCCAAAAAGTAGCAGATAAAATAGCTGAAGTCTTTAGCATGGACCTAAGCATGCCTTCACCTGCCGTGTCGATGGGCTGAGTGGGCCATGGCTGTACCAGCTTGACATAAATCCATCACCCTAAATCCCCCAATGCTTTGCCGTGATATCGTATGCCCAAGACCAGGTAGACAGGTCAGGCCTTCCCACATTGGCCAGCATCATGTGTGCCAGGGCTGCATTTGGATCTGCAGAGGCAGAGGCAGATGACCAGTGCTATGGGTCTAGCCAAGCAGCCTCAATTAAAGCATATGTTCTTGAAGATGGCTCCTGTTAGTAGCAGATGTGTACATTTGTTGCCCGTTACTCTGTCTTCTGTCCTCTTTACTGGTTATCTTACCAAATATGGGCCAGATCCTCCTCTGCCACATAGTCCAGTGTATAGTGAAGGTAAGAGCCTTTGGTTCCAATTTGGTGGCACATCACACGCACTTTACCCATGTATCAGTGATGAAACCTGGTGCAAAGTAAAAGAAGCAAACCCTGCAGAAGACACAGGAATGTGTGATTCAGGTAATTCTGCTCTCTTTTCTGCCTCTTTATTAAGGCTGATAAATAAGTAATATTCTTCCCAAAAGGATGGGGAAGAGATTTTTGCAGTGACCCCTTTCATTTGAGAACACCCCTCCCTTCCCGTTTCTCCTGACTTCAGTCTCTGTGAAATTGGTGGTCCTTTGTAGTCCTCTGTTCCTATAAATTTTTATTATGTCATACTTGAGGACAAATATTCACAGCAGAAGCCCCCTCTATGTGCTGAGTCTAGCTAGACTCTAATGTGTTTTAAGTTTGTGGGTGTATTTTATGGAGGGTTGCAGCCCTTAATGCAAATGCGTAATGGGAGTTGTAAGTCTGCACTGCAGGGAGAAAAGACCTCTGGGGCCTGATTTTCATTTACCCTTATGCTGCTTTATGGTGCTCTGGCAGTGTAAAGGGATCTTAGGGTGGGTGCCAGGGCTGTGTAAAGCCTCAGTGTAGCCTTCATAAAAGCTACAGCATGAATGAGAATTTAGTCCTTCTGGCTTAGCAAGCGAAACGCTCAGGAAGCAGAGCAGAAGACTCTCACTGGGACTTTAAGGGCTGCAAAATTTAGCTTTCCATATGCAGAGATGTGCTGGAATTATGAATGTTCCTAATGTTATTTGTGATCTAATAGCAAACATACACTGTATTAGTAAAATGCTAGAATATGAGTTATTGATGCATAGGTTTTGAGAACTCCTGTGGCTTGGTTTTCTTAGTCCTCATGCTTGCTTACCCTGTGAATATACATGAAGTGTGAAAAAGGAGATTTGTGAATAGGAAAGCTACAGAAATGCTGGATTGCCCATCACTTGGACTGTGTTTGCATTGCTCCAGGGGCTGAGAGAGGGAGCCACAGCGGAGGCAGTGGGGCAGCTCCAAGACGTGGGGAGCTGGCTCTCCCCTGCCTCCCCTGTGCCCAGCCTGGTAGCTGGAGTTTGGTGTGTGAACACTGCTTCGACCAAGGTGATGGAAGTTCGTGTAGCGCAGGACACTGTGGCATGGGTCGAGTGGGGGTGCTCCTCCTATATACAGTGCATCCTGTCACCCAGGGCTTTTCTTGTGCTGCAAGTGAAAATAAAGCCCTTTCAGTGTCCTTTCTTGTATCCACCAGTGGAAAAAGCAACAGGAAATTATAAATCATTCACTGTAGTGCAAAGGTAACATTTCAGGCTCCTCCACTAGGAGGAAGACCACCGTGAGTGGGTCAGCTGAGCCTGCAGAGTATTTGTGGCTGAGTAACATGTGGAGTAAGTATAAATGAAAGCCTAAAAACCTTGTCCAGGAAAGCCTCAGCTCCCTCTATTTGAGCCACAAGGGCTCAAATGCAAGGATGCATCCTGAAACACAGCTGTGTTAGTTAAAAGGGTAAAAACAACAATCAGCAGCTTTCGTTTTGTGAGAAAGCACATGTATGAAAATACATCTTCATTCCAGCTTGCAGAGAGAGCTGGGATGTACTCTGCAGGTCAGCGCTGTGCAAGGCTTACCAGCCAGCACCTGAACTTGCTAACTTCCCAAAATCTTCTGATATGGCAGAACAAATCTTTTTTTTTTTTTTCATTTCCCCTATATAGAAGGCAGATTGTTAGAAGCCAGAACGGAGACCCAACACGTAGGTTTGATTCAAACAAAAGAAGTCTGGGGACTATGCAAAGGACGGGGGGTAACCAAATGGGTTTTGTCTGTCTAGGAACTGGTCCTGCCCAGTTTCTCGTCCTAGCTCTGTCCTACCCCTTTGCTAGTTCCTGAGACCCCACCACATCTGCTGATGGACATTGGAAAGAAATTCATTAGCCAATTGTGATTGACCAGTTTTGTTGAAATGCAGAAAGAAAAAGAGCTGAAGAGCAAATGGGAAGGTGACAGTTCTTCATGACTCAAGCAGGCTGCAGTCACACAGAGGCAATGAGGCTTCTAAAAATGGATTTTTAGTCCACGTCCCATTTTTTCCCAGCGCCGCGTTTTGGCAGCATCAGTGATATCCGTATTTCTGCCGGGGCAGCTGGGCAAAATTCCACCGTCGACAAAATTATGGCAAAATCGGCAAAATTAAGCTCAGCGTGCCCAGCGCCCCAGCAGCGCTCGCAGCCCTCGCTGCTCAGCGCTCCCCTCGGCGCGCGTGTTCGGGGGACGGACCGAGAGCCCTTGGCAGCCCGCGGGGGTTCATCGCCGAGGGGTATTCCTCAGCGACCCGCCGTGCACCTCCAGTAATACGGCTGAAGCTCCTAACAAGACACCAATAAAGCGCACGCAGGCTTATTGCATTAGAATGAATGCAGCCGTGGAGACTTTATTAAAGGAGGAATGACCTCCCTCTACTCCCAAATAATCCCGCAATAATACACATTTTACAGCTGTTGCTTTCTCCTAAGTGAAGCAGCTTGAAATCCCCGAGCAGCTGGTGGGATGCCTCCGTGCCCACAGTGCCGGCGAGGCGTCCCAGCCGCGCGAGCGGCCCCGGCCATCGCCGCCGCCGCTGGCAGAAGGCTGAAAAGAGCTCAGAGCCCGTGGATTTGGGTTGGTCCCATCCAGATGGGTCCGTAAGGCCCCTGCCCGGCCCCTCTGCCTCCAGCCGGATTGCCCCTCGGCGCGTGCACGCAGGGCGCGCTAGAAAGCGCTCCAGTTTGGGGCTGTATTCTTAAAATGCGACAAAACTGTGCTGCCCTGGCCCTGATTGCGCTGGATGCAGCGAGAGCACAACACGGGTGTACGCCTCTGTGTAAACGGTGCAGAAAAACACACCGAGGAAGGTGTGTTTTAAGCATTTTAAGGGGATTTTCTTATGTTATACAACCTATGTATTCGTGATGTCATTTAAAGTCCAGTCCCACACGGACTGTCGCTTGGTTTAACCCCAAGCAGACGAGTTATCGCCATCGGGGCTGCTCACGGGCGTAACGCTAAGCCGGTGCCGGCCTGGGGGGCCGGGGCCACGTGGAGGCTGCTCGCCCACAGGCCCAGGCCTCGGGGAGGCTCGCCTGGCACCTCCTCATTGGTCAGGGCCTGGGTCCTCCTGGGCCCTGATTGGCCAGGGGCCTTTGGGCCCAGACACCCCCAATGCCTCATTGGGCAAGAAACTTTGAGGTGCGCTTGGCCCCCAGGCCCTGATTGGGCAAGGAACCTTGGTGTGGCAAGTACCTCTGGGCCCTGATTGGCCAGGTGCTCTTGGGTTCTAGCTACACCTTGGTCTCTCATTGGCCAGGTGCCCTTGGGGTCCAGCAGCCCCGTAGGCCCTGATTGGCCAGGTGCCCTTGGGTTCTAGATACCCCTGGGCTCTGATTGGCCAAGGGCTTTTGGGGTCTAGTCTCCCCCGGGCCCTGATTGGCCGGGGCTCCCTGGGCCTTGCTGCCGCCTGTCGGTTGCCATGGGAACTTCCTCCTCTCGCGCTTTTCCCCGCCGGTTTCCTGGTGAACTTTCACCCGCTCGGCGGCGGGTCACATGACCGGGGCCAACATGGCGGCGGCCGCTGGGGGCTGATCGGCGGCGCCTGGCGGGCCGCGCCGTATCCGCCCGCATCCCCGGCCGCGCGGGGGGGGCCGCCCCGGGGCCGCCGCCCCGCGAGCCGCCCGCGGCTATGCAGAGCGGCAGGAGGGGGCCCGGCGGCGGGGGCCGGGAAGAGGTGGGTGCGGGGGGAGGGGGGGGGCAGGCCCCGGGCCGGTGATGAGCGGAGCGGAGCGGGGCGGGGCGGGGCGGGGGGGGGGGGGGGGAGGTAGGCCTGGCTGGGCCGGGCCGGACCGGGCCTTGTTTACCGGCGGGGGGGTGTGGGGGGGTTGTTGTCATGCGGCGGGGGAGGCCTCCCGGGGGCCGGCGGGCCTTGACACTTCTCCGCTCTTGTCTCCCCTCTGCAGACCTTCCTGCGGGTGCGAGCGAACAGGCAGACCCGGCTGAATGGTGAGTGCGCGGCGGCGGCGGCGGCTCCCCGGCCCGGCCCCCGCGGCCCCTCGTCCTTCTCCCCGCGGGCCGAAACTTTTCCGAGCTGCTCGGCTTCGCGGGAGGGTTGGCAGCCGGCTCCCAGGTCGGAGCCGCGACCTGCCAGCCCGGAACGCTGCACGGGTTACCGGGCGCAACGGCGGGCTGTTCTGGTCACATCGCGTTAAGATAAAATTCTGCGAGTTGATCTATGACTTCCTGGAGGAAATAGTTTTCACCGCTGGGATCCTAGAAATGACTTTATAAGTAGGCCTGGCGTTTTCAGTTTTAAATTATGTGTCTGGGCTACTGTGTTTTTGTGGATCGCATGGCAGAATCAAGGTCTTGTAGTAAACTTTTAAACCAGCAGTCTGAGCGTACTTGTGTCTGACGTCATACTGTATTTTCCCTCTCAAACCCACAGGTGCTGGCGTGTTACTTGTGTTCTTTTATTTCTAGGTGTTTAGAGCAACAAGGAAACAAGTAAATCTAGTAAAAAGTGTTTTAGTATTTAAACATCAAATAAGCCTGAAATCACTTTGTTTCAGAGAGGAACTCCCATCTTTGTGTTCATAAAATCAGAAAAAAGTTGAAAATATTACACTTTTGTTTACTTGAACAGAAGAAGTTGAGACTATTTTCTCAAAGTGTAAAGAAGTCAAAACTTACCATTTAAACAGTAACAGTAATATTTTATCTTCTAACTTTATATTGCTCATAGTTGACTAAACCATACTACGGCAAAATTCAGTCGTTCAGGATATCAGGAGGTCTGTTAGTTTTGAACTTCCTGCCTTGATTGTTTAACACCTGTGATGCTGTGCTGATGCAGTTTATTTAGAAAAAGATAAAGATATTTTAAGCAAAATAGCAAAAGGATTTGAATTTGCTTGAATTTAAAGTACTGCATGTTTAGCGTGGTCTTAAACAAATTGAAATGTTGTTAAGTTACTGGCCCATTATCTGTGCTAGGTAATACATAACTGAATCCAGAACTAGCTTGGAGATGTTTAAATATAAACTCTGAGGGCAGAAAACATGTGAAATCTTAAAGGTCTATTAAGTCGTGCAGCGAAGAGATTCAAAGCTCTATGGAGTCAGTGATGCCAAATGCTTCTTTGTCGTTTTGGGGAAGCTCAGGTTAAGCTTACAACTTCCACCTTTATTCCAGACTAACAACATGTACTTCTCTCATAAAAACGAACAAAAGAAATCAGCCAGGCTTGTGAGGTTCTTGGTGCTGTGGAGTCCTTCAGTATAAATGAAAGCTGTTGATGGCAGCATCCTCTGCTTATGCTTCTGACTTTGGCCTCAAGTAGGGTTGCAGCACAATCTGTGTAGACTGCAAGCTAAGAACCTCTCTTGGGCCCTGTTTTTGGATGTTTTTGTGAATGTGGGCTTATCACCAACGGGAAGGTTGGCAGTTTTGCACAGCATTTTCATAGTTTTCTTTGAATCCTTTTTTTCCTATGTCCGCTTTGGGTTACGGTGAGCAGAAGTGACAGCCATATTTTAGGTGAGGTTGATTTATGTAATGGCATTATAGCTCTGCTATTTCCTGCCCTTCTCTTATACACCCTAACAATGCTAGGCCCAGAGGTAGATGGATGTAGAAATGATTGGCTGAGGTGCTTTGATTTTTGGGTCACAGAGAAGGTCAAACTAGATCAGAATTGGTTCCTTCTGACCCTGGCTTTTTACGACCGATTATAACTGTTCCCAGAACGTATCTATAGTGATGAACCCCTGGTTCTCTCCTGTGCTGCTGGATTAGTATCCAGCCAGGCAGCTGGGTAGGTTACACAGCTTTTTTTTCTGTGCGTGTGACTTGATATTTGTGAGCGCTGAACTCTGCCTGCTTTCTTGTTTCCTCCTGCAGTTGTTCACACTAAAGTAACTTCACCGTATTCATAAGCTTTGCCACATTATTGTTAAACAGTTATTTAAGCAGTATTGCTCCAGATGGAGAACACTTGAGTGCTTTGGGAAAAAAATGCTTATTTGTTTATATCTTGTGTCTTAATGAGCTTCTAATCAATCACACAATTTTATAGCTTGCTCTGTGAGAATGGTTTCCTCATCCCTGTTAGTTTACATTGACAGAAATTATGTAGGACTTGTCCAGAGACATCTGGCTTTTCATTTTGCATTGTCTTATTGATGCACTGAAGAAACTTAGTAGATTTTTCTTTGACAGACAGCCTGCATTTCCTACGTTATTTTTCATTTGTTTTTATTGTGTTCTATAAGTACTTTTCAGTATTGTTTTAACCGGTTTATCTTGGTATCTCTGTAAAGCTTCTTCCCAGTTGGGTTCCAGGATCCCATCTGGAAGCTCTTCCCCATAAAAAGTGACCCACAGTGTTTGCTGTTCTCCCACGTGGTTCTTGACTCAAATGTCAGCTGTTCAGCCTTTTCATGCCCAAACCCTGTCAGAATTCCTAGATGCGGTTCGTTGTGGAGAGAGGGTTGTCTTCTGTGAGCTGCTGTTGGCCTGGCTGCAGCATGGTTAAGGTTCTGATAGTTATATGATTCGCAGCGATCTAGAGTTCTAATTCTTTGAATCAAACTCTTTAACTTAAATTGAACTGTGAGTAAGCTGAATGCATTTGCAAGCTCTTGTGCAGCAGATTAATGTTCTGTCTGTAAGTCTCTTGGTGGTTCTTGTATCTGAAGTTCCCTGTCAGCCTTGGTGAGTCAATCCAGTGCCTTTCACCTGTGCTAAACTCACTCACGCTGTCCTTGTGAGCCTAAGAATATGAGGTACTGATTCCTGATAAACCCCTGTGGTAAAGAGGGCATTTACTTCACTTTCCTTGTTTCCATTGTTGCCAAACTCAAAGAAACTTTAAGCCACCCTGTAAATTGATGCTTATGGAATTTAACAGTGCAGATCTGCTTAGGCAGTCACTCAAAACTAGAGGCACAAAGTTGTGCGTTAGCATATAGGAACATGCATTCAGTAGGTTAAGTATATGCCAGCATCAGAGAACGGTGTCCGATTGAAGGCTGCTGGAAATCAGCTGTGTGGAAGTTTGGCCACGCAAACGTGGAAGCCCAGTGAGACCCTTCTGTGAATTTGGACCTTAATGTTATCTCTCAGGCAGATGAACGGCAAGTTATACGTAAGGTTTGAAACAGCTTCGTTCTTGACCATCTGTTTTCTTGCTTTAGCTTGTTCCTGAGATGGCTTTTTGTATTCTGCCATTGCTGCCTTTGTTCCCTTGGATCAGATGCTCTTGGATAAGTTGATTGGCCATAGAAGCTTTTTGATAGGCCCAACAAAGTGTAACCAGTCTTCAAGACTCTTTCAGCAGATTTGTAGAGAGCAGGTGCTAACTCACGTGCTTGAATATTTTTGATTTGAATTCAGGGGTGGTTGTAAAGTTTGCATTCTCAGTAGAGCTGCAAAATAGATCCTTGTAAACCTCCTTTTGCAGCTGCCTAAGAAACAGATTCCTGTATTGATGCTGACCCTAAGGCTGCCTCTCTGGGCAGATCTCCACGGAGGTGGTCGCTGTACAGTTTGTTGTTGGACTTGAGCCACCACCAGCATGCCGTGTGCTTTTGTAGCTGAGGGGTGGTGGAGGAAGAATAAAACTAGATGATTTTCACTGGAAAGGAGACAAAAATGTTTCCATTTAATTTGATTGGCCTGCCATTGCAGGAGTTGCTAATGATGTCTGCATGGGACTCAGGGGACCACTCAAACTGGTGGAGGGAATCATAAGAGATATTGCTAGTAACTTAATCATCTCCTTTGATGCTGTTATAGAGGTCTGCATAGTGTCTACTGCTGGGTGCTGTATAAGAGTGCTTCTGGGGTAATTAGTGCCCTGTCCCAAAGGTGGAGTTTTGGTTACTTAAAAAAAAAAAAATCTGTGAAAATTAAAACCCATCATTTTTTTTCTCGTGAAGTTCCTGGGCTTGAGAATAACATGATCCTTAGGCATTAAAAAGGTTTAGCCTAGATGGGGAGAGCCCTTTGTGGAGAAAAGATTCCGTCTCTTCTGCGAATAAGGCAGCAGTGCCAGTGGAAGTGGGTCCATATGGAAGGAGGAAGGCACCAGAGGCTTTGACAATCGAACAGAAAAGTTCACTTTGGCTCCTCTTTTTGCCAGTGCAAGTAGCTTCTCACCTTGTGTAGTCCAAATGACCCAGTATTAGGAAAGAGAAGAGCAGCTTCCTTAGCCAGCAGGGCTTTTGGGAGTAGATCAGAGGCCTTACCTTAGACCCCAGACCTCGGAGGGTCCTGATCCTGATTCTTCCTCAGCTCCATGCACCTCTTTCTCATTCCTGTGCTGTGGCCGCTTGAACTCCAGGGGTGCTCTTCATAGGTGGAGGCCGCCTTCTTCCTGGGGGCTTGCAGGTGCTGTGTTGGGAGCCCGTTACAGAGAAAGGAGGCTACGTCCCAATCTCCTGCTAGTAGATTCCTAGTCACATTGCTGGAGTAGCAGCATGAGGACAGGTGCTTGGATCCCCCTCGAGAGGACCAAGTGCTTGATGTTTTAGTGTAACCTGGGGATGTAACACATGCAGCAGTGCGTAGGGTAAAGCCAGTAAAGTACCTCTGTTAAAAGAGAGGCCTCAGAGGTGCTGAACAGCTCTCTGATGGCCTAATAATAATTATTAATGCTAATAAAAATTAGTGAACTCCTCACCTCCTGGGAGAAGGCTGGAATAATAACTAGAGAGTCTTTGTTCAGTCAGAGATCAAAATGGGACAGCTTTGTACAGAGAACCCATCTCCTTGCGCGTGGTCCTCTTCTTGCATGCGGTCCTCTACTGGCTGTGTTTTTTATCTTCCTGAATTATAAGAGGGAATGGCTTTTTTTCCCTCTCCCATGCTCCTGTGACAGGAGTGTGGGGGAGAGGGATTAGTGAGCTAATTAGAAATGATCGCATCTATCAACACTAATTAACAATCCTGTTGTCTCACTTGCGTGTTCTTTTGAGCGGTTCCCCTTCGGGACAGCACCACAATCACCCCCTGCCTTTGGGGCCGCTCTGTCCCTTCTGCACTGATTGGAAGTGATGGCCGGGCTGCGTGTCGGGTATGGGAAACGTTGCTCAGGATGCGCTTTCTAGGCTGCCGCGTTGCCTTTCGTTTTCTGCTGTCACCAGGGGCACCCTGGGCCTCCGTGGGCACAACGCTGCTGCTGCTGCTAATGACCACAGAATGAAAATGGCAGGGGGATTTGTTTTCGACACCTCTTTCTTCCAGTGGCTTTTTCACTTGTGGCAGTAGGACTTAAAGGGCTGTTTCTCCGAGGAGCTAAGCGAACCAAGATAGGTGCTGTCTGCCGGATCTTGCGTGGAGCTGAAAGATCTAGGTTCTGTCTCCAGCTCTGCAGTAACATTTCAACACCAGATCAGGTATTTGTTCTGGCAGAATGGTCCCAAGAATTTATCAGGACAAGACCTAAAACTGGTTCCCTGCCTTCTGTTATAGTGCATAGGGGGATGAGGATGGCAGTAAAAAAGGTTAACAGTATTAACAGATTTGCCAAACAGACTTGCTTTCCTGGACTGATTGGCCACATGGAATCTTACCAGAATATTTTAACTGCTCCTTCCTTCCGTTTCCCTGTTAAAAAGCAGGATGAGGTGAGGGAAAGATATGTCTGTGATGAGGACAGAGAAAGCTTTGTTTCCATTATCCTGTATTTTTCTCTGGTCAGAGAGGTGTTTACTGGAGAATGTTGAAGTTGCGTCAGATTCCAGCTTCATCTCCTATTTTGTGCTGGCTCTGCAGAGTTAGTGAGGCAAAGGAACAGCGTCCTAAACTTATCTGAAAGAGCCAAGCTAGAGGTTATAGGTATTTGTTACACCAGAGCGTCAGAAGTCTCGTGCACTGAGGTACAAACGCGAAAGAACATCGTTCAGCTCTGCTAACTACGTTTGGTAACAGGGCTGCATGATCTTGAAGTGGGGGGGGGAGGGCTAGGTTTTGGAGGTTCAGGGAGGTTGGGAAGGAGAGAGAAAACATGGCAGACACATCGAGGGGGCTTTGTTTTATCTAAAAGTGGAGCGTAATTCATTTGGCTACACAGAAATCAGAAATAACACTTCATAATTAATGTTTGCTTCTGTATTGATTGGAAGTCAAGCAGTTTACCTTCTGGAGTAGGAAGCTGGCAGTACAAGCGAAATATCGGGTTTAAGCAGACGAGGGAAACTAGCACAATTTCCCACTAGAAATACTGCAGTACCTGAAATGCATGGAGAAAGCAGGTGGGCTGTGGGGTTGTCAGCATGCTGTACCCAACACAAAAGAGAACTGCGGAGCTGGCACGAGCAGATGAAATTCAGACGATTGCTGAAAGCAGAATGCGCTCAGGAAGGTCTCTGAAGTGCCAGGTCTCGAAAAACACTTTTGTTATGGTCTCAAGTTGCTATCTCTTATTCTAGGAATGTCACGTTTGCAGAATCCGTTCTGTGATGCCAAGAGCGAAGGCTTATGTTTTGAAGGGAGTTTTTTGCAAATCAGTCTGGAAAAGTAGTGCCCAGGGAATAATCTAAAGCCTTCTTAATCCTGGAGCGTCATAGGGCGAGGGCGTAGGGGGTGGTAAACATTCCTGGTTTTGGACTGTGGTACAATAGACCCAGCCCAGAGAGTCCTCAGTCCAGGGCTTTCTCATCAACTTGCCTGGGAGAGATTCATGTTTCTGCTGATGTATTCAGCTAAAACTTTGTAACTCACTTGGTGATGTGGATGCACCAAACTGGTGCACTTCAGCAAGCCAATGACAGAAACCTTCCCGTACCTGGTCCTTTTCTTCCTGGCATTCCAGCACTTTTCTCTTATTTGTTGGCTGCAGGGAGCTGTTGACCTCGCAGCCTTCAGGCATGAAGGCTTTCAGAGCATGCTGCGGTGCTCGCAACATCAGTAAAGGTTTCCGGCTAATGCAGCTTTTTGGTGGTGTCATCTCTCATTATCACATGGGCTTTCCTTGGGCTTTTCCTTGTCTCTCATTCAGAATTTTGACCTTCCTTATTAATTAAACAACAACTTTCTTCCAGCCAGTGATTGAGTTATTCAGTAATACCTGCCTAAAGCTATCATAATAAAGGACAGAAGTTCTTTTTAATGCAAATGATTTGGTTCCAGATGTTTTTTGATCACATTAGACGATGGCTCAAATTAACTTAGAGATTGGATTAAGCAACAGGCTACCTTGGCTGCTTTTTCTAATCATCGTGATTCCTACCGTGCCTGTTTCCCAGAGTATGCACTCAAGAAGGCAGCGTAGCCCCCACTTTTTCTCTACGTGGCTAGAAAATTATGAAATAAAAATAACACAGAGAGCCAGAAGCTGCCTAGTGTAGATGCTGCATTTCTCTCAGCAAGGATCTTTCCAGAAACGTTACTGCTACAAAGATGCTACTCTGACTAGTTCGTGACGTTCTGGGAAGGGGTTGTTCAAGGTGTGCAAGAGACTGTGTGATTCTGAAAGTGACTGTTACATAAGTTGACCAAGGCTTCTCAGGCAGTACATCAGCCTTCTAAGGTCTAAGCAAATTCCTCTATAGGGAAGAGATGTGTCAGTGGATGGGTTTTGGACTTAGAAGGCAAAATCCAGAGCAGGATTCAGTGGCTTGATCACTCAGGTTTGAAAACAATTGCAGCCTTCCAAGAGAAAGTATTTAACCATTTGAATAACTTACCGAGAGATGTGCAGCAGCTATTCTGTCTCCTAGCGCTTAAATCAAGAGTAGCAGCTACAGGTTAATGTACAAAGTGCAAAGAAAACGTTGTGTGTTTTTTAGGAGGTCAGAATAGGGAATGGCAATGGCATCTGCTGTCTGAAATCTTGCCTTTTCTGCCAAGGCTTTATTGTTTAGAGAAGGCAGAGCTGAGCGCACAGAGAAGAGTTGATCTACAAACTTGACATGTTTTCTTTTTTTTGTTTTCTTTCCATGGTTTCTCCTGGCAGCTCGAATTGGAAAAATGAAACGGAGGAAGCAAGACGAAGGGCAGGTATGTCCCCTCTGCAGCCGGCCTCTGTCAGGATCCGAGGAGGAGATGAGTAGGCATGTGGAACAATGCCTTGCAAAGGTAGAGGCGCAGCAAGATCACCAGCTGCCATTCCCTTCTCCCTACTCCCAGCTTGGTCTGCAGCTGACCTAACACGGGGCAAAAACTAACATTGCTGAGCTTGCAGGCAATGCTAACTATGTCTGTGTGAGATCTGTAGCCACTTGCCTTTGTCTTGAAAGATGGATTCTTCTGGATTTTCTCCTGTGTTGCAATAGTAACTTTTTATTTCATGCGCCCTTTCTGTTAATGAAGTCTAATTTTTAGTCTGTAAAGGTATGGGGTATGAGGTTTCCAAAGCCTTTTGTAGGACTTCATGCTTCCTGTACAGCATGAAGAGTTCTTCCTGATTTCTGCCTTTGACAGCATCAGAATTATCTTTTGTTGAAGTTTTTTTTGGTAACTGATTGGCATTAGTAACTGTTGCATGACTAGCTCGCTCCAGAAAGTGTGTGAGAGGTGTCTCCAAGCTAAGCAGAACTATTCCCTCACATGTCTTCCCAAACACAGCAAGGAAAGGAGGAGGAACAAGCCCTGGCAGGGGGAGAGAGTTGTGTCATTGGGCTTTCTGTGCTTGTTTTTCGTGAAAAGTCCACAGTGGAGATAGTCACAAGTTCATTCTTGTTTCCTCAAGAGATGCATGGTGTAAAGGGAGGTGTCTTCTGATCAGTGTGTCCAAATAACGTGCTCTAGGAGATCGTTCCTTGTCAGCTCCTGTAGATGGGAGCTTCTCTGTGCTGTGGATCAAAGGAATTTGTTGTTCCAGTGATAGGGGAATCATGCATGCGAGGTAGGAGAAGGCATGCTGAAATGCATTCCAGGATTTAAATTCCTGTATGTAAAGAATGGTGAACCTTGCCAGTTGTTTTGATCTTAAGGATGTCAAGTTCTTCCAGCTACCGTTTACTTTTAAGTTCGGGTCACTGGGAATGGCAGAGGGGAGCAGATGCTGCGTTCAGCTCTATACTTAGCTGCCCTGGGAACAGTCCAACTTTTCTTCTTCATCATTTGTTAACCCCAAAGCGCTGTTTCATGCATCTCAACACTCTGCCCCTACTTTACCCTGTGCAGAGAGAAGGTTCGTGCATGACTGAGGATGACTCTGTGGACATCGAGAATGAAAATGGCAACCGCTTTGAAGAGTACGAGTGGTGTGGGCAGAAGAGGATACGGGCTACTACTCTCCTGGAGGGAGGATTTCGAGGTGCGCCAGTGTTTTGGGGGCCCCTGCGATCCCTTGTAAACCATTCTGCTGTGAAATTTGATCATTGCCTGTCTTTAGAGGGAGGGACTTGGGCTGCATCAGCACCTGGGATTTTTCTTTTCACGATGGGTGGGATTTTAAGGCTTTGCCCCAGTGTAAAGTGATTCCAGCTTTCTGCCTCTCCTGCACAATGAGAGTCAAAATTTGTGCAAATCTTGAACACAAGCGTGGCTTTATTTCTTTCTTGAGAAGTGTGGCTGAAGAGGACATGAGTAGGAATGGAAGGAATGGGGAGATCATTTGGGGAAAATAGCTGCTTATATGTTACACATAGTAAGAAATACGTGGAAACATCTGAGAAGAGGGAAATAGAAATGAAATTGTAAAAATTCCCAGCCTGGAGTGACGAAAGCTGGTGTATCAGCCTCTGGTGATGTATTGAAGGTGACAGCTAAGTCGCTTTAGCACCTGCATAAAATATTAAAGGGCCGGTTGTGCATTTATCACTCCATCCCTTTTAAGGTTGATAAATGAGAATCCAGGAACCTGCTCTGCACCTCCAGCGCTGCAAGCCCTTAGGGCTCCCAGACAAACACATTTTATTTTTCCTCCTTCTTCTGCTCCTTCCCCGGTGACGGGGAAATCGGTTACTGAGGAGAGAGTGAGTTATGGCAAAATTTGACCTCTCGTGAGCTTTATTGGTGAATGTAATTTTAGCTAGAAACCTGGCCCCTTTCTTACACTCAGCCCTTTGGCCTCAAAGAGGAGGATTTACTAAACTGTTCTTTGGCATGAACCTCTGGCACTAAGGAGAGTCTCTCACAAGCAATCCACGTAGTGCATGCCTAATGAGAGGAGGAATGCTGGCTCCCTCCGTTCAATAAAGAGGATGGGATGCGATCTCTTCCTATATCAGCTTGGATTTTAATTTAAAATATCTCGAGGGGAAAAGCTATCAAGTAAGGGAGTTGGACTTAAAAGCCAGTGTGTGCTCAGTGACAGCCTGGCACCCTGGCACTCCTGATCTGCCCTTACCTTCCTCTAAAATTAGATTGTAGCTAGGGAGTAGCAGCGATGATTAGGAGCAGTTTCTCTGGGTTTTTAAAGCTATCTAGTGAAGCTCATGATGTTCACTTCTTGTATCTTTAGCCTTCATTTTCGTAACTTTTCTGTGCTAGCATGGAGAGAATCATGTCTGTGTGTGATTCTAGGTAGAGGTTTGATTGGACTATACAATGCTTTAATTTTTTTTTTAGGCACGTAATTATTGCAATCAGCTGTCATGAGCGTGGGATGTCTATGTGCCTCTGTCATTGTCACTACTACTGTTAAATCATCCTCTTAGTCCTGATAAACAAAAGCTACTCAGTTCATTCCTGCCCCCCGTGTGCATGTGCAGTTCCTTTACCCCCACCAGATACATGAGTTCTTGAGGAGAGCATGATCTTGAACTTTCTCTGATGTCAACATTGTACTATCTTCACTTGGCTAATAATCCTGGGGGGTTTCTTAATTAATTCACTGAACCGTGATCTGAACTGTTCCAGCCATGTGGACAGTGTCTTTCAAATGAGGCTCCAGGTTGGCGACGTGTGTGTAATTGATGTGATGAGGCTGTGTAAATATAGGGTGCTTGCTCCTTGATACTTTTTCATCTGTGTTTAATTGGAATTTTCAAATTTGTTAAAGTTTGCATTACATAAGCGGGCTGCTTTCCTCCCTCAGAGGTTAGTCAGATTTTTAGCAACGTCAGCACTGTAATCTTTCCCGCTAGAGCGCTGCACCGAATCCACATGCACAGGCACTTACTGCTGTATTTGATACTTACCAATAGCCTTGCTTCCTGAAGGAAGTACAGGGTCCCCCTCTTCTTCCCTTTTTGAGACCTTCATGCTACCTCCAAGAGTGGCTGCGTGGGCAGCCAGAAGAGGACCAGAGGACTAGAAGAGAACGACACGGCTAGATACAGTTCTAAACCCCTCTGTAATTACCCGTGATGGGAAGGCCTTTTGGATTAGACTCCTTCCGTTCTTGGTGCAAGATGAGAGGTGCCTGTAGATCAGTTGGCATGCGCAAGAGGCTCCTGGTATTGTTTGTGTGAGGCATCTTTTCCCTCTGCTTTAGGTGGCAGAGGCCACTGCTAAAAGCATAACTTCGCCTGAGCGACTAGGAGTCTTCAGTGCATACGTTCTCGCTTCCTCCTCCAGAGCGTGCCCATGCTGGCAGGGTGATTCAACAGCTGGCGTATTCCTTAAAGGAGGTGCGCTCTTCCCTAAGCAGGGGATTTTTTTTTTTTTTAATCACCAAGTTTCTGCCTAACGTTTTGGGAAGACCAAATAGTATCCGCAGCATGCCTACCTACTCTGTGCAAGAAGTTTCTTTGACATTTGGGAAGCCGAAGCAAAGCCAGAACGATCTCCCTTTGCAAAAGGCGACATGATAAGTTAACAGTTCTCATCTTTTCTCTGGCTGCTGGTACTCAGATCTGCATCAGTCGGACCCGCTGTGCACGCTCTCGGGTAAACTTAAGGTGACAGTCTTCTTCCTTTCTCTGCCAATGTTAGCTCTTTGCTTGTTTTGGGGACGGAATTCTTAATTTACAACCCCGAAGCAGAGCACAATGTTTTGGAGATGCTCTCCAAAGCTTAAAACTGCTTTGTCTGGAGATGGCAAGACCCTCATTAACCCTTCTCACCTGGGACTGTTTGTCTCTGTTCCCTTTGCTGAGAAGCAGCAGCGATGTGGAAATCGGAGGGTTTTTTTTAATGCCAGAAGGCCCTTGCCAGGCAACACAGATGTCACCAGTGTCTAAAGAGATGACATGGGGAAATATATAAAACCAGAGGGGAGACTAGATGTCTGTGTCTCATCAATTTTAGTTTTAATGGTGTGTTGCCCTGAGGTGGTGTCTCAGCTGGGCATTGAAGGGAGCAGGAACCTGGCCACTGTTTGTTCTGTGACTTGGCTTAGGCCACTGGGCAGCATGACGGAAGCAACTCAGACTTAACACACGTCCTGGCTTCTTTTTTTTTGGTTAATAGATAAAGTTTATGTCACTCTCAAGGTGAAGAAAGCTCTTCACTGACATATGAAAGATCCTGTTAGGCTCTCAGGTGCAGTGGAGGATTGGGACATTGTGGCGTTTTTTATCTTGAAGAAGGTCAAAGAAATGAATAACCCTGCTAAGATTTTTCTGGAAGAAGTCTAATATTTAGAACTGATCACAGTCTAAAACTGTCACTTATGTGGTTCCTAGGATGAAGCTTTCATGCTTCCCAAACTGTTGCAGGGGATATTCACCCCTCTGCCCTGAGGGGCTGTTTTAGAAGGTGGAATTTGTCTTCTGTGCTGGTGTTGCAGCTGCAAATCCCCAGGCAGGTCTAGTGCAGCAGATTCAAAGCATGCCCTCTTGTCTGCTGTAGCTTGGTATATTTGAGGCAGCAGGTAGAAGGAACAAGAGATGGTAGTAAGGAGGTGTATGACACGACTAGGAAGTGCTAAGATCAATATGTTGGCTCTGAAGCCGTTGGGTTTGGTGTAGAGATTCATTCAGGAATTATTTGGTACTTTTAGCTGTCCTTCTGTCTTCATAAAGCATGATTCGCAGTTATTTAATTTGATTGCCCAAAACTGTAGGAGTGCAGGGTGTAAATGAAGATTATTAACAATTATACAGGATTTGGGACTACTTCACTTCAGTGGAGATTCTGCTTAAAATAGGGATCTATCCTTTTTAGTAGGAGAGTTTTGTTTTCCTCTGTTCCGTTTTTGTTTGAGTTGAGTGCAGAAGGCTACCAGCATGAAATATGTGCCTAGTCCTGTTTTAATCAAACTCTTGCTTCTAAGTGAAAAGCTATGCAGAAGTCTAAATAAAACATTTCTCTATCCCAGAACTGTGTTACAAGACTAGAATTATTTCTCTTGAATTACCTGAGCATTCAATAACCATCTATCCCCATGTCTTTGGTCAGTGAGGTAAGGTTCTGGTAAAAGGCTTCTTCCCTCTCCAGTGCTCTTTGTTGCAGGGGATTATTTCATGCAGTCTTTGTCTAATGAGCTTCGCACCAGTCTCTAGGAAGCCAATGAGACTTTGCAAGTGAAAGCATCAAGTGGCTCCCTCTTTTTTTTCTCTCTTTTATTTTTTTTTTAAACACTCAACATATTTGTAGCAATTCTTCTGTTCCTCTCCAGAATGGATGCGCATTACCCTCAGTGTTTACACTGTAAGGTTATCCCTTTAAAGAATTCCTGAGGGAAGTTCAAAAGGGTGTTTTTTTTTTTTCTTTGAAAGATTCAGTGTCTCTTTTTGTGTGTATGTCTCTTACTTGAAAGAAGGGAAAGGGAGGGGGGGAGTGAAAAAAGTGCTTTATCTGAAAAGAATCGCATCAGCTTCACACTGATAGAAGCCGCTGTCATCTCTTAAACGGCTTAGCACAGTCAAAAGGCAAGAAGACTTAAAACAGTGTCTTACACAGGGATCGATGGGTGGAACACATAACTGGTAACTGCAAAAAAAAAAAAAAAAAAAAAGAAAGAAAAAGAAAGCAAGGGGGGAGAGATAACGGTAATGATTGCATTGAGGGAAGCTTGAAGGAGGCTTGTTCTTTGTAACACAGCTTCAAAGGTTTCTGGACCGGTGCCTAAGCAAACCGTCCTGTGAAGTTGCTGCTTCTGTAGGTCTAGGGAAGGGGGGGGGATGCTTGCGCCCTTCTCTCTCTTAGCAGATGGGACAAAGCAGATTAGTAAATGTCAGGTTAGTAGCTCCCTTCTGCTGTTGCACGTTGGAGGAGAGATTTTTGTCAGCGAGCCTCTTGCCGTTCCTGCTGGGAAAGTTGTTTGCCCAGGAGAGGGGAAGGAGGCAAGCAGCGGACGGGAGCGGTTGGGGATACTGGGCGGCGGGTGGGGGGGGGCGGGATGTCAGTTTATCGATCGCACCTCAGTCAGGAGAGCTGCAGGCGCAGTGCTCTGAGCACGAGCGGCAGCGTGCTTAATGTGATTGAAAGGCAGTTAAAATGGCGGTGACCTTTTCAGGGGGAATTAGATTGCCTGCCAAGAGTGGTTAGAGGGAGTGATAACGCCAGCTTGAGGAAGCTGTCCAGTCTGCTTCAAAGGGAGAGAGACAGAGACAGGGAAAGCAAGCTAGCAGCAAGTACCATTTAAACGGCGAACCGCACGGTCTGACAGAACAGAGATTGCTGTCCTCTGTAGACGCGAAAGGGCTGAAGAATTGTAGCTAAGTTCTCTCCACCCGCACGGTCCTCCTCTTCTCCCCTCCATCTTCCCCACCAAAAAAGCCGTCCTCTGGGCACGGTAGCAAGCCATTTGCCGCTGCTCTTGGGGGTTTCTTCTCCTTCAGCAGGTCGGTTGCCTTGAAAATAGCATAGAAGAGAGAAAGATTTTGAATGCATTAAAATGGTAAGCAGGGCATTTTCAGGGAAGGATACTTTCTAAGAAAGATCAAAGTGACAAGGATTTGACGGAGATGGATTGTGAGACTCTTGGAGAAGCACGCAGGGATTACTTAACCCGCAAGTTTCTCTCTTACTTCTCCCTGCTTACTTCTCCTCCGAAGATAGCAGAGGGCTTGCATGCGTTCGTTCCTGTCTTTAGCAAGGGAAAAGAACAGCACCAGTCAGCATATACAAAGAGGGACTCGGTAAAGCCTTCTAAGCTGCAACAAACTATAGTCATCCCAAGGTGCCCATTTGCATTGGATCGCGTGTCGTGTACAATTAGGGCAGCTGCTTGGAAGGGGAGACTTTATTAAAATGTCTCAAAGTTCCCAGCAGATGGCTGCAGTCCTGCTGCCAGCTTTCTATCTCCGCAGAATCAAGATGCGGCTCAGTTTGAGCAGTAAACGTTGCAGGCCAGCCTTCTTCCAGCATAGGTCAGCTTGTCCAGGAGAGAGTGTTATGGCAATAGCTGTGTGCTGTTCCTCTTTGTGCTGTTTCTAAATATCTCTAACAGTAGAAGCGTGCTCGCAGGCATGAGGCCCTGTCATCTAAAACTAAGTAGATGCTTTTCAATTCTGTTGCCTCAGCAGCAGGTGTTTGTGAGCACAGTGACTTCACTTGTGTCTGGTAACTACCTGGGTGTGTTTATAGAAATTATTATTTTTTTCAGTTGTGCTTCTCTGTGCATTTTATGAATATTAAACTGTATAGCAAAACTTTGTAAAATGCTTGTTTGGCACATATGTGGGGAAACTGAAGCACAAAAAAGCAACTTCCCACTGTTACAAAGTTGGCAAAGCTGGGAATAGAGCCTGAAATTCTTGCTCTAGGACCTCACCTAGTAGTCAGCTGTGCCCTCTTCTTTAGACAAAATATAACTGGGTAAGCAGGAAAGCTTCTGAAGACAGTGACGTTTTCCATCTTTTCGTGGCAGGAGGTTGAAAGTAGCATTTAAGGTCATAGCAAAAAGAGAGGATAAACAGATCCACTGAAATTTGGCAAAAGCATTTCTACAGAACAGTAGAAGTGTGACTTCTCCTAAGAGGCTATGCAGGAAATGAAAGCTGTCACTGGCATATAATGTATAAATTGCTGTATTTCTCAGGTGCTTATTTTATGGCTTGTCCCCTCTTTGCAGGGCTGCTAAGTCCCAGAGTACTCATATGCCTTACCTCCGCCCTTGTGTAAAATGGTGGTAATCCTGGTAATCCCTCCGTTGCTGAAGGACAGTACTTTGTACTTGTCCAATGAAGTAGCCCAAGCATTTCTTAATGTTTGCACCGCTCTCCTTTGAGAGCAAGTTCTTGTTCATAAGGTGGTATTTGCCCTAAGAACGCTGGGAGATCTGTTTACCTGAAGTATAATATATAATAGTCGGATGGGCTATACCTGACTATTTCTCCATAGGCTGCGTTCATGTATAGAAGTTGAGGGATTCTGTGGGTAATACATGTCTTTTGGATATTATACTATACATTAATATCAAAAGTTGACTTTAATGAGCAGGACAAGCAGATGGGACCAGTATGTGATTTAAAAATATATATTTTTAGAAATCCTAGCTTAGGTACTAAGGCTGTCATAAACCACCAGTTAATTGATACTTGCTATCATGCATGTTTAATGTTTGCATAACACTTCAAGCAATAATGGCTTCTTCATTTTGGAACACTGAATGTAACCAGTGGGACTCTGCAAAATTAAAAGCATTAACTTTAAAACAAAAACAAACCAAAAAAAACCCCTCACCACCCCCCCCAAATTAACTCAGTGCTTATAGACATTAAAAGTCAAGATTGCTAATATTACATTTTTTTTAAGCATTCTGGTTTAATTTTAACGCATTTAAAAATCTAAGAACATAAATTTTATGCTCAAACTGCTAGAAGGTTTTAGCTGAAAGGAGCACAATCAACTGAATCTTGATTTACGTAACACTAACAGTCACTCTAACCAGAAAAAGATTTTGTGTGGGAAGAAGGGGAATTCTCTCCGTTTGACAGTATTATGTATAGTTCTTGGGGAAGGAAAAGGGGTGTCTTGTCACCCAGCAACAGAGGAAGGAGAAAAAAATTAATTAAAAAGAAAACATAAAATGCAGTTGTAAAACCATGAAAATTGGCAGGGGGAGTAAGGGAACAGGTAGAGCACCCAAAACTACTCAATTTTTTGAAATTGACTGGATTTCAAGTTGACAGCATCCCTTTAAACTTCAATTTTCCTAGATCTCAGACATGCAGTATGAGATCTTCCAGTCCCATCTGCTGCGCTTGCTGAGCTGCTCTCTCCAATCCATTTTTCTAGTGCTCTGTCCACTTTGGTTTTGAAAGTCCCAGGCTTTAAGACAGTCATTTGATAATTTTTTTTTTTTTCCTCCTTCAAGCATCTGCAGTTTTGCTAGAACTGCAACCTACTTCTTGGAGACTCAGGTCAAACTTCAGCCTTAAGCACCAAGTCGTTGATTGACGTGATTTTAATAGCATTTTAGAATACAGTTGTTAAGTCAGGGGCAGTGAGATTTTTCTAAAGGAGAAGGGAGCACGGGTCTCAATGGCTTTAAACAGCTCCTGTCTCCGCGTGTCGTCTCTTACACTTGGCGGTGAAACACATTATCGAGTAGTGCCCGGAAAGTGGCTAACTGCGTTTGACACACGCCAACTCCCTGCCTCCACACTGGATAATTGCATTGTCAACTGTTCAGCAAAGTGGCAGGTGACACTGCAGCCGGATTGATTGTCCTAGTATGGAGGCTCCGAAGACTGTCAGCTACCCAATCGATAGAGTTTACACAAGACACTGTGACTGCATCTGTAACTAATTTCAGTTTGAAGCTCGCAAGATGCGGCTGCCCCTGTTTCCTGGTTTGTGTTCTCGTTCACTTGCATCCTTTTCCTGGACCAGAAAGTTGCTTCCCTGCTGAAAGCGCGGCTTTATTTCTTATTTTGGAGCTGGAAGTGAAGAAATCAATGGCGTGTTTTGTGGTTTCAGAGTTGAGGGCATTACAGCACGCGGCTAACTAGCAGCTCCAGTTTTGCAATCAATAGGCTGATCAATTGATTAAATTAACACTGATTTTTTTTCTTTCTTCTTTCCAGCCTAGAAAAGAATTAGTTTGGGAAGAGCGTATGAGTCTGGCCTGTGAAATTTAGGCCTTGGCTTTTTTCAGTCGTTGACTGTCTTTACCCCACAAATACAGTCCCTGCGCTCATCGTTATTTAAAGCAAACTGCACGGCGGGCTGCTGCGAGCCCGGGTGTCGCTTTCAGCTGTTCACCAGCCTTGCTGCTTCATGCTTGGTTGCCTTAGAAAAGTCATCCTCCTAGCTCTGCTGTGCTGCTTTATTATTGGCAAAGTTGCGACATTCCTGTGATCCCTGTCAGTAGTGCTTATTGATCCAGTGATGTGAATCTGCTTAGTGATTCAAGATTACTTTAATTCTCCCTCTTCCTTTTTTTGTTTGTTTCCACCCTCTCCCTAGGGGAACAAAAGCTTTCAGATCCACCCTTCTCTGACTGTGGAAAACGAGCCATAGCTGCAAAGACTGTGGCTGTGCTGCTGCGTTTGTACTTCAGCTCTGGGTTTTGAAGAGCAGCCTCCGAGGCAGATGTGAGACTGTTCTCACCTTTGTGCATCGCACTGCCATGAAGCTCTAGGAGGCAACTGTGCATGAATTGCCATACTGGATCAGCCCTTTGGGTCCAAGTGCATTTTCCTGTCTCCAGCCAAGATCCGCACCTGATGCGTTATAAAGAGGCATAAAAGAGATCTCAGGAATACTCCTAGTCAGTTCAGTTCCTCGGTGCTGTGAGGGGTGGGGAAGCCTCTTCCCTGAGCCTTGCAGCAGCTGGCTTTTATCCTATACAGTGGAGCTTGCCTGCCCTTTGTTCAGCACGTTGCTGCAAAATGATGTTAATGGTCATAAAATTATATGGCCCTTTCTTTAAAGGCAGCTGTTCCTCTGATCTGTTAGCAAAGATCACTGTAAGCATCCAAGATGCTGGTGAGCATTCAGGTCTCTGGCAGCTTGTGTGTGCCTCTGTGGGAGCTAACAGATGACCTCAGATTGACACATCTGCTATTTCAGGCGTACAGTGTAATGACACAGTTGCATGTCAGTTTTCCAGGTAAATCACTGTTTCACTTGAAATGGATCTGGCTCCAGAGAAACAAAACCCTTGTCCTGCAAGCAGCGTTTCATGGCCTCTGAATGTAAATTTTTCCTGCAGTAGGCTGTGAAAGTCACTAGAAGAACTCCTCTGTATCTCTGCATGTGTTAGAGAAGAAGGGGGAACAGTTTGATTGTCCAAAAATACGACTGGGGAAATGTTACGAATCTAGAGAAAGATTGCTGTTCAGGATGGCCCCATTCTCAGCTTTCCTCTTATTTTCAAGGTTCCCTAATGGCTTTTTCTTTCTTCCCAAACCACCTTTTAAAATAAAACAGCATCCGTGCCATCTTGCTCTCTTAGTACTAGTTTGGGCTACTTTAGCAGCTGATGAAATAAACCCAGTTTAGAGCCATTCTCAGGAAGTGTGTGTGAGGCCTGGCCGTGTGTCTGCATAAACTACTTTTATTGCCCTCATTGTTTTTACTCTCCAAGAAGCCAGCGAGTGACATTTCGTTAAGAAAATAGAGTAAACGTGCTGGAAAGGGAGGTTTTGCAGAAGGGGGTTACGGCAAGGAGTGTAATTAGCAAAGGCTACAGTGCTGGAGATTTACGGGAGGGGTTTTTTTTCCTTCCTGAACATGTGTAAATTACCTATGAGCAGCATGAAAGTCTCTTCCCAGCCAGTACAGACCCCAGTAAAGCTGCACACCCCTGAGGTGGATTTGGATTTAGACCCACTTACAGAACTTCTAGTAGAAATCCAGAATTTTGTGCGTTTCGGATGCAGCTTCAAACATTCCTTCCTTAGGGGACAAACAGGAGAAGCGCTAGTGAAGTAGGTGAGTTTGATCCTCTGCATGAGCAGCATCTAGTAGCTGCAGCCATAATGGTGGTGCAAACTAATGGTGGCATAACTAATGTGTTAGTTGTGTTCACAGTCGCCTGGTACTTAAGCATATACAAAACAACCGGCCCCCAAAACTGGCTTATCTGCTCAGACAGGAATTGCAGAGCTGAGATGGGGCATGATAGGTCTTTGCTTTCCCAGCTGTGCCGATGGAAGTTGGCCGTAGTTGTTTGGGTCCGCACTAGATGATTGTGTTACCTTTCCACTTCTGAGACTGCTCGTCTCCGTGTGAGCTCACGTCTGTGCGAGAGCTAACAGTGCTGCCAACACCTGAAGCAGCATATGTTGTCACTTTGACCATCTGCCTCTGAATGTAACGGAGAAGGAGAGACTTGAATGTGAGGCCCTTTTATCTGTTCTGTTGTGTGAATCTGCTAATATATCATGTTAATGACTCTGGATCTTAGCTCGAGCTGCCATTTACTTAAGATGTGTTGAGATGACCTGTCGTCTGGGGGATTGCACAAGGAAGTGAGATTTGAGAAACTGTGCAGAGGTCAGAGAGGGTGCTTGGGCATAGGGGACAGCTTAGGAGAAAGCAAAGTGCTATGAGAACTTACACAAAGGGGAAGAAAAGGATTTCTGATGAGATTTATCTCCAGCCATTATTAATCTGTACATGGAAGAAAGTGGGAAGTGTTATCCAGTCTCCTTCAAGCTCAACTGATTCCTGTAACCTGTCAGTGCCTGCAGCCTGGCGGTGGCTTAGAGGCATATGAATTTTTTTGCTTTGCAGAGCTCTGCATCCATATTTCAGAAACACTCTTGCTTGTGTAGAGTACCAAAAATTTTCAGAAACTAACTTGAATTGGTGCTCAGGCAGCCTGCTCTGAGGCCAGCCCAAGCAAAGCTGTGTACGCAGTGCTGGAGGGTCGCGGGCGCTCTAGGTAAGTGATCTTGATAGCTACATTCTGATTGATGGGGGAGTTTGTCTCCCAAACTGTCACAGGGTTTATAGAGGTGCCACTCAATACCAGTGCTGGAATTGCTTGTCAGAGCACCTGGCTACAAGAGCAATGGGGATTGGAGACAGAGCTGTAACTTTGTTTTTTCTCTGCTTAATGGCCCCAGCGTCTGACCTGCCTGCTCACTCCTGTTTGTCTGGACCTTAAGGAGGCAGCTGGGATTAAGACTGTCAGAGAATTGTGCTGCTTTAGCATTGGGAGGGCTAATTATATCAGGGCTGGCAGCATATGACAAGCAGTTCCCCCCCCCCCCCCCCCCGAACAAATGCACAGTAAGAACAAAAAAATGTTTCAACAAGCAAAGAGAAAGATATGGAAGAGTCTGCATTTTTTGCTTTTACCTGAAAGTAGCATTTTCAAATACACGTGCGGAATTATGTTCTTTAGGCCTTAGGTGACTCTCCTTGTAAGATTCACCACTGCTTCTGTGAAGAACAGCCTCAGGATCGCATCTCTCGTGAATTCCTAGGTCAAACTTGCAACTTAACATTGAGTTGTTGGATTTGATTTTATTAACGCATTGGGATACAGTTCTAGTCCTGAGCGTTGACCTCTGGAGAGCAGCATTGGTTTTAGAGATCCGCTCTGGACAGCGTTGCCGATGGCAGTGAATTACTGCACGGCCTTCAGACTGCTGAGCCTGCCGGAGGAACCCGTCCATTGCTCCCAGAGAGCTCAGTGGAGTTGCAGATCATCTGGGTGTCATCGTAGGGGGTCTTCTGGAGGCTTCCATTTTTCTCTGATAGTTCTGAAAGGATGCCACTATGAAGCATGTCTTATTCCCTTGGCACCCTCTGTGCTCCATTTCACATTTTACTTCTGGATGGCAGCATATGCCGTAGGCATGAGGTGGAAGATCAGAGCCCTCTTTACACTTGGGCTGAGTTAGTGAGAAGCAGGTGTGATCCTGTCAGGCCTTCCTTGCATTTATTCGCCCTCTTAATCCATTTACAACAGTACTTGTCCAGAAATCTGGTTTGAATGAGCCTGAGATGAATGAATAATGTCAAGCAGTTCAGACGTCAAATATTTGAACAGCTGTGTGGGTGTTTTCACTGGCTTTGTGCAGGGAAGCAACACCAGGAAGTTGGACGAGCAGGGTCAGGTTGAAACTGTGGCACCAAACCCCAGCCCTTTGGAAGTGGCCTCAAAATCCATCCCCGCTTCAGATGAAACGGTGTTAGAAGCATCAGTGACAGGCTGTTCGTCCTACAGGCTGGCTCCAGACTGAGCTTTGCATCCTTTTCTTTGGTGTTCTCCTGAATGCAGTGGCAGGAGCAGGATTTATGAATCTGTTGATTCCTTTTGGAGACATATTTGAGGCCTGGGAATCCCTATTTGATTAGGAAAGCAAATTTGCCTTCTCCTGCAATGCATCTTAACCTACGAACTTCTCTATGCCCTCCTCTCGGGCTGGAATGCTACTGTATCAGATCGTTCTAGTGTATATCTGGCATCATAACATATACTGACTGTCCAAACTCTTTCTTTGTGCCCTCTGTGTATTCAATGGGAGGAATAATGCTCTGTTGGGAGTGCGGTCGTTCCTGTTGCAGAGTTAGGTTCTGCAGAAGGACTGCATAGTATTATCGTTATAGATTTAAAGGGGATTTGCTTAAGTACAAAGCTTTTGAGAGCAAGGACGTGAGGATTCTGAAGTCAGAGTGCCTTAATATTTGTGAATTGTATCATAGTAAGCAGATTTTCTGTTCTTAAGCTCGGACCGTAAACCACTAGTTGGCTTGAGTGACTTAGAAACAAAATTGATGGAAAGATACGTCTCTCCTGTGTGCTTGGCATCCTTGCAGAGAGAGGGACGCAGGGAGTGATCCCTCTTACATTCATTCTTTTGACCCCTTGCTGCCCCCAGGCACTTGTTCCAAGTATTCATTATCTGGCTAACATTCAGATCACCTACGGGACTGGCCAAGGCACAGCTCCAGCTTTGCATGATTTGTGTTTCCCACATCTTCAAAAGAAAAATGAAGACCTGTGTGTCCAAAGTTTATGGCCTTTGAGAAGTGATGGGCTAAAGTAATGCCAGGTTCAGAGGATGGTGTTACTGCAGGTTAAATGCCATGCCTGTAAATTACTACTCCATTGCCCACTGTGACTTCTCAGGCAGCTTTGAAAGACTCTCCAGCTTCTTTGACAGGTCTCTCTTAGTACTCTAAATCTTCTCCCAAACATTGTGATGAACTGAAGGATTCAAGATTTACTCGATAAGCCATTGCAGCAAGAGAAGGCAGCTCATGACATATGCTGGCTGGCAGCATGCAGCCAGTACATGAAACACTTTATGTGGGGTCTGATAGAAGAAGATTGCCCTGACGACACTGCCGAGTTGACCTATGAGTATGACTCTTGTACTACCTAAAGCAGAAGGTAGATGCTGCATTGTTGCTGCTAGTTTTGTTAGCTCCAGTAAGAATTAAGACTGGCAATTACTTTGAAGTAAAAAGTAGTTTTTGCTTCTAGGGAAAGGTTAGCCTTAAAATCATTGTCATGCTAGGGTTATCACTCGTTCAGGACCTTCTTTGTATGCAGGGAAGAGAAATATCAAATCCATATAAACAAATTTTTGGGGGGACTTAATGAATCGGGGAGTGCATCCGTTCCTAGAGAGCAACAGTAAAGAACTGTTTCCCTGTGTTATCCTTGTAAATGAGACCTTCAGCTTGCCCTGCTCTCAGCACAGATGCAGACTGCCAGAAATACAGCTCACTCTTCTGTGCTGGAAAAGCACAAGTCTGCTGCTGGCAGCACAAGCTTGTGCATGTATGTTGGTGAGAAGCCAGTAGGCTGAGCACACTCACGCATCTGCATCAGGCGAGAGGGCTTCTCTAAAGCTTGGGAATATCCTCTTTTTTTCAGACATGCCCCTTATTCAGTATCCCTGGATTGTGTTAGCCTGTTTCCTGCACTTAGGACCAGGTTCACAGTGCAGAAATCTACCACGTTTGGGGCATTCATGCAAAGCTAAGTCTGTCTCTGCCTTACCCTTTATGTGGTTGCAGGTAAGATGTGCTCCCTGGTCTGCCAGGCACACACTTAGGTCACCAGTCATCTGGATGTGCTGGGTCTTTCATGGTCCAGCAGATACTCTCTGTCTGGATAGAGGGCTGCTAAGTGAAGAAGCATACTGGAGGCAGCTGGAGTGAGCAAATTGATATCTGCATAGGTTATGTCCCCCAGGCAGCTTAGATCTGCTGCAGAACTAAACATGAATATCACCACCCTGGGACTTCGGAGATCTAGGGTTCATTTCCATCGTCACCGAGAGAGCGTGTCCGGTGCTAGATCACGTAAAGAATAAATGTACGTCTTGCTTAGTTTCCCTTCTATTAATAAACATTAGGCAGTAAATGCCAAGTAGAATTTCATCTTACTAGGTGTTTGCACACAGACTGGGTTAAAGGAAGGCTGGTTACAATTAGCAATAAAACAGTAAACAAAATGCTTGAGGACCAAAATAAATGTGTATATTGCTAGAAAGTGGCAATTACACAGGTCAGTCTTGGGTGGAGCCGTGTGCTCTTACTTCCTGCTGGAGTTGGGACTGGGTTTGTACCTGACTGACACTTGTTAGAGGTGCAGGACTCTTGCTGGATTTTGCTCACATAAAAAGTGCCTGTAAGGGGCTGCTCATGACTGTGGAGATTGATGTTTTCCTAGAAACAGGTTTGTTTTTCTTAAACTTTTTATATTGAAAAAGATAAGCTATGATGTATTCAAAAAAAAACGCATCATTGTATTTTATTCTGTGCTCACAGTCTGCATATAGGATTAATTCAGAATGTTCCTGTAGCCTTCTCTTACATGCTAGTAGTGGGGTTTTTGTGTTACCCACTTCTATGAAAAATCATAATCATCATCTTCTCTTGTTTTGTTTTACTTTTTTCTGTCTTTGAGAGAGAGAGACGTCTAGTGCCTTCAACTTCCAAATAACTTGTATGGAAAGGAAAAGAACAGGAAGGTTTCATTTTCAGTGTTGTAGGGCATTTTAGAACGTGACGTCCAGGAAGGTGGACCATTTCTGTAGGCATTTTCTGTGCAGTCTTTAGAAACTAATCTTTTTGCAGTCTTTGGAGCTGGTACCTTTTGTTAGTCTGCAACGAGTAAAAGACAGCCTGCAGACAGGTGCTGCCCCGCTGTCCTCAGGAGATCTCCTTCACTTAGTCTCCAATTCAGATGTTCATCTACCTGTTTTATTTCCTCCAGGTTCTGGGTTTATCATGTGCAGCGGCAAGGAGAATCCAGACAGTGACGCTGACCTGGATGTGGATGGGGACGACACACTTGAATACGGGAAACCACAGTATCGTTTTTGAAAGGCCCTTGCTGAGAGGGAATCTAGAGGTGCATCTGATGTTTCAGCTAGCTCTGATACAGCGCAGCATGGGTTAATGTTGGCTGATCTGTCTCCAGCCCTACTGGAAATGGCAGCACCTTGCTCAGCCAGCTTGTTTATTTGAGCTAGAAGAGATGCTCAGTTACTCCCTTTGAGATTCTGCTGTTCGCGCACCACCACTTCAGACCCAGATGGTGAAAGGTGTGGGAGATGTTGCATGAGATAAAGTTACAGTGTTTCTCTACTGAGTAATTCATAAGCTGTGCTCATTACAGATGATGTCTCCATCCATGGTTTCCTCCATGCAGATGATTTTTTTTCCTGCTTCGTTGGTAAGAATTTAGACTATTCCACAAGACATGCAGTTTTCTGACCCTCTTATTTTCAAAGGTTTTGAGCAGAGTATTTTGAGCACAAATCTGTCACTGTTACTGTGAGGCTATGTTTTTGTTCCTTTCGTTAAACAGAGCATGGACAGAACTATCATAAAGGGAAGTTTCCTGGAATTCCTCCATCCAACAGCCAGACCGTTCAGACACAGCTCGAGGAGAGCTGTGGGCAAACGTTCTGTGCCGCACAGCAGCTGTGCAGTCACCAAGGAGGAAATCCTACAAGGGTATTAGGCAGGCATAGACTCCGCAGCTGTGATGAGGAGGAATGCATAGCTCTAGAACGGGATTTTATTGAATCTGTACCGGCCTTTCAGACCGAAGCCCCAGTCCTTTGCTGGTAAAAGATCTCTGTAGCTCAGATAGAAATAGTGGAGTTGTGCAAGTTACCCTGGCAGAGGCTGAGGAATTTGTTTCTCCTTCTAAGAGCTATGCCTTCACATTGCTGTCTAAGGACCTGTCTGTATCCTTCAACCCGGAACAAAGTTTTGATCCAGAGTTTAAAAGTGTATCCCTCCACGTATACCAGCCCCTCTTCTTTTGAGGTGCTCCCAATTGGAATGAATTTACTCTGATAGTGTCCCAGCCACCTCAGAAGCAGGGTGCCTGCCCACTGTCTGCAGCAAGGCTGTATGTTCCTTAACCCCCTCGTGCTCAGGTACACCGAGGCAGACGTTATCCCTTGCACTGGGGAAGAGCCAGGTGAAGCCAAAGAGAGGGAGGCGCTCCGCGGTGCTGTTTTAAAGTAAGTGCTGTGCCTTTCTAATTTGCTTTCATTATGCTTGGGGAATCTGAATTTGTGGAAAATGTCTGCTCGTTTTTAAGTGCAAGAGTCACAGCAAGGAAGACTTATGAAGAAGCAGTGTGTAACAGGGCTGAGTTTCTGTCCGTGCAGCCTCCTTGTAAAAGTCTCCCTGCACGTTCTGCATCACCTTGACCACCCCAGTGGCCAGAAGAGTGCTGGACAGAAGCTGTATTCTGGCCAAGGAGAAACTGTGCTGCACTAGGACCCTATGCTTTACCCCGTTTCCTGATGAAATGTGGCCTCGTAATAAAAACACATATAACATGATGCCGTTTGAATCTTGTTCAGTGCATTAGGAGCCTGGCAGCTAGTGTATGACTTCACTGCATCCCGTTATGTTCTGAGGGGCAGACAAACTAATCCCTCTGTATTGAGCTCTGAGGCCTAGGCAGGATGTGTGTGCTGCCCACGTGAGTGTACAATGTAGGCAGTCTGTGTTCAGGGCACTTGGGGAAGCATTTAAGACTCATTTTATTTGCCTGAACAGGGAGCTAGGATTGCTTTCCAAGCCCTCTGCCCTGCATAAAACAGGGTTTAAATTACCCCTCTATCTCTTTGACCGAATGATTCTGTGAGGTCAAGGTTGAAGTGATTGATAGAGCAGTGAAATGAAGTTTTCTTACTGCTTAGCCTGTCACAAACACTAGTTCAAAATTAGATTCCACTCCACAGAAATGTGAGGTTTGCCACACTGGATCCGAACCATTGATCCATTCGATACTTTGCGAACAGTGCTTCAAAAATGCTGAAGTTCCTTCACAGCCAGGAAAGTGGGATCGTAGCAGGAGGATATCAAGGCATCCCTTGTTAGAGACTATGGACACTTAGCGCTTGGTGAGATGACTGAGGACCTCAGGACACCCAGTTCCTTTATATGGCTCTCATGCTAAAACGTTGTTTTCCTGTCTGGACAAAGTCCTTGCATGTGTCCTGGTCTCGTTTGCCCATCTCTTAAAATAGGAGTGATGATGTTGCTTGTAAAGCACTTTGAAATTCTAGCGAGTTTCTATAGAAATGCAACAGGGTTAGCTGATGGCCTGGAGCGTGAGCCTAGGTTATCGTTTGAGTGCAACTCCCTTAGCTCACAGAGCTAAAATGTTTCATAGTCACAAGTATGCAGGCTGCTCAGAGGATTCCTTTCTCTTACTGCCTCTTTTACTGGCTTGCAAGTGAATGGAGAGGGCCACAAGTTCTCTGCGCTTCAATGCTGTTGTTCTTCAATGGGAAGTATTAAAGGATGGGGCCTATGATGTGGTGCAGTTTCTCTGCAGAAACTACTGCAACACAGACATTCTGTTAAGCAGTAAGGCTTTCATTTTTCAAATCATGACTTCGGAAATGCACCTTCGGTCACAGGCAGGCTTCACTTGGCATGACACCCTGCCATGTGATTCAGCAGGGGTCACAGCTAGAAGAGCAAGTTGTGGGTACCTTGGTGGACACCGCACAGAAACGCCTTCTGCAGCAGGCCAACTGTTCACATTTGGTGCCTTGGCTGATGGATAGAGGTATTGAGAGAGATGTGATGTGTAGATCGGTGGGTGGAAGAGCCAGCTTTTTTCAAGCAGCGAAGTTTTCCATATCCAACCTTTAGCATTCTGCCCTTTTGTCTTTTAGTGGTGGCACACCCAGTACTCGAATAACGCCGGAGTTTTCTAAATGGGCCAGCGACGGTGAGTTTTACACGTGTACCTTATTCATCCTCATGCTACAGGAGGGCAGGTAGACATTTGGTGTCTTCTGGCTGCCAATATGGTAGTTGCAAATGGTAGTTGGCAAATGTACTTGTGTGGTACCAGCAGGTGTGTATTTACACACGTGTACACAATTGTACTATGCTTTTCCAACTTTATAGTGCAGCCAACTGTGTGCAGAGGCATGTGGGAGAGATCCCAGAAATTCAGCAGACTGAATCCTACACCCCTTGGTGCAAAGAGATGTTCCCATTTTATTGGACAGAGGCACTGAGAGAGGATTTAAGATGTGTACAAAGCTAGAGTCCAGATCAGACCTCTAGTCACCTGGCTTCCAGTCCAGTGTTTGGCCCAAGAACTCGCACGTGTTTCCTGAATAGCATTACCTGTGTAATAATCTGTGCTCAAAGAGCACTAGTGACTGCTTGGCCCAGCATGTCCGTGCTCCAGCCGGTAATTATGGTTAACCACTGCAGCTTGTCTTGGGAGAGAGAACTTCAGGGCTGGCTGCAGTTTTGCACTGCTCTCTGAGCTGTAGCAGGGCACACTGAAAAGGCAGTTGAGCAGTAACTGGTACAGTGATAAGAAGTAGGGATTGCGTTGACCTGCTGTCTTGTCATTAAAGGACAAACTGCTGTTTTACAGAAGGAGACGTCAGAGCTTGACTCTGCGGTGGAATTGTTCAGCTGCTGGGGGTTTGAACTACGTAGGCACCAGTTCTTTTTTTTTTTCCAGTCACCTTCTTATCATCTTCCCTTCTTTAAAAGGGAATTCTAGAGGCTTGCCCCAATCTGATGTGTAGGTCTTGCCCTCTGTGTGGCAAGAGAAGCCTGTAGCTCTAAAGCCTGCACATGTAGGATTGGAGCTCTGGGATCAGTCCTACTAGTGACCTGTAGTGGAGCCTACAGAGCAAATGAGTGGGTGTGAAATTGTACCTTTGCTTGCATGATTTGAAAGCTCATGGAAGTCATTGGTGTTTTTTAGACCTGTATAAGTGCTGCTTTGTTTTATTAAATGCCGGCGGCGCTGGCAGTGTAAGCAGCAATGCTGTGGAAATATGAGAATGATAAAACCTGGCACTTTCCAGCTGTAGATGCCAAATCAATTTCCAGAACTGGGCAGTGCAGTTCCAGCTCCCCTAGGAAGGAAGCTGAAGCTCAGCGACCTGAAGAGGCTCGTCCCAATGATTCTGTTCCCTGTTCTGTTACTGTAATGCTTTGGGCATTTGATTTCCAGCCTTGAAAGTGCCTATGAAACATAACTGCTTGCCAGTGGGAAGGGGGGTTGGGTAAAACCAGTTTTGCCGAGGGCATGATCATTAAGTGAAGAGCATAGGATGTCTATCGTAGCCGTTTTTCTTCTGTGGGAGAGGCAGTCACATTTATTTTCTATGATGTAGGATCACTCACTTGTAGGTGTGTTCTGCTTCAGTAAGTACAGCCACAGAGGTGATGGAGAAGCAGCCCTGATGGCACTTCCTGTGAGCTCCCTGTTCTTTGTGTCTTTTACCTAAAGCAACAGCGCTGAACCTACAGCCTAGGGACTGGCCTTCAGGACAGTTCATCTAGCTCATTTCTAACTCTCCTCTTTCCTGAGGGTTCGCATCCCCTCCAGTTTTGGGAAGAGCTATGGGAATGCTGGTAGAGAAGAGAGCTATGAGCAGAGTGTTCCTATCAGCACTGGCATGCATCTTTCTCCTTGTCTGTTGCTGAGGGATCTCAGAAAAAGGGGACAGCTGAGAGCAGGCTGTGGGCTGGATGGATTTGTTCCAGACCCACCTTTCTGGAGGTATACTCTGGCATGGCAGCTGCATCAAACCTTTCTGAATTAAATGCTAGCTTAAACAACTGGCAAATCTGCAATGTTCAGTCAGTATGAAGTAAGGAAAGGTTGGGGATTGCATCTGCAGCCCTAAATCATAGAAGTGTGCTGTCCAGAGAGAAGGCCTTTCTGCCAGACTAGGACACGTAGTATTGGTCTCCTTTCTTTTTCTGAGAATTGACATGAAAATGACTTATCAGGGTCCTCTGCTTACACACCTGTAACTCGCTCAGACTAGATCACCTCAATGCTCGAACGTTCTTTTACTAATTTGGCTGTTCTTCCTTCAACAGAAATGCCCTCAACAAGTAATGGTGAGAGCAGTAAACAGGAGACCATGCAGAAGACCTGTAAGAACAGTGACATTGAAAAGTGAGTGTAAATCGGATAGCTTCCCTTTTTCTTGTTTTAGGGACCGTAGTGGCCTGTCTGGCACTCCCAGAAGCAGTGCTATTCTGAGGATAGGCGTTTGAAGCTCTCACCACTGAGAGGGAAAGTTTTGCTCATGTGCGAAGCTTGGGCTTTGGGCTAATAGTGTCCTGACCTGTCGCTGCTGTGTCCACAGGGGGCCTGTGGGGAGTCGCATGTGGCATTCCTCCTGCCCCCCGAATATCTGAGTGGGCAGTTAACGGGTGACAAGTAATGAAGAGCAGCTTCCAAACAGCTTATCTACTGTATATATTTTTTTTTAAGCTATATAAATAGACCCATGGTTCTCACCATGGGTACTATGGGCTTTCAAAATAAGTTGTAGGATGCATAAAACCTAAACTGGAGTTAGGACTTTGGAGGTGAAGACTGAAACCCACTCTACCCTGAGAAAAACAGTTGGCTTGTAGACCTGTACTTGCAAGTCTTGATTCTTCCTGCAAGACATAAACTGTAAATGTATCCATGTAATCATTCTTTTACTGGAGTAGTGACCTTATCGTTGTGTCTTGGCTCTTGAGAGCAGTTCCCCACATTGCCTCTGTTCTGTCTTTTCCATGGTACTGGCATGTTCCACCCTCCATTTCTCCAGCCAGGTGGTTCCTGCCAGTCCCGTAACTTGCTGGGAGGGTCCCTGAGAGAATTTTTCTTCCTTTAGGGTCCGGATGACATCTTTGCTTGGTTACTAACAGAAATATGTCCCTTAAAGTACGCAGTGTGTTGTACCTGCAGCGGTTCCAGACGATTCAGAAGTTTGAGTCCCAGTGTTTGACTGTATGATAGTGCAGGTGCTCCTGGTTATTTCCTTACTTTTCCCTTTCTGCTAGCTTGATATCCTGCAACCTAGCGTAGGATAGAAACAACTGTCCTTGGCCTCTTCCCGCAAGCTGCTAGGGAAACCTTTCTGCATAGGCCCTTTTGACAATCCAAGCCCAAAACTACAGGCTCTTACTGTTACAATGGACTGTGTTAGTTAAATTTTTTTGAGAGAGTTGGTTATTGTCTGAAATAAACGTTGCCTGTACAGCAAGCAAGAAATAAAACAGCTTGAATGAGGTGGAAGCAAGGAAACAGCATGGGTTTTAAGCAGAGACAGCGTTTATATTTTTGAGGTGAGGTCCACTGATAATTGGGGATGGGGAGAATCTAGTATTGAAATTAACAAGTAACTTTCTGTAAAATCAGCTGAATGTAGTTTGTTCTCATCCTGATTCCGAGGATTACATCCCTTGAACGTTCTGGGATCTCCAACAGTTCGAGAAGCCTCACAAAGCTATGTTCACAGTCAGGTTAACTGAGGAAACTCCCTGCTGCACGGGAAACGTTAACACTGCCTTGTGGTCTTGGCACTTTGTACCAAGCCTTCCTGTTGGCACACCCCAAACAGATTTTCTGCTGTTTGACACTTCGCAGTGAGCAGAGCTTGGCCAAGGACCACTGAGTTTGGGAGCTGGCAGGTCAGTGCAGAAGGAGGTTTGTCCTTAGGGTGAGCCAGCCATGGCATGTTGTCTTGGTGGCAGGGACTCAAGGACACACACATCCCTTCTGTCCTAATGTGTCCGCCTGTCTCAGCCACTGCTTGGCTTCTCTTTGGGCCTCCTGCCTGTCAGCCCAACAGCCCTCCACCCTCCCAGATCTGCTCCTATTGAAAATCTTTAAACTGCAGGAGCTGAAAGGATTTGACGTTTTCCAGAACACTTGAGCTCAAGTGATAAAATTGACATAGCTTTAATAATCTGATCAAAGAGGCTTTAGCTCGCACCTTTTGAAGGATCCCAGAATCCTTTCCAAACAACACTCGTGCTAACTCCACTCTGAAGTGGGGGGGGGGGAGTGTGTGTGTGTGTGTGTGTGTCCGTCTGTCTGTCTGTGTGCACACACGCCTTGCTCCACAATAACCTTGCCCTGCTAAAGCTTCAGTTCTGCAAAAGGTGCAAAAGGTCAGCAAGACCCAATAGAAATTACAGGAAAAGCCTTAGTGTCTTGCTGAGTCTTTCCAATAACGTTGATTTTGAAAGTAGCAGGGAGAGCTTTTTATTTAAGGGCCTTCATTTCACTGACGTTCAGAAAGCAAGATGGTGTTTCAGGTGGAGGATTCCTAGCTGCTTTTTTTCCCCTTCTTTCCTTTGAGATACGTGCGTGATAAATAGTTTCTGTCCTGCCGTTTAAGGAGTCTGAATGCTCTGTGTGCTTGTCTCTGTAGAGGGGGTTCTGTTAAATTAATTGATAACAGGGATCAGAGCTAGAAGCTTACAGAAAAAGGGCGGGGGGGAGGGCTTCATAATGTCTGGCTGCTTCCCACTCCACTGCTGAGCCATGATATATGGTGACCCAGCCCAACAGGCTAAATTGATTCATCTCCAGTTCCTGTTTCTTAATCTGAAGCTAAATTGGTTTCATTTTTCTTGTTTTGGGTGGTGTTTGCAGGAAGTTTTTGGCAGCATCACTTTACTCTATTGTCTGTAACTTTAATTTTTGCTTTTAAATCTGAACGTTATTGATTGGCATGTTAAACCCTGTGTAGCATCTGATTAGCATTTTTAAGTGTTCAGAAGCACATGGTTTACCACCTGTGTCAGCCGTGCTCTCCATTTAGAACAAGGGGTAATAGAGTTAGCAGTGATTCCGTGTATCGATTCTGCTTTCGTAAGAATGACATTCCTTCCCCCCTCCTCTCTTCCAAAAATAAGTCTAGGCAAGGAGTGTGGGTTTTTTTTTTTTTTTTAAATTCGTTAATACAGTACAGCAAGCCTTTCTTATTTTGGCATGCTGCCGAAGTTCTTTGCTTGAAAGATAATGGAGTCTGAACTCAGATTTTCTTAGAAGAGTCTCCTTCGTGCAGGATGACTAGACAGGATTCGAGGGAAGTCTACACCAATTGCCCTGCTCCTCATGCCGTGACAGGTCTTTGATATCTCAGGCAGGTTTCTCACTGTTGACCTCGTCTGTGTTATGTTTGAACTTCAGATGGCAGCCGCAGGTAATCAGGGACTTGGCTTGGTCCCGACTTTCTTTTCCCCGCCCTGCAGGGTGCCTCGGCTTTGGTAAGCCTGGTGTGTCCTTGCCAACATGAAGCGTCTGGGAGCGCGATGCTTAGTGTTGAAGGCTGGCAGGGAGAAGGGTCCCACGGGAGGTGGTGGCTGAGGTCCTCGGCAGGTGGGCAGAGCTCAGCGGGCGAAACGCTTCCCTAGCTGGACTTGCGGGGGCAGCTTTGCAGTGGCCTCAGAGAGATTAGCCGGTCCCAGAGTGCTCAGACATCTGCCCCGACTCCTCCATGAGCAGTGGGGCCAGCGCCGCTGCGTGCGGAGGGCGGCTGCGAGCCACCCAAGCGCCTTCCCTGCGCACGCCTTCCTGCCTGCCCGGCTCCCTCCGGCAGCGCCGCCCGCAGGGCCTGGTGCCGTTGTGAAACCAAGCCTCCCCGGGGTTAAAAGCCAGCATCTTAATTCAGAGTGCCAATGTTCAATTTTGCTTTCTGCCACCAAACGAGATTGCAGGCCAGTGAAGGAGTCTGGGTTAGTGGCCCACTGGGTCACCTCCCATTTGTTTTCCTCAATTTTGTGTTGTCATAAATTCATTCCAGCCCGTTGTGGTTGATCAGTTTATCTCCGCCGGGGCAGGGAGCGCTGCTAGCATGATATATGACACGAAACATTGTAGCCAGCCTCTCCATGAATCACTCCAGCTGGTCGGTGTCAGCCTGAAAGCAAACAGGGCCCGGCCGCTGAGTGTTGACTAGGATGAGCTCAGTATGGGAAGAGACATGACGTATGAATGTTTATTTAATAATTCTCTAATATTTCCAGCGGAGTGTGGCTGTGCCTTCTGAGGTGGGGTGGAGGGAGGGGAGGTTGAAGAGGGAAACTCTAATCTGTTGGGGTGGGTCATAAATCAGGCAGACAACATCATTAATCAGGGATGGAGCAGAACTGGAAGGAGGTGGGACTGGAGCTGCCATCCTTGGTGGGAAGGGGGCTGTGCTCTTTTTTTCTTAAAACAAATCTTATTTCTGATTCTGCTTGGCCCCAGCAGCGCTGCCCGCATAATAGCAAACCCAGACGCAAGGCTAGTTAAGTGAGTATGCTGCCTTTGCTATAAACCTTGCAATATAAGCCTGCCAAGCATTAAATCCCGTTATAATTATCTTCTTTATATAACGCTTCATACTTCATCGGAAGAGATGCTTGTTGGGTTAAAAAGAGGGTTTTAGAGACCAAAAGCAATTGCATTTGTTTTATTTTTCTTGTCTCTTCTTTCCCCCCCTTCTCCCCACCTCACCTCTTTCCAAAACAGCCTTTTTGAAAGCATCTGCTCCAGAGGGGCTCTGGTGCTTTAGCAAACGAGGGACCATCACTTAAAATTTAAACAAAGTTTAGGGTGGTGTCCTTGTGCAAAGAGCCTGCTGTGCGAGAGCAGTACGTGAAGTAGCAGCGTCTCGCTCTCCGGGACTCTGCGCCCAGGCAGACACGTCGAGATTGGAGCAGAGCGAGTGTGAAGCCAGAGTAAGATTAGCGCAGGCCTAAAAGGGAGAGGGAGCGCTTAAGTCAGTATGTCAGAGGGAAACGGAGAGAAGCCGCTGCGAATTCACACCGGAGAATAAGCATTCCCCAGCCCTTCTCCGTGTTATGCCGTTAATAGGCTTTGGTGGTAGACAAGAAAATCATATAGCAAAGATAAAATTAAAAAATTAACTTGAGCCGTAAAAGAACTCTTTGCACTCTGCAAAGCGAGAGTGTGATGCTGCTGGTGAGGATCTGCAGCTGGAGGGTCCAGTCCCAGCTCTGCCTGTGAAAATTCGAGACAAGACCCAGGAGGTTGAACTGAAGCAGGGGATTGTTGAGGGCAAGCTGAGGAAAACACTGTGTCCCTGGGCTGAGAGCTGCTTGTGTCTAGGGGCTTGTGTCCAGATTTTTTTTTGAGATTTTCATTCTTCTTTTCAGTAATTCAGTAGTATGTAATATGTGCATATAATGTATATTGGTTTTTTATGTTGGAAGGGTGCATGAATAAGAGGGTTTTTTTTGTTTTTTGCTTTTTTATAAAATGAGATTCACATTAGTTCATCCTGTAGGTTGGGTGTTTAGATTATATTAATGGAGGGCAAAGTGCTGGGCTGAGTTTCTTAATTCTGCTCCCTCTTTTAGCCGTTCGGTAGAAATTGCATGTGCCAGTAATAGTAGTCTTAAACATAATTACCGCTATGCCAAGTGGAATTGCATCAGTGTAATGGTTTATCACAGGCTAACGAAGCTCAGCAGGGCAGGCTAACCAGAGGAGCTCACCTCTGGGGCAAAGTTGGTATCTCGGCTTAACACAGCTGTATCCACAGATTTGGTCTAAATCTTATCCACTGGAGGAGTTATCTGTAGATACGTATTTGATGTCTTCCTATAGCAGAGGGCCTCTGCTGTACCTGTAGCATCTCAGACTTGAAGTGTCTGCAAGGTGGGGGGAGCTGCAGCTTTCCGGGGAGCAGCCGCCAGGTTGTGGGCCCTGTCCCACAACTCACCAAAACCCCAAGAAGGAATTTTTTTCCTGTATTGAAAGTGCAGTTTAGGCATCCTTGCCCTTCATCTCTCTCCCCCCACCCTTTTTTTCCCCTCTTTTTTTTTTTCCTCTTTTTTTTTTTTTTTAGTTTCAGAAATGCTGTTAACTTTAATTTGTGGAGTTGCTTCCTGGGAGTGAAAAATCGATGGGGGGCTATCGCAGTGTGAAATTCGACTGTCACTATTGAGCTATAGAGTTAGCAAGATGTCTTAGAAGGTAAAAAATAAATCGTGGCCCAGCAAGTGCTCAGCTGTGCTATTTCAAAGGGGATATGAGGCTGATGGTCCGTTAGAGGGTACTTCAGTTAGATGGATGATGATTCCTTGTGAAATATTGGAGTTATTCCATAGGTAAGAGAAACTTTAGCTTATAAAACACAAACAGCTGCCTTGTAGCAGACAGATTCTGCCCTTAGATGTGCGAGCAGCTTGTCAAAGAGAGGACTTGTCCCTAAAATTAGCCTTTTCAGTTTAACAGCGTCTCCGAAGGAGCATTCCAGGTCCTGCTGTCTTCTTTCTGAAAATACTTTGAGGATGTGACTGAATGTTTGTTCATGTCTCTTACCTGCATTGTAAGAACTAAGAGACAGGGACTGCTTTTTTTAGTAAGCATTTGCATGGTGCCCAGATGCTCTCAGGAGAAAAGTGACAATTATTTTTAACGTAGGCTGTGTTCCAATTGGGATGGGGATGTTCCTTTGAAGAGCAGAAGCTTCTGCGCAGGGGTCATGTTGCGCCCCTTCTGCTGTCGGTTTAGCTGTCGCTCTTGTGCATCTGTTTAAGGGCAGACCTGGCTGCGCGCGCTGTCTGCGTACTGGCGTTGATAGGGCTGCGCTTTCATTGGCATTTACTGGCTGTTATGGCAGGATTCAGTAAGTGTTTGTGCTGTGCCAGCTGCTGTATGATAACAGGAGGATCGTAATTATGGCTCTGGGTAGTTTATGTATTTCTTAGGCTATAGTTAGTAAATGCAAATATAAAGTAATACCAAAAAAAAAAAAAAAAAAAAGAATTTGTGTTACTTCTCAGCTAAACCATATCCAGGACAACTGTAGAGCCTATAATTATTTCTTACACTTGCATGCGTCGTCACAATACCACTGAGGATAGCTTATGGCTGCAAGAAGGCGTTCTAAGCTGCATTTAGTTGGGACTTGGGTAAAGATTCCCCAAAGAATTTTATGACAGAAGAATGCACTATGCTTTCATATCTCCTCCGCCTCTACAACACAGAACCCAACAATGTCTTTAGAGAGCAATGTAACAGCAAGTAATGTAATAAACATTGTCTTATATGCATGTTACTTGTTGTCCTCACTTCAGCACTGCTGCTTCTCCTAACCTTACTCAGCCGCCACCACTCTGTGTGCTTCATCTTCTGCTTCCATTTCTCCATGCACTTCTCCACTTTTCTTCCTCTTTGCCGCTCTTTGTGTCCCAAAAAGCTGCTCCTTCCCACTCAGTTGCATAAACGTTCTTGCTTTTCCCTCAGATAGCCAGCTTATGACCTCGCCTTCCTTTTCATTACTGGTTTCCTTTTCCAGCTCTGGGACCTCAGTTGGTTATAGGATATTAACGTGCGGCAGACTCTTTAAATGGCCTCATGCTTCTTTTTGAAGGCATGATTACCTTAAATGATGTTAATTCTGATTCTTTCTTTCCCCATTAAAGGAAACAGTAACAGTGTAAAAGTTCTAGGCCAGGCTGCAGGAGTTGTAGGAAATTGTCTTGAGGATGTTATCGTGCTGCCCTTGTGTACCTCCAATCAGTGGTCATGAATGGAAGTTCTGGAAAGCATATCACCTATACGGTAAAGCCCTTAAAAGGCTGCAAATGAATCCAAGTGCTGCTGTAGTAGCATAGATATTTCCTGTTTATTTCAGCCATTTGGATTCGGGCCATGGGAGTAGAAGGCGTTTCATTGTGCACAGAGGCTGGACACAAGACTCAGGCAACTTTGAGGTCCTTTCAGTCCTAGGAATTTGCTCTTCCTCTTTTTTTTATAATTTTATGCCCTGATTGTCCAACCAAAGCTACCAATAATCCCAAACTACCTCCAGGCTGAAATAAGATGATGGGTTACAGCTGCCCTAAGTCTTCCAGTAGAGAAATATACTTGCCTAGCTATACATGGAGCTTGGTCATAATCCAAGCATGTTTACTCATGAATCGAAGGAAGTCTCAGTAGGCTGGAACCTCTAACCTGTGTGCCTTATTGAGGAGAGGAGCTGCATTTTCCATTGCCACTTGCTGCCTTTTGTGGCCCTAATTTATATTAAGATAGAGAACATGATGCACGTTCACAGATCTGTTAGGAATGCACTTACAGTCACCAGGATGAAGGATGCATTTGGAAGGTGAACTGACATGTTAATGCATTAGATGTACCGTATCTGTATTTAGGAGCTTTGTGTAGAGAAACTCGGCAAATGCAGCGTCAACAAACCCTTGGTGCAGCAAAATAGTCTTCAAAGCATGGTTTCCTTTATCACCAAAGCCGCTTCAGTAAAGCAATAGGATTGCATTTATTTTCTCTTTGGAGCAGAGGACATAGTCTCTAAATCGAAATCAGAATGACCCATGCATTCTTTCTCCCAGCTTTCATGTAGAACCATAATTGCTCAAATGGCACATTTAAAATTTTGGCGCAAGCTCAGACTTTCACTAGCCTCCTTTTTAAATCAGTCCCTGTGGCCAGTGGATGCTGTGTAGCCCTACAAATGCATCTAAACATGCTGACTCTGAGGCTCCTTCCATTCTGAATGATCAGCAGTGCCATCTGTCTCTGTTTTGATTGGGGCTGGGCACATGTGTCCCAATGAAACAGAGGCCAAAAAAGGAGGGAGAGAGAGAAAGAGCCAGTGCCTGAATTTACTTCCTGCTTCTATAAAGACATTGTTGGGTTCTGTGTTGTAGAGGCGGAGGAGATATGAAAGCATAATGAATTCTTCTGTCATAAAATTCTTTGGGGAATCTTTACCCAAGTCCCAACTAAATGCAGCTTAGAACGCCTTCTTGCAGCCGAAAGCTCCCCTCAGTGGTGTTGCGGCGGTGCATGCAAGTGTAAGAGAAATAATTCCTCTATGGGGAGAAAAGAGACAACATTTTTGGTTTACATCAAGATGAAATTAGTCAAAAGCAAACTCTGAATTTGGCAAGCACATGCCAGTATTAACAAGTTGTGCAAGCAAGTATAAAATAGAGGCGCTCGTGACTCGGAGAGCCTCAGCTTCGCATGTGTGTGCCCTTGCATGCACCCTGCTCCGAATTCACAACTTGGAACACGGAAATTAGAATGTGGAACATTGCATTATTCATAACTTGGCAACCAGAAGCCAGGGCACTTTGCCAAAATAAACTATTCTCTATAATTACAGGTGAAGCAACATTCTTTAATATCTTACAATACAAAAACATACATTAATCAAGGAAAGAGGGCTTTTTTTTCCTAGAGGACAATAAATTAGTATCCTTGCCAATTTCCTCAATACATGTGACAATGTTTTACAGGATTATAAGTCAGCCTTTTTAAAGGAGGTTAGTCTAAAAACAAATAAACCCAATAAATGAGATTTTTAGCTAAATAAAGGGGAAGCCAGCTCCCAAACTGTTGATGTCTTGCCAGAAGATTTGCTTTGAGCACTGGCCTTCTTGTAGACTGAGGGTCCAAACTTCAGCTGGTGTAATTCAGCATGGCTCCACTGATTACAGCTTTGCTGGGTATGCTTCTGCTGCCAAGGATCTGTCCTCTTCTGCCTTAGCCATCTCATTTAGTGAAATAAAATCTCAGTGCATCATGCCAACCCAGTAGCCTGCACCTTCCGGGGTGGTTCAGTCAGTCTGCCACCAGCGCCTGACACAAGTCTTCTTTCAAAGTTTTAAACATACTTAAAACCTTTGAGCTGTGCCTGTTTCCTTTAAAAGCCACCTGTGACTTTTCTTTTAAAAAACTTGCTTATCAGTGTAGATGTTTTGCTTGTTAGTAGCAGACCTTTTTCCGCTTTATGTTCTTGCACGCCGCTAAGTGCAGAAGGCCTTTGTATCCATGCATCTCCCAGTAACTTTAGTAGTCCTCACTCACATCTGCCAAAATGAACTCCCCATAGTATTAGAGTAGCACATGCTGCGGTTAATGCTTGCTAAGTTGATGGCAGGTGGGAGGTGCAGTTGAAATTCTTTCACCAGATTAAGAACAAAAACAGTTCTCATCCCAGAAAACTTAGTTTGTTTTAGTCTGTTTGAAACTCAGAGAGGGAGATGTGTTGAAGATAACGCGTAAGTGAAATCCAAGACTGTATCATCATGCTGTGCTGTTGCTCAGTGCTAAGTGAATGCCTCTGTTACTTGTTTCACAGCGGCTATGCACAGCATGATACAGACTAATAAAACATGGTCTCTGCTCTGAAGAAGTTGCCCTCTCATTCAGATGCAAGTTGGCTATGAGAAGGGCTACAGTTAAATGATTACACGCTAATGTTGGGGGAGGAGGTTGCATCATTGTAAAATCTGAATTTTAAAGATCCGTACTCCACAAAGTGAGTTCTAGATAGTAGGTGTTCTTGTCCACAATATAGTAGCGGTTACGATAATTGTCGTCTGTGACCGTTGTTGGATATAGCCAGGAGCAATTTCTTTGCTCCTGGAATCTTACCCTAGCCTGACTCTGCCCTCAAAGCATCGACCAGTCTGTTTCTAATATTTATGATATGTAAGCTGCTAGTGACCTGACCTCTGCCCTTAGTGCAGGGAAATGGCTTGTACGTTCTACTGGGATCAGGTTCTCCACCTTGGACAAGGGAAGATAAAGTCTTTGCTTAAAAATAAAGACATCACCCTTGGGTTTGTCAGTGGGTACAGTAAATTTTCTCCTCTACCATTCTATGTTTACAGGCATATGAAAACAAATAATGTTTGAGGAAGAGAGAGGAAGGTCAGAATATCAAGTGTCACAAGTAGCCCATGAAATTTTATTGGTGATGCATTTAATCAGTGCTAAGCGTTTTTTACAAGGTACATACAAACAGTGGAATTGTAAAAAGCTATGGAATGCTATGTAAAGTGTGGCCATTTATGAAGAAGGGAAAATTTATATCCAGTTGAAATAAGCCAAAAGGGAATGTCATATGGAGACCCCTCAACAGTGGGGCATGTCAAGTGAGATCTGGGTGAGGGGAGGGTGGGGTGTTCACGGGGGCTTACTGATCGTTGAGGTGTTTTTCTGCCTCTTCAGCAGCTAATAGTTTGTATCTTTCTGTGGTTCTCAGATAGGCAGGGTGTTGAATGCAGTGTGTTTTCCCTTTTTTTGTTTTTTTTTTTTTTTCCTCCCCTGTATAATAGAGTGAATCCTGGGTGAACAGCTGCTACTGGTATCTCTGGTATGAGGCTCTTGCTCTTGAGACCATTCCAGTCCAACAGTTTCTTAAGCAACCCCTTAATGTTCAGTTGGGAAGGGTTAACTGAAGCCGATCGCTTTGGCATCAGCATTTTTTGTTTCCTTTTTGGTCCAGTATTTTGCTGATGATAAAGCACAGACTTAGTCAATTGAGAGATTCCAGAGCTGCAGAATCAGAGATAATTTAATTAACAGAATTGCTTGTGATTGCCCACTGGGACAGTGGGTAGGAATTGCTCGATTTAATTTGGAGAAACAAAGATCACATGCATGCTAATGTTTGACAAATAGCCAGCGTTTGGGTTAAGGTTTTTTGTGAAGGGGGGCAGCCATTTCCTGGGGGAGGTTTCCCAGGAAGTGATAGCTGAGTAACAGCTCTAAGTTGCAGATAAGGCCCTTTTCCCTTACATAGCATATTTGTGCCCTTTTCCTGGCCTTATACCCGAACAAAGCAAGGATTTGCTCAACAGGAGGGAGGTAAAGGAGGAAAGTTTTTTCTGATTTTCACTGTTGACCAAAACCCTGCTATGAACAGCAGAAAAACATCTGTTGGGCACAAAGACTGGAAACTATCAAGTGCTGTCACCTCAGTCTGATAGACTTGCTCCCCAGTAACCCAGCATCCTCAAGTGTGACTGCCAGGTTGCTGAAGAGTTAACCACAAAGTCTGGAGAGAAATGCAGATCAAAGCTCCCTCTGCAAAGGTCCCCTCCTTTATCTCTCTGCTCTTGGGTTCCTGCTCATGTTCCCCCACTTGTAGTGCAACTGCAGCTCCACAGTGAGTTAAGCATGGATGTGCCCCTCTTGAGAAGTCTTTTGCCAGGGAAGACAATCCAAGTATCAGTGAAGTTGCTCGTACCTGTGTGGTAGGAGAAGCACCAGCAACTGGAGCTTGAGGCATAGCCCTTTGCAGCACTTGTGCTCAGTAGATTTCTGCCAAGGCTGATAAATGACATTATCCACACACGTCAAATCAGAGTACTGAGGTGCAAAATTGTAAAATAGCCTTCCCGCATCCAGCATCGGGTCAAGGCAAAGCAGGGTGTAGGGCCCTGGAGTCTCATTCCCTCTTTGCTGTAATTCCCTCTGCCTCCCTTGGTGGGATAACTGATAGACAGCCATACCCCTTCCATCCAGTTTGGCTTTCTGACCCTAACTCCGCCCTGGCATTACTCACCCTGTAAAAATCCTGGACAACCTGCTCTCAACTGTCTGTCTCCCGGCAAGCACGTGTAAGGTGTGCACGCAAGAGGGAAGCCTAAGGGAGTTCCCAAGATCAGTGCTGCAGGAAGAGTTGCTCCGAAGTGACACTTATCTTTAGGATACAAGCAGCAGGTTGACGGTAAAATGTCACTAAATGGAATGGCATGTGTCCCGAGTGTGCTGGCCACTACGGGAGCCGGACACATGGGAAGTGACTCTTGTCTTTATTCCATCCCTGGAGGTAGTTCCAGTTTCCTTTATTTACTAATGTTCTCCCTATTTCCCTTGACCTCATTTCCTCTGGCTTTTCGGAAGCAACCATGTAATTATCGCTCACTTTGGGTTGACCCTTGGCCCCCACGTCCCTGGTTTCTGCTGCTCCAGGAGGCTTTCCTGAAATCTCAAGTGCAAAAAACTCACTTGTGGCCAAAAATGATCTCTCTTGTGAAGTAGGAGCTGCGTCTTATCCACTGCGCCGTGCGTCAGGATTTGTCCTGAGAGCACACTTGGCAGGGAGGAGCATGGAGTTTAAAGTCTGTCACAGCTGAGCTTTGATCAGCGCTGGGAGGTACTGCAGTGGCTAAAGCTCCCTCTCTTACCAATGCACCCCCGTCTTGTTAATAAATGTATATTTAACAATGTCTGGAGCGTATGAAGTGATAATAACTAAATCAATACCTCCCACATTGATTGTCCAGGATCCCTACAGCGTGACGCACGCAGTGGTGCGGTAATTTTCCAGCTAACTAGCACCCTGATCTACAGCCCTCCTATTGATTGGCCATTGTATCAGGCAGACTCTGAGTGTTATTGCTTATACCTCTATTCAGCCTCCTTTTCTGATTCATTCGTTTATTACTGGACAGGTGCGATTATCTCAGAGACTTTCCGAAATTGGCCGATGGGGGTCAGCCATTTAGACTTCTATAAACAAGCCATTTTCTATCTCCTCTAGTTGTTGCATTGACAAATTTTTCCTTTTCAAGCTTAGACCGTTATTGGGCTAGGACTGGCATGAAACGGCCTTTGCTTGGATGCCCTTCAAAGGAGGAAGGATACCCCCAGAGATAGTAAGAGGAGAGTTCAGCAAGGGTTGATGTTCTGCTTGCCACTTTCTTTGAGCAGGAGCCACGCTCATTCCCTTTAAAGCTTCGGTGCCCTTATGCTTGCAGGAAGGAGAAATGGATTCTAGAAAGCTACATTCAACCGCGGCCTTTGTCCAGCCTGAGCTCGCTGATGGGCCAGACGGGAAGGGAAATGATTTTCTCCTCCCACAGTTGCCTTCAAGTTATAAATGAATAGTTCTGTTTCTCCCTCTGACAAGACTAAAACCTTCCCAGTTTTGTTTTGGTTTTTTTGTTTTTTTTTTTTTTGGAAAACACTAACAAACCACTCCCTGAGGGTGAAAACCGAAACTGGGACATGACAATAATTTATACCAATGAGTAGGAGCAAGAGGGTGTTTCGTAGTGGGGAGCTCTGTCTCCTGTTGAAGCTCTTTCATTTTTCTCCAAAAAGTATTTATCCATACCAAGACGTGAATCCATAGTGTCCTTGTCCCTAGGGGGTTCCCACCCACCAGGCTATAATGGGACACATGTATTTCTTTGCCTCTTCTGCAGTTTTTAAATGGGCACTGTTTCCCAGTAACTGTCACTGTCAATGAATTTCTTTCTGAGGAAGATATCTCCTCAAAACTCCCTGTCAGGTCTCGTAGGGAGCAGTCTCTGGGCCACCTGGCAGTCAGTGTCTGATCTATACAAAGTTAGGTGTGACGTGGTAGGAGCGTTATGCCACTGGCACTTGAACCCGTGCGCTCCCACAGCTCCAGTTTCTTCTGTAGTGTCATAACCAGGAAGTTCACTCAAGGCCTCTTCACAACTAGCTCCATTTCCAGTGTAGTTTATAGCTGTTTGCTTTGCTGACAAAACTATGGGTTTGATCCTGTGTGCTCTGTCTAGTCTGTGTGGCAAAGAGAGAGATGTTCAGGATTGCATTCAGCCTTGGGAAGAGCCAGCAGAATCGCCACGTCCAAGATACTTCAGGGTCCCTCCCTGGGTGCTGGTGACAATGACAGATGAATAAAGGAGCAAGCGTGTGTATGCTGGGGGGAGTGCTGGGATTGCAGCTCATTTTATCAGTTATTGTAGTTCCACTGGACCTATATTTTAGCTACCTGTTGATGGATCATCCTCTAAAATGGTGCAACATGTAGGTGCTACTGTGATTTATGTTGTGATTGATGGAGTTTCTGGTGGTCAGGTACTCTTCAGGGTCTTCTGAACTGGAGTCTACTTACATAGCTCTGAAAATCACTGAGGTAAATGAAGATTGCTCTCTGGCTTTTTTGCCCCAAGAGTAAAAGCATTAATGTCCATGTAGTGTTCTGTAAACCTTTTCTGGGGAGTGCTTGGGGGCCCTTCCCTATGTCTACACAGCATACAAGTCTGATTTTGCAGCATGCTGGAGTGACACATCCTTGTCCGTAACGCTCCCTGCGTGTCATTTGCTAAGCATTGCTGTCTGCCCTTGCTTTTAAGTTGGCAAGTTGCTCTTTTCATCAGCTTTACAGAACCGTGAAAATATACTCACCTGCCCTCAGCACAGTGCCTGGATGACAAAAGAGATAATGCTGCCCATCAAAAATGACCCTAGGAAATGGGAAAGCAGAGATTGTAAAGCTGCTTTTATAGCCGCCTGATTGGTACAGCGTCCGCTGCTTTTGGTTTCTTCTCCTTTTCAGTATTAGAACCCAACAAGCTAGGTTTCATTTAGCATAGAAGCAATACATTGTGTTGATGCTGCATAATGAGCTGCTTGTGTGTTCCACATGGTTCATGGCCAGCAAAGACATCCGTTTCCTTAAGGGGAAGAGCAACTGCTACATCCACAAGAAGTTTGCTAACCAAGGTTAGAGCAGCACACAGAATTTCCAAAGCATTTGGTCCCAAGGAATCCCTTAAGGGAGATAGGAAAAGAGGCAGAAAACCAAAAAAAAAATCTTTTTTTTTCAGCCTCCATGTTTTGCAGATACTTGCTCTGTATGACATTGACAACCCCAGAAGTGTTTAGTAGCAGGGCTCACAGAATGCATGCTGGGCTTTTCAGGAACACTTCTTCAGTAGAAGTTGGATGTTTTAGTTTGAATGCTGCTGTTTCCTGTGCAGTACCCACTATGAGACCCTTTTTTCCATGAACTCTTAACGTTCTTGTGTGCTTAGTGATGCTGACTCTCCATCATCTTTTGCAGAATTACAGAAGACTCTGCAGTGACAACGTTTGAAGCGTTAAAGGCTCGTGTCCGTGAGTTAGAAAGGCAGCTTTCCCGTGGGGATCGCTATAAATGTCTCATTTGCATGGTGAGTAGCACTCTAGTTGTGGCCATGAATCAGAAACGTCTTGATACTTTTGCCTTATATTTGTTGAGGTGGGAGGAGATGCTTTTTTCTTTTATCATTTTGAGGGTAGGGTGGGAGAACTCATCTTTATCTCTGTACAGTAAGAAGGGCTGCTCTCTTTCCCCTTGATTGAAGGTGCTAGATCTTTTCAGCTGTTGGAACTTCTATATACGTTAGGTTGTTCCACTGGCATTTGTAGCTGTCCATCTGTATTAGGGGCAAGAAAGCCCTGACTTCAGTAGACAGTATTCCCCTGTCAGCCTAGCTGAAAAACTCCCAGACATTGGTGGTGTTCTCTCCTTGCACGTGTGAAGCTACGTACACGTAAGAGAGCAGAATCTCTGATCTGAAACACACCATGTGATTTGAGAACAGGAATGTTTCCTGAGTATTTAAAAGTTGCTAGTGTCCTGCTTGCTCTCTGTGGTGGTGATGCGGCCTCCCTAACAAAGGGCAGCAGCTCCCTCTCATGGTCTGCGCTTGCAAAGCTTCACGTCTCCCGTTGGGTTTATATTTGCTGATAGCGGAAGAAAATTCTGCTTTGCAAAGAGTTCTCTCTCTGTGCAACTTCAGCTTGGTGCATGGTGCCCTCCCTCAGTTCATGCCTGGCAGCTATGGGGATGCAGTCCCCATCTCTGATCCCACAGAAGAGACCGAGCCTGCTGCTGATTTCCAGAGGTTTATTAGCAATGATAGAAAATACTCAGGAGAACGTGTGCTTGCTGAAACAGTGGCAGTGTTCTTGGGATGTAGTTAAGCTGTTCCTGCAGAGCAGATGGTTGTGATAAGGGTTAATCTTGCGCTGTTGCTGTTTTTTGTACAATCTGGTGACCTTTCTGATGGGAAGAGTGGCAGGTGACCACAGCAACTTCAGATGCTCTTAAGATAACTGAGCCGAGCCAGGTCGCCACTTGAGTGGATTATGGGCTTCCGGCAGGAGCTCTTGGAAGCCAGAAAAATGGACTGCAGAAGACTTTCTGCCTCTGTTACACAAACACTGCTTATCTCTGCACAGTTCTTAGATGCAAAGTCAGTGGAAGTTGTTGATGGAAGATGATCTTAACTCTGCTTTGTTTCTCCTTTGCTTCACGCCTTATGTGGTAGGTCGAGATCAGAATTGGGCTCTCTTGCTATGCAGTCAGATTATATGTAGTGAGTGTGTGATGCCACACTGACAAAGAGGGGTGGTGTGATGGGATTGTGAGGGGTGTTGAGAGTGAAGAACCAGTGGATCCCTTATGTGGGAGTAACCTATTTGTTTCTTCTCCTCAGGACTCGTACACAATGCCCCTGACTTCCATTCAGTGCTGGCATGTGCACTGTGAAGAATGCTGGCTGCGGACTCTGGTGAGGCACTTAGCTACTTTCTTGTTGACTCATAGACTTTTCCCTCTCTCCAGGGTAATTTATTTTAAATCACCGTGGGGAGTGATGTTTTTTGCTTTATTTTAAGCAACCTGAGTGCTGTACGTGCAGGCTTCCAACCTTTGCTCTTTAACACCCCACCCTGGCTCTGACTTCACTGAGTTGCGTATGAGTTGTTGTGACCAAAGTGCAGTGCTGCTCATTGCATGCTCCTCCGCCGCTATGGGGACAGCCATTGCTCATGTTGGAGCTCGTGCTGGGACAGCCTTGCGTTACGATAATTTCTTGTGGGGCATCCGTGCAGAGGTAAAGCTGTGGGAATGGGGGCCAAATCACTGAGATCTCCTGGTTTGTGTATCTTTGGGGAAACCTGATATTCACCTGAAGCAAAGGGAATCATCTTCAGGGTAAATGACATGGAAGAGAGATTTTATGAATATGAATCTGTATTTTGCAGATTATTTGAAATAGCACTGTGCAGCTTTCAAACGTATTCCACGCTGTTTGGAAAATTGGGGATTACCTTGAATATTAAATCAGTGACCCAATGCAGTAGGAATTTGTACATGTATTAGAGGACATTAGATTTAAGATGTTATTAAACGAAGTGTTTTCCTTTCCTTTGTTAAAACTTGGGCTTTTAAATGAAACTTTCATTTCAGTCAGGTTGGGGGGTGGGAAATACTCAGTCGTTCTTTCTAGTTCTCTTCTTCGCAAGATGATACAGTGTTGGGTTGCAAAAAATGTAAGGGAATGCCACTCCTAAAAACTGTTCCTGTAAGGCATTACAAAATCCGCTTTATAGAACACATTGTGCACTTGGAATTACGATTAAGCCGATCGTGCTCCTTTAAATCCAGCCTTTTAAAAGTCTTGTCCAAGAAAAGTTACCAGGACGATGAAGTGCCTGTGGGCTTGAGTACTAATAGCAACTCAATAACTTGGCTATCCCTTGGGCTACATTTTATAGCTCTTCAGCTACACCCCGTCACTATTTAGATTATACAAGCTTTTGTAAACATTTTAGCAGCATGTTATAAAAGACACATATGTGGCTACGCTACAGCTACGTGCGCTCTGCCACCTTTGCTGAGTGAAGAGTAGTGTTATTCTTCAGTGGTGCTGCAAGCAGAGGATAAAACACTGATTTTCTTTATTCTGAAGTCTTTGTCCTTTCCTTGTCCCAGCAGCCTTAAGTGATCTTTTAAATCTGTCACACCTATTTCAAGCTCATCTTAAGCTCAGCAGCAACTTAGTTCAACTGCAGTCAACTTCTGCTTGTAAGAACGCCTGAAAACCTCGTTCCAGGCGCTAAGGCGTTAGCATATCCCCTTGCAGAGGGGGAGCTGCCTCCCCTCCAGATATCTGTGAGGGAGGTGGAGGTTGGGTTGGCTCTGTGCTATCCACACATGGCTCTTCTGCCGACCAGGCAGGCGGGATGGGAATAGTCCAGCAAGACATCATATTAGGACTTGGCACTTGCGTAGGGGAAGCAATTAATAAGTGGCTACTCATCTGTTCCCCAGTCCTACCCTCTCCCTGCAGCCCCCAATTTATTAAACCAGGCCTTTTCACAAGGCATGCTTGCACTCTCTTTCCCGTCTCAAAAAAAAAAAAAAATCTCCCAGCCTGTGTTCGCATGTTTCTAATGTAACCATTAAAATGTAGCCCGAAGACAGCAATAAAAACCCTGGAACGCCTTGGCGCTTTTGTGTCTTGATCAAAGTCAATGTGTGTAATCTCGTTAAGACTGCCCTCCTTCCCCCCTCCTTTTTTATGAATTTAATGGCATACAGCAGCTGGGCTCAGTGTTTAATGCTCACCAACCTGCATTGTTCTAATTAAGGTATCTCCTTTTATTTCGGGCACAAAAGAGACTCTTGTTTTTTTAACAAGCGAGGAGCTGTGGGATAGTGTGTGTAATAATCGCTGCTGTTACCTTTCCGTGGGTATAAAGCTGGCTCCCCAGTGGGGGTGGGAGGGGGAACGGAGGGAGCCTGCGCGTGCAGCACACATGGAAAGACTTGGTTGGGGGAGAGGGGCGACATTTTTCTTCTGTTGTGCAATAAACAATTTGTTGGAGTTAATAGGAGTTGGGGCGGGTGGGTTGTGTTGGGCTTCCGGCCACTTTTGAACATTCTGGAGATCTGCCGTCCCTGCTAGTGAAAAGTCCAGTTTCTCTTGTGTGTCTGTGTTTTATATGCACAGCCGAGATGTAATGTTAAATTAGAGTATGAGTGTGTGTGTGTGTGTGTGTGTGAGAGAGGGAGATCTGTGTATTAAGCAAGGCCATGGAGTTGAAGGCTCAGAGTGCCTGGGAACGCTTCTGAACCTGTGCAGGGTATTGATCACAAGATGAAATTCAGTGCTGATGTCTGTCTGCAGAGCAGAGGAGGTGAAATGTTTTTTGAAAGGCTTAAGGTTTAAACATTTTCTAGGATATAGTACTGCAGTGACCTGAGCATCTGTAATATCCTCTGACTTCTGTAGTGTCCAGTGCACTGACAAGGATTAGATCTTTAAAGTGTTTAGGCTTTCTGAAAACGTAATTTTTGGTCTTTTGGCCATTGATGCCCAATTCCAGATTATATTTTAACAGAGAGGGAGAGAGATTTTTCAGCTCTGACCCTACAAATAGCTGCCGGGCTCTCTAGCTTAGGCACGGTTATACTAGAGCTCAGTGCATCGAACCACCAGAGCAGGCTCCATCTCTCTCTCCTCTTGCTGTGTTGGATTAACATGATGGCAAGGCTGGATCACAGCAGAGTGCAGATCTGCACAGCAAAAGGAGACCCCAGAGATGGTCTAAGAGAACAGAGATTGTGGTGCTCGTTGAGTTAGCCAGCACTCAGCACCAGCAGAAGCTGTTCGATTAGACCTCTTCGGGGTGGCCTTGGAGAAAAGGCGGAAACATCCCTTCGTCCAGCATCAAGACACTATGAATAAATGGTTTTGTCTCCTTCCACTTGCCCCCCGAGCAGAGCCAGTGTGCCTGAGGGCTCCGATCCGGTGGCCGCAGGCGCAAGGTGCGCCGTGTGTGTTGTATGTGCAGTGAGCAGCTCTGTTCCTTTAGGCACAACAGGAATGGAGACGGTAAGAGGGATGCAAGAAGTGTTGCTTAATGCCATGCCAATTCTTGCCTGGGTTCCTAGGAAATGGTATTAGCCGTTTCCGGCTAGGTTTATTTGCTGTTTTTGCGTTGCTGTTTCAAACCAGACTGATGAACTGGCTCCTGCTTGCTGGTTGTCTCTGGCACTCAACACAATGACATTTTTCATTCATCCATACCATGCCAGATGGAGGCACAGAGCTAGTGATAGCTTCAAGGTAAACAGCACCCGGAGTGCCTTTCCTGTGATCTTTTGGAAACCTCTGAAAACACATTCAGGTTCTTCAGAGACGGGAGAGGAAATAGCAATGCAGCAAGGGAGATTTAGATTGGGCAGTCAGAGGTAGGCTGGTTGCCCTGAACTGCGACTGCCCTCGAGGCGGGTGTCTGTGTTAAGCTGATTTTTGGACTGTAGCCCTGCGTCGCTGGGGTGGGTGGGATGAATCACCCCCTGGAAGAGGTCTGTCTGCCTGTTCTCTATCCCTCTCCATTAAAACTGAGTGAGACCATACAGCTACTTGTGGGTGGGGTTACTATTTTCCTTCTCCTGGGAAAAGTGTTCTAACAGTGAAGGTCAGCAATCTGCTGAAGTGCTTTGCTAGGGAGATCGTGGAGCCTCCTTCCCTGGAGGTTTGTGAGAACAGGTGTGGATGCATGTCTGTCGGGAGTAAGTCAGGTTGAGGTGGTCTTGCCAGGGGAACAGATTTGGTGGCTTCTTTAAGTCCTTCTGGGCTGATCTCTCAAATCCTGGTATCTTTCCTTCCTAAGTAGCTGGAATTAAAAGTGAAGTCGGACTGTTGCTGGCCAGTGGATGGAGCTGTTGGTGGGTGCAGAGAGAGGGCAGGTTTCTTTAAGGAGGTGCAGGTTGCTGAGTTTCCCCTATGCCAGATCCAGCATTTCCTGCGTGCACTTGCTGACCCGAGGCTTGTACTTGCCTGTCTTGGGCTTATTTGAAAATGACTTTTAAAAAGCATCATGGAACATGCTTTCAGGGGATCCATCAATATATATGTATTCTCTGCAGTTGACACATTTATATCTTTGGTAGATTATGCTACTATGTTCTTAGCCTTGTAGCTTTTTCTAGGCTGTAGTACCTTATATTCCGTGTGGGCTGAAGGGATATTTTTGTAAGAAACAGTGCAGATGCAGAGCAGTCCTTGTGGGTGAATTCTCAGTGCTTGCAGCAGTGTAGGGTCTTCTTGAGTCAGCAGCTGTGTGGAGACCGCTGTGCTTAATCCATCAGTGTTCCTGTCTGCTATGAGGAATCCTATCTGCCCAGGTTTTTATTAACATATTTCAAAATTTTGGTCTCCGGCAACCTGTGGCAGTGAGTTCCACTGTTTAAGGAGGCTCTGTGAAAAAGGATGCTCTCCCAGTTGCTTTAACCCTCTTCCCTGACAGCTAGGGGTGATAATTGCAGGCAGTGGCAAACGGCTGCTTCTCTGAGAATTACCATTTACTGCCGCTTTGTGTGCAGGAACGGAGGCGGTCGTCTTGTTTGAGAACCGGATCTTGGAGTTCATTGCCTCATCTGGCAGAAACCGGCTCTTGGTTTGGGTCCCTCCTGTCATCTCTCTACCTTGGTTTTCCTTCCTATAAAATAGGCAAGCTTTGAGCGCAGCTTAAGAATGGTACTTTGTAGGTAAAGTTGCTCTGTGTGTGTTTCTTTTTTCTCCTCTGTGCCTGATAGCATATTCTGCTTGGAAATTGCCCATTTGTAGGCCCACAGGACAACAAGAAGTGCCTAAACCCTTCCTTTTGAGTTTTCTTGCTTTAGCCAATATATAACCGACATCACACAATTTTTTTTAAGAGGCAAATTTAAGACAAAGTACTCCAATCGTTCTTGGCACCATGTGAGCCCTAACGACTTCTCAACATCTCAGCTCTCGTTAATGTATTTTTCAAACTACTACCCCAAGTGATTAGCCTGTATTGTGGATCAATCACTTGCCAAATTTTAATTAAGAAAGGAGGAGAAAAAATAAACTCCATCCTGGTTCCAGTCCCTTTTCTTTACTTTGTAACAGCCCCGGAGCAAACTTCTTGCAGCAGAGTTTTATAAACCCCTCAAAACTGGGGTTTATAATGGAAAAGCTGAGGTGGCCTTTACTCTAGCGCACACAGCTATAACACATCAAGGCTTTTCCATGAAGCTATGATGAAAGGAGCAGAAGGACCTGGAAAAAAAGAAAAGAAAGAACGAAATGGCCGACAGGTGGGACTTATTATTCCACAGCATTTTTATTTCAAGGGAAAAGTTTAGTAACCCCAGCTGGCAGGTGAGCAGTGGGGGAGCAAATGCTTTTTCATTGTGCCTGTGCCAGCATGTGTGTGTATACATGCTTATGGTGCCTCTCTACAAGAGAGGAGAGCTTAAATGCTAGTACCAATAAATGTTGTACACCTACACAGAAAAGTCAGATGTAAGGAACAAGGTTCTAAGCAATTTTAATCTAGAAAGAAAAAATCAGGAGTTAATTCTGAATTTGACACACATGCCGATGTGTGCAGAGGATGACAGTTTTATTTAAAACAAGAAATAGGCTTCCCCAAGGATCCAAAGTCATTATTTTGGCTTGAACTATTTAGTACCAAACATAAATACGAAGGAGACCCGGAGACCTGAGCCTCGATGTGCCACGTGCAGTCAGCCTGCTTGGCATTCAGGCCGGGCTGCTGAACATCCCTAAAACAGCATTGCTCCCTCCAACGTACCCGAGCTTCAGGGCTCAGAACAGGCTGTCCTCCCACGCACAGGTGAAACAACATCCCCCGCTGTTGTAAGTGAATCTGCAGTCAGTCATAAATCACAGCAGGGCCTTTCTCGTAGTGGGAACCTGCCACTGGCCTCCCTGGTCTGGGCACTGTGTGCACTGTAGCTTGTGTTTATGTGCTGGTGCAGGCAGCAGTGCTCTGCCCAGTTGGCTTGTGGCATAGAGATACTGGGAAGGAAAGGCTGAGGGCCTGAAGTAACCCACTCCTGGAGGGGCGCCAGGGTCTGCCTCGTGCTTTGGTGGCTGTAGGATCGGAATTTCTCAGCTGTTTCTTGTTCCCTGTGCCAGACTTTGCCATGACTGTGCCACTCAGATTAGGTTTTAGGTCAAGTAGATTTTGCAGAAAAGAGCAAAATGTGGCTGGATTCTTCCTTCTGGCGTGGTTGGGAGCTCGGCCCAGGCTGCCCTGTGTAGCATTCAGCCTTACATGGCCAAGGTGGAGCCCTCTAAAGCCATCAGCATGGGATGCAGAAAGCATATCTCTGGGACTGAGATCCCAAGGCCTGCTTAAAGCCATAAATCCACCCATCTTCCCTTTCCCCACAGTTTGAAGGAGTTGCGTGCAAGACCTCTTTTGGCTGCAGAGAACAGGGCAAAGCTGCAGCCAGTTTAATCAGGCTTGTGCCACCATCCTTGTGGGCCAAGTACGGAGAGCTTCTGCTGACAGCAGTGGCCTGCGCAGCATGTGGAGCGTCCTGGGCAGGGTGGCATTTCGGAGAACCTGTCCTTCCACGGTTCCCTACGTTGAGCTGTCTGGCTGCATTAGCGAGGTTACCCTGGAGAAAAGGAGCACACACATCTGCTTGCAGCTGTCTCAGGCCACCTCCAAATCCCAGAATGGGGTTCGAGTTGCAAGCCAGTGAGATGGGAGCAGTTAAGGTTTGCTTTTAACAAAATTGAACTAACTAATTGAAGTTCAGTTCTCCTCACCACCCATCTACAGCCAAACATCTCCGCCAACTTCAGTAGGGCTAAAAGAAGGTAACTGCTGAAGTGCTTTTCAGCGTTGCGCTGAGGGATAGAGAGGGGCATGGTTTTAAGTGGCAGCAAGCACTTTCTTTCATACTTCCCTGCTAGACTGAGGACAGGCTGAGGCATCTGACGTGTTAGGAGACTGTTGCTGCAGAAGGTACCTCTCTCCAGTGCATTGTCCAGAGAGGCAGAAGCTCCAAGTACTTTGGAGAACACTTGGCTGCCACTGGCCAACAAGCTGTACCTGTTGTGGGAAGGAGAGCATGGACACAGAGGCATGGAGCTAGTCACATCTGGAATGCCTTAAAGTCCCTGGGCACACTTACTTCTGCTTGTCAGGGCACACAGAAAAGCTCAAGCGGGGCAGCTGCCAACTGCTGCCCCTTTGACGGCATGCTGTGAGTGGATTTCTCAGCACCTCCATGCCACTTCCCCTGAGACCCTCCAGCTACAAAGGTGGTGCCGAAAGGCCAGCCAGATGCAACAGGCATCTCTGAGGACCAGGAAACTGCACAGCGGTGCAGGCCTGAGCAGGATCTCCATTGAAACATGATGTTTCACCACATTTGCATCCAAATAAGTGAGTCTCCTTGGCAGTGTTGCCATATAGCCCAGCCCACAATCTCTCTAAATGTGGCGGAAGGGGCAGATCTTCAGATTTTTCACTCCTGCTATAGGAGTTACTGCGAGAAGCTTGCTTTTTAGAAGAACGTGCAGGGTAAGAGCTTGCTCTTTTCTGAGGCTGGAGAGCCAAAGTTCTGGTCTTGAGTGTAGATGAGGAGGCATGTTATAGTTAGGTTCTCTTAAAGTGCAGCACATTCGTTCTTTGGTTTCATCAGGGTTTTAAACTGCTTCTTGCAGTTCTGGTTTGTGTTTGCATTTCCCAGAAGGCAGCATGCCTGTGTCCGTGTGTGAAGCCCAGCACGTGGGGCTCTTCAGTGCATCGCACAGGCACAATGAGATGGTCCCTGCCTCAAAGTGTTTGAAGCCTATATAGCCAAAATTGTTAGAGTGACGATAAGATGCATTCCAGAAAGACATGCCAACAGTCACCAGCTAGATACACCATCCAGACCACCAGTGGTCTGTCCCAGTGCCAGTCCACGCCTCGTACCCCAAGAGCAACATGTCCAAGAAGTCTTGGGCATCCATTTATGCATTTCATTCACCTCTAGGCCAACAGGCCTTTGCGTGTGGCTGTTTTAGATCTCAGATGCAAGTGCCTGTGGTTCCCACGTGCATTGGGACAGTTGCTGAGCCACCAGCAGCGCAAAGCTCAGGAACAGCGAGTGTGTCTGTGTCTGCCAGGAAAAAACTTGCATTGGGAGGAGGGAGAAGGCAGATTTGGGGCTTTTCGGTGTGGGCTTTTCAGTGACACTCAAGACTGCAGAGCAAACTTGACTTGAACCTCTTTGGAGCTGCATCCCTGTGTATAGGATATGTATCTGGACTAGGGTAAACCCTCTGTACCTGGGGGTCTCTCCCTCCATGTTCTTCTTAGTCCTTGCTGTGATCGGTCGTTGGGGTCGAGGGAGCTTCGTGGGGAGAAAGCCCACGTTCTCCCTGTGCAGGCATGGCACAGAGCAGAGCAGACCCGCATGATTTTGCAAGCAGCAGTGCCAGCTCCCTTGCTAGGGATGTCCGCGAGCTGAAGGTGGCAGTACTCAGAGCAGTGTTGCAAGACATGATCCTGCCCTGCTACTCAATCCATGTCCTGTAACGTGCCACGCTCACTGCTGCAAATGCTGAAACAAGCCCCATTAGGGGAGAGCCGCAGCATCACTGAACCAAGCCGCTTTGGTTCTGTCTGCAGGCCCTGGCAGGCTTTCACATGGCACGTTGCTCCTGTGTCAGCTCACTTCTGGTCATGCTGACTGGGCATTAGGCGCTGGGATGACCTGTCTCAGCCATGAGCAGAATTCGGGGCGCGCAGACAGTGCCTGTGCTCGGTTCTGTGCCGCAGGAGGTTGTGCTGAGGCGGCGGTTGGTGTTGAAAGCCAGGGCATCCCAGTTTCCTGTGCTGCTGGTGCTGTGCACAGGAGGCTGCCTCGCAGCCCAGCCGTCTTTCTGAAAGTCATTTTTCCCATCAGCTGTCTGTCACATCTGCCAATCTAATGATGACCGGCTTAGGCTGACCCTGATTCCGAGGCTTATTAACACCCTCTTGCTGTCATGCTCGGTGACAGATGGCACATCAGCCATTGTTTTATTTCATGTAGTGTTCGTGTCGGCCTCCTGTTACCTCGCCTGGGCTCGGAGTTTGCTGGTTTCAATTCACCTTGGCAGAACAGGCAGACTTGTCTCCACGGCAGGTCCATGAGCTGGGGCAGCCCCAGCAGGCCGGGATGGGACAGGACGTGAGTTTCCTTCCAGCCAGGAGCTCCGAGGCGGTCCCTCGGTGTGCTGACCTGAACGAGATGGTCCCCCCCGGGCACGCAGGCCCTCTCTGATCGTGTGCCAGCTCTTGGCATTTGTCCAACCACACTGTGAGCCAGTTCGGTCACCCTAGTTGAAAACTGTGCTGGGTTCGTTTTCTGCCTGTGTAGTGACCTGAACTGGCTCAGCGAGGGGTGCTGACCTGCCTGGCAGCTGGCGATCACAGCTCAGTGGGATGAGGGCTCCAAGAGGCTGATCCATCCACACAGACTCCTCCCCACAAAGATGCTGAGTTCAGTGAAGAGTCTTGGTCCTGAGCCTCAGCTCTCAGCGGGGCTCCTCAGCCAGGGCCCAGCGATGGGGACCTTCTGGTCTTACTGGAGTGGAATGAGGAGCTCAGGGGCCCCTTCCCGGAGCCCATGCCTGCTGCTGGGAGGGCATTGCCCTGGCACCTGCAGGGCCCTGCGTGGAGGAGAAAGGGGTTGGCCTTGCTCTCCGTGCTCCTGTGCTTGCCCTTGCACGGATCCCAGGCCGAGGGTGGGTTCATGCAGGTTGTCCTCCTTTGCTGTGCATTGCTCTCTCACGCTGTTCATCTCATCTGCTGCTTGCAGGGTGCCAAGAAGCTCTGTCCCCAGTGTAACACCATCACGTCTCCTGGAGACCTTCGGCGCATCTACTTATGAAGGACCCAGCGGGAGGGCGGGACCCGGCTACTCGGCTCAGCTCATCACACCATGGGGGAAAAGAACGGCAGCAACAAAAAAAAGACGTTTTAAAATGGGGAAAAAAAAAAAAAGACTCCAGATGTGGACTTGAGGATACAGGAGCAGTGGGGAGCCTCAGCTCCCAGGTCCCGCGTGTTGAGACCTCCTTCAGCATCTGCAGCGGGCAAAACCAAACCCTTTGTTGTGAAGCCCCCTTTTTTAAAACCAGTATTCCCCATCCACCTATTCCCTGGAGCTGGCTTTGCATCGCGGATGGCTCGTGAGCCCTCCTTTGGACTGTGTTGTTGACCACTCTAACCCCAGGAGACTGGGGAAGGGACCCTTGACAGAAAGATGTTAAATAACCTGTAACTTGTGTTCTTTGTTCAGTTTTTTGTTTGTTTTTTTTGTTTTGGTTTTTGGTTTGATTTTGTTTTGTTTTTTTGTGGTGTTCTAGTGATAAAAAAAAGGTTTAAAGAAAAAAACCCACACCCAGGCAGAAATGAAGCACATGTAATATAGATTATATATGTTTACAATGTTGTGTATAAATGGGATAGACTCAAACATTACATACTAATAAGTTTCCCTTTCTTTTTTTTGGGTTGTATTTTTTTTAAAGAAGAAAAAAAATGAGCAGAGAACATTAAACCCATATTTTTCTTGGTTCAGCAAAGTTTTGGCATTAAAGTCATTAGTTTAAAAAAGTATATATATACATATATATAATATAAATGGTTTAATGTTCTGTGGTGTATATTTCCTCATTCAGATATGAAGTTAACAGCTTTTAGTAATGGCTGTAGCATTGCCCGTAACTTACAGAACTTATGGGGAGTAGAGGAGGTGGATTTTTTGTCATTAGTTGTAGCTAATGGGGCTATTTATAATAGAATCGTTATCCCCGGAAAGACACGGCTTTTAACTCCCCGCTGGGGAACGGGGCAGGGGGAGGTCTGGCTCAGCCACTCCTGCCTCTTCCAGGTGGGGAAGGGGCAAACAGCGAGGAGCCGGAAGGAAACAGCCTGGCCAAGCGCTGCCCTCTCCCCCGCCTGGGACTCCTTGCTTGAAGGTGTGACTAACCCGTTTGTGTCTCCTCTAAGGCCACGGCCACCGCAGCCCGTCCTTCCCCGGCCGAGCGGCCGCCAGCCCCGGCCTCGCTTCGCTCTCCTCCTGCCGGACGTTGCTGGCCAGGGCTGAGCTGCCCCCCGGCTGCGGATGCGCTGCCGAGGCAGGGCAGCCGGAGCCCCTTGCCGTGGGACGCGGAGGGCACGGTGTCACTTGTGGGATGGCCCTGCAGGAGGTTTTCCCGGCCCGTTGCTTCCATCGCGCTGGCTGCAGCGTGCTCCAGCGCTCCCCGGCGCAGAGACCCTCGGACATCGCACGGGGCCTTGCGGGCCCGGCCCTTCCCACGCCGGGTTCCCATAGCTCCCTGCTCTCCTGGAGCATGCCTTTTACAAAAGAGCAGAAAAGAGGTTTTGGCACTCGGGCAAAGAGCCCAGCCAGCCCCTTCTCCTCTTCCCCCGGCAGGCCAGGGCTCGTCCGGCAGAGCGAGCGAGCTGTGGCAAGGAGGGACACCTCCAGCCTGAGCCGGAGGTTCCCACCTCCCTGGCTTTGTCCCCCGCAGTCCCACGTGCTTGTCCGTATCTCCCATATCCTCAGCCTTAACCAAAGCTACCATCTTGGCCTCTTTGTTTTTTATTTTCAGGACCTAAGACACAGAGATGATGATGGTTTCCCGAGGCGAACGCGCGCCCTGTGTGCAGGCGCCCCCGGCTGCGCGGTTCTGTGCACGGCCCTGCCCCGGTGCCGGGGGCTCGGTTTGGTGCCCGCTGTGCCAGGCAGCCTTCGGGCGGCTGCGGGGTGCCCGCTCCCCGAAGCAGGAAGCCAGGAATGGGGAAAACACATCTCCCCTTGCTCCCATAGGGTCGTTTGAAGCAGATCCCACGCTAGGAGCACACTGCAGCAGGGCAAGGGGCATTTTAAGACGGTTTGGAAACTGCAGCACGTATTCTTTGCTGGATTTCCTGGTGCGACGCATCAGCCAGCACAGGCCAAGTTAAGTGGGGCGATTCGAGTTGAGCCTCTTGCTCTGGCGTGCTGGGGTGTTTGAGGCGGGAGACAGCCTGGGAGGCAGGATGTCTCACAGGCCATCCCTGTTCCTCCACCATGTGCCTGGTGCTTTCTCCAGAGAGCAGCTGTTTTCCTCAGTGTCCCCCCCCCCCCCCCCCCGAGTGATTTCAGAAGGATCCTGCTGCACCCTTGAAAAAAAACAACAACAACAAGAGGGAGCTTTAGTCTCTATCATCATCTTGGCAAAAGCCTGCAACATTTAACTGGCAGTTTCCTGGGTCTCCAAGCTCTTAGCAGTGTGGTGGCCGCAGCCTTCGCTGCTCAGGGGCACCCAGGAGCCCGGGACCTTCCTGCGAAGCTCCCGGGAACCAGAGGATGCCGAGCCACGGCAGGAGGGAGCAGGCTGCATGGCAAGTCTGCGAGCAGAGGAAAAGGCTGCAACCAGCAGTGCTGTCCTGCCGGTTACGCCTCAGGCCAGGAGCACTTAAGCAGGGAAAGGCAGGCACATGACACTTGGGTCTAGGAATAAATTTGTGATGAGGCACGGCTGGGCTGTGGTGCTTCACGTACTGGAGCTGGGGGGGGGTCTCGGAAACGCATTCGGCGAGGGTGCTGTGGGCCGTTTTGAAAGGCAGCTGGACGGGGGGAGAGGGCAGGTCCCCCTGCCCCAGCCCTTCTTTGGAAATAGGCCCCAGGTGCCAGGGTTTCTGGCATACATTGTGGCCCAGCCGTGTGCTCTATGTACGTATGTGTAGAACCATATGTAACTAGTCATTGTTTCTTTGTTTTGGTTTTTGGTTTTTCTTTTTTTTTTTTTTTTTAATTGCAAAGCCATCCCCTGTTTTCAAGGGGGAGGCTGGGGAGAGGAGCGTCTCATTGCTGGCTGCCGCAAGAGCCAGCTGCATTTCGGAGCAGGCACCAGCCCCTCCCCTCTTCTGTAATGAGTTTAAACCATTGGGGGGAAAAAAAAGAAAAAGAAAAAAGAAAGAAATCGGAGTTACCTATCTTTGCCCAAAGAATCCCAGTTGCACAAAGCGATATTCCGGTGTGTCGATGATTGTGTGTCAGTGTATATTATATACAAAGAGGTACTTGTCACTCCCGTTTGTAAACTACATTTGACATTAATTAAACAAGTATAAATCTTCTTGGGCGCCCCCCCCCCACCTTCTCTGTGTTTCCTTTTGCAGGCGCGTGGCATCCGCGCGGCTCCCCTTCCTCGGCGCCTGGAGGCGCAGGGGTGCCAGCACGAGCCCTGCGGCCCCGGCGCGGGGCCCTGCGGCGGGCCGGCCTCAGGCGAGCCGAGGGGCAGACGAGGCTCCCCCACGGACACCCCCTCCTCCGGGGGCCCGGGCCGGGGCGGGGGGGGGTCCGGGGTGGCACAGCGGGGCAGCCGGTCGTGGGGGCAGAGCCCCGGGAGTGTCGGCATCCCCGGGGCACTGCTGGGCGGGGGGGGCGGGGGGGGGTTGTCCTGCTTTTCGCTGCATCACGGGGTGCATCACGGAGAGCCCGACGGCCGCGCCAGGACCCAGACCCCCGCCCCAGGGCAGCGCTGGTGGCCGGGGACCCAGCTCCGCCTGAGCTGGCCGTGGGGCCCCGGGCATCGCGGGGGCGAGAGGGAGGAAAGCGAAGCACCTGGGAGCCGCCAGCAGGGCATAAAAGCGCAGCCCGCTCCGCTGCCGCCCACCAGAAATAAGTATTTAAGGGGAGCTGCGGCAGGCAGTGAACTCAGCGCTTTATTCTGCGAGGAAACAAGATTTTAAAACTCCTAATTGCCTCAGGCGGCCAGGCTGCGCCGGTACTTATTCCTTTTGCGAAGAGGGGCGTGAAGCAGCCAGCCCCGAGCGCGGCGGGGGGATCTACGACGCGGGGCGCAGCGGGCGTCCCGGGGGCTCTGGCGGCCCCGCTGCGGGCCAGCCCGCCGGCCGCAGGACCCCCGCGCCTGCCCTAAGCCCAGGCTATTGCGGGGCGGGCGCTCGTCTGCGGCGGCTGATACAAAAAACTGGACGGGGCCATACGGAAAGGAAACCGTCGCCCTCGTCCAAACCCGCAGGCCGTGCGCGGCGCCCTGCCGCTGGCAGCACCCCGCCGCCCCCCCCAGGGTGGCTCCCGCCCTGTCCCCCTGCCCTTGGCAAGCCCCTCGCGCGGCGGAGCGGGGAGGGAAAGGGAGGCAGGGCGGGGGGCAGGCCAGGGCCCCCCGCGGCAGCGGCGCTCGCCCGGGAGCGGGCTGGGGGCGACGGGGAGCCGGCAGGGCCTGCGGCAGCGGTGAGCGCGGCGGGGGCCGTGGGGGCTCGGCTTTGCCCACCGCCCCGCTAATGAAGTCGGAGCGGCTGCATTATTTTGCCGTTTCCCCCGGCGGCGGGGGGGAGGCGGCGGCCAGCCCCAACAGATCTATACGTCCTGCATTAGGGGCCGCCGGCGTGGTGTAGGGTTGCCGGCGGCGGTGACCGGGGGCCGGAGGTCGGCCGCCCCCCCCGGCTCGGGGCAGGCCGCGCCGGCGCCGCCGCCTTCGGTTTACAAACATTTTGCAGACGGGTCGATGGGGGCATTTCCACCCCGCCGTGGCTGGGTGCCCCCGGGGACGGGCGCTGGGGGTCCCTGGGCTGGGGGGAAGCAGCCAGAACGCCTGGGTCCTCTTCCCAGCTGCTTTGACGCAGCTAAGGGGGGGGGGGGGGGGGCGGCAGGTTTGGCTGCTTTGTGGGACTTTTTCTGCCCCCCGGGTGACATTTTGCGGCAGTCAAAAGGGCAAAAAACTTTTTTTTTTTTTTTTTTTTTTTGAACACAGCAAAACCACCTCCTGCCCAGCCTAAGCCTCTCTCAGGCTCACCAGGCGCCAGGACCCGGCCCTGTCAGGCCCCCGCCAAGCAGCGCTGTCCCACGGCCCCAGCTGGGGAAGGGGCGCCGAGCCAGGGGAGGCCTGAGGCCGGGGTGAGGGGCTGGAAACCCTCCTTGCCCTCTGCCCCCCTCCCGCAGCGGGCTGCTAATATTTTATTTAAAATATCTTTAGGAAGTGGAGGGCCGTGATGTATCGAATGTATTGAGAAAATGCTAATGTGTAATAGCGTGTGTCAGGGGCCTCGTTCATCACCCCGCACCGCCTTCTGGGGGATCCATATCTAATTAACAGTAATGAATGAGGGAGCCCACCTAATGACAGCCAGCCAGTTTGTTATGGAAATGAGGCAATCCCATTAGGCAAAACACTTAATTAAACAAACTGCTCAGAGTGGAGGCCCAGGCAGGATGGGCCCAGGCCCTTTGGGGGCCAGGGGAGGCCGTCCTGGGCCATCCTGGTACCCTCCTAAGCAGGGCTCCTGCACCGCAAATTGGTGGCAAGGGAGCTGCTACTGCCCCACGGCGCCGTGCACCCACGTCAATCCCTGCAGCCCTCTGCCACGGGGCTGCCGTGGGTCGGGACCAGCCCCACGGTGCGTCCGTCCGCCCCCCCAGGCTGCTCCAGTCAAGGGACGGCACCCGTGCCTGGCTGGCCCTGCCGTGTCCCGGCTGCGGCAGGGGCCGGGCAGGGACACGGGGAGCACCGGGCAGCGCCGAGAGAGGCAGCGGGCGCGCGGCGGCGGCTCAATTCGCATGCACATCACAGCCAGCCCGTCCCGGCCGGGCCCCGGACGCGGGCACCCCGTGCTCGCTCATCGACGCGCGCAGAGGCAGCAGAGGCCAAACACAGATTTCCAATCAAACGTGTGTACTTGGCTCCTGCTCTATTGACACTGAAGCAAGAAGGGCTCAAGGTTAATTCCTTATCAATACCCTATTGTCAGCTCATTAATCACCCGAGGAGGTCAGGGGCTGCCGACGCTCTCCCTACCCCAGCCCGGCCAGGTTTGGGAGAGTGCCTGCCCACCCTGCAGCCTTGCTGCAGTCCGGCATGTGCCGCGCACACCTCTGCGCTGCCCGGGCTCGGCTGGCAGCACCAGCAGACCCCCCTCGTCCCGCGCACAGAGGGGGAGGCCGGGCCACAAGCCCTACCAGAGCAGCGGGGATCCGGGGGGGGGGGGGGGGGGAACCTCCACACAGCTGGGCTCTGCCGGTCACCTTCTGGCTCCTGCCCCTGCTTTTGTTCGCAGAGCATCTGCTTTGAAAAGCTGGCACTGGAATAATATCCCTGGGGCACCACGAGGGACCCTGCCCGCTCTGGCTGGCCCTGCTGGGACACCTAGGAGCCTTGCTGCGCTTCACGGCCTCGGCTGTCACCATGCAAACCCCGTCCAAGCACAGAGGCCCCGGGGGGGCTGCGTTTGGCCCTGCTGTTCCCCCAGTCAGAATTCCAGTTTGAATTTCCAGTTAAAGCTGAAAAACATGATCTAGCGTAGCTTTTGTGGCAGACAGCTCTCAGGCTAGATTGCTATTCCAAGCTCTACTTCTATTCACGAGCGCTACTTCTTGGCATGGTGTTTTGTTCTTCTTGCTGGTTTCCCTTTCCTTGCCTTGAGCTGGGACTTTTTACTGGAGATGCTTTCAGGCACACAGGAAACACGAGGCTGAGTCACACTCTTGGTGTCTTGTCCAGGACCTGCCACAGGCCTCAGTACCAGATGGTTTCAAAGCTGCTGCAAGAAACAGGATGTGGCTACACCTTCCTCCTAATTCCTAGTAGTCGGACATGGGTTGAAGCCTAACAACTTCCCAACCAAGAGGTTATTTTAATCCTACCATTATACTACTGCCCCACGTAACTCCTTACCATCTCTTCAAGTCCTCCTTGAGTGCTCAGCTCCAACCAGCTTATGTGAGTGGGACAGCTGCCTTGCCTTCACCCCCATCCGGTCGGGCTGCCTGGCTGCTCGTGCCTCAGCTCAGAGATGCAACAAACGCAACAGGCCTCCTCTCCTGTCCCCCCCCCAAGCCAGTGCTTCCTTGGCTTTTGCCTCCTAAATCAGATCAGCTCACTCTCATTATTTCAGTGCAATCAGTGCCCACCGGGGACGTGCAGCCCCAGGCATCTGCAGGCAGATGATCACTGCCCCAGCACCCCGCAAGGACACGAGTGGCCCCAAGGACATGGCAGCAACACGAGATGGCTGAGAACACCCCTCCTCGAAGGGACATACCTCTCCCATGAAACCCTTCCAGCTTGGCCCACGCACATGGCCTCTCTAACGCCTGGCAGCCCAGCAGCCTCCTTGCAAGGGCCACCTCCAGCCTTAACACGTTTTTCCTCTTTCCTAACGACTGAACCTGCAGAAAAATTGGCTAACATATCTCCATGGAAGGGGCTGGAGGAAAGAGAGGGCCTGCTGCCACCTCGTGGACTGCCTTCTGCTTCCCAGCCTCGGTTTTGCAGGCACAAACTCGCGGAGAGATGCTGCCTGCTTCAGAGCATCACACACCCAGTACCCGCAGCACAGCCGCCAGGGTTGGCACTCACTGGGGCTGGCACTCACCGGGGCAGATACCTGATGTCACCTCAGCCACTCCTCTGCATGACACACCCTGGCTTCATGCCTCCTGTTTGTTTTTGAGGAAGAAGAACTTGGAGCGTGGTTGCTTGTTTCCATTCCTGATTGTTGTTGTTGTCCACAACTCCTTTTTCATTTCGTGCATATGCCTGTGACTTCCCAACATGTACAAAAATAGCACCTCAGTCTTTACAATTTATTGCCTGAACAAACAAAGGCAATAGGAGGTGTTTTAAAAAGCCTTTATTAGGTGTGTGTACAGATCTGTCCAGCAGCCTGGTTTGAATTTTTCCCTTGTCACAAACTTTCCACTGGTCCAAAACCTGACTCCTGCCTGGGCTGGTTCATGCTCCCAGGTACCATCCAGGGCACCTCTGCAGCCTCCCCAAATTCAGGAAGCGGCACCCTGGCTGTGTGGGTATCCTCTCACCATCTGTCAGTGGAGGCTAAATGCTCTGCAGCCAAGGCCCACAACCACCTTGACCACTAGTTAAGCAGCCTTTTTTCTTTTTATAAGCCTTTCCGTAACATCACCAGAGCCTATGGAGGAAAGGCTGCACACGGAACCGAGCAGACAGCCAGCTCCCTTGCAGGAAACACTCACAAATGGCTTTTGTTCATGAGGCAAGGTTAATTTGTGCTCTTCCAAAATTAACTTGAATAGGAAATACGCAATTCCCAGCAGATGACCCCCAGGAAACCTGGGCATCTTCCTCTCCCACTACAGCTAGTATTTCACTTGTGCAGCTCAGCAGGGCCCCCTGTGAGGGCTTGACTGCAGCAAAATGAACTCAAGGCTTCACAGGCTGGCAGGAAAACAGCGACTGCCAATGTCTCCTGTCTCCTACCCCCAAAGCACATCAGGGGGTGCTGCGCTTTCTCCCAAAGTGCTGATCTCCATTGCCCCTCCCTTAGTCTTAGAGATTACTCGGATTTACCAAGATATACCAGTCTTTGGCTTTCATTGTTGAGGCTGAATCTCTCTAGGAACAGAGGCTGCAAACTGTGACAGTTTAGCAAGGATTAGAGGTTGTTTTTTTTCAAATCCAGTAGAGCTTGGATCAGTTCCTGGCTGTGTGCCTTCAGGCTCCAAGTTATTAACCTTCTGTTTCAAATAACAAGCAACAGAAATACAGAGGGCAGAAAGAGGGGCAAACATACATGCTGTATAAGGAGGAAAAGGGCAATATATCACACAATACATTTAACACACTGCTCATAATGATTAAAATTTGCTGGGATATGGAAAACTAAACCCACCCAGAAGATTGGTGCTGATGACTTCCTCTGTAAATCACTAGCCTGCTAGAGATCCCCCACTGCTCTTTGAGAAAGGTGGATACATGAATTAACCCTGAATTTTAAATAGTTTTTGTAATGGTGGAAACGCCTGTGAATAAATTCCTGTTCATGTAGCACAGGGTGGCATAGGGAAGCGCAACTCAGCTACCTGGGCGCTCTCAAGCTCTTTCAAAGGAGCCCTCTGTCATACCATCAGTTTGGGGTGGCAGGACTAGAGTACAATAGTGAAACACATTACGTGTCTTCTTTAAAAGCAGGGCTCCGTCAGAAAGCACGTACTCCCTGTCAGCACTGCAATGCCACAGCCTTGCTCCTGCTCTGGGGGACCTGATCACAGGAACAACTGATCTGCAGTCACAAGTCAGGGCTATTCGCTGCACCAAGCACACTGGATCCTAGAGCCAAAGAGGCCAGTAAGTTGCAAACACGCAGTTTGGCCTGGAAACGAGAGCTGCCCCCAGCCAAGTGCAGTGCTGAGGTGCCAATGCCAAACACTGAAAAAAGGGATGAGGATATGGGGCTTTCGAAGCCTGTACATAGGTATGCACACACTGGAGGAAAGACACAGAGGGACCCAGACCTTGGAGGCAGGCAGGCATCATGTGCTGAGGCAATGGAAAACAAGAAGGTGGAGGATACAGCTAGGAGGAGGTAGGGAGTAGCAATCCTGTTGCGGAGATGAAGGGCGACGTTAAAGGTGTAGGTGACACAAGGAGTTTCGGGCTCTTCCTGGAGGGAGTTTCGCCAACCTAAACCCAACCAGGTGTTGGGTTTAGCTCCAACACCTGCCAACCACGCTCCACAGTGGCCCAAGTGCTTAAACAGGCATGCGGAGAAGTTCAACACCCAAGGTAATAAACAGCAACAGCAGATTCGAGTCCAGCACAACTGTATTAATTCAGAGGCATATATTATGAAGCGTTTAAGTGCTCTATAAATACTGAACCTGTAGAAACCAGTATGAGGGCAAGTGCTAGTTAAATAACCTTTATCATCTCTGCTCCCTAAGAACTTTCACAGTTCCACAAACAGGCTGGGTGCTCAGAAGAAAGATACAGCACAGCTCTCCAGGACAGCGAGCAAACAAATCACAGCTTAGCAGTTATGGCACTGACAGCACAAGCCAGGTTTGGGTTTAAAAACCTAAAAGATCTCTGATGGACTTTCTGAGATAGAGGACCGTGTCTGGACTTGATAGGTCCAAACCCTAGAAACAGTAATTCCTTTAAGAAAAACAGCATATTGAAGGCTCTCTTACCACAGGGTAGCCCGCACAGCTGACCGTCACAGTGGAAGTCAAAACTCAGAGATTACACCTACACAAGACCGTGCCCCAAGCAGCAAGGGCTCCCACACTTGGGGACAGTTTTCACTTAAATAATCAAAAACAAAATAAGTGGTCAGCCCCTTCTCAACCAATTCTCACATATCCTATACACCCCAATCCACCCTTTAAAAGCATGCCTGACATGGGGTTATTCTTAGTTTTAAGTAAGCGTTGCCACACTGCTCTGCTAAAAACAGGTGCTCTAGCCACAGACCACAATTCATCCTCTGTTGTCTCTTGTATGAGGTGTTAGGGCTCATGTTTTAAACTTAGAAATAATATTAGCACTTCCCAAGAGATCTGTCTCTGTTTCCATTCAGAACAGCAAGTGCCTTGTAATTGTGGATGACAGCACCCCAAGGTCGGGCGAGTCGAGCACAGGCAGCAAACACCCATAAAAATCCTTGTGCTTTTCATATTCTTACCTCACAAGGGCAGCCCCTTGTTGTTCCAACAGGCCTACACCATGCCTCTCCAGGGCCTGTTCTTGCCAATCTGAAAGTAAGAACTTAAAGTTGGCTAACAATGCCCACATTCGTAATTAGTGTGCAATGCTGTGACACAGAGGAAATGTATTATTAGCAGGCTCTGCCTCTGCCTTCATCCCCGTCTCTCCCAAAAAGAAATCACAAAGCCCAAGACCAAATACAGCTGAAAGGCAGTGCAACAAGCTACTTTTTCACTAGATGGAATGAAATAATTTCTTTGCATTAGAAGTACACGCTGCACAGACAGCAAAGACTGATCAGGTGAAGAGAACATTATGGGGAAAAACATTGAATTTCACGGTCATTTGTGGGCTAGCTCACTGGAAGTGATTTAAGAAACACCCAGTATAAATCACAGCTCTGAGAGACAGTTCCATTTTTCTCTCCAATTCCACCTTTCTATTTCTGAGATGTTTTGGGTTACAGCTATGCCAGTTTCCCTTCATTCCTGGATGCACAATCTAGGCTGCTCCAAGACACGCCATAACAAATGAGCATTTCTCCAGGAAAGTAAAACTACTCAGGAGAACACAGGAAAGACAAAAAGGAAAAGAAACAAAAAGATTAACCTGATCTTTTGGTTGAAGAACACAAAAGTTATCACAAACACTTGAGCATCCTCCCAGGGCAAGGGAATCAGTGCTTTCGCGGTACTATCTATGCTCTTTAATGAAATCAGACGGCAGTCTGGTCATATTTCCATGCACAAGCCTTTTCCAGATCTTACACTTGGCTCCTGGGCCTGCTCTCCAGCAACACTTGCAGCACGCTGAGAGAAGAGGGAAACTCTGCAGAGCTACTTCTGTTTGCTCACTGCAAGAATAAGAAATAGTAGAAAGAAAAAGAACAAATACGTTGAAGAGCTGTAATGTTAGAATCAGTAAAACGCAAGAGAATATGCACATTGGATATTAGGAACAAGGACACAGCACAGAACACAGAGAACAACATGGAATAGGAAGAAACAAATAAAATTCCAGTCTATGACACCTTGGTAAAGCAGGTACAGCTAGGGTTTCACCTTCAGTACTTAAAATTAGCCCATATCCACTTGCTGCTATGACTCGGCTGGCCCAAAGGCCGGCCTGGAGGCTTTCAGACGTTTATTTGATGAAAAAAAGCTGAAAACAGAGAAAGTCTCTGCTTTCCTCACTTCAAAAATACAGAGGCAAAGGAGGTGACATTTCCCATACAATCTGAGCAAAGCAGAGGCATACACAAAAGGTCCTTACACCACTAACGAGGTGAGCCCCTGACACAGTCTGACAGGAAAGTCATACAGAGGTTGCTGTAATAGGTGGGATATGCCCGCATATGGCTGACATGAGCGGAGTCTGAAAAGTCTACAGCTTTCACAGAGACACCAAGCCGCTGCCGGGCATCTGCCATGTACTCAACATCACTGGCCTTGATGACTGCATCAGCTTGGGAATAGAGGTAAAGCTCAGGCCATCGCGAGGGTGCTTTCAGCAGGGCATCATAATGGCTCTCATGGATGAGGCGGGTCAATGGGTACAGGACGACGCGCAGCACGACAGCCACAGCAGCAAAACTGAACAAGAGGAAATACTTGAGCAGCACGTTAGTGGATACCAAGACAGTTCTCAAGGCACGAAGGCCTCCTCTCAAGTTTCTTCTGCCAGGGGCACTATCAAAAATGGTGCCCACTACTTTGATGGTCTTGAATGGCTGCTGCGTGTGGAGTGCCTCAAGGACATAGCGGTATAGCATGACCCCACCATTGCTGAAAACATGAAACAGAACAGGTCTATTTTCGATGCTGTAGTCAAAGAGCAGTTCCAGAAGTCTCCTAGCTGGGGTCTGGAGGGATCTGATGCCAAAAGATTCCGAGAAGAATACCATCCTCCATGGAGCTGTGTAGCGGATGATGGCGCACCCCTAAGAAGAACAGATAGAGACCCCCAAATTTGAGCTGTGCTGTAAATCACACAGAGTATACAAGCAGTAGGACAGAGAACATGCAGATTTGGGTCAGGTTTCCAACAGAAGCCACAGGACCATGAGAAACTCTTTAGCTGCAAAGCACCAGTATCAACAGGATTGTAATAATCATAACAGCACACACTATGAAAGGATTTTTGCAATAGCAGAGGGCCTGGATTTGATGACATTTAAGATCCTCCCAAGTCTTACACTAACTGGTACAGCCCCTAAGGACCTTACCACCCACACTGTTACTCTTCACCCAAAAACAGAAAAGAGGTCCTCTCTCTGACTCACACACCTTCAGTAATGGCCATTTTGGGAAGAATGGCTTACCCTTGTGCACATCTAATTTATAACACTGAAACAAATAGGAGGAGGAGGAGGAACTTCTTCCAGTCCTTTGGTAGTACTCAGTTGCAGCCATCTCTAAGACTCGCCCACAATAAGCACTGCCGTGATTTTGTAATACTTTTTGAAACTCTCGTCATGAAGAGAGTGAAAAGAACTGGTTCCAAGAGTCAGAAGGCCTATGCAATTTGTCTTTACAGTTCACATCTTATATTTAGGTGCAGATGGGGAAACAGGACTTCAAAGAAGTTTTAGTGAGCTTCATACCAAGGAGGAAACTCTAAGGAGTTTCCTACCACCCTGAACTCACTGTCATTATGCACTGACCAATGTAAGGCAAAGGCACCAAGACCACCCTCCCTCCCAGAGCTCCCTGAACAGCAAACTAGGAAGAACAAAAAATATCAAGTTTCAGTTCTTAAAAAAAGGTTTGCATATCGTCTTGCCAGGCTGCAGCCACTTCCTCATTAGGAACCTAAGAAAACCCCTTCTCTCCTTTTCCATTCCCATCATCCTTCTGACAGGAGAGTACTTCACAAAAGCTGGCATGCTGCCACGTAATATGCACCTCATCTGATCAGCAGCATCTCTTAGTCACAACAATCTCTTAAAAATAAATTATTCACTAGAACAAGCCAATTAATGACTCTTGCACTGGATCACATATTAACAACACACTTGTTAATGTATGAGCTTTGCCACCTATGACTGAAACAGATTTGGTAAAAACAAGATTCTGGCATTTTCACAAAAATAAAACGTCTTAACATTTAACTGGGTCCCAACATCACAAGCTGAGATCATTCCAGTAAATCACAGTATTAGAAAGGAACATATCATAACTTAGGGGACTAGCAATTGAACGGTTCTCTTTAGTTCAAACGCAAAGAGTTACTAATGACCGGGTATTAATATCAAAGGATGCCTGTTTCTTAGAAAGGATAAAACAAATTTGGACTACAACACGTAGATGAACTATCTCAACAGAAAGAAAAAGCTGAGGGAACGACAGAGGCTGGTATGCTCTCTCAGTCTCCAAACTGGCCTCGCCAGGTCTCCCTTGTGCCCTATTAACAAGCAGTAAATGCACGTTTTTTCCTCTTCATGTTTACCTGTTTGGCCAAAAAGAATCCACAGTTTTTGTGGTTCATTAATAATATCACCGTTTTAAAAGTCTGAACGTATGCCACTGAGTCACACAGAGGCAGAAAGCGTTTCTCTGAGGAAGTATTTTTGTCTCAGTTGCACGCACAAAGATGACCTCAGCACCTGCTTAGACAATACTGATTAAGCAGCTGCTAGGCACAAGGAGCTTTCAATGACAATGAGAACTCACCACTTTCTCCCAACGAACCCATCACTTTCTCTCTTTGGGGTGAGAGAGGCTTAAAGTGATTTTACCAACATGCAGAGAAGAGACACTTGCTCAGAGAGATGTATGACAGTGTCATGAAAATATAAATAAGCTCCTCACCTTCTGACTGTAAATTGCACTGTATTTGGCTAGGTACTTGTCCTGACAGCCTGCCCAGCCTAGAAGGATCACCACAGGCTGACCGCCTGCAGGCCCGCTCCCCGTGCTGCTCTCTGAAACAAATCATAAGATTGACGCTGGGGGCCCCCCAGGCCTGATCCTCCCCCTCCTCCTCCCTCAAGGGCTCCCCAGACCCTCCCGTCATCGGGGGCCCCCAAGGCCCAGTTCCCCTCCTCTACCCTCAAGGGTCCCCCCAGGCCTGGTCCCCCCTCTTCCCTCTGGGGTCCTCCAGGGCCTGCTGCCACTGGGGGCCCCCAAGGCCTAGTTCCCCTCCTCTACCCTCAGGGGTCCCCCAGGCCCTGCTGCCACCGGGGGTCCCCGCCGCCCAGTTCCCCTCCCCTTCTCTCTGCGGTCTTCCAGGGCCGGTGCCCCCTTCCTCCCTCCGGAGCCCCCCCGCCCCTCCCGCTCGGGGTCCCCGCGGCCGTACCCACGGCCGCCGCCAGCTCCACCGCCGCCGCCGCCAGCCCGCGGCCCCCCATCGCCACCCGCTCTCGCCTCCTCACAGCCCTCCTAGCCCCCCCCCCCCCCATACCGGCGCTTCCGCTCGCCCCACCGGAAGCTCCGCCCTCCCGCGCCTCACCGCAGCCAATGGGAAGGAAAAGCGCCCGCCTCGCCTCACTCACCTCCCCCCTCCCCTGTCCGCCCCCGGATTCCCTAGCAACGCGCCCTTAGCAACCGGCCCCGGCGCGAAGCTGGCTCACCCATTGGGCCCGGGGGGCGGAGGCGGGTCGGGATTGGCTCAGCGGCGGTGTCGGTCACGCCGCAGGGTGTCCGCCCCCTGTGGGGAAGGTGAGAGGGAGTCGGGGGGTGGGGGGACATGGCGGCCGGGGTGGCCGTTGGAGGCAGGGTGGGGGGGTTGTAGGGCCGGGGGTGGGGGTCGGGGCCGGGGGTGGGGGATGGGGTCAGGCTGGGGGGGGGGCATAGGGGCTGAGGTGGTGTTGAGGTCAAGGGGAGACAGACATGGGGGCTGGGGTGAGCACTAGGGAGGGTGGGGGATTGTAGGGCCTAAGGTGGGTGTTGTGATCAGGATGTGGGAGGGGATTTTAGGGCCTGGGGTGGGCATTAGGGCCGGGGGGGCATGGGGACAGGGTTGAGAGTTGGGGTCAGGGAGGATATGAGGGCTGGGGTGGGCCTTGGGATGAGGGGGATATTGTAGAGGCTGGGAGAGCGTAAAGAGGATGGGGCCAGACTCTTTTCGGTGGTGCCCAGTGACAGGACGAGGGTCAATGGGCACAAACTTAAACATGGGCGGTTCCGTCTGGCCCTAAGGAAAAACTTCTTTACTCTGAAGGTAGCAGAGCACTGGAACAGGTTGCCCAGAGAGGTTGTGGAGTCTCCATCAGTGGAGATATTCAAAAGTCATCTGGACAGGATCCTGGGCAATGTGCTCTGCTTCAGCAGGAGGGTTGGACTAAATGATCTCCAGAGGTCCCTTCCAACCTCAACCATTCTATGATTCTGTGGATGGGGGTTGGGGTCTGCGGGGTAAGTCAGTGGTAGGTTTTTGAGTCAGGTGGTGAGGGATGGGGGGACACAGGGCTTGGGGCTGGGTTGGATCAAGCCAGATGGGACTGTTGAGCTTGGATGGCCATTGGGGTCAGGGTGTAGGGGAAATGTCCAGGCTGGAATGGGGTGTTAGGATGGAAGGAGCTAGGGGCTGGGATGGATGTAGTGGTCAGGGAAAGGGCTGGATGGGGGTGAGGGGGATGCAGGGACTGGGGTCAGCATCGTGGCTGAGATTTAATATCGATGACCAGGGAGGGAGGTTGCACATGTGATTGGAGGGCCAGTGGGACCTTGGGTTGACTGGGACGTGGTAGAGAGCATAGAGCTGCCTGGGGAAAGGGGAGGTGATTTGTGTGGGATTGGAGTGTGCCAGGGGATGGTGAAACCTGCTGGGGAAACAGAAGGTCCAACTTTGTCTGGTGCTGGGCACAACCTTGATGTTGCAAGGTGCAAAGGTAACTCCTCACGCCCTGCCCGTTCCACAAGTCCAAGGCTGCATGTCATGCTCAGACTGGGTTGGTTCTTTGCAGCACCAGCACACTCTTTGGTCTTCATCTGGCGATTTAGCAACACTCAGGATGTAAAGAACTGCTGAATTGCCAGAGCCAGTTCCTAAATCACTTGTGCTTTTCTTGGGGGACAAAAAGCACTGCCCTGACCCAGGCTTGTTTTGATTATTAGATCCAGCCACAGGGGTGGCAGCCCCGCACTGGCAAGAGCAGAGTTTGAAGCCAACAAACGGGAGTTACAGGCTGATATTGCCACTGATAAATGACTGGGGTGAGTCAGCTAACTTCTTTGTGTCTGTAGATCCTCGTGTGTAAAATGGTCATGATAAAAATAATTATACACATTTTAGGGTACTTTGCAATGCTGGCATGAATATTACTATGTCAGCAGATTATGGTATTATACCAGCCAGGTACTGATACCACTGTATCCTCAGAAGCCCCATGCGATCATTTTCTCAAGCTCCTTTTTCTTTGCCATTGAATCATAGGCAAGCACTTTGTATCACTAAAATCCTCACGTCCAGAGGTTGGTTTCTGAGTAGTGGGGGTTAT